>NC_053392.1:161734606-162960106 GCF_905171765.1 Bufo bufo | reverse complement strand
ACAGAGATAATAAACCCAGTGATGTCACAGTACAGAGATAATAAACCCAGTGATGTCACAGTACAGAGATAATAAACACAGTGATGTCACAGTACAGAGATAATAAACACAGTGATGTCACAGTACAGGGATAATAAACACAGTGCTGTCACAGTACAATGATAATAAACCCAGTGATGTCACAGTACAGAGATAATAAACACAGTGATGTCACAGTACAGGGATAATAAATAGTGATGTCACAGTACAGAGATAACCAGTGATGTCACAGTACAATGATAATAAACCCAGTGATGTCACAGTACAGAGATAATAAACACAGTGCTGTCACAGTACAGGGATAATAAACACAGTGATGTCACAGTACAATGATAATAAACCCAGTGATGTCACAGTACAGAGATAATAAACCCAGTGATGTCACAGTACAGAGATAATAAACACAGTGATGTCACAGTACAGAGATAATAAACACAGTGATGTCACAGTACAGAGATAATAAACACAGTGATGTCACAGTACAGAGATAATAAACACAGTGATGTCACAGTACAGGGATAGTAAACACAGTGATGTCACAGTACAGCGGTAATAAACACAGTAATGTCACAGTAGAGGGATAATAAACACAGTGCTGTCACAGTACAATGATAATAAACCCAGTGATGTCACAGTACAGAGATAATAAACACAGTGCTGTCACAGTACAGGGATAATAAATAGTGATGTCACAGTACAGAGATAATAAACACAGGGATGTCACAGTACAGAGATAATAAACCCAGTGATGTCACAGTACAGAGATAATAAACACAGTGATGTCACAGTACAGGGATAATAAATAGTGATGTCACAGTACAGAGATAATAAACACAGGGATGTCACAGTACAGAGATAATAAACACAGTGATGTCACAGTACAGAGATAATAAACACAGTGATGTCACAGTACAGAGATAATAAACAGTGATGTCACAGGACAGAGATAATAAACCCAGTGATCTCACAGTACAGGGGTAATAAACACAGTAATGTCACAGTACAGGGATAATAAACACAGTGATGTCACAGTACAGAGATAATAAACACAGTGATGTCACAGTACAGGGATAATACACTCAGTGATGTCACAGGACAGAGATAATAAACACAGTGATGTCACAGTACAGGGATAATAAACACAGTGATGTCACAGTACAGGGATAATAAACACAGTGCTGTCACAGTACAGAGATAATAAACAGTGATGTCACAGTACAGAGATAATAAACACAGTGATGTCACAGTACAGAGATAATAAACAGTGCTGTCACAGTACAGAGATAATAAACAGTGATGTCACAGGACAGAGATAATAAACCCAGTGATGTCACAGTACAGAGATAATAAACCCAGTGATCTCACAGTACAGGGGTAATAAACACAGTAATGTCACAGTACAGAGATAATAAACACAGTGATGTCACAGTACAGAGATAATAAACAGTGATGTCACAGTACAGAGATAATAAACACAGTGATGTCACAGTACAGGGATAATAAACACAGTAATGTCACAGTACAGGGATAATAAACCCAGTGATGTCACAGTACAGAGATAATAAACAGTGCTGTCACAGTACAGAGATAATAAACAGTGATGTCACAGGACAGAGATAATAAACCCAGTGATGTCACAGTACAGAGATAATACACACAGTGATCTCACAGTACAGGGGTAATAAACACAGTGATGTCACAGTACAGGGATAATAAACACAGTAATGTCACAGTACAGGGATAATAAACCCAGTGATGTCACAGTACAGAGATAATAGACACAGTGATGTCACAGTACAGAGATAATAAACAGTGATGTCACAGTACAGAGATAATAAACACAGTGATCTCACAGTACAGAGATAATAAACCCAGTGATGTCACAGTACAGCGATAATAACCAGTGATGTCACAGTACAGGGATAATAAATAGTGATGTCACAGTACAGAGATAATAAACACAGTGCTGTCACAGTACAGGGATAATAAACACAGTGATGTCACAGTACAGAGATAATAAACACAGTGATGTCACAGTACAGAGATAATAAACACAGTGATGTCACAGTACAGAGATAATAAACACAGTGATGTCACAGTACAGAGATAATAAACACAGTGATGTCACAGTACAGAGATAATAAACACAGTGATGTCACAGTACAGAGAGAACACAGTGATGTCACAGTACAGAGATAATAAACAGTGATGTCACAGTACAATGATAATAAACACAGTGCTGTCACAGTACAGGTATAATAAACACAGTGATGTCACAGTACAGAGATAATAAACAGTGATCTCACAGTACAGAGATAATAAACCCAGTGATGTCACAGTACAGGGATAATAAACCCAGTGATGTCACAGTACAGAGATAATAAACACAGTGCTGTCACAGTACAGGGGTAATAAACACAGTGATGTCACAGTACAGAGATAATAAACACAGTGATGTCACAGTACAGAGATAATAAACACAGTGATGTCACAGTACAGAGATAATAAACCCAGTGATGTCACAGTACAGAGATAACAAACACAGTGATGTCACAGTACAGAGATAACAAACACAGTGCTGTCACAGTACAGGGATAATAAACACAGTGATGTCACAGTTCAGAGATAATAAACACAGTGATGTCACAGTACAGAGATAATAAACACAGTGATGTCACAGTACAGAGATAATAAACAGTGATGTCACAGTACAGAGATAACCAGTGATGTCACAGTACAATGATAATAAACCCAGTGATGTCACAGTACAGAGATAATAAACACAGTGCTGTCACAGTACAGGGATAATAGACAGTGATGTCACAGTACAGAGATAATAAACAGTGATGTCACAGTACAGAGATAATAAACACAGTGATGTCACAGTACAGGGATAATAAACACAGTGATGTCACAGTACAGGGATAATACACTCAGTGCTGTCACAGTACAGAGATAATAAACACAGTGATGTCACAGTACAGAGATAATAAACACAGTGATGTCACAGTAAAGGGATAATAAACACAGTGATGTCACAGTACACGGATAATAACCAGTGATGTCACAGTACAGAGATAATAAACAGTGATGTCACAATTTCTTTAGGCTCTTCACTTTGTGCTTACACAATTAAACAACTCTGAGTACACGACCTGTACAACTTCTTGTTTCTGTATGTTCATGCTGTGACCAAATCACTGTATACCTTTGCAAATTAGGCTACTTTCACACTCGCGTTTTGTCATAGACGGATCTGTCCAGATAATATAACTGTCTACATCCGTTCTAAACGGATCCGTTTGTATGATCCTTAACATAGCCAAGACGGATCCGTTTTGAACACCATTGAAAGTCAATAGAGGACGGATCCGTTTTCTATTGTGCCAGATTGTTTCAGTGAAAACGGATCCGTCCCCATTGACTTATATTGTGTGCCAGGACGGATCCATTTGGCTCAGTTTCATCAGACGGACACCAAAACGCTTTTGGTGTCCGTCTCCAAAGCGGAATTGAGACTGAATTGATGCATTCTTAGCGGATCCTTTGCCATTCAGAATGCATTAGAATGCAAACTGATCCGTTTTGGACGGCTTGTGAGAGCCCTCAACGGATCTCACAAACGGAAAGCCAAAACGCGAGTGTAAAAGTAGACTTGCATGTACTTTTTGCTTCTGTACAGTGGCGTACACACAATTCATGGGGCAAAACTGAACCATGGAGCCCCCCTGCCCGTCGCCGCCCCCCCCCCCCCCCCCAACCTCCCTCTGTCCCCAAACCGCCTACCATTCACCCAACATGCCTGCCAACAGTACCACTTTGTGCAGGACAGGCCTATTTTGGATGGCAATCCTGCTGTCCGGCCAAGCTCTACCTCTGCGCGATTCGCCAAGGGCAAGAGTTGGGAGGTATGTACATTATATGTTATTAGAAGCACGCAGAATGAAAAAAATGATGTAGCAGAGCTGGTTTTGTCATGCATTTCTTTTGCCTTCATATGGTAAAATACTTAATTGGCCTATCAATGGCTTTTTAACTAGGGCTACTTTCACACCTGCGTTAGGTGCGGATCCGTCTGGTATCTGCACAGACAGATCCGCACCTATAATGCAAACGCTTGTATCCGTTCTGAACGGATCCGTTTGCATTACCACCAAAAAAAAAAAAAGATAATGCAAACGGATCCGTTTTGACTTACACTAAAAGTCAATGGGAGGCGGATCCGTTTTCAATTACACCATATTGTGTCAGTAAAAACGGATCCGTCCCCATTGACTTACATGGTAAGTCAGGACGGATCCGTTTGGCTCCACATCGCTGCAAGCAGCGTTTTGGTGTCCGCCTCCAAAGTGGAATGGAGGCTGAACAGAGGCAAACTGATGCATTCTGAACGGATCCTTATCTATTCAGAATGCATTGGGGCTAAACTGATCCATTTTGAACTGTTTGTGAGAGCCCTGAAACGGATCTCACAAGCGGACCCAGAAACGACAGTGTGAAAGTAGCCTAGCCTAAGGCTACTTTCACACTGGCGTTTCTGGGTCCACCTGTGAGATCCGTTTCAGGGCTCTCACAAGCGGCCCAAAACGGATCCGTTCTGAACGAATACAAGCATTTGCTTTATAGGTGCGGATCCGTCTATGCAGATACCAGACGGATCCGCACCTAACGCAGGTGTGAAAGTAGCCTAACTCTGCTATATTTCTGTAGCCTGCAACCTCTGACTGCCCAGTTGGGCTGAAACTACTACACCCAACGTGTTCTGGCAGTAATAGTAAATGGTTATTGGTGCAATTCTGAGCTACTAGTCTATATAATACATATTTATTATATAGACTAGTAGCTCAGAATTGCACCAATATCCATTTACTATTACTGCCAGAACACGTTGGGTGTAGTAGTTTCAGCCCAACTGGGCAGTCAGAGGTTTTAGGCTACAGAAATATAGCAGAGCTAGTTATAAAGCCAGCCCCTCTCAGCCCCCATCAGACCCTACTCTGAGTCTACTCTGAACTCACTCACCATAGATGCGGTGATCAATTATGAAACCTTTTTTTTTTTTACAAATCTTATCTTCACTTCCGGACCGGCACCTGCTTCTTCGACCTCTCCCGAAAGCTTTTCCGGCGCCTTCTCCCTGCTGTGTCTCAGCGTTTTTGTACGCCTGCGCAGCCTAGGGAAACGTCATGTCCGGTGCGGCCGCCCAACAGAAAATGACGAGGCACGCCGCAACGCCGCACCCGCACGGGGAGGAGAATCAGGGGGAGGAGACTCAAGGAGGGTAGGGCTGGCCTGGCCTGGCACTGCAGCGCAGAAACGCAACACTGGGCGGCGGGCCCCGGGTCGGCCGCCCGGGTTATACAGGCAGGCACAGCACTACTCCAGGGAGGGGCCAGGGGTCCACAGGCGGCCGGACCCCCTGGAGTTCCGGGCCCGGTCGCAACTGTGAACCCCTGTATGTGCGCCACTGCTTCTGTACTACCAAATTATTGTCATTGAATAGTTTTACTCAATTGTTATTTTACTGTTGTTTTTTACAGCATTTTCTCTGTATTTTCTCTGTATGTCTATCTCATATGTTAGTTTCACCTTTTAAGTTGCATTACAGAAATAAATGAACTTTGCACGATATTCAAATTTTTTTAATGTTTCACCTGTATATGTATATATAACAGAAGAAATCCATGGCACTTGTAAAGGGGGAATATTAATCGTTAATATTTATGCAAATATCAATAATTAATATTCATAAATAGGAGGAGCCGTCTATTGATGACTCCGCCTATTTATACCTTTAAATAACAATAATACAATACTTTGCCTTACGCTAATCACTAAGCTAGCTGCATGCGCCTAACTAAACTAACTATCGCTAATGACCACACATTACACAGATAGTTATAAATAGAACAAGATATTTATTAATACCAAACAATACACTAGGCACGCAATACACTAACAATACAGCACTAAATATACAGTACTAAACTACACTACACAATCCCATATTCCACCCACAAACTAACTATACAATACACTCACACATATACACTCACCTAAAGAATTATTAGGAACACCTGTTCTATTTCTCATTAATGCAATTATCTAGCCAACCAATCACATGGTAGTTGCTTCAATGCATTTAGGGGTTGGTCCTGGTCAAGACAATCTCCTGAACTCCAAACTGAATGTCAGAATGGGAAAGAAAGGTGATTTAAGCAATTTTGAGCGTGGCATGGTTGTTGGTGCCAGACGGGCCGGTCTGAGTATTTCACAATCTGCTCAGTTACTGGGATTTTCACAGACAACCATTTCTAGGGTTTACAAAGAATGGTGTGAAAAGGGAAAAACATCCAGTATGCGGCAGTCCTGTGGGCAAAAATGCCTTGTGGATGCTAGAGGTCAGAGGAGAATGGGCCGACTGATTCAAGCTGATAGAAGAGCAACGTTGACTGAAATAACCACTCGTTACAACCGAGGTATGCAGCAAATCATTTGTAAAGCCACAACACGCACAACCTTGAGGCGGATGGGCTACACCAGCAGAAGACCCCACCGGGTACCACTCATCTCCACTACAAATAGGAAAAACAGACTACAATTTGCACGAGCTCACCAAAATTGGACTGTTGAAGACTGGAAAAATGTTGCCTGGTCTGATGAGTCTCGATTTCTGTTGAGACATTCAAATGGTAGAGTCCGAATTTGGCGTAAACAGAATGAGAACATGTATCCATCCTCTGATGGCTACTTCCAGCAGGATAATGCACCATGTCACAAAGCTCAAATCATTTCAAATTGGTTTCTTGAACATGACAATAAGTTCACTGTACTAAAATGGCCCCCACAGTCACCAGATCTCAACCCAATAGAGCATCTTTGGGATGTGGTGGAACGGGAGCTTCGTGCCCTGGATGTGCATCCCTCAAATCTCCATCAACTGCAAGATGCTATCCTATCAATATGGGCCAACATTTCTAAAGAATGCTATCAGCACCTTGTTGAATCAATGCCACGTAGAATTAATGCAGTTCTGAAGGCAAAAGGGGGTCCAACACCGTATTAGTATGGTGTTCCTAATAATTCTTTAGGTGAGTGTATATTAGCAGCCCACCCACCTGGTTCTACTTACTGTCTCTATGGGGTACGACGAGGGTTAACGGTGGCACTGCAGGGGTGTAGGCAGGCCACAGACACAAATACAGTAATCGGGGTGAGGTACAGTGGGGGTGATCAGGGCTTCACAGCAATGCAAGGGTTAATACCCTGCAAGTGTACAGAGAGGGGGGTCAGGGATCGTTGGTGGGACAGGGTAGGTAAGGGTTAACAATGGGGGTGATAAGGGCTAATGTGGGTAGGCACAATCAGGGGTTGTTCAGGGGAGTAGGGGTTTGGATGAACAGGGGTTAACCAGGGGGGGGTAATCATTGGTGGGATAGGGGTGTGGGCTCAGGGGTGTAAGGGTTAAATCGTTGATATAAGGATAGATTGGTAGGGGGTCAGGGATATTGTTGGTGGGATAGGGGTTAATAAAGGGGGTGATACTTAATGTTTGATGCTCGTTCGCCCAGGGGTCCGGGGGGGCGCTCCGTATCCTGAGCGCCGATCGCGCTCTCTCTCCGAGGGGGGGGGGGGGGGGGGGGCTTTCTCCCTGAATGCAGGGCTGCCGGGCTTTATACCCTGCAGCCTGCACTCCCGGGCCGCGGCCCATGCGCTGTGCGTGCGCGCCACAGGTAAAGACACGTGGGCCGGCGCGGTGATATGACGTCACAGTGGGGCCGCGCCACTTGCAGACAGGCGGGAGAAGCCTTTGATCTCCCGCCTGCAGCACCTGGCATTACGGACAGCACGATAGTAATGTTGCACTGTCGGAATGTGCATAATAGAAGGAGGGGAGGTTTCTCTCTCCCTTCTATCATGCATAATTATCTCCAGCAGCGCTGGAGATAATTAGAACAAAGGATTCTGTTGAACCTGAGTTCTTTGTATCCATCAGGATGACCGGACCCTTGTCCGGTTATTCTGATGCAATCAGCCAGATTGCATCAGTGTGAATGCTTGTGGCCCATTCACACCGATGCACCTGGTTTCAGCCTATGGAGGGGGATATATGTATAATATACATGTGTATGGATTCTTGGGGCACATCCATACACATGTATACACTGATACTGGGGTGTATAGGGGACATATATCAGGGGGCATATATATATATATATATATATATATATATTATAAGGGGGATCTATATATATATATATATATATATATATATATATTATAAACCTATATTATAAGGGGACACAGCTACCACGTATTTCCCACAGGGGCCACAATGAGTCCCTGTGGGCCACTAAGGGCAGATGTGCGCAGATGCTGGGCACATCTGCGCACATCATCCTATAAAGTGACCATTAATGCATGCATATATATCATACATGCATGCACGTGTTTGCATGCATATATGTATATATATGCATGCGTCTCAACCCTTCCTCAACAGCACTCCTCATAGCTCTACATGTAGATCGCTTGAATCGGCGCGAAGACCTCGGCGTTCTCCTCCTGTAACTGCGCAGTAAAGCTACATGTGCGGAGTGCCGTGGATTTCTTCTGTTATTAATACACCCATGGTCAAGGGTTGAACGCAGGCACCAGGGCTGGTACGGACAAGGAGTGCTGCCCTATTCTTGAATTCTATATAAAATATTGTGGGGATTCGCTCTGGTAGGCAGGGTGAGTGGACGCAGTCCAGAGGCACCACAACCGTTCTTTACCAGAATTCAATGTTTATTCACACTAGTCAGGTTTCACAGAACAGAGAAACATCACCACCTTGGTTTTAAGTCCTGGTGTTCAGTTCACACCATGCTGCGGGTCCCGCCTATAGTGGTCAAGTACTGGTGTGGGTTCACACCTTGCCACAGATCCGCTTAAAGGGTTCAAGTCCTGAACATAGTCGACCTGTCCTCCCAGACAGGTCCCAAACGTGCATCCAGGCACAAACACCATAACACACACCATTCTATCAGATTCTAGCTGTTTTTTTTTAAACCAGTTGGCGCAAAGCCCGAACCGGCCTGTATGGGGACCATCGGTGGACTACCAGGTCTCTCCAGAGATGTTCAATTAGGTTCTAGTCAAGGACATTCACAGAGCTGTCCCTAAGCCACTCCTGTATTGTCTTTGCTTTGTGTTTAGGGTCATTGTCATGTTGGCAGTTGAACCTTCAGCACAGTCTGAGGTCCAGAGAACTCTGGATTAGGTTTTCATTAAGAATATCTCTGTACTTTGCTCAGTTCATCTTTCCCTCTTCTTTGACCAGTCTCACTGTCCCAGATGCAAAAAGTGGGAGGCCCCAGGGCTAAATATCAAGTGTCATAGTAACAGGTCAGAA
This sequence comes from Bufo bufo, assembly GCF_905171765.1. Lineage (NCBI taxonomy): Eukaryota > Metazoa > Chordata > Amphibia > Anura > Bufonidae > Bufo > Bufo bufo. The sequence goes on along the minus strand of NC_053392.1, from coordinate 162,950,670 downwards.
AACTGATGTCACTGCGAAATTGCCTTTTTAATAAATCTGCACTATGGCATCCGAGTGTTTAGACAGAGGAAGGGGCCCCTCTGTCCCCTGATCACTTCCTGTGATGCAGTTGCTAAATGCCAAGCAGTTGCCTACTGAAGGCTGCCCAGGCCTGGCAACTAAGGCCTTTTTCACTCGAACAATACGGATTGGCTCAGGATGCGTTCAGTGAATCTCGCACCATTTTGCAAGCAAGTTCAGTCAGTTTTGTCTGTGATTGCGTTCAGTTTTTCTCGCTCGTATCATTGGGGGACACAGGACCGTGGGTATAGGTGCTTGCTGCTACTAGGAGGTGACACTAGGCTGAAAAGTGATATGCTCTCTCCAGGCTGGAGGAGGTATAGCCGGCAGGGGAGGAGTTATCAGTTTTTAGCTTAGTGTCGTAGGAGGCAGACCTCCCTGCTTTTGCAGGGCGGCTTCCCTTTCTTATTTTATTTTTTTTTGTTTTTGTTTTATCTTTACCATTTTAGGTAGGGGAAACAGAGGCACTTTCCCCTCTGTCTACCCCGGGAGCTAGATCAGTGTCGGATTCCCTCACCGCTCGCCCTCCCCAAGAAGCGAAAGTGGACCAGGACAGCCCAGCTCCCCTGCTTCCCGCCAGCCAAAGGGTCATCTGGATCCGGCGAGACCCCCCCGCCATTCCAGTCTCCTGCCACTTCGGGTGCCAGCTGCTGAAGAGGTGACCCCAGCTGCTGAAGAGGTGACCCTGCTGGTACTCTGAGAAGGGGTGAAGAGAAGAGGATGAAGATGGGGTGAGTAGTCCGGATTGGGTAAGTATTCTCAGTCCTTTCCACCCCCCCCCCCCCCTCCTCCCCCCTTGGTCACCTCGTTCTAAAATGGAGGACATTTTCTTCAGGGTGGTCCATGCCCTGGGGAGGGCCCCACGTTACCTCAGCCCCCAATGTACTGTTTGGGCCGCTATCCTTGTCTGGGGGCCTGGTTCCCCTATCAGTTCCTTAGGTCCTGCGCCTATTCTTCCCGGCCTACGGGGTGGGCTCCCACGCCCGGTATGCAACCAGGGTGCCTGAGAGGGCTGCTCCGGGCCCTCCGCTCCCCGGCCGGCTGAACGACCGGTGTTTCCTCTCTGCAGGCCAAATTCCTTCATTTTAAGGAATTTAACCCCTTCCTGCCTCTTGTCGATTTGGCGGGGGCATCACAGGTAGTCCGGCCCCCCTCAGCCCACATCACCACAGGACCACCCTGAGGGTGTGATACCACACTGGGTTCGTGTCCTATCCCGGACAGTGGGGGGATCGCTCAAAGTTTCCCAATCCGTCCTCCGGGGCTGTTTGGTTGATAACTCTTCACCTGCGCAAAACCAGTGGAGGACATCTGCAGGATTACCAAACCACCCTTCTGGGTCGTCTGGTTGATATGTCACCACCTGCGCAATCCAATGGAGGAGCTCTTCAAGTTCAGCTGGAGGGCTGCAGGTTGAGCATCACTGATTTAACAGATCCATTTTTTTTGTTCTGTTCCTCTGATGGAAAAGAATAACGGAAAAATCAATGCAGAAGTGAACTCAGCCAAAGAGGCTCTTCTGCGGTGTAATTTTTGAAATGCTATTTTAAATAGGGTTACCACAAGTACAGATTTGTGTGACTACGCTCTCTATCATTATTACGGGGGCATTTTGGATAGCCAAGGACTATCAGTGTAGGACACACCTTTGATGATTAGGTGATGTCATAAAGGAGGCACATATGGTGCATAGATTCACTTTTGTTTTTGTCAGGTTAGCATTTAATTATGTAGTGATGTCAAAAGGGAGATAGAACCCGCGCTGACTAAGTGGCAAAATAAGACACTATTGTTTAGTTTATCTGGTAAAGGTTGAAGATATATGCCGTCCACTGGAATAATACAATCGAATGACACCCGATTCTCTCCTGAGGTGTCTATAAACAACGTTCAAAGTCCAAATGAATAAAGTCACAAAGCGTGTATAAAGCAAAGCCTGCAGGTACTTACTGCTCAGCGATCTTGAGGATGGATCTTGTACGTGCGGCTAGATGCTTCTCCCGCTTGACGCAATGCTTCTGCTTGAAAGACACTTCTCCTAGCGTGTGATGTCACACTCGAAGCCTCTCTGGTCCACAATACCTCCGACGCGTTTCGGAATAGCCGTATTCCTTCCTCAGGGAGCTGAGGAAGGAATACGGCTATTCCGAAACGCGTCGGGATATTGGTGACCAGAGAGGCTTCCGTAGCTTCGAGTGTGACATCACACGCTAGGTTTCCAGGACAACGAACATTGCTTCCAGGAGCGCGAGCGTGCTACCGGCCAGAGCTACGCGCGTGCCACTAGGTAAGCAGAAGATAGTAGAAGACGGCATCAGCGGTTATACTGGAGAAGTGTCTTTCAAGCAGAAGCATTGCGTCAAGCGGGAGAAGCATCTAGCCGCACGTACAAGATCCATCCTCAAGATCGCTGAGCAGTAAGTACCTGCAGGCTTTGCTTTATACACGCTTTGTGACTTTATTCATTTGGACTTTGAACGTTGTTTATAGACACCTCAGGAGAGAATCGGGTGTCATTCGATTGTATTATTCCAGTGGACGGCATATATCTTCAACCTTTACCAGACAAACTAAACAATAGTGTCTTACTTTGCCACTTAGTCAGCGCGGGTTCTATCTCCCTTTTGTTTCTATTAGGTTTTCCTATTTTTCCGTTTTTTTTTTGGCAATTATCCCTGTATCAGAACCCAGCAGCGACACGCCCCACTGTAATCTCTTGGCAGTGCGGGTGATCCCTAAACCCCCCCCTCCCCAATAGACGGCAGCGCTAGTATCTCTGTTATTTCATGTAGTGATGTAAATTCAGGAGCAACTGCAGCATGAGGAAACAGTATGTGGACCTCTTTCTTTGCATCTTTTAACCACTTCAGCCCCCATAGCTTAAACCCCCTTAATGACCAGACCGCTTTTTACACTTCTGCACTACACTAATTTCACCGTTTATTGCTCGGTCATACAACTTACCACCCAATTGAATTTCACCTCCTTTTCTTCTCACTAATAGAGCTTTCATTTGGTGGTATTTCATTGCTGCTGACATTTTTACTTTTTTTTTTATATTAATAAAAATTGACCGAAATTTTTGCAAAAAAATGAAATTTTTTCACTTTCTGTTGTAAAATTTTTCATATAAAACTACATTTCTATATAAATTTTTCTCTAAATTTATTGTTCTACATGTCTTTGATATAAAAACAAAATGCAATAAGTGTATATTTATTGGTTTGGGTAAAAGTTATAGCGTTTACAAACTATGGTGCAAAAAAATTAATTTACGCACTTTGGGCCAGATTTATCATTACTTTGACAGCTCACTCCACTTTCACATATGGCTAAAGTCAGTTTTAGCCAAGTCAGACTTATGATCGGCCCTTTAAGACTGTAATAAATGTGGTTTAACGGTAGCAGTTTATCCGTCAGTAAGCAGCTTTACAAAAGTCGCACATCTTTATGAAAAAGTCGCACGTTTTACGAAAAAGTCGCATGTTCTATTAAAAAGTCTCATAAGATAAACATAGTCATCACTGGAGTGAAATTGCGCATTTTTTTGTGACTTTTTAAATAGTCCCAATAGTAAATCTGTCTAGAGATTAATTTACATAAGTAAACACGCCCACTTTCAGAAAACTGGCGAGCATGGTGCAGAGCAGTAAAAAGTTGCAAATTTGTGCGCAGTTTTAGCGTTTGCGCATTTTTTTGCGACTTTTTCACTCCATTATTCTGACTTGAGCTAATGATAAATCTGAGCACCTGTCATGTTTCCTGATGTTCTACAATGCCCAGACAGTAGAAACACCCCACAAATGACCCCATTTCGGAAAGTAGACACCCTAAGGTATTCGCTGATGGGCATAGTGAGTTCATGGAAGTTTTTATTTTTTGTCACAAGTTAGCGGAAAATGATTTTTTATTTTTTTATTTCTTACAAAGTCTCATATTCCACTAACTTGTGACAAAAAATAAAATTTTCCGTGAACTCGCCATGCCCCTCACGAAATACCTTGGGGTGTCTTCTTTCCAAAATGGGGTCACTTGTGGGATATTTATACTGCCCTGGTATTTTAGGGGCCCTAAAGCGTGAGAAGTAGTTTGGAATCCAAATGCGTAAAAAATGGCCGGTGAAATCCTAAAAGTACTCATTGGAATTTGGGCCCCTTTGCGCACCTAGGCTGCAAAAAAGTGTCACACATGTGGTATCGCCGTACTCAGAAGAAGTAGGGCAATGTGTGTTGGGGTGTATTTTTACATATACCCATGCTGGGTGAGAGAAATATCTCTGTAAATAACTTTTCCCATTTTTTTTATAAAAAGTTGTCAATTTACAAAGATATTTCTCTCACCCAGCATGGGTATATGTAAAAAGACACCCCAAAACACATTGCCCTACTTCTCCTGAGTACGGCGATACCACGTGTGACACTTTTTTGCAGCCAAGATGCGCAAAGGGGCCAAAAGTCCAACGAGTACCTTTTAGGAGGACATTTTTAGGCATTTGGATTCCAGACTTCTTCTCACGCTTTAGGGCCCCTAAAATGCCAGGGCAGTATAAATACCCCACAAGTGACCCCATTTTGGAAAGAAGACACCACAAGGTATTCCGTGAGGGGCATGGCGAGTTCATAGAAGAATTTTTTTTTTTTGGCACAAGTTAGCGGAAATAATTTTTTTTTTTGTTTTTTCTCACAAAGTCTCCCTTTCCGCTAACTTGGGACAAAAAGTTCAATCTTTCATGGACTCAATATGCCCCTCAGCGAATACCTTGGGGTGTCTTCTTTCTAAAATAGGGTCATTTGTGGGGTGTGGCATTTGAGGGTCTCCGCAATCATTATATGTATGGCCAGCATTAGGAGTTTCTGCTATTCTCCTTAGGCCTCATGCAAACGACCGTTGTTTGGGTCCGCATCAGAGCCGCCGTTTTGGCAGCTCGGATGCGGACCCATTCATTTCAATAGGGCCGCAAAAGATGCGGACAGCACTCCGTGTGCTGTCCGCATCCGTGGCTCCGTTCCGCGGCCCGCTAAAAAAATATAACATGTCCTATTCTTGTCCGGGCTTTGCGGACAAGAATAGGCATTTATATTGCCGGCTTCCGTTCCGCAAATTGCGTAAGTCAACACGGGCGCCTACCGTTTTTTGCGCATCCGCGGTTTGCGGACCGCAAAAAACGGCGCGGTTGTGTGCATGAGGCCATATATTTAGCATACGAGTAATGAGATTTTTTTTTTTTGTTCAGCCTCTAGGCTGAAAGAAAAAATGAACGGCACAGATTTCTTCATTCGCATCGATCAATGTGGATGAAAAAATCTCTGCCAAAAAATGTGGAAAAAAAAAAAAAGCTGCAATCGCTAATAAAGATCCAAAAAGCTCAAAAGTGATCTTTATAGCGCCGCAGCGATTTTGCGGTGTTCTTCCAGTGATCAGAAAAAAAACATTTCTGTCACTGCGGTGGGGCGGACTGAACGCAAGTGTGCGCACAAGATCAGGCCTGATCGGGCGAACACTGCGTTTTTTGTAGAGCCTAAGGTGACCCTAATGTACTGATATAGATCTGATTGCGATCAGTCTTGATCACTTACAGATACTATATAGTACTAGTGCTGATTAGCGACAGCGATGACGCTAATCAGCGACTAATCAGTGACTGCGGTGCGGTGGGCGCTAACTACCTAACAAGTGGCTAACTAACTGGCGGTGATAAGGGACCCTTAGGCCCCATTCACACGTCCGCAATTCTGTTCCGCATTTTGCGGAACGGAATTGCGGACCCATTAATTTCTATGGGGACAGACTTTGTCCCGCTCGGATCCGGAATTGCGGATCTGCACTTCCAGGTCCGCACTTCCGTTCCGCAAAAATATAGAACATGTCCTATTCTTGTCCGCAAGGGCGGGCAAGAAAAGGCTTTTTCTATATAGTTCTGGCAATGTGCGGATCCGCAAAATGCAGAAAGCACATTGCCGGTGTCCGGCTCTGAATGGAGCCTTACAGGGGGGTGATCAGGGAGTCTATATGGGGTGATCAGGGGTTAATAAGTGACAGGGGGGAGGGGGGTGTAGTGTAGTGTGGTGCTTGGTGCTACTTACAGAGCTGCCTGTCCCCTCTGGTGGTCGATCCAAGCAAAAGGGACCACCAGAGGACCAGGTATATCAGACGCTGTTAACAAAACAGCGTCTGATATACCTTTCTGGGGTTAAAAAAAAAAATCGGATCTACAACCTGCCAGCGAATGATCGCCGCTGGCAGGCTGTAGATCAACTCGTTTACCTCCAGTTCCTGTGTGCGCGCATTCACAGGAAATCTCGCGTCTTGCGAGATGACGCGCCGATGCGTCAAGGAGGAATAACCCGGCCGCCCGCAGGACGCATCCCTGCGTTAGGCGGTCGGGAGCTGGTTAATGAGTGAAGGTAAACAAACTATCATGGCTCTATTTGAAATCCTTCATTGGTGTCCCAGCCACCAGTAATTGTGAGTCATGAGATATATTAGTGTAGTCCCCTTATGCCTCATTCACACATCAGTGTTCGGTCAGTGATTGCGAGCCACAATCAGGTGAAGTTCTAAACACTGAACAGGGGCAGATCTTTCCCTTATACCTTATGTCTGTGGAGGCTCCAGTCCTGGTTTTGGCTCACAATCACTGATGGAAATCACTGACCAAAACACAGACATGTGAATAAGGCATTCATTACACATGACATTTTGCTTTAAAAAGGGATATTCCCATCTTACCCACAGTATGTACGATAAATGTCTGATAGATGCAGGTCCCAGCTATGGGATCCACACCTATCTCCAGAATGGGGCTCCTCCTGGCCACATGCCAAGTAGTAAGGTGGTCGGTGAACACCACATCCAAACAGCAAAATAGAGAAAAAGGTCAGCACTCCATTCACTCCTATGGGAGGCTCAAAACCAGCCAAGGATGCTTGCTCAGCAAACTTCCATAGAAAATGGATAGAGATCCTTGCGGCCACCTCTATATTCATTCTCCACCTAGATGACGTGGCCACCGGGCAGGACCCACATTTATCATACATTAATGTTTAAGATGGGAATACCCCTTTAAGGTAGCATTGGACCCGATTGCCTATTGGGCAAAAAAAAAAAAAAACAGGTCAGCCAGCATGAAAGGTATTCTAAAGCTCTCTATCCATATCTACCAACAACTAAACTATAATCAACTCTATTTAGTTCTCAACGACCACAAAGACATACAGTGAAATGAAGACATGTAATGGCACATTGATTTATTTTTACCGTTTTATTATATTTGAACTTTACAAAAGGAATTCTCATCCAACAATTGTTTCAATGACAAAGTCCATGTTATTTCCTTCAAAATATTACATAATATAAAAACAATATACAACAGGGTGATTTCTTTTAATTATAAAGCACAAGAACTTTTATTATTACCTAGTAAACCTTACTACCAACAAACTTGCTGTACGGATCCAGAAGTGCTAGAAGAGGACACATTTTACTCAACTGCTTGAGTGTGGCGATCCACAGATCAATGGTGAACTGTATGACACTACAGTACAACTATTGTGTACGCTAACAGAGTGGCTTTTGTAGAAACTTAGGGAGTTTTATGAAGGAGGACACTTCCCAAGGAGGACACTTCCATTAATAACAGAATACAGTTCTGTCCGAAGCTTCATCTCTCTGCTTACATCAGGATACAGTGAGGGGAATGTTCACAGTCTTTGTGGTCTCAAACAAGTCTCCTTAGGCTACTTTCACACTGGCGTTTCTGGGTCCGCTTGTGAGATCCCACAAGCGGCCCAAAACGGATCAGTTAAGCCTCGATGCATTCTGAATGGATAAGGATCCGTTCAGAATGCACCAATTTGGCTGCGTTTGGTCTCCGTTGTGTTTTTGAGACTGTCACTAAAACGCAGCTTGCAGCGTTTTTGGGACCGTCTGACTATTCGGAGCCAAACGGATCCAGCCTGACTTACAATGTAAGTCAATTGGGACGGTTCTGTTTTTCACTGACACAATATGGTGCAATTGAAAACGGATCCGTCCCCCGTTGACTTTCCATGTAAGTCAAGACGGATCCGTTTTGACTTAGACCTTTTTTTTAATTAATAATGCAAATGGTTCTGTTATGAATGGATACAAGCGTTATTATCACGCGAGTGTGAAAGTAGCCTTAGAGAAATTTCAGTGCTGTGTATTTCATAGAACATCTTCTATCAATCAGAAGAATGCTACATTTTACACTGAAAGGCGTAGATGACACGTGTCTGTGAACCGCATGTGTCTGATCACTGTTGTGATATAAAAGACTGGCTGGGTTTTATAAAACCCATGGAAGATATGGAATGCACACAGTATTAATCACAGAGAAAGTGGTTACATATAAGGTGCCCATCCAAGATACATCTGACTGAGATGGTTTTCATCTGTTGCTTCTTGAATCAGATAGTGGACATGTCCCTCTATGGACAGGGGGAGACCTTTCACTCGATTTCTTGTTTTAATCACACCCTGAAGACGCTGCTCTATATCAAGCACATGCGTTTTAGCCTGAGGAACAAACAAAAAAGAACATTTACTTTTGGGAGCCTTGTAAAAATTGCTCTTAAAAAGGCACAGTGCAAGTATTAACATGGCAGCAGATCGGCTTACATCATTTATGTAACGACAACCTCCTATATATCCAGATGTATTACAGGTTAGACTGTTGTAGAAAATGTATTAATACACTACTATAATTGATGGGGGTGACTGCAGCACAATAGGACCATTTAAAAATGAAACTTCTTAGCAGGGATGCAATATGTAGCAATTACATATTTAGTGACATGAAACTTGTTTCTTCATATGAAGAGGTTGTATACATAAACCCTAAGTAAAAATGCTGCACTACATAAACAGCACTAACCTTCTCATTGACAACCTCTCCTGTCTCATTGGCTTGAACTTTGCTTCCCACACGAACTGGCTTACTCCATTCCACCAGAGGGTCATGCACGAATGGCTTCAGTACACTAAAGAAGAAGAATATTAGGAATTGAACAATGAAAGTTATATACATGGGCCTAGTGGCAAAGCAGATGAGTCCCCGGCACCATCCTATGACTGCTTGTGTTCCACCTGCTCCAGGTCACCTCAACAGCATTGAACAACCAAAGCACTGGCTGCGTAGCTCTTACTAATCGTTCAAAGTAAACTGCAATGTTGGCTTAACATAAGGTTTGGTAAAAACGCTGAGTAGCCAAAAGGTGACTTGGATTCTGCATTGCTTTGTTAAGGGCACCTAAAAATCATGACTAACCGTTTGTGATGGCAGACAGCAGACTTCTGTCTGCTGAAAATGTGATCGGCCTGTTTTCCTGGCATGTGTAATTAGTTTAAAGGGATTTATTTTATTTTTTTATCCCACCCCCAGCCAGGAGGACCTAACAGAAACATACTTTCCAGCTTCCGGACACTCAGTTCCAGCTCCCTGGCTCTCTGTTGGCACAGTCCCTGTCTGTCCACATCCACAAGGCCAAGGTCATATATGCCGCTGCATCAAATGACTGGCCTCAGTAGTGACAAGTCCCCAAGCGCCACGTTTCCCAGCAGTGATGAGCTGCCTAGGGTCACAAAACCACTGAAGCCAGTCTATTAGCTGCAGCAGCACACTTTTCAGCATTTTTTACTGCAAGAATACTGCAATGCTCTTCTTGGCATCAGATATATCAAAATATTAGTGTGCCCTGTTGAAGTCAATCAGATCCTTCAGGGTTCACACTGGAAAATGTAGTTTTGTTGCTGTAATACCACTATATACCAAGGCACAGAGTGCAGACATTAATCTAGCAGGGAGAAAACCAACAATTTTGAACGTACTATAGCAGTGGATGTGACTTCAGTAAAATAATGTAAGTAAAGCAAAGTGTTTACAAAGGTAAGCTGCATCCACATCTGCGTAAGGACCGTCAGTCTCATATTCTGTCAAAAATCAGGGCCAAAATAGTGCAGCATCCTGCGTTATTTTGTCTGGTTCAATGAGGAGTTGTACCCCATTATAGTCAATCTATAATGCACGGTTTGTGTCCGTCAATGACGGAACCGAAGCTTCCTTTATTTGTCATTCCCATTCATTGTCAGGGGGGACAAAACTGAGCTGAACTAAACAGAATGCACCAGAATGCATTATGTTCCATTTGGTTGCGTCCCCATCGCGGACAGAATAACGCTGCAAGCAGCGTTTTTCTGCCCGCGATGTAGTGTTGAGTAAGACGGATCCGTCCAATGTAAGTCAATGGGGACAGATCCGTTTTCTCTGACACAATAGCCGTCTTGGCTATGTTAAAGATAATACAACCGGATCCGTTCATGGCGGTTGTATTATCAGAAATGGAAGCGTTTTTTGCTGATCCATGATGGATCCAGGTGTTAAAGTAGCCTTAGCCATATTGCTAATTGTTTACCTCATTAGTGATTCCCTTTGGTCTCTCATTAGCCTCATAGTGACCTCGCATGCACGTCGGAAAAGACCTTCTGTCCCCATTGGTCCCATTCCATTAACCATGTTGTGTGTCAGGCGAAAAGGGACAATTTCTGGAACTTCAAATGTTTCACCCTAAAATGAAATAATTACCTTAACAAGTGAAATATTTTTGCCTGTGTATAAAATGCTTTCTAAATATTCAATTTAATTGTATTATTTTGATTACATTTTAAAGGAGCTTTCCCACAGGACAGAAGAGAAATATGTAATGGCGGGGGTCTTCTGGGGTCTATATGACTGCATCAATGGAGCAGCAGGTCGAGCATGCGCACTGCTGTTTCTTTCACTCTCTCTGGGACTGCCAGAATAGAGAGGCAGTCTTTTACATCAGTCAATGCATAGTAAACTTGCTACCTTACTGCATTAGAGGAGCTCATCTTGTTAGCCCTTTTAATTTGGGTTTTTATTGCTGTTTGACAGAAAACTGTAGTATGTTGCATTGTACTATCCAGTGGGCAAAAAAGTGAGTGTACAGGAAAAAATCCCATAACAATCCACCTCTTAAATCCACCATGGATCCTGTAAAAATCTGAGATAACATTTTTTATATGCATACCTTGTTGAAAAGACAGTTGAAATCCACATGGATGCACTCTCCCGTCAGAGAATCAAATAGAATATTCTCACCATGACGGTCTCCAAGCCCCAAGATGTAGCCAACCATAGACATTACAGCTGTAGAGCGGCAATATGCTGACCTGCTGTTGTACCTGAAAAAAAAGGTACATTAATATTACTACCTGAAGCCAAATTGAGAGGACCACCCACAATTGCCATGAAAAAGGTCTTATAGTAGCATTTTCCCATCAAAGGAAAGGTGTGTGTGTGTGTGTGTGTGTGTGTGTAATATATATATATATATATATATATATATAAAAAAGGAAAACAATGGCGGCACCAGAGGAACGACACAAGGAGGGTGCTATGTCCAGGGATGTAGCAGCTTACCCCGTCAATGGAAAATGAAACAACGGACAGCACTCCAGGTAAAAGAAAGTGGTGTTTATTCACCCATGTGGATGGCAATGTTTCAGCTCATACAAGAGCCTTTGTCAAGCAATGAACACAATACAAAAGGGGGTATATATAGGCCAACCCCTATGACATCACAGTGTAATCAATTAACAGCCAAATGCAAATAGTGCATGTATAATACATAAAAATGTAGATATAGCAGTGTAAAATATAGAGATGAATCAATAATATATATCAAATACATTACGTAGTGAATGCATCATCGCAAATAAAGTGCAAATAGATAAATTGACTAATCAATACATATCAGGTGTGTACCAGAGTGTGTATAAAGTGGGAGGGACGAAACGATGCTGCCAAAGGGAGGAGGAGGGATGACATACCCAGTGTCACTGTCCGTGCCACACATGTCGAACACCGCCACCTCCGGCGTTCAGCTGGATGCAGTGCGCAGGCGCCAAGTCGCGTGAGGAGCAGGATGTAACTTCCTCCTGTGACGTAACCGGAGCATGCGCATAAGTGTCAAAAGCTATGTCGGCCATCTTGGAAGAGGTAAAAAAACCTCAGATGAAAAAAGCGCAATTCCTAGACCGCATCATAGACGCGATATAGTATAATAGCCTCACAAATAACGGTGAGAATATGCACAAGATGGCAGAACACTTAAATCAAACAGGGAGAAATACCTAATGTTGATCACTGTGTGTGCGCATAGCCTGATAGTTAACAGAGTAGCGCAAAACGGAAATGATGCCGTTTACCTGATTGTGTGTCCATAAGGGACAGAGAGAAGAGAATGCATCCACAAGATGCAACTCGTCTCCCACATGCGCCATTTGAAGCAATGCACCAAGCAACGAATGCTGCGGGCATGCCGCAAAAAGGCACACAATGCCCAGTGGACACACACATAATGTAGGACACACAATAAACAGTGCAATGCACCAAGTATGAAAAAAGTATGCAAAAAGTGTAACCAAAGCAAAAAACAACATAAATACTGCATAAAAACATGTAGGCAAATACGAAACACATCGGGTACGTCTCACTTCTCCAACCCGCAGCATCATTCTTGTCTGTGCAGAGAAAGAAAAAAATAAAAATAAGAAACTGGCTTAATAGTGTTCATAATACACTAAATACCCTCAAGAAGTAGACACATATCGCACACATAACAATTGTGGGGCACACCGCTCCTCTAAACATATAACCCCGGATTGTAATCCGCATTGAGACCATTAGGTCTCAAGCTGTTGAGGGTATAGATCCAAAAAAGCTCTCTTTTTCTAAGGATCAACACCCTGTTGCCCCCACGTCTAGGCATGGGAATGTGGTCAATGGCCCAACATTTAAGATCTCTTTCGGAGTGTTGAAGCTCCGTAAAATGTTTGGCAACCGGGAGGTCCTTTCTTTTTTTGCGTATGGACAATCGATGATTGTTCAATCGCGTTCTGAGATCCGTCGACGTCTCACCCACGTATAATAATTTACACGGACAGATCAAAACATAAATTACATAGTTTGAATTGCATGTAAGGTGGAATCGAATTGGGTAAGAAACTCCAGTGGTGGGATGGACAAAGGTAGAACCCCTACCCATATATTTGCAGTCAATACAACATAAACAGGGAAAGCTACCTTTGCCATGTGTGGTTAAGGAGGTTTGAACAGACTTGGACCTAGGCCCAATGTCTGCTCTGACAAGTTGGTCACGCAGATTCCTAGATCGACAGAAAGAGAAAAGGGGAGGGGATCTAAATTCTAAGATCTCACTGTGACACCCACCCAGGATCCCCCAGTGTTGCTTGATAATGCGATTGATGGCCTCACTTTGCTCCGTATATTTGGAGATGAAGGGTATCCGACTAACAGACCTATCGGACACCTTCCTCTCCAAAGTGCTGCTCCTATCTACACTACGGACCTTTTGTATGTGAGAATCAAGGAGCTGGGTGGGATACCCCCTATTCTGAAATTTCCTGGACATGTTGTCCAAAGCCAGGTCAACCTGTTCAGGTTCAGAAACAATGCGTTTCACTCTAAGAAACTGAGAGAAAGGCAAACCTTTAAGCATACTTCGGGGATGCCCACTGTTAAAACTAAGGATGGTGTTTTTGTCCGTGGGCTTGGTGTATAGCCGTGTATGCAGCTTACCCTGATTGTAAATGACCGTTGTGTCTAAAAACTGTAATTCAGTTTCAGAGTGGACCAAGGTGAATTGAAGGTCCCTATTGACACTGTTGAGAAACAGGTGAAAATCGTCAAGTTGGGCAACACTACCTGTCCATATGAGGAAGATGTCGTCGATGTATCTCCACCACCGCAGCAAATGGCTGCGGTGGTGTGATACAAGGATGACATCTTCCTCAAAGCACCTCATAAAGATGTTTGCATACGTAGGTGCTACGTTTGAACCCATAGCCACGCCCCTTTGTTGTTGAAAAAACGTATCCTGAAAAAGGAAATAATTATGTCTTAAGACAATCTGCAGTAGATCAATGATGAAATATCTAGCAGCCGTGGAGTAAGAAGAAGAACCCAGCATACGTTCAATGGCACCAATACCCAGATCATGATCAATCGAGGTATATAACGAGGTGACATCGAAGGATGCCAGGTGGACCTCATGGACACCAGTAAAATCAATCTTATCCAGCCTACATAGGAAATCAGTCGTATCCTGTATATACGACTCTGCCCCTGTAGCAAAATCACGCAAGATTTTATCAAGGAAGATGGTGATGCAACTAAAGATGGAGTCCGAACCGGACACAATAGGGCGTCCGGGTGGATCCACAAGCGACTTGTGCACTTTAAAGTGCACAAGTCGCTTGTGGATCCACCCGGACGCCCTATTGTGTCCGGTTCGGACTCCATCTTTAGTTGCATCGCCATCTTCCTTGATAAAGTCTTGCGTGATTTTGCTACAGGGGCGGAGTCGTATATACAGGATACGACTGATTTCCTATGTAGGCTGGATAAGATTGATTTTACTGGTGTCCATGAGGTCCACCTGGCATCCTTCGATGTCACCTCGTTATATACCTCGATTGATCATGATCTGGGTATTGGTGCCATTGAACGTATGCTGGGTTCTTCTTCTTACTCCACGGCTGCTAGATATTTCATCATTGATCTACTGCAGATTGTCTTAAGACATAATTATTTCCTTTTTCAGGATACGTTTTTTCAACAACAAAGGGGCGTGGCTATGGGTTCAAACGTAGCACCTACGTATGCAAACATCTTTATGAGGTGCTTTGAGGAAGATGTCGTCCTTGTATCACACCACCGCAGCCATTTGCTGCGGTGGTGGAGATACATCGACGACATCTTCCTCATATGGACAGGTAGTGTTGCCCAACTTGACGATTTTCACCTGTTTCTCAACAGTGTCAATAGGGACCTTCAATTCACCTTGGTCCACTCTGAAACTGAATTACAGTTTTTAGACACAACGGTAATTTACAATCAGGGTAAGCTGCATACACGGCTATACACCAAGCCCACGGACAAAAACACCATCCTTAGTTTTAACAGTGGGCATCCCCGAAGTATGCTTAAAGGTTTGCCTTTCTTTTAGTTTCTTAGAGTGAAACGCATTGTTTCTGAACCTGAACAGGTTGACCTGGCTTTGGACAACATGTCCAGGAAATTTCAGAATAGGGGGTATCCCACCCAGCTCCTTGATTCTCACATACAAAAGGTCCGTAGTGTAGATAGGAGCAGCACTTTGGAGAGGAAGGTGTCCGATAGGTCTGTTAGTCGGATACCCTTCATCTCCAAATATACGGAGCAAAGTGAGGCCATCAATCGCATTATCAAGCGACACTGGGGGATCCTGGGTGGGTGTCACAGTGAGATCTTAGAATTTAGATCCCCTCCCCTTTTCTCTTTCTGTCGATCTAGGAATCTGCGTGACCAACTTGTCAGAGCAGACATTGGGCCTAGGTCCAAGTCTGTTCAAACCTCCTTAACCACACATGGCAAGGGTAGCTTTCCCTGTTTATGTTGTATTGACTGCAAATATATAGGTAGGGGTTCTACCTTTGTCCATCCCACCACTGGAGTTTCTTACCCAATTCGATTCCACCTTACATGCAATTCAAACTATGTAATTTATGTTTTGATCTGTCCGTGTAAATTATTATACGTGGGTGAGACGTCGACGGATCTCAGAACGCGATTGAACAATCATCGATTGTCCATACGCAAAAAAAGAAAAGACCTCCCGGTTGCCAAACATTTTACGGAGCTTTAACACTCCGAAAGAGATCTTAAATGTTGGGCCATTGACCACATTCCCATGCCTAGACGTGGGGGCAACAGGGTGTTGATCCTTAGAAAAAGAGAGCTTTTTTGGATCTATACCCTCAACAGCTTGAGACCTAATGGTCTCAATGCGGATTACAATCCGGGGTTATATGTTTAGAGGAGCGGTGTGCCCCACAATTGTTATGTGTGCGATATGTGTCTACTTCTTGAGGGTATTTAGTGTATTATGAACACTATTAAGCCAGTTTCTTATTTTTATTTTTTTCTTTCTCTGCACAGACAAGAATGATGCTGCGGGTTGGAGAAGTGAGACGTACCCGATGTGTTTCGTATTTGCCTACATGTTTTTATGCAGTATTTATGTTGTTTTTTGCTTTGGTTACACTTTTTGCATACTTTTTTCATACTTGGTGCATTGCACTGTTTATTGTGTGTCCTACATTATGTGTGTGTCCACTGGGCATTGTGTGCCTTTTTGCGGCATGCCCGCAGCATTCGTTGCTTGGTGCATTGCTTCAAATGGCGCATGTGGGAGACGAGTTGCATCTTGTGGATGCATTCTCTTCTCTCTGTCCCTTATGGACACACAATCAGGTAAACTGCATCATTTCCGTTTTGCGCTACTCTGTTAACTATCAGGCTATGCGCACACACAGTGATCAACATTAGGTATTTCTCCCTGTTTGATTTAAGTGTTCTGCCATCTTGTGCATATTCTCACCGTTATTTGTGAGGCTATTATACTATATCGCGTCTATGATGCGGTCTAGGAATTGCGCTTTTTTCATCTGAGGTTTTTTTACCTCTTCCAAGATGGCCGACATAGCTTTTGACACTTATGCGCATGCTCCGGTTACGTCACAGGAGGAAGTTACATCCTGCTCCTCACGCGACTTGGCGCCTGCGCACTGCATCCAGCTGAACGCCGGAGGTGGCGGTGTTCGACATGTATGGCACGGACAGTGACACTGGGTATGTCATCCCTCCTCCTCCCTTTGGCAGCATCGTTTCGTCCCTCCCACTTTATACACACTCTGGTACACACCTGATATGTATTGATTAGTCAATTTATCTATTTGCACTTTATTTGCGATGATGCATTCACTACGTAATGTATTTGATATATATTATTGATTCATCTCTATATTTTACACTGCTATATCTACATTTTTATGTATTATACATGCACTATTTGCACTTTATTGTATTTGGCTGTTAATTGATTACACTGTGATGTCATAGGGGTTGGCCTATATATACCCCCTTTTGTATTGTGTTCATTGCTTGACAAAGGCTCTTGTATGAGCTGAAACGTTGCCATCCACATGGGTGAATAAACACCACTTTCTTTTACCTGGAGTGCAGTCCGTTGTTTCATATTATATATATTATATATTATATATATATATATATATATATATATATATATATATATATATATATTTTAAAAATCTCTAAAATAAAGTGACCTAAATGGGAGGAAATGCTCAAAAACCCCAAACACTGTGGCGTGTTTATAATCGGGGGAGCAATTCCTCCGCAAGTGATCCGTTGCTAGCGACAATCCCCAGCAAAAAAGGCATACAATGGAGGATGTCGGCAGCGGACCACATGCACCACAAAGGCATCCTACACAAGATGGGATAATGTGTGGATGAAAATATACAAATACATAAATCACTGCAAAAAGGTGCACCACAATGATATTCTACTGACAATACTGGCTAATCCCTCAGGCCACTTTATTTTAGTGATTTTTCTTTATATGTATTGAATGTGCCATTGCCTAATGCTAGTAACATTCTAGTGCACCTGGTAGCCTGTGTCACATGGCCTGTTATAGGTGGGGCTTGCAGCCTTATCTCTCCCACTACATGAGTGATCTCACTATGGAGGTGTGTGGGAGCTTGGCTGTGAGTTAGATCTTAGCACCACCACAGGTAGTCTAGTGGTAGGATCCATGCCACACAGATACCTTTAAGGTGGTGCAAAAGGGCTCCGTGGCTTAAGTCTCAGGCTGATGTTAAAAACTGAGGGATTAGCCAGTACTGTCAGTTGCATATCATTGTGGTGCACCTTTTGCAGCGATTTATATATAAAAAATCTGCCACAAAGTGTGGTGTATATTGGGGGTGTGCTTCTCAGGAGGGGAGGACTTTGGCAGAGGTCTCACTGTACATAAATAACTCTTATGCTTCTTGAAAGGAATAACTTCCATCATTTTGATTCATAATTCAATTTGACTTACTCACCAAGATGTAGGATCTGGAAACGTCCGTAAAAACCATTCATGGAAAACAGGTGGGTGACGAGGCAAAAGAGTTTCTTTAAATATTTTTAACTTTTCTTCTAGGGGAGCCGTCTTAGGCAGCATGCACTGACGTAGTTCCTTTCCTCCCATGTGTATTCCTGGATAAAGGGGAGAAAAAGAAATATGGCTTGGTTATCATAATGAAATAGTACAACAATGTAAAATACGTCAGATAAGAATTCCATTTATAGGGATTGTCCAAATTTAATAAAAATTCGGGCAACCTCTGTAAATGTAATAAAATAATCAATACATACCCCTTTCTCCCCCACTTCTTCCAGCATTGTACTGTGATCCACCCCCGCCGCCATCTTCCTGGCTGCAGCGGTGACATTCCATGCACACAGGTCATCGTGCAGCCAATCACAGGCATTGGCACAGTGACTGGCCTCAGAGATGACCTCTGTATGCAGAACATCACTGCTGCAGACAGGAAAACAAACAACATGGGGGAGCGGAGAAAAGAAGAGAGGAATGCAGGGGAGAAAAGTATCGCTTCTTTTGCTCTTCAGGACCATTTACAGGGCCTTCCCTCCTCTAGGACCGACTCCTATCTCCAGAACGGACCCCGAAGGGAAGGAAGAGCAGTTGTACATGCGTGGCCACCCTTTATTCACCTCTATGGGAGTTCTGAAAATAGCCAAGGGGTGGTTCAGCTATTTCTGGCAGTCCCATAGCAGTGCATGGAGTGTGACTGAGCTTGCTTGACTGCTCTCCCTCAACTTCAGGAGCCCTGTTCTGGAAATATGAGTGGGACCCACACCTGTCTCACATTGATGGCATATCCTAGCAATATCCCAGAGGGTAAAACCCCTTTAAATGCAAAAACAAAAACTTTGTAATCTACTTACCCTACTAATACCACTTTCCTGCCTCTGCACTAAACACCATTCCTGGTTCTCATTGCTCACAAAATATACATATAAATGGGTTCTGTGTCATATGGCCATTGCGGCCAGTTTCCGCTATGATTTGAAGATGCCATGGCTGTCACATCACAGTATACATATGTGAGGCCAGGAATGGCAGGTAGCCGCTAACAATGAAGCAGTATTGCTAAGGGAAGTATATAATACAGAACTTTAAATTTTTACATTTTAAAGAGGTTGTCTCATCTGGACATTAAGGCTACATGCGCACGACCGTATCTGTTTTGCAGTCCGCAAATTGCGGATCCAAAAAAAAAAAAGAAGATTTTTGTGAACTCGCCTGTAAAATCTCTTTCTCGCTTAGTTCATTGGAGGACACAGGACCGTGGGTATAGCTGCTTGCTGCCACTAGGAGGCGACACTAGGCTGAAAAAGACTTAGCTCCTCCTCGGCAGGCTATACCCCCTCCAGCCTGGAGAGAGCATGTCAGTTTCTGCTCAAGCAGTAGGAGCAGTAGAAACATGTGTGAAGCAAAAGAGAACGCAACAAATGCCGGCGGGAGCGAACGCGAGCTGAATACCCGATCGACAACCAACCAACCACTACCACCAACAATGATAAATACTGGGTGGGTGCTGTGTCCCCCAATGAACTAAGCGAGAAAGAGATTTTACAGGCGAGTTCTCAAAAATATGATTTTTTGTACTCACCGTAAAATCCTTTTCTCATAGTAGGCATTGGGGGACACAGCACCATGGGTATATGCCCAGCTGCCACTAGGAGGCTGACACTAGAAACAAAAAAAGTGTTGGCTCCACCCAGGTGGGCTATACCCCTCTGCCAGAGCCGAGAGAGATCAGTCGGTACAAAAGCAGTAGGAACGCCACACCTGAACCAAAAACTGAAAGCCAACAAGTCTTCAACTGGGGAAACCCGACAACCAAACTAGGCAAAAGCCGGAACCTCAAACAAGAAGAAAATCAAGAAGGGGAAGGGGGGGCGGGGGGAGAGATCTGTGTCCCCCAATGCCTACTACGAGAAAAGGATTTTACGGTGAGTACAAAAAATCTAATTTTCTCGTGCATGGCATTGGGGGACACAGCACCATGGGACATCCAAAAGCAGTCCCCGAGGGAGGGAAGAAAAAAGCACCATGCCACCAATCTAAAGCACAGCTGCTTGCAGAACCTTGCGTCCCAGACTGGCATCAGCAGAAGCCAAGGAATGAATATGGTAGAACTTAGAAAAAGTGTGAACCGATGCCCAGGTGGCGGCACAGCAGACCTGGGAAGCTGATGCCTGATGACGCACCGCTCAAGAAGCCCCAACCGCCCTAGTCGAATGTGCGGTCAACCTGGAAGGGGGAGCCCGCCCCTTCGCGACATAGGCCTCTTTGACGGCCGACCGAACCCAGCGAGAAATGGTGGCCTTGGAGGCAGGCAAACCTTTACGAGGGCCCGCCAGAACCACAAAAAGAGAGAGTCCGAACGACGGAAGGGTTCAGTGAGGCGAAGATGCAGGCGAAGAGCCCGAACCACATCCAGGCAATGGAGGGATTTCTCCCTACAGTGAGAAGGATTGGGGCAGAAGGACGATCTCCTCATTAATATGAAACGAGGAAACCACCTTCGGGAGAAAGGAGGGAACAGGACGCAATACCACCTTGTCCCGATGGAACACCAGGAAAGGTGAACGGCAAGAAAGTGCAGCAAGTTCGGAAACCCGGCGGATGGAGGCGACAGCCACGAGGAAGGCCACCCTAAACGAGACAAACAGCAGAGATCTCTGCCAAGGGCGATGACTGAAGGGCGTCCAGGACGAGATTCAGGTCCCACGGCTCCACCGGAAAGCGAAATGATGAAAAGGATGCTAGACCTTAGGTAGAGCGTATGGACCACAGAGGGCGCACAAAACAACTGGTCATAGGCAATATTTCGGTTTCAGCAGTATTCCATTTATTTGTGAGACAACGCGTTTCGGGGTACTAGAGTCCCCTTTATCAAGTCTGAGCTGGAAGAATGCAGCGGCTTGTTCTTTCAGCTCATCCGGCTCAGACTTGATAAAGGGGACTCTAGTACTTCGAAACGCGTTGTCTCACCAATAAATGGAATACTGCTGAAACCGAAATATTGCCTATGACCGGTTGTTTTGTGCGCCCTCTGTGGTCCATACGCTCTACCTAAGGTCTGGCGTCCTTTTCTTCATACAGTTACCCGAGTGGCAGGGTGGCCCCTGCCCAAGGCGATCGGACGAATCTAGGCTGCACCAACCATTACTCATCTACACTCGACCTTCATTGCAGTTGCATCCAATTGATGAAACCGCAATAGGTGAGCAAACCATTTCTTTTATTAGAAATTTGATTTGCTGAACTTACTCACCCTATGAGCGCCTTTCTCTATCCTATTGGCCATTATCTGCCGGAAAGCGAAAGGGAGGGGCTCGGCGAGCAACACCCTGGAGAAAAGTCCTAACCTGAGCCCGCGAGGCCACAGGACGCTGGAAGAGGACAGAGAGGGCTGAAATCTGCCCCCTGAGAGAAGCCAGGCGAAGACCCTTATCAAATCCGGCCTGAAGGAAAGCCAGAATGTTAGGGACAGAGAAACGTAGAGGACGAAAACAACCAGATTCGCACCAGGTAAAATACACTCTCCAGGTCCGATAGTAAATGCGGGCCGACTGGGGCTTGCGAGCTTGAAGCATCGTCCGGATGACTGAGTCCGAGAGACCACGGGACTTCAGGACCACGGTCTCAACAGCCACGCCGTCAAACGAAGCTGAGGTAAATTCGGGTGGAACAGAGGGCCCTGGGAAAGGAGATCGCGGTGCGGAGGAAGTCGCCACGGGACGTCGGCGAGCAGAAACACCAGATCCACATACCACGCCCTGCGGGGCCAATCCGGAGCCACCAGGATCGCCGGAGCTCGGGCTGCCTTGAGACGCTTGAGCACTCGGGGAAGGAGAGGAATGGGGGGAAAAAGATGCAGAAGGTCGAACTGAGACCAAGGCAGAACTAGGGCGTCGACTGCGAGAGCCTGAGGGTCCCTGGACCGCGCAACATAGCACGGGAGCCTGCGGTTGAGGCACGACGCGAAGAGATCCACGACCGGAGTTCCCCAACGGTGACAAAGTTGGAGGAACACTTCTGGGTGGAGAGACCATTCGCCCGGGTCGACGAGCTGACGACTGAGAAAGTCTGCCGCCCAATTGTCGACCCTGGGAATGTGCACGGCGGAGAGGACCGGAACGTGCTTCTCCGCCCACTGCAGGATTCGGGAGGCTTCCTGTAGGGCCATCACACTCCTGGTGCCCCTTGGTGGTTCAGATAGGCCACGGCGGTGGAATTGTCCGTCTGAATCCGGATCGGGAGACCGCGGAGACAGGGAGTCCAGTGAGACAGTGCCAGGAAAATTGCCCTGAGTTCGAGGACGTTGATCTGCAGGGAAGACTCCTGAACAGACCAAAGAGCCTGGACAGTGAGGGACTCGAAGACCGCCCCCCAACCCGAGAGGCTGGCATCTGTGGTGATCACCCGCCAACTGGGGGGGAGGAAAGACCGGCCCAGGGACACCGTCCGAGGATTCAGCCACCAGGAGAGATCATGGCAAAGCTCGGGAGGGAGGCGGGTCCGGCGATCGAGGCCTGCCGGAGACTTGTCCCACCTGGATAGGAGTGGAATTGAGAATAGGGAGTGGAATTGGGAATAGGGAATGGCCTCGAAGGAGGCCACCATGGTGCCCAGGACGCGCATACATATCCTGATGGTCAAGGGAGACGGGTCGCGGAGACGAGTCACCCCCGCCTGAAGAGACGCACTCTTCTCTGGGGGAAGGAACACCTGCCCGAGGCAAGTATCGAAGATCATGCCCAGAAAGGGCATCCTCCAGCATGGGACAAGAGAGGACTTGGAGTGGTTGATGAGCCACCCGAATTAGGCAAGAGCCGAGAGGATGATGCATAGGCTGGACAGGTTGTCCTCCAATGACGGACCCGGATCAGAAGGTCGTCCAGGTAAAGCACCAATGCAACCCCCCCTGGCACGGAGAAGTGCCACGAGAGGCGCTAGCACCTTTGTGAAAACCCTCGGGGCAGAGGCCAGGCCGAAGGGCAGGGCGACGAACTGAAAATGAAGAGAACCCACCGTGAAGCGAAGGAACCTTTGATGGGAGAGGGCAATGGGGATGTGGATATAAGCGTTCTGAATGTCTATGGATGACAGGAACTCGTCTGCCTCCAAGGAGTCGATCACCGACCGGAGGGACTCCATGCGAAAATGACAGGACACGGACAAAGTGATTGAGCGCCTTCAGGTCCAGGAGCGAACCGTCCTTCTTGGGAACCGTGAAAAGGTTCAAGTAGAACCCCTGAAAGCGTTCTGATTCCGGAACCGGAACGATGACCCCGAGAGAGCGAAGGGAACGTATGGCCCGAAAAAACTCGTCTGCCCTGGCGGGGGACTTGGGGGGCGACGTCAGGAAGAACCGTCCCGATGGAAGACCGGAAAATTCGATCTTTTATCCGGAGGAGACTACCTCCAGAACCCAAGCGTCCTCCACACTTGCTTGCCAGATATTCTGAAAGGCGAGCAAGCAAGGAGTCGACCCGTTTGTCAGCGGGATCCGACAAGGAAGCCGCGTCAGCCAGGGGAAGGGTAGTGGCCTTCTCCAGGCAAGCCACCTGAGGATCTACCTGAGGAGGAACTGTCCAGCGGTTGACGGATTCCTCAGAAAAGGGATAAGGGACATCCGAGGCTTTGGTAAGGTGAAGGCGCCGATCAGGGTGACGCCACTCCTTAGCCAGAAGTGCGTCAAGATCCGCGTGATTAGGGAAAACCACAGTGGAACGTCTGGAACGGCGGAAGTACACCGACTCCTGGGAGGAGGATAAGGATCGTCCTGCACATGGAGCGCGTCCCGGACGGCTTTAATGAGATCCTTTATGACCGCAGACATCGCTGAGCACCGCTCTGATTCAGAATTAGAAGCAGAGGAGTCCCCAGGAGCGGCGGAAACGGCTGAAGAAGAAACCTTGCCCGTCTCAGACTTATCCGGGGAATGATCCGAGAAAGCTGAGGAAGAGTGGGACTCGGCCGAGACCCTACGAGGTCGCTTGCGGGACCGAGTGCCAGAGCAAGACCGGACATCCCCAGCGGGAGAGTTCCTGCTAGAGGCGGCCGCAATCTGAGCAGGCAAACTGTCCAGAGACTGCGCCAGGGATTGGGAGAGGCTGGCAAGGTTCCCTATGGCTTGGGACAGGGTAGCAGCCCATTCCAGAAGAACCGACCCGAAGGGGACCGCAGGGGTGGCTTGAGCGGGCCTGGGGTCGAGGCACTATGCGCAGAGAGAGTTAGACTGGCCGCATGGAAACTTCATATTACACAGAGAACATGCATAATGAGTAGAAATCCCGGCAGGGGGAGTGGGGTCCCGACCAGAGGAAGACATGTGGGCTTAGGATGGAGCCTGCAAGGAAAAAAGTCAGCCGAAGGGCTGCCTACCAGACCCAAAGGTGCTGTGTCCCAGAAGAAGAAGCTGCATCGCAGGAGAGGAGCAGCAAGATGGTGACCGGGTGCTTGAGAGGGAAGAGACGGCAATTAGAAGAAGGGAACGCCCTCAGTGACCGGCAGAAGCCCGCGCTGAAAGAGGATTGGAGAAAAAACCAAGCGCCTCCCAGGGTTCCCCCCACAGAGGGGAGGGGGAAAAAGTGAGCCCGGGAAGCCAGGAGTGGGCAAAGTGAAAGCTCCGCCCCACGTGACCTGCGGCCTAGTAGGCCGAAAAAGTCGGAGCCTAAAGTGAGACGGAGCTGCGGGGAGGCGACCGGAAGCAGCCGCGGGACGGGAGGGACACAGCGCTGAGGGGAACAGGTGCCCTGCACAAAGAAGCACCCAAAATGACCTCCGGAGCCGGCCCCAGAACGGAGGCATGAGCCATGCAGGTACCCCGGTCCATGGGAGAGGGGGGGAGAACTGGGTGAAAGTAGAGTGGAAGAGGGCTTCCCCCAAGCGTCCCCCCACACCATGTTCCTCCAGCTACTAGGCCAAGGGAGAAAGAGAGAGTGAAGAGGGAGGGAAGGGGGTTGGGAACCACAGGGCCCCCGCAACGGATGGATCCCTACTTACCTTCCGAAGTCTTCAGGCGCAGCAGTGACCACCCCTTCGGCGGACTCAACACGGGGGCCGTGGGACTACCGGAATTCCACTGCGAAAGCAGCTTTAACTGGGGACTGAGTGGCTGCCAGGAACTTGATTACGCGCCCGCAGGGGGGCAACTAAAGTGGAACACGATGAAGCCACCCCTGCAGCAGGCCGAAACCTGCAGAGAAAAAGAGAAGAAAAAACTAAAATTAAAAATTAAAAAAAGATAGCAGGTCATGTCTGCCTCCTACGGACACTAGAACAAGACTGCTCTCTCTCGGCTCTGGCAGAGGGGTATATAGCCCACCTGGGTGGAGCCAACACTTTTTTTTGTTTCTAGTGTCAGCCTCCTAGTGGCAGCTGGGCATATACCCATGGTGCTGTGTCCCCCAATGCCATGCACGAGAAAATCTTGTTTTCTCGCTCGTATCATTGGGGGACACAGGACCGTGCTACGTCCTAAAGCAGTCCACGGGGAGGAAAAAACAATCACGCCCATGGAAAAAAAACTCCCTCAAGGATGTGTAATCCACTGCCGCCTTCAAGACCTTGCGGCCCAGAGCAGCCTCCGCTGATGCCTAGGAAAGTACCTGGTCAAACTTGGTGAAGACCAAGACACTGCCTTATACAACTGTAAAACTAATGCATGGTGGAGATGAACCAAAGAAGCGCTGACCGGTAGTCGGGGGGGGTGGGCCATAACTCCGCTGGGCTGTCCCAGCAACTATCAAACAGATCCACCTGGAACGTCCCCTTGGACGCAAAGCGAGATGCTGATCAGCTATAGCAATTATGCAATCGCAACCCCTGTGTAACGAGAGAAGGACAACAGTTGTCAGAACAACGGCAATTAATGGTAGTGTAAAGGAGGAAGAGGTTAGGGTAAAGCCTATTCCCATCTGAAACTGGCGCTATACAGAAGTAGCCACAGAATCCACTAATAGTTCAATATTCCGCCTGAGGAGGCGGCCATACAAGGAGAGCCACAAATTAAATTCTAACGCCATACTAAAGCTGAGGAGGAGACCACACAGTAGAGGCCACGGATTCCAGAGCTAAAAGAATTTGTCACCTGACGAAGGAGCTGTAAGTAGTGGTAACGCGAATACCCCTTATACAGTAGTAGCTACCGCATGCCCCCCCAGCGCAAGCTGAGGGGGAGGCCTGAGGACATCTTGTAGGAGCCATGGTACCATACTGCCCCAGTTCAGTAGAGCTAACCTTAAGCACTACACCAGGTAAGGGAGCTGAACAGAAGTAACCGCCGAAGCCAGCACCATGGTAGAGCTCCTACCTGAGGGGGGCTGCCCTACTGCAGCGACTACGATCTCTAACACTAGCGTGACAACTGCGCCTGTGGAGGAAAAGACACTGTAGCAGCTAATCCAGAGTGCCAGAATAACCACGTTACCTAGATAAGGAGGGGTGGTGGACAGAGTCAGTGCAATACTCGGCTCACTGGATCGTAATCACTAAATTCTGTGCAATGGCGTACGCGCAACATGTTGTCGAGAACCAATACCATGACCGACCTGAATGCTGGAGACCCATGGGGATGGAGGGTATCTAGGACAGATAAGTGTTGCTGTCTAACCCCCCTGAGTGGACAGAGGCCGACATCTTTGCGCCCCCAACCAGTACCGAAAGAAAAAAGGAGGATACAATATGGAAGTAGCCACGGTATCCAGTGGCAGGACCCATATGCCACTTGATGAGGGGAGCCAAGTCATCTAGTGCCGTGGCGTAGTTGAATTGTAGCATCCGAAGATGCTTGGTTATTCCCCGTTAGCAGATCACTTGTGGAAGGGGGTAATGCAACAGGAAACATGGTGATGGCGATGCTACTGATGTAGAGCAACACTCCGCTTAAGGAAGGGAGTAGCTAGACAGTCATAACCGTATACAATGGTAGTGTAATTACCCCACCTATGGAAGGGGGGGTAATGCCTACGGGCAAGCCCTGCACTCAGTGGTAGTGCAATTACTCCACCTATGAAGAGAGGTCACGCATACGGAAGAACTGTATCCCGAGGTAGTGCAAGTACGCCACCTATGGAAGGAACCTAATCCCATGGCAGGAAAATTATGTCGTTTATGGAAGGGGGTAATGCATATGGCGAGTTTAGTACCCAGTGGGCATGCAATTATTCCACCTAAGTAAGAGGATAATGCATACGGTAAACACTGAAACCAGTTAAAAATGCTATAACGCCACCTATGGAAGAGGCTAATGCATACGGAAAATACTGTGCCCAGTGGAAATGCAATTCCACCACCTACGGAAAAGGGAACGCCTACGGCCGGCCTTGAAAACAGTGCTAGTGCAGTTAGTCCACCTATGGGAGGAGGTAATGCATAAAGTAAGTACTGTATCTAGTAGTAGTGCAAATAATGCTGGCTACCGTGGACGCAATCTTGGAAGATTGCAACGGATTCATGTCAGAGTCCGAATCGGTGATCCCCCCCCCCCCCCGCTCGGACCGTACCGCTCCAGGGAGGGAGGGTGCGACTAAGAGTGACCTTAGGGAGGAAGAGTGGAGGTACGGAGGTGACCGAGGAGGAATATTTCCTGCTCTGGCCCGCTTGTGCGCCGTTCTACCCCTTAGAATCTTGCCCATGGCAGTTGCAGGTTGCGCTGGTGGGGATTTGACCACCAAACTAGCCAGGAGGTGGAAAAAGGAACTTCTAAAAAGGTCCAAACACCGGATTGCGCAGGCGGTGCTTTATCAACCAAAACGACCCAGGAGGGCAGATTAGGAATCCTTCAGATGTCCTCCACTGGATTTGCGCAGGTGGAGCATTATCAACCAAACGACCCCGGAGGGCGGATTGGGAATCTTTCAGATGTCCTCCACTGGATTTTCGCAGGTGGAGCATTATAAACCAAACGGCCCCAGAGGGCGGATTGGGAAACAGAGAGAGAGAGAGATCCTCCACTGTCCGGGATAGGGCACGGGCCCAGTCTAGTACCACACAGTCTGGGTGGTCCTGTGATGTGGGCTGAGGGGGGCGGGATCTGTATGGTGCACTTTTTTTTAAACAAACTGTGATGCCCCAGTCTCTGAACAAGAGGCAGGAAGGGGTTGAATTATTCACTAATAAGGCACATTGCCTGCAGACAGCAACCCCAGATAATCTGGTCCTGGCCATAAAGGGTTAAGACTGCCTTGAGGACCAGGGGCGGAGCTAAGCGAGCTCCTGAGGGAGGGGAACAGCTAGGCGGGAAGAAATCTCGCCAGAAAGATTCACCCTGCATGCTGGGAGAATCGGGGCAGGCCAAAGGTCTATGGAGCAAGTGGACTTTACAATAGGGGAAGTCGGGGGGACCCAGGCCCTGAGTTTGCTCCCTCCAGACAGTCTTGCAGAGGCCCCAGCACCTTAGTGGAAAAGGTGGGTAGGGGAGGGGGGTGTGGGAGGGGATGGTGCCAAGAATACTCACCTAATCCAAACTACTCACCCCATCTTCATCCTCTTCTCTTTACCCCTCCTTAGCTTACCAGCAGGGTAACCTCTTCAGCAGCTGGCACCCAAAGTGGCAAGAAACTGAAATGGCGGGGGGGTCTCGCTGGATTCAGGTGACCCCTTGGCTAGCGGGAAGCATTGGAGCTGGGCTGCCCTGGTCCACCTTTTCTTCTTGGGGAGGTCGGGAGGTGAGGGATTCCGACACCGGCCTTGCTCCCGGGGTAGACAGAGAGGCTAGGAGACTGTTTCCCAAAACCTAAAAACTGAAAAAGAAAAAATAATAAAGTAAGTCGCCCTGCATTAAGCAGGGAGGTCTGCCTCCTACAGACACTAAGCTAAAAACTGACATGCTCTCTCCAGGCTGGAGGGGTTATAGCATGCAGGGGAGGAGCTAAGTCTTTTTCAGCCTAGTGTGGCAGCAAGAAGCTATACCCACGGTCCTGTGTCCCCCAATGATACGAGCGAGAAAAACTGATTTTTTTTTTTTAGGATCCATTGTAACAATGCCTATCCTTTTCTGCAAAACAGACAAGAATAGGACATATTCTATATTTTTTGCGGGGCTACGGAACGGAAATACGGATAGGTCCAAATCCTATCCGCAAAAAAACAGAACGGACACGGAAACAAAATACGTTTGTGTGCATGAGGCCTTATTCATGGAATAGGCCACTAATCTGATAGGTGCACATCACATCTCTGGGACACGCTCCAATCTCAAGAATTGGACACCGCTAGGAATGGAGAGTTGGCTGTGCAAAAGTACAAAAATGGTAAAATATCAAAGAACATTGTTGAACTCACTTCTCTCTTTGTAGAGTTTTATCAGTATGTTTCTCAAGCCTGCAGTGTTATTCACCCATTCTATTATCCCACATTCATCATTCAGGGGGATAACAGCATAGGTGCGAATGTGGAGCTCTCTCCTCCGGGACTCTGCATCCTTTCTCAAACACTGATCAAGAAGACAAAATGTTTAGTTTATACTCCTAATTTATATCCATGGGCAAAAAAACTACAGATTTTTTTAATTTTATTTAATCAACACCGCTCATGTACCTTGTTAATCAGAGAATTAAACTCCATAAGTCTGCAGTCTTTCCGAAGATCATCTTTAGGTTTACACATCATAATATAAGATTTCCCATCAGATCCCTTCAGAGAAATTTTTTTGGGCTTTTGAAGAGATGCCAAAATTTCCACCTGCATGACACAGAGAGCAGTCAGACGAAATAACAAGTTTAAGGGTACAGCGACATAGGTTTTTTTGTTTGCAGTTTTTGAAGCCAAACCAGGTTTGGATTCTAAAAAAAGAAATAGTATCTGTCCTTGATACTTTCTCTCCTTTTGTGGTCCACTCCTGGCTTTGGCTTCAAAAAATGCATAAAAAACCTGAAGGAAGTGAAGCATCCAATGACTGTCCAGTAGCCATCATTTTACACAACTTTGCACAAATAAAAGCAAAAATCATATATCAATACAGGCGACCACAAGAAACTTTGTAATTTGTCTTCTCAGATAATTGCGTCTCACTTAAAAAAAATGCCTTATTCCCTTCCAGCATGGATTATCTCTGAAGAAGCATCATATTAAACATGTCAATGCAAGTCTATGGAAGGGGAAGAGTGAGCAGGAACTCAGACAAGCACTGACAAAGAGACTGCACAGCTACATAGGAAGGTTATAGCTCAGCACAAGTGCTCACAACTAGTGTTGAGAGAAGCGAGCTTCGGATGCTTCATCCGAAGTCGCTTCGTTCAAAACTTCGGAATAATACTTGTATGGTGATTTGGAAAACCACTTTAAAACCGAACTCTGCTTTGGTTCCGACTAGTACCACAGAACCGAAGCTGCGTTCGGTTTCAAGTTTAAAAATTAACTACCGAAGTTATTGAACAAAGCCATGCCCGACTTTGTGAATAACTTACTTCGGCTCATCGGAGCCCATATATTTTAATACTGTACAGAGATGGATGAAGCATCCGAAGCTCGCTTCGCTCAACACTACTCACAACCATACAGGTCAGTACTTCTCTCTAATGTTTTCCATTAATCGGGGGCTGCTTCTGAAGGACTGTAAGACAATTAAGAAGCAGATTCTCCTCTACTTTCCTGTGCAGTAGATGGCAGCTAGTCTCCATCTACCATGTATGGAAGAACTCCAAAAATAGCTATTCAGCAAGCATAGAGGAACACTGCTAAATAAATGCCAGACACTCGTGGTATAATGGTCAGAAATGGTGTTATTCCTCACGTACAAACATTGTACTACGGAATAATGCAAAGTTTGTTGAGAGCTCAGTGATGTTTTTAACATTGTCCAGCCACCCTCTAAATTAAAAAAAATGCTGGGCAACCCCTTTAAGGTGTTTCATTTTAATATCATAGAACTTACAACATCATCAAAGCCAGCAATATATGCCCAGTGCCCAGGAAAGGGGTCATGATCAGCATGGTCACGTTTTCCAGCTGTAGATGGCAGTGTGGGTATCATTACTGATTGTAATGGTATAAGTATTTCGCTGAATGTTGGCTCTTCCACCAGTTTCTTCAGTAATCTGAAGTGGATGCTCATACTTAAAGTGCCAGTGTTCCCATCAACCTAAGAAATGTAAAAATATACATGTGTATGTAAACCTGTTAAATAGTACTCACATAGGTGCTGACAAGCAGTAATGATTGTAGTAGTGCACACAAACCCTTCAAAACTACATTCCAAGCGGGTTGTTTTAATGTTTGGACCCAGACATGGCAAAACTACTGCAAATATGTTACACTTTACAATACA
Source organism: Bufo bufo (assembly GCF_905171765.1). Taxonomy (NCBI): domain Eukaryota; kingdom Metazoa; phylum Chordata; class Amphibia; order Anura; family Bufonidae; genus Bufo; species Bufo bufo. The sequence continues at coordinate 162,919,284 of NC_053392.1, read as the reverse complement.
ATAAATGTGGATTCCATGCCATGTGGATTCTCACTATGTGTTTCTCCCTTTGCAATGCATAGGGTGAATTCCATGGCAAATCCTAGATGATGAGGACTGCAAAACTGAAAAGAGCTCTACTTACAGGCTTGTTACACAGCTCAAGAAGCTTGTCCGTGAGACGGGTTGCATCTCCTATGAATTTCCCCAGAGCAGGCTTCATGTGAATGGCTTTATCAAGGATTTCTTTGCATCTGTTTACACGCATGGGATAAGAAGACTGTATGGAATAAATAAGACTCCATCAGGAAATCAAGTATAATTACAATTGCATGCCCACACAATTTGGTAAACACATCATATGTGAGTACACGGGTAATCATGTTATTAAGGTCTCATGCACACGGCCGTTGTTTTGGTCCGCATCAGAGCTGCTGTTTTGGCGGCTCGGGTGTGGACCCATTTACTTAAATGGGGCCGCAAAAGATGCGGACAGCACTCCGTGTGCTGTCCGCATCCATTGCTCTGTTCTGTGGCCCCGCTAAAAAAATATAACATGTCCTATTCTTGTCCGCGCTTTGCGGACAAGAATAGGCATTTATATTGAAGGCTGTCCGCGCCGTGCGCGGACCGCAAAACACACCACGGTCATGTGCATGAGACCTTAATGTCATATATAATGTATTTTTCATGTGTTTTCCTCATCTGCAGGCTCAATCACTAATTATCAGTTTTTCAGAAGGGACGCCACTAGCTGCTGTGATGGTCTCCTACACTTAGGAGCGCTGCCCTTTTCCTCCAGCCCACAGTCCTGTGCGAGCTCTCCATATTCTCCCAGCCTAAATTTAAATACCCGCTCCTTCATGAGACATAAGACATGGCAGTAGGTATTCAGATGCTCTTCTCCCAGACTATAAAAACAGACAAGAAAAGTAAGCAGGGTTTAGAAGCAGGGCTGGAGCATCTGCAGCCCGACAGATGTACCACCAGCTTATAAACTGACACAGATTTCATTTTGTTGCTTATGAACAGCCACTAATACACTTAAATTATTAAGAGGCACGTGCCAGAAGAGCATCTTTCTCCAGCAACTGCAGATCAAGACCGGCACATGCAACTCTGGCCTCATTTACACGAGATGTGCTGTATAAAAGATTCAAGTGTTCACTAATTTGTTGAGGTGAGCAGACATGTTGGGAATGATTGTTCCTGTGTAAACAGGCCTTTAATACCTTTCATTGATTGCCACTATTACCTTAGACACCGCAGTCATCATCCACATTGCCTGCTGAGGATATGCCACAAAGACTTTTGCCACAATTTCCATCAGAACAGCAAAGACCTCATCATGAGAGTGACAGATGCGGGAGATCAGCTGTGAGAATGCGGTTAGGAACTGATATGGAGCTAGATGATTCTTATGGTCAGTAATGGCCTTGTTAATTCTCATCAGATCATTTTTCATTTGCTGACGGTCGGCCCGGCCAGCTGAAATATGACAAGTGACATAATGAAATTTGATATATTCCACCACCTAACCACCCAAAATACTTACATGGTCCGCACCATTCCTACCTTTTTCCCATTCATAGGCTTTAGCTCCAAAGTCAAGCCACAAAGACAACATCCGAGGCATTGACTGATAGATGAACTGGTTCCCATACTGCAAGGACCTAATTGAAAGGTGAGATATAGGACATTTATTCTAACAGTTTGTATACTGACGCTCTTAATGTCTAGGTAGGTATACGCTATTCATCAGTCTCACAGTGACGATGACACAGTCTGCAGTAACTGCAATATGAACTACTGAACCTAAGCCGAACCAGACTTATGGATACAATCCAAAGCACTAGCTGTCAAAATTTTAAAAAATTATTTTAGGTATTTTTCAGCAATAAAGTACTGACCTCCCAAAGTGATAGACAATGTATCGGATCAGGTCACCCTGCTTTTCCATCTTGTTTTCAGTCACCATAGGCATTAGTTTGTCATAATACTTGGCAAGGTAAAAGTGTCCATCTTCCCATTCTGGGAGCAGACTGGTTACATCCTAGATTATTTAGACCACAGAAAAAATAATGATTATTAGAACACTAATGGCGCCCCCGATTCATCAAAGGGTTTGCCTTTTTTTTTTTTTTTTCTTCACAGGAAACAGCCCTACTCTTGCCTGTAGGCTATGGGCTGTGTCTAGTATTGCAGTTCAGCTCCTTTCACAATAATGAGGTTAAAGGGGTTGCTTGGAGTAAAAGCTGACAACTCCAATATATAACCTATCGCGAATTAAAAACAAATAACAGAACGTCACCTATTGGCAGTTCCACACCATCGTTCCTCGCTGGACTGGAAGTGGTGGCTTGGCCCCGGTACTGAAGTGGCCAATCACTAGCCTTCAGTGGTCACATGTGCTAGCAATTTTTTTTTTTTTTTATTGGGAACAGGTTAGGGCCATTGCAGTTGTCAGCTACTAGGCCAGACAACCCCTTTAAGCTATATTACTAGACATAGCCTGTGGATAGACAAGGCCCTGTTTCTGAGGGAAATATACTGGACAACCATTTTAAAGAGCTAGTCGTCAGTACTAATGATGCATTTTTTTGTGTAGTCATTATCAGAGGAAGGGGAAGGATGTATCACAGATAACTTTTCTGTCTATAGGCCATTAATAGACTTCTATCAGACAAAATCTTATATAGACCCACTAAAGTGAGATGCCAGTATAGCTTACTCTGAATTGGTAATGCACCTTCTCCTGTGTGAATAAAGCCTTAAGCCTGTATTACACTGGTAGATTTTCCAGCCGATAAACACTCATTAGCGATCATGTTGCAGTGTAATACTGCCGCCGACAGCCTGATGAACGCGCAAACACTCATTCAACGGGCAATTCAGATTTTTAAGCATTAAAAAAAAATTAGAGCTTGCCGGCGGCAAATCGTGCTAAAAGTGATCTGCCGCCAGAAAACCACTAGGCACTATGGGGACGAGCGATGGCATCGGGGTGTAGCTAAAGGCTTATGGGCCCTGGTGCAAGAGTTCAGCTTTGACCTCCCCCTCCCCTTTCCTCAGTGCTTTATGGCAAGGAGCAGGGTTTCACCTAGCCTTTCTGCTGCCTGAGGCAATAATTGAAACATTCCCCCTCCCCCAGGCCAAATTCTCAATCTAACCCATTCCCTCCAATGGGGTTGTCCTCTTTTTACAACTAATGACCTATCCTCAAGATAGGTCATCAATATCAGACAGGCGGGCATCTCCCAGCACCCCCACCAATCAGCTGTTTTAAGAGAGGGCAGCGCTCATATGAGAGCGGCTTTCTCTGCTCTGTTCACCTGGTCGCCGCTACAATTGCAGTAGTGAGCAGGTAAACAAAGCAGAGAATGCAGCGCTCATACGAAAAAAAAAAAAAGCGGACAACCCCTTTAAAGAGATACTTGGAAAACATTACATACAGCGCTTCAGAACATATAGGGTGTGAGGAATATAGATTATTGTTCAATGTCAGCCATTGTCCCTAAACCACGCCTGTGTTGTCTTGGCTGTGTGCTTCCTCCAAACATGAGGCCAAAATGTTAAATCTTGGTTTCATCAGACCAGAGAATCTTGTTTCTCACAGTCCAAGAGTCCTTTAGGTGCTTTTTTTTTGCAAACTCCATGCAGGCATTCATGTGTCTTTTACTGAGGAGTCTTCTTTCTCACCACCCTGCCGTAAAGCCCAGATTGGTGGAATAATGCAGTGATGGTTGACCTTCTGAAAGTTTCAACCATCTGCACACAGTATCTCTGGAGCTCAGCCAGAGTGACCATTTAGTTCTTGGTCACCTCTCTTACCAAGGCCCTTCTCCTCTGATTACTTAGTTTGGAGGAGTGGCCAACATTAGGAAGAGCCCTGGATGTTCCAAACTTCTTCCATTTGAGAATTATGGAGGCCACTGTGGTCTTGGGAACTTTCAGCGCCCTTCTCCAGATCTGTGCCTCCACACAATCCCATCTCTGAATTCTATGGACAGTTTTTTCCCCCTTATGGCTTGGTTTTTGCTCTGATATGCATTGTCAGCTGTGAGTCCTTATGTGGATAGAGGAGTATATTGCCAACTCATGTCCAATCAACAGAATTTACAAAAAGTGGACTCCAATCAAGGTTTAGAAATATTTAAAAGATTATCAAGAGAAATTGAAGGCCCCCAGAGCTAAATTTCAAGTGCCACAGAAAGAGGTCTGAATACTTATGTCCATGTGAAATGTCACTGTTTCCTTTTTAATAAATGTGCAAAAATGTCTAAAAGTTTTAAATTTCTCATTATGGGGTATTAAGTGCAGATTGATGGGGGAGATTTTGATAGCACAAGCCTGCAACATAACAAAATGTGAAAAAACTTCTGAATGTCATATGAGCAGTGGTTTTCTACACAAGACAAATCCTAATAATTTCGTAAACACACTTACAAAAAAGAAAAGATGCACTCAAAATGTCAGATTGCTATAAAACTCGGCATGTAGTTATCTCAGGCAGATATGTTAATGATTACAGGGTGCTCTGATTACATATTGGGTCCTGCCACAAAAGGGCATAAAAGTGCTTTCTCTGCTGCCCTTTAAAAATGGTCTCAGAGGCTACTTTTGGGTAGTGTACATCTTGGTAAGAGATTACTGACTGCTGGACATGCCTGTACGCCGCACTTGTGATAGACTTTAAGAGGGGGCGCACCATTGGACTGACAGAAGCAGGATGGCCATTTCAATGAATTGTCTACCATCTAAGCCGTTGTGCCCTAGCTTTTAGGATGTGTTGGGATCAGCAGTTACGTGAGGGCACGCTCCTAACAGCCCAGAAAGACCAACAGTAGAAAGGATCATCTGATGTACGGACAAGCACGAGCAGCTCCCACAATTTCATTGTCCACTATCCAGACACATGTTTCACCTTTATTATAGAGTCCTGTCTCTGTCCAGGCCATTTCCAGGTGCTAAGCAGAAGGATATTTGATGTCATGACGCCCGTTATGTGTCTTGCCATTGACAGCCAGCCCGTCGCCTTTGTTTGCAGTGGGTGTCATGAACAAGAAAGCGGGGCTGCTACATATTGGAATGGTTTTGTCTTTAGCGACAAATACAGGGTCTGCTTGGGATCTCACTGGCGTGATGATCTGGGGAGCCATCACATATGACAGTTGCTAACCACAAGTAGTGAAATGAGGACACCGACAGCTCAGCAATATCTGCAGGACATCATGCAGCCACATCTGTTGCCTCTCATGGCAGGGCTTCCAACTAGCATTTTTCAGCAGGATAATGCTCAGTCCAATATTGGAATCACTTAAACATACAGTATCACTACATTCAGACATAGAAAGTTTCATTCCATTCCAACAACTCCTTCTTTGTGCTTGGTTCTTTTTTGTCATAGTGTATATCCTGACTGTTCAATAATCCATTACATTTTATTCTATGTGAAATGATGTTCACAGCTGAATACACACTGGTGTTTCCTCATACCATCATCAAGGGTTTAATTTTCAACTTACTTTATACTTTTTCATCACTGCATTGCTTTCAAAGTTGGCAGTCTCGTCCATGAATCGTCCCACTAGCAGCATAGCTCTGCCGTGGATCAACTGCTGCTCTGGAGTTGCAGTGCTACCTGCCTGGAATAACTCTGCTCCCTTCTGAAGGACTATGAGGGCCTGGTGCACATCACCCTAAATAAGACAACACAAGCATTGGGTTAGCTGAGGTGGAATACAATTTTCCCATTACTGACATAAATTCCACATAAAACAAACAGGATAAACGACATTGGTTTTTTACCTACAATAAAGCTGGGGTTACACGGGCCGACTGAGCGGTCGATTGACAGTCGGCTGCTTGTACAGTGAAGAAGACCGCTGCATGTAATCTGCACGTGATCTCGTTCACTGTATGAGGACATAGCGATCTCTCGTCCTCATACAGAATCATAGTCTCTGAGCAGCAGGTCACTGTTCAGACAGCACGATCTGCGGCCCAGAAGCTATGATCGGTGTTGCCTGCATGATCGACAGGATCACCCAATGAAAAAGCGTTTTGCTGATTCATCGGGTGATTGGCAGCACATTTACATGGCCAGATTATTGGGCCGTGTAAATGCACTTTTATAGAAAATGTATTCACGGTGCATCTGCATATGACTTAGTAAGAAATGCTGGATTGTTGCTCACCTTAGACCATAGCCACTTAGCCCGCTCAACATTAAGCTCCGCAAGCCTGGTTTCTCCAGCGTTGAGGAGGGCATTATATGCAGTCTGATGGTGGCCTGCTTTTCGAGCAACACGAGCACTTTGCAGCCAGCATTCCCCAATCATGTCAGTGAAGCCTGGCCTGCAAAAATGAAATATAAAATACAATATATTAAGCCTCTGACTCAAATATTAACATTAAACATCCCTAAATGATCAAACTGCAAGTTTAACCCTTACACAGGTTGTCCAGGATTTTTTTTAATCGTTTTTAAAATCCCTCTCTCACCCAGCCAGAGATCTGTACTTACCTGCTCCCTTACTGGCTCTGTGAAGGTCCATTCCAGCTTTGTGGCTCCCAGGCTGTCTGCATTGGACTTCCAGCCCACACCTGTCAACTTCTGCATCCCTAGGCAGCATGTGAACCAGCGTCGTGGTACGTCACTCCTGAGGCCAGTCATGGACAGCAGCAGTGCACGTGACCCTGTCAGTGCAGAAATTGCCAAGCAGGAAAAACCCAGTAAAAACAGCCTGAGAACTATAGAGCCGGAACGGAGGGGTGGAGAATAGGTAATTGTAGATCTCTTCATCGGTAATGCTGAGGGGGAGGGAGGGGGTTTAAAAAAATAAATAAAAAATGTTATTTGTTGATGTATGAGATCTTGTTTTTTGCATTTTGCAATTTTTAATCAGTCCAAAATTATTAACATAGACATATAAATAAAAAAAATTCATGATGTATTTAATTTTTTCCTGATAATTCAACATATTTGTCCCAAAAATGAAATTATTCTTTCATATTTTTTATTTTTATGTATTGGGAAACCTATGGTCCCCAGCATCACTAGAAAGAGACGACAGAAGAAGATGGCGATGTCATGCATTCAGTGACTGACGAGAAGCTCCTGGTTTTAATAAAAATAAAAAATAAAAATAGTAAAATGTATATTATAGAGAACTGCATCCACCTTACTACAAACTATTAAGATAATGAAACTTCTCAGGCTGTGGCTTCATGGTTAATATAGTTATTGAATCCTGTATTATCTGTACTGACCTGGACTTTACAGTTTGTTCCAGCCATGAGCTGCAATCACTATTCTGCTGGTGGTTACTGTAAATGTTCAACAAGCTCATTAACAAACTGCTGAGCTCATACAATGCAGTATGGTGGTTTACCCTTCATCAGATAACATTACCTGATGTTCAGAGTGCATATCACCAACAGTACATTGAGCCTGTAAGGAATAGCTTGTGGAACTGCGAGTGCAGCTCTGGACCATAATATAGGCTATACCTTTGTATCAGTACAAATTTAGGGGTTGTCTCATCTTCAACATTGATGGCTAATCATTAGGATATTCCATCAATGTCAGATAGGTGTGGGTCCCACATCTGGGACCTGTTTCAGTCTCCAGAACAGCCCCCCCCCCCCCCCCCCCATCCCAAAGTTAAGGTAGAGGGGTCTAGCAGGCTCGGCCACACTCTGTTCACCGCTATGGGAGTCCCGAAAATAGTAGCGTGCTGACTTGGCTAGTTCTGGAAGTCACACAGCAGTGAATGGAACGGTGCCTGCGCTTTCGCTTTGCGTTCTCCATTCACTGCTTTGGGATGTCCAAAAATAGCTGAGCATGCTTGCTTAGCTATTTTCAGAACTCCCAAAGCGATGAATGGACAGCACACTGCACTCTCCTTCACTTTGGGGGCCTCAATCTGGAGCTAGGAGTGGGTCCAAGAGGTGGTGCCCCCACCTATCTGACATTGATGGCATATCCTAGCAATATACCATCAATGTGGGAGATGAGCCTACCCCTTTAAGTAACGCAATGTTACATAAATGGATATTCCCATCTCAGTCATTCATGGCTCAGATCAGAATACCCATCATATGTGGCGACTAGAAATATGGAAACAGCTGAGCTGGTTGTGCTACACAGTTTCTGTAGTTGCCTTTCACTTCTAGTTACCTAAAAAGCCTCGCACAGCCAGTTTGGCGGTTTCTCTAATTTATTCTGTATTTCATTAATAAACTGCTTAATTGTATATCATATCAGTAGTAATAAGTCAGAGCAACCGGACTTGAAGATGTTTCGCTAGTCATCCGAATGGATTCTCAATTCATTACCATGACTGTATGTTACTTCAATTGCCGCAATTTTATTTACCCTACCAATTCATAAAAACCAGAACAACCCACCTGCTACCAACAGTCAGTAAAGCTCTGCGTACTGCCAGTATGGGCTCCCTTGCCCTGTAGGAGTTCTGAGTCATTTCCAGCCTTGCTGGCCAATTCAGCGACTCCGTGGTGGAGTCAGGGGCAGGATCCTGGAGCAACATCTTCACACTGTGTTCAAGCTCACACAGCATGTGCAGCCTTTAGAGTTCACAAGAAAACATACTTTCAGTAACATTAAGGTAATCACATACATCTAATATAATGGTTACAGACATGAATGAAGCATACTTTGGAGTACAAGAGAAATACATTTCAGTTTAATACAAGGGTTATGTCCACAGGAGAAAAATGCTGTGGATTTTGAAAATCCGCAGTCGAATATAGGATAAACTTTACTGCACTGAAATGCACCTGCAATGTGGAATTTTAAATCTGCAGCATGTCAATTTCTGCTGTGGATTTTCATGGTAAATTTCACTCCTATCAAAAGGTTATTCCCATCTTGGGAATTGGGAGCACCTATAGGTGCTGCAAAAGTGCCGGAAGGCACACTTTGCATTTACGGCCCCCCTCCATTAATTTCTATGGGACCAACGAAAATAGCTGATCACTGGCTCGGCTATTTCCATAAGCCCCATAGAAGTCAATGGAGCAGTGGCCGCGATTTCATGGTGCACTTCCCATTCATTTTAATGGGACTTCCCAAAATAGCCGAACACACCACTCGGCTATTTTCAGCAGTCTCATAGAAATGAATAGAGGGTAGCTGCCCGTGCGCCATCCAGCATTTTGCGGGCTCCGTTCTAAGTATAAGTGCAGGTCCCAGAGGTGGTACCAGCACATATCAGACATTGGGGGCATAATCCTAGCGATATGCCCCCAATGTCCAAGATCGGAATAACCCTTTAAATCCACTGTCAAATCACCTAACGCGTGTCACACTTGTCGAGTTTGCTGCTGATTCTCAGCGTAACCCATCATAGTGAAAATCTACCCTTATCGCATCAACCAGTTGTAAATTAAAGCTGTGTACCTTACTATATACTCATATCCCCGTTGGTAGGACCCTCTCTCAAAGCTGGCAGCTGACAAAGGCACAATCTGCTCTGCACGCACCACTTTGAGAGTGTCATAGAATGCTTCCCTTTCCTTCTTCTTAGACAACAGCAGCAACTGCCCAAGTTGGATGCTCCAGTTGGTAGATATTCGATCTGTTAAGACAATGCAACTTTAAAACCAAGCATTCAGGACAGCCATATTATTGCAATGGGGAAATTTCCCTGCACACATCTGTCACATCAGTCAGTATATAATGTTTTCAGAGTGTTACATGTAAAAGGTGAAGAGGCACTGTGATAATGAACTGGCAGCCATGGCATCTCTGCACATCTGTGCCCCTGCTGATGGTGCTGAATCATGTCCAGAAATATTCTTATTGTGCAGATAACATTAGCAGACCATGCCATAGGAAGTTTCAAGAAAAGCATTAAAGGGCATCTGTCAGCAGATTTGTACATATGAAACTGACTGGCCTGTTACATGTGCACTTGGCAGCTGAAGACATCTGTGTTGGTCCTATATTCATATGTGCCCGCATTGCTGATAAAAACAAACTTTTAATATATGGAAATGATCCTCTAGGGGCAATGGGGGTATTGCCATTACACCTAAAGGCTCTGCGCTCTCTGCAACTGCTGCGGTCTCTGCACTTTGATAGGTCCTGGCAGTGTAAATGTGATCAACACTGATGTCTTCAGCTGCCAAGGGCACATGTAACAGGTCAGCCAGTTTCATAGGTACAAATCTGCTGGCAGATGCCCTTTAAGTTGCTTCAGACAAACTGCCCGAGTTACCTACATGTTAGCTGCACAATATTCTAATGCGAGATAATGCCAAACTGTAACATTACACTAACATACATGAAAATATTACCTGTGGAAAGGTATTCATCCACTAGGCCCCATTTGGAGAGCTTCCAAGCTGCCTCGACTCTATAGGTGTTCAATTCAGCAGTCCAATCAGCCCTGGGGTTGAACAAGACAATAAGATAACAGACAAATGTACCTAATAATCGACAAATGCATGAGACAGCTGAACAGCTGGGGTCTCAGGTGTCGGCCCCCACTGACCAGATACTGATGACCTATCAGAACACAGCGTTCTAAGAAAAGCTGTCCATGAATTTTACCGGCTCATTAAAAGGGTTTTGCAATATTTTATAACTGGAGACCTGTCCTCAGGATAGGTCATCAGTATCTGATCGGTGGGGGTCCGACACCTGGGACCCCCGCCAAACAGCTGTTTGAGAAGACACTGGAGCTCCTGTGAGTGCCGCTGCTCTCTCCCGGCTCACCAAGCACAGCGCTGTACATTGTATAGTAGCTGCGCTTGGTATCGCGCTCAGCCCCATTCACTTCAATGGGGATGAGCTGCTCCTAAGCCACGTGACTGATGAACGTGTCGGCACTGGCCTAGGGAAAGCTTCAATAGGGCCGAGGCACTCAAAGGAGCGCCGATGCCTTCTCAAACAGCTGATCGGCGGGGTTCCCGGGTATCGATACTGATAACTTACCCAGAGGACAAGTCTTCAGTTATAAGGTCTCATAAAATCCCTTTAAGTATACCCATGCATAAAATCATATCGTTATGCAAGATAAAGTGTGACAATACTTACCTATTATTTAGGATTCCATTGACTTGTGTAATCACAGTAGATAATTGGCCGAGGCCCAACATTGATTTCAGCACGCCGTGATGGTGCAGAATCTGCAGGAAGATAATACTCCATAACCTTTAGATTTTTCCATTCCCATAGCCGTATGAGGGCTTGTTTTTTTGTGGGACAAGTTGTACTTTCTAATGGCACCATTTAATATTGGATAACATGCAGTGGGAAGTTAGAAATAAAATTCCAAATGAGGCGGAATTGGAAAATAATAAAAATAAAATTCTGCCATAGTTTTATGGATCAGTACAATTACAATGATACCACATTTATATAGTATTTCTTGTGTTTTGATATTGAAAAAATATATTTTTTTTTTTCAAAAGAGGATCTGTTGGATCACCTGACAAGTCTATTTTAATTGTTTTCTATGTACATAATAAAAACTTTCTAGCCTAGTGTCGCCTCCTAGTGGCAGCAAGCAGCTATACCCACGGTCCTGTGTCCCCCAATGATACGAGCAAGAACGGACACAACCAGATGGCATATGAATGTCCAGATAGGCCATTCAGATTTCCATCCGCAAAACACAGACCTAAGAAAAGATGCTTCAGAATTGTGATATTATGGGGAATACAAGTAGTTACCAAAGCGGACATGTCAGAACAGCGAGATCCATTTTAAGTACCAAGCACCATAAAATAAGGCTCCTAGACACAATACCAAGCTAGGTAGCACACATTACAATGTGTAAATCATTGATGATCCAAATAAATATAATTACAAAACTATTATGTCAATCATCAACATGGCTGCATTCATTCGGTTTTATAAGTTGCGGATTCTTTCTCAACCTCCAATACCTCTTCTGGCTTGAGCTGAATGGCTCGGTCATAGCAGGCTGTAGCATCTCTCAGCAAACCAATGCTTTCATGCTCCAAGATCTGTTCTTTCAGAGAGGCTTCCTTCTTACGAATAGCGCTCACCCCTGCTACTCCATCAGGTTCATGCATAGCAGCATAAAGTTTCTAAACAAGGAGCAAAAACTATTTTATTAATTTGTCCTATGAGCAGAATGAAATATTTTTTTACGAAAGCTTCATTTAAATTTAGGATCACTGTGCAGTTAGTGGTTGAAAACCTTTCCTGTGTATGTGCATAAACTGAGATGGGTCACTTTCAAGGTGGGTGCTCCAAATAGGGTTGCCAAACTGTAGTATAGCAGTAGACAGACTAGGTCAGTCCGTAATTCATGCAGTTATAGAAAATATTAATTAAAGGGGTTCTCCAGAAATTAAGAAAATGAAAAAATATTACCTTTGGACGTTACTTCAGGACACTGAGGTAAAGAGGTGCCTCATCCTCCTCTCTGCTTGTCAGGTATTATGATCTTCAGCCGTATCTCTGTGGAAATGCAGTTCATGAGGAGACATGAAGTACAGAGAGGACCGACTAGACAAACTCTGGTAATGGAGACGGCATACAAGAGCTGCTGCTCATTACCCACATCTGCACCGACTCTCTATATTTCATGTCTCCTCATGAACTCCATTCCTACAGAGATACGGCTGAAGATCATAATCCCTGACAAGCAGAAAGGAGGATGAGGCAGCTGTTTACCTCAGTGTCCTGAAGTAACGTCCTGCTGTATGATTAGGACAGGTTTTGTGTGGACTAATAGGACGGCAGCCATTTTATTTCCCCTGATGATTGCTCCCCAGACAAAACGAGCCATTATAACTAATGAAGTTGCAAGCATGGTTACATGCTGGAGGTAACTAGGTGAGCTGTTTGTGAGTCGGCCTGATGCTCCTGTAATTTGCCCACTGGCTCCTGGTATTGCCCAAACGGCTCAGGTAGGAGAGTGTTAGGTCCCGGGCTACTTGAGAAACCTTGGCGCGGTGCTCGGGCTTAGACATGTAGGACATGTTGACTAATCTCTCAATTTTAAAATCAGTTTGAGGGTTTAGTAAGACCGCAGCGTGCACCTGTCTTTGTTATTTTGTTATATTGTTATATTAATTATCACATCCGCACTTGTTACCTTGTGTAGGATGTCTATTGTGGTACTTGTGGTTCGCCGCGGGCATCCTCCACCGTATGCATTTTGCTGGGGATTGCCATTAGCAACGGGCCACAAGTGCAGGATTTGCTCCCCTATATATATGCACAACTGCATGTGGGTTTGAGCACCTCCTGCGAATGCCAACCTGTCTTCTTAGTTTGTATATATAGAATCCTGGAGGTGTATAAACTCCAATTTAAATGTGCCTGTTTTCCATTTACAGGCCACATCTAGGTGCACCTGTAAAGCCTGGGACATATCAGCCAGTCTTGAGTGGGACTTGCAGACTCCTCCCTCCTCCCATTGAAAGCATGGTTACATGCTAGAGGTAACTACACTGCGTGCTGAATTATTAGGCAAATAAGTATTTTGACCACATCATCCTCTTTATGCATGTTGTCTTACTCCAAGCTGTATAGGCTCGAAAGCCTACTACCAATTAAGCATATTAGGTGATGTGCATCTCTGTAATGAGAAGGGGTGTGGTCTAATGACATCAACACCCTATATCAGGTGTGCATAATTATTAGGCAACTTCCTTTCCTTTGGCAAAATGGGTCAAAAGAAGGACTTGACAGGCTCAGAAAAGTCTAAAATAGTGAGATATCTTGCAGAGGGATGCAGCACTCTTAAAATTGCAAAGCTTCTGAAGCGTGATCATCGAACAATCAAGCGTTTCATTCAAAATAGTCAACAGGGTCGCAAGAAGCGTGTGGAAAAACCAAGGCGCAAAATAACTGCCCATGAACTGAGAAAAGTCAAGCGTGCAGCTGCCAAGATGCCACTTGCCACCAGTTTGGCCATATTTCAGAGCTGCAACATCACTGGAGTGCCCAAAAGCACAAGGTGTGCAATACTCAGAGACATGGCCAAGGTAAGAAAGGCTGAAAGACGACCACCACTGAACAAGACACACAAGCTGAAACGTCAAGACTGGGCCAAGAAATATCTCAAGACTGATTTTTCTAAGGTTTTATGGACTGATGAAATGAGAGTGAGTCTTGATGGGCCAGATGGATGGGCCCGTGGCTGGATTGGTAAAGGGCAGAGAGCTCCAGTCCGACTCAGACGCCAGCAAGGTGGAGGTGGAGTACTGGTTTGGGCTGGTATCATCAAAGATGAGCTTGTGGGGCCTTTTCGGGTTGAGGATGGAGTCAAGCTCAACTCCCAGTCCTACTGCCAGTTTCTGGAAGACACCTTCTTCAAGCAGTGGTACAGGAAGAAGTCTGCATCCTTCAAGAAAAACATGATTTTCATGCAGGACAATGCTCCATCACACGCGTCCAAGTACTCCACAGCGTGGCTGGCAAGAAAGGGTATAAAAGAAGAAAATCTAATGACATGGCCTCCTTGTTCACCTGATCTGAACCCCATTGAGAACCTGTGGTCCATCATCAAATGTGAGATTTACAAGGAGGGAAAACAGTACACCTCTCTGAACAGTGTCTGGGAGGCTGTGGTTGCTGCTGCACGCAATGTTGATGGTGAACAGATCAAAACACTGACAGAATCCATGGATGGCAGGCTTTTGAGTGTCCTTGCAAAGAAAGGTGGCTATATTGCTCACTGATTTGTTTTTGTTTTGTTTTTGAATGTCAGAAATGTATATTTGTGAATGTTGAGATGTTATATTGGTTTTACTGGTAAAAATAAATAATTGAAATGGGTATATATTTGTTTTTTGTTAAGTTGCCTAATAATTATGCACAGTAATAGTCACCTGCACACACAGATATCCCCCTAAAATAGCTAAAACTAAAAACAAACTAAAAACTACTTCCAAAAATATTCAGCTTTGATATTAATGAGTTTTTTGGGTTCATTGAGAACATGGTTGTTGTTCAATAATAAAATTAATCCTCAAAAATACAACTTGCCTAATAATTCTGCACTCCCTGTAGGTGAGCTGTTTGTGAGTTGGCCTGATGCTCCTGTAATTTGCCCACTGGCTCCTGGTATTGCCCAAACGGCTCAGGTAGGAGTGTGTTAGGTCCCGGGCTACTTGAGTAACCTTGGCGCGGTGCTCGGGCTTAGACATGTTCTACACCGTAGGACATGTTGACTAATCTCTCAATTTTAAAATCAGTTTGAGGGTTTAGTGAGACTGCAGAGTGCACCTATCTTTGTAATTTTGTTATATTGTTATATTAAAGAGGACCTTTCACCTGTATAAACTATGTGAACCGAGTATGCTGCCATATAGAGCGGCGCCCGGGGATCTCACTGCACTTACTATTATCCCCGGGCGCCGCTCCGTTCTCCCGTTATAGGCTCCGGTACCTTTGCTCCTTAAGTTATAGTAGGCGGGTCTTCTCTTGTCCTGTGGGCGTCTCCTTCTCCTAGGCTGCAGCGCTGGCCAATCGCAGCGCACAGCTCACAGCCTGGGAGAAAAAAAACTCCCAGGCTGTGAGCTGTGCGCTGCGATTGGCCAGCGCTGCAGCCTAGGAGAAGGAGACGCCCACAGGACAAGGGAAGACCCGCCTACTATAACTTAAGGAGCAAAGGTACCGGAGCCTATAACAGGAGAACGGAGCGGCGCCCGGGGATAATAGTAAGTGCAGTGAGATCCCCGGGCGCCGCTCTATATGGCAGCATACTCAGTTCACATACTTTATACAAGTGAAAGGTCCTCTTTAATTATCACATCCGCACTTGTTACCTTGTGTAGGATGTCTATTGTGGTACTTGTGGTTCACCGCGGGCATCCTCCACCGTATGCATTTTGCTGGGGATTGCCATTAGCAACGGGCCACAAGTGCAGGATTTGCTCCCCTATATATATGCACAACTGCATGTGGGTTTGAGCACCTCCTGCGAATGCCAACCTGTCTTCTTAGTTTGTAATTATAACTAATGAAAGTTATTTGGGAATATATTTCTAATAAAGTAATATAAAAGTATTTTCAGTACTTTCGTTTTCTTAATTCCCACAGAACCCATTTAAGTTCATGGCACAACAACATGACGTTTCGATCGGATAGTGACCTTTTTCAAACAAAGAAATAGTGAAAAACTTGCAGCTTGCAAAACAAAACAGAAAACACAGATATCAAGTAAAGATAACAATAAAAGTAATAATATAAATAAAACATTCATAAACAGTGTAATCCAGGTACAAAAAACACAATGGGGGTGATACTATAATAGAAAAAATAACATATTGACTGAGAATCAGCCGATTGATAAAGCTGGAACACGCATACTTCCGGTTACATCACATCCTTCCCCTATTTAAACTAGGGATGTCCCGATACCGATACCAGTATCGGTATCGGTACCGATACCGGGCATTTGCACGAGTACATGTACTCGTGCAAATGTCCCTGATACCACTGCCGATACCTGTGCGCCGCTTCTATGTGTCCGTCCGCGGCCCCTGCATCTCCCACAGCTAACAGCTTCACAGGCAGCAGCAGGCAGTGTAATTGGAGCCTAGAGTGGGAGCTAGGCCCGCCCCTCCCCGCCCTCCAACCAATCAGAGGCAACCAGCCCTGACTCACAGCACAGGGACTCAGAGAATCGTCTGAGAGTTTATTAGTTAAAAGAATCCAATGAGTCACAGACTGTGTCATCGAGTCCCTGCCAGGCTCCCTGCTCTGCGGGGGGGGGGGGGGGGGGGGGCATTATTAGCATAGCATGTAGTGGGGCTGTGTGTGTACAGGGTGCATGTAGCAGAGCAGGAAGTCTGGGGTGACAGTCTCTGACTCATTTGTTTTAACTAATAAACTCTCAGACGATTCTCTGAGTCCATGCAATAACTATACATTGTAATTACATCAGTCTGCTCCACTGCATTCACTGCAGCAGAGCTGTGTTTGCCTGGAGCGAGTCCCTCTAAAAGTGATAGTGTCTGTCTTCTATGGTCCTGGTCCTTCCCTTCCTGCCTGCAAGCTGCACATTGATCTCTAAAAGCAGGTATTAGGGCAAGAAGAAATATACATTACTGTATGATGGCCACAAGACTATTATCCTGACTCCTTACAGTAACGTCTCCTTGTGGCTGCCCCCATACAGTGTAACGTCTCCTTGTGGCTGCCCCCATACAGTATAACGTCTCCTTGTGGCTGCCCCCCATACAGTATAACGTCTCCTTGTGGCTGCCCCCATACAGTATAACGTCTCCTTGTGGCTGCCCCCCATACAGTGTAACGTCTCCTTGTGGCTGCCCCCATACAGTATAACGTCTCCTTGTGGCTGCCCCCCATACAGTATAACGTCTCCTTGTGGCTGACCCCATACAGTATAACGTCTCCTTGTGGCTGCCCCCACACAGTATAACGTCTCCTTGTGGCTGACCCCATACAGTATAATGTCTCCTTGTGGCTGACCCCATACAGTATAACGTCTCCTTGTGGCCCCCCATACAGTGTAACGTCTCCTTGTGGCCCCCCCCCATACAGTAGAACGTCTCCTTGTGGCTGCCCCCATACAGTATAACATCTCCTTGTGGCTGCCCCCATACAGTATAACGTCTCCTTGTGGCCCCCCATACAGTGTAACGCCTCCTTGTGGCCCCCCATACAGTATAACGTCTCCTTGTGGCTGCCCCCATACAGTATAACATCTCCTTGTGGCTGCCCCCATACAGCATAACATCTCTTTGTGGCTGCCCCCCATACAGTATAACATCTCCTTGTGGCTGCCCCCATACAGTATAACATCTCTTTGTGGCTGCCCCCCATACAGTATAACGTCTCCTTGTGGCTGGCCCCATACAGTATAACGTCTCCTTGTGGCTGCCCCCATATAGTATAACGTCTCCTTGTGGCTGGCCCCATACAGTATAACGTCTCCTTGTGGCTGGCCCCATACAGTATAACGTCTCCTTGTGGCTGGCCCCATACAGTATAACGTCTCCTTGTGGCTGCCCCCATATAGTATAACGTCTCCTTGTGGCTGGCCCCACACAGTATAACGTCTCCTTGTGGCTGCCCCCCATACAGTATAACATCTCTTTGTGGCTGCCCCACACAGTATAACGTCTCTTTGTGGCTGCCCCCCATACAGTAGAACATCTCCTTGTAGCTGCCCCCATACAGTATGTCTCCTTGTGGCTGCCCCCCATACAGTATAACGTCTCCTTGTGGCTGCCCCCATACAGTATAACGTCTCTTTGTGGCCCCCATACAGTATAATGTCTCCTTGGAATGTTATAGTTCTGTTTTTGGGCCTTTTGGTTGGTCAGTGGTCAGAAAATACATGTGTGTGTGTATTTTATTGTTAAAATTAGTATCGGTAATTGGTATCGGTGAGTACTTAGATAAAAGTATCGGTACTCGTACTCAGTCTTAAAAAAAATGGTATCGGGACATCCCTAATTTAAACCATGTCATTCAACTCACGTACAGCGCATAGACTGGTGAGAATTCACTATTCCTAAGCACCAATTCCTTGTTTCTACTTATCTTCTGTGGCAAATAGGTAAATACGCAGTACGGTTCATTAATTATCACAGTCTTTTACACATTGATTCCGTTTTTTGTGTGTCTCCCATTATATACACCGCCAGCAGCCAGATATTGATTGTCTGCTTGATTCAATTGTTGGCTGAGCCTCAGTTGATATTTTCTATTATAGTATCACTTACCCCCAATTGTATTTTTGTACCTGGATTGGAGTGTTTATGAAGGTTTTATTTATATTGTTACCTTTATCATAGATTGTTACCTTTACTTGATATCGGTGTTATTCTTCTTGATGCCTTTTTTTTTGTTTTTATGCTCAGTTTTTCTTATACACAGATTTTCGCTATTTCTTGTAGTATTTAAAAAAGGTCACCATCTGATCAAAACGCCACGTTGTTGTTCCATCAACTTTAGTAAAAATGTTCTATAACTGCATCAATTACGGAGGCTAAAGTCTCTCAATTGCCATAAACTGAGATGAGTAGGAACACACTGAGGCTCAAGGTAAGCAATGACTGACATAACTTCATTCTAGAGTTGTTTTGATACCAAAATTTTGACTCTGTTTCGATACCATAAAAAAGTATTGTGATGGTCGATACCATTCAATGACACGCAAAAAAAATAAAAACGCCAACAAAAGCAGCGTGCATTCTGCATTTTATGGAATAGGATCTTACACTCTCGCTGCTGCCCTGTGCATAGTACACACAGCAGCAGGGAGCTTACCATGGCAGCCGGGGCTTCAGTAGCATCCTGGCTGCCATGGTAACCGATCGGAGGCCCAGGATTACACTGCTAGGGCTCCGATCAGAAGCTGCCACTGCACCACCAATGAGGAGGAGGGAAGGGGACTCTGTGGCCACTGTCACCGCTGATTTTAATACTGGGACGGGGGGGTTGCACTACGCCACCAATGTTTTTAACACTTGCGGGAGAGGGCGCAATGCGCCACCAATGATAATTAACGTTTATTATACAAATACAGCCGGCGGCAGAAACACATTGCCGGCACCCGACCTCTGACAGGGCGCTGCGATCCACCACAGCCCCTCCCCTCCTCCGCCCTTCTGCGCTCCCATTGGAGGCAGCAGCAGCACAGGGGGAGGGAAAGAAGTTCGATACCCGAAACAACCCTACTTCATTCTAAGTTCTACTGAATTTTCTCACATATCTCTGTCTTTGTAACCATAGCATTACAGATAATGTACTTCGTTAGTGTCGGTACAATAACCCATTGCGGCATTCACAATTCCTCGTGCTTCTGAGCTGAAATCTTCCAACATTCTTTGCAAGCTAAATGTCTCAACAGAGTTTGTTCTGGTGATTTGCATTCTGGTAAGTGCAATCTTTACTTCAGGAACTGTATATTAATCCAGTGTACTAAAAAAAGCTTAAAGAGGACCTTTCATAGCTCCACTCCCTTCACTGCTCAGGCCCTCCCTCAGGCAGAAAGTATGTAATATTGACTGGCCCTGTCAATCCCCGGTCCTAGGAAGGGGCTAGGCTGTGAAAGGAGAAGAGCTTCTATGCAATAACAGCAACAGTACCACCCTCATTGCACTAAAAGCACAGCAAATATGCAGACATGTGGCCAGATCCAAGCCACTCCCCATTATAGTGAATGGGACCAGGCAGACTTCCGGCAGCAAACGGATGTACACTGTAGTTATGGATCCGGCAGGCTGTTCCCCTGCCGGAACAGCCTGCTGGAATGAGTAAACGTCAGTGTAAAAGTAGCTTTAATAAAATAAAAATAAAATTGTCAATTAGCTCTGGGAGAAGTCATTAACACAGAGGTTCACTTAAAGGGGTTATCCCATCTTAGACAATGGGGGCATATCGCTAGGATATGCCCCCATTGTCTGATAGGTGCGGGTCCCACCTCTGGGACCTGCACCTACAAGGAGAACGGAGCCGGGGAGAGTTGTGGCTAGAGGACCCCGGGTTTCCCGGGGTCCGTCCACCACCAGGCGCAGCTCCCTGCCTCTCCCATGCGCAGCCACCGCTCCCATTCATTTCTATGGGCCGACAGAAATAGCGGAGCCAGCGCAGTGCGCCCTCCTCAACTTTCTCCGCTCCGTTCTCCTTGTCCTATCAGACAATGGGGGCATATCCTAGCAATATGCCCCCATTGTCTAAGATGGGATAACCCCTTTAATTTTTCTTCCTGCACTGTTGATGTTTACTCAATGTGCTTAAAAAAAAAAAAAACATTGACGCTACTGTTTGTAATTAGTTTAGATTGTTTTTGTCTATAATTGTGACTAAGTACAATCCAACTACATTTTATTAATTTACTTTTTCTTGCAACTGTATATTCAATCCATTAATAGAATACAAAATAGTGTTCAAAAGCAAATTTACACTTTAAGGCTCCATTCAGACGGACCCATTCATTCTCAATGGGGACGGAAAGGATGCGGAAAGCACACAGTGTGCTGTCCGCATCCGCATTTCCGGAGTGCAGCCCGAACTTCCGGTCCGCGTCTCAGGAAAAAAAATAGAACATGTCCTATTCTTGTCCACAATTGCGGACAACAATAGGCAGTTCTATGGGGGTGCTGCCCGGGTGTATTGCGGATCCGCAATACACTACGGACGTGTGAATGGACCCTAAATAAGCCTTCCTGGTAGCCAGCAAGCATTTTAGGCAACTAATTCAAGATGCCAGATCTGACTGAAAATACACCCGTAGGCAAGAGCTTCTATTGCCAATAAAATAAGTGCTCACCTGCAAAAAACCCAGGTGCTCTTGAATTTCTTGCTTTTTTTCCATGATAAACGATTCAAAGTGCATAACAGCCCTGGTATAAGCTTTGGAGCGAAACGAAGCCACAGCCAGAGTATCTTGAGGTATAAGCTCTAGAAATCTGGTCACATTTTGATACTCTCCATATTCTTCATTGAGGGATGCTAGTGGCAAATAAAATCACAAAAAAATAAAATTATTTGAATTGGAATGGTTTAAAAAAGTGCTTCTAAGTCTTCATACAGCTGTTACATAAGTGTTTATGTGTGGAGTGATTTCTGGTTTTGTGCAGGCCATCCGGAAATGGCACACTAGAAGAGGTTTCCTCTCCCCTTAGCAAAACAATGAATCACTTACTTGCATTGATCTAGTAGTTTTGATAAACTCTGTATTGAACAGCTCCAGCACTGGAACTATTCAATACACAGCGTGTCCGGGAATTCATGAGGAGCCGGCTCTCCGGAAGAATTACTATCGGTTGTGACAGTGAGAGGAGGGTGCCAGCTGCATAATGGGGGTCTAATACAAAATTCTGATGGGGGTCTGATCTGAGGTCTAATGGAGCTTGGGGGTCTGATCTAAGGTCTGATGGAGCTTGGGGGTCTGATCTAAGGTCTGATGAAGCATGAGGGTTTGATCTAAAGTCTGATGGAGCAAGAGGGTTTGATCTTAGGTCTGATGGAGCATTAGAGTTTGTCTGAGGAGGAATGGGGATCTGATACAGAGGTCTGAAGGGGGTCTGATGAAAATTATTTTTGTTTCTTATTTTATTCCTCTGTATTCTAGGTACATCTTAAGGACCGATGCGCCCAAAAATATGGTAAATTGTGCCATTAGAAAGTATAACTTGTCCCACAAAAAGAAGAGAAGATTCTACAATAAAGGCAAGAGAATGTTTCCTGATTCCAACAAAAAAATAAAAATAAATGTTATGCTTTGTATGATCTAACAGAGGATGTAATATTTAATATGGGCTTAACTATTTAAAAAACATTTTTGTAGCACTCAAACTGATGCTATGCTGCAAAATAGTGTTTTTTTTTCTAAAGAACAAACTATTTGTAGCTCACAGGGCACGTATTTGGCTGTTTCATGATCACTCCTTTATTTGTAAAGTAGAGAGGGGAAGGAGGGAGCATGCAGACAGGCTACGATGGATGACTACACTCCCTGTTCTCAACCTGCTTCTCTAACGTGTAAAATGCTGTGCAAACTGACTCTAGGACTCCAATGTCTCATGAAAATTTCAATACAATATCACAACGGTCTAGCCAAACCCTTGACAGACTGCAGTTCACAACACAACCAATAGGTGGCCACACATAGACATAATCAGGATAGACATCTTGTGCAAAATATGTTGAGCCAAGGGAAAAGGAAAAGAAACATACATCTGTACAAGTATGTATCTACGTACAAAACACATTTTGGACTAACAGTAATGTATTAATCTGGTATAAGGACTACTGTAACTAACCATTTATTTCTCCACGGCCTCCACTTTTGCCGTTGCTTTTCTCAGCATGAAGTGCCTGGAATTTCTCCCTTGCCCACTGAGTAAGATGATCAATCATTGAAAAGACGGTTTGTGTACTGAGCTGGCTAAGGTCAGAGGCATTGTCTTGGAGGCGCCGAACCCTTGGATCATCATGTTTCAAAACTGCTGTTATTTCAATATAAACCTAAGAAGAATAATGAGAGAGTTTGGGGATTTTATATTTATAGACAGATTAAATAATGCTTGCATATACTAATACAAACTTGTCCATGTCCTCTGAAAACTATGCTTATATTTTCTGGTATGCATAAAAAAAAAAAAAAAAAAAAAAAAATTTTTGCAAAACTTACCAGTAAAATCTCTTTCTCGCTCTTCATTGGGGGACACAGCCCCCACCCAGTATTGTTGTTCGACCACAGTTGTGGCGGTTGCAAGTGAGAACCCTGCTGTGGTTACTTGACATTGTTGGTGTTCCACGTTTTTTCGTTGGTTAACTTGCCTCTCCTACTGCTTGTACACAAACTGAAGCTCTCTCCTCAGGCTGGAGAGGGTATAGCTGCCAGGGGAGGAGCTAACAGCTTTTACTAGTGTCAACGCCTCCTAGAGGACATGGCTATACCCACGGTTCCTGTGTCCCCCAATGAAGAGCGAGAAAGTGATTTTACTGGTAAGTTTTACAAAAAATCTCCTTTTCTCGCCCATATTCATTGGGGTACACAGGAACCGTGGGACGTCCAAAAGCAGTCCACAGGGGGGGAAAAAAACATGGACTCATGGAAGCAAGCGTCGTGACAGGCATCAAAGAACTGCCGCCTGCAAGACCAAGTATGCATCCGACAGAATTTGTGAATGTGCGTAAGGAGGACTAAGTAGCCGCCTTACACCACTGTGCAGCCGAAGAGCGATTCCTCCGAGCCCAAAGATGCGCCCACCGCTCTGGTGGAGTGAGCCGTGACACCTAAGGGCGGGACCCTGCCCTGGGTGTGGTGTGCCTCCGCAATTGCAGCCCGAATCCAACGTGCGATTGCCACTTTGGAGGCTACCAATCCCTTGCGAGCACCTTCCAGAATGACTAAAAAATTAAAGAGTCCGTACGCCGGAAGGAACTGCAGGCTGCTAATAATCTCCAGAGCCCTGACCACATTCCAATGGCGTAACTCCTTTCCTTTAGGGTGTGAAGGAGAGGGACAGTGAGGGAAGGACAATCTCTCGTTGATATGGAAGTCATAGCCCACCTACGGGAGAAGGAAGAAATGGACCGGAGAACAGCATTATCCATGTGAAGAACCAGGAAGGGTCCTCTGCAAGAGAGTGCCGCCAACTGGGACACCCGGTAGATGGATGTGATAGGCACAAGAAAAAACTAACTGCCAGGACAGGAGTTGGAGTGAGATCTCCTGCAAGGGCTCAAGGGAGAAGTCTGGAGCGCTAAGAAAACTATATTCAGATCCCAAGGCAGTAGAGGAGGATGGTACACAAGAACCGTATGGGCTACTACCTGAAGGAAGGTTATATGGCCCGGGGGGGCCAGGGGACGCTGGAAAAGCTGTGTCCCCCAGGACAGAAGCGCCGACCCTGACCCTTCAAGGAACTAAGGGCAACCCAAGGTCCAACCCTGATTGTAGACAGAACAGGACCGTGGGGAGAGAAAACCGGAATGGGGGAATGTCCCGGCTTTTACAGAAGCCCAGGAAGGACCTCCTGGTCCTATAATGGATCCTGGGCGATGCAGGCTTCCTGGCCTGAATCAAAGTGCGGATGACGCCCGCCGAAACCCTCTTCGCGTCAGAATGGCGGTTTTAATAGCCACGTCGTCAAACGAGAGACCTTAAATACCGATGCAAAACCGGACACTGAGAAAGAAGGCCGTCTCTGAGTGGCAGTGACCAAGGGATTTCTCCTAGAAGAACGAGGTTGGCGTACCACGCACAACGGGCCAATCCGGAGGCTAGGATCGTCTGAATGCCCTCCATCTAGATCTTCCGTAAAACCCCAGTAGGAGTGGGAAGGGGGGGGGGGGGGGACACGTAAGTAGGGAGAACTCCTGACAAAGGGGATATCAGGGCGTCCACGCCGCATGCTTCCGGATCTCTTGCTCGGGAGAAAAGGAGGGAAGCTTTTGTGTAGTGAGAAGGATCCCTGTAGAAGGAGGGATGTGGTAGGCGACACAGTCCACCAGTCGGGACCGGAGCATGACTGGAAATGGACGGCCACCAAACGAATGCCCCGTGCAATGCAGATGAGGAAAGGTAGTAATGCAGAAGCTACCAAGGCTTGCGGGCCAGAGGAGGAAAAAGACAGAAGGAGAAGAATAGGCTAGGTCTAAGCCCATTCCCCATCTGAGACTGGCGCTATACAGAAGTAGCCAAGGATATAGTGGCTGCGCAAAAACTCCGCCTGAGGAGGAAGCCAGGCCCGATCCCCTGAAGACGCCATGTAAATGGCAAAACATGGTCGGGGGGCAGCGTATAGGGTTTTAGGCTACAGTAGACCCTTCTCATGTGTAGTAGTAGGCAGATGCCGAGAAATTAATAGGTAGAAACTGGAGCAAGCGCGCCGCTACCAGAACTACAACTACAGAAAGAAAATAATTACAGTACACAAGGGGTCACAGTAGATAGTTTTAAAGTAACAGGTTAGATAGCAATAAGCATCCACTATTATTTAAAAAGTGAACAATAAAAGTTAAATTTTAAAATTAAACACAAAACATGCACTTGTCAAGAGTAGGCAAATCAGTAGTCTAGTACTAAATGTAAAAATAATGTAAGTGCCTCTACATGTGCAGGGTATATATATGTAACATATAAGGCAAGGGGAGTCACACTGTATTGCTAGCCCTATACTCCAGAAGAGGAGGGGCCACCCGTAGAGGCCACCGAATGCAGTGTTAGAGGAGTCCACCACCTGACGAAGGAGCTGTGCAGTAAGAACCCTAGTATGTAGTGGTAACGCAAATACCACTCCCCCAGCAGTGGCCAGCGCTTGCCCGTCAGCGCAAAACTGAGGGGGAGGCTGAGACTGTCCCGTAGAAGCCATGTACCATACCGCTCCAGTGAAGTAGAGCTACCCTAAAACTCTACCTGGAAGGGCGCTGAACAGGTGCAACTGCCAAAGCTAGCGCCAGGGTAGGACCCCTACCAGAGGGGAACGCCCCACTGCAACGACTACGAACTTGCGCATTAGCGTAAAAGCTGCACCTGTGGAGGAGAACACGCTGTAGTAGCTAAACCAGAGTGCCAGCATAACCACCTTCCCAGAGAAGGAGGAGTGTTGGATAGAGAATATAGAGTCAGTGAAAACACTCGACTCGCTAGAACGTACTCACCACATATGTGCAATGGTGTACGCACTACGTATTGATGCGGATAATATCATGACCGACTGGAACAGAGGAGGCTTATGGAGATGGGGGGTCCCAAAGGACACATAAGTGATGCTAGGTAACCCCCTGAGAAGGCAGAGGAGGATATAATCATGCCCAAAACCAGCACCAAGGAAAGAAGGATGCAATGTGGAATAGCCATCGTATCCACTTGCAGCACCCATATACAACTAGATGAAGAGTACCGGGCACCCGCAGGTACCAACTGTTGCTATGTCCTACTTGGAATAAGCTAAGGCATCCCGCTAGTGGATCACTTGTGGAAGAGGGTAATGCAACAAGAAGCACGGTGATGTGCAACACTGCCTATGTAAAGGGATTACGACAGTCGGGACCGTATCCAATGGTAGTGCAATTACTCTACCTATAGAAGGTGGAATGCATACGGCAAGTACTTAAGCCAGTGGTAGGGAATATACTCCACCTATGAAGGGGGATTATTGCCCTTGGCGGGAACTAGTTCATATGGCGAGTCCTGTACCCCGTGGGAGTACAATTATTGCACCTAAGTAAGGGGGTAATGCATACAGCACACATTTTAACCAGTGATAATGTCATCACGCCACCTATGGAAGGGGTAATGCATACGGCAGGTACTAAACCCAGCGGAGATGCCATTTCGCCACCTACAGAAGGGGGAAAATATACGTCCGGCACTGAAACCAGTGTTATTGTACTTAGTCCACCAATGACAGGGGACAATGTATAATGGCAAGTACTGTATCCACCAGTAGTGCAATTACTCCGCCTAAGGAAGGGGGTAATGCATACGACAAGTACTCTGGTTCCACTGTTATGACTATGGATGACACAGCAATTCAAAACTACACCAAAAGAGAGCCCCCATGTCAGGCAGGGTGCATCAGCTTTCTCCAAAGCGTTCCTTTAAAGAGCCAAAAATGGTTCTAATCATTTAAAGATAAAGGGGCACATTTATTAACCTCCCTGGCGGTATGATTATGTCAGGAATTTTGTACCAAAAGTGGTACAATTTTTTGCATGAAAATTTGGTCAGGTGCAGGATCATCGCCTTTGTCACATTCTAGATCAGTGTCAGACGACAAATCTCCCCACGACTCACTATCGCTCAGTTCTGCGAGCACCTGTGTCACTGTCGCTCAACTGGTCCAAACACACTTTTATAGTACAGTGGCGCTTTTTTGAAGCCATGTTATAAATAAGCACAAATAGCAGTAAAATGGCAGGCAAGGGGCACTTTACAGTGATCAACTGTCAGATCTGAGGTGATACAGTGCAATCCTCTCAGATTACAATGTATTATCTCTTTTATGTGTGTGTGTCACTTTATAATTTTGAATTTCCCGCCCAGTTCCGCTCCCATGCGCCGCAGGTGCTCGCAGGGAACGAAACCAGGAAGTCAGATGCCGGCCAGCGCTCTCGCTTGCGATCACAGTGGAGAAGGTAAGGGGACTCCGCTGACAACTTTTCAATGTTACCCCGAGCGTGACTCAGGGTTACCGCTCCTGGCAGCGAAAATTAACCCCGAGTCACGCTCGGGAATACCGCTAGGAAGGTTAAGACTGGTGTTTTAGACGCTGGTCTTAAAGCGGACCTTTCACCACTCCTGACATTCCTGTTTTAATAGCTACATGCATTCCCCACATACTAACAATTCTGGAACATCTATTCTAATGGCTCTATGTTGTGCCATTCCTTTATTCCCTTACGTCCTACCACAGCACAGATGGCAGTTGCCCCCCCCTTTTTTTATTTATTATGTACCTCTTTAGTGGCCGACGGCTTATCTGCTGCCAGGTCCCGCGCTGTTGCGCCTGGCTGAGGTAGGTTGGCGGCGTCCTCGTTCCAGTTTTTCGGTCCCTGGGCGCCGCCATCTTCCGGAAGTAACGCGGGGTTTCTCCGTCGCGTCACTTCCGGGTATTTCGCGTTTTTTCTCGCGCAAATGTTATTCATTTTATTCGCATGTTTTCCTCCTGTTGGATGATTTTTCAGTGACCTCTGCTTTTTAGGGATTTTTGTTAAAATCTATAGATTTTTCCTCTAGGGGTGGGGGAGGGGGTTGGCTGATCCCTCCCCTTCCCCTATTTAAGGAAGCAGTGTGCACCAGTTCGGTCTCTGGCTGCACATGCTTTTCAAGCTAGCTACCAGAGTCCTGAGCTTGGTGTTGTTCCACTTGTGGTGTTTTTTCCTCCGATCCTTTTTTCATACCTGCCTCCGGTCTGTTTTTTTTTTTCTACCTTTCTTTTGAGATAGGCAATTTACAAAATGTCTTATTTGTCCTTTTTTTCCCGCAGTGATGTAGTCTCCGCGGGATTCGGAAGGCAGGAAAGTGACTTCCAAGTGGAAACATCTAGCCTGCTACGATTGTAGCACTCTGCTGGAGAACAGCTGTCCCTACTCCAGGTGTGACAGCTGTCGTTCGAGGGTTCAGCCCTCTAGTGCAGTGTTTCTTAACCAGTGTGCCTCCAGCTGTTGCAAAACTACAACTCCCATCATGCCCGGACATCCTTTGGCTGTGCGGGCATGCTGGGAGTTGTAGTTTTGCAACAGCTGGAAGCCCACTGGTTGGGAAACACTGCTCTAGTGAACCTACGATGCAGGAGATGTATCAGTGGGTGAAGACCTATGTGGATGGCTCTATTAAGGGAGTCATAGGCCCCTATGGAGACCTCTGTCCCGGTGGAGAGACCTTCTGTGGTCTCCTTAGGTTCTTCCTCTTTGGATGAGGAGGAGCTGACCGTGTTTTTCCCCCCCTGAAAAGACACAGAAATTGCTCAAGTCCATCAGGTTGGGGGACCATGATGTTGACCAGGGGGAGCCTTCCGATCCCGCTAGTCGGGCACCTCGTGTCTTCAAAGCGAATGAGACCCTCCTCTCTGTCATGCGTACAGAGTGGAAAAAAGCCGGAGAAAGGTCCGGTTTTAACAAAAAAGTTTAAATCCATGTTCCCGATGGCTAAACCCTTGGTGGATTCATAGGGGTCCAAGAGCACTCTGGTCCCTGCAGACGATGGGTCTAGTCTGCAGGATCCCCTTGACAGGAGAGCAGAGTGCACCCTAAGACGGGGTTATACGGCAGCTGCGGCTTCCGCTTCCACAGCGGCTTCTGAGGTCTCTACTTTCCTCCGGTCTCGCCTGAATCAAATTCAAGTTGACGTGGACCAGAGGGTTTCCCTGGACGACATACTGGCTGCCTTCAAGACTATCAACCTGGCTACAGACTTTTTGTGCAATACCGCACAGCAACAGTTGAAGCTAGCAGCCAAATCCATGGCCCTGGTGTCGGCGGCCCGTAGGCCTTTATGGCTTAAGCCTTGGGTCGCTGACAACTCCTCGAAATATAGTTTATGTGGCCTCCCATTTGAGCCCAACCGTCTGTTCGGTTCGGAGCTGGATAAAATCATGGAGAGCCTTTCAGACAAGAAGGGGAAGAGCCTTCCCCAGCAGTCCTTTCGAGGGCGGGGCAGACAAGATTGCGGAGGTAGGTCTGGCCTGCAAGCAAGGTCTCGAAGGGACTGGAGAGCGCAGCGAAGGGGGTTTGAGGCGCTCTCGTGGAGGAGCCAAAGATGGAAAATCCACCTCCTGACTACGGGCCTCTTCGAGGCTCTTGGATAAGTCCTGTTACTCCTGCCGTACTGCCAGAAACCTTCCCCATTCCTCTGCCTCATCTACCTGTCGGGGGTAGTCTCTCCCACTTCAGGGAAGAGTGGATCTGAGACATCTCGGATCCCTGGGTTCTAAACATCATTTCCGAGGGATATCTAATCAACCTCTCCTCTATTCCTCAAGACAGGTTTGTCAAGACCAACCTTCTACAAGCTACCAGGCAGGCTATCCTGGAGTCCTACATCCAGGACTACATCTGCAAGAGGGCTCTGGAGGAGGTTCCGGCAGGAGAACGGGGCCTAGGGATCTATTCGCCAGTTTTTCTGGTTCCAAAAACTTCAGGAGATCTCCGGATGATTATCGATCTGAGGTATTTCATATCTGCACATCCCGATCCATCCTGCTTCCAGGAAATATCTCAGGATCGCGGTCCAAGTTTACGGGGTGGCAGAAGTCGAACACGAGCCTGTCGACTTCAGTAAGATATCTAGGCTTCATAATCGACTCCGCTGGGATGTCTCTCCAGTTGACCCCAGAAAGAAGATCCCGGATTCAGAACACGGCAGAATTCCTTTCCGTTCCCCGGCGAGTCCCAGTCCGGACTCTCATAAAGATGTGGGGTTCATGTCAGCGTCTGCGAAAGCAGTCCCTTGGGCTTTATGGCACCTCTGTCCTCTACAGTCGGAGGTCCTCTCCAAATGGAATGGCAGCCCTGCTGGGCTAAGCTCCCTGTCTTGGCGAACTTGGCACCACCATCTGAGGGAATACCATCTTTTAGACGGGAAGTCTATGACCCAGCCAACCTGGATCATATTGACAACAGATGCGTCCCAAGTAGGCTGGGGCGCTCACCTAGACGACACTCCAGTTCACGGAACCTGGTCTTCTCAGGACCGGCTCCTCTCATCCAATCTCCGCGAGATTCAAGCAATCCGGCTAGCCCTCCTTCACTGCGCCCCTCAGGTCCGGGGCAAATCGGTGAAAGTCCAGTCAGACAATATGACTGCGGTACTGTACATCAACAAGCAGGGAGGCAAAAGATCACTTCCCCTCCTATCAGAGATCGGGGTGATTCTGGATTGGGCAGTGTCGAACCTTTCCCACTTATCTGCAATCCACATTCGAGGCTCCCACAATATGATAGCAGATCGGCTGAGCCGCAGTCTTCCAACAGTGGAGTGGTCTTTACATCTGGAGATATTTAAGCAGATAGTTCTCAAGTGGGGGATGCCAGAGGTGGATCTCATGGCAACAAAGGTTCGACGCCAAGGTGGAGAGGTTTTGCTCCCTTTACAGGGAGGACAACCCCCTGGCGATAAACGCTCTGTCAATATCCTGGAGGTTCAGGCTGGCTCACATCTTCCCTCCGTTTTCCAGGATTCAGAGGGTATTGATGAAAATCAGTCAGGATCAGGCCTTGGTGATGGCCATCATACCGTTTTGGCAGAAAAGATCCTGGTTTACCCAGCTCACTCAGATGAGTCTAGGACAATATTGGAGGCTCCCCCCGCAGCAGACCTTGGTGTCGTGTTCCACTCACCTCTGCTCAGATCTGCTCAGATTCAACCTGACAGCCTGGAGGTTGATCAGTCCCTTCCTGGAACATAAGGGCTTTCAGAGTCGGTCCTGAGAACGCTGTCTCATTCTAGAGCGGACTCTACCAAGAGAGCCTACTCTCGTATTATGAGGATAATTTCATCCTGGTGTACCTCAAAGGAGGTGGCGTCTGCAGATCCTCCCCTCTCTGCTATCCTTCAGTTCCTGAAGGCGGCCTTGATAAGGGCCTTGCCCCTTCTACTCTGAGGGTTCAAGTTTCAGCCATTTCCGCTTGCCTCAACAGGCCTTTTTCTCAGGACCCGCTCATCAAATGGTTCCTTAAAGGAGCTGAAAGATTAAAGCCTACAGTACTGAGACCCATTCATCAATGGGATTTATCTGTAGTTCTTAGGGAGTTAGCATCTCCCCCCTTTGAACCGTTAGAGGAGGTGGATTTCAAGTTTGTCACTTGGAAGCTTGTGTTTCTCCTTGCAGTGACTTCGGCCAAGAGGGTCTCTGAGCTTAAAGCTCTCT
Source organism: Bufo bufo (assembly GCF_905171765.1). Lineage (NCBI taxonomy): Eukaryota > Metazoa > Chordata > Amphibia > Anura > Bufonidae > Bufo > Bufo bufo. The sequence continues at coordinate 162,887,490 of NC_053392.1, read as the reverse complement.
CAGCACATGAGCCCTATACGATCTTTTTACATGACCGGGTCCTTCTCAGATTCCTCCCGTATTTTAGGCCTAAAATTCCTTCCTTCCAGAACATCAACCAGGTGATATCCCTCCCGGTTCTGTCAACATCTTTCACCTCCTCCGAGGAACCTACTACACATCCGCTGGACGTCTCGAGAGGTCTCCGGATCTATATGGATAGATCAAAGGAGTTCAGGAAAGATGAAAATCTTCTAATCCTGTTTGCCGGTAAATTTAAAGGCTGTAAGGCATCCAAACCTTCCATCAGTCGGTGGATTAAGGAGGCTATTAGGGAAGCCTTTGTTTCGCAATCTCTGGATCCTCCGGAGTTTGTAATGGCCCACTCTACTAGAGCTGTGGCTACTTCTTTTGCCGAGAGGAGTCTTCTGCCTCTCGACATGATTTGTAAAGCTGCCTCCTGGAGCTCTGAATCGACATTTATCTCCCATTATAGACTAGATGCTAGACTAGCTGAGTTTTCGGCCTTTGGGCAGACTATTCTTAGTTCTGCCAGGCAGGAAGGCCCTCCCTAGGGGTTTCTTCTTGCTATCTCCCCATCTGTGCTGCTGGTAGGACGTAAGGGAATCGTTAATTTCTTGTTTTTCCTTAGTCCTAACAGCAGCACACAAATATCCCACCCTAGTAAGTCTAGTTTTTTTCTTGCTATAAACACAGTGGGCTGGGGGTTGACTCCCTTCTTTTAAGGGGATACTTAATTGTTTGAATTGAGTTATTATGCTTGGGCTCATTAAACATTCCGTCGGTCCTACCAGTCCACGGGGGGTGGTTAACCCTCATCTGTGCTGCTGTTAGGACTAAGGGAAAACAAATTATCGTTAGAAATTAACGATTATTTGTACTACAAGTTATAAAAGAATTGCTAGCAGTCTGGAGTAAGGGTGCAGAGGGGTGTTAACCAGTTGGGGGGTGTACTTGCACCGACTCACTCTATTCAATCAGACTATTGTACCCCCAACTTATTACCACCCATCTGTACCCTTACTGCGTCCTCTCCATAACTTCGGCGCATCCAGAGCCAGTTTTGAATGTAAGACAGCTTCCGACCTGTCTTACATTTAGACCATTTTCTGCACCTAAACCAGACCTGCCCCTTCCCCGCCCACAATTTTAGACATGGCATGAGCGGGGCGAAGTCGCAGATAGCGGCGCAACTAACCGTTGTGCCGCCATCTGCACCTGGAAAACACCTAATTTAGGCGGGTTTACGAATAATAAAATGACCCCCAAACTATTTATAATTACTCCTATATATCATATGGCCACAACAGTATATAAAACTCACTAAAGGACCTTAAAGAGGACCATCGCCTCTCCTGTCATCTGCATGTTAATACTTGCCTTTACTATAAACTACCAATTCTGAATCCTCATGTCTTAGAACTGTAAGTTATGCTATTCCTCTGTATTTTCTACTGGAAATGTATGAATTAATTGACAACTGGATGTTTTATGACAACGGGGAGTTTCCCTATGAGGTCTGAAAATCATCACTGATTAGAGAGGTAATGCCTAATTGTCAATAACAAGGTATGGACAATAATGGAACAAGCGAGAATTAAAAGGTTAGGAATCCGCTAAAGTTCCCCAAAGTCACAAACAATGATCACTCGATAGTACTACTAAAGCTTGGATTTTTATACAGAAGTTAGTGATATCATGCACAATACAAGACATCAAAATAACAGTTTTTTACACATGGAAGTTACTGTTTTCGTCATTCAGCTGAGTGATCAACATATCGCGGAGAGAGTTTGTATATGGTAACTAATTGGAAGTGTCAGACTCCGAACTGGTAAGACCGAGTTTCCGATTTCCTGACTGACTGGAACCCAAAGGACTAGCTTACAAGTGCTAGGAGTAGTGTCTGAATGCCGCATCACCACTACATTGTGATCTTTTTCATAAAGAAGTAGGTACAGAAAATATTCTATAAACTGCTTCCACTGAAAAACATATACAAGTGATAGATATTCCAGTAGATGGAGTGATCATACTGCATGACAAGACTGATCTGTGACTGATTCAATAGCAACTGAATAAAATGATCATTAGATTTTATTTTTAAATTTAGTGAAACAAAGAGCAATGTTACCGAAAGGCGAAACAGTTAGAAAAATCAGCCACAGACCCATAAAATGTAACATAAGATATAATGAGATGTAATATAACAAACATGAACACTGCTACCTCTTGCTGATCTTCTTTGCTACACCCTAGCAAAACATAGACGAGGATGTGTGGTAAAAGATAGATGGTCACTTTAAAGTCATGTTTCATCATTATACTGCAGCAATTGAAAACCTTTTTTGCAAAATCATGTCTAACCTGCAGAACAAAAAAAAGTAAAAATAGATTATGAATAAGTCATTCGATCAATGATCATTTATTAATTGAGTTTATGAAATCTCAAGGCAAAATAAAGATCACACCGATCCCCGCTGTTGTACCAGTCCCCGCTGCTTTCCACTTCCAGTTCAGTCCAAGCCAACCTGGAACCAAAAAGTGGAGAGCAGCTGGCATTGGCGCACGTTGAAATGGCAGCAGGTGACCAGTGAGTAAATAGCTCTTATTTTTAACCTGTTTTCCATATAAAAATATAATTAAGAATCTATCACCTTGACAGTATCAGACATACAGTATAATTACCATACTACTTACAAAAGTTATGTTCACCTGTTCTACAGTATGCAGTAAGCATTCACCTACCTCCAAGTGATACTGCCATTTCATGCATCTTCTGGAACTAGTAGTTTGAACACAGTCTGAAGCATATCTATTGCAAAGGCCAATCTGGGTTACATTCAAGTGAATGGGAGCAAAGCTGCAGTAACCTGGCACGGCCACGACACTTTTAACAGGGCTGTGCTAGTTTCGGTACCTGCAAGGAATGGCTAATTGCTTGGTATGCAGAGTGTCAGACCCCTGTAGATAGAATATTGATAACCTATCCTGAGAATAGGCTATCAATATTAGGAGCCCATTAAACATCTTAAAGTCCTTTTAACTATTCCTGTGCATGACACAAAGTAACGGTCTAAAAGCCTCGCCTGTGTTAGAAGTTTGAGGGTATGTTCACACAGATAAAATCCCCAGCGCATAGGCTAATCTGCCTCTGAACAGTGCATTTCTGGTGAGGAATACTCTGACAAAAACCTACAAAAATTTGCAATTTACCCCTTTCCCAATGAATTCAACGGTGAACACAGCTACAATCCACTTCCAAGAAGTAACATACCACTTCTGATCAGTGACAAAATAGTTTTCCCAATAAATTCAATGGGAAGTTGTTGGTGGAGTTCTGCAGAGGAAAACTGTTCCCTTCAGCGGATATTAGCCGTGTGAACATATTCTGAAGGGACTGTGCTCTGCTATCAGCAGGATCAGGATATCATACTAAGGCCTCTTTCACACTTGCATTGTCCGGATCCGTCGTGCACTCCATTTGCCGGAAGTGCCCGCCGGATCCGTAACACCGCAAGTGAACTGAAAGCATTTGAAGACGGATCCGTCTTCAAAATGCGTTCAGTGTTACTATGGCACCCAGGACGCTATTAAAGTCCTGGTTGCCATAGTAGTAGTGGGGAGCGGGGGAGCAGTATACTTACCGTCCGTGCGGCTCCCGGGGCACTCCAGAATGACGTCAGAGCGCCCCATGCGCATGGATGACGTGTCCATGCGATCACGTCATCCATGCGCGTGGGGCGCCCTGACGTCACTCTGAAGCGCCCCGGGAGCCGCACGGACGGAAAGTATACTGCTCCCCCGCTCCCCACTACACTTTACCATGGCAAACAGGACTTTAGCGTCCTGGCAGCCATGGTAACCATTCAGAAAAAGCTAAACGTCGGATCCGGTAATGCGCCGAAACAACGTTTAGCTTAAGGCCGGATCCGGATTAATGCCTTTCAATGGGCATTAATTCCGGATCCGGCCTTGCGGCAAGTGTTCAGGATTTTTGACCGGAGCAAAAAGCGCAGCATGCTGCGGTATTTTCTCCGGCCAAAAAACGTTCCGTTCCGGAACTGAAGACCTCCTGAATGGATTTCTCTCCATTCAGAATGCATTGGGATAATCCTGATCAGGATTCTTCCGGCATAGAGCCCCGACGACGGAACTCTATGCCGGAACAAAACAACGCAAGTGTGAAAGAGCCCTTATACAAGAGTTTGTGTAGAGGAAACAAAATCTGGAAGAAAAATAATAAAAAATAAAGTTTAAAAAATACGTGTAACCTTATGAAAAAAGTGCAAACCTTTCTAAACCCACATACAAAAATAATATCATCCTATGTGCATGTTCATCAGGTGTTCAAGTGGTCAGATTATATATTTTTTCTGATAAAAACCTCTGCCACTGCTCTTAGGATAAGCCATTAATATTATAGTGGATGAGGTGAGTTACATATTTTTTTTTTTTTTACCCCTACATCCCTATTTTACTGTATTCAGAATGCTATTATTTTCCCTTATAACCATGTTATAAGGGAAAATAATAAAATCTACACAACACCTAACCCAAACCCGAACTTCTATGAAGAAGTCCGGGTTCGGGTCTGGGTAAAAAACATGGCGATTTTTCTCATGCGCGTGCAAAACGCATTAAAAAGCTTTGCACTTACGTGGAAAAAATTGTGCGTTTTCCTGCGACGCACCCGCATCCTATCCGGCCCTCACAGGCGACGCCCATATGAAAGAGGCCTTAAAGGGCTTCTGTCAGCCCACTAAACTGGTTTTTGTTTTTTTTTGCTTAATAATAACCCCTACACTGCGATTTATCCATACATAAGTAAAATAAGAATTTTGGTTCAGTAGAATTTGCTAAAACCCTATTTTTATAATATGTAAATTACCTTGCTACCAGCAAGTAGGGCGGCTACTTGCTGGTAGCAGCCGCATCCTCCGATGGTAATGACGCCCCCTCTGCTTGTTGATTGACAGGGCCAGCGGACGGGATCTTTCTCCGCTGGCCCTGCCTGTTTTCATTCAATATCTGGCGCCTGCGCCGCGGCCGTACCCATCTTCAATCGGCGCAGGCGCACTGAGAGGCGGCCACTCACTCAGCCGCTTCATCCTCAATGCGCCTGCGCCGATGACGTCACATCTACACCCGGCGCCAGCGCATTGAGGATGAAGTGGCCGAGTGAGTGGCCGCCTCTCAGTGCGCCTGCGCCGATTGAAGATAGGTACGGCCGCGGCACAGGCGCCAGATATTGAATGAAAACAGGCAGGGCCAGGGGAGAAAGATCCCGTCCGCTGGCCCTGTCAATCAACAAGCAGAGGGGGCGTCATTACCATCGGAGGATGCGGCTGCTACCAGCAAGTAGCCGCCCTACTTGCTGGTAGCAAGGTAATTTACATATTATAAAAAAGGAGACTTTTGTATTACTTACCAGTAAAGTCTCTTTCTCGCTCTTCCTTGGGGGACACAGGAAACCATGGGTATAGCTCTGCTCCCTAGGAGGCGTGACACTAAGCGAAAGCTGTAAGCCCCTCCTCCATCAGCTATACCCTTCAGCCTGGAGAAGAGACTGCCAGTTGCGTGTCCAAGTAGTGAAAGATAACCCCAACCGGAAAAAGAACTGTCGAGCCCCAACGGGGGCAACCAAGCCGGAACCACAACTGTAACCCAATGAAGGGCGGGTGCTGTGTCCCCCAAGGAAGAGCGAGAAAGAGACTTTACTGGTAAGTAATACAAAAGTCTCCTTTTCTCGCCCATATTCCTTGGGGGACACAGGAAACCATGGGACGTTCCAGAGCAGTCCCAGAAGGGAGGGACCAGAACAAACTCAACCAACACCAGAGGCATCAATCAACTGCCGCCTGCAACACCAGACGGCCTAAAGCAGCGTCAGCCGACGCATGAGTATGCACCCTGTAGAACTTGGTGAAGGTGTGCAAGGAGGACCAAGTGGCCGCCTTGCAAATCTGCTCCGAAGAAGCCCGATTTCTCTGAGCCCAGGAAGCACGACCGCTCTAGTGGAGTGAGCGGTAACACCAAGGGGAGGAACCCTGCCCTTGGCGAGATAAGCCTCAGTAACAGCCAACTTGACAAAACGAGCGATAGCAACTTTGGATGCCGCCATCCCTCTGCGCGACCCTTCCGGGACCACAAAGAGCGAGTCAGTATGCCTGAAAGAGCTGGTTACTTCCAGGTAAATCTTGAGCGCCCTGACAACGTCCAGGCGATGAAGCTTCCTCTCCCGCGGATGGGAAGGGGAAGGACACAAAGAGGGGAGAACGATGTCCTCGTTCAGATGAAAGGCGGAGACCACCTTAGGAAGGAAGGAAGGGACCGGACGAAGAACCACCTTGTCCTGGTGGAACACTAGGAAAGGTTCCAGACAGGAGAGTGCAGCCAATTCGGACACCCTCCGAAGAGAGGTGATGGCTACAAGGAAAATAACCTTGCAGGACAGAAGTCGCAAGGAAACCGTCCGCAGAGGCTCGAAAGGAGAAACCTGGAGCGCTGAGAGAACCAGGTTCAGGTCCCAGGGCGGTACCGGAGGGCGATACGGGGGAACCGCGTGAGCCACGCCCTGAAGGAAGGTCTTGACAGGACCAAGGGGGGCCAGTGGGCGCTGAAACAAAATGGACAGCGCAGATACCTGACCCTTCAAAGAACTAAGGCCTAGACCTTGGGCCAGTCCGCTCTGCAGGAAGGACAAAACGGTGGGGAGAGAAAAGCGGAGCGGAGGAATCCCCAGATCGGCACAGAACCCCAAAAAAGTCCTCCAGGTCCTATAATAGATCCTAGAAGAGGACGGCTTACGGGCGCGGATCATGGTGCGGACGACGTCCGCAGAAAAGCCCCTACGTGTCAGGACGGTGGTCTCAACAACCACGCCGTCAAACGTAGGGACCCTAAACGCGGGTGGAAGATCGGTCCCTGAGAGAGAAGATCTTCCCTGGCGGGCAGTGGCCAGGGCGCGTCTGCCAGGAGCAGCATGAGGTCGGCATACCAAGACCGGCGGGGCCAGTCCGGAGCGACCAGAATCACCGAGACGCCTTCCGCCGCGATCTTCCGAAGGACCTTGGGCAGGAGAGGGATGGGAGGGAATATGTATGGGCGCGCGAAGCCTCGCCAAGGAAGAACGAGGGCGTCGGCTCCGCAAGCTCCCGGATCCCTGGCCCTGGACAGATAGGCGGGGACCTTGTGATTGAATTTTGAGGCCATGAGGTCCACGTCCGGAATGCCCCAACGAAGGCAAATGGCCTCGAATACCTCCGGGTGAAGAGACCACTCGCCGGGGTCGACGGTGGTGCGACTGAGGAAGTCCGCCGCCCAATTGTCCACCCCTGGAATAAAAATTGCAGATAGGGCCGGGACGTGGGCTTCCGCCCAACGGAGAATGCTGGTGACCTCCCGCATCGCTGCAGCGCTGCGAGTGCCCCCCTGGTGGTTTATGTACGCCACGGCCGTGGCGTTGTCTGATTGTACACGAACTGGATGACCCTTCAGCAGATGAGTCCAGTGTCGTAGAGACAGAAGGGCCGCTCTCAGTTCCAGGACATTGATCGAGAGTTTGGACTCCGATGGAGACCAAATGCCCTGGACGGATCGGGGAGGAAACACGCCTCCCCAGCCCGAGAGACTGGCATCGGTTGTAACCACCAACCAGTTGAGTGGCAGAAAGGACCTGCCCAGAAGAGGGGACTGTAACCACCAGCGGAGAGATGACCGCACCGGAGGCGAAAGATGGAAAGGATGATCCAGAGACTGCGGCGATTTGTCCCAGGAGGAGAGGATCGCCCGTTGGAGAGGGCGGGAGTGAAACTGCGCAAATGGGATCGCCTCGAAGCAGGCAACCATCTGCCCCAATACCCGCATGCAGAAGCGGAAGGACGGTCGACGGTGGAGAAGGAGACCCCGAACCGCCCCACGGAGGATCAGACGTTTTTCCGAGGGAAGACGTACCTCCGCCGCTCCCGTGTCTAAAAGCATTCCCAGGAAGACGAGTTGTCTGGAGGGGGGAAGGGAGGACTTGGGGAAGTTGATGATCCAACCGAACCTCGCCAGAGTCTCTAGAGTGAGATCCACTCTGGCAACCGCTTGAGAAAGGGACGGAGCCTTGATGAGGATATCGTCCAAGTACGGTAGCAGAAAAACACCCCTGGAACGGAGTAAGGCTAAAACCGGGGCCAGGACCTTGGTGAACACCCGGGGGGCTGTTGCCAGTCCAAAGGGAAGGGCGACAAATTGGAAGTGGAGGTCCCCCACGGCGAATCGAAGGAAGCGATGGTGACACTGGGCTACCGGAACATGGAGGTAGGCATCCTGTATATCGATGGAAGACATGAAATCTCCCTGCTCCAGGGAAGCCACCGCGGAGCGGAGGGACTCCATCCGAAACCGTCGAAGGAGGAGAAAACGGTTGAGCTTTTTGAGGTCCAAAATGGGCCGCACCGAACCTCCCTTCTTGGGAACTACAAAGAGGTTCGAGTAGAACCCTTGGAATCTTTCCTCTAGAGGAACGGGGGTAATCACCCCCCTGTCCAGTAAGGCTTGAACGGCCGCGGAGAACGCAGCCGCGTCTTTCGGGTCTCGCGTGGGGCGGGAGCGAAAGAACCGATCCGGAGGGAAGGATGCAAATTCGATTTTGTATCCGGAGGACACAATTTCGAGGGCCCAGGCGTCGGAGACGTGAGCCATCCAGACGTCCTTGAAAAGGAGGAGCCGGCCCCCCACCCGGGTGGGTGGGGGCGCGCCTTCAGGCAGAGGACTGTTTTGCTGCGGGTGTGCGGGCAGCCTGCGGCTTGCGCCAGGAGGGCTGCGCCCGAAAAAACGGCTTCCTACGCTTGTCCTGGGGAGGAGCCGAAGCGGCAGCTGTGGTGGGAGCCCCAGAGGCCCTGCGGGAGGACCGAAAACGAGATGCACCAGGGCGTCCGCGGGGGGCGCCCCTGGCTTGGGGTTGAGGAAGATGGGTGCTTTTACCACCCGTGGCCTCTGAAATAAGTTCGTCTAAGCGGACCCCGAAAAGGCGGGAACCCGCAAACGGTAGCCCCGCCAAGGAACGTTTGGAGGCAGCGTCCGCTTTCCAGACCTTCAGCCAGAGCTCCCTCCTGACGGCAACTGCCAGGGCGGAGGAGCGTGCAATAAGGGCTCCCGCATCAAGGGAGGCCTCACAGACAAAATTCCCGGCCCGAATAATAAGCTGGGCCAAGGAACGTAGGTCCTGGATGGGGATGTCCGAGTCCAACTCCTGTTCCAGCTGCGTACCCCAAGCAGAGATTGCTTTCCCTGCCCAAGCAGAGGCAAAAACCGGTCTGAGGGCAGAACCGGAGGCAGCAAAAATGCCCTTGGACAGGGTCTCCATGCGACGGTCCTCCGCTGACTGAAGAGAGGACCCGTCGGGAACAGGGATGGCCGTGTTCTTTGACAGCCGGGCCACAGGGGGGTCCACCTTGGGTGGGGAAGACCAGGTGGCCACGACATCGGCTGGAAAAGGATAGCAAATGTCCAGCTTCTTTGGGTTGACAAAACGGGCGTCCGGGCGAGCCCAAGCCTTAGACACCACGGAGGAGAAATCAGAGTGGATTGGAAAGACTTTTGAGGCCTGCCTGGGTCTGATAAAGGAGACGCTAGCTGCGTCCGAGCTAGGGGGGTCATCCTGCACCTTAAAGGTGTCACGTATATCAGAGATGAGTTGACCCATCGCTGAGGCTAGCTTGGACGGCAGGGCCGAGTCCATTTCCAAATCTGAAGCCGCCAATTCACCTTCAGAGAGCGAATCCTTTGGAGAGGAGAGGCTCGTCTGGGTGCGCACGCGTGGCGGGGAGAGGGAGGCATCCGAGGAGGAGGCTCGCTCTACTCTAATACGCTTCTGAGAGTGCCTAGCTCGGGAGGGGTCACTAGGAGAGGGTGAACCCGCTGCAGCGGCAGAAGCAGTGGACCCGGAGGGCGCGACAGTCAGAGTGGCGTCCTGCGGGGTAGGTGGCCTGTCTATTAGGCGGCCCACGACATGAGTGAGGCTTTCCACGGCCTGGGACAGGGATCTAGCCCAGTCAGGCGGGTCAGAGGAAGCAGGGAGCGACACAGCGGGCGACTGAGGCTGCGGTGGAGCTCGGCATGCAGTACAGTGCGGATCAGACTGCCCCCGGGGAAAGGGTTCCCTACAAGCAGTACAGGCATGGTACCATGGCTTGGCGGCTGCAGAAGGGTCTGACATGGTGGAAAGATGTTGCACTTAAAAGTGAGAACCAAGCAACAGTACTGTGGCACGGAGGGGGTTAAACAGTCCTACCAGACCCGGAGATACAAGCGGCAGCTGTAAGGGGAACAGACTGAGGAGGCTGTGGAGGAGAGGCAGCAGCACGGAGCTGAATGGCTTCAGGATCGCACGGCAGAGAGATGAACCCGGAAGTAGCGGAGCGCAGCAGCACGGAGCTGTAAGGAAGCTCCGCCCCCCCTCTGCCGCGCTGAAGCCGAAGCAGAGCCGCGCGCGCGCGGCAAAATGATTTTAACCCCCAAGGATGTTGAAGTGCCGGCCATGACATGGCGCCGTTCATGCCAGGAAAACGGCTCCCACCGCGCCTAGATGTAGCAGACGGCTTGCATGTCTGCAGCCGTCCCCTGTAAGGCAGCGTTCTAGGACTTGCCCAGATAAACTGGTAACGTCCCGATATGCGGGGGGGGGGGGGGGGGGGGGGGGGGTTGTCCGGGATTGTAGCAGTGGCCATGTAACAGTGGCCATGTTGGTAGCAGCGGTGGGAGGGAGGAAGGGGAGGCTGGAGCAGCCACTCTCACCATACGCTGTCTTCGCCCTCAGTCCATCCAGCGGGGGTCGCCCCTTCAGCTCCTGGCACCGCGGTGGCAGGAAGCCGGGGGAGGGACTTGGCGTGCGGGCGACCCTGAGCTGGCGGGACGCAGGGGAGCGAGGCTGCCCTGGTCCACCTTGTCTTCTGTGGGGGAGGCGGCAGTGCGGAATTACCGGCACTGGCGCAACTCAACCCCGGGAGAAACAGAGGGGTCTAATGCGCCTCTGTTGTCCCTGTAGGTAGAAAAAAACCGAGTTAAAAACAACAAATACGTAAAAATAAAAATCATAGGATAACAACCCTGCATAAGCAGGGGGTGTCTTGCCTCCTTGGACACTAAGCAAAAACTGGCAGTCTCTTCTCCAGGCTGAAGGGTATAGCTGATGGAGGAGGGGCTTACAGCTTTCGCTTAGTGTCACGCCTCCTAGGGAGCAGAGCTATACCCATGGTTTCCTGTGTCCCCCAAGGAATATGGGCGAGAAATAGGGTTTTAGCAAATTCTACTGAACCAAAATTCTTATTTTACTTATGTATGGATAAATCGCAGTGTAGGGGTTATTATTAAGGGAAAAAAAACAAAAACCGGTTTAGTGGGCTGACAGAAGCCCTTTAAAAGTATTTTTGTGAAAATTACCACTTTGCCATAAGACTCCTAAGGATCATCTATAAAAATCTATAATCCAATATAAGCAAGTCTGGTGCTATTTTAATTCCATTCATGTGATAAATGACTTCATCACAGAAAGCAGTACTGCACAATGGTAATTTCCTCTTACCAATTTAAAGCGAAGGAATGCTACCTGCAACTCTGATGTATTATTTTTTAGAATTATATACTGTAAGTCAGTAGATACAGTGTGGGCAACATCTTACCCTTCACCCAGATTATTATATTACAGTACCTTGGTGATCAAGTAACCAGCCCAGCACGCAGACCAGTCAGCAAAGTTACTTCCCAGCCTACTGAGGTAAATAGGTTTCTTTATATTCTTCCAGTTTATTGCCTTTCTAGAACTTTTGTACCTGTTATAAAACAGTAAAAACAAACCTTCACATAAAGAAAGTCTAAAATTTGAATACAACATCCTATAGACTCTAGAGAATGACAATCACTGCAAATGAAACATGGTATTCTGGGCTGTAGTGTTAACAGACATTAGTATAAAGCTATAGACTAGAGGAAGCCTGACAGAACAGTCCTGTCAACACTGCAAACTGACAGACCCAATTAGACGGTCGTTGTTTTCTCTTCTGACTGGTAGGAAACCGTGTGGCCTCTCACAGGCCTCATGCACATGATCGGATCCGTTTTCCATTGTGCCCCACACTGTCCCGTTCTGCACATCCTGCCCTTTGTTAAAAAAAATGCCTATTCTTTTCCACAAAAAGGACAAGAATGGGACATGTTCTGGCACGCGATGTGCTGTCCACATTTTTTGTGGCCCCATTTAAATTAATAGGTTCACATCTGATCCACAACAAAACACGGATCAATCGTGGAGCAAAAATACTGTTGTGTGCATGGGGCATTTAAGTGATCTGTCTGGTTACATAACACAAGGCCCCCTTACGAAGATCTATAAACTAAGCATGCTAGGTAAGATACAGGGCTGGCACAAAAATACAGTGTGCCGTTTGGCTAATAGTAAAGATCAAAGAATTCATAGGACTCATTTATGAAGGCTGCATTCAATCAATCACACTCCACTCATGAATACTGTGCATTTAAAACTATGAGGCTGGGTTCACACTGCGTTCTAGCCCCCAAAATATTCATCTTTGGACTTTGACATGCTTGACATTCATCTTCAGCTTTTTCTTTTTACCGGAGAAAATAGCACAGTCTACCACTCCATTCTGTCTAGTACGGAAAGCAGGCCAAACGGAGTCCAAAGATTAATCCTTGTGATATATGTTTAAATACCACTTTGTATTCAGACATATACTGTACTACTGAGAGAAAGCCCAGTTGGGTGGGAAAGGGGGGGGGGGGGGGGCTAGAATGCAGTGTGAGCCTAGCCCGAGTCTGCAGTATTTTTTCATCCCTTATTAGGCTACTTTCACACTAGTGTTAATATATTCCGGTATTCAGATCCGCCATAGGGTCTAAATACTGGGAAAAAAATGCTTCCGTTTTGTCCCTATTTATTGTCAAGCTCCAAAATGCATTCCGTTCTTATACCAGAGAGCAAACCGCAGCATGCTGCAGTTTTCTTTCCGTCATGGGATACGGAGCAAGACGGATCAGTCATGACCCACAATGCAAGTCAATGGGGACGGATCCGTTTTCTCTGACACAATCTGACAATAGAAAACGGATCAGTCCCCCATTTACTTTCAATAGAGTTCATGACGGATCTGTCTTGGCTATGTTAAAGATAATACAACCGGATCCGTTCATAACGGATGCAGATGGTTGTATTATCAGTAACGGAAGCGTTTTTGCTGAACCCTGCCGGATCCAGCAGAAACGCTAGTGTGAAAGTAGCCTTAGACAAATGACACAATCATTTTGTGCCCCATTTCAGAAGTTAGGACCTGTATCTTGCACAGGGCAGCATGGCTGACAGAGCCATTCAGGACGTCCATGTGGGTTACACAGACTCCCACCAATGTAATCTCCTGAAAGGTGTATATCAAATGTAAGCACAAGTACAATTCATTAAAAAAGCTAGCGAAGGTAACCTTTATTTTATTTTTAATTAACACTGGTTACAATAGTTTTTGTCATTTGTGCTACTGATCTCCTTTAGCCATCTGTAGCAGATCTAAGCAGAGACAGCAGATCTAGTGAGAAACCCATTGCTCAATCTTAGGTTTGTCATATCGCACATACCTTGTGTTAAGATGTGGCTCCAAAATCTCCTGAACATGTTCTGGAAATCTTCTCCACAGCCTTCTCCCAGGGCAATCACTTCTTCCCTCTCTGCATTCATAGATGGACAACAGCTCCTGTAATTGCATATACGTGAGACAGCAGCCTATACAATGTCACTACCAGAGCTCGGCATACAAACAGAAAATTAAAAGCAATGTTTAACCCCTTCCCTGCTAACTTCCCACTCTTGGACCTGTTATGAGGGGGTGGCAAGGTCACAACCGTTGTGTCCATGGCATTGGCAGCACAAGCCAGGCTCCGACTGCAATGGCAAGTCAATAGCGAACAGAGCAGCAAAGCGGTTAGACAGAGGGATGGGAATACCTCTGTCTCTCCACTAAAACCAACCCCCCGGCAATGTGATTGTTGGGTGTGATGATCTCTATGGAAAATACTAACTATGGCCTCCATATTGCATGTCGCACAGCCATGCAACATGCAATATGGATGAGGTAAAGAGACAGATATCAATATGTACTATGTGTACAAATTACTTCCTGCATGTAAGTCATTTCTACATTCCATTTATTACAAAGTTGAAACACAATGGGGGAGGATTACTAATCCAAATACACCAGAATTATGGCTTAGTTTGAGCCAACAAATTGGCATACATGTTTTGCACCATATGTATTATGTGTTTCAGACACTTTTGTGCCTAACTTGGCAAGATTTCTGTCACTTAGCAGGGTAGGGGCTAGGACCAAAATGTTGCTGCAAAGTATGCCAAACTTTAGGTGGTGCCAAGATAGACAACAATGTCTAAAGAGGCATCAGATTTATCATCCAGCATGAGACAGCTTAATAAATATGGCCTAAGTTTACAGTCCAAATATCACGCAGGATTAGTGAATCCATTACATGCAAATACAGAACACACAGGGCTTTAATGCATTATTTCATTTCCTTCACCTGAATAGCATAAGCTGCAGAATCCTGAGCCCGGACATTATCAGCATGTGCAAGAAAAGCTCTTGTCAGCTCCATCAACAGCTCATAAGCAAAATTCATATCTTCAACTCCAGTCTGAAAAAACACAATATGTGCATTATACTTGCTTGATTATACCTAACTCTTCAACACACCTCCTATTACTCAATAGTACAGTGTTTGCACATGAGTAATAACACCATTTCCAGATATATCACTTGCAGCTGACATTTTTTAGCAGTTTTCACACAGCTGGTGAGTGGAGACTAGCTTCCCTCAATTGCACTCAAAGTAGAGGAGAATCTGTTTTCTAACTTTATCACACTTAGGCCTCCTGCACACAACCGTATGGCTTTTTCAGTGTTTTGCGGTCCGTTTTTCACGGATCCTTTGTTTTCCGTATGGCATATACAGTAATTACATAGAAAAAATTGGGCTGGGCATAACCATTTTCAATAGATGGTTCCACAAAAACGGATTGGATACGGTAGACATACGGATGCATTTCCATATGTGTTCCGTTTTTTTTGCGGACTCATTGACTTGAAAGGAGCCACGGAACGTGATTTGCGGGCAATAATAGGACATGTTCTATCTTTCAACGGAACGGAAAGAGGGAAACTGAATGCATACGGAGTACATTCGTTTTTTTTGCGGAACCATTGAAATGAATGGTTCCGTATACGGAACGCAAAAAACGGCCAGTAAACGAAAAAAAACGGTTGTGGGCAGGAGGCCAGGATTGTGCAGGACATTACAGAGAAGTATGGACCTGTGCTGAAGTAAATAAAGCACTTGTGCTCAGATATAAACTTCCTATTTAGCTGCAGCAGTCTATTTGGGGTCTCTTGTGTAGTCCTGTCGTACTGAGCTGTTACTCACTCCTCCCTCTCCATAGACTCGTATCGTATCGTATAGACTGCCATCCTGGTCTCACCAAGACGGATTTCTCATAACTTTCAAAGTCATTTTAGATAAGGATGGGGGAGGGGAAGAAACAGCTGATAACTCTAGAACAGGCATGCTCAACCTGCGGCCCTCCAGCTGTTGCAAAACTACAACTCCCAGCATTCTCGAACAGCCTACATCAATCAACCTACTGCAGGGCATTGTGGGAGTCGTAGTTTTACAACAGCTGGAGGGCCGCAGGTTTAGCATTCTGCTCTAGAACATGGCATTTTTCTCTGATATGATATAAGATATATTACAAAGCTTCTTACAGTGGTGGCTTCTATTATTGATTTATGCAAAGCTGTGTGAAAAGTTTGTGACCATTTAAATATCACAGTTATGCAGTTATAGGTTAGAAGCAACACTGTGAAAATACCCTGGGAGCTCCTCTTTATTATTTAGAGCTCATAGATACTTATTTTTTATTTCAACTACTAAGCAAACAATAGCTCATGCCTGCTCTTTAAAGGAAAATAAACACTGTCAATGTCATTGAGATCGACATGCATTTTGGATTAATATAACAGGGTCTCCAGGCTTATGATTTTAGATTTAGCCATCCTATTCATAAAATATAAGATTAGTATTTCAATTACTTTTTTTAATTTTTTTATCTACTCCTCAGAAAGAAAATCATAGTGAAGAGGAGTGACATGGCCGGAGGACTGATATCCCAACTGTACAGACTGGGAGGGAGAAGGACTGAGTAGTGGGTAACCCGGGGAGGATGAGGAACGGTTTTAATTTTTTTAGGACATGTCATTGAAAAGCCCTGTTATTCTTAATCAGCACCTTCTGCTCCTCACCCCTTTTTTTCTCTCTTTTCCCCCTCTTCTTTTCTTGACGTCACCTTCTGTAGCCCCTTCTTCCCTGCTTACTCTTTCCCTCTACTTCTTATTTTCTCACTTTGAGTAGCTTTTGTTTCTTATCTAAAAGATTTTCCCCTCTTTCCATTTCCATCAGCATTTTGGCACCTTCAGCTATGTGTTGGCCCACGATAACATTCTCCAGGTGATTTTCAGTGCAAATCTTTTTTCTATACTTTTGCTTTTCCAAAAGGACATGTGAGCGGTCTGCTAACTGCTTCGGTGCTGCTGAATCGGAAGTTTAGAAGTAAAGATGGTAAAAGGAATGGTAAATGTTTGACTTACGACAAAGGTTGAACCTTTTCCTTGGTTGTCACTAACTGAAAAGTCTAGTCTTCCAGGATCAATTGCACCCAACTGTCCAAGGCATTCACCACACAGCAGTCGAGCCTGGGGACTAGCATCTTGGCAACCTATTAAAAGCACTGTAACCAGCTGAGAGATAACTGGCTCTACCATCTCACTGTCTGTCGAATACTGTAATAGTTTAGCCTAAAAACAAAACATGCATGTTATAAAGGCAGATTAAAACTGAATAAAAAAGAAATACTGTGGATGACATGAAAAATATTATGCTAAGAAACAACACAGTTGTCTGCCCATTAGTTCTTAAATATAAACTACATGCAATATAACTATAATCAAAACCATCCAAACTGTGCTGAAATAAGTGGATATCTATAGTGGTAATACAATAGCCCAGAACCACAAAATTAAACACAATAAATATAAAACTAGAAACCCGAGCCTTACGTTTCAATAATTTTTTATTGAAAAATGTAGTAAAACACAATAGGACTTGTCAATCAAGAGTGTTGAAAATAGGCTACTTTCACACTTGCAGCAGAGGAATCCGGCAGGCAGTTCCGTCGCCGGAACTGCCTGCCGGATGCGTCAAAACGCATGCAAACTGATAGCATTTGTCATACGGTTTAGGATCCTGATCAGTATGACAAATGCATCGAAATGCATGATCTGTCTCTCCGGTGTCATCCGGAAAAACGGATCCGGCATTTTTTTTTCACATTTTTGGGGGTCTGAGCATGCGCAGACCGCAATGCCGGAACACTCGGGGCCGGATCTGGCATTAATGCATGTCAACGGGAAAAAAATGTAGGATCCGGCATTCCGGCAAGTGTTCCGGTATTTTTGGCCGGAGAGAAAAACGCAGCATGCATTATCTCTGTCCTGAAAAGTCAAAAAGACTGAACTGAAGACATCCTGATGCATCCTGAACAGATTGCTCTCTATTCAGAATGCATTAGGATAAAACTGATCAGTTCTTTTCCGGTATTGAGCCCCTAGGACGGAACTCAATGCCGGAAAAAAATAACGCTAGTGTGAAAATACCCTAAGGGGGGGATTACATAACCCTAAAACAAAGTGAAAAAGATGAAACCTACAAAAGCCATATAAACCAATGGTGTGGAGTCCAGATACCTGATTCTTATACAGAGTCTCCTTTAAACTGGTGAGAGCATGAATGCGAACGTCAACATTTTCATGCTGAATGGCTTTTATTGACAACTGCATGGCCGTCTGCAAGTCTGTGCTTTTGGTTGTTTCCTGGAGTTAAAATAAAATCAGTATAAAAAAAAAAAATATTTGAAAAAGCAAAAATAACATACAACTATTAATGGTGAGTATAATACCCCTGTAAAACCAAAACAAGCAATTAGATTTTTTTTAAAATAATGATTCTTAAAGGGGTATTGCAGGACAGGAAAAAAAAAGTCCCAGGGGCTCACATGTTGTAAAAATAACTTCTACTCATCCCCTGCTGCTGCTGTTCCAGCAGTGCCAGAATCCACTTTCGGCTCCTGTCTTGGCATGTCAGAAAATGGCTGGGATTGACACTCAGCCAATAACTGATGAGGCGGGTCATCACTGCAATAAGTGATTTGCCGAGTGACAATCCCGGTCATTTCCTGCAGTGTCGATACTGAAATCGGGAAGTGAAGTGCAGCAAGGATCCTGGCACCGTTGGAGTTGCAGCAGTGGGGGATAGGCAAGGTGGGTATTAGTGCTGTTATTATCTTTTTTTTACAGGCATATGTAGCAAGAGGGAAAATCTTTTTTTTCCATTTCATCCTCCACGACAGCATACCATGAGATGACCCTCCTCCAACCAGGTAGGGACAGGAAGTTTAAAAGTAGGCCCTCCTCCATCTCACCTTCAGTGTCTTCCTGTCCCTCCAGGTGGGGGAGAGGCCATCTCTAATGGCATTTGCTATGGGACCACTCAGGGGGCAGTGCTGGGTGGAGGTGAAGAAAATAAAATCTGCCCACCTGCATGGAGGCAGACGGCAGCCCCAACCCCTAGCTAGGGTACTTGGTGCTGCGGGAGCGGTGCTTCCGGCCCGGCGTCTGTTCTCTCCTTCCTGCAGGCGCGGCAGGAAGGCCCATGCAGCACCGGACATTCAGGGAGTCCCTCCGGTTGAGACATGAAGTTTCCCCTGCCATCCATTAGGTTGGCTATGGCAGGGATCCGCAGGGAAAGCGCCAGGGAGAATCCAACCTGCAGCGGCCACGCTGTGCGCGCGACGTGTGGGCAAAGCTAAAATATTTTAAAAAAGCGCGCCAGACTGAAAAGGAAGCCCAGCTGATCTGAGGTCTGTAAGCAGAAGGGGTATATATTCTGGCGTAATTTCGGCTCACTGCAAGTATGAGAATGACGGATCTGGGAGCTGAAGCCATGGAGACCCCTGTGGGCCCTTCTGCTGTGAGTCTTTTAAGGGGATATGCACTATTCATTATGTACATGGAAACATGTATTTCCCAAGGGAAAACATTTTTTTCCAGGATTTTTTCAAGATCCTGACTAAACAGCATCTCGCCATAGAATGGGATGTTACATAATTTCATATTAGATGACAAATCTCGTGCCCAAGATTTCAGCCAGAGAGCTCTCCTAGCTGAAACGGTTAGTGCTGTAGATCTAGCGGTCAGCCTGACCGACTCAGCAGTGGCATCCGATATAAAATCAACAGCTTTAATGAGTAACGGAAAAGAGTCTTTAAGAGAATCAAAGGGGGTATTATCTTTCAAAAGGGTTTCTAGTTGGCACAACCATTTTTTTAACGATCTGGCTACTGAAGTAGCAGCCAGATTTGGTTATACAATGCCGCCGCCGCCGCATCCCAGGATTTTTTAAGGCATGCTTCCACCTTTTTATCCATGAGATCCTTCAGTGAACCCATATCCTCAAAGGGAAGTGCATTAGAGCTTTTAACTAGCTTTGTAAGGGAAACTTCCACTTTAGGGCATTGGGCTAGTAACGTCTCGTCCTCATCACTAAAGGGGAGTCTACGTCTAATAGTTTTCGGAACAAAAAGTTTCCTATCCGGAACTTTCCATTCATGTTTTATCAAAGCATGCAGGTTTTTGTGATCAGGAAAAACCTTTCTTTTCTTTTGTTCTAAGCTACTAACCATCTCGTCATGTATAGATCTTTGTATCTTTTCGTCTGAAAGATTCATAGTGGTTCTGACAGCTTTAATAAGCTCTCTGGTGTCCTCAGAAGAAAACAAATAGCGTTTAAACTCTGAGTCGGATCCGGATGAATCGTCCGAGTTAACCGACTCTACCTCCGAATCAGAGTCTGAGGATGAGGAGTCAGAAATCACTATTTTGGACAAGAGGAAGAGGGCTCAGAAACTGAAAAACCTTCCAGGGCAGACCGCATTTCTTGTTTAATGACTTCCCTAAGTTCATCCCTAAGGAAAGGAACAATATCTTGCGATGTTACTAGTACACCTAGAACATAATCTGCTTGAGGAAGATTCTGACAATTTAGAAGAGCATACTGCGCATTTCCTTATTTTAGCAGTTGTCTTAGTGCTCATAAGGCTATCTCTATTGATCTACACGCACACTTGGAGAGATAGAGAGAAAAAAAGGGTAGATATGAAAAAAAGAGGAAATTTCCTTTTTGGAAATATAGAAGGGGAAGTTTCTTCCAATCCAAGAAAACTGACAAAAATAAGAATCAGAAGTCTGGAAAAAGTAGAGGGTTTCTGTTCAACACCAAAACCACGGAGTCTTATGCCCAAAATCCAGTGGGGGGGGGGGGTTAAAAGTTTTTTCGGCGAATGGGAAAAAATAACATCAAATTCCTGGGTTTTGGACATAGTAAAATCAGGTTACGGGATTTCCTTCAGACACCACCACCCCCCCCCTTACACTAAATGTATTTCAGATAACTCCAGGTTTAAAAATCCTCTCCTTCAAAATGAGCTACAAAAAGGAATAAGGGAGCTTTTAGATCTACGCGCAATCGCTCCAGTCCCTCAAGACCAAAGGGAAACTGGTTTCTACTGCACAGTTTCTCTCATAAAAAACCCAGTGGAAAATACTGCCTCATAATAAATCTAAAAAAGTCTAATTCATCAAGTATCAGAAATTCAATATGGAAACTATTCCTTCCACAAAAAAAAGGGGGACTTTATGGCGTCTCTAGACCTGAGAGATGCCTATTACCACATTCCAGTCTGTTATGCAGATCAGAAATATTTAAGAATGGCAGTGTTCCTAGGGGGGAGGGGGGTGCTCCATCATTTCCAATTTCAAGTCCTTCCCTTCGGAATAATGTCAGCACCCCGTATGTTCACAAAAGTAATGATCAAGGTTTTCGCCCATTTAAGAAGGCAGAATATTATCATTGATTCGTATTTGGACAATTTGCTAATAATCGGAAACTCTACAGCACTATTGGAACAAAACCTGCTTTTGTCCTGTCAACTACTTTACCAGCTGGGGTGGCTAATAAACTGGGAAAAATCAAATCCAGTTCCCTCTCAGCAGATACAGTTTCTGGGGGTGTTGCTGGATTCCACCAAACAGAAAACTAGAAGTAGAATCCTTAATTTCCAAAGTATCGAGTTTCCAGAAACTCACATTCTGCCCAGTCAGAGAGGCCATGTCCTTACTGGGGTCACTGACGGCGTGCATCTCTGCCGTCAGGTGGGCTCAGTTCAACACCAGCATTTTCCAGGATTGGTTGCTGAAAAGCTGGGACAGGGATCAGAACTCCCCGGAGGCAAATATTGCTATTCCCGGTTGTGTAAAGGACTCCCTGCTTTGGTGGCTGAATCCTATCCACCTACGGAAAGGATTTCCTTGGATCTCCAAAGACCTAGTAGTTGTAACTATGGATGCGAGTCTTTGGGGCTGGAGGGCTCACTGTCTGCAATTCTCTGTTCAAGGTCAGTGGCCTGCCCTTCTGAACGAACTCACCTCAAATCAAAAAGAGCTCTGGGATGTCTGGGAGGCACTAAAAATCTGGTCAGATCTATTGTCGGGCAAAGACGTTCAGATCAGATAACACCTTGGTTGTTGCTTATCTAAATTGATAGGGGGGTACAAGGAGCTGGGCTCCAAGTCAGATATCGGAAAAGATTTTTTTCCTGGGTAGAAACACATCTGAGGTCCCGGTCAGTGGTTCATCTGAAAGAGGAATTTGAACTCAAAAGCGTATTTTCTCAGCAGGGTTCAGTTGCTGTCAGGAGAACGGAGCTTACACCAGAAAGTGTTCCATCAGATTTGCGTGAAATGGGGATTTCCTCAGAAAGATCTGTTCGCGAACCATCTAAACGCAAAACTTCTGAGATTCTTTTCCCTAGAACCAAGAGATGGGAATGTAGGAGTGGATGCCCTCTCACAGACATGGAACTTCTTCCTAGTCTATGCGTTTCCTCCCCTTCTGCTAATTCCAAGGGTGTTGAGGAAAATTTGCGAGGAGAAGGCCCGGGTGATCTTGATTGCTCCTCTGTGGCCAAAAAAGGCCTGGTTTCCGTTACTAAAATCATGTCAGAGAGCAGCCCCTGAGTTCTCCCTTGGAGGAACGATCTTCTGAACCAGGGTCCAGTTTTCCATCCGTATGTGGAAAGCTTACACCTTGCTGCTTGGAATCTAAGAGGTTAACTCTGAAATCTAAAGGTCTTTCAGATTCCGTGATAAATATAATGGCTGCTAGCAGAAAGGAGATCACTTCAAAAATTTACTCTAAAGTTTGGAAGCAATTTTTTTCCTGGTGTTTAGAGTCTAAGTTATCCCCGTCTTTTTCCATCCAGACAGTTTTAGGGTTCCTTCAGGCTGGGTTTAGCAAAGGCCTTCGTCCCAACACTTTGAGAGTCCATATCGCAGCCTTAAGTTCCGTGTTTGATGTTAAAATAGCTGACCATCCGTGGACAATCAGGTTTCTCAGAGGAGCAGACAGACTTCGTCCCACACTAAGACCTATAGTGCCCCCTGAGACCTAAATCTAGTTCTGTCAGGTCTCACAGAATCCCAGTTTGAACCTCTGTCTAAGGCCTCTCTTCATTTGGTTACACTCAAGGCTGTTTTTCTGGTAGCCATCACCTCAGCCCGTAGAGTCAGTGAAATACAGGCTTTAAAAATGATCAAGCCATTTTGCTGGATTTTCCTTGACAAAAGAGTATTCTGCTTGGATACCTCCTTTCTTCCAAAAGTGGTGTCCAAATTCCATACAAAGCAGGAGATCTTCATTCCTTTTTTTGTGAGAATCCTAGATCCTCTGGGGAATGTAGATTTCACTCCCTTGATGTGAGATGGGCAGTACTTCCGTACTTAGAATCTACAGGTCCATTTAGAAAGTGTGATTTCCTTTTTATCCAGTTCCAGGGTGGCAATAAAGGGAAAAAAAGCTACTATTTTCAGATGGGTAAAATCCGCCATCTCTGAGGCATACAAAACTTTGGGGAAAGATCCACCAGGTTTCCTCAAAGCTCACTCTACCACATCAGTGGCAGCTTCATGGGCCAAAAAAGCTGATGCTTCGGTTCAACAAATTTGTAGAGAAGCCACATGGGCGTCTCTGCTAAACCTTTATCAAACACTACAGGGTAGATGTTAGTTCTGGGAAGGATTTAGCCTTCGGCCCAAAAGTTCTGCAGGCTATTGTCCCTCTCTAGTTTACTTTATCTGTTACACCTCATGGTATGCCGTCGTGGAGGATGAATTGGAAAAACTGGGGATTACACTTACCGGTAATTACCTTTTCATGAATCCTGCACGACGGCAGGGGATTTCTCTCCCACCCCCCAAAAAAAATAAAAATAAAAAATATATGTGATTACAGTTACCGGTAATCTTTTTTCCTTGAGCCTATGACACCACAATCACTTTAAAAGGAGGGACCAACCCCCTACACGCCAGTACTATTCCAAGAACTAAGGAAACACAAACATCTCATCACAATAACAACTTTTCTATACACTTCTTTAAAATTTTTTATATATTTATTTTTTTATTAGGGAAGGGAATTAAGTGGGTGCAGTCATAGGCTTAAGGAAAAAAAGATTGATAAGTGTAATCACATATTTCCCACCACGCCTATGAACGCACCCTTGGATCTATAAGCGAGATCAGATTAGGGAGGGACAACTGCCTGAAGGACTTTTCGTCCAAATACTAGACCCTCATTAGAGGGTAATTGAAGCCTGTTATGTTTGAAAAACGTGTGAGGAGAACTCCAGGTGGCAGCTCTACAAATTTGCTCCATGGAGGCAGTGGCTCTTTCTGCCCAGGACGTGGAGACCGCTCTGGTAGAGTGGGCCTCAAATACTGTAGGCGGGGGAACTCCCTTGGAGGAATACGCTAAATGAATAGCCTGTTTTATCCATCTGGCTATAGTCTGGGAGGAAGCGGCCAAACCCCTTCTCTTGCCCTGAAAAAAAAAATAAGCTTAGAGGAAGATCTCCAAGGTGATCTCTAGGTACTGTAATAGGCACCTCCTAACATCTAGACAGTGGAATTCTGACTCTTTCCTATTTTTTGGAGAGGCACAGAATGAAGGTAAGATGATGTCCTGAGAACGATAATAGGAAGAAGACACCTTTGGTAGAAATGAAGGATCTGGCGAAATTATCACTCGATCCTCCAAAATATTTAAATACGGCTTTTCAATAGAAAAGGCTGAAATCTCACTCACCCTCCTAGCTGATGTAATAGCCAGTAAAAAGGCCAATTTTAGTGTTATAGCCTTTATGGAGATCTCCTGAATGGGTTCAAAGGGATCTGACATAAGGGCAGAAAGTACCAGATTTAGATCCCATGGTGGAATTTTTAGTCTATGGACTGGAGCTAACTTTGAAACTGCCGTTATAAATCTTTTTATCCAAGGGTGCTCAGCCAGCTTGAACTCAAAAAGAGCACTTAAGGCTGAAATCTATACCTTTAAAGTACTAGGCCTAAGCTTCCTCCTCCAGCCTTCTTGTAGAAAATCTAACACTAGAGGTAAATCGGGTGCTTCAAGTACATTTACTGGTTTATTTGCGAATATAAAAAAGGCCCTCCAAACACTTAAGTAGATCTTGGACGTGACTTTCTTGCCACTTGCCAATAGAGTGTTGACTACCTCCTCCGATAAACCTTTCTTCCTTAAAATCTGCCTTTCAAAAGCCAGGTAGTCAAATGAAGATTCTCTATCTCTGGGTGAAGGATGGGACCCTGAGCTAGAAGTCCTGGGAAGACTGGAAGAACCCAAGGGGAGGCAACTGACATTCTGCGGAGCCAGGAAAACCAAACCCTCCTGGGCCAGAAGGGAGCTATTATGATGACTAAAGCACTCTCCTCCCTTATCTTCTTTAGGACTCTTGGCAATAATTTCAATCGGGAAAATGCATAAAGAAGTCCCTCTCTCCATGATTGAACTAGAGCAGTGGTGCCCAACCATTTTTTCACACTAGACTTAGTATAAATTTCGCGGGCCGGAACCAGGTAGCTTTGCCAGAAAGAAATGCAAACACTGTGAGGGGGCACGTGTGAGCATTACTACTGTGAAGAGGGCACATATATGGTATAACTACTGTGAGGGGTCACGAGTGAGCATTACTACTGTGAAGAGGGCACATATCTGGGAATAACTACTGTGAAGAGGGCACATATCTGGGCATAACTACTGTGAAGAGGCATGTGATTTATACATGTGTGTAATGTATGTAGTGCAGTATGTGATGATCACACACTGCACTACATACATTACACACATGTATACATCACATACTGCGCTGTCACCTTCTTCTGCAGGTCTGCCTTGATGTCTGGTCTTTAGGCTTCAGTCAGATCCTCCACCGCCATGCTTGCGCCGTGTGCCCGACACGACCAGGAGCTGGCCCTCTCCTCCTTTCATCTCCCGCCGGCTTCTCCTACAGCAGGGCGCTCTATCGCTCCAGTGCCCGCCCAATCTTACCAATCAGGGGCGTAGCTAGAAATGACTGGGCCCCATAGCAAAACATTTTATGGGCCCCCCCTCACGGATCTCCCAACCCCACATACCTATCGGATCTCCCATCCCTTCCAGAGCTCCCACCCAAACACCCCACCAGGACCTCCCACCCAAACATCCCCACACCCCTCCCTAGATACCCCCATAAGTATCATCCACAGATCTCCCCCCTCAGTGTCATCCACAGATCTCCCCCCTCAGTGTCATCCACAGATATCCTCCCCACCCAGAGCCGCTTCCTAGCTAATTTATTCACTGCACTTGCCTCTGTATAATTGAAGAGAAGCGCCGTAATCTCACACAGGCGCACTGGCAGAGGCAAGTGCAGTGAATAAATTAGCTAGGAGGTGGCGCTGGGCGGGGAGATTGCAGGCACAGGCAGCATCGCTTTGATGCCTGTGCCGTTCGCAGAGCACCCTGCGCTGATAAAGTCCTGTTACTGCGCGGGCTGCATGACACGGCTTCGCGGGCCGCATTTGGCCCACGGGCCGCATGACACGGCTTCGCGGGCCGCATTTGGCCCGCGGGCCGTAGGTTGGGCATCACTGAGCTAGAGCATTCACAGCTGTTGGATGCTCTTCTAGAAAAAGAGAAGAACCTCTTTACCTTCCTGTTGACCCTGGTGGCAAAGAGGTCTATTACTGGAAGACCCCATAAGGCAACTATCTTGCTGAATATCTGCTGGTTTAAAGACCACTCCGTGACGAAGATGATGGCGACTTAAGAAGTCTGCTGTTACATTGTCCCTTCCGCTCAGATGTACTGCAGAAATTGACAAAAGAGAATCCTCTGCCAGACAAAAAAAAACTTTTAAACCTTTGAAACTGTTTCTGAGGACTTGAACGATAATCTGTTATAATGAATCTTTCTGGCGGCAACCTCTGAAAATTTATCTTGTAGCCCTCTCTTAGGATGGAAATTATCCATGGACTATTTGATATCTTTTGCCAATGTTCTGCGAAGTGAGAAAGCAGACCTCCCACCGGGGCTCTGGCGTCATTGTGGCTGCTTTTTTGAGGCACTGCTCCGGGAAAAAAGATATCCTTTGGACCTTCTGGTAGTACCTGAAGTTTGCCTAGACACCTCCTTTCTCCTATAACTACCCCTATTAGACTGAGAACGTAAGTTTTTTTTAGGAGATTGCTGACTAGTGGAAGGGAACCCTTTCTGTCTAAAGCCTTCTCAAGCAAATCATCCAAGACAGACCCAAACAAAAATTCACCCTGACATGGAATGGCGCATAGTTTGGCCTTGGAGGTAGAATCTCCCTTCCAATCCTTCAACCAAATGGCTCTACGTGCTGAGATAGATAGGGTGGAAGCTCTAGCAGAAAATTTTAACGAGTCCGTCTACACATCTGCCAGGAAATCAATGGCATTTAAAATAGTAGGAAAGGAAGAAAGCAGTTGCTCTCTAGGGGTTCCCTCCTTTATATGATTCTCTAAATCCTTCACCCAAATTTTTAGGGAGAAGTGGCCGCAATGGCAGGTCTAAAAGCTCCCGCTGTAGCTTCCCAGCTCTTTTTTAAATAAACTTCCGCTCTTCTATTCATGGGGTCCTTTAGGGAACCTGTGTCTTCAAAAGGGAAGAGCGCTTTCTATTAAATTTTGGAAACTGGGGCATCCAGTTTTGGGGCCCTATCCCAACAAGCAGATACTTCCTCATCAAATGGGTATTTACATTAGATGGGAGAGGGAATGAAAATTTTATATCTGGCTTATTCCATTCCTTATTAATAACAGCAGCAATATTTTCATGCACATCAAAGCCCTTCATCTTTCTTGGACCCAGGCCCTCAAACATGGAGTCTCGTACAGATCGTGGTGCTTTATAATCGTCTAACCCCATGGTGGTTCTGACAAATCTGAGCAGAGAGCTAATATTCTCGGCCTGAAAAAGCTGTCTTCCCACTACATGATCAAAGGATTCATCCGATGACAGTCTCTCCCTCTTCCTCCAATCCTGACAGTAATTCTTGATCGCTGGAGGGGGGAATAGAGCCGGTGCAGAGGTGCTGGGGCGACCTTCCAAAAGGCTGTTAACCGACTCCTTCACTTCATCCCGGATCATCTGTTTTAGACTGGTCATAAGAGACGGGGCCTCATCCTCTAATAACTTGCTTACACAGGTTTGACAGATAGGGTTTCCCCCAGCCCGAGGGTAACTTTTTCTTACACATATCACACCCTCTATCTTTAGATCTGGAGACCCTTCTACTCTCCTTGGAGACCTAAACACAGAAAAGGAACCGGAGCGAGAGGAAGAGCCAGAGGTTCAGGCTCTGCAGCGGCTCCCTCAGAAGGCTTACGCCGCCGGGTAAACCCTCCTCATTATTCTATACACTGGGCGCACGCAACTCTCTTGCTCATCGTGGCTGTGGTATCCAACCCTGTCCCTTAGGACAGGAAACAGAACTGGCGTGTAAGGGGTTGGTCCCTCCTTTTAAAAGTGGTTGTGGTTCCTGTTTCCTATCCTGAGGAGGGGGCGGACACTATCCAAGGGTGCTGTCATAGGCGAGGGGGGGAGGAGATTTTTTGTGAAACTCACCTGTAAAATCTTTTTCTCGTCTTTTCTATTGGGGGACACAGACCATGGGGACACAGACCATGGGTCTAGCTTAGGCCATTACTAGGCAGAGACACTATGCAAATAAGAAAAAACAGCTCCTCCTCCACTGGCTATACCCCATGCTCCAACAGGAGGACCTCAGTGCGTGCAAAAGCAGTAGGAGAAGGAGACCAAAACCAAATATCAACAAAGAAAAACAGAACCGAGGAATACCGCCATCGGGCCGTTAACCATAAGGTCCCAATAGAATAGAACCAACCCCTCCTGCAAAAGACAAGAATGGGTAGGAGCTGTGTCCCCCAATGGAAAAGACGAGAAAAAGATTTTACAAGTGAGTTTCACAAAAAATCTCCTTTTTTCGCCCATTCCATTGGGGGACACAGACCATGGGACGTCCTAGAGCAGTCCATGGGGTGGGAAGACCAGCACCTCCAGAGGGAAAATGTCCAACGGTTAAACAGGAACCATAGCCTGCAATACCTTGCGCCCTAGGGCAGCATCAGCCGACGCCAGAGAGTGCAGCTGGTAGAACTTTGTAAAGGTATGTAAGGACAACCAG
Source organism: Bufo bufo (assembly GCF_905171765.1). Taxonomy (NCBI): domain Eukaryota; kingdom Metazoa; phylum Chordata; class Amphibia; order Anura; family Bufonidae; genus Bufo; species Bufo bufo. The sequence continues at coordinate 162,858,695 of NC_053392.1, read as the reverse complement.
GTGGCCGCCTTACAAAGCTGAGATGTAGAGGCTCGATTGCACCTAGCCCAGGAGGCCCCCACCGCCCTGGTGGAGTGCGCGGTAACCCCCGCTGGGGGAACCCTACCCCGGGACCGATAGGCCATGGCAATAGTCGACCGAATCCACCGAGCCACAGTGACCTTGGAGGCCGCCAGACCCTTACGAGGCCCCTCGGGAACCACAAAAAGGGAGTCCGAGCGGCGAAATGGGGCAGTAACCGACAGGTACACCCGCAAAGCACGGACAACATCCAGAGAATGGAGAGCGCGCTCCTTGGGGTTCGCCGGGGCGGGGCAAAAGGATGGCAGGACAAAGTCCTCATTCAGGTGGAAGGAGGAGACCACCTTGGGCATAAAAGAAGGGACTGGGCGCAGTACCACCTTATCCTTGTGGAAGACCAAAAAGGGCTCTTTAGAGGAAAGGGCGGCCAGCTCCGATACCCTCCTGATAGAGGTGATGGCCACCAAAAAGACCACCTTCCCGGTGAGAAGACTCAGGGAAATGTCCCTCAGGAGCTCAAAAGGAGCCGCCTGGAGAGAAGACAGAACCAGGTTCAGATCCCAGGGGGGCAGAGGAGGGACATTCTGAGGGACCGAATGCGCCACCCCCTGCAGGAAGGTCCTCACCGGACCTAGCAGAGCCAGAGAGCGCTGAAAGAAAATGGACAGAGCGGAGACCTGACCCTTCAGAGAGCTCAGGGACATTCCCATCTCAAGACCCGACTGGAGAAAGGAGAGGACCACCAGAACGGAGAAATGAAGGGGAAAAACGCCTATCTTCTCGCAAAAGGCAAGAAAGGCCTTCCATGTACCATAGTATATCCGGGAGGAAGCTGGTTTCCTGGCTTTGATCATGGTCTTCACGACAAAGTCCGAGAAGCCCTCTTTTTCAAGATGGTGGTCTCAACAGCCACGCGGTTAAGCGAAGTGGCTGTAAATTCTGGTGGAAGAGAGGTCCTTGAGACAGCAGGTCCTCCCTGAGAGGAAGAGGCCACAGAACGTCCGCCAGCATCCGAGTGACCTCCGAGAACCAGGCGAGGCCAGTCGGGGGCGATGAGAATGGTCGGGATTCCTTCTGCCGCGACCCTGCGTCCACCCCGTACGCCTCCGGATCCCGAGCTCGGGCCAGGAACGTGGGAACCTTGTTGTTGAGCCTGGACGCCATCAAGTCCACGTCCGGGCGGCCCCAACGGCGACAGACGTCCTCGAATACGTCCGGATGCAGAGACCACTCTCCCGGATCCACCCTGTTGCGGCTGAGAAAGTCTGAGGTCCAGTTTTCGACCCCTGGGATGTACACTGCAGACAATATTGGAACGTGAGCCTCCGCCCACTGGAGGATCCTCTTCACCTCCTGCATCACCGGCTGGCTGCGGGTTCCGCCCTGATGATTGATGTAGGCCACGGCTGTGGCATTGTCCGACTGGATTCTTACTGGGAGACCCGCTAGGAGGGGGGGTCCAATGAGACAGAGAGGAAAATTGCTCTGAGCTCCAGTATGTTGATCGGAAGGCGGGCTTCCACCTCTGACCACACCCCCTGAACCATCCGAGCCCGGAGAACGCCGCCCCAACCCAGGAGACTGGCATCAGTGGTGACGACTGTCCAGGAGATTGGGAGGAAGGACTTTCCCGAAGTCAAATTCTGAGGGGACAGCCACCACGGGAGATCCATGCGAACCCGAGGAGGAAGGCGGATCCGTGAGTCCAGACCCCTCGATGTCCTGTCCCAGGACTGCCTGCTGCCGAGTGTGAAACTGGGCAAAAAGGTGACTGCCTCGAAGGAGGCCACCATAAGCCCCAGAACCTGCATGCACTCCCGGATGGAGAGACACGGGAAATGCAGAAGGCGAAACACCGACTCCCGTATCCGTGAGAACTTGCAATCCGGGAGGAACACCCGGGCTGCAGTAGTGTCCATAATCATCCCCAGGAAGGTCACCCTCTGGGAAGGTTGGAGAGAGGACTTCGGGAAGTTGATCAGCCAGCCAAACTGTTGCAGAGTCTGAACAGTGATCCTAACGCTGTCTTCGGCCTGGGGACGAGAGGGAGCCTTTATCAGTATGTTGTCCAGGTAGGGCAGCAGAGATATGCCCCTGTTACGGAGAAGAGCCATGAGCGGCGCCAAGATCTTTGTAAAATACCCGCGGGGCTGTCGCCAGCCCAAAGGGAAGGGCGACGAACTGATAATGACGGTCGCCAATAGCGAAGCGCAGGAACCTGTGGTGAGATTCTGCGATAGGGACATGCAGATAGGCGTCCCGGATGTCCACCGACGCGAGGAACTCCCCTGGAAGAGGAGAAGCAATAACGGAGCGGAGGGATTCCATCCGGAACCTCCGCACCCGCAGGGACTTGTTTAATAGCTTCAGGTCTAGTACCGGACGCACAGATCCCTTCTTCTTTGGCACTACAAAAGAGATTTGAGTAGAAACCTGCCCCCTGTTCTCCAGAGGAACTGGGACAACTACTACCCGGACCAGAAGGGAAGAAACCGCTTGCAAAAGGGCCGAGGGTGGGGGCGCCCCTTCAGGCGGAGGATTGCTTGGGAACCGCGGAACGGGCAGAACTCCCCTTGAATTGTGCCCACGGGCGCCAGGAAGGTTGAGGTTTAAAGGAAGGCTTCTTGCGGGAGTCCTGAGAGCCGCCGGAGGAGGGGGCTGTCGCAGACCTGGAGGAGGAGAAGCGCCGAAAGGACTGGTTTCTAGAGCCAGAGGGGCGAGCTCTGAAGGCGCGCTTGGATCTAGATTGGGGGAGGTGTGTACTCTTGACCCCCGTAGCGTCAGAGATAATCTCATCCAGTTTAGCACCGAAGAGCCTGGAGCCCGCAAAGGGGAGGTTAGTGAGGGAGCGCTTGGAGGAAGCGTCGGCGTCCCAGACCTTCAACCAGACCTCCCTGCGCTGCGTGACCGAGAGGGCCGAAATCCGCGCAAAGAGAGTGCCGAAGTCCAATGAGGCCTCACAGAGGAATGTTGTCGCCTGGGACATCTGGAGAACGAAGATCAGGGTGTCCGCAGAGGCATCCTGCTCCGCGAGGTCCCGATGATGGCGCTGCAACCACACCGAAAGCGCCCTGGCTACCCAGGCCGAGGCGAACGCGGGCCACAGACCTGTGCCCACCAGAGTGAAGATGGCTTTGGAAAGAGAGTCCAAACGCCTGTCAACGGAGTCCTGTAGGAAGGACCCGTCCAGGACTGCTATTGCCGTATTCTTAGCCAATCTGGCCACCGGCGGGTCGACCTTAGGAGGAGAAGACCACTGCTGCACATTATCTGCCGGGAAAGGATAAAGAGTATCCATGCGCCTTGTGGCAGAAAAACGGTGATTAGGGCGTTCCCAAGCCTTAAAAAGGACCTTGGCGAACTCGCCATGAATGGGTAATGTGACTGCCTCTGGTTTTCTGGAGTGGAACAGGGGGAATTCCTGGCTACTAGTAGAAGGAGGTTCCCACTGGATGTCAAAGGTGTCACGGACCGCCGTGACCAAGTCTGCCACCATGGTGGAGAGCTTAGGCGAGGGTTCTGGCTCTGTGTCCTCGTCCGAGCCTGACCTTTCCCCTTCAGACCTGTAGTCCCTGCGAGGGGGAGAGGCTGAACACGCCTCCAGGCGAGGGGGGAGGGGGGAAGCAGATTCATTTGAGGAGGGATGCTGCTGCGTACGCTGCCTCTTAACGGTAGAGTGTCCTCTGTGGGGGGCACCGGGAGGTGGAGCGGTGCTAACCACAGGATCAGTGGCCGCCATGCGTTCCATAAAGGCCAAGTCCGCGGCCGCCCTAGATATGGCAGAGGCCCAGGAGGGCTCCGCGGGCTCCGAAGGGGCGGTGGAGGGACTGGGCTGGATTGGTGGAGGGGGAGGAGGAGGATGATCCTGTCCTGAGGCAAGGCAAGAGTCACAGGATCCTGTAACCGATAGTGGCAGGCAGCATACCTTACAGGATCCCAGTGGGACCTGAGTTGCCGCTTTAGATTTTTGGGGGGCCCCAGGTCTAGGCATGATGGCGACAATCCCGGAGTCAGGGTCTCCAAGCTTTGCAGAACGCTACAGTCCTATCGTGACCTGTTAGGAGCTGGAGGAGCAGCCAAGAGTGGAGAAGCGCTGAGGCAAAGCGGAAGCGCCAGAACAGACGCGATAGGCTCCGCCCCCAGTCGCATCACAGATCGCGCGAAACCCGCTTGCGAAATATGAAAAAAGGCAGACCCCGGTTCCGAAAATGGTGTCCACCGCCAGGATGAAGGGGTTAAAAAAGCGCTCCGCGCAAACGGGAAAAGGCGCAGCAGCAAGGCGCTGCGACTAATCACAGCCCCAAGAAGGAACCCCTCCTCCCTCTCAATCCAGCAGGCCCACCCTGATCCACAGGTAAGCCCTAAAGAACCGTGTCACACAGCTAGTACGGGGGGAGGGGGAGATTGCAGGAGAGCCGTTGTACTTATCTGAGTCCTGCAGTCTTCACCCTCTGTTCCGGACTAGCGGGGTCACCTCTTCAGTCATCTGGCACAAGGAGTGGCAGTGATCTGGAAAGAGGGCAGGACTAGGTGACCCCGGATCTGGTAGGCCACCGGAGCTGCAGGTCGAGCCCGGTTCCACTTATCTTCTAGGGGTAAGGGGAGGTAGCCGGGGACGTCCATTCGACCCCGGCGCTCGCTTCCCTGAGAGACCAGGGACGCACCATGCGACCCTGCGTCCGCTATTGAGAAAAAAAAAAAAACTGGAGAAGAGAAAAACTACAGGGACAACCCTGCAGGAGCACGAGTGTCACCTCCTCATCCGACACTAAGCTAAAACTGAGGTCCTCCTGTTGGAGCATGGGGGTATAGCCAGTGGAGGAGGAGGAGCTGTTTTTTCTTATTTGCATAGTGTCTCCTCCTAGTAATGGCCTAAGCTATACCCATTGTCTGTGTCCCCATGGTCTGTGTCCCCAATGGAATGGAAATAAAATTATATATACACTGCTCAAAAAAATAAAGGGAACACTTAAACAACACAATGTAACTCCAAGTCAATCACACTTCTGTGAAATCAAACTGTCCACTTAGGAAGCAACACTGAGTGACAATCAATTTCACATGCTGTTGTGCAAATGGGATAGACAACAGGTGGAAATTATAGGCAATTAGCAAGACACCCCCAATAAAGGAGTGATTCTGCAGGTGGTAACCACAGACCACTTCTCAGTTCCTATGCTTCCTGGCTGATGTTTTGGTCACTTTTGAATGCTGGCGGTGCTTTCACTCTAGTGGTAGCATGAGACGGAGTCTACAACCCACACAAGTGGCTCAGGTAGTGCAGCTTATCCAGGATGGCACATCAATGCGAGCTGTGGCAAGAAGGTTTGCTGTGTCTGTCAGCATAGTGTCCAGAGCATGGAGGCGCTACCAGGAGGAAGGCCAGTACATCAGGAGACGTGGAGGAGGCCGTAGGAGGGCAACAACCCAGCAACAGGACCGCTACTTCCGCCTTTGTGCAAGGAGGAACAGGAGGAGCACTGCCAGAGCCCTGCAAAATGACCTCCAGCAGGCCACAAATGTGCATGTGTCGGCTAAAACGGTCAGAAACAGACTCCATGAGGGTGATATGAGGGCCCGACGTCCACAGGTGGAGGTTGTGCTTACAACCCAACACCGTGCAGGACATTTGGCATTTGCCAGAGAACACCAAGATTGGCAAATTTGCCACTGGCACCCTGTGCTCTTCACAGATGAAAGCAGGTTCACACTGAGCACATGTGACAGACGTGACAGAGTCTGGAGACGCCATGGAGAACGTTCTGCTGCCTGCAATATCCTCCAGCATGACCGGTTTGGCATTGGGTCAGTAATGGTGTGGGGTGGCATTTCTTTGGAGGGCCGCACAGCCCTCCATGTGCTCGCAAGAGGTAGCCTGACTGCCATTAGGTACCGAGATGAGATCCTCAGACCCCTTGTGCTGGTGCGGTTGGCCTTGGGTTCCTCCTAATGCAAGACAATGATAGACCTCATGTGGCTGGAGTGTGTCAGCAGTTCCTGCAAGACGAAGGCATTGATGCTATGGACTGGCCCGCCCGTTCCCCAGACCTGAATCCAATTGAGCACATCTGGGACATCATGTCTCACTCTGTCCACCAAAGACTGTCCAGGAGTTGGCAGATGCTTTAGTCCAGGTCTGGGAGGAGATCCCTCAGGAGACCGTCCGCCACCTCATCAGGAGCATGCACAGGCGTTGTAGGGAGGTCATACAGGCACGTGGAGGCCACACACACTACTGAGCCTCATTTTGACTTGTTTTAAGGACATTACATCAAAGTTGGATCAGCCTGTAGTGTGTTTTTCCACTTTAATTTTGAGGGTGACTCCAAATCCAGACCTCCATGGGTTGAAAAATTGGATTTCCATTTTTTTTTATTTTTGTGTGATTTTGTTGTCAGCACATTCAACTATGTAAAGAACAAAGTATTTCAGAAGAATATTTAATTAACTCAGATCTAGGATGTGTTATTTTTGTGTTCACCTTATTTTTTATATATATATATATATATATATATATATATATATATATATATATATATATATATATATATATATATATAAATAATGTAGGTATGATATTATACATGCTTGTTCATAAAAGTTTGGTTATGGGGTAAATGATAAGGCTCTCTAGGCTTCGGTCCAGAAACACACTGAAGGCGAGATGGAGGAGGGCCTAATTTTAAAACTTCCTGTCCCTACCTGGTTGGAGGAGGGTCATCTCATGGTATGCTGTTGTGGAGGATTCATGAAAAGGAAATTACTGGTAAGTGTAATACAGTTTTTTTTGTGCTGAATACCCCTTTAATATAAATGTGCAGTCTCTATATGTTATAGATGATAGGCCCCTTAAACAGTAATATTTTAAAAACATCTCCCTGAAATAAAGTTTCAAACCTACTTTTCTGTATTCTTGGAGAACCTTAAATATCTGCTTGAGTTCTGGATGGTCGGGCAGGAAATATATTTCATGGAGAAAGTCTTGAACTGCATCTCTAATAAAAAAATAATAGTGAATTTACTTTTACAAAAGCGACATATCAGCAGAAAAAAAAAATGGAATAAATGCATATTGTTTAATAAAGTAAACCTCAAAAGGGGCTACTCCACAAAACATATCACTATGCAACGAATAGGGAACTGAAAACGAAGAATTATTACACGATACATGCAATAAAAATATTGATAGTTCTCTTTTTGATATTCCTCTCTGGCAGTGCCCACTGTTCTTTCTCCTGTAGCCAAAATTTTACTCCACCTCTTGCATTCAGTGGCGGACCAACATGTTTAGTATTGTAAGTCTCAATAAGAAAGTTACCAGCTCACTGAGGGCAGGCCTTCGCACATACTTCAGCAGATCCCGCTCTGACTTAGAGCCCAAACACAGCAAAAGGAAAAGATGATCCAGCATGGTATAAAAAGCACTTAGGGGGAGATTTATCAAAGCTGCTGTAAAGGAACACAGCAACCAATCAGATTCCACCTTTCATTATCCAAAGGAGCTGCCTAAAATGAAAGGTGGAATCTGATTAGTTGCTATGGGCAACTACAGTTGTGTTCAAAATTATTCAACCGCCACTGAAATTGAGTGTTTTGGCCAGTTTAACATTGATTTTGATCATTTCAGTCATCTTGTTTACAATTAAATCAAAGAGGCACTTGTAAGGTCAGACAAATATAACATAACATTTATAATGAAATAACCACAAATGTCTTTTCTGTGCTCACATTATTATCAGTTTTATTCAACCCCCAAGTGACATTCAATCTTAGTACTTAGTACAACATCCTTTTCCAGTTATAACAGCTTTTAAACGTGAAGCATAGCTTGACACAAGTGTCTTGCAGCGATCTACGGGTATCTTCGCCCATTCTTCATGGGCAAAAGCCTCCAGTTCAGTCACATTCTTAGGCTTGCGCGCTGCAACTGCTTTCTTTAAGTCCCACCAGAGGTTCTCAATCGGATTTAAGTCTGGTGACTGCGATGGCCACTTTAAAATGTTCCAGCCTTTAATCTGCAACCATGCTCTAGTGGACTTGGAGGTATGCTTGGGATCATTGTCCTGTTGAAAGGTCCAACGTCTCCCAAGCCTCAGGTTTGTGACGGACTGCATCACATTTTCATCCAATATCTCCTGGTACTGAAGAGAATTCATGGTACCTTGCACACGCTGAAGCTTCCCTGTACCTGTAGAAGCAAAACAGCCCCAAAACATGATTGACCCCCCACCATGCTTCACAGTAGGCAAGGTGTTCTTTTCTTCATAGGCCTTGTTCTTCCTCCTCCAAACATAACGTTGATCCATGGGCCCAAACAGTTCTAATTTTGTTTCATCAGTCCACAGAACACTATCCCAAAACTTTTGTGGTTTGTCCACATGACTTTTGGCATACTGCAGTCGACTCTTCTTATTCTTTAGAGACAGCAAGGGAGTTCTGGCATGGAGGCCTTCATTACGCAGTGTGCACCTTATTGTCTGAGCTGAAACTTCAGTACCCACATCTGACAAATCTTTTTTCAGTTCCTCAGCAGTCACTCTGGACTTTTCTCCACTTTGCGCTTCAGGTAGCGCACAGCAGTCGAAGTCAGCATCTTCTTTCTGCCACGACCAGGTAGCGTTTCAACAGAGCCCTTTGCCTTGAATTTGCGAATGATGCTTCCTATGGTGTCTCTTGGTATGTTTAACATCTTTGCAATCTTCTTATAGCCATTGCCCTTCCTGTGAAGAGAAATCACCTCTTCTCTTGTCTTCCTGGACCATTCTCTTGACTTCACCATGTTTGTAAACACACCAGTAAATGTCTAGAAGGAGCTGAGTATCACAGTCCTTTTAAATCTGCCTAATTGGTGCTTATTATGCTTGATTGCTGCTCCTTGACATCCACAGGTGTTTTTAATACCTGATCAAAAACACTTGAATGAACCTCTGTTCTTAAGAGTGGTAGTCTTTAAGGGGTTGAATAATTGTGTCAATGAAGAAATCACAAAAAAAACATTTAATACTGTATTACAAAAACAATTGATGTCATTTTAGTTGCATTTGGTTCTTTAAAAAGTCCTTGTAAGATTTCATTCTGAACACAATTACAAATGTACACTAAATTCCCTAAAACCCTTTACAGCATTGGGGGTTAAATAATTTTGAACACAACTGTAAGCCAGTTTGCTTTACACCAGTTTGATAAATCTCCCCCATAGTTTTTAATAAAGAAACTAAAGACTGGCAATTATTTTGATATTTGAGGGATAACCCCTTTAAGAGTTATGTGGCCTACATTAATTGTAAAGAGCCCCATTTTCACGCAGCCCCATTCACTTCTATGGAGCCAGGGCTGTGTGAAAAACGCAGAATATAGAACATGCTGCGATTTTCACGCAACGCAGAACTGATGCGTGAAAAACAACGCTCATGTACACAGACCCATTGAAATGAATGGGTCAGGATTCAGTGCGGGTGCTATGCGTTCACGTCACGCATTGTACCCGTGCAGAAAACTCGCTCGTGTGAAAGGGGCCTTAGAAAGTATACTCAAAGTTCTATCTGCCTATGTCCACCTTTTGCAAAGAACATAAATTAGTATGTAAATAACATTTTTTTTAATTAAAAAAGTTGTTCGGTTCCTGATACTGATGACCTATCATCAGATCGGCAGGGCTCCGACTCCCGACACCCCCACCAATCAGCTGTTTTTAAAATAACGCAGTGCTTGTAGGAGCACAGAATTGTCTTTTACCTTCTCGCCGTCAACACTTCAGTGGCGGATCAGTGTAATTACAGCACCGTCCCATACACTTGAATGCGATGGAGTAGTTTTAGTTACACTCCTCCTGAGAAATGGTCCTCAGTATGAGAAAACTGGACAACCCCATTATAGGGGATATCCCATTTCTGAAACAGCCCCCCATGTGCCAGGCCCCTCACAGGTGATATACTTACCCCGCTCCCAGCGCCGCTCCAGGTCCCCGCACCGCTGCTTCTCCCTGTACACGGATGAAAACATTCGTGGTCGGGGAAAGCAGCCAATGGCAGAAGTGGACGAGCCTCCCAAGCGTCATCCACGATGCTAGCGAAGCTCCCCCCCACGATAATGATATTAAGACATTTATCGCGATAGCGATATATATCGCGATAAATACCCATTTAGAAGAAAAAAACACTTGGGGCCACAAGGAGACATTACACTGTATGGAGGCAGCCACAAGGAGACGTTATACTGTATGGGGGCAGCCACAAGGAGACGTTATACTGTATGGGGGAAGCCACAAGGAGACGTTATACTGTATGGGGGCAGCCAAAAGGAGACGTTACACTGTATGGGGGCAGCCACAAGGAGACGTTATACTGTATGGGGGAAGCCACAAGGAGACATACTGTATGGGGGCAGCTACAAGGAGACGTTATACTGTATGGGGGGGCCACAAGGAGACGTTATACTGTATGGGGGGCCACAAGGAGACGTTATACTGTATGGGGGCAGCTACAAGGAGACGTTATACTGTATGGGGCAGCCACAAGGAGACGTTATACTGTATGGGGGGGCCACAAGGAGACGTTATACTGTATGGGGGCCACAAGGAGACGTTATACTGTATGGGGACCACAAGGAGACATTATATACTGCATGGGCAGGCAGTGGGCCACAAGAGTCACTATACTGCATGGGGCCACCAGGAGACATGATACTGTCTGGACTCAGGAACTATACTGTAAGGGGGCCACAAGGTGACATTATACTGCAATTTGTAACCCCTCCGCCATCAGTATAATAATGTCTTGTGGCCCCCATACAGTAATGTCATCTTGTTGCTCCTGTATGGATGCCAATACCATGTGCAGTGCAGCTTGCAGGCAGGGCCAGGGCCGCAGAAGACGGACAGTACAACCTTTATTTCTGACACCTGGGCCGTTAGGGTCTCTCACTCCTCTTCCCCCACCTTGGCTTGGACACGGATTGCTGAATGACTTTGCACGCTTCGCTCCTGTGCTCGGCCAGTGGGCGGAGACTTGAATATGGGAGTGGGGAGGAGCCGGGGTCGGCCGCTGCAGGAAGTAATGTGTACGGTACGCATATGCACGACGCAGGGACGGGCTGACACAGATTTAGGAGCGGTCAGCACGCATCCGACCGCTCCTATAACGTCACCAAATACTGCGGTTATTTGGAAACGGGGATATCGCAGTTTCTTAATACCGCGGTATATCGTGGACACCGGTTTACCGCTCAACCCTACCTGTGAGGCACCCGGCACATGCGGGGGCTGTTTCAGAAATTGGATAACCCTTTTAAGGTTATAAACTTTTATCTTGTTTTACGTTTCATGATGTTTTCTTTACCATTTACATCAAAAGCTACACAAAGTTACAACACAGCAATAAGGTTCCACGTCCTACAGCATAAGCAGAGCTGAGGGAAACCAGAAGAAGTAGCAACACAGCTATAAAGCAAAGGAGAAAGCACCATGAAAACCAAATTGAAAAAACTAAAAACAAAAAACAAAGAATGATGCATTATGCTTTAAAGTATGGACTCTGCTTACATGGATATACTGCGCCTACATGAAAGCACTGCAATAGCTGATGTAGCCTCAACTTACCTGTTCTCCACAATAAGATAATGAAAAATGGCCACAGTTTCTTTAGGTTGAATATGTAAGAGGGGCAATAAGGCAACTATTACATGGCTGAGAAGAGAGCCCAAGTATGCCTGATCCAGACATCGCACAAACAAGTCCCATGATCTAAAACAGACCATAAAAAACATATAATACAGCTGGTTATGCTCATAAGCTTTAGTAAACGAGACACAGAAGAAACATGACATACTACCTGCAACACAGCTCTGGAAAATCGTCCTTATATCGGAGCCCAGTCCTCAGGGTTGTCATTATCTTTACTCTTACTGAACTGATGTGCTTTGGTCCCATGAGTTTCATCAGAGAAACCAAGCTGTTCAAGGCCTGAGAATAACAAAAAACGGTCTGCTCATAATCTGAATAATTCCATGCACCCGTATACTAAGGCTGGTTGATTTGCCTCATATTTGAAATGTGCACAGAAATTGCTAATTTTTCAAAGAATTTAGAATAGGATGGACATGCTTTAGTGCAGGGTGCTGAACCTTTGAAATCCACTCTCAATTAGGTCCCTGAAGCCAAGATATTGCGGTGTACTCTTAAAGGGGTTCTCTGAGCTTATAAAAGAACAGGTCTGTCTCTGACTCTTCGCTAGAAGTAGTTTTTCCGTATTTCCAATATTGTGCCCAACACTGTGAGGCACCTTTATTTTGCTCCTGCAGGACTTACCAATGTGAAGGAATAGTTTTTATAATTCCTCGCCTCTGCTTCTGTTTCCAGCTCAATGTTTGTCCCTCTATTACAAGGTAGTGCTGCAATTACTGCGCTGCTATTATTTTGCTCATTGCCTCTGTTATCTGCTGCACAGCAGGTGATACAGGGAACAAGGGGTGAAAGTAGGGAGCATTGGAAACACAAGACATAACATATATAAGGTCTAATACTACAAATGTTCTGAGTACAGGACAGGCCATATGACTGCTAACAGACACTACATTAGTGATACACAATACTACATTTAAACCATTTGCACATCATTTTTTAAGATCATCTGGAAGAATATATATGCTGTACTGTCTTAGTGAAGAGCACTTAATTTTTTCTGTAACTATATACCATATTTCTCGCCAGATAAGATGCAAGTGCCCATAAGATACACCTCATCAAACTTTAGATCAGAACCCTAATGTGAATCAATCCCCAGCTCAGACTCTCAATATTAGGCCTCTTGTCCACGACCGTATGCCCTCCGAGATATACGGTCCGTGAGCGGGTCATATGTCCTGGAGCGGCATTGATCGTGTGCACGGTAGCACACAGCATCATAGATTACAATGATGCTGTGCATGACGGGCCGCCCGTGGGGCTATTATCCTGCAACTCATAAGATCATATGAGTGCGAGACAATAGCCCCACGGGCGGCCCAAAGTCCACAGCGTCACTGTAATCTATGATGCTGTGTACTCCCGTGCGCACGATCAATGCCGCTCCGGGACATATGGCCCGCTCACGGACCGTACATCTTGGAGGGCATACGGTCGTGGGCAAGAGGCCTTAATCAGACCTCAGTTCAGACCGCAATGTAATTAGACCACAGCTCAGACCCCCAAACAGATCTCAGATCAGACCTCCAATGTTAATCAGACTGCAGCTCAATCCCCCCCCCCCCCCCCCCAAAAAAAGACTTCAGTCCAGACCCCCAATGTTAATCAGACCTCAGATCAGACAAAAATAAATAAATCAACTGACATTTTTCCTCCACTTCAAAAGTAGGTGAAAAATACGGTATATTATATGAAGTATCACACACATGCTAGACTGCTTTTAAGGACTCCTCCTGACCAGGTTAGTGGCTGCAGACTATGTACCACCATAATCACAATTAGTGGAGGTCCCAGAGATGGTCTCCCTGATGATGTAACATTTACTAGTTTATCCTGTAGATAAGTAGCAATTGTATTTTTTTGTGAGAAAACACATACGGTATACAAGAAAATGGCTTACCATCTTTTTGTCCTCAATGCCAATACTGGAACTCAATAAAAGCATATTAAAAAAAGCCAGAATTCCTAGTAGCTTGGGTTGTAGATAATCAGCCTGGGAAATAATGCAGCTTTTAGTGTCTGACAGGTACTTCTCATTTTTCAGAATGTTGTATTGCTGGACTCTAGTATTAGCTCACCATAGTCTCAGGTTTAGTAATGTTTCTGGGGCCCTGGTAAGGATCATCACTGGATGCAAAGGAAGCCAAAATGGACAGTCCATTGAACACCTGCTGGTAATGCTCCCCAAGCCGCAGCAGCAACTCATTGTGCAGGCCCTGGTAATCCTGTCTAAGCAAACTGCCAAGCTCGATTTCTGTCTCATTCTGTGTGGGCAAGAATTAACAAAACTGTAAAAGGAAACATGAACATTGATACATTTCAGTCATTGTTTTTAGATTTGATCCTCGGAAGAGTGCGCTGAAATCGATTAAATCATAGAGCAAAAGGAAATGGGCAAAATCCACGTGCAGTGAAGTTTGCAAGAAGACAAACTAAACTCTGTCAGGTTGAGAATACACATGTAGTGTCCTACTTGCCCAAATTCCACCACTCTCCTTAGATACCTATGGAGAGAGCAACAAAATTCATGGTAGAAACATTAGTCATCGGCCCCCACTTCAGAGCTGCGATCGGGACCGGAGATCCAATTCTCCATTTTGGTATGCCAAAAATGTCTTGGCTCAAGTAGTGTATAAAATTCACCTAAAATGACACTATGTACCTTCAGATAGTGAAGTGACTTTTCAAGTTGGTCCTTGGTGCAGGAACAGACAAGGTGAGAGAAAATGTACTTGAAGTTATTGATCAAGATCTCCCTGCGATTAGCATTCAGCTGCTTGGCAATTGTTCTGATCAAAGCAGAGGCCACAGGGCTCGCTTTGGCCGCAAGATATGGAAGCAAAAGCTGCAATGTCTTCTGTTTAAAGAATGAAAAAAATACGGATGACATTCACACATACTGAATATATCCTGTGCTATTCAGATAAATTGTATATTTATTAAAAGCATGTGATTGACAAAAAAAGCACAGGAATAACGATAAAAAGTGTCAGAAGAAAAAACTGCTCACTGTTAAAAAGCGGCTCAGATCTGGAAAATCAAATACACTGGCAATTTCAGACAAGATTTCCAAGGCTGCTTCCCCGTGACGTTCTGCCCCCTGCTTCTGCATGCCGCTGCTGCGCTCTGGTGTGCCGGAGAGTAGAAGCTGCTGGCTTGTGTGCAGTGACTCTACAAGAAACTTGACGAAAAGTTAGAGAGTTTACTAAATGTAGGTCATTACTATTTTATTTTATATAGTTTTCTTTTGACTTGTTCTAATAACATTTTATTTAAAAAGGACCCGTCTCCTCTCCTGACATATTTGTTTTAGCAACTACTTGCACCCCCTTGTAACAACAACTACAGAGCATCTATTCTTATGACTTTATGATGTGCCGTTCCTTTATTATTCCTGCTAGAAATTATGAGTTACTAACAGTTTGTAATGAAGGTTCAAGATGGGCGCTTCCAGTTGGCAGCACCGACTAGACAGTGTCAGACTGGGCAGGGACACATCCCCAACTGGCAACACCCATCTAGAACTTCAATGCAAACTGCTGGTAATTCATTTATAACTTCTAGCAGGAAATATAAAGGAATGACGTATCATAAGAATAGATGCTTCAGAGTTGTTATTACATGGGCAATGCAACTAGTTGCTAAAACATACTTGTCAGGAGAGGTTACATGTCCTGCCTTAAAGGGAGTTTCTCACTCAGCTGTTTCTGTGCCTGACATAGAAATGGATGGAGGCACAGTATGCCTTGCTGGGCCACTGCTTCATACAACTACTACTCTCTGTAGCTGCCCGCTCTGACAATTAATGTGTCTTGGACCATTAGGAGCCCCACTGAGCCAAAACACTGATCCCGTCTGGCAAATAAGTGTTAGGGCCCATTTACATGGGGTGATAGACAAGACAACTAATAGGAATGAACCATTCATTCCCGATCAGTGGCTACATATGTGCACTGCATTCATCACCTCTGTGGATGAATGATCACCATACAGATTAACTCTTTGTTGGCAGCACAGGGAGATAAAATGCCAACAATGATTTATGTGCCGCATAAACGATAGAGTCCCCCCAACGAACAAGAATTTTGCCAATCTTTTGGGTAATTGGCAGCAGGTTTACAAGACACGA
This sequence comes from Bufo bufo, assembly GCF_905171765.1. Classification (NCBI taxonomy): domain Eukaryota; kingdom Metazoa; phylum Chordata; class Amphibia; order Anura; family Bufonidae; genus Bufo; species Bufo bufo. The sequence continues at coordinate 162,842,865 of NC_053392.1, read as the reverse complement.
TTATCGGGAAAGCGTTTGTGGGAATGTTCATTCTATAGAATCAGTCCAATCCTCAGCCCATGCAAAAGGCCCCTTACTGTCAATTTACTAATTAAAAAAACAACCTGTGTAGATAAATGCTGTTTAAAGGGAACCTGTCACCTGGATTTTGGGTATAGAGCTGAGGACATGGGTTGTCTAGATAACCGCTAGCACATCCACAATATCCAGTCCCCATAGCTCTGTGTGCTTTTATTGTGTAAAAAAACCGATTTGATACATATGCAAATTAACCTGAGATGAGTCAGAGCTTGAAAATATGACTCTTCTCTGGTCACACAAGTAAAATATGACTCTTTTGTGTTAATTTGCATATGTATCAAATCAGTTTTTTTACACAATAAAAGCACACAGAGCTATGGGGACTGGATATTGCGGATGTGCTAGCGGCCATCTAGCAACCTATGTCCTCAGCTCTATACCCCAAATCCTGGTGACAGGTTCCCTTTAAGGACAAACTCTCACCTTGCATATAGGTTTCTTATACTGGCTAAAAAACTCCTGCACACGCATAGATTTTGCTGCTGCCAGCGACCGGATTTCAGTGTAGGAAGCTCCAGCTACTGATGTAGATTTGGACAATAGACAATGCAAGAGGTGCAAAAGGGCAAATGGCACTAGGTCTCCTTTAGCAGCTCTGAAAGTTATAAGACAGATAAGTGCTAAACAACAATGCAAGAGTTTTTAGAACATATAACTTAGGTGATTAATAACCATGTATTAGACACAAATTAACGCAAAGGTCACAATTTATGGTACTTACCGTCCAATGTCACCAGTTGTAAGTATAAGTGTGTCTTTCATTTCATTATCTCTTGCCAGCTTAGCATTAGTGTATGCCTTCTTTATTCTACCAACTAACAGCTGCATTGTAAGAGCAGAAAAATAAAAGAGATGGTTATGTTGGAAAATAATAGTAAATAATAATTCTAACAGTAACACACTTAATAGAAAGATTCCCCTATGTCCGTCAAGCAGCATAATAATGTGGGATTTCTGTCCCCGTGGACTAGTTGGAATTTTAAATTAATCAAATTAAAACACTAAATAAAGGGGTTGTCCGGTGGTCACCACTTTCTGGTATTGGCTCAACACACACAATATGTCTGTTCAACCAATCACTGGCTGAGGTGGTCATTGCTGCAACCAGTGACTGGCTGGACAGGCATCGCCTGCCATTTCCTGGGTTTGAACCTCTGGAAGAGGTCCCACATCAACATTTATCAAAGTGGTTTTCCTAGCATATGTCCTTTTATTTAATAAGCCACTATAGCGTGTGGTACCCAATGAAAAAACTCACTCTCCAGCTGTTGACAAACCAGCTTCCAGTTGTGGTATGGACACATTGGTGACATATCCTCAAGCACCAAATCACTGCTGGGTCATGTGACATTCGGGGACATATCACCTCAGTACTAATATGAGGACACCAAGTTCTACCACTTTTACACATAAAACCTTAAAAAAAAAAAAAAAAAAAAGGTAATATTTTGGGTGCCAAGACTTTTCGATGGCTTTTAATTGTGTTTTTTTTTTTTGTGGCAGAAATGCAAAAATCGGTAATTCTGACTTCATTTTAGGGTTGTTGCGAGTATCGAAATTTCGATACCCAATCAATTTTTTGAGATACTGGGCTAGTATCTCTGAACATGAGCACGCTGCCTCCCCCCTGTGCCGCTGCCACCAATGAACGGAGAGAGGGGCGGGCGCACTGCGCCCCCAATGATCGTACTTTTCATGGGTTCGGACTTTGTTAAGTAGCAGGCTACACAGAGCGGCGCCCAGGGATGTCCCAGCACTTACTATTATTCCTGGGCGCCGCTCCGTTCGCCCGCTGTGCACCATTACAGTCTCCTACAGTCCTGCTCCATATGCTAATTACTATCGGAGCAATGGGGAGGAGACAGCAGCTTCTCTAGTGGGCATTCCTTCTCCTCCTGGCTGTAGCGCTGCCCAATCGCAGCCCAGGGAGAAGGAATGCCCACTAGAGAAGCTGCCGTTTCCCCATTGCTCCGATAGTAATTAGCATATGGAGCAGGACTGCAGGAGACTGTAATGGGGAGCACAGCGGGCGAACGGAGCGGCGCCCAGGAATAATAGTAAGTGCTGGGACATCCCTGGGCGCCGCTCTGTGAAGCCTGCTGCTTAACAAAGTCCGTACCCATATAAGGTCGTCTTTAACTTTTAATACAAATACAGGAGGCCGGTGCCAGAATAAAATAGCCGGCATCCTGCCTCTGACAGGGAGCTGTGATCAGTGGCAGTTAACCCCTCAGGTGCGGCACCTGAGGGGTTAACTGCAGCGGATCGCAGCTCCTTGTCAGAGGCAGTATGCTGGCTATTTTATTCTGGCACCGGCCTCCTGTATTTGTATTAACAGGTCAGTTATCTTCATTGGTGGTGCGGTGCAGTGCGCGCCCCCCCCCCCCAACACCCCAGTATAATAAACATTGGTGGCGCAGTGTCAATGAGGGTTTAAAAAAAATATATAAAAAAATTAACTCACCTCCTCCAATTGATCGCGTAGCTGCCGGCCTCCTGTTCTTTCTTCAGGACCTGTCAAAGGACCTGTGGTGATGTCACTGAGATCATCACATGGTCCATTACCATGGTGATGGATCATGTGATGGACCATGTGATGAGCGCAGTGACGTCACCACAGGTCCTTTTCCTCACAGATGAAGACAGAAGAGAAGCCGGGCTGCGCGAACAAGTGGATTAAGGTGAATAAAAAATTTATTTTATTTTTATTTTTTTATTTTTTTAACCCCTCCAGCCCTATTTTACTTAGCATTCTGTTTTAAGAATGCTATTATTTTCCCTTATAACCATGTTATAAGGGAAAATAATTACATCTACACAACCTTGAACCCAAACCTGAACTTCAGTGAAGAAGTTCGGGTCAGGGTACCACAGTCAGTTTTTTATCACGCACGTGCAAAACACATTGCACCCGCGCGATAAAAACTGAACAACGGAACGCAATCGCAGACAAAACTGACTGCAATTGCGTACCTACTCGCACGGGTTTGCCGCAATGCACCCGGGACGCATCTTGAGCCAAAACGTGACGCCCGTCTGAAAGAGACCTAAGGCTACTTTCACACTTGCGGCAGTGTGATCCGGCAAGCAGTTTCGTCGTGCTCTCAGCTCTATACACAAAATCCTGGTGACAGGTTCCCTTTAAACTTCCATACCTCATTTAAACTTCCTTCTTCACAGTTTATTGACTCTAAGATATATCTGATATTTCCGCTGAATGCTATTCTGACATCCTTATCTGGATCTTCCATCAGGTTCAATAATGCTTCAACCATAGCTCTCAAATCCTTTTCATCTCTCTGGACATTTAGGTGTGTGAACAAGTCAGGTATATTTTCTATGAAAGCTAGAATAACAATTCTTTTGTTAGAACAGATCAAAGATGCATTTACACTTAAACTAATATATCACACAGGCAGGGACATCATAGATATAGAACTTACCCATTTTCACACAGCTTGGCATGCTTCTGTCCAACAGAAAAAGAAAAGGCATAAAAAAAGAAGCATTGATGGAAGAAGAGCCAGAGGCAGGAATTAGGTTGAGTCTCAAGCTGCAGCAGAGCAGATCACAGTCTGTAGCAGGCCCTTCCCCTGAATCCTGCAGCGCAAATCCTATAGTAATACCACAAGCTAACTTGGTCATAGCTTGGGCTAGCTCCTTCCTTACAAGCTTAGAGTTGTCATTCAAGTGTTCCCTACAAAACAAGCAATAAAATGGAGCAATAAACCAGATGCCATGTTATAACGGCTCATTCTTTCCAATTCTCAACAGCAAGTGTTTTTAGGTATCAAGATCATGTATTATACCGTATAAAGTGCACAGTGTAGCTAACCCTGTTTATTCCCACTCTATCCAATGCAATATGACTGTGTTCCCATAATTTAATGTGAAATATTACAATATTGAGCACCATAGCAAACTTGATCATATGCATAAACTATCGTGATTTAAAATAGTATATTTGAGTCTAGCTGTTTTAAAGGTTTTCCATCTTTGGACAATCTGCTGTAATCTGCAGGGGAACATTGCAGTAAGTGTTCAATTTGCCTGCTACCAGAGGGTAAATGGTGCCCACTGAAATCAGTGAAATGTCTGTGTAATGAAGGTCTCAAACTCAAATCAAACGCCTACATTTATTAAGATCAGTCTAAGAAAGGAGATGGTTGGAGTGCTGGTGTACATCTGTTACTACTGTACTTACAGCAAAACTTTGGGAACCGGACTATACGCCTCTTGGCTAATGTGCTGTTTCAGTATGGGAAATCCTTTAATGCAGAAGGCACGTACAATTTCATGTTGGCTTCCTAATGACCACTGGTAAACCGCCAACCTCCAGTCAGGCATTATATGTTTAGGAAAAAGTGATAGAAGAAAGAGACACTGGGACTGAATTACCGGAGCTGCATAAAACAGAAGAGAAGCCATGTAAGCAGAGTGATCTGTCAAACATTCAATACAGCAACTGTCATGACCCACCCAGGACCTGTACTGGAAACCGTGCTCTACAACACTGCTCAGGACTGAAATGTGATAGCAGGCTGCAGGAGCAAAAGACCATGGAAATAGAACCATGTGGTTTCAGAGGGCGCCTTTTCAACTTTTACACAGTCATATTATTAATATTCATTCTTTGCAATATTCAATACAAGAATAGTAAGAAGGAACAGGTTACTTACAGACTTCCTCATGGATCCTATGACTTAGGGCTAAAAGGGAAGCGTCAAACATGGCCACCTTAAAGGAGGCATGGCTTGAATGACTGTGAATCCATGGCAATGATAGCAGTCCACACAAATCCACCAGTATTTGATCAGGTAATCGAATTTTTACTGAAAGCAATATAGATTAGAATATGTGGTTTAATATTGCATACATAGAAACATTAAGGATAACTTATACCATACAGTACATCCTTATAAACATGTCCATCATCTAAAGCTGTGAGCAGCAATAGTAACAGCAAAAGTTCTGTGTTACTTTGCATTGTTAGGTCTACCCCCATGGGAAGTTATGGCGATTTACACTACTGTCAGCAGGTGCATTGTGTCTTCTAGTCACCAAGTACAAGCATGTAAATGGCGATTCCAAAAACTGCTACATAAGATATGATATCATGTTGCCTCACCATGCATGTAAATCAAAGCATCAAATATCTTGACTATCTTCTTCAGCATGGCATCTGTGCAGTGGAATCCTGCATTAAAAAGCTTCCTGCAAACAGCAAGTACTCTTACAATCTCTTCCAGGCCAATCCAGGAAAGCTGGGGTTTTTCATCTCTAGTTTGGATACTAGACATCCCAGGCAAGTCTAATGTCTTTTGAAACAAACTGTAAAGACCATAAGAAAGAATACTGTAAATATAAAACCTAAGGCTCTGTTCACATTACAAGATATGTATTTGTCGCATATGCCAAAAGCACTTCATGAGGTGTACACCAACAGGAGATATACTGCATTAGGGCTCGTTCACACGACCGTATGTCTTTTTCAGTGTTTTGCTGGCCATTTTTCCCAGATCCGTATATCCGTTTTTCTCAGTAGCGTTTCCGGTTCCATTCCATTTTTCCGTTCCGTTTTTCCGTATGGCATATACAGTAATTACATAGGAAAAATTCGGCTGAGCATAATATTTTCAATAGCCGCAAAAACAGAACAGATACGGAAGACATACGGAGTAAATTCCGTATGCATTCTGTTTTATTTTGCGGACCCATAGACTTGAATGGAGCCACGGAACATGATTTGCAGGCAATATTAGGACATGTTCTATCCTTCAATGGAACGAAAATAAGGAAACGGAATGCATATGTATACTGAATGCTTCTGTATACGGAAGGCAAAAAAACGGCCCGTATACGGAACGCAAAAAACTTGTGTGAATGAGCCCTTAACCAAACATGGAATCCAGCACAGCGTCCAATAAAACAATAATTCTTTATTGATCACTTAAAAACCATAAAGTGCGTGAAAAGCTACGTGTACATGTTGTCTTTCATCACAACATTTCATACAATGTGCAGACAACAGAAAACGAATTCCAGCTCTTCACAATAAAAGGCTTCTTTATTCCACTTCTTTAAAAACAGACATCAAATGCAGAGTAGTATGCTGTGACGCGTTTCGGGCTGTTATATCTTAGCCCTTCATGGTCTTGATGAAGGGCTAAGATATAACAGCCCGAAACGCGTCACAGCATACTACTCTGCTTTTGATGTCTGTTTTTAAAGAAGTGGAATAAAGAAGCCTTTTATTGTGAAGAGCTGGAATTCGTTTTCTTTTTTCATTTTGCTCCAGACTGAGTCCAGGTCTGTACATCCGTGCTCTGCTTAGTGTGAGGTGAGAGCTGCAGCAATCTCTACAATGTGCAGACAACACATTTAAAAGTAAAGGCACAGTGAATTCAATGGATTGGAAAAAGACACTCCCCCACCCAATCTAATTTCATCATAATATTCAAAGAATCCAATTTAACCTTTATTACATGGAAAAAGAGACATTAAAATATCCAGAAAAACAAAACATGATATTTGCATTATAAAAGCAACAGATAGTATCTAATAAAAATAAGTGATATCTGATCTCACATTTAATCCTCTGGGCATGCGAGTATCCAAGTACCTAGACCTCCACGTGTGTGTAAGGGGAGGGGGCGGGGGGGAAGGGGGTTGGACTCATTGGATTCTTAACCGCCTCCGGACCGCCTAACGCAGGATCACGTTCCGGGGGCGGCAGCCCTGCGCACAGTCACGCATATATGCGTCATCTCGCGAGACGCGAGATTTCCTGTGAACGCGCGCACACAGACGCGCGCGTTCACAGGATCGGAAGGTAAGCGAGTGGATCTCCAGCCTGCCAGCGGCGATCGTTCGCTGGCAGGCTGGAGATGTGATTTTTTTAACCCCTAACAGGTATATTAGACGCTGTTTTGATAACAGCTCTAATATACCTGCTACCTGGTCCTCTGGTGGTCCCTTTTGTTTGGATCGACCACCAGAGGACACAGGTAGCTCAGCAATATGTAGTACCAAACACCACTACACTACACCCCCCCCCCCCTGTCACTTATTAACCCCTTATTAACCCCTGATCACCCTAGATCACCCCATATAGACTCCCTGATCACCCCCCTGTCATTGATCACCCCCTTGTCATTGATCACCCCCTTGTAAGGCTCCATTCAGACGTCCGTTTGATTTTTACGGATCCACTGATACATGGATCGGATCCGTAAAAAACATACGGACGTCTGAATGGAGCCTTACAGGGGGGTGATCAATGACGGGGGTGATCACCCCATATAGACTCCCTGATCACCCCCCCTGTAAGGCTCCATTCAGATGTCCGTATGATTTTTACGGATCCACTGATACATGGATCGGATCCGTAAAAAACATACGGACGTCTGAATGGAGCCTTACAGGGGGGTGATCAATGACGGGGGTGATCACCCCATATAGACTCCCTGATCACCCCCCTGTCATTGATCACCCCCCTGTAAGGCTGCATTCAGATGTCCGTATGTTTTTTACGGATCCACGGATACATGGATCGATTCCGCAAAACACATGCGGACATCTGAATGGAGCCTTATAGGGGGGTGATCAATGACAGGGGGTGATCACCCCATATAGACTCCCTGATCACCCCCCTGTCATTGATCACCCCCCTGTCATTGATCACCCCCCTGTAAGGCTCCATTCAGACATTTTTTTGGCCCAAGTTAGCAGAATTTTTTTTTTTTTTTCTTACAAAGTCTCATATTCCACTAACTTGTGTCAAAAAATAAAATTTCACATGAACTCACCATACCCCTCACGGAATCCAAATGCGTACAAATTTTTTGACATTTATATTCCAGACTTCTTCTCACGCTTTAGGGCCCCTAGAATGCCAGGGCAGTATAAATACCCCACATGTGACCCCATTTCGGAAAGAAGACACCCCAAGGTATTCCGTGAGGGGCATATTGAGTCCATGAAAGATTGAAATTTTTGTCCCAAGTAAGCGGAAAGGGAGACTTTGTGAGAAAAAAAAATAAAAAAATCAATTTCCGCTAACTTGTGCCAAAAAAAAAAAAATTCTATGAACTCGCCATGCCCCTCATTGAATACCTTGGGGTGTCTTCTTTCCAAAATGGGGTCACATGTGGGGTATTTATACTGCCCTGGCATTTTAGGGGCCCTAAAGCGTGAGAAGAAGTCTGGGATCCAAATGTCTAAAAATGCCCTCATAAAAGGAATGTGGGCCCCTTTGCGCATCTAGGCTGCAAAAAAGTGTCACACATCTGGTATCGCCGTACTCAGGAGAAGTTGGGCAATGTGTTTTGGGGTGTCATTTTACATATACCCATGCTGGGTGAGATAAATATCTTGGTCAAATGCCAACTTTGTATAAAAAAAATGGGAAAAGTTGTCTTTTGCCGAGATATTTCTCTCACCCAGCATGAGTATATGTAAAAAGACACCCCAAAACACATTGCCCAACTTCTCCTGAGTACGGCGATACCACATGTGTGACACTTTTTTGCAGCCTAGGTGGGCAAAGGGGCCCACATTCCAAAGAGCACCTTTAGGATTTCACAGGTCATTTACCTACTTACCACACATTAGGGCCCCTAGAATGCCAGGGCAGTATAACTACCCCACAAGTGACCCCATTTTGGAAAGAAGACACCCCAAGGTATTCCGTGAGGGGCATGGCGAGTTCCTAGAATTTTTTTTTTTTTGTCACAAGTTAGCGGAAAATGATGTTTTTTATTTTTTTTCTTACAAAGTCTCATATTCCACTAACTTGTGACAAAAAATAAAAACTTCCATGAACTCACTATGCCCATCACGAAATACCTTGGGGTGTCTTCTTTCCAAAATGGGGTCACTTGTGGGGTAGTTATACTGCCCTGGCATTTTAGGGGCCCGAATGCGTGAGAAGTGGTTTGAAATCAAAATCTGTAAAAAATGGCCGGTGAAATCCGAAAGGTGCTCTTTGGAATGTGGGCCCCTTTGCCCACCTAGGCTGCAAAAAAGTGTCACACATCTGGTATTGCCGTACTCAGGAGAAGTTGGGCAATGTGTTTTGGGGTGTCTTTTTACATAAACCCATGCTGGGTGAGAGAAATATCTTGGCAAAAGACAACTTTTCCCATTTTTTTATACAAAGTTGGCATTTGACCGAGATATTTATCTCACCCAGCATGGGTATATGTAAAATGACACCCCAAAACACATTGCCCAACTTCTCCTGAGTACGGCAATACCAGATGTGTGACACTTTTTTGCAGCCTAGGTGGGCAAAGGGGCCCACATTCCAAAGAGCACCTTTCGGATTTCACCGGCCATTTTTTACAGATTTTGATTTCAAACTACTTCTCACGCATTCGAGCCCCTAAAATGCCAGGGCAGTATAACTACCCCACAAGTGACCCCATTTTGGAAAGAAGACACCCCCAGGTATTTCGTGATGGGCATAGTGAGTTCATGGAAGTTTTTATTTTTTTGTCACAAGTTAGTGGAAAATCATCATTTTCCGCTAACTTGTGACAAAAAATAAAAAGTTCTATGAACTCACTATGCCCATCAGCGAATACCTTAGGGTGTCTACTTTCCGAAATGGGGTCATTTGTGGGGTGTTTGTACTGTCTGGGCATTGTAGAACCTCAGGAAACATGACAGGTGCTCAGAAAGTCAGAGCTGCTTCAAAAAGCGGAAATTCACATTTTTGTACCATAGTTTGTAAACGCTATAACTTTTACCCAAACCATTTTTTTTTTTACCCAAACATTTTTTTTTTTTATCAAAGACATGTAGAACAATAAATTTAGAGAAAAATTTATATATGGATGTCGTTTTTTTTGCAAAATTTTACAACTGAAAGTGAAAAATTTCATTTTTTGCAACAAAATCGTTAAATTTCGATTAATAACCAAAAAATGTAAAAATGTCAGCAGCAATGAAATACCACCAAATGAAAGCTCTATTAGTGAGAAGAAAAGGAGGTAAAATTCATTTGGGTGGTAAGTTGCATGACCGAGCAATAAACGGTTAAAGTAGTGTAGGTCAGAACTGTAAAAAGTGGCCTGGTCATTAAGGGTGTTTAAGCTAGGGGGGCTGAGGTGGTTAAACTGGATACTCGCATGCCCAGAGGATTAAATGTGAGATCAGATATCACTTGTTTTTATTAGATACTACCTGTTCTTTATATAATGCAATTATTGTGTTATGCTTTCCTGGATATTTTAATATGTGTCTTTTTCCATGCAATAGAGAGGTAAATTGATGAAATTAGATTGAGGGAAGATGTTGTTTGCGCATCGTTTGAAATGCCATGATAAAGGATGGAGTGCTTACGTCCAAAACGTGTAGTTTTTTGCATCTACTTCATGGATTTTAAGTGATCAATAAAGAATTGTACTTTGTGCTAGATTCCATTTTCAAGTACCATTACCACAGCCGGAACAGCTTTTCTTCCGAGCACCGTCTAGAGTCCCTGTTTATAATGACTAAGGTGTTAGTGTGGGGAGCTGGCCAACCGTTAATCTTTCTCCTTACATTAACCAACACATACCTGGTCCGTCTTCCTTTAGCATACAACTGACCATTATACATTTTTCCTTTACAATGTAAAAAAAAAAAAAAAAAAAAAAGCAGTGCTCAACTCTTCTTTACCCCATACGTCTGTGAATAAGTCTTTAAAAAAAATAATAATAATATTCCACTGACATGGAAAAGGACCTAGGAATTTTAGTGAACAGCAAACTATAAGCAGTAAAAACCAGTGTCAGGCAGCTGCTGCCAAGGCCAATAAGATAATGGGTTGCATCAAAAGGGCCATAGATGCCCGTGATGAGAACATAGTCCTACCACTTTACAAATCACTAGTCAGACCACACATGGAGTACTGTCTACAGTTCTGGGCTCCTGTGAACAAGGCAGACATAGCAGAGCTGGAGAGGGTTCAGACGAGGGCAACTAAAGTAATAACTGGAATGGGGGGACTACAGTACCCTGACAGATTATCAAAATTAGGGTTATTCACTTTAGAAAAAAAGACGACTGAGGGGAGATCTAATAACTATGTATAAATATATCAGGGGTCGGTACAGAGATCTATCCCATCATCTATTTATCCCCAGGACTGTGACGAGGGGACATCCTCTGCGTCTGGAGGAAAGAAGGTTTGTACACAAACATAGAAGAGGATTCTTTACAGTAAGAGCAGCGAGACTATGGAACTCTCTGCCTGAGGAGGTGGTGATGGTGAGTACAATAAAGGAATTCAAGAGGGGCCTGGATGTATTTCTGGAGTGTAATACTACTACAGGCTATAGCTACTAGAGAGGGGTCGTTGATCCAGGGAGTTATTCTGATTGCCTGATTGGAGTCGGGAAGGAATTTTTTACCCCTTAAGTGGGGAAAATTGGCTTCTACTTCAGTTTTTTTTTTTTTGCCTTCCTCTGGATCAACTTGCAGGATGACAGGCCGAACTGGATGGACAGATGTCTTTTTTCAGCCTTATATACTATTTTACTATGTTAACCTTGGAACCGCCAGGGCTGGGTCACCAGGGAAAAGAAGAGGTGAGTACTGTTTCTTTTTCTGTATTGTAAACTTTTAATAAACTTTTTATAAATTTTTCTTCATAAGTTGGATAACCCCTTGACCTATATAGGAAAGCATATTTAATTACGCTCAAAGACAAACATATACCTCTCAATAGATATTTTTTGACAATGGGCATAAGCAGCAGTCAAAAGTAACTGTATAACCAAAAAGCTCCCTACATCTGTGTGTAAAGTGTATACAGAATGCTGCACTGACAAATTTGATATATTCAGTACTTTGTGGATTTCTAGCATATTACTTGCAGCACTGGAAGATATAAATCTGTAAATCTTCTACTGCTCAGCCTGTTGGGAGTCTTTCTACTTTGCGAGTTGCTATAGACAGGCTAGTAAAGGAAAAAAATCTAAAACTAGTCTACATCTGTGATTCTCAATGGGCATACTCCATTACCACACTACCGCTGTCAGTGAATCCCATTCCCACCCGATAGTGGGGGACAGTAAAACGAGTAATCACTTATTCTTCAAATATTGAAAAGGACCCTTGCTAGTATAAGTTGGGGACAGTAAAGCACTCCATACTTTGGATGAGATTTGTTGAGTGCAATGGTCTACAATAGTTTGGTTATCACAAGTTATTTCTATATTTCTATCACAGTAAAATGAAGGTATTTTTACCTTTCTTTGCAAAATACATTGTACTCACTTGACAGAATCATTGGTAGAAATGTGAGCTGTGCAAACAGCAGCCAAATGCATTGTAATTGTAACACCTTCCAGGGGACAAATCACTGCATCTTCAGCTAAGTCTTCTCCTTCCAGTGTGTGCAACAGCAACAAAAACTTTTGGTTTATTTCTCTCCAGATTGCAAGCTTGGACTTCATATCCACTGGCACAGGCCTGTTTTTGGAAAATGTCACAGTAAAAGAAATCACAGACAGAAACAAAGGCTTTTTAGACAACGTCTTGGAGGGGGCACACCCATCAAATTTTTTTATATCACATGTTAACCTATATAGTCACTTCAATGGGGTTGAGCTGCAACAAGGCCATGTGACTGAGTAACGTCACAAGGCCTAGGAAGAGGTCGTGGCGCTTACCAAGTGCCCGACCTCTTCTAACAGCTAATCGGTGGGGATCTCGGGTGCTTGACCCCTGCCGATCAGATACTGATGACCAATCCTGAGCATAAGTCATCATTATATATTACCTGATAACCCATTTAATTAGAGTATTACACATAACACTAATGAATGAAATGCTCTTATTAAACTTCTCTGCAAAAAAACAAAACCCCGTAAAAAGGTGGATTTGCACTGCCAGATTGTCGGGGACGAACATTTGCACCAACGCTCGTTCCCCATAATCTGCCCATGTAAAGGTGCCGCAGGACCCCCGATGAATCAGCAAAACAATCTTTCATGGGGTCATCAATGCATAGACCCATTCATTTCTATGGGTCCACAAAAATTGCGGAATGCCCTTCATTGTCATCCGTGTGCTGTCCGTTCCTTTTATTTTTAGAACATGTCCTATACTTGGCCGCAAATTGCGGTCCATGGCCCCATAGAAAGTCATTGGGTCCGTAACAAACGGATAGCACACGGAAATGCATCCGTATGTCATCCGTTTTTTGCGGACCCCTAGTCTGAAAACATTCAAGGAAACCCCATTTCAGTTTTTTGCGGACCGTGAAAAACGGATGACACACGTAACATAGAAACATAGAATGTGTCGGCAGATAAGAACCATTTGGCCCATCTAGTCTGCCCAATATATCTGAATCCTATGAATAGTCCCTGGCCCTATCTTATATGAAGGATAGCCTTATGCCTATCCCATGCATGCTTAAACTCCTTCACTGTATTTGCAGCTACCACTTCTGCAGGAAGGCTATTCCATGCATCCACTACTCTCTCAGTAAAGTAATACTTCCTTATATTACTTTTAAACCTTTGCCCCTCTAATTTAAAACTGTGTCCTCTTGTGGTAGTTTTTCTTCTTTTAAATATGCTCTCCTCCTTTACCGAGTTGATTCCCTTTATGTATTTAAAAGTTTCTATCATATCCCCTCTGTCTCTTCTTTCTTCCAAGCTATACATGTTAAGGTCCTTTAACCTTTCCTGGTAAGTTTTATCCTGCAATCCATGTACTAGTTTAGTAGCTCTTCTCTGAACTCTCTCTAGAGTATCTACATCCTTCTGGAGATATGGCCTCCAGTACTGCGCACAATACTCCAAGTGAGGTCTCACCAGTGTTCTGTACAGCGGCATAAGCACCTAACTCTTTCTACTGCTTATACCTCTCCCTATACATCCAAGCATTCTGCTGGCATTTCGTGCTGCTCTATTACATTGTCTTCCCACCTTTAAGTCTTCTGAAATAATTACTCCTAAATCCCTTTCCTCAGATACTGAGGTCAGGACTGTGTCAAATATTCTATATTCTGCCCTTGGGTTTTTACGCCCCAGGTGCATTATCTTGCACTTATCCACATTAAATTTCAGTTGCCAGAGTTCTGACCATTCATCTAGTTTTCCTAAATCCTTTTCCATTTGGCGTTTCCCTCCAGGAACATCAACCCTGTTACATATCTTTGTGTCATCAGCAAAAAGACAAACCTTACCAGCGAGGCCTTTTGCAATATCACTTATGAAGATATTAAACAAAATTGGTCCCAGTACAGATCCCTGTGGAACCCCACTGGTAACATGACCTTGTTTTGAATGTTCTCCATTGACTACAACCCTCTGTTGTCTGTCACTCAGCCACTGCCTAATCCACTCAACAATATGGGAGTCCATGCTCAATGACTGCAGTTTATTGATAAGTCTTCTATGTGGGACAGTGTCAAAAGCCTTACTAAAATCTAGATATGCGATGTCTACTGCACCTCCACCATCTATTATTTTAGTCACCCAGTCAAAAAAATCGATAAGATTTGTTTGACATGATCTCTCTGAAGTAAACCCATGTTGTTTTTCATCTTGCAATCCATGGGATTTTAGATGTTCCACAATCCTATCCTTTAATAGGGTTTCCATTAATTTGCCTACTATTGATGTCAGACTCACTGGTCTATAGTTGCTTGATTCCTCCCTACTACCTTTCTTGTGAATGGGCACGACATTTGCCAATTTCCAATCTTCCGGGACGACTCCTGTTACTAATGATTGGTTAAATAAATCTGTTAGCGGTTTTGCCAGCTCACCACTAAGCTCTTTTAATAATTTTGGGTGTATCTCATCAGGCCCCTGTGACTTATTTGTCTTCACCTTAGACAGCAAACTTAGAACATCTTCCTCTGTAAAGATACATGCATCAAATGATTTATTAGTCATCCTTACTAGTGGAGGTCCTTCTCCTTTTTCTTTTGTAAAAACTGAAGCACGTAAGCACCACGTCCGTATTATACGGACTTACGGAACGGAAACTGAAAGATTACTGAAGACATACGGAACACACGGATCCGTGATTTGCGGACCGCAAAACCGACACGGTCGCGTGAATGCTCCCTTAAGATGTGAGGAGTTCATACATACCACGTCTACATCCACTGTTGCACACATGAAAGAAATGAATGCAAAAAAAACAGGAATGTGCCAGCATTTTTGTATGCAAATACTGGGCATTGTATATTTATATTTTTTCCATACTCCTATACAATTAGTATTCCTAATTAAAAATTATAAATCCCTAAAGCCACTTTCAGATGTGAGATTGTTGCATTCATAACAAAGGCACAAAAACAGACTGGTATTACACAAGTGTGAAAAGTGCACAAACTTTTTTTTATTTATTTTTTTGGGCAAGGTTTTGATTGCCCTTTATGTGAGGAGGTGCTTGCTTCATGTGGTCACTTACTACCAGGGCTGTGGAGTCTGTAGATAAATGTTCCGACTCCGACTCCTCAGTTTTATGTACTTCCGACTCCCCGACTCCGACTCCTCTGTATTAATATGCGAATGTATTTTATACATTCCTTGAGGGAAAGAAACGCAACCTACCACAGGACTACTGGCTGGGAAGCCAACAGTCTACTGTATTGCACAGTTTAAGCAAAAGACAAACACAAGTTCTTCTAAGCTCTTCTAGCAGAGAGGTAGTTGGGCTGCTGCTTTCTCCTTTGTGTGCTTATCTGCTGCTGAAGATAGGGCAGCGGGAGGATCCAGGAAGGGGCATTTATTCTAAAACATGATTTTCCTAGGAGAATCCCATAGTCATGTTTAAAGTTTAAGCTAACAATCGGAGTTTACAAGTTTTTATAGCCTTAGCTAAATGACAGCAGTTTTTCCAATGGTTTACAGCTTCAGTCTTGAACTATTGGCCCTCCATTCCCTTCACTTATACAAGTGTCTCACTCTCTAGTCCTGCAAAAAAACATATTTATTTAATCCCTTATCAGTGAGAGGCTAGGTTACACATGGACGCTGCGTTCCCTGTAAAAGCAGAACACAACACTATGGAAAGTATAAGTATTGCAGTTCCTAGTTGTGCGTTGCGTGCCATATAGTGAAGCACATGAAAAGCATGCTTCTTCACGGTCACTTAACGTGTTCGTTTTGCGGTTACGTGAGGCACTGCATGCATTGGTCTTTATTCTTACAGTAGAGAAGTCATTAATTATAACTTTTTGTGAATTGGGACATTTAAACTTGCTTTTTTTTTTTTATTCCAATCTAAATTTAGTAGGAGTCGGAGTTGTTTGCCGACTCCGACTCCAGGTACCCAAAATTTCCCCCGACTCCACAGCCCTGCTTACTACTAGTGTGAGGCACATGGAAGTAGGGTTGTTGCGGGTATTGAAATTTCGATACCCAATCGATACTTTTACCGGGATTTAAATTTTTTCGATACTGGGCTGCGCAGTCTAGTATCTCTGAACATGAGCATGCTGCTGTCAGCGCACTCCATGTTCCCTCAGCAGCACAGGGGAGAAGGAAGCAGTCTCTCCCTCCCACTGTGCTGCTGCTGCCACCAATGGGGAGAGAGGGGCGGAGGAGGGGCGGGAGCACTGCGCCGCCAATGATAGGACTATTCCCACACAGAGCGGTGCCCAGAGATGTCCCAGCACTTACCATTATTCCTGGGCGCCGCTCCGTTCGCCCGCCGTGCCCCCATTACTGTCTCCTCTCCTGCTCCATATGCCAATTACTATCGGAGCAATGGGGAGGAGACATCAGCTTCTCTAGTGGGTGTTCCTTCTCCCTGGCCAATTGCAGCGCAGGGAGAAGGAACACCCACTAGAGAAGCTGATGTCTCCTCCCCATTGCTCCGATAGTAATTGGCATATGGAGCAGGAGAGGAGACAGTAATAGGGGCACGGCGGGCGAACGGAGCGGCGCCCAGGAATAATGGTAAGTGCTGGGACATCTCTGGGCGCCGCTTTGAGTCTGGACTCAAAAAGAAGTATTTAACACATAATACAGGAGGCAGCAGAATCGCATTGCCGGCACCCTGCCCCTGACAGGGAGCTGCGATCAGCGGCAGTTAACCCCTCAGGTGCCGCTGATCTGCCAGTACCCACCTCCTGTATTAAGGGGTAATTATCATTTGGTGGCACAACCAACAATAAAAGAAGCAATGCCTGAAATGTGATAATTACAGTACGGGCTGGCTTGGTTTCTTCTGTAATTTTGCTGTTAAACTTAAGCGAGGCCGCTTCTCTTGAATCTCATCACTGCTGCTCCCACCACCTTCAGACTCTGTACTCGCGGTCTGCGGTAACATGTGCTGCTGGGGATGGATGGAGTCCTTGGTTTCCTTCTGGAGAGCTGCATACAATGAGGCAACCATGTACTGAAACAACAGCAAAGAAAATATAAATACAAACATATACACCTACAGGCATCTTCCTCGCTGAAGAAAGCTTGATCTATAGAGACTTAAAGGGAACCGGTGATCAACTGTATGCTGACCTCACTGAGGGCAGCATAAAAAAGTGACAGAAATGCTGATCTCAGCGGTGTGTCACTCATGAGCTAAAAGTAAGTGGTTGCCGATAACCAGCATCATAATCATTGCAGCCCTGGCCTGGAAAAGAGTCAAACCTACCTGAGAAGAGTCATGGTTATTCATGAATTCCTGCACTCTCGCCCATCTGCTGATGATTGTCAGTTCTCTCCTAGACAGAAAGGGAGAAAACTAGGTAGAAGACTGTCAGTCATCAGCAGGAGAGCAGGAATTCATGAATAACCAGGACTCCTCTCAGGTGGCCGTGACTCTTTTCCAGGCCTAGTCTACAATGATTGTGATGTTAGTTCTCGTCAACTACTTACTTTTAACTTATAATTGACAGACCGCTAAAATCAACTCACCTGTCTGTACTTTATACTGCCGTTAGTATGGGTAGCATAAAGTTGATGACAGGTTCCTTTTAAAGGGGTTGTCCGGGTTCAGAGCTGAACCCGGACATACCTCCATTTTCACCCAGGTAGCCCCCCCCCCCCCCCCCCCCCCCCCCCTCCAGCTCTGAACCCGGACAACCCCTTTAACTAACCTCCTCCTGCTATTCATGGATAGGCCACACTGGTAAAAGCATGTCTACACATTTCAAGTTTTCCTATACAACAGATTTTATTGATTCTTCTATTTTTGCAGATAGAAGATGAACATTTACATCAGGACATTATTAATACAAATGTGATCATACTAGTAATTTAGATGGGTAAGAAAAGTCAGACAATAATAGCAATTTTGTACTCATCTGAAAATCCTTTCTCTCTACATTCATCTCAGGACACAGAGGACCATGGGCATAGATCAGGCATGCTCAACCTGCAGCCCTCCAGCTGTTGCAAAACTACAACTCCCATAATTCCCGGACAGCCTACAGCTATCAGCCTACAGAAGGGCATTGTGGGAGTTGTAGTTGAGCATCCCTGGTATAGATGCTGCCAAGTGGAGGCAACACTAAGTGGAAAAAGTGTTATCTCCTCCCACCAGCCACGCCCCCTGCAGACACTGAGCTAATCAATTAGTACACAAGCAGGAGGAGGAGCCAGGAGAAGCCAACAGAAAGCAAACCATATATCTGTATGTAGTGGGTCAGAACCACGAAAAGTGGGTGGGAGCTGTGTCCCTTAATTAAAATAGTGAGAAAAGGATTTTACAGGGGAGTTAAAAAAAAAAAAAAAATCTTATTTTCTCACTCATGTCATTGGGGGGGATGCACCTAAAAATGCTGAGAGGAGCATATGTGGAGAAAAAAAAAATAAGGACAGGCAGTGGTCGGACACACCTATATAGTCGAGATACCACCAATGTCCCAGGAAGGAGAGGATACTCCTTAGACTGGGTTCACATCTGAGTCCTTAAAGGGGTTATCCAATATCATAAACAGCCCCCCATGTGCTGGGCCCCTCACAGGTAATATACTTACCCCGCTCCCTGCGCCGCTCCTGGTTCCCGCACGGCCACTGCTGCTTCTCCCTGTACACGGATGTCCGGGGGGAGCAGCCAATGGCAGGCGGGGACGAGCCCCCCTAGCGTCACCCGCGATACTAGGGAGGCTCGTCCCCACCTACTATTGGCTGCTCCCCCCGACCCTGGATGTTTTCATCCATGTACAGGGAGAAGCAGCAGCGGCAGTGCTGGGACCAGGAGCGTTGCGGGGTAAGTATATGCTCTCTGAGGGGCCTGGGGGGGGCTGTCTGTCCCGTCGGGCAAACTGACTGACAGAATTCATTGTATTCGTCAAACATGTCGGCCCGCAGCCGGACAAAAAATGCTACATGCAGCATTTTTTGTCCGTTCGAAAGCAGGAAAATACGCCGATAAGTGGCCGGATCGCCACCGGATCCTATTACAGTGAATGGGGATCCGGCAGTGCACGGTGGTATCCGATTGTGCTGGATACGGTCAACTTAGAGAGTCTGTTCCTCTGCCGGAACAAACTGCTGGAGATAAAACCACAGATGTGAACCCAGCCTTACTGAGCTATGCTTATCAGAAGGCCATCCTAATACTCAAACGATAGTAGCCCTGAACCCTGCAGGGAACAAGGGAAGGAAAGCCAGACAAGCTGAAGGAGGATGAAAGGGACAGAGGTCTGGAGATATAACAGAACACAGGACACGTCCTAGGAAGAATGAGAGCTGAAAGGACAGCAACCACATGCACTTGTCAAATCAAGAGACCAGACTATCAACCCAAGATAAGTCTGCAGTCCAGAGGCCAAGAGGTGTAACGTCACTGCAAGGGGACTGAAATGGTCTAGCCCATGAATGCTCAACCTGCGGCCCTCCAGCTGTTGCAAAACTACAACTCCCAGCATGCACGGACAGCCTACACCTATCAGCTTACAGCAGGGCATGATGAGAGTTGCAGTTTTACAACAGCTGGAGGGTCGCAGGTTAAGCATGCCTGGTCTAGCCCACAGGGAGGAGTCCACCTGCTGGAAGAAAGACTCGGTAAAAACTCTAGGATCTATAAATCTGGAATAGATAGAACAAGAAAAAGAACTTGCTTCTTGCTTTCACTTTCAGAAAGGAATGCCCACTGGGTATCCAGGGTAAAAGGGATCCTGTATGGGACCAGCGATGTCCTTTGAGGGAACAGTTCCAAACGGACCTCCACAGATAGGAGAGTTGCAGACAGTGCCCGTGTCCGTGCCATGCCTGTGTCCATGGCATACAGTGGTGGCCTACAGGATGACGCAGATTGAAGGGCATACTAAAAACAGGAACATTAGAAGAAAAGGGAGATTGTCCAAGGAGTCTGGACAGCAAACCCAGCAGATGAACTAAAGAATTGGTGTGTGGTGAACTCCCTCAGGAGAACAGCAGAGGCAGGAGGGGTAGGTTGTGGTCCAAAAAGCACCTCTTTGGACATACATTAAAGAAATACTGATGCAAGATTGCTGAAAAGTAATGAGCCTGCACAGCAACAGAATATGCCCAGGGAGGCTTGACGGTCATGCTAGGGATAGTCCTGCTAACCCTGAGTACAAGGAGGAAATGGCCCAATTGCTGAGGCCAGAGAAAAGCCTAGGATGGAAGAGACCGAATACTGAGAGGGTTGTGAATTCTGTCAGGAAAAAATCTCTGGGAAGCCCACAATGGGGCAACTGCTGTAGCTTTGAAAATGGGCAAAAAAACAACACATTTAGCGCCATGTGAAGTGGCTGTTGCAAGGAGGACACGTATACATAAGCGTCAGGCGGTCTCCTAAAAGGGGATCAGTCACAGTGACTGTCCAAGACTTCCAGGAAGGGGAGACCTAAGTAGGTAGATTCAGCCAGATATACAGATAGTGGCCATACCAAATCCAGGCAGTGAAATGGGAGCCGGTGGGGACCTAAATGTCATCTTAACAATCAAGTATGCTGCTTATAATGGAAAATATTCTGCAACAGTATAATTACCCAGTCATATAAAGGAGATAGTATGCTTAAAGCCTGACAACACCTGAACATGGCTACTAAGGAAAACACCATTGCTTGCTAGCCACAGACATGGTAGATACAGTGACTAGCATGGAGCGGGTAACCAGCCATGTAAGGGGCTAAAGCACAGAAAGTATGGAAGCATGCCATATATACAAAGATTCCTCTGCCTGGAGCACATGACAACTGTGAAGCCATGTTGGAGACAGCGGGTAGTTTCCGTATGCTACAGTCATGTCAGATAGAGCATCCAGCAATAATCCAGTTGCTGCACCGTGACTAAAGGGTGCATTCGCACGTCCGCAAAATGGATCCGCATCCGCTCTGCAATTTTTCGGATCAGGTGCGGACCATTTCATTTTCAATGGGGCGGGAATGTGCTGTCCGCATTTGCGGATTAAGACACCTTGATGATGCCAATAAAATCAGTATAATGAGGAGCGCGCCCACACTGGTTCAGGATCGGGGCGCTGGGCTGGTAGAACAGACTTGCTTGCATGCTTGTCTTTGTCCCAGGCAGAATGGCAAAAGAGCTCCGACTGACCGGAGACAAAATTAGCTTTAGCCAGAAGAGGCTGCATGTAGAGTTTGTAGGATCCAACCAGGGGCGGACCTTGCTCGAGTGAAATTTTTTTTTTTTTAATAAAATCGAGCTCTGAAGAGGAGGTGAAGGAGTGGAACTCCCAGCCTCTGAGGTCTGGGCCTAGCACGGAAAAAGTCATCATAACGCCAGTCGGACTCATAAGCAGAAGTAGCTGGGACTGACATATGTGTGTGCCCCTACCGCGAATATTGCTGTATGGAAGCCGGTCAGATGCACGGAGTGGAGCAAATGCTGCAACAGAGGCTGACCTGGCCTGTGAGAGAAGAGCCATAATGGCGACAGCCATACTATTGTCTAGCGCTGTAGCAGTGAAAACAGTGCAGAACATTTACTCAGTCTGACAGAAGAATCTCTAACCTGCCAAGGGTGAAGAGGTTATATATACACTTACCTCTAAGGAGCTGCATACTTGCCTCCGAAGACTTCTGCCTCAAATCCAGCAAGGCCACCTTCTTCAGCTTGCTGCCTCTTTGTGAAGGAAGCAATGCTGGAGTAAGTGGGACTTTTAAGAAAAGGTGACATGCTCAATGGTCGGGAGTGGCAGATTTGGTGATCTGTCATACCTCCTTGCATTCTGGAGGTAGGGATCGAGCAGCCAGTTTGGTGACCCGCTGGTCTCCCTCCTCGCCTATGCCATAACAGGGGTTTTATGCCTCCTGTATTCCCATGTAGAAAACAAAAATCAGAAATAAAAATGGTAGTAGGTCTCCATAGGTAGGTCTTCCTCCTACAGACACTAAAACTGATTAGCTCAGCATCTGCAGGAGGAGCAGCTAACACTTTTTCCATTTAGTGTCGCCTCGTAGTGGCAGCAGCCATACCCTCAGCCTTCTGTGCTCCACAATGACAAGTGAGAAAACGAGATTTTTGTGAAACTCACCTGTAAAATCTCTTTCTCGCGGGGTTCATTGGGGGACACAGGACCGTGGGTATAGCTTGCTGCTGCCACTAGGAGGCGACACTAGGCTGAAAAGTGATAACTCCTCCCCTGCAGGCTATACCCCCTCCAGCCAGGAGAGAGCATATCAGTTTGTGCCCAAGCAATAGGAGTAGGAGAAAATAACCATACAGTAAACAACCAACAACTGACCAACGCCAGTCGGATCAAACCAGAACTGGGGCCATACTGGCTCCACAACCGCCAACAATCACAGCAAACAGAAATTACTGGGTGGGAGCTGTGTCCCCCAATGAACCCCGCGAGAAAGAGATTTTACAGGTGAGTTTCACAAAAATCTCGTTTTCTCGCTGGTATCATTGGGGGACACAGGACCGTGGGACGTCCTAAAGCAGTCCACGGGAGGGAAAAAAAAATCACATGCCCATGGAGAAAAGAACGCCCTCGAGGATGCGTAACTCACTGCCGCCTGCAAGAATTTGCTGCCTGGAACAGTATCCGCCGGTGCCTAGGAAGGCACCCGGTAAGACTTGATGAACGTGTGCCCGGAAGACCAAGATACTGCCTTCCACACTGGAAGCTACCGCCTGAAGGAGATGGACCCGAGAAGCGCCGACCGCTGGTCGGGTGGGCCAAGACTCAACTGGGCGTTGGCCACCCGAGGGCGGACTGCCCGAGCAACTGTTGAACGGATCTATCTGGAAAACATCCTTTGGAGGCCGTCAGCCTTGACAAGGACCCCAGGATAAGAATTGGTAGAATTCCATAGGGCTGTAAGCGCTAGACAAGGACAAGCAAGCTCAGAGGCCAAATCACATGGCTGATTGAGAGCTCTGTCCGTGTACTACGAGGGAGAAGGAAGAGAAAACCATGTCTGTGAGGTGTGGAAAGGCGACCACCTTCTGCGCAAAAAAAAAAAAAAAAAAAGAGGGTCCTGGACGGAACACTGCCCTATGTTCATACTTAAAGAAAGGCGTATCAACTCAGAGAAAAAATAAAAATAAAAAATAATCACGCCACCAAACAGCGCCCCCTAGGGAGCGGAATATTGGTAGACCAACGCCCTTATAGTCATAGAGGCTGGTGGTGAGATTTCTAGTGAGAGAAGCTGCCTGAGAATCACTAAGAAAACAAACGCCTGAGCCAGGCGTGCCCCACTGCAGGCCAAAGTATCAATACCACACGGGAAAGGTAAAGTAAAGCCAATGTGAGCACCGCTAGTGATGGGAAGCCCCGTCAGTGACCATATTTCAACAAAGCGGCAACGCTGCCTGGAAAGGCAGATGAGTGGAACAAAGATGAGAAAAATACTCTTGCCGGGTGAAGTTCGACTACGCTCCACCCGTCTTGGGAAGGCTCTCAGTCCACCCGCGGAATGAGCAGTGAAAGAACAACCACCATTGGCTTGAGGTGACATGGATAACACTGACATCTGAAGAGAGGTAGCACCAATGGCGTTACGGTATGACTACTAGAATCCAGGTCCCGCTTAGAACGGCACTCTAGTGTTGACGAGTGCCGTAGGGACTGATCTACCCAGTAGAACGCCCTCAAAAGGTAGGTGCTGATCAACTATCGCCACAACCGAGCCGACGACAGAAGGAGAACAGTTAATAATAATGAAGAAAGACCGGCACTCACTGTAGTCTTCAACAAAAGATGATGTCTTTATTGGTCACATACAATACTCAGACGCGTTTCGGCTCACATCAAGAGCCTTTCTCAAACATATGGATATGGATTAGATGTGGCAGGAGGACAACAGTTGTCAGAGCCACGGACCCTTATTGGTAGTAAACCAGAAAGAGGCCAGAGCTAAAGCCCATTCCCATGTGAGACTGGAGCTCTACAGCGTCTAGTGGTGATGCGATACTCCACCTGAAGGGGAGGCCCTACAAGGGAAGCCCCAAGAGTAATGCTCAAGCCGTACTCCAGCCGAGGAGTAGGCCACACCGTAGAGGTCACTGATTCTCGTGATAGAGGAATCCGTTGCCCGACGAAAGAACTATGCATTAGGAACCATAGCATGTGGTGGTGACTTAAACACCCCTCGTGCGGTAGGGGTTACCGCATGCTCCGCCAGCGTGGACATGAGGAGAAGGCCTGAGGACATCCAGTAGAAGTTCTGGTATCAAGCTGGCCCAGTTAGTAGAGCTAACCTTAAACCCTCCACCTGACAAGGGCGCTGAACAGGAGCAACTGCCGAATTAGTACCAGGGTAGAACCCCTACCTGAGGGGGGCTGTCTCGCTACAGCGATTAGGAGCATCTAGCCCTAGCGTGAAAACTACCCTGCGAAGGAAAAGCCGTTGTAGTAGCCACTGCAGATTGCCAGCATAACGCACTCACCTAGACAAGGATGAGTGGTGGACGAAGCGTCCGGAGTCGGTGGAATATTCTGCTTGCTGGATCTTGACCACAGTACTCTGTGCAGTCTGACAGACCTGAACGGTGGAGGCTCATGGGGGTGGGGAGTCTCTAAAACACATAAGGCTGGATGACTACCCTGAGAGCACAAAGGCCGACATTTTTGTGTCTCCAATAAGTGCATGAAGAAAAGGGGAATACAATATGGGAGTATCCATAGTATCCAGTGGCAGTATCCATATGCCACTAGATGAGAATATCAGGCACCAGCGGTACCTACTGTTGCCACGGACCACCTGTGAAGGAAATCAAGGCCTCTAGAGTCGTGGCGTAGCTGAAATACAGCATGCAAAGATGCATAGTGATTCCCCAGTTACTGGATCGTTTGTTGTAGAGGGTAATTCCATAGGAAGTATGTGATGGCAAATGGGAGATGGAACAGTAACCAACGGAAGCGCAATCCCCCGGTTAGGGAAGGGGGTAGCGTGATAGTCAGAACCGCAATCTACAGAAGTGTAATTACCCACTGAATGGAGGGGGAAAAATCTACGGCAAGCACTGCGCCCAGTGGCAGTGCAAACGCTTTACCTATGATCGGGAGTAACATATCCAGTAAGTACTGTAACCCGAGGTAGTGCAAATACATCACCCATCGAAGGGGGTAATGCACCTAGCAGGAACTTGCATATGACGAGTTCTGTACTCTGTGGGAAGTGCTATCATCCCACCCCAGAAAGGGTGTAATGCGTACGTAAACACTGCGACAGCAGTGAGAATGCCATAATGCCACCTATACAAAAGGTTAATGTATGCTGACGATACTGAGCCCAGTGGAACTTCAATTCCGCCACTCACAGAACGAGGGCACCTATGGCTGGCATTGAGGCCAATGCTAGTGAGGTCAGTCCACCTCAGGATAGGGTTGGACGATATCAAAAATATTCCCACGATAACGATATTAAGAAATTTATCGCGATAACGATATATATCGCGATAAATGCCCATTTAGAAGAAAAAAACACTTGGGGCCACAAGGAGACGTTATACTGTATGGGGGCAGCCACAAGGAGACGTTATACTGTATGGGGGGCAACAAGGAGACGTTACACTGTATGGGGGGCAACAAGAAGACGTTACACTGTATGGGGCAGCCACAAGGAGACGTTATACTGTATGGGGGGCAGCCACAAGGAGACGTTACACTGTATGGGGGGCAGCCACAAGGAAACGTTATACTGTATGGGGGGCAGCCACAAGGAGACGTTACACTGTATGGGGGCAGCTACAAGGAGACGTTATACTGTATGGGGGGCAGCCACAAGGAAACGTTATACTGTATGGGGGGCAGCCACAAGGAAACGTTATACTGTATGGGGGGCAGCCACAAGGAGACGTTACACTGTATGGGGGCAGCCACAAGGAGACGTTACACTGTATGGGGGCAGCCACAAGGAGACGTTACACTGTATAGGGGCAGCCACAAGGAGACGTTACACTGTATGGGGGCAGCCACAAGGAGACGTTACACTGTATGGGGGCAGCCACAAGGAGACGTTACACTGTATGGGGGCAGCCACAAGGAGACGTTACACTGTATGGGGGCAGCTACAAGGAGACGTTACACTGTATGGGGGCAGCCACAAGGAGACGTTATACTGTATGGGGGCAGCCACAAGGAGACGTTATACTGTATGGGGGCAGCCACAAGGAGACGTTACACTGTATGGGGGCAGCCACAAGGAGACGTTATACTGTATGGGGGCAGCCACAAGGAAACGTTATACTGTATGGGGGCAGCCACAAGGAGACGTTACACTGTATGGGGGCAGCCACAAGGAGACGTTATACTGTATGGGGGCAGCTACAAGGAGACGTTACACTGTATGGGGGCAGCTACAAGGAGACGTTATACTGTATGGGGGCAGCCACAAGGAAACGTTATACTGTATGGGGGCAGCTACAAGGAGACGTTACACTGTATGGGGGCAGCCACAAGGAGACGTTACACTGTATGGGGGCAGCTACAAGGAGACGTTATACTGTATGGGGGCAGCCACAAGGAAACGTTATACTGTATGGGGGCAGCTACAAGGAGACGTTACACTGTATGGGGGCAGCCACAAGGAGACGTTACACTGTATGGGGGCAGCCACAAGGAGACGTTATACTGTATGGGGGCAGCCACAAGGAGACGTTATACTGTATGGGGGGCAACCACAAGGAGACGTTACACTGTATGGGGGCAGCTACAAGGAGACGTTATACTGTATGGGGGCGGCCACAAGGAGACGTTATACTGTATGGGGGCAGCCACAAGGAAACGTTATACTGTATGGGGGGCAGCCACAAGGAGACGTTATACTGTATGGGGGCAGACGGGCAGTTC
Source organism: Bufo bufo (assembly GCF_905171765.1). Taxonomy (NCBI): domain Eukaryota; kingdom Metazoa; phylum Chordata; class Amphibia; order Anura; family Bufonidae; genus Bufo; species Bufo bufo. The sequence goes on along the minus strand of NC_053392.1, from coordinate 162,815,583 downwards.
CCCAGCCTCTGATCAGCCCCCCCAGCCTCTCCCTCTTATCAGCCCCCTCTGGTAACCCCCCCCCCCCCTAGTATTAATCATTGGTGGCAGTGGCCACAGGGTCCCCCTCCCCATCATTGGTGGCAGTGGGCCCCCCCCCCCCCCCCAGTATTAATCATTGGTGGCAGTGGCCACAGGGTGCCCCTCCCATCATTGGTGGCAGTGGGCCCCCCCCCCTCCCCAGTATTAATCATTGGAGGCCACAGGGTCTTCCCCCCGATCATCGGTGGCAGTCGGCCCCCCCTCCTCCCTCCCCAGAATTAATCATTGGAGGCCACAGGGTCGTCCCCCCATCATTGGTGGATGTGGGCAGTGCCCCCCTCCTCCCTCCCTCCCTCCCTCCCCAGTATTAATCATTGAGGCCACAGGGTCGTCCCCCCATCATTGGTGGATGTGGGCAGTGCCCCCCTCCTCCCTCCCCAGTATTAATCATTGAGGCCACAGGGTCGTCCCCCCATCATTGGTGGCAGTGGGCCCCCCCTCCTCTCTCCCTCCCCAGTATTTATCATTGGAGGCCACAGGGTCGTCGTCCTCCTCCTCCCTCATCATTGGTGGCAGTTTGCAGTTCCGATCGGAGTCCCAGCAGTGTAATGCTGGGGCTCCGATCGGTTACCATGGTAGCCAGGACACTACTGGAGCCCTGGCTGGCATGGTATGTTAGTGAGCAGCATTATACTCACGTGCGTCGTGGCCGCCGGGCGCTCCTTCTTCTCATAGGTCTGTGCGGCGCATTGCTAATGCTATAAGCCTTAGCAATGCGCCGCACAGACAGAAGAAGGAGCGACCGGCGGCCACGACGCACGTGAGTATAATGCTGCTCACTAACATACCATGGCAGCCAGGGCTTCAGTAGCGTCCTGGCTACCATGGTAACCGATCGGAGCCCCAGCATTACACTGCTGGGACTCCGATCGGAACTGCAAACTGCCACCAATGATGGGGGGAGGAGGAGGACGACGACCCTGTGGCCTCCAATGATTAATACTGGGGAGGGAGAGAGGAGGGGGGGCCCACTGCCACCAATGATGGGGGGACGACCCTGTGGCCTCAATGATTAATACTGGGGAGGGAGGGAGGAGGGGGGCACTGCCCACATTCCCGGCACCCGACCTCTGAGAGGACGCTGTGATCACCTGAGGGGTTAATTGCGCGGATCACAGCGTCCTCTCAGAGGTCGGGTGCAGGAAATGCGAGTGACAGAATTCCTTCCCTCCCCCACGCCGGCCGAACTGCTAAGAGCGCCGCAGCAAGTGGCCAGCAGGTATCGGGGACATTTGCACGAGTAGAAGTACTCTGCAAATGTCCCGTATCGGTTCATGCTAGGGCGGGCGGCCGCAGATTTAGAAGCGGTCAGCGTACATGACCGCTCCTATGACGTCACGAAATACCGCGGTATTTACAAAACGGCGATATCGCCATATCGCCGTTTTTTTAATACCGCGGTATATCGTGATACCGGTATATCGCTCAACCCTACCTCAGGAAGGAGGTAATACCCAAATTAAGCACTGTATCTAGTAGAAGCGTAAATAGTGCCTAAGGAAAGGGTTAATGCATACACCAAAACCGGTTAGCACGGACGTAATCTAGGAATAATAATCCGGATTCATGTCAGAGTCCGAATAACTGTCCTGCTTCGGCCCGCTCGTGCGCAGTTCCACCTCTCAGCCTCTAGCCCATGGCTGTTGTAGGCTGTGTTGATATAAGAACCAAACTACCCCGGAGGTGGAATGGAACTAAAGGTCTGCTCACCGATTGCGCAGACGGTGCTCTATTAACCAAATGACCCAGGAGGGTGGTTTGGGAACTTCCAGAGGTCCTCCGCTGAATTGCGCAGGAGGAGAAACTCAAACAGACGCCCCCGGAGGGTGGATGGGAAGTTTCAGTTGTCCTCAACTGGATTTGCACAGTTGTAGTATTATTAACCAACCGGCCTCAGAGGGCGGATTGGGATCCTCCAGATGTACCCCACTGGACTTTGCAGTTGGAGCATTATCAACCAAACGGCCCGGAGGGCGGATTGGGGACTCTTCGGATGTACTCCACTGGATTTACGCAGTTGGAGCATTATCAACCCAACGGCCCAGAGGGCGGAATGGGAATCCCTCAGATGTACTCCACTGGATTTGCGCAGTTGGAACATAATCAACCAACCGGCCTCAGAGGGCGGATTGGGATCCTCCAGATGTACCCTACTGGATTCACGCAGTTGGAGCAGTATCAACCAAACGGCCCAGAGGGCGGAATGGGAATCCCTCAGATGTACTCCACTGGAATTGCACAGTTGGAGCCATATCAACCAAACGGCCTCAGAGGGTGGATTGGGAAACGTTCAGATATACTCCACTGAATTTTTGCAAGTGGATCATTATCAACCAAAACGGCCTCAGAGGGCGGATTGGGATCCTCCAGATGTACTCCACTGAATTTTTGCAAGTGGATCATTATCAACCAAACGGCCCGAAGGGCGATTGGGGACCTTTCATATGTACTCCACTGGCTTTGTCCGAGAGAAGCACGATCAACCAAGCTGCCCGTAAGGTCAGATGAACTCCACTGGATTTGCACAGTTGGAGCATTAGCAACGGCTCCGGAGGGTGGGTTAGGAACTGAACAATTCTCCACTGTCCGGGATTGGGAACAGGCCCTGGGCATAGAGCTCGGTCTGTGAGGAGGGCAGGACCTGTATGGGCGCACTTTTTTATTTAAAAAAGAACAAAATAAAAAAAATATATATATATAATATTTCTTTTTTTTATTTTTTATTATTATTATTATTATTATTATTATTATTATTATTATTATTGAGGTGAGGACCTAACCTTAAACGGACAAGGAGGAAGAAAAGCTGTATCCTGCAATATTAAGGCACATTGTGCCTGCAGATAGAGACCTAGGATAAGGGTAATTCAAGCGGCAGGGTAGGAAGGGTTAATGTCCAAGGGCCAGGGCGGAGCCAGCTGGCTCCCGGGGAAAATTCGCGCCAGCATGTGGACCCGCCCGCCCGTACCTGAGGTGAAGTTGCGGCCTAGAAGGCCGCAAACCCGGGAACTAAAGTTTCACCTGGGACCCACCGCCAGCCGAACACAGCGGTACAATAAATGAGACCATGGAAAACCACCCCGTGGGCCGAGAGAAAAAACAGCACGGCCGGGAAGAAACGGAAGGCCCGAATGAAGCCGGGGCCTAGATTTTTCTGCGCTCCGCCGTCGGGAATCAAGGTACCCTGATCGGCACTAGCAGGCGTCTAAGAAACATACCTGCTAGAGGCGCGGTGCCTGGCCGACCAGAGAGCCACCCGGTCAGTCTAGGGAAAGGGGCATTGAGAGTTCAGCGGCGTAGTTTCTAAATGTCCCCTGCCCGATATGTTAGATCGGAGGGGGGTGGGAGGGAAAATAATGCCGCCGCCGGTTCGGGATTAACCCCTTCATTCCCCGATTTCTGAGGGGATATGCGGTGACTGGTGGAGGACTCGCAGCCTCCATAAGAAAGGGCCATGGTGAGAGGGGGACAGAGAGGGACAGTATACTCACCTGTCTTCATCTGTGTTCTTCACCCTTAGTCTTGTACCAGCAGGGACACCCCACGACCGCTGGCACCAGGCATCAGGGGTCCGGGCAGAGAAGGGCTGTAGAGGAGGTGTCCCTCTTGCTGGCGGGAAGCAGGGGAGCGAGGCTGCCCTGGTCCACTTTGTCTTCTTGGGGGAGGCAAGGCGGTGGAACAAGCAACACCGGCCAGCCTCCCAGGGAGACAGGGACGCAAGCGTGCCTGTGCCCCATCCATGAAATCTGTAAAAAATAACAAATCAAGAAAATAAAAATAAAAAAGGCCACCCTGCTAAGCAGGGAGGTCTGCCTCCTACGACACTAAGCTAAAAACTGATATGCTCTCTCCTGGCTGGAGGGGGTATAGCCTGCAGGGGAGGAGTTATCACTTTTCAGCCTAGTGTCGCCTCCTAGTGGCAGCAAGCAGCTATACCCACGGTCCTGTGTCCCCCAATGATACCAGCGAGAAAACCATTTACCACCTATTACTGATTGTTACATGCATGTAAATGATAATTATTGCTATATGCGCTTCAATTTGTCAGAACTGTAATGATAATGGATGTGTGGAGACAAATCTTACAGGGCATCTGTCAACTTCATAGCTACAGGTTCGCCCTCTGAGTAGAAAAAAAATGGACCCAATTCTGGTTTGGAGAGCCTGTTTTTTTTTGTTTTTTTATTATTACAGCTTGTACAGGATTCTCTGTGGTTTGTCTCACTTCAGCATTTATCATGTAGAGAAAGTTAATACAAGGCACTTACTAATGTATTGTCCATATTGTCTCCTTTGCTGGCTGGCTTTATTTTTCCATCACACTATACACTGCTCGTTTCCATGGTTATGACCACCCTGCAATGCAGCAGCGGTGGCCGTGCTTGTACACTATAGGAAAGGCCCTATCTGGTGGCCAGGACCGTCGAAGCGTACATAGGCACGTATGCGCAGCAGCTCCCTTTCCTGCCACCTTGTATCTGAGCTGCTGAGTGGCCGTAACCCCTGGAGTCAATCAGTTTATAATGCGAATTAAAAAATTAATTAGGGCTGTTTCACACGAGCGGATGCCGTGCGTGACATCCACTCAGTGAATGACAGCCAAGACCCGATGCGGACAGCAGAAGCACGGAGCATTAACCTGACTGATAATGCTCCGTGCCTCTCTGTGACCTCTTTACTACGAAATCACAGTGACAACTTTATCTCACTGTGATTTCGTAGTAAAGAGATCACAGAGAGGCACGGAGCATTATCAGTCATGTTAATGCTCCGTGCTTCTGCAGTCTGCATCGGGTCTTGGCTGTCATTCACGGAGCGGATGTCACGCACGGCATCCGCTCGTGTGAAACAGCCCTTAAAGAGGACCTTTCATCAGTTTATCCCTAGTCTAATTATGGTCTTATCTTACAGGGCGGCCCCCAGTGATGCCATGGCACTTTTTTTCCCCCCGCTGTTGGCCCCGTTGATTTTGGCGCTTTATATTATAATGAGCCGACTCAGTTATACTAGGCGGAGACTCGCAGTTTCGCTGGGGGCGGTTCTCTTCTCCCTAGCTGTGACCGCATCCAATCAGAGCACACCGCTCTTAGCCAGGGAGAATGAGCTCTGATTGGATGCGCTCACAGCCAGGGAGAAGAGAAGCGCCCCCAGCGAAACTGAGAGTCTCCGCCTAGTATAACCGAGTCGGCTCATTATAACAGGGCTCGACAAATCCCAGGCGCCAGGTCGCCATGGCGACCAGGAATTTAGTCCTGGCGCTTGGGTATTTGTCAGCCTGTTTTCAAAGGTGCCCGGGCGATGGGTGCGGAGCTGCCGTTCTGTCCGGAGGCAGCACCGTTTGAAACAGCTCCGTCACAGCACACAATAGCAGAGACGCTGGCAGCAGGGAGGGGAGGGACTCGGGAGGAGTGTAATCTGATCCTAGAGTGGAAGCTGCTTCAATAGCCCCTCCCCTCCCCGCCCACCAACCAATCAGAGCTGAGGCAAGGCAAGCACTAGCAGCTCTGAGTCCAAGTCACTGACACAAGTACAGGGAGTCTAAGTAAGAAAGAATCGAATGAGTCTCAGGTTAAAAGAATCTAAAGATCCGACTTAGTTAGTGACTCATTCGATTCTTTGAGTTAAAAGAACAGTCAGTCAGACTCTAGAACAGGTTACACTGAGGCTGATGCTTTTGTTGCTGCAGTGATAAGATTAAGGGACAGGAGCAGAGATGAGAGAAGTGACAGATGACACAGTTTAGATTACAGTGTGAATTAACCCTTTAGGATCAAATTCGCTTCTCAAGGAGATCTATATGTTAAAGGCATCCCTTCTTCTGTCTCATTCAGTAGCTATAGAACTAAGGGTACTTTTACACTTGCGGCAGGACGGATCCGGCAGGCTGTTCACCCTGTCGGATCCGTCCTTCCGCTGTTTCGCCGGACCGCAGCTCTGTCCCCATTGACTATAATGGGGGCAGAGCTCTGGCGCAGCACGGCAGTGCATGGTGAAAGGCCGCCGGACTAAAAGTACTGCATGTCCAACTTTTTAGTCCGGCGGCCTCTAACCGCGAACTGCCGTGCTGCGCCGGAGCTCCACCCCCGTCCCCATTATAGTCAATAGGGTCCGGGGATGGAGCGGCGGTATATGTAACATGGTATACAGCATTATTGGGGGGCTCTATGGAAAAGTGGTGGGGGGGGGCACTATGGGGGCACCTACTAGGGGCTTTATGACGCGGCTCCGCCTGGCTCCTAACTTTTTTAGCTGGCTCCTAGATGCCAAGGAAATTTGTCAAGCCCTGCATTATAATATAAGGCACCAAAATCAACCGGGCCAACAGCGCACGAACGGGGGGGGGGGGTCTTTGGAAAAGAAAAAAGGTGCCATGGCATCAGTGGGGGCTGCCCTATAAAGGTAAGACCCTAATTAGACTAAGGCTCAACTGGTGAAAGGTCCTCTTTAGCTAGCAAAGGAAGCAATATATGGACAACCACAATACATTAGTAAGTGCCTGACTTGTATTAACCTTCTCTACATGATAAATGCCATTTTCCGACGTGAGACAACCCCTTTAATGTGTCACTTACCAGTATTACTAGTGAGGTCAAGCCTACATGAGTATACTAAAAGGCAGACTCCTTTAATGAGTGAGACTGAATTTGTGCCTTATATTACAATTTATTAACTTACATTGAAAAAGATTTTATCTCCCGACATGTCTGCTTTGCTTTGTGCCATTTGTCCAACTAAAATGTTATGAATAAATTGCTAGCAGTCTGGGTGTTAGTAGTTGGGGTGTGCCCCAGTACAGTCTGACACAATCCAACCTGTGCTGCTAGTGGCAGACTGTACAAGGACACCCCCAACTGGGCCTCTGTCGCAAACTGATAGTAATTCATTCATAGCCGTCTAACAGGAATAATAAAAGGGATGGCAAATCATAGTCTTAAGAATAGATGCTCCAGAATTATTAATACATGGGGAAAGCAATTCGTTTCTAAAACAGACATGGAGGGGTCAGGTCCTCTTCAATAAGACGTCTTACCGTTTGCTGACTCTGACTTCCCAGGACATCGACAAAGGCCTTACAGATACAATGGACGTGATCATTGCGAGCTTCCTTTGCAGATTCATACCCTGGAGGTACAACAGTCAGAAAGTACTGAACAATGTGGCAAAGTGCTTCTCTCAAGGTCCCAGACTGGACAACCTTCAAGACACCTCCTTCAAACAGTAGTGCTAGCTTCTTCAGCAAAATGTTAAGGTAGACAGGCTCTATGTTCAAGTGCGACTCCGGCTCAAGGGCAAACAAAACCTTCACAAAGTCTAACAGTGGAGCTTCAAAGAGCAATTGTTCTTCTAGGTCCATGTCGTTTATATATTCCAGCACCCCAAAAAACATAGTGAAGAAAAAGTGCGCAGGCTGTTCTGGCGGTCCTCCCAAACGGATGAGCTCCTTTAAGAAATGTAAAGCCAGTACTTTCAGCCGTGAACCCCCATAATCTAGCAAAGAACAACCAATCCCCCAGAGGACCAGGTTCTGTCTCTGGAAATAAAACGCAGCGATATCAGCATCCTTGTCAGTCAAGACACTTAACATGGTTGTTTCTAGCGACTCCACGTGCTGCATATTCAGGAGGTGAAAAGGAGCGGACCTCAGATTTTCCTGGCTTTCCATCCCCAGGCATAAGAACCTGCTCACGACTGACGGCCATTCTGCAGACCCCTCCAGGCTTTCTTTATGCAAACGAATAAGATCGTCAAAGAGATGCAGAAAATCATTTGTAAGCTGGCCAAAAAGAGATGGACTTTTATTCTTAAAAAGGAAAAGCAGGGAGCGGATGACGCCAGCAATCTTCTTGTGTAAAGGCTGACAGCTTGGTGTGGCGGCGATCCGGAGAAGCCTGGAGATTATCCAATTACTAAACTCTGAGGAAGGAAACACAGAGGTGACTTACTGTCCAGGGTGACACAGTCCTAGATTACAAGTTGTACTGCTCCAATGTATGTAGAACAAGAAAGGAACATAGAGCCTTGATCCAAGATATTCTCCTGTGCAGACCCATACTTCTCCACGCTCAAAAACAAACACATTTTGAGCCTTTTTTTTCGGCAATCAGCTCTCCTCCATCTTAATTTAGCTAACATACACTTCACAGGACTCCAGCCATCCTTGTAGTATATGGATGAACAAGCCTTTCAGAAAAAACATTTATGGGTCCAAATGTCATAGGGGAGATTTATCAAAAGTGGTGTAAAGGAAAACTGAAAAATGAAAGGTGGAATCTGATTGGTTGCTGTGGGCCACTAATTCAGTTTTCCTTTACATTATAACGGATAGGAATGCTGCAGTTTCTTCCTTCATCCATCGTTATAATACAAGGTTGGTCCGAGTCACAAAGAACAGGAGCCGCTTCTACAGACTGGCCCTCCTTCTATGATGTCCAGTTGGCATAACAGGGCACATAGGGAGGGCTGTCTTCATGAGATACACGCCGCCATTAGTTGAGCAACAGACACTTCCACAAGCACACAGTGCAGTCCAGCCGTGGGAGCCACATGCAGATTTACACGGGAATCCACCAGATAATCCGTTAGCTATTATCTGGCATTGTAAAGGTGCCGCTGATTACCTGATGAACGAGTGAAATGCTGGCTTGTTGGGTAATATGATCATGCGTGCAGGCACCTAAATCGTCATTTGTCAGCAGCAGATCGTGCACTTGTACCGTACTTGCTATTGTTTCAGATAATAAGTAGTGCAGCCCAGTAAACAGAAGTAATCTGCAAGCAGATCTCACAGCCGGACCACATTAAAAATACAAATTTCCTTAGGGTGCTGCCACACAGCCAGGCTTTTTGATTCAGTTTTTGAAGCCAGAATCAGATGTGGATAAAAAAAAAAAAAGAAGTATTATTTATCCTTAAAGGGATGTCTCACTTCAGCAATGGCATTTATCATGTAGAGAAAGTTAATACAAGGCACTTACTAATGTATTGTCATTGTCCATATTTCCCCCTTTTCTGGCTGGATTCATTTTTCATCACGTTGTACACTTCTTGTATCCATGGTTACGACCACCCTGCAATCCAGCAGCAGTGGTCGTGCTTGCACCAGCCTATGTGCGCTTTTGATGAATCCAGCCAACAGTACGGACAATCACAATACATTAGTAAGTGCCTTGTATTAACTTTCTCTACATGATAAATGCCATTTGGTGAAGTGAGACAACCCCTTTAGGATAAATACTACTTCTCTTTTTTTGAATCCACTCCTGATTTTGACTTAAAAAAACTGCATTGAAAAACCAGACTGTGTGGCAGCACCCTCAGGCTCCTTCAGACAAGCGTGGTCTGTGAAACACTCTCCATGTGATGGATGCATTTCCAGGACTGACCCAAACGCACGGTATCACAGTCATCTATGATGCTGCGAGTTCGAGCCCAACCGTGGGTGTAATGTCCCATACTTAAATGATATTGAGAAGAAAACAGAAAAAAGGAAGTGCAAGCAAGTCAAGACAAAGCCTTGAGCAACATCTGTGTAGTCTTAGACTAATTTACATTCTGTCACTGAAGATTTCTTCTATCTGGCTGACATAGAAAGCCAGAGATCAGTAATATGGTTGAGTCTATCAAGCAGTAACCTACCGATACAGCGCCGATCTGCCTCACTGGCTGGGCAGCTATTGATGGAGTTGACAAACATACGTGGCGAGGACTTCATGATGTGCTGAATGAAGTCAAGCAGCATTACCGAACTTGGTTGAGAGTCACCATTTTTTGACAGCTCCACAGCAACTGGAGAAAAACAAGATCAATGAGAATGAATGATCAAATCCAGCACAGAGACCAAACGCCATGTTACATAGGACTGCACTTTTTATTATTTGTCACTTTTAGTTTTGGACCAGATACAGTCTCCAGTGCGCTTGTACCCGACCACATACACAGAAGGTTAGCCTGCACATATAAAACCTAAGCCTAGGTTATAAACCTATAGCCTAGAAATAACTGGAAATTACATGGCAAGTTGAATTTGCAAAAAAAAATAAAAAAATAAAACTGCTTGGCACACAGACGGGCAAAACAATTACCAAAGCTCATCCGGAGGAAGCAGAAGGTGTGCACCCTCGGTCCAGTTCACCACGCCCAAGGATACCTTAATAAAACCAAAAGCCAGGTTCCAATCTGTTTACTCCTAGGCTGTGTGCTATATGTAATGATGTTGCTAACCTTTTCTTTCATTTATAAGTTGTGTTTTATTCTGATGACATCGCATTGGTTTTTGTCTTAACCAGTTAAAGACTGGGCCATGCATCCCTCTTTCTGGCCAGACGCATTTTCCAGGAGATGAGTCTTTGAAAGCCACACATTTTTTTTTTATTGTTTAGATAGGTAAATCATTTTTGCACCTTTTTCTGGCAATATACAAGACGTTATTTTTATGTCATTTTTACTTAATTATTTTATTTTTAGTATAATAATTATGTTCCCTTTCCCTAACAGTTGTTTTGATATATGGAAGGCATAAGTTATGGTTGCTGGGGCAGGGCTAGAAGCTGTGATGCAGCAGCATTTTTAAAATTTTTTGTCTATTTTTTATTTTATTTTACAAGTTGTGCGCCCATTAAAGGGGGTGTCTCATCATAAACAATGGGGGCATATCGCTAGGATATGCCCCCATTGTCTTAAAGGTGCAGGTCCCACCCGCATCTATATTGAGAACGGAGCCCCGCAAGGTGGTGGCTGGAGGACTCCTCATAGAAGTGAATGGGAGCGTATCGCGCATGCGCGGCCCCCGCTCCCATTCATTTCTATGGGGCCGACGGAAATAGCAGAGCTCGGCTATTTTCGCCGGCCCCATAGAAAATGAATGGAAGGCAGCTGCGCATGCGCCCTACTTCACTTGCGTGGCTCCGTTCTCGGTATAGGTGCGGGTCCCAGAGGTGGGACCCGCACCTATAAGACAATGGTGACATATCCTAGCGATATGCCCCCATTGTCCATTATGAGACAACCCCATTTAGGAGATATAAAATATTTCCTTTTTTTTTTCTAATTTGTTGCAGATTTCTCCTGTAACTGAGGCTGACATATTGGCCCCAGTTACAGGGGGAATACAGCCCCCAGAGGTGAAGTTCAGGCAGAGCTGATCTGGATTTGCTAAGACCCAGCAGCTTGCTCAGACTCCCAACCCCAGTGATCAAAGGACTGCTGGGAACAGTCTATATTAAATGGCAAGGGAACTTCACCACACTGACTGGTGCCTGAGGTTGGTGGCTGAGACTGCTGGCTGCGGCTGGTGGCTGAGACTGCTGGCTGCGGCTGGTGGCTGAGATTGCTGGCTGAGATTGCTGGCTGCGGCTGGTGGCTGCGACTGCTGGCTGCGGCTGGTGGCTGCGGCTGGTGGCTGAGACTGCTGGCTGCGACTGCTGGCTGCGACTGCTGGCTGCGACTGCTGGCTGCGACTGCTGGCTGCGACTGCTGGCTGCGACTGCTGGCTGCGACTGCTGGCTGAGACTGCTGGCTGCGACTGCTGGCTGAGACTGCTGGCTGAGACTGCAGCTTGTGACTGAGACTGCTGGCACTGACTGGTGGTTGAGATGGCTGGCACTGACTGCTGGTAGCGACTGGTAGGTCAGACTGCTGACAGGGGCTCCTCTCTATATGGATGATAGGGCTGGGACTGCCGAACAGAAATGGCGGCTGGGACTGCCGAACAGAAATGGCGGCTGGGACTGCCGAATCTATCAAATGTCTCACATAGCTTGTTACATTTGGCACATTTTTAAAGGTGTTCTCCGGGCTATAGAAATTGATGACCCATGCTTAGATCGGGTGGGGTCTGACACCCAGCATCCCCATAGATCAGTTGTTATGGGCAGCGGCCGGCACCGGAAAATGGAGGCAGACAGCTACGCACACTACAAAATAGTTGTGCCGGGAGCTAAGTCTCAGGACGCTGAAAAATATATTACAAAGGGAACAGAGTCTTTTGCTTCCACTCCGTAAACTGAAAAGATGAACAGAAAAAGAAGCGCGCACACAAGCGGTCAGGGTGCGGCCAGAAGAGCCCACAGCCTGTGTGAGCACAGAGGGACATCGGTGGAGCGAGGGACGGGTAAGTATTAACCTATCAATCTTCCTTCCACAGGGCATTAAAAAAGGAGACTTTTGTATTACTTACCAGTAAAGTCTCTTTCTCGCTCTTCCTTGGGGGACACAGGAAACCATGGGTATAGCTCTGCTCCCTAGGAGGCGTGACACTAAGTGAAAGCTGTAAGCCCCTCCTCCATCAGCTATACCCTTCAGCCTGGAGAAGAGACTGCCAGTTGCGTGTCCAAGTAGTGAAAGATAACCACCAACCGGAAAAAAGAACCGTCAAGCCCCAACGGGGGCAACCAAGCCGGAACCACAACTGTAAACCCAAATGAAGGGCGGGTGCTGTGTCCCCCAAGGAAGAGCGAGAAAGAGACTTTACTGGTAAGTAATACAAAAGTCTCCTTTTCTCGCCCATATTCCTTGGGGGACACAGGAAACCATGGGACGTTCCAGAGCAGTCCCAGAAGGGAGGGACCAGAACAAACTAGACCAACACCAGAGGCATCAATCAACTGCCGCCTGCAACACCAGACGGCCTAAAGCAGCATCAGCCGACGCATGAGTATGCACCCTGTAGAACTTGGTGAAGGTGTGCAAGGAGGACCAAGTGGCCGCCTTGGAGATCTGCTCCGTAGAAGCCTGATTCCTCTGAGCCCAGGAAGCCCCGACCGCTCTAGTGGAGTGAGCGGTAACACCAAGGGGCGGAACCTTGCCCTTGGCGAGATAAGCCTCAGTAACAGCCATCTTGACAAAACGGGCGATAGCAACTTTGGACGCCGCCATCCCTCTGTGCGACCCCTCCGGAACCACAAAGAGCGAGTCAGTACGCCTGAAAGAGCTGGTTACCTCCAGCTAAACCTTGAGCGCCCTGACAACGTCCAGGCGATGAAGCTTCCTCTCCCTAGGGTGGGAAGGGGAAGGACACAAAGAGGGGAGAACGATGTCCTCGTTCAGATGAAAGGCGGAGACCACCTTAGGAAGGAAGGAAGGGACCGGACGAAGAACTACCTTGTCCTGGTGGAACACTAGGAAAGGTTCCAGACAGGAGAGTGCAGCCAATTCGGACACCCTCCGAAGAGAGGTGACGGCTACAAGGAAAATAACCTTGCAGGACAGAAGTCGCAAGGAAACCGTCCGCAGAGGCTCGAAAGGAGAAGCCTGGAGCGCTGAGAGAACCAGGTTCAGGTCCCAGGGCGGTACCGGAGGGCGGTACGGGGGAACCGCGTGAGCCACGCCCTGAAGGAAGGTCTTGACAGGACCAAGGGGGGCCAGTGGGCGCTGAAACAAAATGGACAGCGCAGACACCTGACCCTTCAGAGAACTAAGACCCAGACCTTGGGCAAGTCCGCTCTGCAGGAAGGACAAAACGGTGGGGAGAGAAAAGCGGAGCGGAGGAATCCCCAGATCGGCACAGAACCCCAAATAGGTCCTCCAGGTCCTATAATAGATCCTAGAAGAGGACGGCTTACGGGCGCGGATCATGGTGCGGACGACGTCCGCAGAAAAACCCCTACGTGTCAGGACGGTGGTCTCAACAACCACGCCGTCAAACGTAGGGACCTTAAACGCGGGTGGAAGATCGGTCCCTGAGAGAGAAGATCTTCCCTGGCGGGCAGCGGCCAGGGCGCGTCTGCCAGGAGCAGCATGAGGTCGGCATACCAAGACCGGCGGGGCCAGTCCGGAGCGACCAGAATCACCGAGACGCCTTCCGCCACGATCTTCCGAAGGACCTTGAGCAGGAGTGGGATGGGAGGGAATATGTATGGACACGCGAAGCCTCGCCAAGGAAGAACGAGGGCGTCGGCTCCGCAAGCTCCCGGATCCCTGGCCCTGGACAGATAGGCGGGGACCTTGTGATTGAACTTGGAGGCCATGAGGTCCACGTCCGGTATGCCCCAACGAAGGCAAATGGCCTCGAATACCTCCGGGTGAAGAGACCACTCGCCGGGGTCGACAGTGGTGCGACTGAGGAAGTCCGCCGCCCAATTGTCCACCCCTTGAATAAAAATTGCCGATAGGGCCGGGACGTGGGCTTCCGCCCAACGGAGAATGCTGGAGACCTCCCTCATTGCAGCAGCGCTGCGAGTGCCCCCCTGGTGGTTTATGTACGCCACAGCCGTGGCGTTGTCCGATTGTACACGAACTGGATGACCCTTCAACAGATGAGTCCAGTGTCGTAGAGACAGAAGGGCCGCTCTCAGCTCCAGGACATTGATCGATAGTTTGGACTCCAATGGAGACCAAATGCCCTGGACGAATCGGGGAGGAAACACGCCTCCCCAGCCCAAGAGACTGGCATCGGTTGTAACCACCAACCAGTTGAGTGGCAGAAAAGACCTGCCCAGAAGAGGGGACTGTAACCACCAGCGGAGAGATGACCTCACCGGAGGCGATAGATGGAAGGGATGATCCAGAGACTGCGGCGATTTGTCCCAGGAGGAGAGGATCGCCCGTTGGAGAGGGCGGGAGTGAAACTGCGCAAATGGGATCGCCTCGAAGCAGGCAACCATCTGCCCCAAGACCCGCATGCAGAAGCGGAAGGACGGTCGACGGTGGAGAAGGAGACCCCGAACCGCCCCACGGAGGATCAGACGTTTTTCCGAGGGAAGACGTACTTCCGCCGCTCCCGTGTCTAAAAGCATTCCCAGGAAGACCAGTTGTCTGGGAGGGGGGAAGGGAGGACTTGGGGAAGTTGATGACCCAACCGAACCTCGTCAGAGTCTCTAGAGTGAGATCCACGCTGGCAACCGCTTGAGAAAGGGACGGAGCCTTGATGAGGATATCGTCCAAGTACGGTAGCAGAAAAACACCCCTGGAACGGAGTAAGGCCAAAACCGGGGCCAGGACCTTGGTGAACACCCGGGGGGCTGTTGCCAGCCCAAAGGGAAGGGCGACAAACTGGAAGTGGAGGTCCCCCACGGCGAATCGGAGGAAGCGATGGTGACACCAGGCTACCGGAACATGGAGGTAGGCATCCTGTATATCGATGGAAGACATGAAATCTCCCTGCTCCAGGGAAGCCACCGCGGAACGGAGGGACTCCATCCGAAACCGTCGAAGGAGGAGAAAACGGTTGAGCTTTTTGAGGTCCAAAATGGGCCGCACCGAACCTCCCTTCTTGGGAACTACAAAGAGGTTCGAGTAGAACCCTTGGAACCTTTCCTCTAGAGGAACGGGGGTAATCACCCCCCTGTCCAGTAAGGCTTGAACGGCCGCGGAGAACGCAGCCGCGCGTTTCGGGTCCCGCGGCGGGCGGGAGCGAAAGAACCGATCTGGAGGGAAGGATGCAAATTCGATTTTGTATCCGGAGGACACAATTTCGAGGGCCCAGGCGTCGGAGACGTGAGCCAACCAGACGTCCCTGAAAAGGAGGAGCCGGCCCCCCACCCGGGTGGGTGGGGGCGCGCCTTCAGGCAGAGGATTGCTTTGCTGCGGGTGTGCGGGCAGCCTGCGGCTTGCGCCAGGAGGGCTGCGCCCGAAAAAACGGCTTCCTACGCTTGTCCTGGGGAGGAGCCGAAGCGGCAGCTGTGGTGGGAGCCCCAGAGGCCCTGCGGGAGGACCGAAAACGAGACGCACCAGGGCGTCCGCGGGGGGCGCCCCTGGCTTGGGGTTGAGGAAGATGGGTGCTTTTACCACCCGTGGCCTCCGAAATAAGTTCGTCTAGGCGGACCCCGAAAAGGCGGGAACCCGCAAACGGTAGCCCCGCCAAGGAACGTTTGGAGGCAGCGTCCGCTTTCCAAACCTTCAGCCAGAGCTCCCTCCTGATGGAAACTGCCAGGGCGGAGGAGCGTGCAATAAGGGCTCCCGCATCAAGGGAGGCCTCACAAACAAAATTCCCGGCCCGAATAATAAGCTGGGCCAAGGAACGTAGGTCCTGGATGGGGACGTCCGAGTCCAACTCCTGTTCCAGCTGCGCACCCCAAGCAGAGATTGCTTTCCCTGCCCAAGCAGAGGCAAAAACCGGTCTGAGAGCAGAACCGGAGGCAGCAAAAGTGCCCTTGGAAAGGGTCTCCATGCGACGGTCCTCCGCTGACTGAAGAGAGGACCCGTCGGGAACAGGGATGGCCGTGTTCTTTGACAGCCGGGCCACAGGGGGGTCCACCTTGGGTGGGGAAGACCATGTGGCCACGACATCGGCTGGAAAAGGATAGCAAATGTCCAGCTTCTTGGGGTTGACAAAACGGGCGTCCGGGCGAGCCCAAGCCTTAGACACCACAGAGGAGAAATCAGAGTGGATTGGAAAGACTTTTGAGACCTGCCTGGGTCTGATAAAGGAGACGCTAGCTGCGTCCGAGCTAGGGGGATCATCCTGCACCTTAAAGGTGTCACGAATATCAGAGATGAGTTGACCCATCGCTGAGGCTAGCTTGGACGGCAGGGCCGAGTCCATTTCCAAATCTGAAACCGCCAATTCACCTTCAGAGAGCGAATCCTTTGGAGAGGAGAGGCTCGTCTGGGTGCGCACGCGTGGCGGGGAGAGGGAGGCATCCGAGGAGGAGGCTCGCTCTACTCTAATACGCTTCTGAGAGTGCCTAGCTCGGGAGGGGTCACTAAGAGAGAGTGAACCCGCTGCAGCGGCAGAAGCAGTGGACCCGGAGGGCGCGACAATCAGAGAGGCGTCCTGCGGGGTAGGTGGCCTGTCTATTAGGCGGCCCACGACATGAGTGAGGCTTTCCACGGCCTGGGACAGGGATCTAGCCCAGTCAGGCGGGTCAGAGGCAGCAGGGAGCGACACAGCGGGCGACTGAGGCTGCGGTGGAGCCCGGCATGCAGTACAGTGCGGATCAGACTGCCCCCGGGGAAAGGGTTCCCTACAAGCAGTACAGGCATGGTACCAAGGCTTGGCGGCTGCAGAAGGGTCTGACATGGTGGAACAAAGATGTTGCACTTAAAGTGGGAGACCCCAAAGAAAAGGAACGGGGATAACACCCAAGCGACAGTACTGTGGCACGGAGGGGGTTAAAAGTCCTACCAGACCCGGATGATGCAAGCGGCAGCGGTAAGGGGAACAGACTGAGGAGGCTGTGGAGGAGAGGCAGCAGCACCGGCTTCGGATCGCACTGCAGAGAGGATTCCACGCAGCACTGTGCGATGAACCCGGAAGTAGCGGAGCGCATGTAGGAAGCTCCGCCCCCCCTCTGCCGCTCTGAAGCAGAGCCGCGCGCGCGGCAAAATGATTTTAACCCCCCAAGTGATGAAGTGCCGGCCATGAAATGGCGCCGTTCACGCCATGTAAGCGGCCCCCGCCGCGCCTGCTTCAACCTGCGATGTGGCAGACGGTTTGCTTGCCTGCAGCCGTCCCCTGTAAGGCAGCGTCCCTGTGCCCAGATAAAACTCCCCTCCAACATTGCCCGGTAAGGGGGGGGGGGCTCGGGAGGGGTGGTGGGGGGGGGGGGGAATGGCTGTAGCAGTGTGGCATGTAGCAGTGGCCATGGCCATGGGGGACGTAGCAGCGGTGGGAGGGAGGGAAGGGGAGGCTGGAGCAGCCACTCTCACCATCCGCTGTCTTCACCCTCAATCCGTCCAGCAGGGTCGCCCCTTCAGCTCCTGGCACCGCAGTGGCAGGAAACCGGGGGAGGGACTTGGCGTGCGGGCGACCCTGAGCTGGCGGGACGCAGGGGAGCGAGGCTGCCCTGGTCCACCTTGTCTTCTGTGGGGGAGGCGGCAGTGCGGAATTACCGGCACTGGCGCAACTCAACCCCGGGAGAAACAGAGGGGTCTAATGCGCCTCTGTTGTCCCTGTAGGTAGAAAAAAAATCGAATTAAAAACAACAAATAACGCAAAAATAAAAATCATAGGAAAACAACCCTGCATAAGCAGGGGGTGTCTTGCCTCCTTGGACACTAAGCAAAAACTGGCAGTCTCTTCTCCAGGCTGAAGGGTATAGCTGATGGAGGAGGGGCTTACAGCTTTCGCTTAGTGTCACGCCTCCTAGGGAGCAGAGCTATACCCATGGTTTCCTGTGTCCCCCAAGGAATATGGGCGAGAAAGAACTATTTTTATTAGTAGCACGGAGAACCCCTTTAACTTCTGTGACTTCGAATAACTGACATTTCTGGTGTGACCATTCCCATGGACGAGCAATTAGACTAAAACTAGTAGCAGGACCTTCCGACTCACTTCAGTATCAGACCTCATGCACAGAGTCGTATTTCTCATCCACGTGCTATTCGCATTCTTATTTTGCTGGTACACTGACCCATTCAATGGGGCCATGCACACACCTGTATTTTCTGTGGATCCGAGTGGGAAAATTACAGAGCGGGTCCTATTCTTGTCTGTAGTTATGAATGAGCATAGCCCCCTTCTATTGATGGAAGTGAGAAAAATACAGACTGCACAAGGAAGGTCTCTGTATTTTGCGGATAGAAATACGGACACGGCGGTGTGAAGGAGACCTTGCACAGGATAAAAACCAATAGATCTGCGCGGAATGTCACTTACCAACATCTACGTCTGTCAGGATCCGGTCTATGAACTGGCAGAGAATCTGTCGTGGTTTCTGAACGACCGTTTCATAAGACTCTGAGCTGGCACTAAAAGAGAGAGCACAGAAGTGACACTTCACACAGCAAGTCCCCTCCAGTATGCGGCTTCAGAACAGCAAATACTGCCCCCGTGCTGCCTGTGGAGAAACGCTATACGACTTCATAGGGCATCTTCCCCTACATGAGGGGTCAGCAACCTTCGGCACTCCAGCTGTTGTGAAACTACAATTCCCAGCATGCTCCATTCATTTCTATGGGAGTTCTGAGAAGTACAGAGCATGTATGCATGCTGGGAGTTGTAGTTTAATAACAGCTGGAGTGCTGGAGGTTGCACACCCCTGCTCTACATCCTTCAGGATGACCTGATCCTCTGAGCTGACACTTCTTTGTTACGTGGCTAAAAATAGATGCAGAGGTACAAAAACAACGCAACCTAAAGGGGCTGTGCAAGAACGGAGGGGTTTTGGGACAACCCCCCCACCAACCACCACTTTACTGGCCATGTTAAGGCTCCATTCACACGTCCGTGGTGTGTTGCGGACTAGCAAATTGCGGATTCGCAACACACCCGTCCGGCACCCCTATAGAAATGCCTATTCTTGTCCGCAAGCTGCGGCCAAGAATAGGACATGTTTTATCTTTTGCGGAGCTGCGGACCTGAAGATTGGGGCCGTGCTCCGCAATTGCGGATGCAGACCGCACACTGTGTGCTGTCCGCATCCATTCCGTCCCCATAGAAAATGAATGGGTCCGCACCCGTTCCGCACAATTGCGGAACGGATGCGGACCCATTTGCGGACGTGTGAATGGAGCCTAAGGGGAACGTACCTGCTACCCAGTGTCGACTGCCCGCTCCTTCTCCTCCAGGCCTGCGGTGACCAGCTCCTCTTAAGGCCTCATGCACACGACCGTATTTTTTCACGGTCCGCAAAACGGGTTCCGTTGGTCCGTGACCGTTTTTTCGTCCGTGGGTCTTCCTTGATTTTTGGAGGATCCACGGACATAAAAAAAAAGTTGTTTTGGTGTCCGCCAGGCCGTGCGGAGCCAAACGGATCCGTCCTGAATTACAATGCAAGTCAATGGGGACGGATCCGTTTGACGTTGACACAATATAGTGCAATTTCAAACGGATCCGTCCCCCATTGACTTTCAATGTAAAGTCAGGAGTTAATATACCATAGGATCGGAGTTTTCTCCAATCCGATGGTATATTTTAACTTGAAGCGTCCCCATCACTATGGGAACGCCTCTATGTTAGAATATACCATCGGATTTGAGTTACATCGTGAAACTCAAATCCGACAGTATATTCTAACACAGAGGCGTTCCCATAGTGATGGGGACGCTTCTAGTTAGAATATACTACGAACTGTGTACATGACTGCCTGGCAGCACCCGATCTCTTACAGGGGGCTGTGATACGCACAATTAACCCTTCAGGTGCCGCACCTGAAAGGGTTAATTGTGCGTATCATAGCCCCCTGTAAGAGATCAGGGGCTGCCAGGCAGCAGGGGGCAGACCCCCCTCCCTCCCCAGTTTGAATATCATTGGTGGCCAGTGTACGGCCTCCGTCGGCCCCCCTATTGTATCACCCCCCCCGCCCCCCCCCCTATTGTAATATTATTGGTGGCCAGTGTGCGGCCTCCGTCGGCCCCCCCTCCTTTCACGAAGTGAAAACTCATCTCTGAAAAAGCTTTTATGCAGACGGATCTTCGAATCCGTCTGTATGAAAGTAACCTACGGCCACGGATCACGGACGCGGATGCCAATCTTGTGTGCATCCGTGTTCTTTCACGGACCCATTGACTTGATGAACCGACTTGATGAACCGTGAAAAATAGGACAGGTCATATTTTTTTGACGGACAGGAAACACGGATCACGGATGCGGCTGCAAAACGGTGCATTTTCCGATTTTTCCACAGACCCATTGAAAGTCAATGGGTCCGTGAAAAAAAACGGAAAACGGCACAACGGCCACAGATGCACACAACGGTCGTGTGCATGAGGCCTAAGTCATGATAAACGGTCACATGACCCAAGGGGATCCAATCTCCGCTGCGACGATGTCAAACCGGATGTTTACATTGAGGAAGCCCTGGAGGAGAAGGGCCAGTAATGTGTATGGGGAGCTCCCGGATCCCCGGACTTCTGGCTGCGGCTCATCTCCTGGAAGAACTAAAGGAGCCGACATCACACATCATCTGACGGGGAGAGAAGGATCGGGGGAAGGGAATATGTTCATCCAATCCTTTTATTTTTCCAGGAGATACTCCGCCACCAGCGGCTTTCTCCCTATACAATACACATATACATGCGGCCTGATTGTGTATGGGGGATTGTGTATGGGGGAGCCGGGAGAATGTCGGCCGAACAATCAGTTGACAGCTATCCAATGTGTATGGCCGCAATAAGAATCCCTGTGCAGGACGCGGCTATAAGGCTGTTCCATTATATTATATGGCCGGGTTCACACTGCGTTCAGCTCTCCGTTAGTCTTTCTGCCAGGGGTATTCATTTGGATACCCAAAAAGCGATATTCAGACATATACTGCGACTGATCCATTCACTTCAATGGGACACAGTTCAGTGGATTCTTCTCTGTTTCCCCTGCTTTCCGGAGGATTAGAAAAACATGGCTGCTTCCTTCCAAAAACAGCAGCCCCCTCTCCACAGCAGTATTGACTCATATAGAGATGAGATGCAATACCGGACACAACCTGTGGAGAGGTGTGGTGCTGTTTTTGAAAGAAATTTGCCATATTTATTTCAAATTCTTGACAACCCTTGCGTCGTAGACTTGTCCAGAAGCTGACCGTCAAGCAGGCTGTACAATGATGCGTGGGACTCCGCCTGTCACAGTGCTTTGTGGATTCCTGACGGCTAAACGCAGTGTGAACTCGGCCTAAGGGCTGCAGCGTGCCTTTTTATTTATGATACACACAGGGACAAGCAGCCCTCTGTTATACATTACCTGAGGTCCCCAATACACTGAACCAGTGACGACCTTCCCTGTACACAGTACAAGGCAACCAATCAAATCCCCCCTTTCAATTTCTAGAGGCCTGTTGGAAAATGAAAGCAGCGATCTGATAGGCTCCAGTCTAAGCGACTTTTCTAACTAGCTGTGACAGAACAAGGCTGAGGTAATGGCCGAGACCTTCCTGATAATTCCGCCTCACTGACACTGCAGGCCCTCCGGCCGGTGGTGAACCACAAGTCCCAGCTGTCAGCAGGACATGCTGACGCTAATAGTTCCCCCACATGTCCCGGGGGCTCCCTATCCGGCCAGTACCTGGCGAGCTCCCGCAGGGCCGGGATCATAGAGGCCATCTCCAGACCGGGATCCGCCGCCATGGTGAGCAGCCGCTGTCATCTGCCTTTTCAGTTCCCGGGAAAACAATCCGAAAAAAAACTTCCGAGTGACGGGGACGGCGCTCAGTACAGTGGCCGCACTGGGCCAAAACTTTACAAATCTCGCGAGAGAAAGTTTAGCATGTGCACTGCAGACTGCAGCTCCGTCATAGTGCACAGCGTGCTGTATACAGCAGCTTATACTAACGCCTGTACTGGTCAGGAAAACGACTCCAGTCAACCAGCATTGCTGCCTATAACCTGTAATTGTCCCCAGTGGCGTAACTAGAACTGACTGGGCATCACAGCAAATTTTTGAAGGCCCCCCTACCCTTGGTACCTTTAACCCCTTAAGGACCGGGCTCATTTTCACCTTAAGGACCAGGCCATTTTTTGCAAATCTGACCAGTGTCACTTTATGTAGAAACGCTTTGACTTATCGAGGCCATTCTGAGATAGTTTTTTCGTCACATATTGTACTTCATGACACTGGTAAAATGGAGTAAAGAAAATTCATTTTTATTTATAAAAAAAATACCAAATTTACCTAAAATTTGGAGAAATTAGCAAATTTCCAAGTTTCAATTTCTCTACTTCTATAATACATAGTAATACCTCCAAAAATAATTATTAATTTACATTCCCCATATCTGTACTTCATGTTTGGATCATTTTGGGAATGACATTTTATTTTTTGGGGACGTTTACAAGGCTTAGAAGTATGGAAGCAAAACTTGAAATGTTTCAGACCAGTTCAGGTCTGAAGTCGTTTTGTGAGGCTTACATAATAGAAACTACCCAAAAACTAGAAACTACAACCCTCAAGGTATTCAAACTTGATTTTACAAACGTCGTTAATCCTTTAGGTGTTCCACAAGAGTTATGGGCAAATGGATATAAAATTTCATAATTGCAATTTTTTGCCAAATTTTCCATTTTAATCCAATTTTTCCAGTAACAAAGCAAGGGTTAACAGCCAAACAAAACTCAATATTTATTGCCCCGATTCTGTAGTTTGCAGAAACACCCCATATGTGGCTGTAAACTACTGTACGGGCACACGGTAGGGCGTAGAGGGAAAGGAGCGCCGTGTGGTTTTTGGAAGGCAGATTTTGCTGGACTGGTTTATTTACACCATGTCCCATTTGAAGCCCCCCTGATGCACCCCTAGAGTAGAAACTCCATAAAAGTGATCCCATTTTGGAAACTACGGGATAAGGTGGCAGTTTTGTTGAGACTATTTTTAGGGTACATATGATTTTTGGTTGCTCTATATTACATTTTTGTGAAACAAGGTTACCAAAAACAGAAATTCTGAAATTTCATCTCCATTTGCCATAAACTTTGGAGGAACACCTAAAGGGTTAATAAAGTTTGTACAATCAGTTTTGAATACCTTGAGGGGTGTAGTTTCTTAGATGGGGTCACTTTTATAGAGTTTTTACTCTAGGGGTGCATCAGGGGTTCTTCAAATGGGACATGGTGCAAAAACAAAGGCCATCAAAATCTGCCTTCCAGAAACCATACGGCGTTCCTTTCTTTCTGTGCCCTCCCGGTTGGATAAAACAGCAGTTTACGACCACATATGGGGTGCTTCTGTAAACTGCAGAATCAGGGTAATAAATATTTAGTTTTGTTTGGCTGTTAACCCTTGCTTTGCTGCTTGAAAAAAACTGATTAAAATGGAAAATTTGCCCAAAAATAGCTATTTTGGCACAGTTTTTATTTTATTTTTTTGATCGCGTTCCTCTGAGGGGTTAGGTCATGGGGTATTTTTATAGAGCAGATTCTTACGGACGCGACGATACCTAATATGTCTACTTTTTTAAAATTTATTTAGGTTTACACTATATTATCCTTTTATAAACAAAAAATAATAATTTTAGTATCTCCATAGTCTAAGAGTCAGTTTTTTTAAAGTTTTTAGCCGATTATCTTAGGTAGGGGCTCATTTTTTGTGCAGGATAAGAGGACGGTTTTATTGGCACTATTTTGGGGGGCATATAACTTTTTGATCGCTTGCTATTACACTTTTTGTGATGTAAGGTGACAAAAAAATACCTTTTTTTGCACCGTTTTTATTTTATTTTTTTGACCGTGTTCATCTGAGGGTTTAGGTCATGGGGTATTTTTGTAGAGCAGATTCTTACGGACGCGGCGATGCCTTATATGTCAACTTTTTTTATTTATTTTAGTTTTACAAAATAATATTTTTGGAAAAAAAAATGTTGTTTTAGTGTCTCAAGTCTGAGAACCATATTTTTTTTTTCAATTGTCAGTGGCTAAATGGAATTAAAATAGAGGAAGGGGATTATAAATGTAGTACTCCATGGAAGTGTGATTCTCCCTGAAGCAACCGTCAATGCAGAGGCCCGGATGATCGGGGCGTGTGTCACAGTGAGTGGTGGTGTCCTTCCGTCCCGAGGTACTCCGGCCTGCTCTTTCCCGATCAGAAAAGATCAGGTCCTTGAGGACTGCTTCATAGAACTGAAGGAATTTCCCTGTGTTGCCAGCGCTCTGGGACAGCACCAAAGAGTTGTACAAGGCAACCTGTACCAAGTAAAACGCAACTTTTTTGTATCATGTCCGGCTTTTGCGCATGGCATTATATGGCTTGAAGACTTGATCAGAGAGATCAACTTCTCCCATATACCGATTGTAGTCGACGATACAATTGGGCTTGAGGACCATTGCCGCGGTACCTCGCACAGGGACAAGGGTGATGCCGTTACCGTGAATTGTGGAAAGTACAAGGACATCCCTCTTGTCCTTATATCTGACCAGCAACAGGTTTCCACTGGTAAGGGCACAGGTACCTGGAGGGGGTGGGTAGGGAGGCCGCGTTGATTTTTCCGCACGGTCCCACAAGCGGACGTGGATCTGGCAGCGAGGGATTGGAACAAGGGGATACTAGTATAATAGTTATCCACGTACAGGTGGTAACCTTTATCTAGCAGTGGGCGCATAAGGTCCCACACAAGTTTCCCGCTAACACCAGAGTGGGGGGACATTCTGGGGGTTCAATACGGGAATCTTGGCCCTCGTACACACGAAACTTGTAAGTGTACCCTAAGGTACTCTCACAAAGTTTGTACAGCTTCACGCCATACCTCACCTGCTTAGAGGGAACATACTGGCGGAAAATGAGTCTCCCCCTTGAAAGCAACGAGAGACTCATCAACCGCGACCTCCCTTCCAGGTACACAGGACTCCAAAAATTTGGCCCCGGAGTGATCGATGACGGCCTGATTTTGTACAGGCGGTCATAGGCAGGATCACCTTGGGGGGGACATGCTGCATTATCTGCATAATGCAGGCATTTCTGGATGGCCTCAAACCGGGTACGTGTCATGGCCATGCTGTAAAGTGGGATCTGGTAGGGGACGTCCCCACTCCAGTAATGCCTGACACTGGGTTTTTTGACTAGGCCCATGTGCAGCACGAGGCCCCAAAACGTCCTCATCTCGGCCTTAGCCAAAAAGGAGCCCGGGTGTTGAGCAATTAACTGTTGGGCGTACAGGTTTGTTTGCTCCACCATCAGATTCACAAAGTGGTCACTGAAAAAAAGACTAAAATAGTCATATTCAGTGAAGCCCACTGTGGGAATCTGGATTCCTGCTTGGCCAACAAAATCAGGAATCACAGGCTCAAAATGCTATGGGGTACACAGACAAGTTCACCAGTAGGGGGCTCAGGTGGACTTATCTGGTGGGCCGGAAAACTAGTACGAGCCCCTGGCATGGCGGTCCCCTTGCTCCGCCTGGCGGCGTCTCTGTCGCCTTGGTGGCTTATAATCATCGTTTGATGAGGAGGAGGACGTGGATGACAAGAGTAAAGTGGGGTTATTCTCATCCTCACTGGAACTCTTGGATTCGGAGGCAAGCAGGGCGTATGCCTCCTCGGCAGAGAATGTCCGGCGGGCCAAAGGGGAGTGTGTGTTTGTGCGTGCGTGGAAAACTCTATTCAGTGTGCGTGTGGGGGGGGGGGACAGGTGTTCACGTACTTTGCCCTACACCTAACAGAAAAAATAAATAAAAAACTAACAAAAAAATTAGAAAATCCCAAAAAGTGTAAAAAAATAAATAAATAAAAGATTCAAACGCGCTGATCAGAGGGAACAAAGCTAATCAGCGGTGGGGTAGGCGATGCGCTAACAGTGGCCGGACGCTAAGAGTGCCGGCCACAGTCAGCGCATGCAAAAAAAAAACACTTGCGCCCCCAAAAACCGACAGAACAGACAGACAGATGTGGACAGCACGTGGTGTGCTGACCGCATCTTTTGCAGCCCCACTGAACTGAATGGGTCCTCACCCGACCTGCAAAAAATGCAGATCGAATGCGGACTAAAAATACGTTTGTGTTCATGAGCCCTAAGGCCACTGTCACATGAATCAGACTTGTCTGTTAACTTTAGGGCTCGTTCACACAAACGTGTGCTGTCCGTTGCCGTATTGCGGATCGCATTTGCGGATCCGCAATACACGGGCATCATTCCGTGGCCATTCCGCATCACGAATGCGGACCCATTCATTTCAATGGGTCCGGAGATGCGGAACACTACGGAAGCAATACAGATTGCTTTCTGGGGTTCCGTTCCGTGCTTCCGCACCGCAAAAAGATAGAACTTGCTCTATCTTTTTGCAGAACAGAAGGATCGCGGACCCATTCAAGTGAATAGGTCTGCGATCCCCATGCGCCTGCCCCACGGACGGTGCCCATGCATTGCGGACCGCAATTTGCGGTCCACGGGCTTCGCATGTTCGTGTGAACGAGCCCTTAATGAGATATTCTCACATCAGTGACTGTGGGTCAGTGGGAAATCAACAGAGACATGCACTACAGTGGTCCATGATGGGGATCAAACACGCATGGCATCCGTGTTCCGTCAGTGGTTTTCACAGCCTGTTGTAGGAGATTATCTTTTATATCCTCTTTTCAGCCTAGCAGTGCAAGTGGAAAAGGAGAGACACACGGGGGTTAAAAACAGACGGATCCTGTGTACACGGATATCTTCACAGCTGTCAACAGAGACGTATGAAAGATGGCTACCTGGGCAGATTTGGGCTTACTCTTGTTGGCCGTGGTAAACAATAAGTTTGTTCCTCCTTTCATTTTCCATGGGATCGCTGAAAAATAAAAGGTGGAATCATAGTTGCCAGTTGTCCCGAATTTGCCAGGACTGTCCCTGATTTTCTGAGACAAAAATAAGTGGGGCTAACACAAACCCCACCCACAAGTGGCTGTTTCCAGGCAGGTTTGGGGCGTTCCCGGGGCAGGTCTTAAATGCCCCGATTTTACCAACTGAAATGTATGTGAAATTTTGGCAATGACTCCACTTTACCTAGCACTAGTTAAGGAAAGGGGGCTGAGGTATTATTCACACGTCTGTGTCCATTTTGCATCCGCAAAGGTCCGAGGTCAGTTAATGTCTGTTTTTTTTTTCCTGTGGTTGATAATTTTTTTTGCATCTATGACAAACAGCAACTTTTTATAGTATTTTATAAATTTTTTATTAAACGAATCAGCAAAAAACAGGCCAAACACAGATGCCCTCCGTGTTCTGTCTGGTTTTTACATCAGTGGCACAGGAAGTTGTTTAAAATAGTGTAAATAAAAAAGCTGCTATTTTCTGCGGACACGGAAAAATGAACCAACCACAGTAAAACGCACATCCTGAACCCAGACATTTGTGGATGAAAAACAGTCCAAGTTTTTTTGTATCAGCTAAATTTAGCATCTAAACAGACATGGACATGTGAACAAAGCTATATACAGGGGGTGAGGAGTGATCTAGTGATGAAGGGAGGAGGGCAGCATAAAAGTCCTCTTGCGTCTACTAGATTGCACGCTTCAGGGGTACTCCTGACGTATGCCTCTTAGTTAGTGGCATACGTCAGCCATTGACAAGATAAAAAATAATATATATATATATGTATTAAGGCATTTGCCTGGATTTGTGGGAGGGGCTGAGGTCCGCCTCCAGCCTATTTAGGGCACCCCCCTTACCTGGCTCCTGCACCGTCTGAGGTCTGAGCTTTGTGAGAGGAAGTCGCTTGTTGGAGTTCTGAGGAATTTACCTGCGAGCCGCTGATTTTCTGAAGCTTTTTCGTCGCCGTCTGTTTCTGGTCTTGGAGTATTGCTGTTCTTTTCCCAGCTTCACTCAGTTCACTGTGGTTCGCGTTTTGCCCGTCAAACTGTGAGTTATTTCATACGGGTCAGCAGGGCCTCACGGTTGCCCCTGTTCCGGTTCATTTCATTTCATCAATGCGCACCATGTCACGGTTTTCATACAAGTCACCAGCATTCATTTCTGTCACACCTGTCATGCGTATTGGTTCATAAACCACCACCATTCCGGTCACTAGCTCTGGCAGCATGCGGCCAATAGTTCCTGGATTAAATCCCCCTTTTTTCTGTTGTTCTTTTCACATACGCTGCACCCATGTCACGGCTTCTCGCAGCAATCACCGGCAGCTCATTGCTCCCTGATGGTTCCAACCCCATTCCCCATCTCTGGTGGGTTCATTTCACCCCTCACATCCATCATTCATGCCCTCCCCTCTTCTCCTCGTATTCATGTACTCAGCACAGGGGCCAGCTACGGCACACCCGGCACCCCCCATTCTTTTTCAAACTCCACTAGGGCTTACCGCCGCATGGACATCCCCTCCCCGCCGCCTCCTGCCTGTTTTCCGCTCCTCCTACCGCGCGGCCGATGGCGCCGGCTGCGTCTTGGTGCCTGGTCTGCGCATGCGCGGCCGGGGTTCTGCGCATGCGCAGCGTTTCCGTCGGCGCATGCGCGGTGTCCCGGCGGCGTGGGGGGGGGGTACTCCGGTCGGATGGGATCAGAATAAATGGTTCATTCACATACACTTTTCACAACAATCCCCTAAAAACTTCCAAACATGATCTCAAGATTACTCAAACTTCGCCAACAAACGTTCATGGCCCCCCCCGTGCATTCACGTGCGCAGCATAGGGGCCAGCGGCGGGGCAGTCGACACACCCCCTAGTCATTTCAGACTCCATTGGGGCTTGCGGCGGCACAGACATACCCTCCCCGCCGCCTCCTGCCTGTCACCGCTCCTCCTGCCGCGCGGCCGATGGCGCCCGGCCGCGTCTCGGTGCCTGGTCTGCGCATGCGCGGCCGGGGTTCTGCGCATGCGCGGCGAGTCGTCAGCGCATGCGCGGTGTCCCGGCGGCCGTGCGCGCCGCATCTGATGCGGAGGGCCGCCGTCGGACGGCAGGAGGGCATTCCAGCACGCCCCTCAAAGTAAAATATCACCCCGGCAGCCCCCACAAAGATAATAATAATTATCTAAGCACAGGGGGGAGTTATCGGGAGAAAAAAAAAAAAAAGAAATATATACATAATAAAGTTGCAGCATTATATATAAAAAAAAAAAAACGTTCCTTTAAATTGCAAGCACGCATATTCCACCTGGGCATGGCCACGCGGCGCTGGGTTTTCACACCAGGCGCAAGCTGTCATTTCATGAACGACCATCATGATCCTCCGGGTCATATATATGTACCATATACATTTGCGCATTTCATCACACTATGTTATGTCTACCCCCCCCCCCTTTTTGTTTTAGGCGGTCAACCTATACTGTTTTACACTACCGTGTATCCGGAGAATTTTTTCTTGCTGCCAGGTACGTTCACCTGCTCATTTACCAAAATCGTCCTTACATTTTGGATGGTCCGGTTAGGGTCAGCGTGCTGGCTTTAGGGGCTCTATCACCCCACTAGGTACTCCCCCTTCTTGGCTTCGCCGACAGTTAGTGGTCCCGCGAGGCCGACACCCCGCCTCAAACGTACAGAGGCACCTGCCCAACGCGCCACCTCGTTAGTAAGCCGCCTCGCGTGTTGCATAGAGAGGGCCTCACCTGTCACTCCCTTCCCCTAGTCCTGTCTTACAGTCACCGAGAGGCCAACGCTCCTGCCACTACCACAAGTGGCCTCATTATCCCCTCGCGCCAAATCATAGGTAGAGCCTCTCAAGCCGCTTGGCAATTAGCAGGGCCTCATCTGTCACCATGCAAGTATAATTTTTTCGCCGTTCGGCCTAGCTAGCCAGCATGATCCCGCGTGTCCTCATACTAATCCACTTTTTTATTTTTAGTATGTCACTGGATGGGTTAGACAACTTCTCCCCACCTGGCACCCCTGCCAGATCGGTCACTGCCGCCCCGGGAGACGATCTAGCCAGTCCAGCGTCCATCCGGTCCTGGACAATTCCACGCATCACGGCGGAGTTGAGGGAACGGCATGTCCCCTTCCCCGCCACGGCAAGGAAAGCTGAACTGTTCCGGCTGCTGCGCGCATCGGGCAATAATAGGGATGCGGGGGAAGGACCCAGCCAGTCCGGCACCGGGGACATCCATGCCATGCTGGCCTCTCTGATGACGTCTATGTCAACGGTCAACGCCAGGTTGGAGAGGTTAGAATCGGTCACCACGACCCTCTCCTTGGCAGGTCCACCACCGGCGGCATCACCGGCACCGGCCGGTTTACCGGTGATCACGCCGTCCACTAGCGTGGAGGACCAGGAAGTCAACCCGGCGCATATGATTCCTGAGCACTTGAAACGGGATATCCTGGAAGGTAAGGATGTAAACCTGGCCTCCCTTCTGATTGCCTCCCAGGACGTGGTCGAAAACACGACTTATGCCTACGACGAGGTATCAGTTGTGGTCAAGTCCAGGGATGCCCGGCTCAATAGGAAATTGACCATTCCCGAATTCGTGTTGGCCTTCGGAATCTATGGAGAGGTCATCTGTGCGGTCTACCCCAACAGGAGGGAGGAATTCGACCTCTACTTACACAAACTGGTGGACTTGGGCAACAAATACGGAGGGTCAGCGTTTTATGACTATCACAGGTCTTTTTCGGCGAAGGTGGCGGGGGCCTTCTCCCAATACGGAGTCCGCTCCAACTGGGCGAGGATCGACACGGTCATATTCTGTCGCCACTTCGCAGGCCTCAGGACCCCAGCCTGTGCGCACTGCTCCTCCATGGCCCACACCACCAATTTCTGCCCGAACACGTCGGTCAGACAGGGTCTCTCCCAGGCAGCTGGTCCCTCCGGGGTCCCGGAAAGACTGGCCCGGGACAAGCTTGGTCGGCCGATCAAATTTCTAGGCAAATCCATGATTTGCAATAACTTCAATGAGGGGTCCTGTAATTATAACGGATGTAAATTATTACATATATGCACCAAATGTTTCCGGGCACATGCCAAGTCCATGTGTCCAAATAAAATGTTTACCAAACCGTATCTAACAACCATCAACATGCCAGTTTTTACCGCGCTCATGTCGCAACACCCCTCCAGGCATCTCTCAGATTTCCTCGTTTCAGGATTGACAGAAGGATTTCACACGGGCATCCTGTATATGCCAACAGGCACCCTGGAATGTCCCAATCTTTTATCCGCTCTACACAACCCCACCGCCATTGACGCCCTCATAGCCCAAGAGGTAACAGAGGGTTTTGTGCTAGGTCCTTTCAAGACTCCCCCATTCGCCACATGGCGCACCAACCCCATTGGCGTCGTCACTGGGAAATCTTCCCAGAAACAGAGGCTCATCATCGACCTATCGGCACCTCACGGGACGAGCAACCCCAGTCTCAACTCCCTCATTCCCTCGGAGGAATTCTCTCTGCAGTATACCACCATAGATCACGCCATCACGGCCATCAGTCAAGCAGGGGTGGGGGCATGGCTCAGCAAAACCGACATCGCCAACGCCTTCAAATTACTTCCGATTCACCCTACACTGTGGCACCTGCATGGCATCAAGTGGTCTGGGGATTATTATTTTTTCTCCCGATTGACCTTCGGGTCCAAAAGCAGCCCGGCCATCTTCGACGTGTTTGCGGAAGCGTTATGCTGGTTGCTATTGAATATAGCAAGGTGCCCGCTGGTTTTACATTACCTTGATGACTTCCTATTGGTGGAAGAAAACACTTCCCCTCCTTCCAGCCTCAGAGCCACCATCAAGCTGTTCAAGGAACTGGGGGTCCCCCTCTCCACCAAGAAGACAGAGGGGCCGGACACGATCATCACCTTCCTGGGTATCCAGTTGGATTCAGCTTCAATGCAAGCCAGTTTGCCGTCCGGGAAGATCCAGTACATCCTCACCCACATAGACGGCTATCTTCAACTCGGCACCTGCAACCGCAGAGAACTACAGTCCCTGCTGGGCTCCCTGAACTTTGCCATGCGCATCATACCCCAGGGTCGCTCGTTTATTTCACGGCTTCTGCACCTCTTCCCCTTGTTTCTACACGACTCGCACAGATTGTCCCTGGATGCCCACGCTGCGGCGGATCTGGGAATGTGGAGGAGATTTCTGTCCACCTGGAATGGCAGGAGCTTGTTTCTCCCTCAGCTGTCGGACTCTTCCCCCTCTATCTGGTCAGATGCGGCATCTACCACAGGCTTTGCGGCCATATTTGGGGATGATTGGCTGTGGGGCAGCTGGCCTCCTGAGGTCCGGGGTCTGGAAGGATTCTCCACTACCTCAGCGCTTTTTGAGATCTATCCCATCGTAGCGGCTGCCGTGGCGTGGGGTCATTTATGGGCAAATCTGGCGGTCCGCTGCTACTCGGACAACCAAGCAACCTGCCAGATCATAAACAAAGGTCGTTCTAAATCCCTCACAATCATGAGGTTCATGCGAAGACTTACTTGGCTGGCCGCCTGCAATAATTTTTTCTTGCATTGTTTCCATGTCCCGGGGGTGTGCAATTCGGCTGCTGACAATTTGTCTCGCTTCAAATTTCAGGCATTTCATCAGGATCACCCATCAGCATCACCCACTGCCTCCAGCACCCCGTCATTTCAGCAACTCATTCTGGACTAGAGGCCATCATGCGGCATAGCCAGTCTTTGTCCCACTTTTCACTATCAGTCAATACACATAGAGCATACAACAGAGCATTCACGCTATTCAACAGATTCCTGGTAGAACACAACATCACGCACCCGTTCATCATGACGTCTGTTTTGGGATTTGCTTCTTTTTGCCACCTCAAACTAAAAATGTCATACAACACCATCAAACTGTATCTTACTGGCATTCAACATCATATGCTAATCTTGCACCCTAACTACACCAGCTTCATGGCCTCCCACCAAATCAAAACAATACTCAAAGGCATTCAGAAGACGGAACCTGCACGTCCAGCCCAAAGGCTGCCCATCAACAGTCATGTTTTCAAGGCATTATCCGACCTGCTGGACGCCACGCCTTTTGATACAAATACCAACGCGGTCATCAAAACTGCTATTTACTTAGCCTTCTACGGGTTCCTGAGGCCCGGGGAATTCACTACCACCTCCACATCCCAAACCTCATCTTGTCTCCTTGTCTCCCACTTATCTAAACACCTGGATCACTACATCCTGACCTTACCTCACCTTTTTCTTACAAAGTCTCATATTCCACTAACTTGTGACAAAAAATAAAAACTTCCATGAACTCACTATGCCCATCAGCGAATACCTTGGGGTGTCTTCTTTCCAAAATGGGGTCACTTGTGGGGTAGTTATACTGCCCTGGCATTCTAGGGGCCCAAATGTGTGGTAAGGAGTTTGAAATCAAATTCTGTAAAAAATGACCAGTGAAAGGTGCTCTTTGGAATATGGGCCCCTTTGCCCACCTAGGCTGCAAAAAAGTGTCACACATCTGGTATCTCCGTATTCAGGAGAAGTTGGGGAATGTGTTTTGGGGTGTCATTTTACATATACCCATGCTGGGTGAGATAAATATCTTGGCCAAATGCCAACTTTGTATAAAAAAATGGGAAAAGTTGTATTTTGCCAAGATATTTCTCTCACCCAGCATGGGTATATGTAAAATGACACCCCAAAACACATTGCCCAACTTCTCCTGAATACGGAGATACCAGATGTGTGACACTTTTTTGCAGCCTAGGTGGGCAAAGGGGCCCATATTCCAAAGAGCACCTTTCGGATTTCACTGGTCATTTTTTACAGAATTTTATTTCAAACTCCTTATAACACATTTGGGCCCCTAGAATGCCAGGGCAGTATAACTACCCCACAAGTGACCCCATTTTGGAAAGAAGACACCCCAAGTTATTTCGTGATGGGCATAGTGAGTTCATGGAAGTTTTTATTTTTTGTCACAAGTTAGTGGAATATGAGACTTTGTAAGGGAAAAAAATTAAAATTAAAAAATCATAATTTTCCGCTAACTTGTGACAAAAAATATAAAATTCTAGAAACTCGCCATGCCCCTCACGGAATACCTTGGGGTGTCTTCTTTCCAAAATGGGGTCACTTGTGGGGTAGTTATACTGCCCTGGCATTTTCCAGGGGCCCTAATGTGTGGTAAGTAGGTAAATGACCTGTGAAATCCTAAAGGTGCTCTTTGGAATGTGGGCCCCTTTGCCCACCTAGGCTGCAAAAAAGTGTCACACATGTGGTATCGCCGTATTCAGGAGAAGTTGTGCAATGTGTTTTGGGGTGTCTTTTTACATATACCCATGCTGGGTGAAAGAAATATCTTGGCAAAAGACAACTTTTCCCATTTTTTTATACAAAGTTGGCATTTGACCAAGATATTTATCTCACCCAGCATGGGTATATGTAAAATGACACCCCAAAACACATTGCCCAACTTCTCCTGAATACGGCGATACCAGATGTGTGACACTTTTTTGCAGCCTAGATGCGCAAAGGGGCCCACATTCATTTTATGAGGGCATTTTTAGATATTTGGATCCCAGACTTCTTCTCACGCTTTAGGACCCCTAGAATGCCAGGGCAGTATAAATACCCAACATGTGACCCCATTTTGGAAAGAAGACACCCCAAGGTATTCAATGAGGGGCATGGCGAGTTCATAGAATTTTTTTTTTTTTTGGCACAAGTTAGCAGAAATTGATATATATTTTTTTTTTCTCACATAGTCTCCCTTTCCGCTAACTTGGGACAAAAATTTCAATCTTTCATGGACTCAATATGCCCCTCACGGAATACCTTGGGGTGTCTTCTTTCCGAAATGGGGTCACATGTGGAGTATTTATACTGCCCTGGCATTCTAGGGGCCCTAAAGCTTGAGAAGAAGTCTGGAATATAAATGTCTAAAAATTTTTACGCATTTGGATTCCATGAGGGGTATGGTGAGTTCATGTGAGATTTCATTTTTTGACACAAGTTAGTGGAATATGAGACTTTGTAAGAAAAAAATATATAATTTCCGCTAACTTGGGCCAAAAAAATGTCTGAATGCAGCCTGACAGGGGGGGTGATCAATGACAGGGGGGGTGATCAATGACAGGGGGGGTGATCAATGACAGTGGGGTGATCAGGGAGTCTATATGGGGTGATCACCACAGTCATTGATCACGCCCCTGTAAGGCTCCGTTCAGACGTCCGTATGCATTTTGCGGATCCGATCCATCTATCAGTGGATCCGTAAAAATCATGCGGACATCTGAATGGAGCTTTACAGGGGTGTGATCAATAACAGGGGGGTAATCAATGACAGGGGGGTGATGAGGGAGTCTATATGGGGTGATCACCACAGTCAGTGATCACGCCCCTGTAAGGCTCCATTCAGACGTCCGTATGCGTTTTGCGGATCCGATCCATCTATCAGTGGATCCGTAAAAATCATGCGGACATCTGAATGGAGCTTTACAGGGGTGTGATCAATGACAGGGGGGTAATCAATGACAGGGGGGTGATGAGGGAGTCTATATGGGGTGATCACCACAGTCATTGATCACGCCCCTGTAAGGCTCCATTCAGATGTCCGTATGCGTTTTGCGGATCCGATCCATCTATCAGTGGATCCGTAAAAATCATGCGGACATCTGAATGGAGTTTTACAGGGGGGTGATCAATGACAGGGGGGTAATCAATGACAGGGGGGTGATCAGGGAGTCTATATGGGGTGATCAGGGGTGATCAGGGGTGATCAAGGGTGATCAAGGGGTTAATAAGTGACAGGGGGGGGTGTAGTGTAGTGGTGCTTAGTGCAACATATTACTGAGCTACCTGTGTCCTCTGGTGGTCGATCCAAACAAAGGGGACCCACAGAGGACCAGGTAGCAGGTATATTAGACGCAGTTATCAAAACAGCGTCTAATATACCTGTTAGGGGTTAAAAAAATCACATCTCCAGCCTGCCAGCGAACGATCGCCGCTGGCAGGCTGGAGATCCACTCTCTTACCTTCCGTTCCTGTGAACGCGCGCGCCTGTGTGCGCGCGTTCACAGGAAATCTCGCGAGAGGACGCGCCGGCGCGTCCACCCAGAAGAGCAGGGCCGCCGCAAAGACGCAATCCTGCGTACAGCGGTCCTGAGAAGGTTAAAAAAGGTATACATATTAGGTATCGCCGTGTCCATAATAACCTGCTGTATAAAAATATCACATGAAAAGTGTGTCAAAAAAGCCATTTAATACCAAGTGATCAAAAAGTCATATGCACCCTAAAATAGTACCAATCAAACCGTCATCTCATACCGAAAAGAATGAGCTCCTACATAAGACAGTCGCCAAAAACATAAAAAAAACCTATGGCTTTCAGAATATGGAGATACAAAAAAAGAATCTTTTTTCAAAAATGCTTTATTATGTAAAACTGAAACAAACAAACAAAAAAGTAGTAGTAGTTGTATTGTCGCGTCTGTAACAACCTGCTCTATAAAAATACCACATGATCTAACCTGTCAGATGAACATTGTAAAAACAAAAAATAAAAACGGTGCCAAAACAGCTATTTTTTGTTACCTTGCCTCACAAAAAGTGTAATATAGAGCAACCAAAAATTATATGTACCTTAAAATAGTACCAACAAAACTGCCACCTTATCCTGCAGTTTCTATTATGGAGTCTTTTTTGTTGTTTCTACTCTAGGGGTGCATCAGGGGGTCTTCAAATGTGAAATGGCAACTTAAAATTATCTCAGTGAAATCTGCCTTCCAAAAACCATATGACGTTTCTTTCTTTCTGCGACCACATATGGGTGTTTCTGTAAACTACAGAATCAGGGAAATAAATATTGAGTTTTGTTTGGCTGTTAACACTTGCTTTGTTAGCGGAAAAGAATTCATTAAAATGGAAAATCTGCCAAAAAAGGGAAATTCTGAAATTTCATCTCCCTATTCCATGAATTCTTGTGGAACACACAAAGGGTTAACAAAGTTTGTAAAATCAGTTTTGAATACCTCGAGGGGTGTAGTTTCTAAAATGTGGTCATTTTTGGTGGTTTCTATTATGTAAGCCTCACAAAGTGACTTCAGACCTGAACTGGTCCTTAAAAAGTGGGTTTTGGAAATTTTCAGAAAAATTTTAAGATTTGCTTCTAAACTTCTAAGCCTTCTAACGTCCCCAAAAAATAAAATGGCATGGTGTGCAAATTGTTCTTCAGGCTACGTCCACACTCATCTGGAGATGAGAATCAGAGAGTTGGAGTGGATATTTTGTTGCTTAAGGCTAAGTTCACACGAACGTGTGTGATCTGTGGCCGTATTGCGGGCCGCAATACACGGCCACAGTTCCGTGTGAATTCCGCATCACGGATGCGGACCCATTCACTTCAATGGGTCCGCTAATCCGGAATCGCGGAACGGCCGCACGGGACGGGACCCCTTGGAAGCACTACGGAGTGCCTCCTGGAGTTACGTCCCGTTCTTCCGTTCCGCAAAAAGATAGAACAAGTCCTATCTTTTAGCGGAACGGCCGGATCGCGGACCCATTAAAGTGAATGGGTCCGCGATCCGATGCGGCTGACCGACGGCCGGCGATCGAGCATTGCGGGCCGCTTCACAGGCACGGGTCACACACGTGAACCCGGCCTTAGGGGGACGCTCAGTCATGGGCTTTTTATCTTCCGACCGGATCGCAGTCTCTCCGGTCGGTGGATGAATTTTTCAAAGCTCTGGGTCTCATCTATGATGACCCGGATCGGACCTCTGTCATCTTCAGGTTTTCGAATGGATCCAGAGAAAGTCCGTGCTGTATTGGACTGGGATCGACCCGATAATCTGAAGGCTCTTATGTGTTTTTGGGGGTTCACCAACTATTACCGAAAATTTATTCAGAACTATTCGACAGTGGTGAAACCCTTAACTGACATGACTAAGAAAGGGACGGATGTCTCAGTGTTGTCTGATTCGGCGTTGTAAGCCTTTTCTGCGGTTAAGAAGTGCTTCTCTTCTGCCCCTATATTAGTGCAGCCGGATGTATCACAACCTTTCATTGTGGAAGTGGACGCGTCAGAGGTGGGAGTAGGAGCAGTTTTATCGCAGGGCCTGTCACCTGGTAAATGGCACTCATGTGCATTTAAAACATAAAAAAACTCTCTGCCGCCTAGAGAAATTATGATGTGGGTAACAGAGAGTTGTTGGCTTTTGAGGATTGACCTAATTGGCTGAAAGGGACCATTCATCCGATCACGGTGTTCACAGAACACAAAAAATCTGGCTTACCTGGAGTTGGCTGAACGACTGAACCTGAGGCAGGCCAGATGGTCTTTGTTTTTCACAAGATTCAATTTCATTGTCACTTATCATCCTGGGCTTAAGAACGTCAAGGCAGATGCCTTGTCACATAGTTTTCCTGGAGGTGGTGATTTTGAAAATCCCAGTCTGATACTGTTGGAAGGGGTGGTGATATCCGCTCTATACCCTGACCTAGAGGTGAAGGTTTTAGAGGCTCAGGGAGACGCAGCGGAGTCTTGCCGCTCTGGGAAATTGCTTGTTCCATCAGAATTGTGTCATAAGGTGTTTGAGGAACATCACTGTACGGTTCTTACGGGACACCCTGGGAGTAGATCCACTGCCGACCTCATCTCTCGAAGATTCTGGCGGCCGGGGTTGCGTAAGTGTGTTGAGGACTATGTGTCAGCCTATAGTATCTGTGCACGCTCTAAGGCAGGGCTCCAGATGGTGACCAAAATGGTCTCCAATGCGACTTAGAATTGCTAAATGGCGACAAGACTTTGTAGTCTTGTCACTATTTGCGCCTAGACCCTCCGCTGCTCTGCCTCTCACACACGAGGAACTGACATGGGACGCGCTGCTGTCAGCGCGTGCCATGTTCTTCTCAACAGCACAGGGGAGAAGGAGGCAGTTCCTCCCCCCTGTGCCGCTGGCACAAATGGCCTGATAGAAGCGAGGAGGAGGAGGGGAGGTGCTGTGGCCACTGTGCCACCAATGAATATAGTTTATGCTTAAAACAAATGCAGGCTGCGCTGCGGGTGCCGGCCATATCCCATACTTGGCACCCAGCCTCTATGACTGCGCACTGCGATCCGCCGCTATTAACCCCTCAGGTGCCGCACCGGAGGGGTTAATAGCGGCGGATCGCAGTGCGCAGTCATAGAGGGCTGGGTACTATATTCATTGGTGGCACAGTGCACCAAACCCCCCCCCCAGCCCCAGTATTATAAAGTAGAATCATTGATGGTGCAGTGCTCCTTCAACCCCCCCCAAGTATTATAATCATTGGTGGCAGTGGCAGTTCCAATCGGAGCCCCAGTAGTGTAATCCTGGGGCTCCGATCGGTTACCATGGCAGCCAGGATGCTACTGAAGCCCTGGCTGCCATAGTCGGCTCCCTGCTGCTGTGTGCATAAAATATAGTAACAATAAAAAAGATTACATATTGCCACGCCCGAAAAAGTATTAAAGAACTATTAAAATATTTAAAAATATCTCCTATGCGGTGAACCCTGTAACAGAAAAATAAACAAAAAACTTTCAATTTGCGATTTTTTTGTCACCTTGGCCCGACAAAAATTAGGTTAGGACTGTTCTATTATGGTCCAGACGTTCCATAAAATGTGGAATGCACCCAGCTTTTTTGGTGTGTTTTTTTTTTTTTTTTCACGTGGTATCGAGTATCGCAATACTTTTTTATGGCATCGAAATCGAGTCAAAATTTTGGTATCGTGACAACCCTAGGTAAGACATGTGTGTTTTGTTTTTTTTGTTTTTTTTAAATTATACTGTAATTATATGTATTTTAAATTTGGCCACAAAATTTAAATTTGGCGACTAAATTTTTCAGGTTAGGAGCCAATGGCTCCTTGATTTTTTTTTTTTAGTCTGGAGCACTGTAAGGTGACACATACTCGACCTTCTGGATCTCTACTTCCGTTGCCCATCCTATCCAGACCATGGACTCACTTGTCTATGGATTTTATTACTGATCTGCCTAATTCTTCTGGAAAGACAGTTATTCTGGTGGTAGTTGATCGTTTTAGTAAAATGGTGCACTTTATAGCGTTGCCGGGCCTTCCTAATGCTAAAACACTTGCGCAAGTATTTGTTGACGACATTGTGAAACTTCATGGCATTCCCTCTGATGTGGTCTTGGATCGTGGGACTCAGTTTGTATCCAGATTCTGGAAGGCGTTCTGTACGCAACTGGGGGTACAACTGTCCTTTTCGTCTGCTTTTCATCCTCAGACGGAGCGCAATAATCAGAGTCTGGAGCAAGCATGTCAAACTCAAAGGCTAACATGGGCCAAAAAAACTAAATTTAACTTTATGTGGGCCGCATCAAAAAAATAAAATAAAATCGTACATTTTCATAGAACAACATTGTTGTTTCATGACTGCTGACCCCCAACATCCCGTTGCCCAATAACACAAGTGAGACCTATATATATACAAATATTAAAATTCACTATAAGACGCACCTAGGTTTTTGAGGAGGAAAATAAGAAAAAAATATTTTTAACCAAAAGTTGTGCTTTTGGTGGGCTTTGAATTAATGGTGGTCTGTGCATGACACTATTATGGGGGATCTGTGGATGACGCACTGTCATGTGGGGGATCTGTGGATGGCACTGTTATGGGGGACCTGTGGATGGCACTGTTATGGGGGACCTGTGGATGGCACTGTTATGGAGGATCTGTGGATGGCACTGTTATGGAGGATCTGTGGATGGCACTGTTATGGGGGACCTGTGGATGGCACTGTTATGGGGGACCTGTGGATGGCACTGTTATGGGGGATCTGTGGATGGCGCTGTTATGGGGGACCTGTGGATGGCACTGTTATGGGGGATCTGTGGATGGCGCTGTTATGGGGGATCTGTGGATGGCGCTGTTATGGGGATCTGTGGATGGCACTGTTATGGGGATCTGTGGATGGCGCTGTTATGGGGGATCTGTGGATGGCGCTGTTATGGGGGATCTGTGGATGGCGCTGTTATGGGGGATCTGTGGATGGCACTGTTATGGGGGATCTGTGGATGGCACTGTTATGGGGGATCTGTGGATGGCACTGTTATGGGGGATCTGTGGATGGCACTGTTATGGGGATCTGTGGATGGTACTGCTATGGGGTGGGATATCTGTGGATGGCATTGTTATGGGGTGGGGGGATCTGTGGATGGCATTGTTATGGGGTGGGGGATCTGTGGATGGCATTGTTATGAGGTGGGGGATCTGTGGATGGAACTGTTATGGGGTGGGATATCTGTGGATGGTACTGCTATGGGGTGGGATATCTGTGGATGGCATTGTTATGAGGTGGGGGGATCTGTGGATGGAACTGTTATGGGGGGGATCTGTGGATGACACTGCTATATGTCATCCACAGATCCCCCTCATAACAGTGTCCCCCAATACACCGGCCCTCTGCTCACCAAAGTATTTATAAACGTGAATCCTTATCCTGTTATTAAGTTGAACTAACGCTGCGCTCTCCCATGTTCCCCTGTATCCCCACAGCACTTACGAACACGCTTCCATAGCAGGCAGAGCGGACGGCACCAGTAACGTCACTCACTGACGTCGCGCGTCTACTCCGCCTGCTTCATTCATAAAGTGGGCGGAGCAGGCGCTCGACGTCAGTGAGTGACGTTACTGCTGCCGTCCGCTCTGCCTGCTATTGAAGCTTAAGTAAGTGCTGTGGGGATACAGGGGAACATGGGAACATGGGAGAGGGCACCGTTAGTTCAACTTAATAACAGGATAAGGATTCACGTTTATAAATACTTTGGTGAGCGGCGGGGCCCGGTGTAGGAGTACAGTGACTGCACCAGGCCCCGCCCCTAGTTACGGACTCCAGCCCCTCCTCTCTCCCGACTCATACATAGCAGTCTGCGATGCTGCATCTTTGCCGGGCCGCAAAGATATTCATTGCGGGCCGCATGCGGCCCGCGGGCCGCATGTTTGACACCTATGGTCTGGAGACTTAGGCCTCATGCACACAAACGTTTTTTTTCTTCCATTTACGGGCCGTTTTTTTGCGTTCTGTATACGGTCCGTACACGGAACCATTCATTTTAATGGTTCCGCAAAAAAAATGAATGTACTCCGTATGCATTCCGTTTCCGTTTTTCCGTTCCGTTGAAAGATAGAACATGTCCTATTATTGCCCACAAATCACGTTCCGTGGCCCCATTCAAGTCAATGGGTCCGCCAAAAAAACACATACAGAGCCATCTATTGAAAATTTTATGCCCAGCCCAATTTTTTCTATGTAATTACTGTATACTGTATATAGCATACGGAAAAACAGAACGGAAAAGCGGAAAAGAAACGGAAACAAAAAACGGAACAACAGTTCTGTGAAAAATGGACCGCAAAACACTGAAAAAGCCATACGTCGTGTGCAATAAGCCTTACTTAGGGTCCATTTACACGTCCGTGTGTGTTTTGCAGATCCACGAATCCGTGGATCCGCAAAACACGGACATCAGCGATGTGCGTTCCGCATTTTGCGGACCGCACATCGCTGGCACTTAATAGAAAATGCCTATTCTTGTCCGCAATTGCGGACAAGAATAGGACATTTTCAATTTTTTCGGGATCGGAATTGCGGACCCGGAAGTGCAAAGTGCGGAACGAAATTGCGGACGTGTGAATGGACCATACAGATGTTTTGTCTCTGAGAACCAGGAGGAATGTTCCTCGTTTTTGTCTTTGGCAGAGTTTGCCATAAACAATTGTAGACAGTCCACTGGTAAGTCGCAGTTTTTTGGGGTATATGGGTTTCACCCGCAATTTGGCACATTCTCTGGTTCAGATACTTTCGGTATTCCGGAAGAGG
The DNA here is from genome assembly GCF_905171765.1 of Bufo bufo. Lineage (NCBI taxonomy): Eukaryota > Metazoa > Chordata > Amphibia > Anura > Bufonidae > Bufo > Bufo bufo. The sequence continues at coordinate 162,772,515 of NC_053392.1, read as the reverse complement.
ATCATTTTTCGTCATCATTGTCTTCTATATGGCAGAAAATTCAAAATAACTTGATGAATATGGGCAGCAAGTATAAATGTGTGGCTGACAGGAAACCTAGGAATGGTCCGGACCTAAGTGTGGGTAATTTTGTGTGCCTGTTGTGGGGTTTCGCTCTGGTAGATAGGGTAAGCAGGCGCAGTACAGAGGCAAAATACAAGTTCTTAACTCAAAATGTCAGTGTTTATTCACACTTGAGACAATTGCACAAAACAGCACGTAAGTTTGCAGTCTTTAGGGGGGCTGTTTTCCCAACATGCGGCTCTCAGCTCTTCAGCACGGCACAGGCCTCAGATCCAGGCACACAGACATGGTTTCTGAGCCCAGCTGCCTATTTAAAAACAGCCAGTTGCTGCCAAAACCCGGAACGGCACTTAAAATCCGGTCCGGTATTTAAACTCACCTGGCTGGAAATCAGCCCAGCAGCACATGCTGGGAGGAAAATACCTGTTTTCCCAAACCAAACCTCTTACTGTGTCACATACCCCTTCCCCTTTGTTCAACCCTGAGGGGGCGAACAACGCCAGAAAGTGTACCCGGGACAGGGCATCCGCATTTCCCTGCAACCGGCCTGCTCTGTGTTCTACCAAGAACTTAAAGTTCTGCAGAGACAAAAACCATCTGGTGACCCAGGCATTCCTGTCTTTGGCCTGGCTCATCCACTTAGTAACGGAGACACTCGAGTGCCCACTTGATAGCCAGGCACTCTCTCTCCACTATACTGTACCTGGTTTCGGCTGGGATGAGTTTGTGGCTTAGGAAGAAAACGTGATGCTTCTCCCCTTTGACTTCCTGAAACAGTACAGCACCGAGGCCTACTTCGGAGACATCCATTTGTACCATGAACTCCCTCTTGAAGTTAGGCATCACCAAAACCGGTGACCCACACAGGGCAGACTTCAAAGCAGCAAAAGCCTCTTCCGCCCGATCATCCCACCGAACCATCACTGATTTTCATCCCTTCAAGAGCCCTGTCAAGGGTGTGGCTAGAGTAGCAAAGTGGGGAACAAACCTCATGTAATAGCCCACCATTCCCAGGAATGACTTTATTTGCCTAGTGGTGACAGGTCGGGGCCAATTCCGTATCGCCTCTATTTTGTTCACTTGGGGTTTGATGACTCCGCGCGCAATGACATACCCCAGGTACTTAGTCTCTTCTAACCCTATCGCACATTTTTTTGGGTTAGCAGGCCAGCTTTCCGAAGGGAGTCCACAACAAACTGCACTTTGGGTAGGTGACTTTCCCAGTTGGTACTGTGGATGACAATATCGTCCAGGTAAGCCGAAGCATACCAACGATGTGGACAAAGCACAATGTCCATTAGTCGCTGAAAAGTGGCGGGTAAGACCTTATATTGATATAGCCCCTCAGGCGTGATGAAGGCAGTTTTCTCTTTGGCAGCCTCCGTTAAGGGCACCTGCCAGTACCCTTTCGTGAGGTCCAAAACAGAAAAATACCGGGCTTGTCCTAAACTCTCGATGAGCTCATCCACCCGGGGCATGGGATACACATCTAATTTGAAAACCTCGTTAAGTTTTCGAAAGTCATTACAAATGGGTTGGCCCACTCACTTTTTGTCTCCTCAGTGACGTCTAGCTGCAACATTAGCTGCACTTCCTCTGATTTGGCTTGACGCCAAGCCTCGGGTACCTGTTATGGTTTTAATCACACTTTTGCCTGAGGCTCAGTGACAATATCATGCTGGATTATGGAAGTGCGTCCAGGGAAGTCCGAGAACACATCCGTGTTCCGACTAACGAACTCCCTGGCCTTCTGAGTCTGTTTAGAGGAGAGGCTGTCAGCAATTTTTACTGTGGCAGCCGCTTCTCTTGCATCAGAGGGGCCGGTACCTCTTCTCCTAGAAAACCCGGCCGCGGGCTGTCTTCTATACAGGTTTCCCTATCTTTCCACAATTTGTGTAAATTCACATGGTAAACATGCTCCGGCTTTTGCCGCCCTGGCTGGTGTACCTTATAGTTTACATCTCCAATTTTCTCGAGTACCTCGTAGGGCCCCTGCCACCTAGCCAGGAACTTACTGTCCACGGTCGGCACCAGAACCAAAACTTGATTACCCAGGTTAAAGATCCAGACCCGAGCCTGACGATTATAGACCCGACTCTGGGCTCGCTGAGCTGCCTCCATATGCTCCCTAACAAGAGGCAACACTGTTTCTGTCCGATCTTGCATCTGGGTAACGTACTCAATGACACTTTTATGTGAAGTGGGTTGTTGTTTCCATGTCTCTTTGGCCATGTCCAAGAGACCGCGAGGGTGTCTGCCATATACCAGTTCGAAGGGCAAGAACCCAGTAGAGGCCTGGGGTACCTCTCGCACTGCGAACATGAGATAGGGCAGAAGGAGGTCCCAGTCCTTCCCATCTTTAGACACTACTTTTTAAACATATTTTTTTATGTTTGGTTATACCGTTCTACCAGACCGTCTGTTTGCGGATGGTAAACGGACGTCCGTAGTTTTATGTGCTGCAACTTACAGAGTTCTCTCATCATCTTGGACATAAAAGGGGTCCCTTGGTCAGTCAGAACCTCTTTAGGTAGTCCCACTCGGGAAAACATCTCCATTAACTCCTTAGCTATGAGTTTGGCCGAGGTATGTTGCAGTGGCACTTCCTCCAGGTACCGAGTGGCGAAGTCTAAAATGACTAAGATGTGTTGATGCCCTCTGGCAGACTTCGGTACTGGGCCTATGAGGGCCATAGCTATTCGGTCAAACGGTACTTCGATAATCAGGAGAGGTACTTGGGGACTACGGAAATGTGGCTGGTGGCTAGTTATCTGGCAGGTCGGGCAAGACTTACAAAACTCTTCCACTTCTTTGATGCTGGGCCAGTAAAACCTCTGTAGAATACGATCCTGAGTTTTCTGCATCCCCAGGTGACCCCCGAGAACGTGTTGATGGGCTAGATCTAACACAAGCTTGCAAAAAGCCTTGGGGACCACCAACTGTTCAATAGGCCCACCCCATAGTTGGTTTGGGGTTACCCCTGTCTCATGGGTATCAGTCACTCTCATAGCAGGCCACAGTGCCGGGAAGTCTCTCCCTATTATAAGTTCGTAGTGTAAATTTGGGGCAACTTCCACTTCGTTAGTCCATCTTCCGGCCCCTGTGGTTAGAGAAACCAGGGCGATGGGATAATCTTTTAAGTCTCCATGGATGCACATGACCCTGACTTTCTGGCCAGTATACTTCGCTGACCGTACCAGGGGACCCCTTACTAGGGACACCAGACTCCCTGAGTCCACTGGAGCCTCTGCTGGAGTGTCTCCTACCTCCCCCTGACACAGGTGGTTTAGAGTTTTTGGGGTACCTGCTGCACACAGCTTCCTGGCATATAGCGACTGACGGTAGCCATAATTAGTATCCATGGGTTCCACCTGATGGGGACAGTCAGCTCATACATGGCCCGGCTCCTGACACCGCCAGCAGACTATCGGAGCCAGGTCCGTAGAGGGTATACCCCGGATGGGTTTGGCTGGTACAAGTCGCCGGGTCTGGGATGGAGATTTACGGGGTTTGACTGCCCCCCTCCCAAAAGAACCCTCTGTAACAGTCTTAGTAGCCTCGTAGTGCTCCACCAGGTCCACCATTTCTAGGGCATTGCCAGGAGACACCTGGCCGATCCAGTGCTGGAGAGGAAGTGGCAGAGCCCTCCAGAACATATCAGCCAATAGTCTATCCAGCATAGCCGTGGGACTCAACACATCAGGCTGTAGCCACTTTTGCAAGAGTTGGAGTAAGTAATAATACTGGGTCCTCGCAGGCTCAGCCAGCTTAAACCCCCACTGATCTATCCGCTGGGCCTGGACCAACACATTCGCCCCCAGTCTTGCCAAAATCTTACCCTTTACTTTTTGTTAGTCGGCCGCTTAATCGTCCGGCAAGTCTAAATAAACCCGCTGGGAATCGGATGCCAGGAATACAGAGATGACCTCAGTCCACTAGTCACGGGGTAGCTTTTACCTGATGGCCACTTTCTCTTACATCGCCAGGTAGGTTTCGATGTCATCTTAGGAACCGCGGCACGGACTGCTTTCCGGGCATCGTGGACGCTCGGGGTTGCTCCTGCTGTCTGCAAAGCCATCACGTGTTGTGGCAGCTGCTGATTATTAGCCTCGCATTGCTGCAGGTTTGTCTCTCGCTGCTGCAGAATAGCCTCCACGAGGGCCTTTACAACAGCCTCCATTTTGTCGTGTGGCACTGGTTGTAATACAGCTGGTTTAATGTACGACATACAACCATGCCTGAATAATGCAAAAAACCCAAAAATCGGCATTCACTCCAGCCTCACTGCTCTTGCCCGTATCCTCCACCAATTGTGGGGCTTCGCTCTGGTAGATAGGGTAAGCGGGCGCAGTACAGAGGCAAAATACAAGTTCTTAACTCAAAACGTCAGTGTTTATTCACACTTGAGGCAGTTGCACAAAACAGCACGTAACTTTGCAGTCTTGGTGTTAATTCACACACAATGGAAAGTTCATATAACACAAGTCACCTTGCTGGCAGTTCTGCCTCCAGTAGTCCACAGCAGGTTTTAGGGGGCCTGTCTTCCCAGCATGCGGCACTCAGCTATCCAGCACGGCACAGGCCTCAGATCCAGGCACACAGACATGGCTTCTGAGCCCAGCTGCCTATTTAAAAACAGCCAGGTGCTGCCAAAACCCGGACCAGCACTTAAAATCCGGTCCGGTATTTGACCTCACCTGGCTGGAAATCAGCCCAGCAGCACATGCTGGGAGGAAAATACCTGTTTTCCCAGACCAAACCTCTGACTGTGTCACCCTGTCCACAAGAAATATTAAGTTGAAGGTTCCTTTTTAGAAGTTGGGTCCAAGGTTTATTGGTCCATATAAGATCACTACCATTATTAATCCTGTAGCTTTTCGTCTTTAACTTCCTCAGGCTCTGAAAATTCATAATGTGTTTCACAAATCTTTCCCCTTGCCACCCGCCTCTGTCATGGTGGATGGCAGTTTGGAATTATAGATTGCCAAGATTATTGACTCTCGAGTTCTCCGTAGACCTCTTCAGTATCTTTAAAAGTATAAATTGATATAGTGGCTCACTTAACTCAAAAAATATTGGTAAGGGTGCTTGGTTTAAAAGTGGTTCATCCAGTCACTTGGCAAAATGGAAATATTGAGTAAATAAATAAATAAATAAACCAGCACTCACCATCCAAAACACATCTAAAACCAAGAACTTGCGTGGGTAAAATTTATTCGAATAAATGGTAAAAATCGATTAATAGTCTGATGTATAATGTACATAAAATCGATAAGACATATGCAAATAAAATGGAAAATGAAAATAGATGAATATAAACTGATAATTGCTGCATAAAAACTGTAAATGTATATTGTACAAATAACAATAAAAAACAATAAATTAAAAACAAGATTTCTTGAAAACGTTTCACTCGTTCTTCCAACGAGCTTTCTCAATTCTGAGTGACTGTACAAGAATTCTCTGGGAATAAATATGTAACTGAATCAACATCTGGTAATTATACCCAGCATGGGGTCAGAGGTCATTATACCCAGCATGGGGTCAAAGGTGTTGATTCTATTATCCTAATTGGAGTCAGTAAGTGATAAAGACTTCCCAGAAAAAGGACAAGACAGCATTGTATGTGGCAGACAATAGATGTCTAACCCCCCCGCCTCTGTTCAAGCTTGACTTCTCCATTTTTACGTAGATGGCCTCCTTCACACCTCGTTTGTACCAATCGGCCTCCTTATCCAAAACACGTACTTGACTGTCTTCAAAGGTGTGACCTGTTTCTTTTAGATGTAGGTACACGGCTGAATCTTGACCAGAGGTTTTGGCTCTTCTATGCTGAGCCATAAGCTGATGTAGTTTTGTTTTGCCGATATACAGTTCTGAGCATTCCTCATTGCACTGGACTGCGTACACAATGTTGTCCATCTTGTGTTTAGGCGTTGGGTCTTTGGGGTGAACCAGTTGTTTCCTCAGTGTATTGCTGGGTTTAGAGCAGACAGGGATGTGATGTTTATTAAAAATCCTTTTGAGTTTCTCAGACACCCCAGCTACATATGGGATAACCATATTCTTGCGTCTGTCATGCTTCTCGCCCTCACTGGTAGTCTTGGTGCTCTTTCTTCTCCTTCCTTCTGTTTTGACAAAGGCCCAAACTGGATACCCACAAGTTTTAAGTGGCCCTCTGAGGTGTTTGAATTCCTTTGCCTTGGCCTCTGTGCTGGTGGGGATTTTCTCTGCCCGGTGGTGTAGAGTCTGGATGACTCCCAGTTTGTGGTCTAGAGGATGGTGGGAATTAAATAGCAGGTACTGGTCTGTGTGTGTTGGTTTTCAAAAGACCTCTATTCCCAGCTTCCTTCCCTCTTCCACTGTTATAAGACAGTCCAGAAACGCCAGTTTGTTGTTCTGCATATCTTCCCGCGTGAAATTGATATTATGATCCACTGAGTTGATGTGGTCGGTGAAAGCATGTAACTCTTGTTTATGAATTTTAACCCAAGTGTCATCCACATATCTGAACCAATGACTCGGTGTAATTCCCTTGAAAGTGGTCAGGGCTTTCCTTTCTACTTCCTTTATATACAGGTTTGCTACAATAGGTGAGACTGGGGATCCCATAGCACAGCCATGTTTTTGCTTGTAGAACTTGTCCTTATACTTGAAGTAGGTGGTACTCAGACAAAGGTCCAGTAAGGTACACACTTGGTCTGGGCTAAGTTCTGTTCTGCAGCCTAAGGTGTTGTCTAGTAGCAACTGTTTCCTGACTGTTTCAATCGCCTCTGTAGTGGGTATGCAGGTGAAAAGGGATGTAACATCATAGGACACCATTGTTTCTTCTGTGCCCAATACCAAGTTCTGGATTTTGGTGGCAAAATCCTGAGAGTTCTGTATGTGATGTTGTGTGTTTCCAGCCAAGGGCGCTAGGATTCTGGCTAAGTATTTTGCCACATTGTAGGTCACAGAGTTGATGCTGCTGACAATTGGCCTGAGAGGGGTCCCATCCTTATGTATCTTAGGAAGTCCATAAATACATGGAGGGCTTCCCCAGGGTTCTATTGTCTGCCACATACAATGCTGTCTTGACACCTTTTTCTGGAAAGTCATTATCACTTACTGACTCCAATTAGGATAATAGAATCAACACCTTTGACCCCATGCTGGGTATAATGACCTCTGACCCCATGCTGGGTATAATTACCAGATGTTGATTCAGTTACATATTTATTCCCAGAGAATTCTTGTACAGTCACTCAGAATTGAGAAAGCTCGTTGGAAGAACGAGTGAAACGTTTTCAAGAAATCTACAGTACGTCCAGTTGCCTTGATTTATTCTTTACAGATATACCATGACCTGGATAAATGAGAACCTTCAGAGACAAAACAACATAATACTCAAAAAGAACAAAAAAACGCACCAAAACCGCATCATTAACGCACCTGCGTTTTGGTGGTGTTTATAGACACTTTTAGAAACGTTACCGATTATATAAGAATGAACATGTGGATCCATCAGTCAACCATATAAAAGCAAACATTAAGGTATTATTATGCTGAAGTATATTGAGAATTCCCCTTAAGAGACTCCTATTAAGTCTGGAAAATTACACTTTCAAATGAATACAAATTTTTTAAGTTTTCTATATAAAAGTTTTTGAAAAAGTATTTTTAAAACTCTTTATTGTACATGTACTTTGTTCAGAGACTGTATACAACAATGTAAAGATGGTAGATTGAAAAAACAGCAAAAATGCACAAAAAGAAGAAAAAACGCATCAATATTGCATCGTTAACGTAGATGCGTTTTTGTTGTTTTTGTAGACAATTTTGAAAATGATATCGACTGTATAACAAAGATTATGTTGATGTATTGATTAATAGAACAAAATCAAATAATTATGTCAAAGCACAAGTGGACAATCTGTCCCTTTAAGAAATCCAGATCGGGTCTTGGTGGGTCCCCCTAACATAAGGGTATAAATTGAGGGTAGATGAGACTCTCAGTATGGCCACTGAGGAAGAGGACAGAGGTCCTCGAAACGCGTTTAGAAGAACCAGAGAATCACAACTACCCACCACTACCCGAACAAACTGTGATATTTACAAAAGACCGCAGTATCGAGAAAGTTCTCTACTCTTGATCTATTCAACATCCTAATCCATTTGAGATCTATACTACTCAAGCTCCGTTTGCCACCCCCTTGAAACACCTTGTGATAGAATCTCAAGCTCTGTCACACAAGTCACGTGACAGAGCATCACGTGAGACGCCAGCCTTTACCGCGAAAATTGAAACTATATGGCTGCTGCATAAAGATTCGAGACATATCGAATATACAGAAATATGAAGGAGGGTGAGTTTTTATACACCACGAGGGACGCCTCTGGTGGAGACGCTGAAGCAACCATACAGTGAGTAGAACTATTTATTAATATTTGCAAGTAAATCAAGCTACATATAACCTAAAGGATCGTCGTTTCTTTATAAAGGACTGTCGTTTTTTTACATTTGATTATTCAAAGGACTGTTCTTTATAATGATGGACAGGTCGAATATTTTTAGTACTTCGATTTTTCTACCAAGTTCATATTCACTGGTTTAACCACTACAACGCAAGGAGTATACATTGTACCAGAACCATTGACCTACCTATCTACCTACTATTACCAATGTGCAACCAGTAGTTCGAAGTCTCTATTTTAATTTTAATTTATTGTTTTTTATTGTTATTTGTACAATATACATTTACAGTTTTTATGCAGCAATTATAAGTGTATATTCATCTATTTTTATTTTCCATTTTATTTGCATATGTCTTATCGATTTTATGTACAGTCGTGGCCAAAAGTTTTGAGAATTACATAAATATTGGAAATTGGAAAAGTTGCTGCTTAAGTTTTTATAATAGCAATTTGCATATACTCCAGAATGTTATGAAGAGTGATCAGATGAATTGCATAGTCCTTCTTTGCCATGAAAATTAACTTAATCCCAAAAAAACCTTTCCACTGCATTTCATTGCTGTCATTAAAGGACCTGCTGAGATCATTTCAGTAATCGTCTTGTTAACTCAGGTGAGAATGTTGACGAGCACAAGGCTGGAGATCATTATGTCAGGCTGATTGGGTAAAATGGCAGACTTGACATGTTAAAAGGAGGGTGATGCTTGAAATCATTGTTCTTCCATTGTTAACCATGGTGACCTGCAAAGAAACGCGTGCAGCCATCATTGCGTTGCATAAAAAGGGCTTCACAGGCAAGGATATTGTGGCTACTAAGATTGCACCTCAATCAACAATTTATAGGATCATCAAGAACTTTAAGGAAAGAGGTTCAATTCTTGTTAAGAAGTCTTCAGGGCGTCCAAGAAAGTCCAGCAAGCGCCAGGATTGTCTCCTAAAGAGGATTCAGCTGCGGGATCGGAGTGCCACCAGTACAGAGCTTGCTCAGGAATGGCAGCAGGAAGGTGTGAGCGCATCTGCACGCACAGTGAGGCGAAGACTTTTGGAAGATGGCCTAGTGTCAAGAAGGGCAGCAAAGAAGCCACTTCTCTCCATAAAAAACATCAGGGACAGATTGATCTTCTGCAGAAAGTATGGTGAATGGACTGCTGAGGACTGGGGCAAAGTCATATTCTCCGATGAAGCCTCTTTCCGATTGTTTGTGGCATCTGGAAAAAGGCTTGTCCGGAGAAGAAAAGGTGAGCGCTACCATCAGTCCTGTGTCATGCCAACAGTAAAGCATCCTGAGACCATTCATGTGTGGGGTTGCTTCTCATCCAAGGGAGTGGGCTCACTCACAATTTTGCCAAAAAACACAGCCATGAATAAAGAATGGTACCAAAACACCCTCCAACAGCAACTTCTTCCAACAATCCAACAACAGTTTGGTGAAGAACAATGCATTTTCCAGCACGATGGAGCACCAAAAGTGATAACTAAGTGGCTCGGGGACCAAAACATTGACATTTTGGGTCCATGGCCTGGGAACTCCCCAGATCTTAATCCCATTGAGAACTTGTGGTCAATCCTCAAGAGGCGGGTGGACAAACAAAAACCCACTAATTCTGACAAACTCCAAGAAGTGATTATGAAAGAATGGGTTGCTATCAGTCAGGAATTGGCCCAGAATTTGATTGAGAGCATGCCCAGTCGAATTGCAGAGGTCCTGAAAAAGAAGGGCCAACACTGCAAATACTGACTCTTTGCATAAATGTCATGTAATTGTCGATAAAAGCCTTTGAAACGTATGAAGTGTGTGTAATTATATTTCACTACATCACAGAAACAACTGAAACAAACTTCTAAAAGAAGTTTAGCAGCAAACTTTGTGAAAACTAATATTTGTGTCATTCTCAAAACTTTTGGCCACGACTGTACATTATACATCAGACTATTAATCGATTTTTACCATTTATTTGAATAAATTTTACCCACTCAAGTTCTTGGTTTTACATGTGTTTTGGATGGTGAGTGCTGGTTTATTTATTTACTCTTCAGTATCTTGTTTACTGAAAGGGTTATGGATCAGAGGAGAGGATGTGGGTACCGGCATCTGACGTGAATGCCAGTCGTTTGGTGAAAGCCTTTCACAGGTCTTATCCGGATAAGGTTGGTCCTGTGTGCAGGAGGTCACCCGTAGAAGGCGGGGTACTGTCAAGGACGTACCGAGACATACGGATGTTCCCGCGACAGCTGGCAGGAGATCTGTGAGACTGGCAACACGTGGTTTGATCTGACATGTTTTAATTTTGGATCAAATGACTTCTGTGTTGTTTCTGGTTCTTGCCACACCTTCTTTCCACAGGTGTGGCTATTGTGGTCAATTAACCTTCTCTATTTATTGTTGTTTCTCCCACCATGCTATGCGGTTTATAGCTTCTGTTGGACTTGTGGTTAGCTTGTGTTTGGTTCTCGGCTGAGTTTCTGGTGCTATCAAAGCTTCATTAAATGGTGTTTCCTTTCCCTTTTGTATTTTGTTTATATATATATATATATATATATATATATATATATATATATATATATACACTTACCTAAAGAATTATTAGGAACACCATACTAATACGGTGTTGGACCCCCTTTTGCCTTCAGAACTGCCTTAATTCTAGGTGGCATTGATTCAACAAGGTGCTGATAGCATTCTTTAGAAATGTTGGCCCATATTGATAGGATAGCATCTTGCAGTTGATGGAGATTTGAGGGATGCACATCCAGGGCACGAAGCTCCCATTCTACCACATCCCAAAGATGCTCTATTGGGTTGAGATCTGGTGACTGTGGGGGCCATTTTAGTGCAGTGAACTCATTGTCATGTTCAAGAAACCAATTTGAAATGATTCGAGCTTTGTGACATGGTGCATTATCCTGCTGGAAGTAGCCATCAGAGGATGGATACATGTTCTCATTCTGTTTACGCCAAATTCGGACTCTACCATTTGAATGTCTCAACAGAAATCGAGACTCATCAGACCAGGCAACATTTTTCCAGTCTTCAACAGTCCAATTTTGGTGAGCTCGTGCAAATTGTAGCCTCTTTTTCCTATTTGTAGTGGAGATGAGTGGTACCCAGTGGGGTCTTCTGCTGTTGTAGCCCATCCGCCTCAAGGTTGAGCGTGTTGTGGCTTCACAAATGCTTTACTGCATACCTCGGTTGTAACAAGTGGTTATTTCAGTCAATGTTGCTCTTCTATCAGCTTGAAGCAGTCGGCCGATTCTCCTCTGACCTCTAGCATCCACAAGGCATTTTTGCCCACAGGACTGCCGCATACTGGATGTTTTTCCCTTTTCACACCATTCTTTGTAAACCCTAGAAATGGTTGTGTGTGAAAATCCCAGTAACTGAGCAGATTGTGAAATACTCAGACCTGCCCGTCTGGCACCAACAACCATGCCAAGCTCAAAATTGCTTAAATCACCTTTCTTTCCCATTCTGACATTCAGTTTGGAGTTCAGGAGATTGTCTTGACCAGGACCACACCCCTAAATGCATTGAAGCAACTGCCATGTGATTGGTTGACTAGATAATTGCATTAATGAGAAATAGAACAGGTGTTCCTAATAATTCTTTAGGTGAGTGTATATAAAGTGTGTGTGTGTGTTGCCTTTCCCTGTTTATCATCAGGCCTAAGGGAGACTCCTGTTCGTCTTTCCCTTTGGAGGAACAGGTAGACTCAGTCCTGACATTAGTTCCAGGGTCCTATAGGGTGAGATAGGATTCTAGGTATCCGGTGTATGAACTTGTTCATACTGGTAGTCTGTCAGGACTGAAGTTAGGGTTTTCTCTAGGAGGTGTCCATCTTCCTTTCCTAGTTTCCAGGCCTTATTCCGGCATCCTCTTTCCCTCCTATGCTTGGTGTGGTGTTTTCCTCCCACACACGAGCTTGACAGTACATCAGAGTATATATAAGGGAATACTCTGAATGTGTTCTGCCCATAGGCCTGAAAAACGAGATGTGATCTGAACTCAGCCTTTAAAGGGGTTTTCTGCATGCAGGACTTTTCTCCCTGCTATTTTTGAAGAACTCTGCATTGGAAGTCCCAAACAGCTTCCGATGCAGATGTGAATGTAGCTTTAAATGGGTGTTTATGAGCTGTCAGGAGTTTAGATATAAGGGTTATCCATCCAACCGTCAGAGCTGCAACCTGATGGGTTCAGTGTGAAACTGAAAACAAGATGCTCTGAAAATAGACTGAAACTTAACCCTGTAGAACAAAAACTGTTGAATTTTTTTAAATAATAACCAAATGATTTGAAAAATTATTTAGCCCCAAATGAGTAAAATGCAATTATAAAAGAAATTGCCCCCAAAGGTGTTAATAGCCTTTAAACACATAATCAAAAGATCAATCTAAACCTTAACAATATTTTAAGTTTTAGTAATCTGTAAAATATATTTCTACATGAAATGTTATCTGATTTAATTTCCACAGTGTTTAAATATTTTTCTATAAAAGATAAGGGTACGTTCTGGCAGATTTGTTGCAGAAGTTTTTTTGTGCGAGAAATTCCATTCTCTACATCTGGATACGGTTTCTGTAGCTTGTGCATGGACTTTTACCAGTGGTGTAACTAGAAATTACAGGGCCCCACAGCAAATTTTTTAAAGGGCCCCTCCTCCAGTGCAACCCTCACCCCTGCAGCCAGTTAGGATTGCTCTCTCAGACGAGGCCCGACAGCTGCTCCATCCTTTTCCTACATGTATATTCTGTATTTCATGTCATTGTATAATACTGTTGAGGGGGCCCTGACAATAAAATCTTTAAAGGCTATGTACACCTTTGAGGGCAATTTTTTTTATTATTGCGTTGTACTTATTTAGCAAAAAAATCTTTTTTTTTCAATTGGTCTTTTTTTAAAATATGGCTTTTTTGCGTTCATAGCTGAGATGCTATAGCAGCAGCCTGTGGATTATTTGTCTTTCCCATCATCTGGGGGAGTAGAAGGACTTCTTATCTCTGCTATCTGACATTGTAAACATGTCATTAAAGGGGTTATCCAACCCCTATAATGACCTTCCTAATGCCCGGACACCTCATATAGGTTATACTTACCCCGCTCCCCGGCACCTGTGTTGCTTCTGATTCCTGCACGGCTACCGCTGCATCTCCCCGTCGAGCAGATCAAAAAATCCGGGAGGGCAGCCAATAGCAGGCCACGGCGGGGACGAGCCTCCCTGGCATCGCGGGTGACGCTAGGGAGGCTTGTCCACGTCACGGCCTGCTATTGGCTGCTCCCCTCCATCGGCAGATGTTTTGATCCGCGCGACACGGAAATGCAGCGGCAGCCATGCGTGCATCAGGAGTGACGCAGGTCCCAGGGAGAGGGGTTAGTATGACCTGTATGAGGTGCCTGGGCATTTTGGGGTGGCATTATAGGTGTTGGATAACCCCCTTAAAGCTTAGTTATGAAATTACTGATAAGAATGTGGCTTAAATAAGTGTATATGACCTCTTAGTTGTTTAGCGATAAGGTTTATTAGATGACCGGCACAAAGTGAAAGTACCAGTCACACAGCTAGAAAACCAGTTAACCATTTGTGACAAAATGGCTCAATATTTTTAATAAAAGCCAATTGAAGGACTTCCGGTTCCGGCGCGCTCCTATGAGGAGGTAGAGAGAGTCAGCTCCGAGTGCTCGGTTACAACTAGTCGGGGTATCGGCTGCAAAACGGGGCGACAGCTCCTCTAGAACACCTCCGGTGGTGGAGACACTGCCGATGGAAAGATACATCGTGCGCGGCGGCACCCCGACACCAGTATCATCGCTCTCACAGCGAGACACATCGCCCTGCAGGGTACAAAGTAAGATGGCGGACCGGCGCCAAAGACCTACCCGCTCTTCTTCGCAGCCTCCTACTCAGCCAGCAGAGAATGAGGTACACCATACGAAGACCCAGACCCTTTCTCAGGCACAATGGCTGGAGCTCCCTTGCAAGGAGCTGGCTATAGAAGTGGCGAACCTGCTAGCGCCTGACATTAAGGCGTCCCTGGAAGCTACAGTGACCACGTGTCTTCAAAATATACACGGGGAGATCGCACAGCATACGCCCCAATTGCAGGAGTTAGAAAAGAGAGTAGGAGATATGGAGGACAGGCTTGATAAAACACAAAGCTTGGCGGAAAGCACCCTCAAGGAGAATCAGATTCTCAGAAATAAAACTGACGACCTGGAAAACCATTCACGACAGAATAATCTGAGAATCGTGGGACTTCCTGAATCGATCCCCCCTAACCAATAATATGTTCAACGGAATTACCACAGGCCTTGGAGCTGCAACAGCAGATGACCGTTGAAAGAGCACACCGTGTTGGTCCTATGAGAGAGGCTCTTAAAGAAGGATTAGGTCAAAGACACAGAGCGGTAATAGTTAAAAACCTGAACTATGCTGAGAAAGAAGTTCTCTTAAACACCTACAGAAAAGCAACACGCCTGCCACAAATTCGTGGACACAAGATTTTACTATTTGGGGATTATTCGGCTGAAGTCGCCAGGAAACGGAGAGCGTTTTCCACGATTTGCACGCAGCTTGTCCAGGATAAGGTGAAATTCGCACTGATTTATCCGGCTACCCTCAGGATCTTTAGAAAGGAGGGAACCATTGAAACATACCACACTCCGGCCGAAGCAAGAAAGAGCCTAGAGGATCGACACAAGTCTACTCCTGCTTACGTCTCCCAGAGGGGGAATCATCATCAAGGACTCCCCCGCAGGAACCGTCCGGGATCCTCTCCAAACACTCAGCGAGGAGAACAAAGCCAGACATCAAGCCCAGAATGGGAATGAGACCGTTATAAGTAAAGGTAACTGGCTGAATACTTCCTTGAAGGACTTGGTTTCAATAGAGAGAAAGTACCACCGGTCCTTAGAGTCGAACTTTTACTATGGTAGTGAAAAGCACTAATGTTAGATTGTGATTTAGTTATTTATGCATTCTGGTTGTGGATATACCAGCAATCTTGACCAGAAGGGAGCGAAAAAGGGTAAGTCTAGACTAATATACTGTTGGTTGGTTCTATCTCCTGAAAGGAGAATTATTGTTGGGATGTTGGGAAGGGGGAGAGGGGAGGAGCTTCTTTGTATAGCGATATTCCATGGGTACGAAAATGTTTCTTTAATGATGTTAATTGGCGGAGATCGGCGTCCACCGGGTGTGTCTCCTACTAGGATCAAAGGTACTAACAAGTTATGAAAATCGTGACTTGGAATGATAAAGGCCTAAAGGCCCCACATAAAAGAGTGTCGATTTTACGACATTTAAAGAAACTAGATGCTGACATTGCTTTACTGCAGGAGACGCACCTGGGAGGAGGATTTCTGGCGAATAAAGCGAATGTGGGTGGGTCAAGTGTATGGTTCACCAGCACAAGGGAGGAAGGCAGGAGTTCTGACATTAATACATCGACGTTTGCGTCATAATTTGATTACATGCCACAGCGGTGATGAGGGGAGGGTGTTGATGACTAAATTGGAGACTGATGCAGGAGAACTGACTATATTTAACATATATGGTCCTAATGTGGGGCAGCCAAGCTTTTATAAGACACTGGTTCCAGTTATATTGAAGAAGGGCAAGGGGCAGATACTAGTGGCAGGAGACTTTAATGCGATAGGAAAATTGGAAGAAGATCGTAAACATTCCGGTACTGATATTTTGCCTAAAACTCAGGGGAACTTTACTTTAGAACCCTTTTTGGAAGCTACTGGGTTGAATGATATGTGGAGATTTTTTAATCCGATGGTAAGAGAGTTTACTCACTTCTCCCATGCTCAATGTTCATGGTCTACGATTGACTATGTTTGGTCCTCACAATTGCTGATGCAGAGAGTGGAAAGGGTGGAGATTTCAGATCTAATCATCTCAGATCACGCCCCAGTAGTTGCTCATATAAGGGAGATAATGCCTAGAGGTAGTGATTATATGTGGCGGATCCCTAGTCATTTGCTATTAGACGAAGACTTTCACGATAGGTTAAAGCGCTGGTGGTGGGAGTTTCAGGAGAATAACAAGGCACACACGGAGGATCATCTCCTGTTCTGGGAGACGGCTAAATCTGTTCTCAGGGGAAATATAATATCATATGCATCAGCTAAAAGGAAAAAAGTACTAGATCAATATAGACAGGCAATTGAAAAGGTACGGCAAGCGTACACTTCATTTTTGACAGACCCCTCGTCCATAAACAGGATCAATTGGATTACTACAAAACACTCATATGACCATTACTTAGAACTAAAAACGAGGATGTTTCTAGATCAAAAATCGGCTGAATTCTTCAAATTTGGGAATAAAGCGGGTAAAATGTTAGCTAACCTAACTAAAGCTCAAAGAGGGAGTGGAGGACCTAATAAAATTATAGAGGAAGATGGAGAGGAAATAAGAGATTTAAAAACTATCACGCAGTGCTTTGGGAAATTTTATAAACAACTGTACTCACAGGAGCCCTGTGAAGGATCTCGTGGTAAGGAGCTTTTGGCGAAGGTCCAATTACCTTGATTGACAGAGGAAGCACTAGCATATTTGAATTCTCCTATTACGGAAGGTGAGGTGAAACTAATTGTAAACAACCTAAAAAACGGGAAGGCTCCCGGACCTGACGGGTATACAGGTGAATTTTTTTAATTACTAATTCCAGAACTCACACCAACCTTGACGAAATTGTTAAATTTTTTCATGGAAGGTGGAGATATGATGCATACAGGGAACATGGCGTATATTAAAGTTATTTTAAAACCGGGTAAAGATCCGAATTTAGGCTACTTTGAAGGGGCTCACAAGCGGCCCCGAACGCATCTGTCCAGCTACTAATGCATTCTGAGTGGACGCGGATCCGCTCAGAATGCATCAGTCTGGCAGCGTTCAGCCTCCTTCGGGTGTCCGCCTGGCCGTGCGGAGGCAAGCGGATCCGTCCAGACTTACAATGTAAGTCAATGGGGACGGATCCGTTTGAAGATGACACAATATGGCTCTATTTTTAAACGGATCCGTCCCCCATTGACTTTCAATGTAAAGTCTGGACGGATCCGTTCAGGCTACTTTCACACTTAGATTTTTTTTTAAACTATAATGCAGATGGATCCGTTCTGAACGGATCCAAACGTCTGCATTATAGGAGCGGATCCGTCTGTGCAGTCATCAGACGGACCCGCTCTGAACGCTAGTGTGAAAGTAGCCTTAACTAGTTCATACAGGACAATATCTCTGATCAATCAAGATCTGAAGATCTTCACTAAGATTCGAGCAGACAGGCTGGCAACTTATATGCCAGACCTATTAGGCCCACACCAGGTGGGATTCACTAGAAAAAGAGCGGCGGTGACAAATATTAGAACTGTGCTTGCTGTACAGGATTATCTAGCTCATAATAAAGTGAGCAATAATCAACCAGCCTTTCTATCGTTAGACGCCGAAAATGCTTTTGATAATGTAAATTGGAGATGGTTGGGGTGGACCCTGGATGCCTTTGGAGTAAGGGGTCCGTTCCGAACGGCAGTAGATGGTATGTACAGCAGGCCACAAGCAAGAGTCAGTCTTCCGGGTTTTCTTTCTGATTCATTTACGCTCGCGAAGGGAACTAGACAAGGATGTCCCCTCTCACCCCTTCTCTTTAACTTAGCTTTGGAGCCGTTAGTGAAGTATTTGATTCATTCAGATACTTTTGAGGGAATTAGGGTAGGTGGAAGGGAAGTAAAATTGATATGCTTCGCAGATGATGTCCTGATATTCATGTCTGACCCTCAGAAGCATGTGCGGAAAATAGTGGAGAAAATACTTTACTTCGGCTCTGAGACGGGGTACAAGATCAGTAAAAGCCAACTGTTAATCCTGTCTGAGAAGACGCCTCACTCTAGCACTTTTGAAGCAGTGGAGGTGGTCCCGCAATTTTTAACATACCTTGGTATTAAAATAGGAAAATCGCCAGCCTCTTTATATACACTGAATTACGTACCTCTTATACAGAAGATAGAAAAGGAATTAGATAGATGGTCTAACCTCCCCTTATCTTTATTTGGAAGAGCCCACCTAATAAAAATTATTAGCTTTGCGAGATTATTATACCCAATGCAGACAATTCCTTTACTAAGTAAACACACTGACGTAAGAAGACTAAACAAAAGCTTTATTCGATTTCTTTGGAATAAAAAACGTCAGAGAATTAGCTATGAGAAATTGAATCTGACAAAATGGGAGGGAGGAATTCACCTCCCTAATATTAGAAATTACAACCCAGCTGCCCTAACTAGACATAATAGGGATTGGATCTGGAATACCTCTTTTTTCTCTAATAGAGATTTGGAGAGTGCTTTGGTTGCCCCTTGGGATCTAGTGGCACTTTTACACTCAAGAATAAGAGATTTGCCATTAGGGGTAAAATCTTATACCCTGATTAAAGATACCACAGCGGCATGGAGAGCGATCAGGAAACTATATAGATTACCAATGTATGTTTCTCCCTGCATGCCTCTCTGGACGCTTCCAGCCTTCCCTTCTGGAAGGGAATCTAAAATGTTTCATAAATGGAAGGAAAAAGGGCTGATCAGGCTAAGAGACATTTTGAATCCTTTGGGGTTGGAAATAATGTCTTGGGAAGGTATTAAGCACAAATTTTCTTTCCCAGACTCCCAAATACTGTCATACCTGCAGATTAAATCCTTTTGTAGGCAACAAACTTCAAAGTTGGGAGATAGTGACAGACTGGCCTGGTTTGAGGGACTAATGGGTAGAGTAGGATTAGCCTGCTCTCTATCGGATCTATATCATAGAATTCAAAGTATCCAAACTTTAGCTTTGGGGGTGACAGTTTTTAAAAAATGGGAGAGAGAATTGCAGGATGATTCCTTGACTGTGAAGATTAGAGCAGGCATGGAGAGAGTGAGGCAGGCAATTAGCAGTGAAACCTGGAGAGAGATGCAATTTCGTATTATCCATAAACCAGCATACGCATTTGATATCTCATACAGGGATGCCCCTGCTCATTACCTTAGGAACTGCCCAAAATGTCAACTCCCAAGGGCTAATTTACTACATGGTCTATGGGATTGTCCTAGTATCTCCCAACTTTGGAGCCAGGGCAGGGATTATATTAAAGAAATTTGGAAGGTGGAGGTGAGTCCTACTCACAACATTGCATATTTCATTGTATTCCGAGAAGCCCGGAGGGAGATCAAAATCAAGCTATAGGAGTTAAAGGAGTACATTTATTTTTATTGGCTATAAAAAAATGCTTGTTAAGACACTGGATACACCCTACCATTCCTAGTTTAGACGAGGTGATCGGTACAATGAAATATGTTCTATACATGGACCGGTTGGAGGCAGAGAAACATAAAGGAAAAATGACAAAAGCATTTTTCCTTAAGTGGAAGCAATTCGTGACTCATGCACTACCTCAAGAAGAAGTGAGGGAATTGATGCTTCCATTTCAAAGTACACTATGGTAACTGGAAGAACAGGCTAAAGGCACTTTAGGCAAATTATCCGTTAGTTAGGATGAAAACACTGATACACATTGGAGGACATCATTTCAAATAGTCACAAATAGAAATGAGTATCTATGGAAAGGATATTGCTATTTTTTCTGTTTATGTTTGTTTGGGACAGGGAGGGAGGTGGGGAGGGGATTATATTAAAATGGGGAACTTTTGCCATGCTATTCCTGCTTTATTGAGAATGATTTGTACAAAAAATATATTTTTATCTTGTCATTGCAGGAAAAGTATTAACTGATGAATGTTTATAATGCAGATAATGTAAGAATATCTATGATATATCCGATTTGTACATGCATATTTTTGTTTCTTCCCTTAATAAAGTTTATTAAAAAAAAAAAAAAAGCCAATTGAAAAATTTAGTAAAATGTAATCATAACCAAAAATTGCCTCCAAAGGTGTACATAGCCTTTAATCTTATTAATATGTGTCGAACTGTAGCAAAAATGTCTTCCACATGTGAGCCTAGGGTTCTGTTCTGATTGCATTCCATTAAAGTTGTATGTCCACAGGATTCCCCGACATATACCTTAGATGGAAGGCTCCACGTATGCCACTGTAAGGGCTTAGGCTGAGTTCACATTACATCGGGGGTGCAGTTTGGAGCCTACATTGCAGATTCCATCAAAAACAGCAGACAATTAAGTCCTGCATGCATGTCTAGTAAAATGATGTACTCCCTAACGGAAACCTAACAACCCTATTATAGTCAGTGTGGTCCCTCTGGTGCTATTAGTGTCAGCTATGTGCTGGATACGGCACTAACGTTGTTTCCACTAGTTTGTTCGGTTAATAATGTGAACGCTGCCTTACAGTGACGTTCATGTAAAAAAAAATTTATATATATACAGTACAGACCAAAAGTTTGGACACACCTTCTCATTCAAAGAGTTTTCTTTATTTTCATGACTATGAAGGCATCAAAACTATGAATTAACACATGTGGAATTATATACATAACAAACAAGTGTGAAACAACTGAAAATATGTCATATTTTAGGTTCTTCAAAGTAGCCACCTTTTGCTTTGATTACTGCTTTGCACACTCTTGGCATTCTCTTGATGAGCTTCAAGAGGTAGTCCCCTGAAATGGTCTTCCAACAGTCTTGAAGGAGTTCCCAGAGATAAAACAGTAGTGATACACCGGCGCTTGCACTGAGTTTAACTGACGCAGCGGTACCGCAACGGTATCGCCACCGTTGCATATCAAATAAATGATGTGTGCAATATATATATAGGTACTGCGCGACTTGTACTCCCTATTGCTTTCTCAATCAGAATGGCACCATGAAGATACGCAGTGTTTATAACAGGGACTTACAGTTTGGTTGTGATGTCTTAATCCTAGATGTTCCTCTGTATGCGCTGTTCTTCTGCGTCTTTCCGGTTCTCTTCTTTTTTCTTTTTGTTTTTGGTGCCGTTCGGGATGAGGAAAGGTTTGGGGAGCTGAGCCCTAATGGTAACAACTGTTTTTAATAAAATTGTTTCTTGAGCTTGCCCCGGCCGGTGGCACAGCTCGTGGTTTAAAAGAAGCCGCTTGTTCGCGCTCGCTCGGAGCGCTGCGTGACGTCACGGCAGTGGCTATGGTGGACCAGGAGGACCAAAGTTTTCTCCAACGCGTTTCGATTAGTTCGCTAATCTTCGTCAGAGAGGAACATCTAGGATTAAGACATCACAACCAAACTGTAAGTCCCTGTTATAACCACTGCGTATCTTCATGGTGCCATTCTGATTGAGAAAGCAATAGGGAGTACAAGTCGCGCAGTACCTATATATATATATTGAGTTCCCAGAGATGCTTAGCACTTGTTAGCCCTTTTGCCTTCACTCTGCGGTCCAGCTCACCCCAAACCATCTCGATTGGGTTCAGGTCCGGTGACTGTGGAGGCCAGATCATCTGGCGCAGCACCCCATCACTCTCCTTCATGGTCAAATAGCCCTTACTTTCAAGGTTTTCCCAATTTTTTGGCTGACTGACTGACCTTCATTTCTTAAAGTTATGATGGCCACTCGTTTTACTTTACTTAGCTGCTTTTTTCTTGCCATAATACAAATTCTAACAGTCTATTCAGTAGGACTATCAGCTGTGTATCCACCTGACTTCTCCTCAACGCCACTGATGGTCCCAACCCCATTTATAAGGCAAGAAATCCCACTTATTAAACCTGAGAGGGCACACCTGTGAAGTGAAAACCATTTCAGGGGACTACCTCTTGAAGCTCATCAAGAGAATACCAAGAGTGTGCAAAGCAGTAATCAAAGCAAAAGGTGGCTACTTTGAAGAACCTAGAATATGAAATTTTTTCAGTTGTTTCACACTTGTTTGTTATGTATATAATTCCACATAGTTTTGATGCCTTCAGTGGGAGTCTACAATTTTCATAGTCATAAAAATAAAGAAAACTCTTTGAATGAGAAGGTGTGTCCAAACTTTTGGTCTGTACTGTATATATATATATATATATATATAGTGCGTGGTATACAGGTTTTTTAGGACAGTTCTAGATGGAAAAGTTCTACGTGGAGGTATACATGGTATAGATAAGTACTGTATACCCCCTATGGCTACGTTTGACATATGCATACTCCAAACTCGTTCACATAAGGTGATGTGGTCGAAGCCTGGTCCATTCACACGTTGGTAGTGTATTGCGTATCTGCAATACACCCGGCCGGCACCCCCATAGAACTGCCTATTCTTGTCCGCAATTGTGGACAAGAATAGGTCCTGTTCTATTTTTTTCCGGAGCCGCGGACCGGAAGTTCAGAGCCCTGCTCCGAAAATGCGGATGCAGACAGCACACTGTGTGCTGTCCGCATCCATTCCTACCCCTTAGAGAATGAATGGGTCCGCATCCGTTCCAGGTAATTGCGGAATGGGTGCGGGCACATTCTACAGACGTGTGAATGGACCCTTAAAGGCCGAAGCTCCACGGTGATTTGTCATGGATGCACATACATGGTACAATATATATCATACTACATACATATTTCTATGTAATTCTATCTCATCTCCTGTTTTTAGGTATCGCAGATTCTATACTTATAGGATTCTATTGAGATTGAATTTAACTATGATTTTGAATGATATGAAAAAGCAGTTTTTGACCTGGCTCATCCCCTAAATCACAAGAAATTGGATGTCAAACCTCATCTTCTGCTGTGCTTTGTGCAGTTAAAGAAGAACTTGTAATGTATTTAGCACGTTCAGGCATTGTAATTTCCTCTGCATTGAAATCTTCATGTATTAAATTGTGGATTTGCTGTCATTGTAAATTTTTGAAATCCATACTCGCAGGTCAATTTCCCCAGTGGATCTTCTCTCCACAGAGTGGGAATGAGATTTTGTAAAATCACATCTACTTCATTGGTATATATATATATATATATATATATATATATATATATACAGGGTGGGCCATTTATATGGATACACCTTAATAAAATGGGAATGGTTGGTGATATTAACTTCCTGTTTGTGGCACATTAGTATATGTGAGGGGGGAAACTTTTCAAGATGGGTGGTGACCATGGCGGCCATTTTGAAGTCAGCCATTTTGAATCCAACTTTTGTTTTTTCAATAGGAAGAGGGTCATGTGACACATCAAACTTATTGGGAATTTCACAAGAAAAACAATGGTGTGCTTGGTTTTAACGTAACTTTACTTTTTCATGAGTTATTTACAAGTGTCTGACCACTTATAAAATGTGTTCAATGTGCTGCCCATTGTGTTGGATTGTCAATGCAACCCTCTTCTCCCACTCTTCACACACTGATAGCAACACCGCAGGAGAAATGCTAGCACAGGCTTCCAGTATCCGTAGTTTCAGGTGCTGCACATCTCGTATCTTCACAGCATAGACAATTGCCTTCAGATGACCCCAAAGATAAAAGTCTAAGGGGGTCACTGGATATGCGAAATTTTTTACATGATGATGTGTTTCCCTCTTTATGCACTGAAGCTGGCACGTTCCCTGAGTTTTTCCAGCAAGATGGTGCACCCACCACCACATTATGGGTGCCAGGTCCGAGCATTCCTAGTTGAACAGTTTCCTGGAAAGTGGATTGGTCGTCGTGGGCCAGTTGATAGGCCCCCAAGGTCTCCCGATCTGACCCCCTTAGACTTTTATCTTTGGGGTCATCTGAAGGCAATTGTCTATGCTGTGAAGATACGAGATGTGCAGCACCTGAAACTACGGATACTGGAAGCCTGTGCTAGCATTTCTCCTGCGGTGTTGCTATCAGTGTGTGAAGAGTGGGAGAAGAGGGTTGCATTGACAATCCAACACAATGGGCAGCACATTGAACACATTTTATAAGTGGTCAGAAACTTGTAAATAACTCAAAAAAGAATAAAGTTTTGTTAAAACCAAGCACCCCATTATTTTTCTTGTGAAATTCCCAATAAGTTTGATGTGTCACATGACCCTCTTCCTATTGAAAAAACAAAAGTTGGATTCAAAATGGCCGACTTCAAAATGGCCGCCATGGTCACCACCCATCTTGAAAAGTTTCCCCCCTAACTTATACTAATGTGCCACAAACAGGAAGTTAATATCACCAACCATTCCCATTTTATTAAGGTGTATCCATATAAATGGCCCACCCTGTGTATGTATGTATATATATATATATATATATATATATATATATATATATATATAGAGAGAGAGAGAGAATCGATAAATGGGCAGCACTCCAGAAATGAAAAAAAGAAATGTATTCACCCATTAGGCAATGCGACGTTTCGGCTCAGTGCTAGAGCCTTCCTCAAGCAATGTGTTAAGACAAAGTGCTCAGTATATATTGCAAACTCAATTAATGTACTGAATTACAATCAAGTGTCAATCAATAATAAAAGTCAAAAGTGACAAGTAATAAATATACCAACATGATACATATCTAATGTGAGAGTGATTACAATACATGATTAAAAATCTATTTCATATACAAAAAAACTTTACAGAAAACATGATTCTCAATACAAATACATAAGTTATCGTAAATATCATGAATGATTATGTGTCATGTGCAATCAATTAGATAAAGTGTGCAGTGCTTACTAGATGATGTATCAAACGGAGAAAAGAGGGAGGAGAAAACAGAAGGATGACGTATGCAGCTTTCATCATATCATTATAACAGGCGTGTCTATGCGCATGCGCCCTTTCTTCTAGATGTCAGAGCGGCCATATTGGATAAGGGAATATCCCATAGATGGTCTAGCGCATGCGTGGTGACTGAAACCAAATTAAACATGTCAGAGAGTCCCGATGCAGAGCTCTATTTACGAGCTACCTGCAACCAATGTGGGGGGAGGGGTGGCTGTGTGGGACTAGGTGAGCGCATCCACATCCTAAACAGACATTGAGCCCTCTTCTGTGGACACGGACAAAACACCAATCCACACGTCAATGCAGGGTCATGTCGCGTCCGCATCCGAAACCCACATATCACCATCATTCCAGAGGGTTCTCCTCCATAGGGACTCGCCGGCAATGAATGAATAAATAGATATCCGTCAAAAATCATAAACCATCATCATATTGTCATGGTAACGGGGCGCAATCTCCACAACTTGAATCAGCCTCTATCTTCTCCTCTCAAATCTCCGTGACACATTATCTGTAACATAAACATACAGAGTTAAACTCAAATAATATTTTGATTAAAAAATCATACAACAATATGTATGTATACTTTGTCCGTCACAACAGACCACAAAAATACAGAAAATAAGCCGTCTAGACCAACAGAGGATAGGGGCAAGCCAACCCCTCATGAAAACACTCCAATCTTGTAGTCAATATTCAGACCATGCGGTTTCAAAGCATTTAATGAATGGATCCACTGCAATTCTCCGATGCGTGGTGATCCAGGAGGAATTATCCAGGGCGATGAATGCTGGAATCATTGATGATGGTTTGAGGGATTTTCTCACGGTACCATATCCGATCACTCCGATCACGGTAATCAAAATATTATTTGAGTTTAACTCTGTATGTTTATGTTACAGATGATGTGTCACGGAGATTTGAGAGGAGAAGATAGAGGCTGATTCAAGTTGTGGAGATTGCGCCCCGTTACCATGACAATATGCTGATGGTTTATGATTTTTGACGGATATCTATTTATTCATTCATTGCCGGCGAGTCCCTATGGAGGAGAACCCTCTGGAATGATGGTGACATGTGGGTTTCGGATGCGGACGCGACATGACCCTGCATTGACGTGTGGGTTTGTGTTTGGTCCGTGTCCACAGAGGAGGGCTCCATGTCTGTTTAGGATGTGGATGCGCTCACCTGGTCCCACACAGCCACCCCCCCACATTGGTTGCAGGTAGCTCGTAAATAGAGCTCTGCATCAGGACTATTTGACATGTTTAATTTGGTTTCAGTCACCACGCATGCGCTAGACCATCTATGCGATATTTCCTTATCCAATATGGCCGCTCTGACATCTAGAAGAAAGGGCGCATGCGCATAGACACGCCTGTTATAATGATATGATGAAAGCTGCATACGTCATCCTGACATGCGCACTGTCGCATGGGGCACGCTGAAGTAGAGGATGAGAAACTGGACGCCGCCATACTTCTGTTTTCTCCTCCCTCTTTTCTCCGTTTGATACATCATCTAGTAAGCACTGCACACTTTATCTAATTGATTGCACATGACACATAATCATTCATGATATTTACGATAATTTATGTATTTGTATTGAGAATCATGTTTTCTGTAAAGTTTTTTTGTATATGAAATAGATTTTTAATCATGTATTGTAATCACTCTCACATTAGATATGCATCATGTTGGTATATTTATTACTTGTCACTTTTTGACTTTTATTATTGATTGACACTTGATTGTAATTCGGCACATTAATTGAGTTTGCAATATATACTGAGCACTTTGTCTTAACACATTGCTTGAGGAAGGCTCTAGCACTGAGCCGAAACGTCGCATTGCCTAATGGGTGAATACATTTCTTTTTTTCATTTCTGGAGTGCTGCCCGTTTTTCGATTCTCTATATACGGGGTCTGCTTATCCCCAATTGGGCTGCTGCATCCATCCACCTGCCTTTTACTTTGACGGTGCTGCCACCCCTTTTTTCTTTATGTATAATATATATATACTAATATGTGGTGGATTTTCCGACTGCAGTTCTACGGTAGAATATCTGCAACGGATTGGCCATGTTTTTTTCCACACGGATCTGGGCATGTATTCCATGGTGAAATTAGTATGTAGGGAACCTATATATAGCCCAAAACAAGTTCAGGGCCCACCCCTGATTATAGCATGAAAGCCGACCAAAAGGAGTGGGTCAATATAGTACAAAGAACACTAATGGTACCAAAGTAATCCAAAATAGCATAATTTTATTAGAAAATCACAAAAACGCACATGATTGACACAAGTCACACAAAGACATTTAACACAGGTCACAATACATATTAAAAACCAAGAGGACCGATGGTGAACTGCTGGTAAATATTATAATAAATTGCACGTGCAAAAATCTTGATTGGTCATCAGTAGAAAGGTATATTAGACCTGACCGCTATGGCTCCAAAATTGCATCATACAACCCATATGCATATATTGTACAACAGATACCAATTTTGGGGGTGATAATACACGCCACAAAGGCTAACTGAGGCAATATGGTGACTACAATTAGAATAGGCACATAGAAAATACTGACCAAGCAACTGAGTATACCACGCAGCAACACCACCGGTCCGCTCCCCAACGCACGTTTCGCGTTCAGCTTTTTCAAGGGAAATTAGTATGTAGTCTGCTTAGAATCTACCTCCCATTTTGCCAGTTTTGCTCTATTGGTTAAAAAAAAGTGGCGTGTCATTACCTAGTAGTCAAACCTGGTATAGGCACATTAAATGGGGCTAAATCCATGTCCTTCAAACCTGCTGCAATATCCAAAGAGTCTCCTTTTTCTGCCATGTGCTTTTTTCCAGCAAAAAATGAATATTCTGGCCAAGATTTTTTTTTTTGTGTTGCCTAAATTCTCCCCACCCCCTTTAACAAGATAGCAGATATCCATGCCTAAAATTATTGTCCTGCATGACTCAGATCTGCACTGTGGCCTCTGTCCTTGGTGCTCGAGCGATCCCTTCATCTCATGCCTGTAGAAAGCCTTCTATATACGGTATTATGCACAGTACAGACCGCATCTATCTTGCCACCAACTTCACGAGATATCAGCAGTTCAGGAGTAGGAAGTAAATTGGCGGAGCACATTTATTTTCTGTGTTTTTTACTGTTCTGATCCTTTATTATATTTTATGGTGTCAGTAAATAATATTTTTCTATCATTCCACTTCTTTTCCTAGGTTCACATCTGTGATCTGCATTCTGCCAGCCTTGTACGCTGCAGCACAGCTTGCAATGAGAGGTACAGCCCTTCCACAGCGTCTACAGATCACCATGGCGACTAGGACATTTAAAGGACGTCACTGCAACCTGATCCTTAGTAACTGCCAATCATGTGAAATGGTGCTAGTCCTGCCCCGCCGGTCTCATTCCTCCGGTGTGATTGGGCTGTGGGAATGCCCCTCAGGTAGCAGGTTACTAGCTGGATGCAGGTAGCGTAGAGCAAGACACACAAGTATCAGGAGCTGCCGGTCTCCCCTTCAGCAGCATCCCTAATAAACTATGTCTCATGAAGGATTTGCTCCCGTAAGTATAAAAACTTTTTTCTGTGGATGGACTTAGGTTTTCTACGACGTTAAGTAACAAAGCTGTGTGCAAATGGATCCATGGTGTTAATAATTTACAGGATCCGAGCATCCTGCTGCCGTCTAAGATTGAGGAAGTAGATAGTGGGTGCACAAGGGGCACAATGGAAGACGGGCACAGACAGGAACTTTATTCTGGTTGTTCACAATGATGTCAGGATCCCTGTTCACTTAAAAGCATTAGAGAGCTTCAGTACTTGTGAAACTGTAATGCTCTGAAGCATCCGGACCCATTTAAAGGGAACCTGTCACGTTGACTGTGGTGTCTGAGCCGCATGTTATAGAGCCGGAGGAGCTGAGCAGATCGATGTATAGTTTTGTGGGAAATGATTCAGTAGCTCTTCAGCCATCTAAATCCCTGCTCATTCTGGACTTTGAAGTAATGGAGACGGTCCTATCAGTGATGACAGCCTTCCTCTATGACTGCGTATACACAGATAGCTGTCAATCACTGATAGGACCGTCTCCTTGATTACAACTTCCAGAATGAGTGGGAATGTGTAACCATAAGGCAGGACCACCCATGATACTTCTGGTCCCATTGATATCTAAAATTTTTGCTCCCATCCTACGTACACCCTTTGAACTCAGGTGCACTCCCAGGAACTTTTCCTGTTGGGCAACTGAAGCCAAAAAAGAAAGAGCAAGTGTCACTCTGACAATGAAAGTGCTGAAACTAAAAAACTGCTGAATTTAGGGGTTATTACAGAAAGGAGACATTACTTCACTTAAAGGGGTTATCCAACCCCTATAATGACCCCCCCCCCCCCCCAATGCCCGGGCTCGTATATATTATACGTACCTGCTCCCCGGCACCCACATCGATTCGGATCCCTGCATGGCCTCTGCATCTCTGGCGATGGGGGGAGCAGCCAATAGCACAGGCCGCGACAGGGACGAACTTCCCTAGCATCGCATGGTGATGCAGCAGTGGCCGTGCAGGGGTCCGGAGTGGGTGCCAGGGAGCAGGGAAGTATAATTTATACGAGGGGCCCAGGCATTGGGGGGGGGGGGGGATCATTATAGGGTTTGAATAACCCCTTTAATATGTAATGTGCTGATTATTATAGGGTGGTCTAGTTAACCCCCATCTACCCCTCACTGTTGATATTCTAACTTGTAAAATGAAAGGAGACCTCTTATGGAACTGCAGCCGCACGTAGAAAGCATATTTTCTACACACATTAGATGAGGTATGGATTACATGATTGTACAGGGATGCACAAACTTTTACATGGGCTACATTGTCAGAATGAACCAATTCCAAAGACCGCAGTGAACCTTAAAGGGACTGTCCCATGAAAAATATTCTACACTATTCAAACCAGCACCTGAATCTGAATATTTTGTAATTCCATGTAATTAAACATTTAGTCTAGCCAGTGAGCTATTCACTGAAATGTATCTGTATAGCACCTCCTGCTGTTTGTTCTTTTTCTTATTTCTTTGTCCTACTTGCTGAGATGGCCACACATGCTCAGTTTCATCCTTCAACTGCCTCCTTAGCTGTGATAGGGAGAGAGCTCCAGTAGAAGACACGCCCCCTGAGCTGCAGCAGAAAGGACACTCCCCTTGAGCGGTCAGGTTGATATAAATCTAGCAGAGCAATGAATGGGGAGATCTACGGATCCGTGTGAGGAACAGGGCTTGTTCTAGTTTTGTTAGAAAGAGGTTGTCATCTAATTTTCATTTTTCATTCATGGGATAACCCCTTTAACCCCTTAAGGACTCAGCCCTATTTCACCTTAAGGACTTGGCCATTTTTTGCAAATCTGACCAGTGTCACTTTAAGTGCTCATAACTTTAAAACGCTTTGACTTACCCAGGCCGTTCTGAGATTGTTTTTTCGTCACATATTGTACTTCATGACACTGCTAAAATTGGGTCAAAAAAGTTAATTTTTTTGCATAAAAAAATACAATTTTTACCGAACATTTTGAAAAATTAGCAAATTTCAAAGTTTCAGTTTCTCTACCTCTGTAATACATAGTAATACCCCCAAAAATTGTGATGACTTCACATTCCCCATATGTCTACTTCATGTTTGTAGCATTTTGGGAATGATATTTTATTTTTTGGGGATGTTACAAGGCTTAGAATTTTAGAAGCAAATTCTGAAATTTTTCAGAAATCTTCAAAATCCCACTTTTTATGGACCAGTTCAGGTTTGAAGTCATATTGTGAGACTTAGATAATAGAAACCTCCCAAAAATGACCCCATGCTAGAAACTACACCCCTCAAGGTATTCAAAACAGTTTTTTCAAACTTTATTAACCCTTTAGGTCTTCCACAAGAGTTAATGGCAGATTGAGAAACAATTTTGAAATATAAATTTTTTGGAAAATTTTCCAATATAATCAATTTTTTCCAGGAGTAAAACAAGGGTTAACTGCCAAACAAAACTCAAAATGGGTTGCCCCGATTCTGTAGTTTGCAGAAACACCCCATATGTGGTTGTAAACTACTGTTTGGCCGAACGGGAGCACATAGAAGGAGGGGAACACCATATGGGTTTTGGAAGGCAGATTTTGCAGGACTGGTTTTGTTTATACAATGTCCCATTTGAAGCCCCCTGTTGCACCCCTAGAATAGAAATTTCAAAAAAGTGACTCCATCTAAGAAAGTACACCCCTCAAGGTATTCAAAACTGGGTTTACAAACTTTGTTATCCCTTTAGGTGTTCCACAAGAGTTAATGGCAGATGGAGAAACAATTTAGAAATTTCTATTTTTTGGAAAATTTTCCAATATAATCAATTTTTTTCCAGGAGTAAAACAAGGGTTAACTGCCAAACAAAACTCAAAATGGGTTGCCCTGATTCTGTAGTTTGCAGAAACACCCCATATGTGGTCGTAAACTACTATTTGGCTAAACGGCAGGACATAGAAGAAGGGGAACGTCATATGGTTTTTGGAAGGCAGATTTTGCTGGACTGGTTTATTTACACCATGTACCCTTTCAAGCCCCCTGATGCACCCCTAGAGTAGAAACTCCATAAAAGTGACCCCATCTAGGAAACTACGGGATAAGGTGGTTGTTGTTTTGGGACTATTTTAGGGGTAAATATGATTTTTGGTTGCTCTATATTACTCTTTTTTGAGGCAATGTAACAAAAAAAATTAAATTCTAAAATTGTTTCTACATTGGCTATTTAGTTTTGTGGAACACCTAAAGGGTTAACATAGTTTGTAAAGTAACTTTTGAATACCTTGAGGGGTGTAGTTTCTTAGATGGGGTCACTTTTTTGGAGTTTCTAGTCTAGGCTACATCAGGGGGGGCTTCTAATGGGATATGGTGTCAAAAATAAAACTGTCCATCAAAATCTGCCTTCCAGAAACCGTATGGAGTTCCCTTCGTTCTATGCCCTGCCGTGCGGCTATATAGCCATTTACGACCACATATGGGGTGTTTCTGCAAACTACAGAATCAGGGCCATAAATATTGAGTTTTGTTTGGCTGTTAACCCTTGCTTTATTACCGGCAAAAAGGATTCAAATGGAAATTTTGCCCAAAAATGGTGTTTTGGCACCGTTTTTATTTTATATTTTTAACACCGTTCATCCGAGGCGTTTGGGCAAAAGTTATTTTTATAGCGACGACTTTTACGCACGCGACGATGCCCAATATGTATGGTTCTCAGACTTTGGAGACACTAAGCAGGCATCCTAAAAACTGCGGCCCTCCAGATGTTATAAAACAATTCCCACCATGCCCTGCTGATGGCTGTAGGTTGTCTGGGCATGCTGGGAGTTATAGTTTTACAACATTTGGAGGGCCGCAGTTTGAGGATGCCTGCACTAAAACGAATATTTTTTGGGGAAAAAAAAATTGTTTCCGTGTCTCCAAAGTCTGAGAGCCATAGTTTTTTATGTTCTCTAGTGGACTGTTGGGGATTATAAAAATTTTGTACTCCATGGAAGTGTGATACTCCCTGAAGCAATCGATAACGCAGAGGCCCGGATGATCGGGGCAAGTGTCGCACTGAGTGGTGGTGTCCTTCCGTATCCCCCTCCTGCGACACACTCTGCACTTTTTTTGGGTTCGTCCCTTCTTTCCAGTATGGGGGACCACACCTGGAAAGTGTTGGCCAGGGACGATCCGGGCGCCTCCAATTCCCGAGGTACGCCGGCCTGCTCTTTCCCGGTCTGAAAAGATCAGGTCCTTGAGGACTGCCTCATAGAATTGGAGGAATGTCCCTGTGCTGCCAGCGCTTCGGGATAGTACAAAAGAGTTGTACATGGCAACCTGCACCAAGTAGACCGCAACTTTTTTGTACCATGCCCGGGTTTTGCGCATGGCGTTATATGGCGTGAGGACTTGATCAGAGAGATCAACTCCTCCCATATACCGATTGTAGTCGACGATACAATCGGGCTTGAGAACCGTTGCCGCGGTACCTCGCACAGGGACAGGGGTGGTGCTGTTACCGTGGATTGTGGACAGCATAAGGACATCCCTCTTGTCCTTATACCTGACCAGCAACAGGTTTCCACTGGTAAGGGCACGGGTCTCACCCCTGGGGATAGGTACCTGGAGGGGGTAGGCAGGGAGGCCGTGTTGATTTTTCCGCACGGTCCTACAAGCGAACGTGGATCTGGCGGCAAGGGACCTGAACAAGGGAATGCTGGTATAAAAGTTGTCCACGTACAAGTGGTAACCGTTATCCAGCAGTGGGTACATAAGGTCCCACACAAGTTTCCCGGTAACACCCAGAGTGGGGGGACATTCTGGGGGTTGAATCCCGGAATCTCGCCCCTCGTACACACGAAATTTGTAAGTGTACCCTGAGGTACTCTCACAAATTTTGTATAGCTTCACGCCATACCTCGCCCGCTTTGTGGGAATATATTGGCGGAAACTGAGTCTCTCCTTGAACGCAACGAGAGACTCATCAACCGCGACCTCCCTTCCAGGTACGTAGGCCTGCTGAAATGTGGCCCCAAAGTGATCGATGACCGGCCGTATCTTATACAGCCGGTCATAGGCAGGATCACCTTGGGGTGGACATGCTGCATTATCTGAATAATGCAGACATTTCCGGATGGCCTCAAACCGGGGACGTGTCATGACCATACTGTACAGTGGGGTCTGGTATAGGACGTCCCCACTCCAGTATTGCCTGACACTGGGTTTTTGGACTAGACCCATATGCAGCACGAGGCCCCAAATTGTCCTCATCTCGGCTGCACTGACCGGCTTCCAGCCACCGGGTCTAGCCAAAAATGAGCCTGGGTTTTGAGCGACGAACTGTTGGGCGTACAGATTCGTCTGCTTCACCATCAGATTCACCAGTGGGGGGCAAGTAGCAGGGGGGGGGGTCTGGGGTCTGATGAATGGATCAAAGAAAGTTTGGAATAAAAGTTTTTTTTTTTTTTCCTAACTAACTTTCCCTTCTTTCCCTGCCTAACGGTGCCTCTCCCTCACTGACCCTAACCTACCTGGGTGGCGATGGGTGCAGGAGGGTGATGGATGCCGATTAGGGGGACACAGGAGCTGGTGCTGAACGGTGCTGCACGGTCAGGGTGCTGGACAGAAAGAGGAGGGGAGAGAGGAGCGCAGGAAGTTTGAATCTCGTGCCTCTCTCCCCTGCACCAATCAGCACCCTGGACAGCAGTGTTCAGCACCAGGGCCAGCACCGCCTCTCCAAATCCTCGGACTGCGATAGGTGGTGTATAATTACGCCACCGATCGCAGTCTTTTTCCGGTTCATCGGGTCACAGGACACCCGAATGGACCGGAAACGCAGAAAACCGCAGGTCTGAATTGACCTGCGGTTTTCTGCGATCGTCGATGCGGGGGGGGTCAAATGACCCCCCCCCTGCATTGTTACAGGATGCCGGCTGAATGATTTCAGCCGAAATCCCGTTTCGATTAACCCCTGGGGCGCCGGAATACCGATTTCAAGTTAGGACGTACCGGTACGCCCTGAGTCCTTAAGGACTCGGGAAATAGGGCGTACCGATACGCCCTGCGTCCTTAAGGGGTTAAAGGTGTATTACCATGTGAGAGATTTATGACATTGAAAGGGCATGCCATAGCAGTGTCAGACTGGGGTGCCTAGGGCCCACCGTACAGATACATTCAGATATTACCTACTCACACTGCAGCAAGATGCTACCAGACGACTGACTGTGGGGGTCCCTGCAGTAACTTTGAGATGGTAGCTTTCCTTTATACCGAGAAGTCATCTCAGCTCTGGTAATAATAAATTGGGGAGTTTCTTTAATACTCTATCAAGTTTTTTATATGAACATAGGCCGGTTGAGGTCCTGTACATAGAATATATGTATGTAGTGCAGTAAGTCTACTGTGTTATGTGTCTCTTGTCCAGGGGGTGCGAGACTAGGGGCCCACATTGCTCAGGGGGCCACCGGGGGATTCACCTGTACCCCTGTGGGCCAGTCCGAGCCTGTGCCATAGTATTGGATGGGTTGAGCTATATATGTAAGTATATGTGTTTTTTGTTTTTATCTAGTTTTAAAAAAGGACATGCCATAAATATTTGAGAGATGCCAGTTGCACTTACAGAATTCCTGCCTGTTGGGAGATGGGGGGCCCCTTCTCTCCCATTTGTGCTCCAGAAAGGAGAAGACCATGCATGCATGTGGCTCACATCATTGTAGTTTATGTGAGTTGCTGAATTAGCCACATATTTCACCAAGCTACAAAGAAGACAGCTGCACGCATGCATGGCTATCTCTCCACCTTATCTACTCCTTTCTGGAGTGCCACACAGAAGTCAGAAGACCCCATTTCTCTAATGTATGGGGTCCCAGAAATGGCTGCACTGTACATCATTGATACGTCTCTGTTCTCACAAAATACACCAGTCCTCTCTGACGTAAGAAATACATGTGATCCGCCATCAGACATGAAGAAGTAGGTCTTGTGATCAGACGGTTGGAGGCAGCACAGCAAAGGGGTCGCAGAATGCATGTGGCCCCCAAACGGCAGACTGCGCCTCTACTGTAATATCAGACAAATGCTCCAATAATATAGTGTTTAGGACTCCAACCGGACCACAGGCTATACTTATTAAAAGTCACATACAAGTAGGGCTCATGCACAAGAATGTATTTCTTTCAATTTTTTTGGGCAGACTGTATGCGGAATCATTTATTTCAATGGGTCCGCAAACAAAAAATGGAAGTTATTCCGTGTGCATTCTATTTCCGTTCCGCAAAAAATAGAACATGTCCTATTATTGTCCGCATTACTTACAAGGCTAGGACTGTTCTATTAGGGGCCAGCTGTTCCATTCCGCAAAATACAGAATGCACACGGACGTCATCCGTATTTTTTGCGGATCTGTTTTTTGCAGACCGCAAACTAAATACGGTCGTGTGCATGAGCCCTAGGCGTGCCTTCACATCTGGTGGAAAAATCCATGAGAAGATATGAAGCTCCTTGCCCTGTGTTCAGCTACGAAATAACATTCTGCTGCGTAAATAATATGATGCGGCTTTAATAAAGCAGAATGGAGGTCATTCATGATAATCTTTATGCCAGTTTTTGGCATAAAAAGTTGCAAGACTTCTTTTTGCAACTTTCCAATGCCTATGTGACAATATTTTGTCGCATGGGCGCTTTTGCATTGTCCTTGCCACTTGGGAGTGGCAGGCGGGTGGGGTTGAGGACTTCAGCTCCAGCCAATTTAGGGTGCCTTCACACCCGGCAGATTTGGTGGCAGAAAGTTCCGAGTTGAACTAGTGTTTACTCCAGGTGCACCAAAGACAAACGCCTTGTCATAAATTAGGCGGATCCAGTGTAAAAAGCGAGTCTTTGATAAATGGCCCTCAGTGCCTCCATTCATTTCAGTGGGGGATGTAAACCACATAGAAATCTGTAAAAAATAAAGATATGGCACTCAATATCTGGAGGACTGCTCAAAGCAAATTACTTTATTATTACTACTACTATAACAGTTCTCAATTGTTAAAAGATTTAAAATATCATACAAGATACGTAAGTTGTACAGAAATTAAATAACAAAAGGATAAAACATCACAAATGACGATAAGATAAAAATCACTTGAGGTATAAATGTGTATGTCAGACAGCTTATAGGTGCTTTCTGAATTTCTGATTAGTCCACCACAGAAAAATTGGTTATCAGCACTATATAGGCTGTTTGTTAGTAATTCTCTGAGATTTTCGATAGTCACCAATTCTTCAGTTAGTAAAATAATAAGCGATTCTTGATGTTATAACGCAATGTTAGACTTTATGAAAGAGTCATATTATTCTTATAACACAGTTCTTAATTTTGTCAAATTTTAGAAATTCGGGAATTATTAGCTCTGGGTGGCGTCCCACCTATTATCGAGCTGCCTTATTCCCTTACCTCCAACCTCTGAGTGCGGCTTTTTTCTTTTGGTCGCCGTTTTTTCAGCGTCCCACGTGTTCAGCTTCTCCTTAGCTTCAATTAGGTGAAGAGTGGAACTGTGTCATTCCAGGAAGCTATCAAGCATAAGTCTTTATGTAGGACGAATCAGTCACTTGAGAGGTTAAAACGGAGGTAGAGTTGTAAGTGTCCTTGCGTACGCCAGAATGGTGGTAATGTGGGGTCCAGATTCCTCCCAGACGCGTTTCGAAGTCCCAAAAGGTACTGACTTCTTCCTCAGTGGTGACCTGGCTCCCACTAAACCACCTTTTTATATCCTCTTTCCTAATTGGTTCCAGATGTCCCAAAAACCAGTCCTGGACTGGGATTCAAATTTCACAGTGTCCAAGATCTGGTCTGGAGTATAACAATGTGGTATAATCAATGAAATCGATAAAAAATGGAATTAAAATGAAATTAATCAGAAAATGGCACTTCCGTTTCTTCCATAGGTATACTACATCAAAAATCTTACTGTTTCTGAAAAAAAAACAAAAAAAACGCAGGTGCGGTTTTCATGCGTTTTTTGTGTACCTATGCGTTTTTTTCAGAAAAGCTGCTGAAAATTCACCCTTAATCTTTTGGGTGAAGGATTTGATATTATTTGCTTTCCTTATACCATTAAAATTCACTTAAGTTAAAATATATAAATGAATATAAAAATTACTTCTTAAATAGTGATAATCACTACACTTTAGTTTATTTATAGACATATAGCAGTAGATGAGACGAAGTACATAAGTCTAAAAGGAGAAACTTGTAAGGTTGGATGGATGTGAGGTTGTGGTTGAATAAAAGTGGGTGCCTTCCACCAAGGTGCAGTCGGACGTACGTAGCTAATATACCACCCGACCACGCATCGGTGGGAGGCATCCACCCCATAGCACTCATATTTTACAGAAAGCCAAAAATTTCTAATTTGGCATTTAGGCCGTGTGGTATAAGAGTGTCCAGTTCAGGACATTTTTTCCACATGATTCCCTCCTCTCCAGTCTGTCCCAACTTTCTCTATCGCTGCAAAGCTTAAGTTTGTTTGTTGACCATGTTGTTCCTTAAAGTGTTTTGAGAGTGGGTGATCCATGTGGCCTTTCCTAATATTGTTAAGGTGCTCCGCAATCCTTTTCTTTAATGTTCGTTTTGTCCTTCCCACATATATTTTGTTGCATGGGCAGCTTATTATGTAGATAACACTCGTAGTACTACAAGTGAGGTATTCTTTTATTTTATATCTAAGTTGATTAGTCGGGGATATTATTTTGTGTGTTTTCCACGGGAAATTTGTTGATCGGCAATTGATGCAGGTGCCGCATCTGTAAAAGCCTTTTATATCCAGCATTGTCTGTATTGTGGGTTTATTAGTTTTTTTCTTTTTTATTGTTGGGGCTACTTTCAAGCCTAAATTGGGGGCCTTATTATATACAATCTGTGGTATTGTCGGGATCAGTGAGCCTATCAATTTATCTTCCTTCAGAAAATGCCAGTGTTTTTTAACTATCTGTTGAATTTTACGATATTGGGCATTGAAGGGTAAGACCATTCTTATAGTCCCCTCATCTTTATTTTTCTTCTTCCTCACTTGAATTGGATTAAAAAATACTTTTCTATCCAATTCTCTTACTTTACTTAAAGATGAGTCTACTAGGGATTCAGGGTATTCTCTAGTTACAAATTGTTCTTTCATTTTATAGGCCTCCTCTTCAAATTGTTCGTCTTCAGTGCAATTTCGTTTTAGGCGTCGGAATTGTCCATACGGGATATTTAAACCACATAGAAATCTGCATGTAAAAATCTGCAAAAAAATCTGCACCTTTTCTGGTTGATTTTTTCCGCCACCTTATGAGGGCACCTTTATATTCCCAGGTGTGAAGGTGCAACTAATTTCTGTTCCATGTTTGGAAATGGTGTGATAATCTAATTCATTTTTAAGAGGGCAATACTAAAAGCTGCATATGACTGTAACATGCAGCAACAGTCCTTCCAGACGTAGTCCTTCACCAGCAAGTTTGGCCATAAAATCATTTCACAGGACGGCAGGGCACCATAATCATTTATTATACTGTGTGTCTCTGTCCGACCCAGAATCTACTGAATTGTACTGACATAATGCTGTCCCTAACCTTGCATGCATTCGCCTAATTTATGACTAGGCTGGCACATCGTCATAAATGATGTGGGTTTCTGGCAGTCTGTACACCTGGAGTAAAAACGACTTCAGCCCCTGTTTTCAGGCATAGAAGTCCTGGCCCTCGCCACTTGCAAGGATGGAGTAAAAACGCCCATGCGATACAATATTGTTGCTTAGGTATTTAAAAAGCCGCAAAAGTGGTCTAGCGACTATTTATACACCAAAAACTAGTGTTAAATTATGGAGTAGATGACCTCCATAGTATTTTTAGTAAAAAAATTAAAATTTGCCTATTTTTCTTTAAAAAAAACTCACCAGGTTTTCCTGTGAGTAAATAGGAAAATATAACACACTACAACATTTTTTCCTGATATTTTATTCACTTTTGGTTTGTTGGTAGTGTTTTCTCCAAAACACAGGAAGCGTGTGGCAATTTTTTCATGTATTTAATCCCCATAAGCTTCTCTATAGTACTGGAAAAATGTATGGAAAACAGTTTTTAAAAAACACCAAAAATATTAGTAAAAATGCAGGAAATTCATGGGCTTTTTTTACAGGTCTTAAAATGCTGCAAAAAAACGGTGTGAAGGAGGCTTTAGGCCTCTTGCGCACAAACGTTTTTTTTTTTTTTCGTTCCGTATACGGACCGTATACAGGAACCATTCATTTTAATGGGTCCGCAAAAAAACGGAAGGTACTCTGTATGCCTTCCGTTTCCGTATTTCCGTTTTTCTGTTCCGTTCAAAGATAGAACATGTCCTATTATTGTCCGCATAACGGACAAGGATAGTACTGTTCTATCAGGGGCCAGCTGTTCCGTTCCGAAAAAAACGGAATGCACACGGACGTCATCCGTATTTTTTGCGCAAAATACTGAAAAAGCCATAAGGTCGTGTGCAAGAGCCCTTGCGGATCCGTCATTGATCTGCAAAACGCTTCCGTTACAATAAGACAACCGCATGCATCTGTCATGAATGGATCCGGTTGCATTATGTCTTCTATAGCCATGACGGATCCGTTTTCTATTGTGTCAGAGAAAACGGATCCATCCCCATTGACTTGCATTGTGTGCCAGGACGGATTCGTGTTGCTCCGCACCACATCGCGGACAGAAAAACGCTGCTTGCAGCATTATTCTGTCCGCGATGGAAGCGCAACCAAACGGAACGGAACACATTTTGGTGGATTCCGTTTCGTTCAGTTCAGTTTTGTCCCTATTGACAATGAATGAGGACAAAACTGAAGCGTTTTCTTCCGCTATTGAGATCCTAAGACAGATCTCAATAGCAGAATTGAAAACGCTACTGTGAAAGTTTTTTGCTGGGTATCCAGACCAAATTCACATGTGTTACTTGCGGACTTATTTTTGGATTTCGACTCATTTTTTTATTTGGATGGCCCCAGTTCTCATCTCTTGCATTGCAAATGGTGAAATCTGCACTGAAAATCCACACAAAAAATTCACTTCCAGAAATCCACATCGCAGGTCAATTTCCACATGATATTGAAAATCTCATCTACTTAGCTGATACTGTACTACGCTGCGGATTTTCCACATAAAAAAAACATGCAGAAAATCTGCACATAATACACATAATACCCTTAGGGCATGGGCACACACGGCGTTCATGCTGCAGATTTTGCAATTTTTTGCATGCCAGGTCCCATCCACAACTGAATCCGCACATAACCTGACATGCTGAGCAGGTTACGCAAGGTTCACATCTCCGGTACCCTGATCCAGCAGAGAACAGATGTGTAACTAGAAAACAAGGTCCCAGGTGCAGGAATATTATTGAGTCTCCAGTGATTTTAACAGTGCTAAAGAATTATCTCCATTTCAGGTGTAAATCATGCCCCTAGAGGCATGGTCATACAGTCATACTTATTGGGGGTCATCTATCAAAGACTGGCTTTTTACACCTCTCTTTGATAGCCCCTGCGCTGCCGGAGGATGCACCTCATTTATGAAAAGGCACAGGTGTAGTCATTATTTAGGCGCATCCTCCGGCAGTCCATGCGCCTAGAGTGAAAACTACTCCAGTCCCTGACTGGAGTAGTCTTTCCCCAACATTTATACCTGTTTCCAGGCATAAATGTTAAAGTATTTGCGGGGACTGGTGGGCCCGGTCCTGACATGCCTCCGCACTGCCCCTGCAACACCCCAGTGAGGAGGACAGCATAAAAACACAGCAG
The DNA here is from genome assembly GCF_905171765.1 of Bufo bufo. Taxonomy (NCBI): domain Eukaryota; kingdom Metazoa; phylum Chordata; class Amphibia; order Anura; family Bufonidae; genus Bufo; species Bufo bufo. Next base: position 162,731,005 of record NC_053392.1, on the reverse strand, counting down.
GCACCTAAATTGTGTTGCATGGGTGTTAAGGTCTTGAGACTTTTTTTTTTAACCCAAACTCGCTTTAGTAAATGATCCCCATCGACAATTAGATAAGTCATTCCTCAGAATGAACACATTCTTGGTTTCCTGAAAAATAAACCTGCAGACAGGAATGTGTTTAATGTGCGGTCACATTTCACGTTAGCGGTGTCCCTGCATTAATGTTGCTGAACCAGCGGCGCAGTGCTAATGCATTATACAGTCAATAGTGAAATTATTTTTAGAAAATGGTTTCTTAGTTCAAATAGTTTTTTTGGGTGTTTTATATTGATGACCTTTCTTCATAATAGGTAATCAATACCTGATTGGTGGGGTCTGACTTCCGACATCCCTACCAGTCAGCTGTTTGAAGAGCTTCACCACCTCCTCGCAGCTTACCAAGCACAGCACCATATATTGTATAGTGGCAGTGCTTGGTATTGCAGCTTTACTTGAATGGGACTGGGCTATGCCTAGGACATGTGACTGCTGAACATGGTGTCACAGAGGCAGGAGGACGTCGTGCTTCAAACAGCTGATCATCAGGAGTGCTGATATTGAACTATCCTGAGGTATTAAACACACGGAAAACCCCTTTAAAATCACATTTTAACTTCATAAAATATATCATCAATTTATATCATTTTTGCCCTGATTGAAGACAACTTCTTTATTCTATTGTAAACCCTTAGGCTGCCCACACATTGAAATCCACATGCGGCTCACTCATAATTGTTGGGATGCCCCTATAATTGTCATCAGTACATCAGTACAGTATGTGCAGTTTTTTCAAAAAGCATGTTCAACCCCAGCCTGGCAAGTAGTGGCAAACTGCATGTGGGTTCGGCTGCCAGGGCCATATTGTGTACAGGCAGCCTTAAGCAGTGGCGTGCTTAGGGTGTTTGGCACCCGGGGCGGGTCCTTTCTCTGCCCCCCCCCCCAATACTTTTAAAAAATGGTACCCCCTCACAGTAGTATTGCTCTCATTGTACAACTTTCACAATAGTTTTGTACAGATGTGTGCCCCCTCACAGTAGTTATTCCCTCTTTGTGCCCCCTTCACAGTAATAATACCCACTGTGCTAGACTAGTAATGTCCTCTTTTCCCCTCCATAGTAGAAATCTCCATTTTTCCCCCTTCACAGTACTAATGCCCACTGTGCCCCCTTCACAGTAATAATGCCTACTGTGCCTCCTTCACAGTAATAATGCCCACTGTGCCCCCTCCACAGTAACAACACCCACTGTGCCCCCCCCACAGTAATAATGCCCACTGAGCCCCCTTCATTGTAATAATGCCCTCTGTCTCTGTGCCCTCTTCATTGTAGTAAACTCCTCTGTGCCCCCTCTGTGTTAAAAAAACAAAACAAAAAAACACAGTAACTACTCACTTTGTCCTGTTCCTGAAGCTCACAGTCCTCTATCCCCTGCAGACACAGATCGCTCTGCAGCACTGTGTGGGCGGAGCTCATGCAGATTACTGGGCTGCAGGCTCCGCCCACACCAGCTGGCAGCATGATCTGTGTCTGCAGGCTGAATGGTGGAGCGGGGAGAAGTCTTCCTGCTTCACCATTCACCATTCTGTGTGCGGCTGGCCTGAAGGGGGGGAGGAGTGCTGGGAGCTGAGCGGTGAGGGACAGGACCGCATCTCCCAGCGCTCCAGCAATGGTCAATACAGATGGAAGCACTCATTGCTTCTGACACCCCCCTAAGAGCCAAACCCGGGGTTGACTGCCCCCCCCCCCCCCTTAGTAGGCCACTGGCCTTAAGCTTAGTTCTCACACGCTATTTCTGTAAAAGTTTTTTCAGCCAAAGCTTAAAATTTGTAAGCTCATAAACTTCTAGTAGAGAAATTGCACAACATAAAGTCCTAAAATAAGATGTTCCAGCACAGTTATGAGGAGCATGCTTGGCTAGTCTCAGAAGCCCCATAGCATTGAATGGAGAGCAAGCTGAGCATGCACAGTCATTCGTCTTTTTACTGCTGTGGGACTTCCACGAATAGCAGAGGCAGTTATTTTCAGAAGTCTCATAGCGGTGAATGGAGGGTGGCCGTGCCTGCACAGTTTGCTCACCATTCACATCAGGGTCCCTTTTTGGGGCTAGGAAGGTGTCAGAGAGGCGGGACCTGCCCTTATCAGACACTTATGGCATATCCTATTGATATACCATAAATGTCCTAGATGAGAATACCCCTTAAAAAATATTGGAGACATAGGAATCCAGTTATATGTGCTGGGGCATTCTTTCAGTGTCAGTTATTGAACAAAACCCTGTAAGCAATGTGAACAGAGCCTTAGTTCCATTACAGTTCCTCCACTGGTTGTCACGTTGCTTTTTTTGCCTCCCACCTTGTTTATCTATTTTATTTAGTTATTTTACGCACTTATATAGCGCTTTACAGACATTAGCATCACACTGTCCCCAATGGGGCTCACAATCTAAGGTCCCTATCAGTATGTGTTTGGAGTGTGGGAGGAAACAGGAGTACCCCGAGGAAACCCACACAAACACAGGGAGAACATACAAACTCCATGTAGATGTTGTCTTGGGTGGGATTTGAACCTAGGTCCCCAGAGTCGACCACTGAGCCTTAGGCTGGGTTCAGACCTGAGCGTATTTGATATGCGCGTTTAACGCGCGTTTTTGTCGCGCGTTTTTATGCGCATTTTTTGCAATAGTAAACGCGCGTTTGACGCGCGTTTGTGTGATTGTCTGCAGTGTCCTATGGCCACAAACGCGCGTCAAAACGCCCCAAAGAAGCTCAAGAACTTGTTTGGGCGTAGGGCTTTTTTCAGCGCGTTCAAACGCGCTGTAAAACGCTCAAGTGAGAACCAGGGCCATAGGGAAGCATTGGTTTTCATGTGTTGAGCGTTTTACAGCGCGTTTGAACGCGCTGTAAAACGCTCAAGTGTGAACCCAGCCTTAGGCTCCTTGCAGACCAGCGTTTATGGATTAGGTCCGGATCCGTTCAGTGAAAAATGTGCGATTTCGCAAGCAAGTCCATTCAGTTTTGCTTGCGATCGCGTTCAGTTTTTATCGCGCGGGTGCAATGCGATTTAGGCCTCATGCACACGACGGTATTTTTTTGCGGTCCGCAAAACGGGGTTCCGTTTTCCCGTGATCCGTGACCGTTTTTTCGTCCGTGGGTCTTCCTTGATTTTTGGAGGATCCACGGACATGAAAAAAAAGTCGTTTTGGTGTCCGCCTGGCCGTGCGGAGCCAAACGGATCCGTCCTGAATTACAATGCAAGTCAATGGGGACGGATCCGTTTGACGTTGACACAATATGGTGCCATTTCAAACGGATCCGTCCCCATTGACTTTCAATGTAAAGTCTGGAGTCCCTTTTATACCATCGGATCGGAGTTTTCTCCAATCCGATGGTATATTTTAACTTGAAGCGTCCCCATCACCATGGGAACGCCTCTATGTTAGAATATACTGTCGGATATGAGTTAGATCGTGAAACCTCATTTCCGACAGTATATTCTAACACAGAGGCGTTCCCATGGTGATGGGGACGCTTCTAGTTAGAATATACTACAAACTGTGTACATGACTGCCCCCTGCTGCCTGGCAGCATCCGATCTCTTACAGAGGGCCGTGATCAGCACAATTAACCCCTAAGGTGCCGCACCTGAAGGGGTTAATTGTACTATCATATCCCCCTGTAAGAGATCAGGGCTGCCAGGCAGCAGGGGGCAGACCCCCCCCCCCTCCCCAGTTTGAATATCATTGGTGGCCAGTGCGGCCCCCCCCCCTTCCTCCCTCTATTGTAATAATTCGTTGGTGGCACAGTGTGCCCCCCCCGCCCCCCCCTTCCTCCCTCTATTGTAATAATTCGTTGGTGGCACAGTGTGCGCCCCCCCCCCTTCCTCCCTCTATTGTAATAAATCGTTGGTGGCACAGTGTGCGCCCCCCATTGGCCTCCCCTCCCTCTATAGCATTAACAACATTGGTGGCCAGTGTGCGGCCTCCCATCTCCCCCCCCCCCCCCCCGATCATTGGTGGCAGCGGGTTACTAGCAACAGTACAATAGTAGAAGATTCATACTTACCTGCTGCTGCGATGTTCGTGTCCGGCCGGGAGCTCCTCCTACTGGTAAGTGACGGTTCATTTAGCAATGCGTAACCTGTCACTTACCAGTAGGTGGAGCTCCCGGCCGGACACGAACATCGCAGCAGCCGGTAAGTATGAATCTTCTACTATTGTACTATTGCTAAGTAACCATGGCAACCAGGACTGTAGTAGCGTCCTGGTTGCCATGGTTACCGATCGGAGCCCCAGCGATTAAACTGGGACTCCGATCGGAACTCCGCTGCCACCAATGATGGGGGGGGGGGAGATGGGAGGCCGCACACTGGCCACCAATGTTGTTAATGCTATAGAGGGAGGGGGGGCCGATGGGGGGCGCACACTGTGCCACCAACGAATTATTACAATAGAGGGAGGGAGGAGGGGGGGCGCACACTGTGCCACCAACGAATTATTACAATAGAGGGGGGGGGGCCGCACTGGCCACCAATGATATTCAAACTGGGGAGGGGGGGGGGGGGTCTGCCCCCTGCTGCCTGGCAGCCCTGATCTCTTACAGGGGGCCGTGATCAGCACAATTAACCCCTTCAGGTGCGGCACCTGAAGGGGTTAATTGTGCTGATCACGGCCCCCTGTAAGAGATCGGGTGCTGCCAGGCAGCAGGGGGCAGTCTTGTACACAGTTTGTAATGTATTCTAACTAGAAGCGTCCCCATCAAAACTGTCGGTTCTGAGTTTTCACGAAGTGAAAACTCAGCTTTGAAAAAGCTTTTATGCAGACGGATCTTCGGATCCGTCTGGATAAAAACTAACCTACGGCCACGGATCACGGACACGGATGCCAATCTTGTGTGCATCCGTGTTCTTTCACGGACCCATTGACTTGAATGGGTCCGTGAACCGTTGGCCGTGAAAAAAATAGGACAGGTCATATTTTTTTCACGGCCAGGAAACACAGATCACGGATGCGGCTGCAAAACGGTGCATTTTCCGATTTTTCCACGGACCCATTGAAAGTCAATGGGTCCGCGAAAAAAAAACGGAAAACGGCACAACGGCCACGGGTGCACACAATGGTCGTGTGCATGAGGCCTTCATGTGTTTTGCACACGCGTGATAAAAAAACTAAATGTTTACAAACAACATCTCTTAGCAACCATCCGTGAAAAACGCATTGCATCCGCACCTGCTTGCAGATGCGATGCGATTTTCACGCAGCCCCATTCACTTCTATGCGGCCAGCGTTGTGTGAATATCGCTGAATATAGAACATGCTGCAATTTTCACGCAACACACAAGTGATGTGTGAAAACCAACGCTCATGTACACAGATTGTCACAGCTGGGGATGGGGGAAACCCTCAGCCGTGCGATGTCTCTCTGAGATATAGCTGTTAGGCCAGGACAGGAATCAGGGAGCTGGTCACCTCCTATCACATCCCTAATTCTGATCCTGTCTCCTAGCCGTATGAGCCGACCCTGATGGTGGGAGGGCTCATACACTGGAACCTGTAATTCCTACTAGCCCTCAGGGTGGCCCTGGACTAGAAGGGTAAGATGACCTGTTCCTCCTAGACACGGAGCAACAGGTGTCTCACTGGCCAAGCTATAAAGGAGAAGGGGAACATATACAGACATATGGCAATGGCAGGTAGTTGAAACTAGTATCACACCTACCTGCCACAGACACACAGCCTGGAACCCGTGCACAAGTGCTGCAGTCCACAACAACATAGACGGACACAGCACACACCAAACATCACACAGGAACCATACGCTGCAATAAACATAAATACACCACTAGACATATAATATAAAAGAACAATAATGTCTAACATAAGTTTATGACCACAAGGGTGGCCCTCACTGGCAGATGGTAAATACAAGGAGGGTGCCTCCAGCTTACAAACAAGGCTGGAGTACCCCTCAGACATCAGGTCTCAACTGAGGCTTTATAGCCCAAAGTAGCCACAGCCAGTGTTCACACAGAGAAGGGAATTAACCCTTCTCACACCAGGGAAGGGAAGACAGCAACTTAAAGGGAGAAAGTGCACACAAACACACTCACCTGTTACCGCCGGCAACGGCATGCGTGGCAATCATGTCCTGAGGAACAGCCAGCAGGCCGAGACACTGCCACCACATGCACACAACACCAGACGTTGCCGCGGACAACCACAAGTGAAGGGTGGCGTCACAGTGCACACAAACACAACCTCGTGCACAACAAACAGACATACAAAGTGCACACATACACACACACCCAACCAGGTGTAACCGCATGCACCTGACAGCAAGCTGCCCAGCACCAGCTCGGGCTGCCAAACTGCCACATACATCATGTTGCCAGCGGCAACCACAGGCGAGGCAACATACTACAGCCCTCAACCTGTGATTGACGACAAGACAAGACCGCAGGCAACTGCATGCGGTTCCAGAGTCACGACCATGACCATGGGTCGTGACACAGATCCATTGAAATGAATGGGTCCGGATTCCGTGCGGGCGTAATGCGTTTGCATCACTCATTGCACCCGTGCGGAATACTCGCTCGTGTAAAAGGGGCCTTACTCTTCAGGGGACTGGGTAACCGTTGCTTGTGGGGTCTGCAACATTAATAAAACTAATATCTCTGAATGCAATTTTTTAGAACTTGCCAGAAGAAGAAGACTCAAAGACATATTTCCAAATGATTGTTTTTATTGAAAATAAATATTTTATTAATATCAATTGTAATATCTAATCTAATCCAATTAATTGGCCTTTGTTAGTCGTAGTATAAATTCCTTCTGTGTGTCCCCAGAAGAGGAAGCAGAGTGACATATAGGGCCTGATTTATGAAGACCGGTGTGTGTTACACTGGTTTGATGGGTCCTGCACTGCCAGGGGAGGCATTTCATTTATCATGAGGTGCAGCCCTTGTGATAATTCAAATGCTTCCTCTGGCAGTCTGTGCGCCAGATTACGGTGATCCGGGCTGATGGTCCCGCCCAATCCCTGTCCTCGCCACACCTTCTTCTCAACAACTGGCGAGAGTGGCGTAAAAATGGCAGCCATGGTGTAAGGAGATGATAAATCTCCCCAGTAGTGTATAAACTAGGTATGTTTCACAGATAAGTATTCGTTATCTTTGGGACCATTTGTACTCTTATACCCTCTCATTTACTTTGAAACCTGACATCCTATTTCTCTATTTAGCATATGTGGCAAAAAAGGAAAGGCGCTCATTGGGTAGTATGAATTTAAAAGGATATTTAGGAACAAAACGTGCCAATAGTTGTGCTCACCTTATGGTGTTGTGCATACACAGGCACAACACTCGTGGGGACAAAAGGTCGGTGCTGCCGGTATCTCTCAATCCTCGTAGGTGGAGTGGCCGGTTCTCCAGAGGAGTGATGTGGAATACAATAGGGAGATGTGTACTAGGATAGTACACACAGTCTGATACCTCTTGGCGCAAATACACGACCTCGATGGATGTATATAGAAGCTTTTTTTTATTTTTTTGTAGTAAGCAACAACGCCTTTCAGAGTTAATGTACTCCTTTCTCAAGTCTAAAAAACCCACAATATTGAAAAAAATAATAATAAGTAATGAAAAAAAAATAAGTATAATGATAGATAGATATATAAAAAAAAAATTCAATATAATAAAATTTTCAATATAATCAAATATGATAAATAGTAAAAAACACTTTTTTTGAGGGATTAAAAAGTGCTATCAATAAAATGGTATAGTCACATAAAGTTCATATGAAGTACAATGAACGGTGCAGGAAGCGTGTGGGGCAATAGTCAAATAAATTGTTTATATGGCGCCCTTTGTGTTCATAAGATTATATATAATTAGAGGATAGCTAGTGCTTGATACAAATCGCATATGATGACGATGGGAGAAGAGGATGATTCATGTGAAGTGGAAATATATAGAGATTCATAGAAGACGCATGATTGATGGAATGGCTATATATATATATGATGAGGGGGGACTGATCATGTGATTGAATCAAAAGGAAATATGACATGTGGGGAAAGAGAGATCCCTATTGAGGTCACTATATGTTTTTAAGATACGACCGCTGTAATGTGAGGGACTGAGAGAAGTCAAGGCTATGGAGTGCAGACAGTATGACATGTGTGGTTTTAAAAGGAATTGATGGAATGTGGTGACACTGTGTGTGCGCTGAGGGATCGGGGCTGTCAGTTGTTACGCCGCATGCGCACACAGTCTGTGCGCTGGGTGTCGGAGCACTTCAGCTGTCTCGCCTGTATTTGAACAGGGGAGCTGCAGAAAGTGGTGTGTGGGACTGAGGGGACAAGAATATCAGAAGGGATGGAATGGCTGGTTGTGAGGCATCCGAGATAGATGTTAATTGGGACAATATGGTGGTGAACAAATGAATGAATAGGAAGCACAATGTCTAGTGATGAATATGAGATATGGGGAACATATTTTTTTGTAAAAGGACATACGGGTGGGATGACTAAATGGGTATAAGGGGATATGAAGGGGTATGGAATAATGGGGACCAATAATTTATTGAGAGAGGTGAAGAGCGGAGGGACTGAAGGAGTGTGACGGTGGGGACATGAAGGAATGTAAGATATAGCGAACATGATGTAAATGGAAAATATCAGGAGGCATGGGATTTAGTAGAACATGTGGGCCAGAGGGGGAAGGGGATTGGGTGGAGGCTTTAGAGAGACATGATCCTGAACGGAGAGGGGCTGGTGGATGGTGGGATGGTATTGCGTGGTTTGGAAGTGACGGGAAAGATGGTAGTTCTATTAACCTAGTCTGAGTGGAAATGGGTGTAGATGAGGGGAAAGGTCAGAGTGAGACAAAGGTATAGTTATTATTGAGCTAGTGAAGGGGTGGTGGAACTGATGCAGGAACGTATATTAAAATGGGAGATCAGGGGTAGATGAGTAGGGAGGATGAATTAAAAACAGTTGCTCTCAAGGGATTCATTTAGGCCGTATGGTTCTATTGTCTGCATCTTGAAGATCCAGAACATCTCTTTGTGTCTCAATTTTTGGTAACGATTGGAGTAAGTGGCAGGAATTTGTTCGATCTGTGTTATAGAGGGGTTTGCAGGGTCCTTATTATGAGCCTGAAGAAAATGTCTGAATACTCCATGTTTTCGTGAAGCCACTCGTTATGTTCCAGCAATGTTAATTAATTCTTTTCCACAAGGTTAGGGTAATGCGGACTATGTACTGTAGTCCACATGTACAGTCGTGGCCAAAAGTTTTGAGAATGACACAAATATTAGTTTTCACAAAGTTTGCTGCTAAACTGCTTTTAGATCTTTGTTTTAGTTGTTTCTGTCATGTTGTGAAATATAATTACACGCACTTCATACGTTTCAAAGGCTTTTATCAACAATTACATGACATTTATGCAAAGAGTCAGTATTTGCAGTGTTGGCCCTTCTTTTTCAGGACCACTGCAATTCGACTGGGCATGCTCTCAATCAACTTCTGGGCCAATTCCTGACTGATAGCAACCCATTCTTTCATAATCACTTCTTGGAGTTTGTCAGAATTAGTGGGTTTTTGTTTGTCCACCCGCCTCTTGAGGATTGACCACAAGTTCTCAATGGGATTAAGATCTGGGGAGTTTCCAGGCCATGGACCCAAAATGTCAACGTTTTGGTCCCCTAGCCACTTAGTTATCACTTTTGCCTTAAGGCACAGTGCTCCATCGCGCTGGAAAATGCATTGTTCTTCACCAAACTGTTGGATTGTTGGAAGAAGTTGCTGTTGGAGGGTGTTTTGGTACCATTCTTTATTCATGGCTGTGTTTTTGGGCAAAATTGTGAGTGAGCCCACTCCCTTGGATGAGAATCAACCCCACACATGAATGGTCTCAGGATGCTTTACTGTTGGCATGACACAGGACTGATGGTAGCGCTCACCTTTTCTTCTCCGGACAAGCCTTTTTCCAGATGCCCCAAATAATCGGAAAGAGGCTTCATCGGAGAACATGACTTTGCCCCAGTCCTCAGCAGTCCATTCACCATACTTTCTGCAGAAGATCAATCTGTCCCTGATGTTTTTTTTGGAGAGAAGTGGCTTCTTTGCTGCCCTTCTTGACACCAGGCCATCTTCCAAAAGTCTTCGCCTCACTGTGCGTGCAGATGCGCTCACACCTGCCTGCTGCCATTCCTGAGCAAGCTCTGCACTGGTGGCACTCAGATCCCGCAGCTGAATCCTCTTTAGGAGACGATCCTAGCACTTGCTGGACTTTCTTGGACGCCCTGAAGCCTTCTTAACAAGAATTGAACCTCTTTCCTTGAAGTTCTTGATGATCCTATAAATTGTAGATTGAGGTGCAATCTTAGTAGCCACAATATCCTTGCCTGTGAAGCCATTTTTATGCAACGCAATGATGGCTGCACGCGTTTCTTTGCAGGTCACCATGGTTAACAATGGAAGAACAATGATTTCAAGCATCACCCTCCTTTTAACATGTCAAGTCTGCCATTTTAACCCAATCAGCCTGACATAATGATCTCCAGCCTTGTGCTCGTCAACATTCTCACCTGAGTTAACAAGACGATTACTGAAATGATCTCAGCAGGTCCTTTAATGACAGCAATGAAATGCAGTGGAAAGTTTTTTTTGGGATTAAGTTAATTTTCATGGCAATGAAGGACTATGCAATTCATCTGATCACTCTTCATAACATTCTGGAGTATATGCAAATTGCTATTATAAAAACTTAAGCAGCAACTTTTCCAATTTCCAATATTTATGTAATTCTCAAAACTTTTGGCCACGACTGTACATTCCAATAGATAGATAACGTAAGTGGAGGAACAATTTAGAAAGTATTTAATTTTGAATTGCTCTCCAGTGATATTGCTTGAAAATTTTGTAACCCGGGAAGAAATATTTAGGCAACATTTGCACCAACGGTGTCTACATCTGTAACTCCCAAATAATTGGGGAAATAGAGTGGTGTGGTGCAGTGTGTTCTTTTTCTGATCCTGTAACCGACTGGGAGCAATGAGATTCTTGAGGGTTTGAGCCCTCCTGAAGGTGATTTGGGGTCTGGATCGAATGTGTTTTTGTAGAAAGGGATCCGCTTGTAGGATGGGCCAATGTTTGTTGAGGATGTTCCGCAGGATATTATGGTTGATATTATATGTGGTGATAAAGGTTGATTTGAAATTTTCGGTAGCCTTTGGATCAATTAGTTTGTTTTTTGTGAAGTAAGGCACTCTTCCTGAGTGTGTTCTTGTGCCTGCTGGTAGGCCGCCTCTATGACCTTATCGGGATACCCTTTGTTTTGGAATCTATTTTTGATGATCTGACTCTGGTGCTTGAAATCCACATCATTCGTGCAATTTCTGCAGATGCACTTAAACTGGCTAAACGGAATGTTATTTTTCCATTTCTTGTGATGGGCGCTTTGGTAATACAAGTAGCTATTACCGTCCACTTTCTTAAAGAATGTTTTGGTTTCTATAGATTTTCCTTCGGAGGAAAGGACCAAATGAAAATATTCTATGACTACTTTAGAATAGTTAGCCATAAATGTAAGGTTGAAGGTGTTATTGTTCAGAAGAGAGGTGAAGTTTTCAGCATCGTCCAAGCTTCCGTTCCAAATTATTAGCAGATTGTCGATGTACCACCTGTAGAATGTCAATTTGCTGCGCCAAGGGTGTTCATTATAAATAAATTGTCCTTCAAATAATCCCATATATAAATTCGCAAAACTTGGTGCAAAACGCGTACCCATTGTGGTCCCTTTCGTTTGCCTGTATATTTTATTTTCAAAAGTGAAAATGTTGTGGTTCAAAATTAAGTCTAATCCATCCAGTACAAGCTGGCTTTGTGAATCGGGCAGGGTCCCATCTTGTTGTAGGAAGTGTTGTATGGCATTGGTTCCTGCTGTGTGTAGGATGTTAGAATATAGGGCTGAGACATCTAATGTTGCCCAGATGTACGATCCTTTCCATTCAACATCCTTGAGGGGGGGAATTAGACTTGCCGAATCTTATAAATATGAGGGTAGCTTAATTACATACTTCTGTAATAGAATGTCAATGTAATGAGACAGATTGCAGGTTAGGGAAGAGATGCCGGAGATGATGGGTCTCCCTGGTGGGTTAATGATAGATTTTTGTACCTTGGGCAAGTGCTAAAATAAAGCTAGATTTGGGTGGTCCACAATGATGTACTCTTTTTCTTTTTTAGATAATATTTGTTGGTTTTCAGCTGCTTCCAACAACTGTATAAATTTTTTGGCTTCCTCTTTTAACTGATTTTCTGTCAGGATTTGGTAATACTCCTCATCTCTCAAAATTCTGTGTGCTTCGGCTAGATAGTCGCTTTTGTCCTGGATCACAATGCCACCTCTTTTATCTGCACTTCTAATGATGATGGACTCGTTGGTCATAAGGTTCTTTAGGGCATTTTATTCTTTTCTACTGAGGTTGTCAGGAATATTCAAGTCCTTGTTGATGGTCCTAAGGTCTTCAGTGACAAGGGCGGAGAACGTTTCTATGTGGCTCCCTCTATGATGTATAGGGTTATACGTAGATTTCAGTTTTGGCCCCGTATTGATGGCTTTCGGTGTCCCATAAGAATGTGTTGTGATATTTTCTGATGCTGCCTATGGTGTGATTTTGGGTTTTAGAGCTTGAATCTTGAAATGTCAATGTAACGTAAGCTTCCGGATGAAAGTGTTTAAATCCACAAACAATTTGAATTCATAAAACTTGCCTGTGGTGCAAAATGAGAGGCCCTTTTGTAACAAGCCGGTCTCTGCGTCACTTAGTAAGTGTGAGGATAAGTTGAAGGTTCGGACTAATGCGTCTTCTTGTTTCTCTTGGGACTCACAATGTTTGTCTCCGTTTTTTTAGTTGTGTGTGGTTTTTATTGGTCTCGCGTTCCCTCCTCGTCGTCCTCTTTTCAGCTTATTCTTCTTTTGAGTCCCCTGACTGAGGTAGGTCGAAAGAAGTCTGTGATCATTGTGGTCCCTGATGGTTACGTAGGGCATATGTTGCTCCCGGGGTCAGGGCCCCGGGTAAGGGTAAAAAAGACTGATGACCAATGGGATCCAGATTGTCCTGGGTACTAGTACTGTGGATGGTAATGTCTTCAGACAGAGCAGAATGGTTATTTTCATCTAGTGCATTATATTCGGTTGGTAATTGGACAGTGAAAGTGGGTGGCAGGATAGAGGTTGGTGGCAGCGGCCGGACAGATGTAGGAGAGCTGAAGGTAGAAGGAGGAAAGTTGAGATGATCAGTCGGATGGTTACCGGTCTCCAAAATACACTGCTCAAAAAAATAAAGGGAACACAAAAATAACACATCCTAGATCTGAATTAATTAAATATTCTTCTGAGGGATCTCCTCCCAGACCTGGACTAAAGCATCTGCCAACTCCTGGACAGTCTGTGGTGCAACGTGACGTTGGTGGATAGAGCGAGACATGATGTCCCAGATGTGCTCAATTGGATTCAGGTCTGGGGAACGGGCGGGCCAGTCCATAGCATCAATGCCTTCGTCTTGCAGGAACTGCTGACACACTCCAGCCACATGAGGTCTAGCATTGTCTTGCATTAGGAGGAACCCAGGGCCAACCGCACCAGCATATGGTCTCACAAGGGGTCTGAGGATCTCATCTCGGTACCTAATGGCAGTCAGGCTACCTCTGGCGAGCACATGGAGGGCTGTGCGGCCCTCCAAAGAAATGCCACCCCACATCATTACTGACCCAATGCCAAACCGGTCATGCTGGAGGATGTTGCAGGCAGCAGTACGTTCTCCACGGCATCTCCAGACTCTGTCACGTCTGTCACATGTGCTCAGTGTGAACCTGCTTTCATCTGTGAAGAGCACAGGGCGCCAGTGGCGAATTTGCCAATCTTGGTGTTCTCTGACAAATGCCAAACGTCCTGCACGGTGTTGGGCTGTAAGCACAACCCCCACCTGTGGACGTCGGGCCCTCATATCACCCTCATGGAGTCTGTTTCTGACCGTTTGAGCAGACACATGCACATTTGTGGCCTGTTGGAGGTCATTTTGCAGGGCTCTGGCAGTGCTCCTCCTGTTCCTCCTTGCACAAAGGCGGAGGTAGCGGTCCTGCTGCTGGGTTATTGCCCTCCTACGGCCCCCTCCACGTCTCCTGATGTACTGGCCTGTCTCCTGGTAGCGCTTCCATGCTCTGGACACTACGCTGACAGACACAGCAAACCTTCTTGCCACAGCTCGCATTGATGTGCCATCCTGGATAAGCTGCACTACCTGAGCCACTTGTGTGGGTTGTAGACTCCGTCTCATGCTACCACTAGAGTGAAAGCACCGCCAGCATTCAAAAGTGACCAAAACATCAGCCAGGAAGCATAGGAACAGAGAAATGGTCTGTGGTCACCACCTGCAGAACCACTCCTTTATTGGGGGTGTCTTGCTAATTGCCTATAATTTCCACCTGTTGTCTATCCCATTTGCACAACAGCATGTGAAATTGATTGTCACTCAGTGTTGCTTCCTAAGTGGACAGTTTGATTTCACAGAAGTGTGATTGACTTGGAGTTACATTGTGTTGTTTAAGTGTTCCCTTTATTTTTTTGAGCAGTGTAGGTGACATTGTAGGATGATTGTTGGGAACGGACCACTGGATGGATGGTGGTCTCGGGGTCGGTGGTGCGAAATTGGTGGGCTTGGGGTTATGGGTAAAAGAAGCTGTGGATAGCTCAGAGGTTTGGTTGGGTAGGGTATGTGTTCCAGAGATAGGGATACAGCACCTATTAGTAAAGTGGGCAGTTTTTTTGTTTGGGGTTTCCTCCTATTGCTGTTGAGGAAGATGTTCTTTTGTTAGTGTTTTCTGGTGCCCTGATCATATGGACGTGTTGATGTCAGAGGTGCATTGTGCAGGCGAGTCCATGATTCTGAGGCTTCTGGGGGTTGGATGGGTGTTTGAAATGAGGGGGGCATGGGCCGGCCTGTGTTCTGTAATGGTAACATGGATGGATAGGGATCAGACGCATGTGGGTTGTTAGATCTATTTAAACAAAATTTGATGTTATTTGTACGGAAATCGGTCCTATCCCTATTTAATTTGGTGGATTTTGTTTCTATTGTTTCTTTTTCATATTGAAGGACTCTGGTGGTGATAAGCCAATCAAACTTCATGAATTCATTATGTGTTATGTATTGAGCCAGGTGGGCTACTTGTTCATCTGTCTGTATTTTTAGTATATCGCATAGTTGTTTGCGTTTGGTGTAGAGCCTATCTAACATACCATGGGCACATGTTAGCATATATTCGTCACATTCTTTAGAAAAGGTGGGATCATTTTTAGAGGTGCTTTTGAATCTTAGTCTTAGACCCCTGGGGACAAGGTTTTCTTTCAGATATAATTCTAATAGCAACCAGTCCATGTGGTGTTGGATTTCTTCTTTCAATACCTGTAGTTTCTCTAGACCGAAAAACAAATGGAGTAGGTCTTTAGATTTGATCCTTGGCTCTGTTGGTGGGCCTTCGGACGATTGTGGTGGTTCATTTTTGTTATCTCCATCTTGTGTGTTTGTCCAGGTTGATACTAATTTACTCCGCTGTTGGATTCTTTGGAGGCAGTAGTCCATAGTTGGATTCTGTAGCCACCGCTGTCAGATGAGGGTAATTGAAACCTAGAGTATTCCCAGACCAACAAAGTTGGCCTTAGTCCTGAGAGATTTCAGGAATATACAGCATATGTGGCAAAAAAGGAAAGGCGCTCATAGGGTAGTGTGAATTTAAAAGGATATTTAGGAACAAAACGTGCCAATAGTTGTGCTCACCTTATGGTGTTGTGCATACACAGGCACAACACTCGTGGGGACAAAAGGTCGGTGCTGCCGGTATCTCTCAATCCTCGTAGGTGGAGTGGCCGGTTCTCCAGAGGAGTGATGTCGAATACAACAGGGAGATAGTACACACAGTGTAATACCTCTTGGCGCAAATACACGACTTCGATGGATGTATATAGAAACTTTTTTTTTCTTTTTTCTTTTTTAGTAATAAGCGACAACGCGTTTCGGACTTAATGTACTCCTTCCTTTCTCAAGTCTAAAAAAACACAATATTGAAAAAAATAATAAATAATGAAATTAAAAATAAATAAATAAAAAACGTATAATGATAAAGGATAGATATATAAAAGAATTTTTTTAATTTTTCTATATAATTTATGATAAATAGTAAAAAACACTTTTTTTGAGGGATTGGTTCATATGGCGCCCTTGATGTTCATAACGATAATATATAAGAGGGGGCGGGGCCTTGTATTGACAGCCGGCCGACCTGAAGGATCGGCACTGTCATTTACTATACTACGTGGGGCCTTGTATTGACAGCCGGCCGACCTGAAGGATCGGCACTGTCATTTACTATACTACGTGCGCACACTGTGTGTGCGCTGAGGGATCGGGGCTGTCAGTTGTTACGCCGCATGCGCACACAGTCTGTGTCTGAGCACTTCAGCTGTCTCGCCTGTATTGGAACAGGGGAGATGCAGAAAGTTGTGTGTGGGACTGAGGGGACAAGAATGTCAGAAGGGATGGAATAACTGGTTGTGAGGCATCCGAGATAGATGTTAATTGAGACAATATGGGGGTGAACAAATAAATGAATGAATTTGTTATTTAAGTACAGAAATGTTAGGTACAACTGTAACGCTCTGGCTACACGGCAACATGTGTCGTGCAACACAAATGAGTCTAGCTTCTATGGCGACTCCTTGTTGCGTGACATTTGATATAATGCACTTCATTTCAATGGTGTCGCAATGCGACATATTGCGACTGTGATGTGACAGTGGCAGAAAAATCTGACATGGATGGATTGTCGTACCACAGTCACAGCATGTCCTCATTGAGACGCCATTGAAATTCATTACATTAAATTTTGCACGACTTTCTTGTCGCATAACACAGGTCGCCGTGTAGCCAGACCTTAAATTAAAATAATCCAAAGCCACACCCGTAAACCTGATAACTTTGCAAGGAGAAGCCGGATCTGTTTGTCTTGTATGTTACCGATGCCTCCTTAGATAAATAGACATGCAGCTATTAGGTACAGTATGTTCTTACAGTATAGGGTAGTTGGGGTGTTATCCTTCAAGGCTGCACATACAGTCACTCATACAATATTATTTTAATCTTGATGTATGGGAAGGGTATTTTTCAATAAAAATTCCTGAAATACAGCAAACAAAATTTTTCTGTGTCTAAGGGCTCGTTCACAACGTGTGAAGCCCGTTGTCGTATTGCGGACCGCAATGGGCACCGTTCCGTGGCCATTCCACATCACGGAGGTGGACCCATTAATTTCAATGGGTCCGCAAATCCGGAGATGCGGAATGGAAGAACGGAACACTACGGAAGCACTTCCACACCGCAAAAAGATATAACTTGCTCTCTTTTTGCGGATTGGAAGGATCGCGGACCCTTTCAAGTGAATGGGTCTGCAATCCCCATGTGCCTGCCCCACGGACGGTGCCCGTGCATTGCGGACCACAATTTGCGGTCCACAGGACGGGCCTGACACGGTCGTGTGAACGAGCCCTAAGGGCTCATGCACACGAACGTATTTTCTTTCCGTGTCCATTCCGTTTTTTTTGCAGACCGTATGCGGAACCATTCATTTCAATGGGTCCGCAAAAAAAACGGAAGTTATTCAGTTTCCGTATGTCCGTATTTTTGTTCCACAAAATAATAGAACAGCTGTTCCGTTCCGCAAAATACGGAATGCACAGGGACGTCATCCGTATTTTTTCAAAATACATTAGTTTGTGTGCATGCGCCCTAAGACACTGATGGCCTTTGCATTAATTATTTTTGAATGTGGTTGTCTTAGACTCCAAACACAATGGGAAGGTAAAGTGAAGTTAAATGCTTAGCTGTGGGAATCTCCCAATAATATAATGTAGGCTGCAGGGAATTCTAGATTCCTCTGTTAACTTGCAAATGTTCTTAGGGTACTTTCACACTAGCGTTAAAGTTTTCCGGTATTGAGTTCCGTCTTAGGGGCTCAATACCGGAAAAAAACGGATCAGTTTTACCCTAATGCATTTTGAATGGAGAGCATTCCGTTCAGGATGCATCAGGATGTCTTCAGTTCAGTCACTGTATGGTTTTTGGACGGAGAAAATACCGCAGCATGCCGCTGTATTTTCTTTGTCCAAAATTCCGGAACACTTGCCTGAATGCCGGATCCGGCATAAATTTCCATTGAAATGTATTAATGCTGGATCCAGTATCAAGTGTTCCAGTAAAACGGATCTGGTGTCCAGGTCTGCGCATGTAACAATAAATACCGGATCCATTTTTTCGGATGACACCGGAAAAACTGATCTGGTATTGCAATGCATTTGTCAGATTGATCAGGATCCTGATCAGTCTGCGAATGACATGCGTTTGCATACAGTTTTCCTGATTAGGCAGGCAGTTCAAGCAACTGAACTGCCTGCCGGAATCAAACAACGCAAGTGTGAAAGTACCCTTAGGAGAAATAAACTGAAGAAGGCTTTTGCACACGACCGTATGGCTTTTTCAGTATTTTGTGGTCTGCAAAAAACAGATCTGCAAAAAATACGGATGACGTCCGTGTGCATTCTGTTTTTTGCGGAACGGAACAGCTGGCCCCTGATAGAACAGTACTATCCTTGTCCGTTACGTGGACAATAATAGGACATGTTCTATCTTTGAATGGAACGGAAATACGGAAACGGAAGGCATACGGAGTACCTTCCGTTTTTTTGCGGATCCAGTGAAATGCATGGTTCCATATACTGTCCGTATATGGAACGTAAACGTGTGCAAGAGGCCGAAGGGTGTTTAAGCCCATTAAAGGGGTTTTCTGGGAGTACAATACTGATGGCCTATCCTCAGGATAGCTCATCAATATCTGATTAATGGCGGTCCGACTCTTGGTACCCCCACTAATCAGCTGTTTGAAAAGGCCACGTCCATCCTTATAACATACCAAGCACTGCGCCTTACATTGTAAAGCAGATGTGTTTGGCGTTGCAGCCCATTCACTTAAATGGGACTGAGTAGCTCGTACGCCATGTGACCGATGACAGTGATGGCACAAGCCTAGGAGGAGGCCGCAGTGCTTACCGGAGGGCCACATGACCTATATTTTAAATCGCATTTTTATGTTTAACATATTTGTGAAGAATCTTTGGTAATTTTCCATATCAATATCTATATTTAAACAAAAAACATTAAATCCTGCAGTTTTTGCACTATCCAGCAGGAATAATAATAATAGGCGCCATTTCTTGGTCTGTACAGATTATTTTACTGCAGTTACCTGCTTATCTATACACAGAGGTGATATCATTACAGGCAGGATTAGAATGACAGATAAGACAGGATCCACAATTCACAAAAGGTGATGGTCAAAGCTTATCTATTCTTCCCTTGTACAATGCCCTCTGCACAGATCACAGAGCATGCCTAGAAAACTCTCCCATAGAAGTCAATGAGGTCTCCTGTCCATTGTGTCTATGGCCTATGTTGCTGACGTAAAGCAATTTTCTTAATGCTTTCTAAATGCTGTTAAAGAGGTTGTCCGGGCTTTTACTATTGATCACCTCCCTTAGGATAGGTCATCAACATCCTGTCGATCACCCCTGCCGTTCAGCTGTATGAGGAGACGGTGCACCGTCTCCCTTCTCTGTTCCTGTCTGCTGCTGCGGTCTGTGGTCTTTGCCATAGACAGCAGCAGTAAACATAAAGGGTGACGGCACGTGCGCACTGTGTGCACCGTCTCCTCATACAGCTGATCATTGGGGGTGTCGGACTCCCGCAGATCGGATATTGAGCTATCCTGAGGATAGGTCATCAATAGTAAAAGCTGGGCAACCCCTTTAAGAACAGCTCATGCAAGATGGCTTCCAACATAATCATGTTCATGAAATAGAATAATGAAATCTGCAAACAGAAAACAAAATCTGATTAGATAAAAGGATCTATGTTACTATCTGATTTTGGTGATACATTTGATTTATTAACCCCTTAAGGACATAGGACGTACCGGTACGCCCTATTTCCCGAGTCCTTAAGGACCAAGGACGTACCGGTACGTCCTGACTTCAAATCTGTATTCCGGCGCCCCAGGGGTTAATCGGAACGGGATTTCGGCTGAAATCATTCAGCCGGCATCCCGTAACAATGCAGGGGGGGGTCATTTGACCCCCCCCCGTATCGGCGATCGCAGCAAACCGCAGGTCAATTCAGACCTGCGGTTTGTCCCTGACCGCGGGGATCAGAAACTTTAGAGTGGCTAAAATCAATATTTTTCACCCCCCCCCTGCACCCCTGCACGATTTTATGCCGGCGGGTGGTGCGGGGGGTGTCACAGGCGGTGGGGGCGTTGCGGGAGGCGGGCAGTGCGGCAGGCGGAATCGCGATCCCCCGCCCGCCTCCCCATGAACGATCGTTGGCTTTTAGTGGGTATACCAGGGGGCCAGCACATTGCTGGCACCCTGGTATAAACGGCTGACATCTGTGCAGATGTCAGCCGTTTAACCCTTTCCATACCGTGGTCCGTACGGACCGCTGTATGGAAAAAGTTAACTGTCATCGGTCAGGGAGCTCCCTCCCTCTCCATCGGGGGGCTGCTGTGCCTTTGCAGCCCCCCGATAGAGAGGGAGAGAGCCCCCCGACAGCCCCCAGAGAGCCCCCCTCAGCTCGTGCTTACCCTTCCCCGTCTGCGAAGTTCTGAGCAGACGGGGAAGGTTCCCATGGCAACAGGACGCCTGCTCAGGCGTCCTGCTGTCCATGGTGCTGAACAGATCTGTGCTAAAAGCATAGATCTGTTCAGTGTAAGTAAAATACAGTACAGAACAATATATATTGTACTGTACTGTATTATACAGACATCAGACCCACTGGATCTTCAAGAACCAAGTGGGTCTGGGTCACAAAAATGTAAAAAAAAAGTGAAAAAAGTTAGGATAAAAAAAAAAAAACATTTATCACTGAATAAAAATTAAAAAAATAAAATACACTACACATATTAGGTATCGCCGCGTCCGTAACGACCTGATCTATAAAACGGTCATGTTACTTTCCCCGCACGGTGAACGCCATAAAAATAAGAAAAAAAATAAATTCTGAGAAAATTGAAATTTTGCCCACCTTACTTCCCAAAAAAGGTAATAAAAGTGATCAAAAAAGTTGCATGTACCAATCAAACCGTCATCTCATCCCGCAAAAAATGAGATCCTACTCAAGATAATCGCCCAAAAACTGAAAAAACTATGGCTCTTAGACTATGGAAACACTAAAACATGATTTTTTTTGTTTCAAAAATGAAATCATTGTGTAAAACTTACATAAATAAAAAAAAAGTATACATATTAGGTATCGCCGCGTCTGTATCGACCGGCTCTATAAAAATATCACATGACCTAACCCCTCAGGTGACCACCATAAAAAATAAAAACAAAAACGGTGTAAAAAATGCAATTTTTTGCCATCTTACGTCACAAAAAGTGTAATAGCGAGCGATCAAAAAGTCATATGCACCCCAAAATAGTGCCAATCAAACCGTCATCTCATCCCGCAAAAAACGAGACCCTACTCAAGATAATCGCCCAAAAACTGAAAAAACTATGGCTCTTAGACTATGGAGACACTAAAACATTTTTTTGGTTTTAAAAATGAAGTTATTGTATAAAACTTACATAAATAAAAAAAATAGTATACATATTAGGTATCGCCGCGTCCGTGACAACCTGCTCTATAAAATTACCACATGATAAAACCTGTCAGATGAATGTTGTAAATAACAACAAAAAAAAACGTGCCAAAAAAGCTATTTCTTGTTACCTTGCTGCACAAAAAGTGTAATATAGAGCAACCAAAAATCATATGTACCCTAAACTAGTACCAACAAAACTGCCACCCTATCCCGTAGTTTCTAAAATGGAGTCACTTTTTTGGAGTTTCTACTCTAGGAGTGCATCAGGGGGGCTTCAAATGGGACATGGTGTCAAAAAACCAGTCCAGCAAAATCTGCCTTCCAAAAACCGTATGGCATTCCTTTCCTTCTGCGCCCTGCCGTGTGCCCGTACAGCGGTTTACGACCACATATGGGGTGTTTCTGTAAACTACAGAATAAGGGCCATAAATAATGAGTTTTGTTTGGCTGTTAACCCTTGCTTTGTAACTGGAAATAAAATATTAAAATGGAAAATCTGCCAAAAATGTGAAATTTTGAAATTGTGTCTCTATTTTCCATTAAATCTTGTGCAATACCTAAAGGGTTAACAAAGTTTGTGAAATCAGTTTTGAATAGCTTGAGGGGTGTAGTTTCTTAGATGGGGTCACTTTTATGGAATTTCTAATCTAGGGGTGCATCAGGGGGGCTTCAAATGGGACATGGTGTCAAAAAACCAGTCCAGCAAAACCTGCCTTCCAAAAACCAAACCGCGCACCTTTCACTCTACGCCCTACTGTGTGGCCGTACAGTAGTTTACGGCCACATATGGGGTGTTTCTGTGAACATCAGAGTCAGGGCAATAAAGATACAGTCTTGTTTGGCTGTTAACCCTTGCTTTGTTAGTGGAAAAAATGGGTTAAAATTGAAAATTAGGCAAAAAAATGAAATTCTCAAATTTCATCCCCATTTGCCAATAACTCTTGTGCAACACCTAAAGGGTTAACGACGTATGTAAAATCAGTTTTGAATACCTCGAGGGGTGTAGTTTCTTAGATGGGGTCACTTTTAGGGAGTTTCTACTCTAGGGGTGCATCAGGGGGCTTCAAATGGGACATGGTGTAAATAAACCAGTCCATAAAAATCTGCCTTCCAAAAACCAAACGGCGCACCTTTCACTCTACGCCCCGCTGTGTGGCCGTACAGTAGTTTACGGCCACATATGGGGTGTTTCTGTAAACGGCAGAGTCAGGGCAATAAAGATACAATCTTGTTTGGCTGTTAACCCTTTCTTTGTTAGTGGAAAAAATGGGTTAAAATTAAAAATTAGACAAAAAAATGAAATTCTCAAATTTCCTCCCCATTTGCCAATAACTCTTGTGCAACACCTAAAGGGTTAACAATGTATGCAAAATCAGTTTTGAATACCTTGAGGGGTGTAATTTTTCCAAATTTTTGGTAAATTAGGTATTTTTTTTGTGCAAAAAAATTAATTTTTTTGACTTCATTTTACCAGTGTCATGAAGTACAATATGTGACGAAAAAACAATCTCAGAACGGCCTGGATAAGTCAAAGCGTTTTAAAGTTATGAGCACTTAAAGTGACACTGGTCAGATTTCCAAAAAATGGCCTGGTCCTTAAGGTGAAAATGAGCCCGGTCCTTAAGGGGTTAAAGGAGTTTTCCCATCTCAGACAATGGGGGCATATCGCTAGGATATGCCCCCATTGTCTGATAGGTGCAGGTCCCACCGCTGGGACCCGCACCTACAATGAGAACAGAGCCGGAAAACGAACGGAGGGCGCAGCTGCCCTCCCTTCATTTCTATGGGAGCAGCGCTTGGTGGTGGACGGACCCTGGGAAATCCGGGGTCCTCCAGCCACATCACTCCCCGCTCCGTTCTCGTATTCATTCCGTCATAAAAGAAGTCTATGGGCTTCAAAACGGATCCGTCCCGTTTCCGTTATGCAGAGGAGTCCTCTCCTTCATAACAGAAAGGCATTCTGTTATGCAATCCGTCATAGAATTGCGTTATGGTCCGTGGTAATTCTCCTTTTACCACCAAACGAAGCGCAAACAAAATATGAAATTCGCTCATCTCTACGTGCCTTATTACCGTTCTCCTAGGGGACACATGTACAGTACTTCCTGCTTGTGTCTGCACAGACTTTCCATTTCTGTAAGTTCATATTATATAATAGCACAATAATCATTTCACAAATTTTTGCTTTTTACACATGAAGATTTACTACTACCAGGCTGATCCACATTCCTGGCGGCCATAAATAATAGAAGGTAAGATTAAACTGCTTTCGAGGATAGTTTCAGGCTGTCATCATATTCAGACATATCACTTTTACGACACCTAGAACTTACTGCAGAGTAAAGATCAGAAGGGCGTACAGTATTATTACTCTGATATTTTCCTATACAAACACACTTGTTCGGTGGACATTTTATGGTTGTCACCCATTTGAATTGTTCACAACATGATGCTCTTTTGATAGGTTGGTGCACAGAGCTTCATGGGTTAAAGTCCTTTTACACAAACCGATAATTGGGCCAAATATTAGGAATAAGAAATGTAGAAATTGGCCCATGTAAGGGTGCCGCCACCCGGTCAAGTTTTTTTAATGCGTTTTTTGAAGCCAAAACCAGGAGTGGATTGAAAAAAATTGAAAAGTTGTATCTGCTCTTAATACCTAGTCTCCTGTTACGATCCACACCTGATTTGGGCTTCAAAAACTGCATCAAAAAGCTTGAAGGTGTGTGTAAAATATATGAACGTAATGCACACATTATTTTTTTTCATTTATAAAAAAACATAAAATCAAAGCCAAAAGCTTAAAATGTCCACATTTTCCCAATTACCTGAGGGCAATGTTCCTCAACTCCAGTATCAGGGTCCACCTGCCAGTCATGTTTTCAGGATTTTCTAATTATTGAACAGACGATATAAGTAATGTCAATGCATCAGTACTTAAAGGGGTTGTCTCAGTTCAGCAAATAGCATTTATTATGTAGAGAAAGTTAATACAAGGCACCAGGGGAGGGCTGGCAGCCTTAGTCCTGGGGGGCAAATCCAGTCAAGTGGCCCATTTTAGCCCCGCCCATTATTAAAAGACCCTCCTACATATAATAGGCCACTCCCAACAAACACTGTACAGCTGAAATTCTATTGTTGAGGCCTGTCTCTACACATCATACGGAGAGGGGAGGCCTGTCCTGCCTGCTTCACATTATACAATTAACAGCAGGCTACAGCCAGGAAGCTCCTCCCTCCCCAGATCCTGCTCAAGGCTTGTGGTTCCCCCCACCATCTGCCACCCGCCCGTGGCCTGCTGCCCCCTTTCGTCGTCCTCGCCCAGCTCTGAATCCTCCTTCTGCAAATGGCAGGGGGAGGAGCCGGAGCATCTCTTCTCCTACATAGCGCCACATACCTCTTACATCCAGTGATGTCACCTTTTTTGTAGACGTTCTCTTTCTTTATCTTCTCCATTCAGACCAGACCGTCATGATGATTTTTCTGCCATCTCCCGTCTCAGCAGAGATTGAGAAACAGACATTAGTTTCCCACATTTCCATCATCTTCACATCTTCTGAACATCCTTTCCTGCCACCCCCAATACTATACTGCAGAAACAGTCCCCCTGGAAATACTACTACCACACAGATAGTGCCCCCAATACTGTGCCTGCTGTGCCCCAATACTATACTGCAGAAACAGTCCCCCTGGAAATACTGCTACCACACAGATAGTGCCCCCAATACTGTGCCCGCTGTGCCCCAATACTATACTGCAGAAACAGTCCCCCTGGAAATACTGCTACCACACAGATAGTGCCCCAATACTGTGCCTGCTATGCCCCCAATACTATACTGCAGAAACAGTCCCCCTGGAAATACTGCTACCACACAGATAGTGCCCCCAATACTGTGCCTGCTGTGCCCCCAATACTATACAGCAGAAACAGTCCCCCTGGAAATACTGCTACCACACAGATAGTGCCCCAATACTGTGCCTGCTATGCCCCCAATACTATACTGCAGAAACAGTCCCCCTGGAAATACTACTACCACACAGATAGTGCATCCAATACTGTGCCTGCTATGCCCCCAATACTATACTGCAGAAACAGTACCCCTGGGAATACTACTACCACACAGATAGTGCCCCCTTAAACAATTATTGGCACACAGTGCTCTAAAAAATAACTGCGTCCAGACACTAATAGTATAAAGATAATGTCCCCCAAAAATAATTGTGCTAAGCTGATACTATGCCAGGGTGCCCCCAAAGTAACAGTGCTCCCCAAAATCCCACCAATAGAAATAATTCTCTGCCAGAGCACACTTAGTAGTAATAATGCCCCTATAGTGCCCTAGTAATCATGTTCCTCATAGCCCCCCAGTAGTAGTAAAGCTCCCCATAATACCCCCTAGTAGTACTAATTCTCCCTATAATATGACAGTACATGAAATACGCCCGCTTAGTGCCCGCAGTTGAGCTAATGTCCCCATAATGTATGCCAGTATTAAATACCCCTATATAGTGCCCCAGTAAATGCCCTCATAGTGCTCCTCTCCCCCTTCCCCATAGTGTCCCCCATAATATGCCAGTAAAAAAATGCCCCTTCTTAGTGCCCCCAGCAGAATCTCCTATAGTGCTCCTCTCCCCCACAATGTGCCAGTAAAAAATGCCCCTTCTTAGTGCCACCATATGCCCCAATAGTGCTCCACTCCCCCATAGTGCCCCCAAATAATGCCCCATAGTGCCGCTCTCCCCTATAGTGCCTCCCATAATGTGCCAGTAAAAAATGCCCCCTTAGTGCCACCAAATGCCATAGTGCCCCCATAATGTGCCAATACAAATGGCCCCTTTAGAGCCCCCACTTCCCCATAGTGCCTCCAAATAATGCCCCTATAGTAACACCAGATGCCCCATAGTGCCGCTCTCCCCTATAGTGCCCCCCATAATGTGCCAATAATTTAAAAAAGCCCCTTTAGAGCCCCCAGATACCCCCATGGTGCCCCCCATAATGTGCCAGTAAGAAATGCCCCCATAGTGCCAGCTCCTCCCATAGTGCCAGCTCCCCTCATAGTGCAAGCTCCCCCCCATAGTGCCAGCCCCCTCCATAGTGCCAGCTCCCCCCATAGTGCCAGCTCCCCCCATAGTGCCAGCCCCCACCATAGTGCCAGCTCCCCCATAGTGCCAGCCCCCCATAGTGCCAGCCCCCCTATAGTGCAAGCCCCCCCATAGTGCCAGCTCTTCCATAGCCATAGTGCAAGCTCCCCCATAGCCATAGTGCCAGCTCCCTCATAGCCATAGTGCCAGCTCCCCCCATAGTGCCAGCTCCCCCATAGCCATAGTGACAGCTCCCCCCGCAAAGAAAACAAAACAAAACACTAATACTTACCTCCATCAGCAGCGATGCAGGCCTCTTCCGGCCTGTGTCCCTGCTGTGTGCTGCCCGGCTCAGGCAGCGCGATTATAATGACGTCATCGCGCTGCCTGAGCCTGCCGCTGATAGGCTGCAGGCATTAGTGCCTGTGGCCTATCAGAAGAACAGGGGAGGGACACGCCTCTCCCTCCCCTGCCCCACAGCACAGCCATCTGTATCGCTGTCCTGAGGATGGCGATACAGATGAATATGGAGATGAACGCTTCCACAATGGAAGCGCTCATCTCCTACTGCCCGCTGCGATTGCTGCCCACCGCAATTACATCCAGGGCCGTGCCGCCTGTGGTGCCCCATAGTGCCGCTCTCCCCTATAGTGCCCCCCATAATGTGCCAATAATTTAAAAAAGCCCCTTTAGAGCCCCCAGATACCCCCATGGTGCCCCCCATAATGTGCCAGTAAGAAATGCCCCCATAGTGCCAGCTCCCCTCATAGTGCCAGCTCCCCTCATAGTGCAAGCTCCCCCTCATAGTGCAAGCTCCCCCCATAGTGCCAGCTTCCCCCATAGTGCCAGCCCCCCCATAGTGCCAGCCCCCCCTATAGTGCAAGCCCCCCATAGTGCCAGCTCTCCCATAGCCATAGTGCAAGCTTCCACATAGCCATAGTGCCAGCTCCCTCATAGCCATAGTGCCAGCTCCCCCCATAGTGCCAGCTCCCCCCCATAGTGCCAGCTCCCCCATAGCCATAGTGACAGCTGCCCCCGCAAAGAAAAAAAAACAAAACACTAATACTTACCTCCATCAGCAGCGATGCAGGCCTCTTCCGGCCTGTGTTACTGCTGTGTGCTGCCCGGCTCAGGCAGCGCGATGATAATGACATCATCGCGCTGCCTGAGCCGGCCTCTGATAGGCTGCAGGCATTAGTGCCTGTGGCCTAGCAGAAGAACAGGGGAGGGACACGCCTCTCCCTCCCCTGCCCCACAGCACAGCCATCTGTATCGCTGTCCTGAGGATGGTGATACAGATAAATATGGAGATGAACGCTTCCACAATGGAAGCGCTCATCTCCTACTGCCCGCCGCCATTGCTGCCCGCCGCAATTACATCCAGGGCTGCGCCGCCTGTGGTGACCGGCAGTGCGGCCCTGAGGAATTAAAAAAAATATATATTTTTTTTTTTGTTAAAGACGATTTTTTAGGGCGGTCTGGGGGGCAATTGCCTCCCCCCCGGCCCAGCCCGCCCCTGCAAGGCACTTACTAATGCACTGTGATTGTCCATATTGCCTCCTTTACTGGCTTTATTCATTTTTCCATCATATTATACACTGCTTGTTTCCATGGTTACAACCACCCAGCAACCCAACAGTGGTGGTCGTGCTTGCACAATATAGGAAAACACGCTGGCCTATTTGGTGGCTGGGACCATGTGAGCGCACATAGGCTAGTGCTTTTTCCTATAGTCCAAGGCTTTACCACAGGAATTTATTCTGTGGGATATTCCCATATCATGACTGACAGGTGGGCCCTGAGGACTGGAGTTGGTGAGCACTGCTTTAGGAGGTCAACATCACTAGGGACTGGGGGGGAGGGTAATTACACTATAGAAGGGGAAGATAGTGCAGATAGAGACCGGGGGCAAGGTAGTGGGACTGGGGGAGAAATGGAAGGAGGGACAAGAACAGTTCAGAAGGAAAGGTGTAGGGTAAAAAATATACATAAACCTCTCATATGTATGTATACTAATGCCAGAAGTCTGACTAATAAAACTGGTGAACTGGAATTAGTGATGTGTGAGGAGGACTATGACATAGTGGGAATAACTGAGACATGGCTGGATGATAGCTATGACTGGGCAGTTAATGTACAAGGTTACAGTCTGTTCAGAAAGGATCGTCAAAACCGGAGAGGTGGAGGGGTCTGCCTTTATGTAAAATCTTGTCTAAAGCCCACACTCCGTGAAGATATAAGTGAGGGACATGAACATGTGGAGTCACTGTGGGTAGAGATACATGGAGCTAAAAACAACAATAAATTACTAATAGGAGTCTACTATAAACCACCTAATATACCAGAGTCCACAGAAAATCTACTACTAAACGAGATAGACAAGGCGGCAAATCATAATGAGGTGGTTATTATGGGGGACTTCAACTACCCAGATATAGACTGGGAAACTGAAACTTGTATATCTCATAAAGGAAACAGATTCTTGGCAATAACCAAAGACCATTATCTCTCCCAACTGGTTCAGGACCCGACTAGAGGGACGGCCATACTGGACTTAATATTAACCAATAGACCTGACAGAACAACAGACGTGCAGGTTGGGGGACACCTGGGAAATAGTGACCATAAAGTAATAACCTTCCAATTATCATTCAAAAGAGCGTTTCTACAGGGAGAAACAAAAATACCAAACTTCAAAAAAGCTAAATTTAGCCAACTAAGAGAGGCCATAGGCCTAACTAACTGGGACAAAGTCCTCAAAAATAAAAATACAGCCAAAAAATGGGATATCTTTAAAAACATCCTAAAATCTCATTGTGAGAGGTACATACCGTATGGGAATAAAAGGTTAAGGAACAAAAAGAAACCAATGTGGATAAACAGAACTGTAAAGAAAGCAATAAATGACAAAAAGAAAGCATATAAAACCCTAAAACAGGAGGGTAGCACGGAAGCACTGAAAAACTATAAGGAAAAAAACAGAACATGTAAAAAACAAATAAAAGCGGCCAAACTAGAGACCGAGAGATTAATTGCCAAACAGAGTAAAACTAACCCTAAAATGTTCTTCAATTATATAAATGTTAAAAAGTATAAATCTGAAGGTGTCGGCCCTTTAAAGAGTAATGAGGGGGGAGTCGCAGAGAGCGACGAGGAGAAAGCAAAGCTGTTAAATATTTTTTTCTCCAATGTATTCACTGAGGAAAATAAACTGTCAGATGAAATGCTGAATGCTGAAATAAATTCGCCATTAAAAGTGTCCTGTCTGACCCAGGAAGAAGTACAACAGCGACTTAAAAAAATCAAAATAGACAAATCGCCAGGACCGGATGGCATACACCCCCGTATCCTAAGGGAATTAAGTAATGTCATAGCCAGACCCTTATTTCTGATATTTGCGGACTCTGTACTAACAGGGAATGTCCCACAGGATTGGCGCATGGCAAATGTGGTGCCAATATTCAAAAAGGGTCCAAAAACAGAGCCTGGAAACTATAGGCCGGTAAGTTTAACATCTGTTGTGGGTAAACTGTTTGAAGGTTTTCTGAGAGATGCTATGTTAGAGCATCTTATGGGAAATAAGCAAATAACGCCATATCAGCATGGCTTCGTGAGGGATCGGTCATGTCAAACTAATTTAATCAGTTTCTATGAGGAGGTAAGTACTAGACTTGACAGCGGCAAATCAATGGATGTCGTGTATCTGGACTTCTCCAAAGCATTTGACACTGTACCTCATAAAAGGTTAGTATATAAAATGAGAATGCTCGGACTCGGAGAAAACGTCTGTAAGTGGGTAAGTAACTGGCTCAATGATAGAAAACAGAGGGTGGTTATTAACGGTACATACTCAGATTGGGTCACTGTCACTAGTGGAGTACCTCAGGGGTCAGTATTGGGCCCTATTCTCTTCAATATATTTATTAATGATCTTGTAGAAGGCTTGCATAGTAAAATATCAATTTTCGCAGATGACACTAAACTGTGTAAAGTAATTAACACTGAAGAGGACAGTATACTACTACAGAGGGATCTGGATAGATTGGAGGCTTGGGCAGATAAGTGGCAGATGAGGTTTAACACTGAGAAATGTAAAGTTATGCACATGGGAAGGAATAATGCAAGTCACCCGTACATACTAAATGGTAAAACACTCGGTAACACTGACATGGAAAAGGATCTAGGAATTTTAATAAACAGCAAACTAAGCTGCAAAAAACAGTGTCAGGCAGCGGCTGCCAAGGCCAATAAGATAATGGGTTGCATCAAAAGGGGCATAGATGCCCGTGATGAGAACATATTCCTACTACTTTACAAATCACTGGTCAGACCACACATGGAGTACTGTGTACAGTTCTGGGCTCCTGTAAACAAGGCAGACATAGCAGAGCTGGAGAGGGTCCAGAGGAGGGCAACTAAAGTAATAACTGGAATGGGGCAACTACAGTACCCTGAAAGATTATCAAAATTAGGGTTATTCACGTTAGAAAAAAGACGACTGAGGGGAGATCTAATTACTATGTATAAATATATCAGGGGGCAGTACAGAGATCTATCCCATCATCTATTTATCCCCAGGACTGTGACTGTGACGAGGGGACATCCTCTGCGTTTGGAGGAAAGAAGGTTTGTACACAAACATAGAAAAGGGTTCTTTACGGTAAGAGCAGTGAGACTATGGAACTCTCTGCCTGAGGAGGTGGTGATGGTGAGTACAATAAAGGAATTCAAGAGGGGCCTGGATGTATTTCTGGAGTGTAATAATATTACAGGCTATAGCTACTAGAGAGGGGTCGTTGATCCAGGGAGTTATTCTGATTGCCTGATTGGAGTCGGGAAGGAATTTTTTATTCCCCTAAAGTGAGGAAAATTGGCTTCTACCTCACAGGGTTTTTTTTTGCCTTCCTCTGGATCAACTTGTAGGATGACAGGCCGAACTGGATGGACAAATGTCTTTTTTCGGCCTTATGTACTATGTTACTATGTTACTATGTTACTAACATAAAAAAAAGTCTCTATGAAGGAGTCTTGAATGTTTTGGCGCTGTGCAACATCTGTTCTGGCAGAATGGTGCCAGAGAACCAGCAATATAAAACAGGTCTCCAAAATGCAATCTAGTCTCTCTGTGGGCCCAGCCAGTAGATAAATTACACAAGTAGCATCCATTATCACAGTATAAACATACGTTAATGGTTTTAGAAATGTTTTGTCTTGAAATCTTTTGTAACAGAAAAAAATTGATAAGAAAGGATAAATATACATATTTTCATAATTTTCAGTTTTTCCTTAAAGGGTTTCTGTCACCCCACAAAACTCCTTTTTTTTTTTTTGGATAGTTAGATTCCTTATAGGGCGATATAGGAGAATATAATAGTCTTACTTACTTTCATGCGGCCGATTCTTTATAAAACGAAGTTTTATAATATGTAAATGAGGGCTCTACCAGCAAGTAGGGCGTCTACTTGCTGGTAGCCGCAGCAGCAATCCGCCCCCTCGCCGTGTTGATTGACAGGGCC
This sequence comes from Bufo bufo, assembly GCF_905171765.1. Lineage (NCBI taxonomy): Eukaryota > Metazoa > Chordata > Amphibia > Anura > Bufonidae > Bufo > Bufo bufo. The sequence continues at coordinate 162,698,635 of NC_053392.1, read as the reverse complement.
AGCCGTGATCTCCTCCTCCGGCCGGCCCTGTCAGTAATTCAAAAATCGCGCGCCTCTGGTCATTCGGCGCAGGCGCTCTGAGATGAGGAGGCTCGTCTCCTCAGTGCGCCTGCGCCGATGACATCACCGAAAGAGAAGACGTCATCGGCGCAGGCGCACTGAGGGAGTGCTGAGGAGACGAGCCTCCTTATCTCAGAGCGCCTGCGCCGAATGACCAGAGGCGCGCGATTTTTGAATTACTGACAGGGCCGGCCGGAGGAGGAGATCCCGGCTGGCCCTGTCAATCAACACGGCGAGGGGGCGGATTGCTGCTGCGGCTACCAGCAAGTAGACGCCCTACTTGCTGGTAGAGCCCTCATTTACATATTATAAAACTTAGTTTTATAAAGAATCGGCCGCATGAAAGTAAGTAAGACTATTATATTCTCCTATATCGCCCTATAAGGAATCTAACTATCCAAAAAAAAAATAATGAGTTTTGTGGGGTGACAGAAACCCTTTAAAGATTTTTTTTTTAAATATAATATCTGTCATCTAATGGCACAAAAGAAAGGTTTAAGGTGTCCCGTGAAAAATAATATCAAATACATGTAGGTTGGCTCAGAAATTAATTACGGTAGTTATTTGCGGTTACATAGGCCCATTGTTAAAACTGAAAAATTGGCCTGGTAAAGAAGAGGGTAAACCTTCCGGTAATGGTTAAGATTAGGGCTGAGCGAATCAACTTCGGATAAAACATCCGAAGTCGATTAGCATAAAACTTTGTTCTAATACTGTACGGCGCAGGAGCTCCATACAGTATTAGAATGTATTGTCTCCGATGAGCCGAAGTTATCACAATAACTTCATAAATTAATTTGTACTGTAAAAAAACATTTCCCAGGTACCACATCCGAAGTCGATTCGCTTATCCCTAGTTAAGATAATTTAAAGGGGTTTTCCGGGATTTTAATATTGATGACCTATCCTCAGGATAGGTCACCGATATCAGATTGGCGGGGGTGCCGGGTGTCTTTTTTTCGGTACTTTTTTCTGGTCACTTGCGCATTTTTTTCATGCGCAAACCAATGAGACAAGTCATAGTGAATTTGAACCTGTCTTACAAGAAAACAACTACTAGATGTCAGACAAACCAAAAACAGAAAAACCTGCTTTATTAACCCTTTCAGGACCATTTTTCACCTTTCTGCCCAGGCCATTTTTAGAAAATCTGACATGTGTCACTTTATGTGGTAATAACTTTAAAACGGTTTTACTTAGGCCTCATGCACACAACTGTTTTTGTGGTCCGCATCCGAGCCGCATTTTTTGCGGCTCGGGTGCTGACCCATTCACTTCAATAAGGCCGCAAAAGATGCGGACAGCACTCCGTGTGCTGTCCACATCCGTTGCACCGTTCCGTGCACCGCAAAAAAAATATAGCATGTCCTATTCTTGTCCGTTTTGTGGACAAGAATGGACATTTCTACAATGGGCCGCCCGTTCCGTTCCGCAAATTGCAAAAGGGAAATGGGCTGCTTCCGTTTTTTGCGGATCCACGGTTTGCGGACCTTATCCAGGCCATTCTGAGATTGTTTTCTCGTCACATATTGTACTTCATGACAGTGGTAAAATTGAGTCAAAATATTTCATATTTATTTATAAAAAAAATACCAAATTTACAAAAAATTTGGAAACATTTGCAAATTTACAAGTTTCAACTTCTCTACTTTTATAATAGTAATAACTCCAAAAATAGTTCTTACTTTACGTTCCCCATATGTCTACTTTATGTTTGGATCATTTTGTGAATGCCATTTTATTTTTTGGGGACGCTTTAAGGCTTAGAAGTTTAGAAGCAAATCTTTAAATTTTTCCGAAAATTTCCAAAACCCACTATTTAAAGTCCCCTCCAAAAAACATCGCAAGCCGGCAGCAGTACCTTAGAGTAGCCAGCAGTGTGTTTGTAACAATCATTTTCTTCCTGCAGGTAGTTGAAGCAAAAGCTGCAAAAACGTTCTTTAATCCCCTGCCCGGCGCGCTTCTCTAGTCAGGCTTGAAGTCACGGAGGCAGCGGCGGTAACCACGCCCCCTCCCCTGCCCCTTTGCTGTGACTGACAGCCGGCAGTTCGGCAAAGCCAGCCAAATTGTCGTGCTTAAGCGCTGTCAATCACAGAAAAGGGGCAGGGAAGGGGGCGTGGTTACCAAGACTTGAAGCAAGGAGACCACTGCCTCCGTGACGTCAAGCCTGACTAGAGAAGTGCACCGGGCAGGGGATTAAAGAACGTTTTTACAGCTTTTGCTTCAACTACCTGCAGGAAGAAAATGATTGTTACAAACACACTGCTGGCTACTCTAAGGTACTGCTGCCGGCTTGCGATGTTTTTTTGGAGAGGACAGGTTCCCTTTAAATAGTGGGTTTTGGAAATTTTCGGAAAAATTTAAAGATTTGCTTCTAAACTTCTAAGCCTTAAAGTGTCCCCAAAAAATAAAATGGCATTCACAAAATGATTGGATGTGACAGGTTCCCTTTAAGGACCAGTTCAGGTCTGAAGTCACTTTGTGAGGCTTACATAATAGAAACCAACCAAAAATTACCCCATTTTAGAAACAAAGCCCCTCAAGGTATTCAAAACTGATTTTACAAACTTTGTTAACCCTTTAGGAGTTCCATAAGAATGAATGGAAAATGGATATGAAGTTTCACTTTTTTGGCAGATTTTCCATTTTAACCTCTTGAGGACACAGGGCGTACAGGTACGCCCTGATGTCCTGGTACTTAAGGACACAGAGCGTACCTGTACACCCTGTGTATTTCTGATCACCGCCGCGCGTCAGGCAGTGATCAGAAGCCGGTGCCTGCTCAAATCATTGAGCAGGCACCTCGGCTAAATGCGTGGGGGGGTCCTGTGACCCCCCCATGTCGGCGATCGCCGCAAAACGCAGGTCAATTCAGACCTGCGGTTTGCGGCTTTTACCTATTGCGGCTGCGGCGGCGGGCGGTGCCATCGGGTCCCCATGCGGCTGTAGGAAGGATCTCACAGGCCGGAAGCTGTATGAGTAATACACACAGTATTACTCATACAGCCAATGCATTCCAATACAGAAGTATTGGAATGCATTGTAAAGGATCAGACCCCCAAAAGTTGAAGTCCCAAAGTGGGACAAAAAATAAAGTTTCAAGTAAAAATAAACAAAAACGTAATTTTCCCCAAATAAAGTTAAAAAAAAATTGTAAAAAATAGGGGGATTTTTTTTTTTACATATTAGGTATCTCCACGTGCGTATCGACCGGCTCTATAAACATATCACATGACCTAAACCCTCAGATGAACACCGTAAAAAATTAAAAATAAAGACTGTGCTAAATAAGCAATTTTTTTGAAACCTTACATCACAAAAAGTACAACAGCAAGTGATCAAAAAGGCGTATGCCCACCAAAATAGTACCAATATAACCATCACCTCATCCCGCAAAAAATGAGCCCCTACCTGAGACAATTGCCCAAAAAATTAAAAAAAACTATGGCTCAGAATATGGAGACATAAAAAAAACATTTTTTTTGTTTTAAAAAAGCTGTTATTGTGTAAAACTTACATAAATAAAAAAAAGTATACATATTAGGTATCGCCGTTTCCGTATCGACCGGCTCTATAAAAATATCACATGACCTAACCCCTCAGATGAACACCGTAAAAAAAAAAAAAAAAACTTACATCACAAAAAGTGTAATAGCAAGCGATCAAAAAGTCATATGCACCCCAAAATAGTGCCAATCTAACAGTCATCTCATCCCACAAAAAAATAGACCCTACCTAAGATAATCGCCTAAAAACTGAAAAAACTATGGCTCTCAGACTATGGAGACACTAAAACATGATTTTTTTGGGTTTCAAAAATGAAATCATTGTGTAAAACTTACATAAATAAAAAAAAATTTATACATATTAGGTATCGCCGCGTCTGTGACAACCTGCCCTATAAAAATACCACATGATCTAACTTGTCAGATGAATGTTATAAATAACAAAAAAAAACTGTGCCAAAAAAGCTATTTCTTGTTACCTTGCCGCACAAAAAGTGTAATATAGAGCAACCAAAAATCATATGTACCCTAAACTAGTACCAACAAAACTTCCACCCTATCCCGTAGTTTCTAAAATGGGGTCACTTTTTTGGAGTTTCTACTCTAGGGGTGCATCAGGGGGGCTTCAAATGGGACATGGTGTCAAAAAACCAGTCCAGTAAAATCTGCCTTCCAAAAACCGTATGGCATTCCTTTCCTTCTGCGCCCTGCCGTGTGCCCGTACAGCAGTTTACGACCACATATGGTGTGTTTCTGTAAACTACAGAATCAGGGCCATAAATATTGAGTTTTGTTTGGCTGTTAACCCTTGCTTTGTAACTAGAAAAAAAATATTAAAATGGAAAATCTGCCCAAAAAGTGACATTTTTAAATTGTCTCTCTATTTTCTATTAATTCTTGTGGAACACCTAAAGGGTTAACGACCATTGTAAAATCAGTTTTGAATACCTTGAGGGGTGTAGTTTCTTAGATTGGGGTCAGTTTTATGGAGTTTCTACTCTAGGGGTGCATCAGGGGGGCTTCAAATGGGACATGGTGGCAAAAAAAACAGTCTAGCAAAATCTGCCTTCCAAAAACCGTATGGCATTCCTTTCCTTCTGCGCCCTGCCTTGTGCCCGTACAGCGGTTTACACACCACATATGGGGTGTTTTTGTAAACTATAGAATCAGGGCCATAAATATTAAGTTTTGTTTGGCTGTTAACCCTTGCTTTGTAACTGGAAAAAAAATATTAAAATGGAAAATCTGCCAATAAAGTGAAATTTTTAAATTGTATCTCTATTTTCCATTAATTCTTGTTGAACACCTAAAGGGTTAACAACGTTTGTAAAATAAGTTTTGAATTCCTTGAGGGGTGTAGTTTCTAGAATAGGGTCATTTTTGAGTGGTTTCTATTATGTAAGCCTCACAAAGTGACTTCAGACCTGAACTGGTCTTTAAAAAGTTGGTTTTTGAAAAATTTTGAGAAATTTCAAGATTTGTTTCTAAACTTCTAAGCCTTGTAACGTCCCCCAAAAATAAAATGTCATTCCCAAAATGATCCTAACATGAAGTAGACATATGGGGAATTTAAAGTAATAACTATTTTTGTAGGTATTACTATATATTATAAAAGTAGAGAAATTTAAACTTGGAAATTTGCTAATTTTTCCCAATTTTTGGCAAATTTGGTATTTTTTTATAAATAAAAGTGATTTTTTTTACTCCATTTTACCAGTGTCATGAAGTACAATATGTGACGAAAAACTGTCTCAGAATGGCCTGGATAAGTCAAAGCGTTTTAAAGTTATCACCACTTAAAGTGACACTGGTCAGATTTACAAAAAATGGCCTGGTCCTTAAGGTGAAATAAGGCTGTGTCCTTAAGGAGTTATTCAAATTTTTCCAGTAACAAAGCAAGGGTTAACAGCCAAACAAAACTCAATATTTATTGCCCTGATTCTGTAGTTTAGAGAAGCACCCCATATGTGGTCGTAAACTGCTGTACTGGCACACGGCATTACGCAGAAGGAAAGGAACGCCATATGGTTTTTGGAAGGCAGATTTCACTGGAATAATTTTAAGCTGCCATGTCACATTTAAAGACCCCCTGATGCACCCCTAGAGTAGAAACTCCCGAAAAATGACCCCCTTTTGGAAACTACGGGATAAGGTGGCAGTTCTGTTGGTACTATTTTAGGGTACATATGATTTTTGGTTGCTCTGTATTACACTTTTTGTGAGGCAAGGTAACAAAAAATAGTTTTTATTTTTTGTTATGTACAGTGTTCATCTGACAGGTTAGATCATGTGGTATTTTTATAGAGCATGTTGTTACGGACGTGACAATACGAAATAAGACTACTTTTTTTGGTTGTTTGTTTCAGTTTTACATAATAAAGCATTCTAAAAGCCATAGTTATTATTATAATTTTTTTGGGCAACTGTCTTATGTAGGGTCTCATTTTTTTTTAGTTAATTTTTTTTTGCTATTACACTTTTTGTGATGTAATAACTCATATGTATACTTTTTTTATTTATTTATGTTTTACACAATAACGCATTTTTGAATTTAAAAAAATCATGTTTTAGTGTCTCCATATTCTGAGAGCCATTGTTTTTTTAATTTTTTGGGCGATTGTCTTAGGTAGGGTCTCATTTGTTGCAGGATGAGATGATGGTTTTATTGGTACTATTTTGGGGTGCGTATGACTTTTTGATCACTTGGTATTACACTTTTTGTGATGTAAGGTGACAAAAAAATGACTTTTTGGACACAATTTTTATTTTTATTTTTTTATGGTGTTCACCTGAGGGGTTAGGTCATGTGGTATTTTTATAGAGCAGGTCCTTATGGACGTGGCAAAACCTAATATGTCTACTAATGTTTTAGTGTCGCTATAGCCTGAGAGCCATAGTTTATTTTTATTTTTTGGGTGATTGTCTTAGGTAGGGGTTCATTTTTTGGGGGATGAGGGGAGTTAGATTGGTACTATTTTGGGAGGCACACGCCTTTTTGATCGCTTGGTGTAAGATGACAAAAAATGTTTTTTATAGCACCGTTTTTTTTTTTGACGGTGTTCACCTGAGGGGTTAGGTCATGTGATATTTTTATAGAGCTGGTCGATACGGTCGCAACGATACCTAATATGTCTACTTTTCTTTTTTTCACAATTTCTTTTTACTTTATTTTGGGAAAAGGACGCTTTTTTGTTTTTTCTTGAAACTTAAAAAAATGTTTTGTAAAACTTTTTTGTCCCACTCTGGGACTTCAACTTTTGGGGGTCTGATCCCCTTTACAATGCTTTACAATGCTTCTGTATTGTAATGCGTTGGCTGTAAGTGTATTACTAGTGTAATACACTTACAGCCTTCCTGCCTGTGAGATCCAGGGGGCTGGATCTCACAGGCTGTCACGGAAGGCAGCCACGATGCCTAAGGAAGGCATCGGGCTGCCTTCCCTGCAATTGGGTCGCTTGGAACTGAACCCGAGTTTGGGAAATGTTTTTTTACAGTATAAATCAATTTCTGAAGTTATTATGCGAAGTCTCGTGAGACTTTGCGAAGTAATAACTTCGGCTCATCGGAGCCAATACATTCTAATACTGTACTGAGCGTTCGCTCCGTACAGTATTGAAACAAAGTTTTATGCGAATCAACTTCAGATGTTTCATCCGAAGTCGATTCGCTCATCCCTAATGGTCAGTTTTGGGGTTAAAAAACTTGTAAAATACTATATCCACTTAAAAGTTAATTAGGAAATGGCGGCGGTTGCCCCCCACTCCAGTACTCTCTCACCTTGCTGCCCTGTTTGGCCGTACCCTTCCCTGATCCAATACACTATTTTAGCTTTTATTTTAATCAGGCGACCTTTTTGATTTGATTCTCATCTGGCCACAGCACTGGTCTTACAATGCTTCCATTCCATCTTGAGTAAACTTACCTTGTGTTAGGTTTGTTCACACTGACATTATGGCCATTGTCCATTTTAATGTATTCTGAGAGATCCCATCGATATGGGTCTGTCAGGTTTCTGTTTCCTTTTTACTGGATGCTGAATGCTACACTACGCTATTTGGGCTGTCAAAGGGCAATGGAAACCAGATGAAAAAGAAAAAATGTGAGGTTGAACATAGCCAAGTGCAGTCTGCTCATCCTAAGAGGCATCTCTTTCTTATTAATAAATGGACATTGCGATCAATTTTTTTTCTCACAGCCTATATGTAAATATTCTATGTTATTTTATTTTTTACAAAAACTGGTGGACGGCTTTATGTATATAATTTTTTAAGTCACTCTATGTATTCTACTTCTCACTCCTTCTGGAACTCCGCTATACATGTACAGAGGAAGTCCAGTTTTTCAGTTGTGACCACGGCATCTAAGGTGGCTTTACCTGGGAGCACTGCGCTCCTGGGACCCGAACGGCAATCATGCGCCGAGATCGGGGGAGCTGTTCATTCCCTGTGTTAGCCTCGATCCTCCTAAAGGCTCCGAGGCCACCACAGAGTTAGTTCCTTTGGAGCCCTGTCTGTGGCCTTCGGTGTTGCCGGATTTTACCACAATGCCTGCCGGCCCCATTGACTACAATGTGGTCTGGCAGAGTTCCGTCTGTTACCTGGCAAAAATACCGGGATTTGGCCAGAAAAAAAATTGCTGCAGCATATTTATCATGTAGCGACCAGATCTCTGGCAGACCCCATTATAGTACATGGGGCCGGCAGACATTGCCGTAACATCCAACTATGCTGGATCTAGAGAGCTCCGTGCAGGCTGTTTCGGCAGAGAAATATGGAAACCTGTTGTTTTTAACTTGAAATGTCTCATTTATATTATAATTTAAAGTTTACCTAACCTTTTGAAACATTTTTATTTAAAACTATCGCAATATTATTTTTGTAATTTTTTACATTTTACTTACAATATAGGCACCCAAAGTTAAGATGTCCATGGCGCTTTGGAATCTGTACACCTGGTGTACAGGTATACAGATTTCATTGTGCGGCCACAGTAAGCACTGTACTGGTTGGAGCACATATTACTGCTCCTGCCTGTGCCTACTCTGCTCTGCTAAAGCCTGGCATAGAACATCGGTACAGGGTCTGAATAGCACATCGCTGCTCCTGCCTGTGCCTCCTCTGCTCTGCTAAAGCATGGCATAGCACAGCGGTACAGGGTCTGGATAGCACATCGCTGCTCCTGCCTGTGCCTACTCTGTTCTGCTAAAGTCTGGCATAGTACATTGGTACATAGTCTGGATAGCACATCACTGCTCCTGCCTGTGCCTACTCTGCCCGAGCCTGGCATAGTACATCGGTACAGGGTCTGGATAGCACATTGCTGCTCCTGCCTGTGCCTACTCTGCTCTGCTAAAGCCTGGCATAGTACATCGGTACAGGGTCTGGATAGCACATTGCTGCTCCTGCCTGTGCCTACTCTGCTCAAGCCTGGCATAGTACATCGGTACAGGGTCTGGATAGCACATTGCTGCTCCTGCCTGTGCCTACTCTGCTCTGCTAAAGCCTGACATAGTACATCGGTACAGGGTCTGGATAGCACATTGCTGCTCCTGCCTGTGCCTACTCTGCTCTGCTAAAGCCTGACATAGTACATCGGTACAGGGTCTGGATAGCACATCACTGCTCCTGCCTGTGCCTACTCTGCTAAAGCCTGACATAGTACATCGGTACAGGGTCTGGATAGCACATCACTGCTCCTGCCTGTGCCTACTCTGCTAAAGCCTGACATAGTACATCGGTACAGGGTCTGGATAGCACATCACTGCTCCTGCCTGTGCCTACTCTGATCTGCTAAAGCCTGGCATAGTACATCGGTACAGGGTCTGGATAGCACATCGCTGCTCTACATAACTTTGGCGTATCCTGTGCCAGTCTAAATGTAAGATAGCTTCCTTTCTGGCTTACCTTTAGACCACTTTCTACACCTAAAACAGAAGTAGAAAAACTTTTTTAGTGAGCGGGGAAAAATCGCAGATTGCGGCTGAAATAACCTTTGCGCCGCAATCTGCGCCAGAAATACACCTAACATAGGCGTATTTCTGGATAGTAAATGACCCCCCCATATGTTTAAAGAAAATGGTATAATGTGTTATTGATATTGTTGTACTTTACTTCCAGTCTTCTGCAGTTAAAGAGGATTTGTCACCATTCCTTAAAGAGGTTCTGCATTTTTTTTTTAAACTGATGATCTATCCTCTGGATAGATCATCAGCATCTGATCAGCGGGGGTCCAACACCCGGGACCCCTGCCGATCATCAGCTGTTTGAGAAGGCAGCGGCGCTGGCAGTAGCGCTGCGGCCTTCTCACTGTTTACCGCAGGCCCAGTGACATCACGACTAGTATAAATAGTCTGGGCGGGGCTAAGGTTTGTTCACTTGAATGGACCTTAGCCCCTCCCAGGCCATTGATACTACTCGTGACGTCACTAGGCCTGTGGTAAACAGCGAGAAGGCCGCGGCACTAATGCCAGTGCCACTGCCTTCTCAAACAGCTGGTCGGCAGGGGTCCCAGGTGTTGGACCCCCGCCAATCAGATGCTGATGATCTATCCAGAGGATAGATCATCAGTTTAAAAAAAACTGCAGAACCCCTTTAAATGTTTGCTTTTGGAAATATTCGCATTGTACATGAAATATCAGATTTGTAACATCTTTTCTTATAACTCTGCATTGTGCTGTACCTCTGTTATTCCTCCTACAGATGTATGAATAAATTGACAAAGGGGCATTACCACCCACTTGTCAAAAGAAGTGTGCCTCCACACAGTCTGGCACTGGCAATACTGATTTAACAGTTAGGCCTCCTGCACACGACCATATTCGTTTTGCAGCCCGCAAATCCCAGATTTGCAAAATACGGATGCGATCCGTGTGCATCCCACAATTTTCGAGGCACCCACTGTAAAAAGACTATTCTTGTCCACAAAACGGACAAGAATAGGACAGGTTCTATAATTTACAGCCCAGCAGCACGGATACTGTGCGATTTTTATTTGCAGACCCATAGAAATGAATGGGTCCATGTGAGATCCACAAAAAAATGTGGATTGGACACGGACCGAAAACAGTTGTGTGCATGAGGCCTTAAAGTGCATGGACACCCCCCCCCACCAATACCCAGTTAGGACTGTATTCATAATTTTCTAGGAGGAATAACAGAGAAGAAGCACAATTGCACAAATACTGAGTTCTAAGAAAAGATGCTCCAGAATTGTTGTTTTATAAAGAACAGATAGGTCCTCTCCTCTTCAGCCCAGGCTCAATTAAAAAAAGCGCTATAATAAATGCTTCCCACCATTGTATAGATAACGCAGCGTGTCCGTTGGCAGAGCTGGGAATATAGTAGCAGCACAGGCAGACTCAAATTAAGTCTTTGTTTCAATTTCATATTTCCATATAGATAATGTACAGTCAATAGCAGATCTGGAGATCACAACCACGCCCTGCTCAGGTCGGCCCGCAGGACAAAGGTCCCATGTAGTATAATTAACACACGGCTCTTGGCTGCACCTACCTCCCAAGTTCAATCTAGAGGCTAGGTCTACATCTGACAGCTCAGTGCAAGACTTAAATGTACAACTTCATTTTTCTCACTCCTGCCAGCCGTCCATCAAGGTATGCCGCTCTACCGCCAATGTATCGTATTTCTGCTGCTGTATGCTGTCATTTATCACAATGTATGCATGTTTGAAGCCTTTGCCGCTTAGCTTAGCGTTATACAGCATTTTCCACCATTATTGATGACAGTGGATGTAACCTAGATGTAACCTAGACCCCCAACAGGTTATCATGTCAGGATATCCCAAAGAAAGGACACCTTGATGCATTACTAATGATCATAGAACCACTGATCTAGATGGATCCACAGTGAGAAGAAGCCGCAAGAAGGGGACTTGCAAGTCACTCAAAAAGGGAGTTGCTTTGTCTGCACTCTTCTAGCTGGAGCTTACTTCTGCCTTTACTGTTACCCACAGAAGCCATGCTTTCCATATAACATTATACCTCCCTATAATATATAATGTGGTAAAGAGGTATTTCTCCTCATTATTCTTGTTGGTTTCATACTTTATGGAGATTATGCAGAGAGTATATAGATTTTTTGCATACAGTGCCTTATACACAAGGGGACATTTATCATCCACTGTACACCAGAAAACTGGTGTCAAAAAGTTGCAAAGTTTGTGACTTTTTGATTTCTTTTCCTGTTCCCCGCTTTTCTAAAAAGTGGGTGGAGCAGGGTTGGGCTAGGCGGTGTGGGGCTGTCTGTGTCATCCGTGTTTCACTGACACTGCACAGCTGAGAAATAATTATCAAATCATCTCTTTCTAATGATCCGTGAAACACAGATGGCATCCTTCTTGCATCTGTGGTTTTCACAGACACATAGACTATAATTGGCGTGATGGATCAGTGAATGCGAACAAAATAGAGCATGCATCCGTGATAAAAACACGGACCCGCGGACCGTGGCAGAAAACTCATGTGTGGGTACGTGTGCTAAAGGTGGCACACCGACGTGTGAATGAGGCTTTAAAATCAGATTGGTGAGGGCCCAGAACTCAGCTCTTCCCTGCAGCCCCCGTTGTTGGAGAGATGAAGCACAGCTGTGTTCCAAATGTAGCGCCAAGTTGGGTTGCTGCAGCCCATCCTATTCACTGCAATGGGAGCTGAGCTGTAGTAACCCATCACGACCACCATTCTTTGAACGGCGCTGTACTTCCTGTTCTATTCAAAATGCTAGTTTGGAGGCTGCAGGGAACAGCTGATCGGTGGTGCTGCTCAGTGCCGGACCTTCCATTGATTAGATATTAATTACTTATCCTGAGGCTAGGTCATCATTATCAGGATCCTGGAAAAACCCTCTTAAGGGACATTCTGTAATGAGGCTCCTGCTAAGTGTACCCAGCACAGCTGCGCTCCTGGCTCCCTGGCTGCGCAGGCATGTGCTGTGTAGGAGCTGCGCTGCAGTACCCTGCCCAGCCAGTGGGCACCGTACCACTATGCAGGAGAGAGCTGTGAAGGGACTGCCTTTACTATGAGGTAGAATAATAAAGTGGTGGCATGTCCTATGCCAACAATTACCCCTACTGTGTTACATAGCTACTATTTAAAAAAAATGGCTGCTATCTACTACCTGGACAGGCTGGGTCCAGTAAAGCAGGAGACTTGGGTCCATGACATCCATATACCCTATACTCATTTTATCCAACCACACAAACCTTCTTCATCCATAAAAATAGTTCTTAAAGGGACACCTATCAGAAATGGATATTTTTTTAACTCAATATTTTTTTTGGGCAGTATTCTTTTTCATTTCGGCAGTGCTATGTCATTGAAAAATTAAATAAATAATATTGTTCTTCTGTAACAGTCAACAGAATTAATAAAACCGCCTATATCGATAGATAATCCATTGTCAGTTTACTCCTGCTATGAGGGGAAGATATTATCTAAAGAGTAATCCTCAGGCTCTACTATTAAGCCGAAACATTGTTCCACATGGATGAATAAAAGTTTTTTTTATTCAATATTTTGTGTGCTGCCTTTTTGCATTTTTTCAATTGCTGTACTCAGCTATCTTTCTCAGTCCCATAGTGATGAGTGGAGCGGCAGTGTCCATGCCCAACTAGCTGCTCTGTTCAATTCAAGGGTCCTTTCAGGGTACGGGACCTCCTTCTCGTCATATGTGAGGGTCCCAGCGGTTGGACTCCCTCCAATCTAATAATTACCTGATATAACCAGATACCCCTTTAATATGTGATAAAAATAAATTTCTGATGGGTGTCCCTTTAAATCTTGCTTGCATTGAACTTCATCTCCTGGAGTCATTAAAATTCCATTGATGGCAAGAATGAGTTCAAGCCGCAAATGCATGCGTAAGAGGACCAAAGGTGACAATGTAATCTAGCAATTTTTCCTACAGAGTTCAGCCAATGTATGTGCTTTGAACATATTCTCTTGGAATAAAAAATGCATCCAATGGAAGGCTTAGAGCTAAATATAAAAAGATTAGGGCTGGGCATATACTTTTTTTTTTTTACTTTTTATTTACTATTAGCCCCCTTAGGGGCTAGAACCCTTGTCCTATTCACCCTAATAGAGAACTATTAGGGTGACTAGGACTTTACACTCTCCCTGCTGCCCCAGGATTACACTGCTGGGGCTCCGATCAGAAGCTGCCACTGCCACCAATGGGTGAGGAGGGGGGCTCTGGGGCCACTGCCACCAATGATTTAATACCTTGGGGGGGGAAAGGGGCACACTGTCGGGGGGGGGGGGGCGGGGACCGCAAGTTATATTGAGAAGAGGGGGAGTAGAAGGGATGGACTGCGCCACCAATGAATATAGTAAATGCTTGAATACAAACGTAGGCTGCAGGTGCCGGCCATTTCCCATACCCGGCCTCTATGACTGCGCGCTGCGATCCGCCGCAATTAACCCCTCAGGACCTAAGGGGTTAATTGCGGTGGATTGCAGCGCGCAGTCATAGAGGCTGGGTGCCGGGTATGGATATGGCCGACACACGCAGGCTACGTTTGTATTCAAGTATTAACTATATTCATTGGTTGCGCAGTGGCCCCAGTCCCTCCCTTCTACTCCTCTCTTTTCTCATTGGTGGCCAGCGGCAGCCGCACACAGTGGAGAGGGAGGGACTCCTTCCTTCTCCACCGTGCCGGCTCAGGATAACATGGTGCGCGGCGAGTGCCATGTTCCATCGCGGTAGGGCAATATAGACGAAATCTCTATCGTTGGCCAAATTTATATTGTCTATATCGTCCAGCCCCATGTCAGATATTGTTAACCTTAAAAAGGGGTTTTCAGGCTCCACATTTTGATGACCTATCTTCAGGAAAGTTCATCAGTATCAGATTGGTGTTCCCTGCAGCCTCCAGCGCTGAAACTAGCACTTTGAATTGAGCCGAAGGCATAGCTGTATTCAGAGTATAGTGGCGGGCTGGGTCCTGTTCATGTGAATGTCTGAAGATGCACCAAATTTATCACAGTGTTTCGTGCTAGATGATAAATTTGCAGCATGGTTAGACACTTTTTATTAACTTACTTTACTCCAAAATGTTGAGCCTTGCTCATGTTCTGCTAAGTCACACCCCCTTTCCCACTAAGCCACGCCCCTTGGTGAGCAAGATGCAGTGGATTGTTCTTGTTGGTGCATTTGCTTCATAAATAGTTCTAAAACTTAAAGGGGTTGTGTCACTTGACAATTTTCTTTTTATTGAAAAGTAGCAAAAAGTTGTTACACAAGTGACCTTACATCATAGTATTAAGGCAAAAAGAATGTACCATTGCAGCACTAGGGTGGATAGGCACATCCCCCAAACATGTCTAAGCAGTATGAATAATGCGATTAAACAGACCAAAGACATAGCATGAGGCAAAGATAATACAGCATAACATCCATATAATAGGCCCTAGTTGATCCTTGTGGGGACACGCCTTGAACATACATTAGTGTGTACTTGTATCGGTCACATGGTTTACAGGGACAATTTATCTAATTGGTGAACAGCAAGGCAACGGCCTCACAAAAAACCTACATAACCGTAACGTACATCTCTAAGCACATCTTGTAGAAGTATAAGGTAATCTGGTGTTGGAGGTAAAGTGAAGTAGTTCAGATCCTAAGGGTCAGATGACCTTTATTGAGTAACTGATGTTTGTGACAAGCGATAACGTAACCAAGGGTTCCACATTTTAGTGTGTTTCTCATGAGATCTATTCTCCCAGCTGGCTAGTTCCTCCAGGCGCTGTATATGATCTACCTTATTCATCCAATGGGTTAAGGTAGGGGGATCTACACTCAGCCACCTTTGTGGAATGATCAACCTTGCCGCTTGAATCAGTTGAGTGGCTAAGCTATTCTTAGAAGGGGAAAGATCTTTGGTGGGTAACCATAGAAGGACCAACTCAGGAGACAAAGGTATCCTCTTGTGTGTAATAGAGTTAATGGCCTTAGATACCGTCGTCCAAAACGGTTGTATCAGCGGACATGACCAAAAGATATGTGAAAGTGTACCCACACCATCTTTACATCTCCAGCACTGGTCACTGGGACTCAAACCCCTGAGGAACAACTGTTTCGGTGTCATATACCATTGGGTGAGTACCTTAAAAGAGTGCTCTTGTACCTTGACGCACCTGGACAAACCATGCGAGTGTGCATATAATCTGAGAACCTCGGTCTCAGTGAACGGCGCTGTACTTCCTGTTCTATTCAAAATGCTAGTTTGGAGGCTGCAGGGAACAGCTGATCGGTGGTGCTGCTCAGTGCCGGACCTTCCATTGATTAGATATTAATTACTTATCCTGAGGCTAGGTCATCATTATCAGGATCCTGGAAAAACCCTCTTAAGGGACATTCTGTAATGAGGCTCCTGCTAAGTGTACCCAGCACAGCTGCGCTCCTGGCTCCCTGGCTGCGCAGGCATGTGCTGTGTAGGAGCTGCGCTGCAGTACCCTGCCCAGCCAGTGGGCACCGTACCACTATGCAGGAGAGAGCTGTGAAGGGACTGCCTTTACTATGAGGTAGAATAATAAAGTGGTGGCATGTCCTATGCCAACAATTACCCCTACTGTGTTACATAGCTACTATTTAAAAAAAATGGCTGCTATCTACTACCTGGACAGGCTGGGTCCAGTAAAGCAGGAGACTTGGGTCCATGACATCCATATACCCTATACTCATTTTATCCAACCACACAAACCTTCTTCATCCATAAAAATAGTTCTTAAAGGGACACCTATCAGAAATGGATATTTTTTTAACTCAATATTTTTTTTGGGCAGTATTCTTTTTCATTTCGGCAGTGCTATGTCATTGAAAAATTAAATAAATAATATTGTTCTTCTGTAACAGTCAACAGAATTAATAAAACCGCCTATATCGATAGATAATCCATTGTCAGTTTACTCCTGCTATGAGGGGAAGATATTATCTAAAGAGTAATCCTCAGGCTCTACTATTAAGCCGAAACATTGTTCCACATGGATGAATAAAAGTTTTTTTTATTCAATATTTTGTGTGCTGCCTTTTTGCATTTTTTCAATTGCTGTACTCAGCTATCTTTCTCAGTCCCATAGTGATGAGTGGAGCGGCAGTGTCCATGCCCAACTAGCTGCTCTGTTCAATTCAAGGGTCCTTTCAGGGTACGGGACCTCCTTCTCGTCATATGTGAGGGTCCCAGCGGTTGGACTCCCTCCAATCTAATAATTACCTGATATAACCAGATACCCCTTTAATATGTGATAAAAATAAATTTCTGATGGGTGTCCCTTTAAATCTTGCTTGCATTGAACTTCATCTCCTGGAGTCATTAAAATTCCATTGATGGCAAGAATGAGTTCAAGCCGCAAATGCATGCGTAAGAGGACCAAAGGTGACAATGTAATCTAGCAATTTTTCCTACAGAGTTCAGCCAATGTATGTGCTTTGAACATATTCTCTTGGAATAAAAAATGCATCCAATGGAAGGCTTAGAGCTAAATATAAAAAGATTAGGGCTGGGCATATACTTTTTTTTTTTTACTTTTTATTTACTATTAGCCCCCTTAGGGGCTAGAACCCTTGTCCTATTCACCCTAATAGAGAACTATTAGGGTGACTAGGACTTTACACTCTCCCTGCTGCCCCAGGATTACACTGCTGGGGCTCCGATCAGAAGCTGCCACTGCCACCAATGGGTGAGGAGGGGGGCTCTGGGGCCACTGCCACCAATGATTTAATACCTTGGGGGGGGAAAGGGGCACACTGTCGGGGGGTGGGGGGCGGGGACCGCAAGTTATATTGAGAAGAGGGGGAGTAGAAGGGATGGACTGCGCCACCAATGAATATAGTAAATGCTTGAATACAAACGTAGGCTGCAGGTGCCGGCCATTTCCCATACCCGGCCTCTATGACTGCGCGCTGCGATCCGCCGCAATTAACCCCTCAGGACCTAAGGGGTTAATTGCGGTGGATTGCAGCGCGCAGTCATAGAGGCTGGGTGCCGGGTATGGATATGGCCGACACACGCAGGCTACGTTTGTATTCAAGTATTAACTATATTCATTGGTTGCGCAGTGGCCCCAGTCCCTCCCTTCTACTCCTCTCTTTTCTCATTGGTGGCCAGCGGCAGCCGCACACAGTGGAGAGGGAGGGACTCCTTCCTTCTCCACCGTGCCGGCTCAGGATAACATGGTGCGCGGCGAGTGCCATGTTCCATCGCGGTAGGGCAATATAGACGAAATCTCTATCGTTGGCCAAATTTATATTGTCTATATCGTCCAGCCCCATGTCAGATATTGTTAACCTTAAAAAGGGGTTTTCAGGCTCCACATTTTGATGACCTATCTTCAGGAAAGTTCATCAGTATCAGATTGGTGTTCCCTGCAGCCTCCAGCGCTGAAACTAGCACTTTGAATTGAGCCGAAGGCATAGCTGTATTCAGAGTATAGTGGCGGGCTGGGTCCTGTTCATGTGAATGTCTGAAGATGCACCAAATTTATCACAGTGTTTCGTGCTAGATGATAAATTTGCAGCATGGTTAGACACTTTTTATTAACTTACTTTACTCCAAAATGTTGAGCCTTGCTCATGTTCTGCTAAGTCACACCCCCTTTCCCACTAAGCCACGCCCCTTGGTGAGCAAGATGCAGTGGATTGTTCTTGTTGGTGCATTTGCTTCATAAATAGTTCTAAAACTTAAAGGGGTTGTGTCACTTGACAATTTTCTTTTTATTGAAAAGTAGCAAAAAGTTGTTACACAAGTGACCTTACATCATAGTATTAAGGCAAAAAGAATGTACCATTGCAGCACTAGGGTGGATAGGCACATCCCCCAAACATGTCTAAGCAGTATGAATAATGCGATTAAACAGACCAAAGACATAGCATGAGGCAAAGATAATACAGCATAACATCCATATAATAGGCCCTAGTTGATCCTTGTGGGGACACGCCTTGAACATACATTAGTGTGTACTTGTATCGGTCACATGGTTTACAGGGACAATTTATCTAATTGGTGAACAGCAAGGCAACGGCCTCACAAAAAACCTACATAACCGTAACGTACATCTCTAAGCACATCTTGTAGAAGTATAAGGTAATCTGGTGTTGGAGGTAAAGTGAAGTAGTTCAGATCCTAAGGGTCAGATGACCTTTATTGAGTAACTGATGTTTGTGACAAGCGATAACGTAACCAAGGGTTCCACATTTTAGTGTGTTTCTCATGAGATCTATTCTCCCAGCTGGCTAGTTCCTCCAGGCGCTGTATATGATCTACCTTATTCATCCAATGGGTTAAGGTAGGGGGATCTACACTCAGCCACCTTTGTGGAATGATCAACCTTGCCGCTTGAATCAGTTGAGTGGCTAAGCTATTCTTAGAAGGGGAAAGATCTTTGGTGGGTAACCATAGAAGGACCAACTCAGGAGACAAAGGTATCCTCTTGTGTGTAATAGAGTTAATGGCCTTAGATACCGTCGTCCAAAACGGTTGTATCAGCGGACATGACCAAAAGATATGTGAAAGTGTACCCACACCATCTTTACATCTCCAGCACTGGTCACTGGGACTCAAACCCCTGAGGAACAACTGTTTCGGTGTCATATACCATTGGGTGAGTACCTTAAAAGAGTGCTCTTGTACCTTGACGCACCTGGAGAAGCCATGCGAGTGTGCATATAATCTGAGAACCTCGGTCTCAGTGAAGGACCTATTTAATTCTGACTCCCAGGTTTTCAGAAACAGAGGAGTGTCATTAGCTCTGGGTATGTTTAGGCCTAAATAGAATAGGGAGATCAATCTACTGTGTGGCGAGCTGGAGGACAGAATTTTCTCGAACCATGTTTGATCCTGTTTAAGAATCTGTTTATCTATTAGAGTCTTACTAACTGCTTTAAAGTCAGCCAAGCTCAGAAAGTTAGAGGACTGCATGGCTAGGTGAAAGGGATGGTCAGCTGGTAAACTGCCTAGAGCAGCATCCAAATACTCTTTGATAGTGAACTCCCTCAGGGAACTCCACGCTGGGGAAGTGTTTGCTAATGTAGGTCTTACTGCAAAGGGGGCCAAGTCTGCTGGCATGACTAGTGAGGGGGCACTTAGCAAGCCGCGATCTTTGTTAAGTTGCTTAATCACCATACTTGTGCCTTTAAGTAGTGTATGGTTATGCAGAGATGTGGTAGTCAGACCCCACAATGCTGCTCTTTGTGATTGAGAGAGTTGGAGTAACTCCAAGGCACCACCCAACGTTGAGCAGTTAGAAGCATGTAACTGCATCCAACGTTTAAGGTGGATTGCCCTATAGTATAACTGAACATCCGGCAGTGCAAACCCACCCTGAGACTTCCTCAGAATCAGTCTACTGTAAGCTATCCTAGCTCCCCCCCCCCCCCCCCCACAGGTAAGTAGAAAATAATCTCCGGATCTGCGTGAAAAAGGAGGAGGGAAGGAAGACAGGCAGCATCTGCATGACATATAATATCTTAGGTAACACAAAGGCCTTCAGCAGATTCTTTCTCCCCTTCCAGGAGTTGTAGGGGATGCGGAGAGATCCTAATAACCTTTGTATATCAGATAAAAGGGGGGTATAATTCAGCTGGAAAATGTTCTCCAGTTTAGACGGGATATTAATTCCCAGATATGTGATGTGAGAAGTCTGCCAAATAAAGGGTGTTGTAGCTTTGAGGGAAGATACACTTTTTGATGGGGCTGTAATATTCATAACCTCCGACTTAGTGTAATTTACCTTGTAATTAGAGACTGCACCGAACAGTTCAAATAAGGAGAGGAGATGCGGGAAGGCCTCGACCGGGTTGGACACCATCACCAAGAGGTCGTCAGCATAAGCAACGTTAATATATTCAATTGTGTCTTTCTTGGCCCTAACCCCTCTTATACCAGGGTGGTCTCTAATGGCTTGGAGAAGGGTCTCCATCACTAAAATGTATAGCGCAGGAGATAATGGACAACCTTGCCGGGTGCCATTAAAGATGGGAAAGGAAGGTGAAAGGGTGCCGTTTACTTTAATTTTAGCACTCGGATTGGTGTAGAGAGTCATAATGGCTTTCTGAAATTGATCAGGGATACCAAACCTCTGCAATGTTCTCTCCATGAAGCTCCATTTAACCCGGTCGAAGGCCTTCTCCGCATCCACACTTAAAAGGATTAGCGGGGTACCATGCTTCTTAGCCCACTGGATTGCCGTGACGACTCTGCAGGAGTTATGGTTCCCCTCTCTTCCTGGTACAAAACCAGCTTGGTCAGGGTGGATCAATTTGGGAAGGAAGGAGCTATGTCTGGTAGCCAAGATTTTAGCCCAAACCTTTACGTCGACGTTCAGAAGAGATATGGGCCTGTAACTCCCGCAGAGCGTGTGGTCTTTCCCAGGTTTGGGCAGGATAGTCACATTAGCTTCTAAAGATTGAGTAGGAAGATGCCCACCTGTAAGGAGAGAGTTGCACCAATTCGTGAGATGAGGACATAAGATATCCGCAAATTTCTTGTAATATCCTACCGGAATTCCGTCCGGTCCTGGACATTTCCCCAAGGGCATTGATCTCAGCACTTTCCCCACCTCTTCCTCTGTTACCGGAGCAATCAGTGAGGACCCCTCTTCACTACTAAGTTGAGGCAAGTTTAAGTTAGACAGAAAATCCTCCATCCTAGAATTTGTTATTGGGTCTGGGCTAATAGAGCTTTTATCTAACCCATAGAGCTCCTGATAGAAATTTTTAAATTCCTTTGCTATGTCTATAGTTCTATGTAGTAATTTGCCATCCAAAGCTTTTATGCTGGGGATAAACATAGAATCTTTCCGTTGTTTTATAAGCGAAGACATCAGCTTCGAACCTCTATCCCCATGAGAAAAAAACTGGAACTGTGCATATTGATACGCTTTGGCGTGGCATATGTTTAAATGATCCTTCAGTTTCGTTCTCAGGAGGAGGAGTTCTTGCTGTATTTTCAGAGCCTTAGACCTCTTATGAGTGGCTTCAAGTACTGCAATCTGTTTGAGTAAGGAATGAAGTGTTTGCTGTCTCTCCCTTTTAATTTTACACCCCAGGGCTATAAATTCTCCTCTCATGACAGACTTATGCGCCTCCCACACTATAGTCTGGGAAACCTCTGGAGTTAGGTTTTCTGCAAAATACCATGACAGCTTCTTTGATAAGGCCTCTACTGCCTCTCTTCTATCCAGTAAGGTTTCATTCAGTCTCCACTGCCTACACTGGGAGGGTAGACTGGTAATATGTATAACCATCGATACAGGGGCATGATCAGAAATAGTGATGGGGTCAATCACCGTCTGCTCCACCATGTCTATGCAGGAATTTGATATCAGAAGATAATCTAGTCTTTTGTAGACATTATGTGCAGCAGAGAAAAAGGTGTAATCCCTGTCTGTGGGATGCGTCAAACGCCAGGCATCAGTTAAGTTAGCATCAGCAATGTGAGCATTAATGCAGCCCAAGGTCCTCTGTGTTTGCTGGGTGGATCCGTCCGAGGTATCAATACTGGGGTTCAGAGCCACATTTAGGTCTCCGCCTACAATACAGATCCCCTCAGCAAAAGCCTTAAGTACCTGCATTGTCTTAGAGATCCATTCTTTCTGACCTCTGTTGGGACTATATAAACTCGCTAAGGTTACCGTTTGGGTGCCTATTACCCCTTTCACCAAGATGAATCTACCTTCAGCATCTGTCTGGGTGGCTGTCATCTTAAAAGGTATACGTTTTGCTATGGCAATACCCACCCCTCTTTTGGCTTTGTCAAAAGTGCTCAGGAACCAATTATTAAAGTATCCCTTCTGCAGCCTGGGGACATTCGTGGTTCTAAAGTGCAGCTCTTGAAAAAAGCATATGTCTGTGCGGTACTTCCGCAGCAAACGAATGACTTGTGATCTTTTTTGCGGAGTATTGAGGGGTTGTGTCACTTGAGCAAATAGAATTTATTATGTAGAGAAAGTTAATACAAGACACTAATATATTGTTATTATCCACATTGCCTCCTTTGCTGGCTGGATTCATTTTTTGATCATATAGTACACTGCTCGCTTCCATGGTTCTGACCACCCTGCAATCCATCTGCGATTGCTGTGCTTGCACACTATAGAAAAAAGCACCAGCCTATGCTAGCTCCCACAGTCACGGCCACCAGAGAGGCTGGCATTTTTTCCTGTAGTGTGCAAGCACGGCCACCACTGATGGATTGCAGATCATAACCATGGAAATGAGCAGTGTAAAATGTGATGGAAAAATGAATCCAGCCAGCAAAGGAAGTAATATGGACAATCACAGTACATTAGTAAGTGCCTTGTATTAACTTTCTCTACATGATAAATGCCACTTGCCGAAGTGAGACAACCCTTTTAATGCAGCATTATGTGGCAGGAATGTGCCAAATCTTTGCACATTTTACTCTTAATATATATTTATAGGATATAAAAATTCATAGCAAACAGCCTAACCTTTTATAACATTAAGGCCAGATTTAGACAAGCAATATTAAACTCATCCATGTTTTGACCTGGAAACATGGACGAGTTGTTAAATGGACCTCACACGGACGGTGTGTGTGTAGCCTGTCTTTCTTGCAGACCCATTCACTTGACTGAAAGCATCTTGCAGGAAAATCTGGGCTAGATGGTGCATGCTGCGATTTTCTCGACATGGACTAAATGTCCACTTTTAGAGGTCAGTGTTCAGTCCAGATGCTGTTCATTCTACACTTGGACAGCACCCAGATGGGAAAAGCATTTGTCAGATTGAGCCATTAAAGAAAAAGTGTCACCAGGAGGGGATCTCTTTTGGGATACAGATCTGGATTATGCTTTACCAAAGCTAAAATAGTGGAAGCAATTACTCTCTTTAACTGACCCTACCACCCAAAAAATGCCAATGAGGGGTAGAGGAGGAAGTATGTCTCTGTCACATGACCCCTTAGACACAAACCTCTTTCAGTTTCTAAGGATTCCACCCTCAGACCTGCTGAATGTCTGAAAAGGCCTCCACAGGATAGGTCATCAGTAAAAAAAACTAAATTTCAGAAAACCCTTTTAAACATGACTCAGAACTCTTTCACTTTACTTTGTTTATTATATATAGTAGCACAACGTCTCTACCTTTTCTACATGGGTACAATGCAGAAGCATTTTGTGTTCCATAAATTCACAATGGAGAATGCCATCCGTAGACTGCAAAGCCTAGGTATTTTTTTGCTTTAAACCTCGTGAGTGTAAGGTTTGGCATTTTTTTGATGCTAAGTCGACATGAAAAAAACCTGCAGAAAACATGTTTGCTTGGTGGAAATCTAAAACTGGCCTTACACGTAAGGCCTAATTGACACTTTAGTGTTTTGGTCAGTAATTGTGAGACAGCACCATGAGTGAAGCCTACACAGAGGTTAGACTGCGTTCACTTCTCCAGCAAGCTGTTCTGGCAGTGAACTATAATATCCAGCAATGCTGGATTTGGTGAAAGCAGGCAGGCTGCTCTCTGCCGGAACTGCGTGCCGGATCTGTTGTCAGATATGTGAAGGCGGCCTAAGGCATAATGGAAAGATTTGCACCTGTTCTGTGATTTTGACCAGCACCTGGTTTTGGCTTACAATCATGGATCAAAACAGTGAAGTGTACTCTAGGCCTAAGATTGAAATACCCTGCAAAGAATTGGAAGTGTGAATATCACTGTATTTCATGTATTATGTGCATGTGCTACAAATCCCATAAGGTTTGTAATATGTCTCCAAATGTAAAATATTTATGTATGACAAATATATCAACCTGATTTGGTAATCCAATTCTAGTGTAGGCCAGTTTTAGATTTCCACCAAGCAAACATGTTTTCTGCAGGTTTTTTTCATGTCGACTTAGCATCAAAAAAATGCCAAACCTTACACTCACGAGGTTTAAAGCAAAAAAATACCTAGGCTTTGCAGTCTACGGATGGCATTCTCCATTGTGAATTTATGGAACACAAAATGCTTCTGCATTGTACCCATGTAGAAAAGGTAGAGACGTTGTGCTACTATATATAATAAACAAAGTAAAGAACAGCTGGAGGACTCATTACCAGGATTCAACAAGAGTTATATAAAAAATATATAATGCAATTTATTTTCAGTCTTCATAAGAGTTGATTACTTACAGAAATAGTTTAGGAAAAGTCTTAATGTCCTTGTATCATTGTTGAAGGTTAGGAATCTCCATGTATCTTCACCTCTAGCTAGCAAACACAAACCCCCAACAGAGTGTGAGAGTGAGAAGATGACCACCCCTTGTCTGTCCCTGTCAGTCATTTATACCCTAGATACAGGCGTGTCTATACTAATGTATGGGCTTATACATTGTCATATATGGTAGACTTAAAATATAGTTCTTGACGTCCTCATCACCCTTGTGTATCACTATAAATGGTGTCACTGTGTAGTGTAATACATACTTTATATTAAACACCAATTAATATTATATCACATATTATTTAACATTTCCCCCTCTTGAGGGTGAGATAATCTTTTCGAACCCACAACATCAAATTTTACAGTCTTGGACTCTTCCTTCTTCTTTTCTGCTTTCTAAATTAATTGTCCTTCAATTATTTATTTGACAACACAATAATAATATTTGCTGAACATATGGTAAACTGTGATTGAATACCAATGAAATAAATTTGGGAACTAATCTAAAATCTATTAGGCATCTTTTTCTCTTCATCATCTTCCTCTGGTCTCGTCATGATCTTGATTCATCTTAAATTTAAATCACATAAAGTCTATGATAGGATTGATAGAATTGTATGTAGATGATGTGCAGTCCTTCAATTGAATCGTATCATATTTTCCAATGATGTTCATGTACAAGATTTATCACCTTTTACTATTTGTGGTGACACAGCTTTCCTGGACACAGATTTTAACTTACATATCAGGAATTCCTTGGTCTTCTTCAGAAGCGTCTGTGTACAGTTGTGACTTCTTTGTCATTCCCCTTTCTTTCTTACCAGTTATAACTTGGTAAAACTTTATAAGGAATTTGAAGTAACTGTCCAATCAGCCTCATATGAAGAATTTAACGCTCTCAGTATGATTGTTGACAATCAAGTAAAATGAATGTAGTCCTTTAACAAAGCTTTTAACTTTAGTATCACAAGTAGCAGATTCCTGAACTTCACAGGTGGTGTTTATGGCAATCCAATGGAATCGCTTTTTCAGGAAAAAAAAACACGCTAGGCCGAACATAGGCGCAAAATATCTCACTTCTGGAAACCCTAACTATTCTAACTCTAAATCACTTACTGAAGCTCTTCAGCACTTGCTCTTCTTGAGTTCCATTCATCATTTGGGATGCCAGTCCTTCTGTCACAGACCTCCTTTCTGTGTGGACAGAACTTTCTTTCTATGAACTTTACCTCTGGAGTTGTCTATGGACAGGTGTGCTTTAGGTACTCTTCACCCTTGTCTTGGATCACTCTCCAGTGCCCCTTAGGGATCCTGTCTTATCGATCGCAGAGGTAAGCGGCATACAGGGGCAGGGAAGCTCTTCGTTCTCCTGTCCCTGTTATGCATAATATTTTCGGCGCTGCTGGACATGTTATCAAAGGGCAGAGGATCTTTATTGATCTTCTGTCCTTTGAAGTGGCCAAAACTGGACATAATTGTCCAGTTGTCGGCCTCTCATCAGCTGGGGGGGCCACCACGATTGGGGGGGAAATACTGACCGCATTATAAACATATATATATATATATATATATATATATATCCATAGATGCTTGGGGCACATCTATAAATATATATATATATATATATATATATACATACATACATACATACATATAAAACCGGGGCTATGAATGGGCAGTTAATAAGCCCACATATAAGTGTATATATAGACATGTGTGCAAATACAAGGGCATACACAGATATCTATATATACATACTCACATATACCTGGGGCATCACATACAGGGGACATACATATGTCCCCACTTGCCATACAGGGCCAATACATACATGGCCATACAGGGAATATATATCCCTATTGGCCATATAAAGGGGCCCATATACAGTACAGACCAAAAGTTTGGACACACCTTCTCATTCAAAGAGTTTTCTTTATTTTCATGACTATGAAAATTGTAGATTCACACTGAAGGCATCAAAACTATGAATTAACACATGTGGAATTATATACATAACAAACAAGTGTGAAACAACTGAAAATATGTCATATTCTAGGTTCTTCAAAGTAGCCACCTTTTACTTTGATTACTGCTTTGCACACTCTTGGCATTCTCTTGATGAGCTTGAAGAGGTAGTCCCCTGAAATGGTTTTCACTTCACAGGTGTGCCCTGTCAGGTTTAATAAGTGGTATTTCTTGCCTTATAAATGGAGTTGGGACCATCAGTTGCGTTGAGGAGAAGTCAGGTGGATACACAGCTGATAGTCCTACTGAATAGACTGTTAGAATTTGTATTATGGCAAGAAAAAAGCAGCTAAGTAAAGAAAAACGAGTTGCCATCATTACTTTAAGAAATGAAGGTCAGTCAGTCAGTCAGCCGAAAAATTGGGAAAACTTTGAAAGTAAGGGCTATTTGACCATGAAGGAGAGTAATGGGGTGCTGCGCCAGATGACCTGGCCTCCACAGTCACCGGACCTGAACCCAATCGAGATGGTTTGGGGTGAGCTGGACCGCAGAGTGAAGGCAAAAGGGCCAACAAGTGCTAAGCATCTCTGGGAACTCCTTTAAGACTGTTGGAAGACCATTTCAGGGGACTACCTCTTGAAGCTCATCAAGAGAATGCCAAGAGTGTGCAAAGCAGTAATCAAAGCAAAAGGTGGCTACTTTGAAGAACCTAGAATATGACATATTTTCAGTTGTTTCACACTTGTTTGTTATGTATATAATTCCACATGTGTTAATTCATAGTTTTGATGCCTTCATAGTAATGAAAATAAAGAAAACTCTTTGAATGAGAAGGTGTGTCCAAACTTTTGGTCTGTACTGTATATGATATTTGTCTTCCTAGGCCGGATTCTGTCTATTTTTACATCCGCCTGTGTTCTCTCTATACTTATGTGTGATGGAGACAAGTCTTGCTTCATGTGCTTCCTCATAATGTCCAGAAAATTTGCAGCCTGAAATAATGTTTGTTTCTCTGATGCCAACACTAATATAGAAGGCTCTAAAAATGTGAACTTTCTTACAAACATCTGAATGATATGTAAAAGTTTGTCATTCTCAATAACCATTTTGTATGTCCATTCAAACATGGACATAAATCCAAATGTGGATTCCTTTCTGTCATTTTTTTTATTCTTTTGGAATTTTATATGTGGGCATGCTGTCACTTCTAGTGCACCAAATCAGATCTTTTAATCTTTGAATATCATTATGAAAAATCCATTCCTTTGGATCATTATCATCAGCCTGTTTCATTGCTAGACTCCTAGAAAAATTCACAGGAAGCCACAATCTAAATCGATTCCTTTGTTCATTTCATAATTCAAATCTGTCTGCGTGGCTCTAAAAAATCTCTGAATTCCTGCACACATAAAGGTTTGCATCATATGTGGGGATTTCTTTGCATATTTTCATTAATTGCTTCTGCGATTTTAATTGTAAGCTGACCTCTTTAATATACAATGTCCGCTGGTGTATAGACGTGTCATTGTCTACTGACACAAAGTCACCTTCAGCAGAGATCTGCAATGTCTTCTCTTGTTGTACTGACCCTTCCTCATCTATAAGGTTATGGTCACCTTCAGCAGAGATTATACGTAAATTGTAATCTACTCTTATCAGCAATAGAATTTATTATTTCCATACTCACAACCTCAGTAGATTCAAGGCTGGGCTTCTGTCATCAGCACGTCTCGGTACGCCTGTCACTTCAGAAGATTATTCTTAGATTCTCCGACTTATTAAAGCTTGATAATTATTTTTGAGTTCATTCTTCCTCCTCTTCAAGCTTGAATATGCGATATGGAAGCTCGCCAATTATAATATGTCTCCAAATGTAAAATATTTATGTATCAAAAATATATCAATCCTCTCCAAATCTAGTGTATGCTTATTTGGAGTAAAGAACACCTGGATGACTGATTACCAGGATTCAACAAGAGTTATATAAAAAATGTATAATGCAATTTATTTTCAGTCTTCATAAGAATTGATTACTTACAGAAATAGTTTAGGAAAAGTCTTAAAGGGCTTCTGTCACCCCACTAAAGTCATAATTTTTTTTTTGGCTCCTTAAATTCCTTATACTGTGATATATTAATCTATAATGCTCTTACTCATTTTCGTTCAGTAGTTTAATCAAAAAAAGGACTTTTATAATATGTAAATTACCTTTCTACCAGCAAGTAGGGCGGCTACTTGCTGGTAGCAGCCCCATCCTCCTCTCATAAAAACGCCCCCTCCTCATGTTGTATTGACAGGGCCAGCGAACGCGCTCGTCCTCTGACTGGCCCTGTCTGCAATTCAAATCCTGCGCCTGTCTTCATTCGGCGCAGGCGCTCTGAGAGAAGGAGGCTCGCCTCCTCAGCACTCCCTCAGTGCGCCTGCGCCGATGACGTCACCGAAAGAGAAGACGTCATCGGCGCAGGCGCACTGAGGAGGCGAGCGTCCTTCTCTCAGAGCGCCTGTGCCGAATGAAGACAGGCGCGGGATTTGAATTGCAGACAGGGCCAGTCAGAGGACGAGCGCGTTCGCTGGCCCTGTCAATCAACATGAGGAGGGGGCGTCTTTATGAGAGGAGGATGCGGCTTCTACCAGCAAGTAGCCGCCCTACTTGCTGGTAGAGAGGTAATTTACATATTATAAAAGTCCATTTTTTGATTAAACTACTGAACGAAAATGAGTAAGAGCATTATAGATATATCGCAGTATAAGGAATTTAAGTAGCCAAAAAACTAAAAAAAATGACTTTAGTGGGGTGACAGAAGCCCTTTAATGTCCTTGAAGTATCATTGTTGAAGGTTAGGAATCTTCAGGCTCCATGTGTCTTCATCTCTAGCCAGCAAACACAAACCTCCAACAGAGTGTGAGAGTGTCTGTTCCTGTCAGTCATTTATGCCCTTGATACAGGCGTGTCTATACTAATGTATGGGCTTATACATTGTCATATATGGTAGACGTCAAATATAGTTCTTGACGTCCTCATCACCCTTGTGTATCACTATAAATGGTGTCACTGTGTAGTGTAATACATACTTTATATTAAATACCAATTAATATTATATCACATATTATTTAACAAGGTTGTATAGGGAGTGGGGAGTCCTATGAGGCTAATCAGGGCTGGCTCCACCATTACTCTCTAGGAAGAAGATTCTGGAGTTAATGGCTGACTGCTGAGGAGTGAAAACCTCAGAGCAGCAAGGAGCAGCTTCTGTAGGGAGATTCCATTCCCCTCCAGCCCACAAGCAACTTATGTGCCAGCCCTCAGAAGGGGAAAGATCTACAGAAGGTTTAGCTGACAGAAAGGGATTGCGGCCTTTGGCAAAGAAGGTAATCGCCGCTAATCTGGCTACAGCGTCCTCTGCATGTGGTGGAAACACTGTAAGCTACAAGCTGCCCACCATAGCAAAAGGACAGAAGGGCCTCCTGTTTAGAGACTGTATTCCTCTGAGGATACTGTGGATATCATATACTTATATATATCTGATGATAGAGAAAGTGCATCCCTTTAGTCCGGGAAAAGGAGAGATTGACCAGTTTTATTGAGAGAGAGACATATACAACCTTTGGGAACTACTTGATTCAACTATAAAGACTGCATTTCATGTGAATAGAGCTTGTGTGGATCACCTGCTGACCAGCCTTGGTAAAGTACTGTGGATTTGTCATACCAACACCGGTCTCATCATTATACCACACTACATGTGCACCGCAAGGTGCTGGTGTCACCACAACAAGAACCCCGTGTTACATCATAAAACAGCAACATCAAGAGCACTTCAACCGCCATCAAGCAGGAGAAACCCAGAGCCAAAGTGTGCCTCGAAGCAAAGAACCGGTGCGCCCCTCCTGTTACTGTGCACCGGCCCAGGGGGCTTCAGGAAACTATGGGTACAACTACTTCACCCATCTGACCACCCACACTCACGTGCGATCCTGCAGCCTGGTCGCTGTATACACATTAGTTAGGATCACCGGTGCCTTCTCAAACAGCTGATCAGTGGGGTCCCATCAGTAATCCTGCAAAACCCCTTTAAGCACTGACAGCGCCGGAAAAGGGGGCAGTAGGAAAATAAAAAGTAGCAATCTAGACTATATCTGTAATACTACTCATGTATTACTGCAGGTAATAGTTCAAGATTATGGTGAAAGTTTACCTCTAAGCATCACACAGTCCCCTTTCAAGTCAATGGGTTGTCTGTGTAATACAGGTCCTCCAGAGCAAGAGATGCCCTTTGTTTAATCTCAAAATGTGTGACAACTTACGAGTAAATGGTAATTTTCCCACTAGCAACACAAGATGGGCAGCTATAATAAAATAAAACTTAAATTTTATTTAAATCGTATCTAAAAAGAAGACAAAAATACACAATAAATACAAAAATAGGAACAGTCTTACCGGTATGCTGATAATTCAATTGGCACATGAATACCGGACTGGTTGGGTTGATACCGATGACGGGGGAGGTGGGATGATACAATGTGCATATCCTGTCCTTACCTTGCCCTGTCAGGTCTATTATGCTCTAAGTCATCGCCCTAACAAGAGTCGCCCCGTCCGGAACCTTGTCCTATTGCCAATCCCTAACAAACCCTATTGGGGGAAGTTGGTGGAGGGAACACCCGATATCTGTCAATACCCTTCGTAATCCAAACATCAAACAAAACAAATCAAAATATATATGAAAAAAGGTTTCAAAAAATGTCCAACGCATCTCGTCTTGATGGGTTCCCCCAGATTCTTTAGGGGACAAGGGGCCAAAATTGAAAAGGTGAAGAATGATAAAAATCAGCAAAAATGCCTAGTGATCACCACAGTTGCGGTCCGGTGTCACTGTTACACTGAAGGAGGGCCTGTAGATCGCCCTGCTACCTCTAAGTGTAGTATATGTGGCAGTGTGACAAGTTCACATGCGTCTGACGGCAGCATGGAGCCCCACGCCGCAGATTTAAATAGATACGAGGACCACGCCTTACCTGCAACTTCCGGGTTGCCCGCTGACATCACAGATATACTACCGGGAGCGTGAGATAATCTGAGCACTTCACAGGAGGACAGGAGGCGTGGTTGAGATGACAGTATCACGTCAGCGCTGCCTAGCAACAACCGACACTCATACTGGTATCTCACAGTGTGCGCGTCTTGCCAGTGTAGGTATCACAAATTAGCACACTGAAGGACATTTAAATGGAGATACCTCTCACTGATAAAACAGATATACCAAGCATGATCTCCGAGTCCCATACTCCATATGGGTTAGATACAATCTCATGTTTGATAAACAAAACAAACAAAATAACTGTAGCGGATTGCGTTTGGCTACAATGGATGTTTAGTGTAGCGGATTGCGTTTGGCTACAATTGATGTTTCAACTAGACTGTTGATTGGATTTGCACTGTTATGTTTAATTCCCTATGGTTCATTACTTGTAAGACAAAAAGTAATCAGTAACCTGCTGAGCATTTGTCTGGTTGTGCGGTAGAAACATAATGGCAACAATGTATGTCTCAACTGGACTGTTGATTGAATTACTTCTCAGGCTGAGGTGCTGTGCTTCCTGTGCTATTACCCTGATCCTGAAGTAACCCTTGGAATACTGGTGAAGAAAGCCTATGTCGCACTAGCGCTCCGCTACATTTGGTTGGCAGCAACGGGATCCAGAACTCACAAGGGAACAAGTAACAGGGAAGGCAGCAGTACCAATGGATTGCGGATGGAGATTGACTATTCTTCACTTAAACGGTCCACGTTAAAGAATCTCCTGGAAGCAAGGGGTATTCCGGCCAGCAACAAGAAAAGGCTGTTCTTGTTACAGAAGTGAGGGCGGAATATTGAATGGAGGGCTGTTCGGTTCCCGAACGGAGCGGTTCGTCTAACGAAGAGGAACAGTCTGAGTTCCAAAGGGAGCTACAATTCAGGCTGTCGTTTTATGGCGAAAACCCACCAACGGATATAATTTCCCGAACCATGACAGAAGTTCAGGAGCCTAACATACCTTACCAGGCTTTTAAAACATATGTAGAGGCAGAGGAAGATATAGATGAATTCCTCCAGGATTTTGAGAGACTGTGTGCCCTACATAAAATAAATACGGAAGATTGGGTCCCCTTCCTAGCAGGTCGGCTGTCAGGGAGAGCAGCGGAGGCGTACCGCACAGTCTCCGACGAGCAAATCCGGAACTACAGCCGGGTATGCCATAACACCAGAGGCGTACCGGAGGCGGTTCAGAGAGCTTAAAAAGACTGAGAAGGACTCTCTGCTGAATGGGCCTGCTGACTACACCGAGCGGCCCTGGGATGGGTGCAAGCCCACAGAGCGAGGTCAATGGAGGACCTACTACAGATGCTGCTGCTGGAACAATTCTATGATGAGCTAGCAACAGATATCCAAGAGTGGGTAAGGGACCGCAACCCGACGTCTTTCCCCGAAGCGGCCAGGAAAGCAGACGATTATATGGATGCCCGCAGGCAACGGAAACCTCTACTAGCTAGGACAGTAGTAAGACCCATTGTGGGGACTACCTACCCCACCGGCCCAGCAGCACCACCTCGGCAGCTTCCACCTCCAGCTACCTCACAACAGCGGTTCTGGCAACCCAACCCCAGACAGTGCCACCAGTGCCAGAAACGGGGGAACTACAAGAGAGACTGCCCGCAACTCCGAGACCGACCACCATAGATCCGGCCCCAGACCACCACCATTGGAGAAGTACACCCAGTTGTCACCCGGCAACTGACCCGGTCAGACCTGATTATCATTAGGCAGCTGGTGGTACCACAGCGGTACCGATCAGAGCTGCTCCGGATAGCACATGATATTCCGCTATCTGGACATTTAGGGGTCAGTCACACCTGGTATCGATTGACCCAGAGTTTCTTCTGGCCAGGAATCAGTTAAGAAGTCAGGAAGTATTGCAATATCTGTGACACATGCCAGAGAGTGGGGAAGAGGGGGGACCGCCGGAAAGCAAAGTTACACACCTTACCCATAGTTGAGGAACCGTTCAGCTGAGTAGCGGTGGATATAGTGGGTCCCTTAACCAAGCCTAGCCCCTCTGGCAAGATATTTATCTTGACAGTGGTGGACTACGCTACCAGATATCCAGAGGCGGTGGCTCTAACTAATATCCACTCTGAAACGGTAGCAGAGGCTCTCATGCAGATTTTCTCCAGGATGGGGTTACCCAACAAGATAATCTCGGATCGGGGTACTCAGTTCACCGTGGAAGTGACCCAGCACCTCTGGATATTCTGTGGCATTAAGCCAATAGTTAGTGCCCCCTACCATCCCCAAACCAATGGCCTATGCAAAAGATTTTAACGGAGTGCTGAAACAGATGCTCCGAACCTTCGCCGAGACCCACCGAGACTGTGAGCGATTCCTGTCCCATCTCCTCTTTGCATAACGAGAGGTGCCGCAGGAATCCACAGGGTTCGCCCCGTTTCAGTTGTTATTTGGGAGGCGGCTGCAAGGTCCCCTAGATCTGATCAAGCAACATTGGGAGGGAGGCCATAGCACAGACGGTACCCCTATCATACCATATGTGCTGGAGATCCGGGACCAACTGGAGGAATTAACCAGGTCAGTACTGGAAAACCTTCAGGCGGCCCGGACTCGTCAGCACACATGGTATGATCGGGGAGCCAGGGACCGTAGCTTTCAGGTCAGGCAAAAAGTTTGTCTTAAAACCGGTCCGACATGATAGGCTACAGGCTGACTGGCAAGGCCCTTATAAAGTGTTGGAACAGAGATGTGACACCACCTATATAATTGGTCCATGTGCAGGGTCAGGGGGGCGACGCATGCTCCATGTGAACATGATGAAGCGCTCCGATGAGGTGACTGCTATATGCGCACCAACATCTAAGGCGTTTGGCAGCCTTCCCCTTCCAGACATCCTGGGGGACAGAAGTTTGTCTAGTGACATAGAGGAGGTCAAACTAGGAGATCGGTTGAGCCCACAGGAGTGTATTGAGGTACAAAAACTTTTAAGAGAGAAGCAAGCCACCTTCTCTAATGCACCCGGCTACAACACTCTGGCCACTCACCGAGTAGAGACACTAGGTCAACCCTCACTGCAGCAGACCCCCTACCGCTTCCCTGAGGCGGTACGGGAGAACATGTGTAAGGAGACCAACAAGATGCTCCAACTGGGGGTGATTAAGCCGTCGGACAGCCCCTGGGCCTCCCCAGTAGTCCTCATACCCAAGCTGGATGGTACTACCCGCTTCTGCGGGGACTACCAGAGGTTAAATGAAAAGACAGTGTCCGACTCCTACCCTATGCCGAGGATAGACTAACTGCTAGACCGGATGGCCAGGGGCCAATACCTCACTACCATTGATCTCTGTAAGGGGTATTGGCAGATCCCCTTGGCACCGGACACCATCCCTAAGTCCGCCTTTGTCACCCCATTCGGGTCCAGGGCTACACCTGCCCCTACTTAGATGACATCGCCATCTTTAGCAATACCTGGCAGGAGCACCTGGCCCATATACCAGCGGTTCTAGACAGGATTAGGGAAGCAGGCTTAACGCTGAAGCCTGGCAAATGCAACATAGGAATGGCCGATGTCCAGTACCTCGGGCATTGAGTAGCCTGTGGGAAGCAGAAGCCTGAGCCCGCTAAAGTAGAGGCTGTAGCCCAGTGGCCAACCCCCAGAACCAAAAGATAGGTTTTAGCTTTTCTAGGGACGGCCGGGTATTATAGAAAGTTTGTTCCCAACTATAGCGCCCTGGCCAAACTCCTTTACTGATCTTACCTGGAAAAACCTTCCCCGACAAGTTACCTGGACCCCAGAGTGTGAGCAGGCATTCCAACAATTGAAAAATGCACTTATAAATGCCCCTGTCTTGCAGCTCCCGATCCAACCAAATGCTTTCTTGTTCACACAGACACTTCTATGTTTGGATTGGGGGCAGTACTGAGCCAAGTCGGGGACGATGGCGAAGAACATCCCGTGGCTTACATAAGTCGGAAGCTGTTACCAAGAGACGTAAGCTATGCCGCCATCGAGAAGGAGTGCCTGGCTGTGGTGTGGGCCCTGAAAAAGTTACAACCCAACTTGTATATACAGCCCTTTTCGTTGCTCACGGCTCACGACCCGCTGATCTGGCTAAACCGGATGGCTGGGGACAATGCCCGGCTGCTGCGCTGGAGTTTTGCGCTGCAGCCATTTGACTTCAACATCCAGTACCGGGAAAACAAAACGGAAACGCTGACGGGTTGTCTAGACATACTGACTTTGAAAAATGATCCGTGAGCAACCCCGGACATCCCCAAGCTGATCCGTGATGGATCAGACTGTGTATGCCGGCTTGTGTGTAAGGAGGAGGAGCAGTGTAGCAGATTGCGTTTGGCTACAATGGATGTTTAGTGTAGCGGATTGCGTTTGGCTACAATGGATGTTTCAACTGGACTGTTAATTGGATTTGCAATGTTATGTTTAATTCCCTATGGTTCATTACTTGTAAGACAAAAAGTAATCAGTAACCTGCTGAGCATTTGTCTGGTTGTGCGGTAGGAACACAATGGCAACAATGTAGGTCTCAACTGGGCTGTTGATTGAATTACTTCTCAGGCTGAGGGGAAGGGATGTGTGGGCTGTAACCAGTCTGTGATTGAAGAATGGATAATTTTCTGTAGGTGTCTCCCTTGCATAAAAGTAGGGTATGTGGCATTAAACAGTGTCCTGCTCCTGATACTGTGTGTTGCCCAGTTATTGGGAAGATTGATGGGATATTCGTGGATGGTTTATTTACTACTGATGCTGTGCTTCCTGTGCTAATACCCTAATCCTGAAGTAACCCTTCGAATACCAGCAGAGAAAGGCTATGTCGCACTAGCGCTCCGCTACAATAACGATATGTATTAGGTAGAAGAAGTGCAGCGTCCCACTCAGGACATGTGGGGACTGCAAAATTACTGTTGAAACTGCATTACTGTGTTGCATGTCATTCTGCATTACATCACCTGTTGTATCCCTGTTCATCCCACCACTAGAGGGGGATAGCACTTAGTCTATATAAATACTCTAGTCAGGCCTAGTGTGGTAGAGAGGGGAGTAGGGTTAGTTGTTAAGCTAAGACTACACAACACAGAGTAGTGGGTGAAGTCAGAAGCAGCTATATGATAGTGCCAAGGTATGAGGAGCAGGAGAGCGTTTTCCTCCTGTGGTCCTCTTAGTTTCTTTCATCTTACAACCAGAGGATAGAGTTGCGTCCCTGGAAGAAATCCAAGCAGAGAGACATCAGTGATAAAAGCCA
Organism: Bufo bufo; assembly: GCF_905171765.1. NCBI lineage: Eukaryota > Metazoa > Chordata > Amphibia > Anura > Bufonidae > Bufo > Bufo bufo. The sequence goes on along the minus strand of NC_053392.1, from coordinate 162,661,626 downwards.
CTACCTAAGGCTTAATGGGCACCTTTGCACATGGTGGAGGACAATCTAGCTACAGGCAGCCTCACCATAAATTATAGAAGACAGATTAGCTACCTGTTCAAGGGCTTGGAAGATACAGAAATTATAGGACTAAGCATACCCGAAAAGAGTACTACTGAACCACAGCCTGAGTCAGGACCTAGCCAAAACCTATTAACAGTGGATCAACAGAATTCCTCTAAATATCAAGAGACTGTATTCTGTTTGGATGTATATGCTGCAACTAAAACCAGCTACAGTAAAAGTTGTGAGTTGTATCCTACCACTGTCTACCTCATTCTTCAATACCACCACTACAACTGGTTGTACCACCATAAACGAGAAATACCACCAAGGGACCCAGCCGCCACAAGCACCCTAAACACCGCTGTCATCAAGGGCACCTCAACCTCCATCTAGGCTGGTGCTTCCCCATTACACAGTGTGCCCCAGAGGATTTCGTGCTGTCTTCCTCATCACTGTGCTGCCGGCCCAGGGAGGCTTTCTGCTAACCGTGAGTAAACCGATGAACTGTATTATTACTGGCCCCTCATCAGCCCACCGTGCACCTCACGTGTCGCCCCTGCGGTTCTGGCACGCCACAGAAGTTCAAGAGAAAGTCCAAAGTGTAGCACTGAAGAACACTCATATTTAAAAAATCCCCAAAGCATTAAAGGAAGCAACCAAAATTCAACTGTTCGTTCAACCCAAGGGGGCTGGGAGTCCTTAGTCTAAAGATCCACCAGGGCTCTCTTTGGAGGATCTTTTTGTCCCAATCCCACCCTCTTGGTGAACGGGGAATCCATTCTATACCTACAAATCGGACACATCTTGTGTCACCATTGTGCACCTTCCCTGCATGCCTGGTCACTCTTGTGTCTTTGTTTTGAATGTCTGAAATGTGTTCACCAATATGTCAGCGGAATTCTCGTGTTTTGCCCACATACTGAAGGCCACATTGACATGTAATTAGATAAATCACCCCCTTTGTGTGGCAATTTATAAAGTCCCGGCTCTTGAATATAGTATCAACCACATTCCCCTTGAAGGATTTAGTGGTTTGTACATGATCACAAAAACTACAATTGCCGCAACGAAAGCAACCTGACACAGGGTTGTCATTTTCTGGTTTTGACACAAAGAGACTGTGTACTAAGTTGTGTACTAAGTGGGCCCTCAGACTTCTACCCCGTCTTTATATAATAGAGGGTCGGGGACCAATGACATCACACAGATCCGGGTCCATACGAAGAATATCCCAATGTTGGGAGATGATATCCCTCACCCGTCTGGATGTGGTATGAAAGGTCCGAATCAGTCTGATTATTTTTTATGGCTCCACTTCCGTGTCTGGAGGCTGTAACAGTGTGATACAGTTTTGAATATGTGCTCTTTGATATGCTGAGCGTAAAACTTTGTTAGAATAGAATAGAGCTTCAAATATAAGTATGTTCAGTAATGAAGGACAGATCAAGAAAAAGAGGTTTGTGTTTTCCTTTAAATTCAGCCCAATGGCTGAGGTTATAAGGAAGACTATATATAGACATTGGGAGATTCTCAGAAGGGATAGTGCACTTACAGAATATGCAGATAGACCATTGATCACCTTTAGAAAGAGTCACACCATTAGGGACAGGTTGGTGAGAAGCCGTTTTATCCGGGACACAAACCGCAGTTGACTACATGAGAGAAGACCCAAAGGCAATTATAAATGTGGCAATTGCTCTTTTAGCAGGTATAATTCCCAGAAGACCATCCTTAACATTGGAGGTATACAACATAGGGTTACAGATTTTATTACCTGCAGAAGCACCTTTGTAGTGTATATGATCTCATGCGGCTGCAGTAATTTCTATATAGGTAAGACCATTAGATGCCTCTTTGAGAGGATTAGAGAACATATGAATTCCATACAATCAGGTAAGGGCTGCTATAGATTTATGAAACATATAAGGGAGACACACAATGGTAATGGTAGAACTATTGAGTTTGTTGGCATTGAACTAGTTCCCAATCCCCCTACAGGAGGAGATAGGCATAGGTTATTGCTACAGAGAGAAGCCAGGTGGATTCTGCATGCGAAAGCCCTAGGTGAACTCGGACTGAATGATCGTAATGATCTCAGTGTATTTTCGTGATGTTCCTATTGTTGTATTGTTTTGCTATTAATGATAGACGATTTGTCTTTTTATTGTATTGTCTACCAGAAGGGGGATAGGGCGTCATGCGTTGTCATGACAACTTTCCCCTGGGTTGCTAAAAGCCAGCGCGTTCGCACACGCTTACGTCAGTGGCCGTTGCCGCTGTGCATGTAAGAATTGCTGTCCGCCCCTGTGTACTCTGCTAGAAATGTGTTTCTCGCATCCCAGATAAAATAAAGGATTTTCGTACATACCACTGCTGGGTGAGTGCCGTCTTATTATCTTCTCCTATTTCTGGAATGTAAAACTTTGTTAGGATAACCCCTCTCATCAAAACTTGTTCTCAAACTATTTGCCTGGCCCACAAAATCCTGTTCTTCCGAGCAATGCCGCCGAAGTCTAAGATATTGTCCTGTAGGTATGCCCCGTTTTAGTGGAATTGGGTGATTACTCTCCCATCTCAGTAAGGAGTTTGTGGGCGTAGGTTTACGATAGATGGTAGTTTCAAGGTTACCTACATCAGACTTTTTTATACATATATCCAGGAAAGGGAGTTGATTCTTTGCAATTTCAAACGTGAATTTTAGATTAATAGAGTTTACGTTCAATTGTTTAACAAATTCACAGAAACTTTCTCTGGCCGTCAGACACTTGAACTTGTCACACTGCCACGTATACTACACTTAGAGGTAGCAGGGCGATCTACAGGCCGTCCTTCAGTATAACAGTGACACCGGACCGCAACTGTGGGGATCACTAGGCATTTTTGCTGCTTTATATCATTCTTCACCTTTTCAATTTTGGCCCCTTGTACCCTGATGAGTCTGGGGGAACCCATCAAGACGAAAAGCGTTGGAACATTTTTTGAGACCTTTTTTTATATATATTTTGATTTGTTTTGTTTGCTGTTTGGATTACGAAGGGTATTGACAGATATCGGGTGTTCCCTCCACCAACTTCCCCCAATAGGGTTTTTTAGGGATTGGCAATAGGGCAAGGTTCCGGACGGGGACGCTTTTGTCAGGGCGATGACTCTGTATTTAGGAGGTCATTAGGGCATAATAGACCTGACAGGTCAAGGTAGGGACAGGATATGCACATTGTATCATACCACCTTCCCCGTCATCGTTATCAACCCAACCAGTCCGGTATTCATGTGCCAATTGAATTATCAGCATACCGGTAAGACTGTTCCTATTTTTGTATTTATTGTGCATTTTTGTCTTCTTTTTAGATACGATTTAATTAAAAGTTAAGTTTTATTTTATTATAGCTGCCCATCTTGTGTTGCTAGTGGAAAGATGCCCTTTATTACCACCTTCCAGTCTGGACAAGAGATGATCTTGATTAAACAAAGCCTCTCCCCAATATTAGAATTGCATAATACGGTATGTGAAAATGGGTTTCCTACCATGGGCGACCCCATTGGCAAACCATATGATGACTCCAGCAGAAACAATACAGCACAATGCCCTGTCTATAGAGTATAACAAGAATAAGGCGCAGTGCAGGTTGTATGTTCTTTATAAGCCGTAATGACTTAGGCATCATACACACGATCGTATTTTGTATCAATCCAATCCACATTTTTTGCAGATTGCACACAAATTCATTTCTATGGGTAAACAAAAAAAACTAAAATAAAACGGCGAGCACATGGATATCATCCTTGTGCTGTCCGCATGTGTCCGTCCATTCCGAAAATTATAGAACATGTCCTATTCCTGTCCATACTGCGGAAAAGAATAGTAATTTCTAGTGATGAGAAATGCTCATAGAAGGTATCCGTATTTTGCGGATCTGTGGTTTAAGGACCCCAATACGGACATGACTGTGTGCATGATACCTTATGTAGACTTTCTGAAATGTTACTTGCTAGGCAGTGACAGGACTGTGCCCACATACAGTATGCTTGTGCATGCATTTATTTGTCGTGCAGGTACTTATCGACACTTAGGGAACTGTTCCTAGCCATAAAATGACAATTACACATGCAACAAGATTTGGAAAATGTAATTGCTTTCCCAGTCAGTAACACTGAAACAGTGCAAATCATCTGATGGTATAAAATAGCTAATGATACCTGTAACTTAGGACAGAATTCTGATCAGAAAATATAGGTTTGTACAGACGTATCACAGCCAGTTATGTCATATGACACAAACTATTGTGTTTACATTGGGCTGCAGGTAAACGCACTTTAGTACAGAAGTCTTCCATTTGTCTCCTATGGTATCTTCTGACACCAACCTCCAGTGCTAACTTTATGTGAAATAAAAAATTTGAGAAAAGGTATGGGTCTTAGGATTCTTTGTGTTCCTGTTTCCTTAAATGTGTCTCCCTGCCTTGCGGTCTGCAATTGGAGGCCAGACAAGCTGAACTCCTCAGAGATGCTCTTCCCATGATCTGACTGACCTCCTGTGCACTATATGATCGTGATGGGCCTAGTGGGCTCAGACTCTGGCTTATTAATTGGCCCCAAAGCTGTAGCAGAAGACAACCTCTTTTGGAGCTGACTAAAGTCCTTACTGATAGAACACTGTATGATTGTAGTGAGCCCAGTGGGCTCAGGCTCTGACTCCTAAATGGGCCCAAAATGTGTAGAAGAAACCTCTTTTAGAGTTGACTCTGAAAATAATCACATGCCACTATGGTCTATTTCTTATGGGTTGATCCACAAATATCCTAATAGACCTTCTGAAAGGGGTTACCCCATGATTAATGTAAAAAATGAAAATCAGAGCTCATATAGTACATGACAATCTCTTTATAACAAAGCTAGAACCAGCCCTGTACTTCACATGGGCCCAGAGATCTCCCATTCATTACGCCAATTGCTTGGCTATATTTATTTCAAGCTCGCAGCTCAGGTGGGTGTCCTTTTTCAGGGGGTGCATCCTTTCTACAGCAACTGGTGTCAGTTGAAGGAACTGAGCATGTGCTTCCACCTCAGTGAGCAGAACAGAGAAATTAGAAAAGGAGCAAACAGCAGGTGGCGCTATACAGATGGATTTAAGTGAATAACTCAGTGGCTTTAATACATTTTTAATTACATGCAATTACAAAAGAATTCAGATCCAGGTGCTGGTTTGAAAACTGTAGACTATTTTTCGTGGGACAACCCCTTTAATTAAGAGGTCACATGACTACATCGGAGTACCAGAGGACAGACCCCCTGCGTATGCTATGCATATCCAACGATTTTGCAATTTTTTTTATCCTGACATGTCTTTCGAGGTTACCTTGAAATGAATAGCTTTTCGCTGTGTTTTCTTCTATGCACTCATTTATATACACTGCCTGTTCAAAAAAAAAAGTCGCCACCTGGATTTAACTAAGCAAATAGTTATGAGCCTCCTATTGGATAATTACTGCATGGGCGATTATCTTTCAGCTGGCAACAAGTTATTTAACCCCAACTGGTGCAATGAGTTGCTTCTCATTTCTTAAACAACAATGTCGAAAGACACATCTCGTGGTCGTGAAAAAGGTGTTAGTCTGTTTGAGACGGGTCAAATCATTGGCATGCATCAAGTAGAGAAAACATCTAAGGAGATTGCAGAAACTACTAAAATTGGGTTAAGAACTGTCCAACGCATTATTAAAAACTGGAAGGATAGTGGGGACCCATCGTATTCGAGGAAGAAATGTGGCGGGGGAAAAAATCCTGAAGGATCGTGATTGGCGATCACTTAAACGTTTGGTGAAATCCAATCGAAGAAAAACAACAGTAGAACTCAGGGCTATGTTTAATAGTGAAAGTAAGAGCATTTCCACACGCACAATGCAAAGGGAACTCAAGGGATTGGGACTGAACAGCTGTGTAGCCGTAAGAAAACCACTAATCAGTGAGGCAAACCAGAAAAAAAGGCTTCAATTTGCTAGGGAGCATAAAGATTGGACTCTGGAGCAATGGAAGAAGGTCATGTGGTCTGATGAGTCCAGGTTTACTCTGTTCCATAGTGATGGGCGCATCAGGGTAAGAAGAGAGGCAGATGAAGTGATGCACCCATCATGCCTAGTGCCTACTGTACAAGCCTTTGGGGGCAGTGCTATGATCTGGGGTTGCTGCAGTTGGTCAGGTCTAGGTTCAGCAACAGTATGTGCTCCAAGAACGAGGTCAGCTGACTACCTGAACATACTGAATGACCAGGTTATTCCATCAATGGATTTTTTCTTCCCTGATGGCACGGCCATATTCCAAGATGACAATGCCAGGATTCATCGGGCTCAAATTGTGAAAGAGTGGTTCAGGGAGCATGAGACATCATTTTCACACATGGATTGGCCACCACATTGTCCAGACCTTAACTCCATTCCAAATCTTTGGGATGTGCTGGAGAAGGCTTTGCGCAGCGGTCAGACTCTACCATCATCAATGCAAGATCTTGGTGAAAAATTAATGCAACACTGGATGGAAATAAATCTTGTGACATTGCAGAAGCTTTTTGAAACAATGCCACAGCGAATGCTTGCCGTAATCAAAGCTAAAAGCGTTACAACTAAATATTTTTGGTGGCGACTTTTTTTTTGGACAGGCAGTGTATTTTGATCATGCTCCCCCTCATAATTGCTTCTTCTTCCCAAGACTGAATGAAGATAATTATGAGGTTCTTCAGATCCTTTATCAATCGAGTTGCATTATAACCTTGTACTCTGTTACTGTTGTATAGGGTCAGTCAGTGCAGAAGAGTTTGCAAAGGAGGTATCTGACAGACAAGAGATTATATGTTTATCCGGGCTAGGTTCAAAGTTTCCATTAGGAGTCTCCATCGCATATTTTGTCAAATTGGCTGGAAAAACTAGCAATGCTGCACTATTTTCTCTGGTAAAATGTCAAACACCATGACAGAACCCAATATGAGTAAACGGGGTCCATCGTACACTATTGTATTCCATTATGCGACAGATCAGTCACAGCATTCCTAATGCAGAGGTGAACCTATTACAGCTTTTGTATATGGCTACTATTATATTGTATACATTTATACACTGTCTTATCATGCTTATAAAGTACATTCCCAGTTTGTTCAAACATTTGCTGTCAGTATTGAAAAGTGCCAGTTTATGTGTAAGTGCAAGTGTCTCACATATTAGAAGAAGCATGGTATTCAGCTCAATGCTTATATTTTTCAATGTATTTATGCCATGAAACAACATAAATACACTGATTAAACTTGCCATTGTAAATTATAAAGCTTTGGCTGCCTGCAGCCACCACTAGAGGGGGCTTAGTACATATGAATTTATACAACTAGCATAGAATTGATTAGGAGCTGTATAAATCTCTATGCAGTGAGCTCCCCAAGTGGTGGCTACACGAGTTCAGAAAGCCCCCTTCTATCACATCTCCTATAGCAGTTGCAAGGTCTGCCTCCATGAAAAGTACTCCACTGACTGCAGTTCTTACACAGCCGGCGGCCAGGATACCACTCTGCAGGAAAAACAGTAAAGGGGTCACATGACTACATCTGAGTACCAGAGGACAGACCCCTACTGATCAATTAGTGATGGCATAGGGTGTAATGATGCCATAATAGAATGTCCTCCACTCGGGAACCACATTTGTGATTCAAGCTGCCCACATATTACATTGATGGCCATTCATCTCTATGGTCGCCATATAATACTACATTTTCACTGCAGTGCCCAGCAAAGAGAAAATGTCTGGCTAGCCACGGTACCCCTGGCAGGCAGCATTTGCCCAGGATGCCAGAACTTCCATGTGCTTTCTACATCCATATGTCCATTCTGCGAACAATAGAACATGTCCTATACTTGTCCGCACAGTGCAGACCACGGATCCATTGATGTCAATGGATCTGCAACAAGATGTGGCATGCACAAAGACCACAAAACAGACACGGTGCACGAGGCCATAGATGCATGCAATTGTCTGGTGTTCATCAATCAAATTTACTCACAGTCCAGAAAAATATCTGCTTCCATGACCATACTATTTTATCTCACATATCTCTAGTTCTGAGATCCACCAGAAACATGTACATACTGTATATATCTGTGAATGCTATTAGCAGCACTTTTATAAGCTTCCATACCATAAGCTTTGTACTTTAGGTTATTGGGGCATTTATGTGATCCTATTATCAGTTGTAGGGTGTGAACGCAATTCCTGCTTGCCCAGTCATTGTTTAAAAGGCAGGCAAGCATTATGAGCATAACTGACCCATCTATAGTCATTGTGTAGTATCCATGGTCACTGGTAACTCTAACAGAAAGGTATGAAGATGTCACATTCCTCCCTTCTTCATTGTTAGGTCCCAAGAATAACCTCTTGAGATCTCCACCTGACTGACATGGCTAACAATACAATCACAATATCCAGAGAGGAACTTGAAGAACTCAAGGAAGCATTTGATAAAGTTGGTAAGTAAGAAATGATGTTGACATGATATAAATCCCAGATTTCTCATGACTCCTGAGCTGGTGTTATATTTTGGCATGTTTCTGTTGAGTGATGAAGCATAAAGAGAACCTGTCATCAACTATATAGTGACCTCACTGAGGGCAGCATAAAATAGTGACAGAAATGCTGATGTCAGCGGTGTGTCACTCATGAGCAAAAATTAAGTGGTTGCCGAGAACCAACATCATAATCATTGCAGCCCAGGCCTTGAAAAGAGTCAAATCTACCTGAGAAGAGTCCTGGTTATTAGTAATCTCCTGTTCTCTCACCCATCTGCTGCTGATTGTCAGTTCTATCATAGAGAGAAAGGGAGAAAACTAGGTATTAGACTGTCAGTCATCAGCAGGTGGGCGGGAGAGCAGGAATACATGAATAACCAGGACTCTTCTCAGGTGGCCTTGACTCTTTTCCAGGCCCAGTCTACAATGATTGGGATGCTGGTTCTCAGCAATCACTTACTTTTAACTTATAAATGTCAGACCGCTGAAATCAACTCACCTGTATCTACTTTATGCTGCTGTTAGTATGGGCAGCATAAAGTTGATCACACGTTCCCTTTAAATGTGCCTTTTACCTATTTTGTGTATGTTTGATAGGGCAGTGTTTCCTTTACTTCTGTTGTGTAGTTTATCACACTAAGACTATACTGTATGGAGGTCCTTGAGTCAAGTGCTTCAACTAAGTTATTAAAAATTCTGCTGGTTCTGGTTATATCTGTTGTGGGAAGACTAGTTAACAACAGGTGAAGTCACCATAGCAGCTGTCACAGTACTTTTTCATTTGCCTTAAGAATGTTCGAATCTCCCAGAACGTAGTGGTTACTGTCCAAAGTAGTATAACAGCTCTCTCCTGCCCACCGTCTAGGAAGCACCGAAGTGCCTGGAACACACCATGCTTTGTGCAGATTCAAAACAAAAGGATGAAATCTAGCTTCCCAATAAAACGGTAGTGGTTACTGTTTACCAATGTGCTTGTAGGGTGTCTATATAAAACTTACCAATATATACTTTGTTGAAATTCTGCACCATTTCTATATTTCATAAGGCATTCTCCCTTGTTTGCCAAGTCTTTTGTGCTTTCCACACAGAGGTCTTGTCCATAAAATGGCTGCTGATGGAGGGTCATGGGACCAGGCAAGTCAACTCCATGTGATGTCTCCTCCATTCAAATGTACCTGTCATCTGCACTTTACTGTTGGGAGCTTAGTGCATGTGCAGTGTGTTTAAATGGAGAAGTCTGAGTGATGTCTGGTCACATGACCCTCCATCAGCAGCCATCTTATGGACAGGACCTATAAGTGGACAGCACAGAAGGTTTGCCTAACAAGAGTGCAAGGTTGAAATATAGCAAACAGAACAGAATATCAAAGGCTATATTTGTGTCATATAGTCATGTTACATATATATTGGTCAACAGTAACCATAAAGTGACCAACCCCTTTAACTTTTATTTTCTTTGGATTTCAGGCCATTTTACAGTGGAAAATATATCCATAACGCGTGCACATGTCCTCTGTAAAAAGGCTTGCTCATTGGGTGAAAGCATTGTTGTTACAGAAACTGAAATCATCATTTCTGGGTAGAAGATTGCTGTGTGAAAACAGGGATCTGCTGCCCAGAAACAATGAATCAGTACACAGTGTTCCCATATAGCAGAGATGATAGCTGCATGTAAATGCACCTCTCACCTCCGCTGAAGACCATTATCAGGTATCAGGAACAAGGAGCTCGTTTATGATAATCGCCTGCAGGCAGCCCGTGTAAAGGGTTGGGAGAAGGAGGGATGTGGGCAAGGCCATTGGTCCCAGACCATTTATTATCATTTATGCCAGCTTTCTGAGGTAAATGATGACTGAAATCTACGCTAGCTGGTGTAGACTAAATGTAGCTACATGGACTACCAGAGGATGTGCCTAACACATGACAAGGTATGCACTTCGCCATAAATTAAGTGCATATTCACGCAGCGCAGGAGATATGAAGACCCTTGATAAATGACCCCCTAAATGTCTATGCTAGAAGGCTCTGTTTAGAAGGAGCACCACTATAAGAAGTTCATAATGTGGCTATATACTGTATAGGATCCTTAAGCAATAATACTTGTAGCCAGCGTTTGTGCAAAGTGTAATCTCAGTAGAGGCTCTCGCTGGGTGAACTGGCTATGGAAACCTAGTAAATGTATTATAGACCTCAGAGCTATCTCCTAGTAATAATATCAAAGGTTATATGGCTGCTGTAATATATCCCACAATTTCACTCCAGGGATGGCTGGGTGGACCCTTGTAACTATTGACATTACATCCGACTTCTAGTGAACTCCAAATAAAGGCAGGACTCATCTCCAAGGTGGTTAGATGCAACATACAATAAATGTAATTTAGAGCACCTCCACCCAGATTATCCTGAGAAGCTGAATAAGTTTAAACTTTAACAAGACCAGCTTATCTAGCATAGAGGAGGCCTAATATACATATGTTAACCACCTCAGCCCCCAGTGCTTAAACACCCTGAAAGACCAGGCCACTTTTTACACTTCTGCACTACACTACTTTCACCGTTTATTGCTCGGTCATGCAACTTACCACCCAAATGAATTTTACCTCCTTTTCTTCTCACTAATAGAGCTTTCATTTGGTGGTATTTTATTGCTGCTGACATTTTTACTTTTTTTGTTATTAATCGAAATTTAACGATTTTTTTGCAAAAAAAATTACATTTTTCACTTTCAGTTGTAAAATTTTGCAAAAAAAACGAGATCCATATATAAATTTTGCTCTAAATTTATTGTTCTACATGTCTTTGATAAAAAAAAAATGTTTGGGTAAAAAAAAAAAATGGTTTGGGTAAAAGTTATAGCGTTTACAAACTATGGTACAAAAATGTGAATTTCCGCTTTTTGAAGCAGCTCTGACTTTCTGAGCACCTGTCATGTTTCCTGAGGTTCTACAATGCCCAGACAGTACAAACACCCCACAAATGACCCCATTTCGGAAAGTACACACCCTAAGGTATTCGCTGATGGGCATAGTGAGTTCATAGAACTTTTTATTTTTTGTATCCTAAGGGAATTAAGTAATGTCATAGCCAGACCCTTATTTCTGATATTTGCGGACTCTGTACTAACAGGGAATGTCCCACAGGATTGGCGCATGGCAAATGTGGTGCCAATATTCAAAAAGGGTCCAAAAACAGAGCCTGGAAACTATAGGCCGGTAAGTTTAACATCTGTTGTGGGTAAACTGTTTGAAGGTTTTCTGAGAGATGCTATGTTAGAGCATCTTATGGGAAATAAGCAAATAACGCCATATCAGCATGGCTTCGTGAGGGATCGGTCATGTCAAACTAATTTAATCAGTTTCTATGAGGAGGTAAGTACTAGACTTGACAGCGGCAAATCAATGGATGTCGTGTATCTGGACTTCTCCAAAGCATTTGACACTGTACCTCATAAAAGGTTAGTATATAAAATGAGAATGCTCGGACTCGGAGAAAACGTCTGTAAGTGGGTAAGTAACTGGCTCAATGATAGAAAACAGAGGGTGGTTATTAACGGTACATACTCAGATTGGGTCACTGTCACTAGTGGAGTACCTCAGGGGTCAGTATTGGGCCCTATTCTCTTCAATATATTTATTAATGATCTTGTAGAAGGCTTGCATAGTAAAATATCAATTTTCGCAGATGACACTAAACTGTGTAAAGTAATTAACACTGAAGAGGACAGTATACTACTACAGAGGGATCTGGATAGATTGGAGGCTTGGGCAGATAAGTGGCAGATGAGGTTTAACACTGAGAAATGTAAAGTTATGCACATGGGAAGGAATAATGCAAGTCACCCGTACATACTAAATGGTAAAACACTCGGTAACACTGACATGGAAAAGGATCTAGGAATTTTAATAAACAGCAAACTAAGCTGCAAAAAACAGTGTCAGGCAGCGGCTGCCAAGGCCAATAAGATAATGGGTTGCATCAAAAGGGGCATAGATGCCCGTGATGAGAACATATTCCTACTACTTTACAAATCACTGGTCAGACCACACATGGAGTACTGTGTACAGTTCTGGGCTCCTGTAAACAAGGCAGACATAGCAGAGCTGGAGAGGGTCCAGAGGAGGGCAACTAAAGTAATAACTGGAATGGGGCAACTACAGTACCCTGAAAGATTATCAAAATTAGGGTTATTCACGTTAGAAAAAAGACGACTGAGGGGAGATCTAATTACTATGTATAAATATATCAGGGGGCAGTACAGAGATCTATCCCATCATCTATTTATCCCCAGGACTGTGACTGTGACGAGGGGACATCCTCTGCGTTTGGAGGAAAGAAGGTTTGTACACAAACATAGAAAAGGGTTCTTTACGGTAAGAGCAGTGAGACTATGGAACTCTCTGCCTGAGGAGGTGGTGATGGTGAGTACAATAAAGGAATTCAAGAGGGGCCTGGATGTATTTCTGGAGTGTAATAATATTACAGGCTATAGCTACTAGAGAGGGGTCGTTGATCCAGGGAGTTATTCTGATTGCCTGATTGGAGTCGGGAAGGAATTTTTTATTCCCCTAAAGTGAGGACAATTGGCTTCTACCTCACAGGGTTTTTTTTGCCTTCCTCTGGATCAACTTGTAGGATGACAGGCCGAACTGGATGGACAAATGTCTTTTTTCGGCCTTATGTACTTATGTACTATGTTACTATGTCACAAGTTAGCGGAAAATGATGATTTTTTTTTTTTTTTACAAAGTCTCATATTCCACTAACTTGTGACAAAAAATAAAAACTTCTATGAACTCACTATGCCCATCACCAAATACCTTGGGGTCTTTACTTTCCAAAATGGGGTCACTTGTGGGGTAGTTATACTATCCGGGCATTATAGGGGCGCAAATGTGTGGTAAGGAGTTTGAAATCAAATTCTGTAAAAAATGACCAGTGAAATCCGAAAGGTGCTCTTTGGAATATGGGCCCCTTTGCCCACCTAGGCTGCAAAAAAGTGTCACACATCTGGTATCTCTGTATTCAGGAGAAGTTGAGGAATTTTACATATACCCATGCTGGGTGAGAGAAATATCTTGGCAAAAGACAACTTTTCCCATTTTTTTATACAAAGTTGGCATTTGACCAAGATATTTATCTCACCCAGCATGGGTATATGTAAAAAGACACCCCAAAACACATTCCTCAACTTCTCCTGAGTACGGAGATACCAGATGTGTGACACTTTTTTGCAGCCTAGGTGGGCAAAGGGGCCCATATTCCAAAGACCACCTTTCGGATTTCACAGGTCATTTTTTACAGAATTTGATTTCAAACTCCTTACCACACATTTGGGCCCCTAGAATGCCAGGGCAGTATAACTACCCCACAAGTGACCCCATTTTGGAAAGAAGACACCCCAAGGTATTCCGTGAGGGGCATGGCAAGTTCCTAGAATTTTTTATTTTTTGTCACAAGTTAGTGGAAAATGATGATTTTTTTTTTTTTCATACAAAGTCTCATATTCCACTAACTTGTGACAAAAAATAAAAACTTCCATGAACTCACTATGCCCATCAGCGAATACCTTGGGGTCTCTTCTTTCCAAAATGGGGTCACTTGTGGGGTAGTTATACTGCCCTGGCATTCTAGGGGCCCAAATGTGTGGTAAGGAGTTTGAAATCAAATTCTGTAAAAAATGACCTGTGAAATCCGAAAGGTGCTCTTTGGAATATGGGCCCCTTTGCCCACCTAGGCTGCAAAAAAGTGTCACACATCTGGTATCTCCGTACTCAGGAGAAGTTGGGGAATGTGTTTTGGGGTGTCATTTTACATATACCCATGCTGGGTGAGAGAAATATCTTGGCAAAAGACATTTCCCATTTTTTTATACAAAGTTGGCATTTGACCAAGATATTTATCTCACCCAGCATGGGTATATGTAAAAAGACCACATGTGTGACACTTTTTTGCAGCCTAGGTGGGCAAAGGGGCCCACATTCCAAAGGGCACCTTTCGGATTTCACAGGTCATTTACCTACTTACCACACATTAGGGCCCCTGGAAAATGCCAGGGCAGTATAACTACCCCACAAGTGACCCCATTTTGGAAAGAAGAGACCCCAAGGTATTCGCTGATGGGCATAGTGAGTTCATGGAAGTTTTTATTTTTTGTCACAAGTTAGTGGAATATGAGACTTTGTATGAAAAAAAAAAAATCATCATTTTCCACTAACTTGTGACAAAAAATAAAAAATTCTAGGAACTTGCCATGCCCCTCACGGAATACCTTGGGGTGTCTTCTTTTCAAAATGGGGTCACTTGTGGGGTAGTTATACTGCCCTGGCATTTTCCAGGGGCCCTAATGTGTGGTAAGTAGGTAAATGACCTGTGAAATCCGAAAGGTGCCCTTTGGAATGTGGGCCCCTTTGCCCACCTAGGCTGCAAAAAAGTGTCACACATGTGGTATCACCGTACTCAGGAGAAGTTGGGGAATGTGTTTTGTGGTGTCATTTTACATATACCCATGCTGGGTGAGAGAAATATCTTGGCAAAAGACAACTTTTCCCATTTTTTTATACAAAGTTGGCATAAATATCTTGGTCAAATGCCAACTTTGTATAAAAAAATGGGAAAAGTTGTCTTTTGCCAAGATATTTCTCTCACCCAGCATGGGTATATGTAAAATGACACCCCAAAACACATTCCCCAACTTCTCCTGAATACGGAGATACCACATGTGTGACACTTTTTTGCAGCCTAGGTGGGCAAAGGTGCCCAAATTCCTTTTAGGAGGGCATTTTTAGACATTTGGATACCAGACTTCTTCTCACGCTTTGGGGCCCCTAAAATGCCAGGGCAGTATAAATACCCCACATGTGACCCCATTTTGGAAAGAAGACACCCCAAGGTATTCCGTGAGGGGCATGGCAAGTTCCTAGAATTTTTTATTTTTTGTCACAAGTTAGTGGAAAATGATGATTTTTTTTTTTTTTTTTCATACAAAGTCTCATATTCCACTAACTTGTGACAAAAAATAAAAACTTCCATGAACTCACTATGCCCATCAGCGAATACCTTGGGGTGTCTTCTTTCCAAAATGGTGTTATTTGTGGGGTGTTTGTACTGCCCTGGCATTTGAGGGTCTCCGCAATCATTACATGTATGCCCAGCATTAGGAGTTTCTGCTATTCTCCTTATATTGAGCATACAGGTAATGAGATTTTTTTTTTCCGTTCAGCCTCTGGGCTGAAAGAAAAAAATGAACGGCACAGATTTCTTCATTCGCATCGATCAATGTGGATGAAAAAATCTCTGCCAAAAAAAGAAAAAGGAGGGGAAAGGCGTCTGCCAGGACATAGGAGCTCCGCCCAACATCCATACCCACTTAGCTCGTATGCCCTGGCAAACCCGATTTCTCCATTCACATCAATCGATGTGGATGAATAAATCATTGCCGGGATTTTTTTTTTTATATATACAAAGTGTTTGCCAAAGTATATGAACACCGCCACCTCCTCAGCTCATATGCCTCGGCAAACGTATCTTTTACTGCAGAGGAGAAATCTCGTCTTGCAGCGCCGCATACACCGACTTGCGTGTAATCTGACAGCAGCGCAATGCTTCTGTCCGAATGCACATCAGTGCTGCAGCTAGTCGATCGGTTGGTCCACCTGGAAGGTAAAAAAAAACAAAACAAAAAAGAAAAAACCAGGCCGCAAAGCAATAACTTTATTAACTTTAGAACAGAACATATTAACTTTTTTTAACTTTTTAAACTTTTTTACTTACCGGTAATTTTTTTTTTGTTTAGTTTTTTTTACCTTTATAGAACAAACCTCTCCTTCCCCATGGGACAATGTGCAAAGCGCAAATCGCCCAAAGATGTGGCAAAGTACGTTATGCACTTTATCCCAGGTGAAAGGAGAGGTTTGCAGCAGCTGTGAGTAAAAGGGCCCTAATAGCCCTGTGTGCCTGTCCTGTGAGATGCAATCCCTATGCTAGGTGTACCTGTGTGTGGTACTTCCGGAAACACTCTCCTAAGCATAGGGCAGGGTGGTCAGGGCAGTCAGGACAGAAATAGCGGGTGTCACGCCTTATTCCACTCCTGCTACAGACACAACATTTTTTTCGGGGTGGCGGTTGGGTTGAGGTACCAGCAACGACACTGGGGAAATGTCGCTCGTGTAGACGGCTAACTACACTGGTGGATGGGGCCACGGAACCTCCTGGGTAAAGGAGGTTCTCGATGATCTCTTCCTGGAATTTGAGGAAGGATCCTGTTCTCCCAGCCTTACTGTAGAGAACAAAACTATTATACAGCGCCAATTGAATTAAATATACAGACACCTTCTTATACCAGCGTCTGGTTCTGCGGGAAACTAAATAGGGAGCCAACATCTGGTCATTGAAGTCCACCCCTCCCATGAGCGCATTATAGTTGTGGACTGAGAGGGGCTTTTCAATGACACTGGTTGCCCTTTCAATTTGGATTGTCGTGTCTGCGTGAATGGAGGAGAGCATGTAAACGTCACGCTTGTCTCTCCATTTCACCGCGAGCAGTTCTTCGTTACACAAGGCAGCCCTCTCCCCCCTTGCAAGACGGGTGGTTACAAGCCGTTGGGGGAAGCCCACGCGACTAGTTCGCGCGGTGTCACAGGCGCAAATCCGTTCTAGAAACAAATGCCTAAAGAGGGCCACACTTGTGTAAAAATTGTCCACATAAAGATGGTACCCCTTGCCGAATAAGGGTGACACCAAGTCCCAGACTGTCTTCCCACTGCTCCCCAGGTAGTCAGGGCAACCGACCGGCTCCAGGGTCTGATCTTTTCCCTCATAGATCCGAAATTTGTGGGTATAGCCTGTGGCCCTTTCACAGAGCTTATACAATTTGACCCCATACCGGGCACGCTTGCTTGGGATGTATTGTTTGAAGCCAAGGTGCCCGGTAAAATGTATTAGGGACTCGTCTACGCAGATGTTTTGCTCAGGGGTATACAAATCTGCAAATTTCTGGTTGAAATGGTCTATGAGGGGCCGAATTTTGTGGAGCCGGTCAAAAGCTGGGTGGCCTCTGGGACGGGAGGTGGTGTTGTCGCTAAAATGCAGAAAACGCAGGATGGCCTCAAATCGTGTCCTGGACATAGCAGCAGAGAACATGGGCATGTGATGAATCGGGTTCGTGGACCAATATGACCGCAATTCATGCTTTTTTGTCAGGCCCATGTTGAGGAGAAGGCCCAGAAAAATTTTAAGTTCGGAAACTTGGACTGGTTTCCACCGGAAAGGCTGGGCATAATAGCTTCCCGGGTTTGCGGTTATAAATTGTGTGGCATACCGGTTTGTCTCTGCCACGACTAATTCCAAGAGCTCCGCAGTCAAGAACAGCTCAAAAAATCCCAGGGCCGAACCGATTTGAGCCGTCTCAACCCGAACTCCAGACTGGGCGGTGAAAGGGGGAACTACAGGTGCGGCTGAAGTTGGTGACTGCCAATCAGGGTTTGCCAGCCCTCAGGGATTCTAGGGGCTCTACGGGCCTGTCTGCGCGGTGGCTGCGACGGGGTAACTACTGCACGTGCCACCGTACCAGCTTCAACTGCCCTTCTGGTGCTCGCTGCTTCACCAGGTTGTACGGCAGTGCTGGTACTAGGTCCAGGAAGGGCTGCGCTGCTGGTGTATGCCTCACCACGTGATCCGGCAGCGACAGCCCCACTCTGCTGCTCTTGAAGCGGATCCTGCGTAACCTGTGGTCTAGCGACACGGGGCCGGGTACGCCTGGTGCTGCCAGGGACCTCAACCTCCTCGTCCGAACTTTGGGTCAGAGAGCCACTGCTTTCTACAGGTTCATATTCTGACCCGCTAGATTCGTCAGATGAGGGTTCCCATTCCTCATCCGACTGGGTCAGAATCCTGTAGGCCTCTTCAGAAGAATACCCCCTGTTTGACATTTTGGACTACTAAATTTAGGGCTATTCCCTGAGACTACCCAAGAAAAAAAGCAAACCTGTCTTACAAAGGGGAGGCTAGCGAAGTACCAGAGGCCGCTGCGGTTGATAAAAAATATCAAAACTGATTTTTTTATCGCCGCAGTGCGTGTAAAGTGAATGTGCAGTGATCAAAAAATAATAATTTTTTGTCACTGCGGTGGGGCAGGCGTGGGTGAACGCACGTGTGGGCGACCGATCAGGCCTGATCGGGCAAACACTGCGTTTTGGGTGGAGGGCGAGCTAAGGTGACACTAATACTATTATAGATCTGACTGTGATCAGTTTTGATCACTTACAGATACTATAAAAGTACAAATGCTGATTAGCGATACGCTAATCAGCGAATAAAAGTGACTGCGGTGCGGTGGGGTGGGCGCTAACTGACGCTAACTACCTAACCAAGGGGCCTAAACTTTCCCTAAAACCTAACAGCCAATACTAGTGAAAAAAAAAAGTGACAGTTTACACTGATCACTTTTTGTCTTTCACTAGTGATTGACAGGGGCGATCAAAGGGGTGATCAAAGGGTTAATTGGGGTGCAGGGGGGTGATCTGGGGCTAAGGTGTAGTGTTGGTGCTACTCACAGTTCAGTCTGCTCCTGTGCTGGATCCAACCGACGAAAAGGACCAGCACAGGAGCAGAGAAGCCATATAACAGATCATATTTACTAATATGATCTGTTATATGGCTTGTGATTCGATTTTTTAAAAATCAGCAACCTGCCAGCGACGATCATTGGCTGGCAGGTTGCTGATGCAATTCTCCTCGAACTTTTGCCGGCCCGCGATGCGCATGCGTGGGCCGGCTGTGACCGAAATCTCGCGTCTCGCGAGAGGACGCGCCGGCGCGTCCACTCGGAATGAAACAACCACCTCCAGGACGCGTCTGTGCGTACAGCGGTCCGGAGGTGGTTAATATACTATAATGCTGTGGTCTCCTATGACCAGTTTTAAAGACAGGCAGGGACACAACAAAGTCGCTTCAATACAGTTTATTGCTTGTTCCAGCCAATTTACAGTTCAGTTCAGCCGGGACAAGTAATCAGTTCTTGTCATCCACAATAAAGTCATGCAGGCTCGGGGCTCCTTTAGATGCGTCCACAGGCCAGTGTCTGCACCACAGCAAACCATAATATGTATCTCCTTAATAGGTTTCCTGCACCATTCTGGGAGATACATACAGTGGATATAAAAAGTCTACACACCCCTGTTAAAATGTCAGGTTTCTGTGCTCTAAAAAAAAATGAGACAAAGAAAAATCATTTCAGAACTTTTTCCACCTTTAATGTGACCTATAAACTGTACATCTCAATTGAAAAACAAACTGAAATCTTTTAGGTGGAGGGAAGAAAAAAATATAAACATAAAATAATATGGTTGCATAAGTGTGCACACCCTCTTATAACTGGGGATGTAGCTGTGTTCAGAATTAAGCAATTACATTCAAAATAAAATCATGTTAAATAGGAGTCAGCATACACCTGCCCTCATTTAAAGTGCCTCTGATTAACACCAAATAAAGTTCAGCTGCTCTAGTTGGTCTTTCCTGAAATTTTCTTAGTCGCATCCCACAGCAAAAGCCATGGTCCACAGAGATCCTCCAAAGCATCAGAGGGATCTCATTGTTAAAAGGTGTCAGTCAGAAGGGTACAAAAGAATTACCAAGGCATTAGATATACCATGGAACACAGTGAAGACAGTCATCATCAAGTGGAGAGAACATGGCACAACAGTGACATTACCAAGAACTGGATGTCCCTCCAAAATTGATGTAAAGACGAAAGAAAACTGGTCTGGGAGGCTACCAAGAGGCCTACAGCAACAATAAAGGAGCTGCAAGAACATCTGGCAAGTACTGGCTGTGTGGTACATGTGACAACAATCTCCCGTATTTTTCCTATGTCTGGGCTATGGGGTAGAGTGGCAAGACAAAAGCCTTTCTTACTAAGAAAAACATCCAAGCCAGGCTACATTTTGCAAAAACACATCTGAAATCTCCCAAAAGCATGTGGGAAAAGGTATTATGGTCTGATGAAACCAAGGTTGAACTTTTTGGCCATAATTCCAAAAGATATGTTTGACGCAAAAACAACACTGCACATCACCAAAAGAACACCATACCCACAGTGAAACATGGTGGTGGCAGCATCATGCTTTGGGGCTGTTTTTCTTCAGCTGGAACAGGGGCCTTAGTTAAGCTAGAGGGAATTATGAACAGTTCCAAATACCAGTCAATATTGGCACAAAACCTTCAGGCTTCTGCTAGAAAGCTGAACATGAAGAGGAACTTCATCTTTCAGCATGACAACGACCCAAAGCATACATCCAAATCAACAAAGGAATGGCTTCACCAGAAGAAGATTAAAGTTTTGGAATGGCCCAGCCAGAACCCAGACCTGAATCAGATTGGAAATCTGTGTGGTGATCTGAAGAGGGCTGTGCACAGGAGATGCCCTCGCAATCTGACAGATTTGGAGTGTTTTTGCAAAGAAGAGTGGGCAAATCTTGCCAAGTCAAAATGTGCCATGCTGATAGACTCATACCCAAAAAGACTGAGTGCTGTAGTAAAATTAAAAAGGTGCTTCAACAAAGTATTAGTTTAAGGGTGTGCACACTTATGCAACCATATTATTTTATTTTTATATTTTTTCTTTCCTCTACCTAAAAGATTTCAGTTTGTTTTTCAATTGAGTTGTACAGTTATAGGTCACATTAAAGGTGGAAAAAGTTCTGAAATGATTTATCTTTATCTCATTTTTTTACATCACAGAAACCTGACATTTTAACAGGGGTGTGTAGACTTTTTATATCCACTGTAACTTCCTTCATATATGAGGCCTGTCACTGCCTCACAATACATATATGAGCATGGTGGTTCTGTGGTCAGTGCTGGGGTCCCGGGGCAGACTGAGAACTTAAAGTGTCCCTGGAAAAAATACTAAAAGTGGCCCCGTTTTGTAGTTGGGTCCGAATTGATGAAAAGCAGGGCCAGCAGTCCTATATTGTGGCATATTATGCCACCCCAACAGAGCCAAATAAGATAGTCCATCACAAAATACATCCCCAAAAACTTCCACTAGCCAGCGGTGAGTAGGGCCCAGGCAGCCCTCTGGGCATCGGCCCACCGGGAAATTTCCCTGTAAGGTCTATGGCAAGTCCGCCCCTGCTGGGGTCCCAGATTCAAATGACCAAGGACAACATCTGCATGGAGTTTGTACTGTACAAAATTTGCCAGGGGTATGAATAATTATGGGCAGCACTGTATGTTTGCCTGTATATGCGTGGGTTTCCTCCGGGTACTCCAGTTTCCTCCCACTCCAAAGACATACTGATAGAGAATCTAGACTGTGAGCTCCTCTGGGGACAGCCAGCAATGAATGTCTGTAAAGCTCTGCTATGTAGCTGAGTAAAAAAAAAACAAAAAAAATCTGTTAATGATTATTTCACATAGTTACAGCTATCTATAGATGCATCCCTGCATCATGCCCAGCAGCGTAGCATGGGTTGCCAGCACTCGTGGCAAACCAAGTATTGTGCCCTCTAACTTATGGATACATAACCAGGCCCTACAGTATACCAAGACCAAATAATACCGCTCCACCGTGACCATACCTATTTAGGTCCCATTCATTAATAATCCCATTTAGGCCCCCACTCAGTGACTTACAGATGATGGCTCCTCTCACTGAAGTCGTTCTCTTTCCTTTTTTTCCTCAGTCCTGCACAGATCAAAATAAGGACGTATCCTGACCACAACTTGTTTCTGCATAATTGGACACAGAACACGCCTATTTAGTGATGATGCCTCCTTGTATGCCTCCACTCAGTAATCATCCCCATTTAGTCCCTTCCCGGTCCCATTCAGTAGTAATTTCCATTTAGGCTCAGTAGATATAATACTCCTCTGTAGTGCCCTCTGTACATATAATACCTCCAGTAGTGCCCGCTGTACATATAATGCCCCCCAATAGTGCCATCTATACATACTGCCCCCAGTAGTGCTCTCTTTACATATAATGCCCCGAGTAGTGCTCTCTTCATATATAATGCCCCCATTAGTCTCCACTTCACATATAATGCCCCCAGTAGTGCCTTCTTTACATATAATGTCTCCTAGTAGTGACCCCTTCCACCCCCATAATGCCCCCAGTAGTGCCCACAAACAAACAAAAAATCCTCCAAAAATACTCACCTCACTTCTCTTCCGGGCCGCGGCACTGGCTGCCTGCATCCCAGTGCAGGCGGTCATGATGACATCACATTGCCTGTGACCCGGAACAGGAGGTCGCGACTAGGGAAGAGTGAATCAACTTCGAATGAAACATCTGAAGCCGATTCGCATAAAACTTTGTTAGAATACTATACAGAGCGAGCGCTCCGTACACTCCAAAGTCTCGCAGGACTTTGGGTAATAACTTCAGAAATTAATTTCTACTGTTAAAAACCTTTAACACCCTTGGTACCTTGGAACTGAACCCGAGTTCGGTAAAAGGTTTTTTACAGTAGAAATTAATTTCTGAAGTTATTACCCGAAGTCCAGCGAGACTTCGCAAAGTAATAACTTTGGCTCATAGGAGCCAATACATTCTAATACTGTACGGAGCACTCACTCTGTACATTATTCTAACGATGTTATATGCCAATCGATTCGCTCATCCCTAGTCACGAACATCCTGCACTGTTCCACTGCCTTATAGGCCTCAGGCCTAGTGGTCTTCAGCCTATGATTCTGAATGGTTCCTGTTCCCCACCGTCAACTCCAGTTACCCCTTCCAATTTGTCGTCCGGGACAACCCCCCACACAGTGTCACAGATCATGCCTATGTATGAAGTGTTCATCAAGTAACACGTGACATCTTATAAAATGAGGGAAATGAGTGTTTTATCTGTAAAGAAACATTTCCTTTTATGGCAGAAACAGCAGTGCTGCATATGTTGTACTTTGATATAGTGCAGTAAAGATCAGAGGGCAAGCACTATAATAAGGACTTGACTGTCACATCTCCTGACACGTCTGTTTTAGTAATTACTTGCATTCTCTATGTGATAATTCTTTCTGACTATAATGTTCCATTCCTTTATTATCCCTGCTTGAAGTTATAAATGAATTACTGGCAGTTTTCAGTGAATGTCCAGATGGGTGTTACCAGTTGGGGGGTGTCCCTGCACAGTCTGACACTATGCAAACAGTGCTGCCACATGCTGACACTATCCAGTTGGTGCTGCCAGTGTTTAATTGTGAAGGCACACTCCCCCAGCTAGTAACACCCATCTGGACCTTTATTCATTCATAACTAAACAATTGGTACAACACAGAGTCATAAGAATAGATGCTCCCAATTTGTTACTGCATCAGGAATGCAAGTAGTTGCTAACACAGACATGTCAGGAGAAGTGACGGGTCTGAATAACTACTTGAAAAGCAGAAAATAATAAATGTATCGCTTCATATGACTGTTATAAAACTGTCCTTATTATGACCAACAGTTGTGCACTGCTAGTTCTCTGTACACACTGGTGTAATTTTCCATTCTGAAGGTGATATTTTTTCCCTGATGGGAAGAATAGCACAGTGCTGTTGTAATTGGAAAAAATAAAAACATGACATAAATCTAATGGACCCACTATGAATCCATATGATCTATTATGATCTGCTGCAAAAACAGATCCATTATACTTGTCATGAATCCTTTAAAAGGATGGTTTAAAGGGGATGTCTCACTCTAGCAAATTGCATTTATCATGTAGAGAAAGTCAATACAAGCCACTTACTAATGTATTGTGATTATCCATGTTGCTTCCTTTGCTGGCTGAATTAATTTTTCCATTACATTATACACTGCTCGTTTCCATGATTACGACCACCCCGCAATCCAATTCCTTGCACACTATAGGAAAAAGAGACCACGGGAGCGCACATGGGCTGGTGCTTTTTTCTATAGTGTGCAAGCATGGCCACCACTAATGGATTGCAGGGT
Organism: Bufo bufo; assembly: GCF_905171765.1. Lineage (NCBI taxonomy): Eukaryota > Metazoa > Chordata > Amphibia > Anura > Bufonidae > Bufo > Bufo bufo. The sequence continues at coordinate 162,637,098 of NC_053392.1, read as the reverse complement.
GGTCTGTAACCATGGAAACGAGCAGTGTATAATGTGATGAAAAAATGAATCCAACCAGAAAAGGAAGCAATATGGATAATAAAAATACATTAGTAAGTGCCTTGTATTAACTTTCTCTACATGATAAATGCCTTTTGCGGAAGTGAGAAAACCCCTTTAAGTTCTTATTTTTTTATTTGGGGAAACTGCTGGGAGACGCTTAAAGAGGACCTTTTATCAGTTTATCCCTAGTCTAATTATGGTCTTACCTTATAGGGCGGCCCTCACTGATGTCATTGCACCTTTTTTTCCCCCAAATCCCCCCCCCCCCGTTCATCCGCTGTTGGTCGCGTTGATTTCGTTGCCGTATATTACAATGAGCCGACTCTGTTATACTAGGCGGAGACTAGCAGTTTCGCTGGGGGCGGTTCTCTTCTCCCTGGCTGTGAGCGCATCCAATCAGAGCACACCGCTCTTAGCCAAGGAGAATGATCTCCTCCCTTACCTATAAGGTAAGACCATAATTAGACTAGGGCTAAACTGATGAAAGGTCCTCTTTAAAAAAAACAAAGAAAACATACCTCACCTGGTGAAAAAAGGACTGTAAAAAAGGGCCTGCTTTTTTCACCTCTTATCCTAGGGTTGGGTTTGGAAAAGCTATTTATCCCGTTTGACCTCAATATTGCACCCTATGACATTTTTGTTAAAGTTTTTTTTGCAATGGTGTAATAGAATATCTAATAAAATGACACACAATTTCACCATGGCACAGCTTTCTGCCTCCACATTCTACCCACATTCTGAGTATACCCTAAAGCTATGTTCACATGTGGCATGTGCATATACAGACTAAGGCCTCATGCACACGGCCGTTGTGCGGCCGTTTCGTTCATTGGGGACCGCAATTTGTGGTCCCCAATGCACGGGCAACATCTGTGCCGCGGCCTGGACGGATCGAGACCCATTCAACTTGAATGGGTCCGTGATAAGTCTGCACCGTTAAAAAATAGAACAAGTTCTATTTTTTTGCGGTGCGGAGGCACAAACAGAAACACCATGGAAGCACTCCGTAGTGCTACCGTGGGCTTCCCATCCGTGCTTCCGTTCCGCACCGCATCTCCAGGATTGCGGACCCATTCAAGTGAATGGGTCCGCATCCGTGATGCGGGGTGCACACGGCCGGTGCCCGTGTATTGCGGACCCGCTGTATGTCAGCCGCAATACAGCAATGCATATGATTTTTAAGACCTTGTTTACATGTAGGAGAAAAAAGACAGCATGTTATAGAGCAAGAGGGGCTGAGCTAATTGGTATCTAGTTTTGTGGGAAATGATTAAGTAAAAGTTTTAATTTATAATTTTACTATTTCTGAATTTAAGACCTCTCCGGTATACAGCTGTGTATGTGTCACGGATGGTGAGGGAAGGGAAGCAAACCAAACACAACAAAATTAAACAAAACAGCAGGCTAGGCCCCATAGCTAGGGAACAGGGAAAGGTCACCTCCGGACAATCCCTGAGCCTTTCCCTGACTGCTACCAACATGAACAAATCTTGATGGTAGAAGTGTTCATGCACTCAAACCTAAGCCCTGCTGCAATTGACACAAACCCTCAGCTAGGGAGCAGGCGGAAAGACAACCGGTTCCTTGCACAAGATGAAGGAACCAGCGTCAACCTAAAGCCTAGTCAGTACAAACAACAGAAGGGAAGGAAGGAGGACTTAAAGAGGACCTTTCAATATAATAAAAAATGTAAACTAAGCATACAGACATGGAGAGTGGCGCCCAGGGATCTCCATAGCCTGAGAGGTTTTTTTTTCTCTCAGGGTATGAGTTGAGCGCTGCGATTGGCCAGCGCTACAGCCTGGGAGAAGGAGACGCCGGCAAGCTCCACCCAGTTGAACTGAACATATGAAGCTACCGGAGCCTATACCGGGAGAACGGAGCGGCACCCAGGGATAATAGTAAGCGCAGGGAGATCCCTGGGCGCCGCTCTCCATGTCTGTATGCTTAGTTTACATTTTTTATTCTAGTGAAAGGTCCTCTTTAACTGAAGACGAATTGGGAGCAAGAGATCCACCAAACACCAGCAGAGAACTCCAGGAGAAACTATAAACCGCAAGGGCTATAGTGAGAGGCAGGTATAAATAGCATCACTAACTAACTAATGAGCAGAACCTGTGAGGGGGTGGGGTCCAGCCCAAATCCACAACAAAGCAATCTGTCAGATAGATTCACATGCAGCAAGTCTGACAGATCTTCTCCCTCTCCGGGCACCCAGAACCAACTTTATCCGGGTGTTCCCTGTGAAAGGCGTTCACAAGGCGGCAAGCATTGACATTGGTATCCGGAACCCACATTCTTTCCTCAGGACCGTATCCCTTCCAATGCACCAGGTACTGAAAGGAACCCCAAAGAACACGCTAGTTGAGTATTCTGGAGATCTGAAACTCCAGATTACCACCTACCAAGACAGGAGGAGGAGGCAAAGGAGATGGTTCAGCAGGTTCAACATACGTCTTCAACAAGGACCTGTGAAACACATTATGAATCTTCCAGGCCTGCGGAAGTTCCAGACGAAACACCACCGGATTAATAAAGGCCAAGATTTTGTAAGGACCAATAAATCTTGGGCCCAACTTTCAAGAGGGTACCATCAACTTAATGTTCTTAGTGGACAACCACACCAAATCACCCAGACACAGGTCCGGACCAGTCATACGTCTCTTGTCAGCCATCCGTTTATATCTTTTGCCCATCTTTTTCAAATTAACCTGAATCTTCTGTCAGATAGAAGACAACGAAGAAGAGAATCTCTCCTCTTCAGGTATACCAGAAGATTCAGTCCCATAAAAAGTACCAAACTGAGGGTGAAAACCATATGCGCCAAAAAATGGTGACTTATCAAGGCAAAAATGGTTATTCAAGGCAAACTCAGCCAAGGACAAAAACAAGGACCATTCTTCCTTATTCTCAGTGACAAAACACCTCAAATAAGTATCCAGATTCTGGTTAGTGCGCTCAGTTTGTCCATTCGACTGAGGATGGAAAGCTGAAGAGAAAGACAACTGAATACCCAGACGAGTACAAAACGCCTTCCAAAACCTGGAGACAAATTGCGTCCCCCTATCAGACATCACATCTGAGGGGATGCCGTATAATTTCATGATGTTATCAATAAAAACCCGAGCAAGAGTTTTAGCATTGGGCAAACCTGATAATGGTACAAAGTGAGCCATCCTATTGAAACGGTCCACCACCACCAAAATCACAGTTTTCCCAGAGGAACTTGGTAAATCAGTGATGAAGTCCATGGACAAATGCATCCAAGGACAAGATGGAATGGACAAAGGAAGAAGAGATCCTGATAGCCGAGTGTGAGCCACCTTAGCGCGTGCGCATGTCTCACAAGCTGCTACATAGCCCTCAACACATTTACGCAAACCTGGCCATCAGAATTTCCGAGAAATAAAATCCACCGTGGATCTACTCCCAGGGTGTCCCGCAAGGACAGTATCATGATGATCCTTGAAAAACCTTGTGTCGCAGTTCTGAAGGAACAAACAACTTTCCTGGAGGACAGGAATAAGGTGCCTCACCTTGAGCCCCCAAATGACAGTGCCTCCTGCCTGAGGGGAACCTTGCACCTCTCCCTCAGACGTCTATCAATCCTTACGGCTAGAGCTATGGCCGCCTCCAAAAAAAATCAGGATTTTCATGAAACGCAAGGGCATCTTTTAGTTTCTCAGACAGCCCCTGACAGAACGGACTACGGAATGCAGGGTAATTCCACTCCGAGTCAGTCGCTCATCTTCTAAATTCTGCACAATATGACTCAGCCGTATGTTCTCCCTGACACAAGCTACGCAGCTTATATTCGGCCATAGACCCGGTCTGGGTCATCATAAATCAGGCCCAGGGCTCTGAATAATTCAGCCACCGATCAGAGAACCGATTGGCAGAGAAAAGCCCAAGACTGAGCATCACCTTTTAGCAGAGAAATTATAATCCCCACTCTTTGATTTTCGTCACCAGATAAAATCGGACATAGACAAAAATATAATTTACAAGAGTCCCTGAACCGGACAAAGTTATCACTTCCCCCGGAAAACCTATCTGGGAGAGCGACCTTTGGTTCAAGTCTGACCTGGTTCACACTGGTGGCGGCAGACGCCAGAGATCTCTGACACAGTGCAACCGAATTGCGGAGGTCAGCAACCTCCAAAGACAATCCCTTCATGCGATCAACCAGAGCATCAACAGCATCCATTTTGCACAGAGCAAGGGAAAAAAAAATAATGGTATGGGCGGTTTATAATGTCAGGGATGGTGAGGGAAGGGAAGCAAACCAAATACAACAAAATTAAACAAAACAGCAGGCTAGGCCCCACAGCTAAGGAACAGGGAAAGGTCACCTCCTGACAATCCCTAAGCCTTTCCCTGACTGCTACCAACATGAACAAATCGCAATGGTAGAAGTGTTCATGCACTCGAACCTAAGCCCTGCTGCAACTGACACAAACCCTCATCTAGGGAGCAGACGAAAAGACAACTGGTTCCATGCACAAGATGAAGGAACCAGCGTCAACCTAAAGCCTAGCCAGTACAAACAACAGAAGGGAAGGAAGGAGGACTTAACTGAAGACGAACTGGGAGCAGGAGATCCACAAAACACTAGCAGAGAACTCCAGGAGAAACTATAAACCGCAAGGGCTATAGTGAGAGGCAGGTATAAATAGCATCACTAACTAACTAATGAGCAGAACCTGTGAGGGGGTGGGATCCAGCCCAAAGCCACAACAAAGCAATCTGTCAGATAGATTCACGTGCAGCAAGTCTGACAGATCTTCTCAGATCACTCACAGGGCAGGACACAGAGAATGCTATCAATCACTGATAACACCTCCCCTGTGTACAGCTATCAGTGACTGACAGCTATCTCTGTATACCCACTTACACAGAGAATGCTATCAATCACTGATAATACCTTCCCTGTGTACAGCTATCAGTGACCGACTGCTATCTCTGTATTTACACTTACACAGAGAATGCTCTCAATCACTGATAACACCTCCGCATGTACAGCTATTTAAATGTATAAATTACAAGTATTACTGGATCTTTCCCCACAAAACTATACATCAATATGCTCAGCTCCTCCTGCTCTATAACAGGCTGCCTGTAGATTTCACTACATTTTGTGGTGACAGATTCTCCTTAAGAGCATACAGCTTGCTCTATTCTAACACAGAGCTGTTGCTGGTTTCACCCATTGCTATGCAAAAGGTTGAAATCCATGAGCAATATGTGAGAATACAGTATGTGCAGATGAATTTCGGGTTAGTGGAAAAATCAGCTATGTGGCAATATTGGGTAGATTTTCTAGTAACCAAAAACTCCAGAATTCTGGCTAAAATGGGTTTTAGTTGTTTCTTAGAAACATAGAATGTGTCGGCAGATAAGAACCATTTGGCCCATCTAGTCTGCCCAATATACTGAATACTATGGATAGCCCCCGGCCCTATCTTATATGAAGGATGGCCTTATGCCTATCCCATGCATGCTTAAACCCCTTCACTGTATTTGCAGCTACCACTTCTGCAGGAAGGCTATTCCATGCATCCACTACTCTCTCAGTAAAGTAATACTTCCTTATATTACTTTTAAACCTTTGCCCCTCTAATTTAAAACTGTGTCCTCTTGTGGTAGTTTTTCTTCTTTTAAATATGCTCTCTTCCTTTACAGAGTTGATTCTCTTTATGTATTTAAAAGTTTCTATCATATCCCCTCTGTCTCTTCTTTCTTCCAAGCTATACATATTAAGGTCCTTTAACCTTTCCTGGTAAGTTTTATCCTGCAATCCATGTACTAGTTTAGTAGCTCTTCTCTGAACTCTCTCTAGAGTATCTATATCCTTCTGGAGATATGGCCTCCAGTACTGCGCACAATACTCCAAGTGAGGTCTCACCAGTGTTCTGTACAGCGGCATAAGCACTTCACTCTTTCTACTGCTTATACCTCTCCCTATACATCCAAGCATTCTGCTGGCATTTCGTGCTGCTCTATTACATTGTCTTCCCACCTTTAAGTCTTCTGAAATAATTACTCCTAAATCCCTTTCCTCAGATACTGAGGTCAGGACTGTGTCAAATATTCTATATTCTGCCCTTGGGTTTTTACGCCCCAGGTGCATTATCTGGCACTTATCCACATTAAATTTCAGTTTCCAGAGTTCTGACCATTCTTCTAGTTTTCCTAAATCCTTTTCCATTTGGCGTTTCCCTCCAGGAACATCAACCCTGTTACATATCTTTGTGTCATCAGCAAAAAGACAAACCTTACCAGCGAGGCCTTTTGCAATATCACTTATGAAGATATTAAACAAAATCGGTCCCAGTACAGATCCCTGTGGAACCCCACTGGTAACATTACCTTGTTTTGAATGTTCTCCATTGACTACAACCCTCTGTTGTCTGTCACTCAGCCACTGCCTAATCCACTCAACAATATGGGAGTCCATGCTCAATGACTGCAGTTTATTGATAAGTCTTCTATGTGGGACAGTGTCAAAAGCCTTACTAAAATCTAGATATGCGATGTCTACTGCACCTCCACCGTCTATTATTTTATTCACCCAGTCAAAAAAATCTATAAGATTTGTTTGACATGATCTCCCTGAAGTAAACCCATGTTGTTTTTCATCTTGCAATCCATGGGATTTTAGATGTTCCACAATCCTATCCTTTAATAGGGTTTCCATTAATTTGCCTACTATTGATGTCAGACTCACTGGTCTATAGTTGCTCGATTCCTCCCTACTACCTTTCTTGTGAATGGGCACGACATTTGCCAATTTCCAATCTTCCGGGACGACTCCTGATACTAATGATTGGTTAAATAAATCTGTTAACGGTTTTTGCCAGCTCACCACTAAGCTCTTTTAATAATTTTAGGTGTATCTCATCAGGCCCCTGTGACTTATCTGTCTTCACCTTAGACAGCAAACTTAGAACATCTTCCTCTGTAAAGATACATGCATCAAACGATTTAATAGTCATTCTTTCTAGTGGAGGTCCTTCTCCTTTTTCTTTTGTAAAAACTGAACAGAAGTATTCATTAAGGCAGTCGGCTAGCCCTTTATTCTCTTCTACATACCTTCCGTCCTTTGTTTTTAATTTAGTTATTCCTTGTTTTAATTTCCTTTTTTCATTTATATATCTGAAGAATGTCTTATCCCCTTTTTTCATAGACTGAGCTAGTTTTTCTTCTGCCTGCGCTTTAGAAGTTCTTATAACTTGCTTGGCCTCTCTCTGCCTAATCTTGTAGATTTCCTTATCTTCATTGCTCTGGTTTTTTTATAATTACAAAATGCTAGCTTTTTATTTTTAATGATTTGGGCCACTTCTGCTGAGTACTACATTGGTCTCCTCCTTTTTTTGCTTTTACTGACAAGTCTAATGCAATTTTCTGTTGCCTTCAATAATGCACCTTTTAAGTAGTCCCATTTCTCCTGGACTCCATGTAATCCGTTCCAGTCTGATAAGGACTCATTTATGACTAATTTCATTTTTGAAAAGTCTGTTTTTCTAAAATCTAAAACTTTTGTTTTTGTGTGGTGGGACTCTTTCACAGTTCTTATATTAAACCACACTGACTGGTGATCACTAGATCCCAAGGTTTCGCCTACAATGACATCATATACTGAATCCCCGTTTGTGAATACCAAATCCAAAATGGCCTCCCTCCGGGTTGGCTCCTCAACCACTTGTTGTAGAGATAACCCCAGTAGGGAATTTAGAATATCTGTACTCCTGGTAGAACTTGCTATTTTGGTTTTCCAGTTTATATCTGGAAGATTGAAATCTCCCATAATGATAACTTCTCCTTTCATTGTCATTTTAGCTATTTCTTCAACTAGTAAATCATCTAGTTCTTTAACTTGACCAGGTGGTCTATATATCACACCTACACGAGTTACTGCATGGTTAGCAAACTGCAACGTAACCCAAACTGACTCTATGTTGGCCTCACCAACTTGTATTAGGTTAGATTTAATGCTATCTTTCACATACAGGGCCACTCCTCCTCCTTTCTTGCCTTCTCTGTCTCTTCTGTATAAAGAGTACCCTGGTATGGTTATGTCCCAGTCATTTCTTTCATTAAACCATGTCTCCGTAACAGCCACTAAATCTACATTCTCAGATGCCATTATTGACCCAAGTTCATAGATTTTTTTACCTAAACTGCGAGCATTTGTAGAAAGGACTCTGAGCTTATCATTTCTTAACCTCTGTGCTTCTGACCTGTTCTGGCATTGTTTCGGGGGGCAATTGGACTCTTTTATTTTCACTCTTTTGCCCCCCCCTTCCTAGTTTAAATACTCTTTCGCAAATTCTTGGAGTTGTTCACTAAGTACATTTGTTCCTTTGAGAGAAAGATGCAAACCATCTTTTTTGTACAGTTCCTTTCTATTTCAAGTAGAGCTATCATGAGAAACAAAGCCAAATCCTTGCTCTTGACACCATTTACCAAGCCATATGTTGAACTCCTTTATGCGCCTCTGCCTATCATTCTGAACATTATGCACAGGCAGAACTTCAGAAAATGAAATGGTGGATGCAAAATCCTGTACGTCATTACCAAGTGTGATAAAAGATTTTTTCACCTCTGACACTTCATTGCAAGCCAGGTCATTTGTCCCTAGATGGACAAGAACATCCACGTCCCCTTCCTGCTTTGCTTGCTTAACAATATTAATAATACGTCTTCTATCTCTTCTAGCAGTAGCCCCAGGGAGACATCTCACAAAACCATTTTCTTTAAGCTCCACACTTCTTATGATTGAATCACCCAGCAACAGCTGCATCCTTTGAGACTTCACTTTATCTTTTTTGTTGCATACATTAGACATAGGAGTCGATGGTTTCTCACCCTCTGTGCTTGAGTCCATATCCATGTTGTCCTTACATTCTGAGAGTGCTGCAAATGAATTATGGAGAACCACCGACTGTGGGACATGTCTTCTATCCACCACTCTTATGCCCAACTTGGCAGTTTTAATTTATGGAGCGTTGCCATAAAATATGTCAGATTTGTTAAGGAGGACCTGTCATGTTTTTATTTTTTTTAACCACATACCTTCCCTTAATCCTACTTTCTTCACAAATCTAGTGATGCCATTTTTATTTCTCTAGGACCCCAGTTGTCCCTCTATGGCCCTCACTCTGTTTTAGCACCAAACATACTAACTGGCAGCCAAGTTACAGAGAGAAAGACAACCACTTCTGTCCTCAGGTGTCTCCTGCATCAGTCAGAGCAGACAGCCTCTGAGTATGCTGAAGACCTGAATCCTTTACAGTGACTGTCTCGTGAGATCAGCGGGTCTGTCCGCTCTGATTGAACGGTGTCAAAGCAATGCAGGAGACAATGGCTGCGGAGGACAGATGTGGTCTCCGCCTCACTGTACCTTGGCTGCCAGGTAGCATATCTGGTACCATAGCGGGATATAGAAAGATAAAAATGACATTGCTGGAATCAGAAGGAAGGTGGCATTAAAGGGAGCTATGTGGTTAAAAAAAAACACATAACTGACGCCAGACATTGATGGCATATAGCTAGGATATGCCACAAATGTCAGATAGGTGTGGGCCCCACCAATCTCCAAAACAGACCGTTCCACAAAGTGAAGGAGAGTTCACTGCCCAAGTGTGGCCACCCTCCATTCACTACAATGGGAGTTCTGAAAATATCTGGGCAGTGGCTCAGCTATTTCCTACAGTCCCATTAAGGAGAATGAAGAGGTGGTTGTGCATTTGCAGTGCACTCTGCATTCACTGAAGGCAAAGAGTCTTTCCTCACCTGTAACAAATGTAATGTGGAGGCATGGACCGCACTGGGAACTAGCGCAACACAATATCTAAAAAACTAAAGACGATGTCCAGCTTCCAAAAAAGTGACAGCGTTTTTTCCATGTGCACAGTAAAATCCGATGCAAAATCCATGTCTACACGTTTCGGATCATGTGATGCTGATCCTTACTCATGACCAAATGTAACCACGGCATCTGTGAGGATAAAAACCAGGAACGTGCTCCTGGCCGTGCACTGGCTCCCCCTAGCGAGGATCGGGGGAGCCGGATGGTGTGTGTGGCAGCCTCTGTACTTTGTAATATGAAGCTGCCGAACATTCCTCCCTATTGAGTGTCTGCCTGTGGCAGGGCTCCATAGGAACACATTGCATTGGAGTCTATGAGAGAATCAATCTAATGACTGATTGTTCTTGTTCCCTAGGGAAACTATCAAAAAGTGTGAGAAAAAAAGGTTTTATAAATATTAAAAAATGATAAAAGATATAAAAATTCAAACCCCTCTTTCACCCAAATTAAAACAAAAATACATAAACAATTAAATCTCATCATTGGCATTGCCGTGTGCAAAAATGCCTGTACTATTAAAATATAAAAATATTTATCTCATACAGCAAAACAGACCAAAAAATTCAAAATGGCTGATTTCTTTTTTTTGGTCACTTTACTTCCCACAAAAAATGTAACTTGTGAAAAGTGATCATTAAGTGATAAACACTCCAAAATGGTATCAATGAAAAGTACAGATCACCCCGCAAGAAAAGAGACCTCATACACCTCTATACACATAAAAATAAAAAAGTTATGGGGGTAAGAATATGGTGATGCAAAGAAAAAATTAGTTTTTTCCCAAAGTTTTTATATATATTTTTTGCATTAAAACCCAATATGTGGTATTGTTGTAATCATATTGACTCGTAGAATGAAAGTAACAGGTCTGCTTTGCTACATAGGAAACGCTGTAAAAACAAAACTCATAAAACTGTGGCGGAATTGTGTTTTTTTTTTTTTTTATAATTCCACACCATTTAGAATTTGCTTTATCGCTTCCCACTACATTGTATGCAACTGTAAATGGTGCCATTAGAAAGTACAACTTGTCCCACAACAAACAAGCCCTCATACGGCTGGGAGTACCAAATGAAAATGAAAAAATGGAAAATCGCTAGGGGTTAAAAGGAGAAATGAAGCAACTTTGCAATATGTTGTACTTTGTACATTTCCTAGGGTATTTTTTCTACAGCTCCTGTACAGATGAATGTGTCTCCATGGAAACAGACAATCTCTGTACAGTCTAAGGCCTCATGCACACGACCGTTGTGTGCATCCGTGGCCGTTGTGCCGTGTTCCGTTTTTTTTCACGGACCCATTGACTTTCAATGGGTCAGTGGAAAAATCGGAAAATGCACCGTTTTGCAGCCGCATCCGTGATCCGGGTTTCCTGTCGTCAAAAAAATATGACCTGTCCTATTTTTTTGATGGACAACGGTTCACGGGACCCATTCAAGTCAATGGGTCCGTGAAAAAATACGGATGCACACAAGATTGGCATCCGCGTCCGTGGCCGTAGGCTACTTTCACACAGACGGATCCGCAGATCCGTTGGCATAAAAGCTTTTTCAGAGCTGAGTTTTCACTTCGTGATGGGGACGCTTCTAGTTAGAATATACTTTGAACTGTGTACATGACTGTGCATGACTGCCACCAATGTCTTAAATCCAAGGGAGGGAGGGGGGGCCGGCCGCACTGGCCACCAATGTGTTAAATACAAGGGAGGGAGGGGGTGCTGGCCGCACTGGCCACCAATGAGTTAAATACAGGGGAGGGAGGGGGGGCCGCACTGGCCACCAATGAGTTAAATACAGGGGGGGGAGGGAGGGGGGTCTGCCAGGCAGCAGGGGGCAGTCATGTACACAGTTCTTTTAGTATATTCTAACCTGAAGCGTCCCCATCACCATGGGAACGCCTCTGTGTTAGAATATACTGTCGGATCTGAGTTTCACGATCTAACTCAAATCGGATGGTATATTCTAACATAGAGGCGTTCCCATGGTGATGGGGACGCTTCAAGTTAAAATATACCATCGGATTGGAGAAAACTCCAATCCGATGGTATAAAAGGGACTCCTGACTTTACATTGAAAGTCAATGGGGGACGGATCCGTTTGCAATTGCACCATATTGTGTCAACTTCAAACGGATCCGTCCACATTGACTTGCAATGTAATTCAGGACGGATCCGTTTGGCTCCGCACGGCCAGGTGGACACCAAAACGTTTTTTTTTTCATGTCCGTGGATCCTCCAAAAATCAAGGAAGACCCACGGACGAAAAAACAGTCACGGATCACGGACCTACGGACCCTGTTTTTTGCGGACCTTAAAAAAAAACGGTCGTGTGCATGAGGCCTAAGGCTGCATGCACACGAACGTTGTTTGTTTCCGTGTCCGTTCCGTTTTTTTTGCGGATAGGATGCGGACCCATTCATTTTAATCGGTCCGCAAAAAATGCGGCCAACACGCCGTGTGCTGTCCGCATCAGTATGTCCATTTCGTAACCCCGCTAAAAAATTAGAACATGTCCTATTCTTGTCCGTTTTAGGCAGTGTTACAATGGATCCGCAAAAAAACGGATGGCATACTGATGTCATCCAGTTTTTTTGCGGTTCCGCAATTTGCAGACCGCAAAACACATACGGTCGTGTGCATGTAGCCTAATCCTGCAGTGATACTCCCTTCTATCTGTCCTTTACTCCTTGCTAATTTACCAAGCCTATGTTAACATGAAGTAGGGGACAAATGGAAGGAAATACAGCTGCAGTATAGGATGGAGACAAATTGTGTGTATAGGAACTAAAGAAACAAAACTTGTACATTTCTTCATCTTAGGGCTTGTTCACACGATCACACAAACTTGAATGGGTCTGAGATTTGTGTTCCGCAAAAAGATAGAGCAAGTTCTATCTTTTTGCGGTGCAGAGGCACGGAACAGAACCCCAGGAAGCACTCCGTAGTGCTTCCGTAGTGTTCCGTACCGAGCTTCCGTTCCGCATCTCCGGATTTGTGGACCAATTGAAGTGAATGGGTCCGCATCTGTGATGCGGAATGCACACAGAACGGAGCCGTGTATTGCAGATCAGCAAATGCAGTCCGCAATAAGGCAACTGGCAGCACACGTTCGTGTGAATGAGCTTTTAGAGTAGTGAGTGAATCAATTCTAATCAATCAGTTAATCGCATCACCAGGACTTTTTCACCTGTTAGAGGCTGTCCCCGCGGGAAATGAATCACCCACCTGCAACTAGATTGACAGGCCAGACATTTAACCTGACCGTGACAATTTCCTGCTTGTTTCACTGCTCCAATTAGCAGATCAATGACAGAGGATCAGCTTTGGATTTGGATCTGCAACTGCACAGGCACTGCTACCACCGGCACCTGCGCAGTCACAGCTCCGAAGCCGAAGCTGATCCTCTGTCATTGATCAGCCAATCGGAGCAACAGTGCAGACAGAAAATTGTCAGAGACGGGCTACAGACTGAGCCCTCAGACAGCCAATCTGATGGATCTGACTGTGAATGTCGATCTGCAGGCTGCTATGTACTGTGATACTTAGAAGATGCAGAAGTGATTAAAATTACCAGTTGATTTTTAGCCCAAAAATACATGTATTTCAGTAAAAAAAAAAAAATCCCCAAAGGCGTCCATAGCCTTTCACTGCTTAGCTGTGTTGAGTTTTTTAGTTTTAATGTCACTGCTACTATTACAACACTGTATTTCCTTACTGCAGATGCTGACAACAGTGGATATGTCAATGATTACGAACTCCAAGATTTGTTCAAGGAAGCCAACCTTCCACTTCCTGGCTACCGGGTGCGAGAGATTATTGAGAAAATATTTGCAGCCGCTGACAGCAATAAAGATGGGAAGATAGATTTTGAGGAGTTTGTCTTGGTGAGTAATCTGCGTGTAGTAAGTTAAAGAGAGAAGAAAATAAATTGATCATACATGTGGTTGTGATGGTTACTGTTTTTCTAGTCTACACAACATATACTTTAGTCCAGAACTGCAAGGGTGTCAAACTCATTTTCACCGAGGGCCACATCAGCATTATGGTTGCCTTGAAAGGGCCATTTGTAATTGTAAGAGTGTATAAATGTAACTATTCCTTAAAGAGTAACTACACCTTTGTGTTAAATTTTTAAAAGATGTCCTTAATGCTCTAATAAAAGTTTTTTAAAGGGAACCTGTCACCGGGATTTTGTGTATAGAGCTGAGGACATGGGTTGCTAGATGGCCCCTAGCACATCCACAATACCCAGTCCCCATAGCTCTGTGTGCTTTTATTGTGTAAAAAAAAACGATTTGATAGATATGCAAATTAACCTGAGATGAGTCCTGTCCCTGACTCATCTCACGTACAGGACTCATCTCAGGGTAATTTGCATATGTATCAAATCACTTTTTTTACACAATAAAAGCACACAGAGCTATGGGGACTGGGTATTGCAGATGTGCTAGCAGCCATCTAGCAACCCATGTCCTCAGCTCTATACACAAAAGCACGGTGACAGGTTCCCTTTAAATATATTTTATTCATTAATTTTGTAATTTTATTAGACTTTTCCCTAGCTAAAGTGCACCATTCCCTGTGCGCTTAAAACTCAGTTCTCTGTACACCGCTGACTGTGAAGCTTATGAATGGGGACGCATAAGCAGTGAGTATGGGCAGGAGCACAGTGAGTATGGGCAGGAGCGCATATTGCTGCTCCTGGCCATGCCCTCCGGAGGATTACTAACTCCTGGCATAGCACATGAGTACCCTGTAACCATGAACTATGCCAGGATTAGCTGAGTGGAGCAGCTCCTACTTCTGACTATTCCGCTAAACTAAGAGCTGACATGCAGGAATATTAGCTTAGTGGAGTAGGCAGAAGTAGGAGCCGCTCCACTCAGCTAATCCTGGCATAATACATGGTTACAAGGTACTCATGTGCTATGCCCAGGAGTTAGTAAACCTCCGTTGTGCATGGGCAGGAGCAGCAATATGTGCTCCTGCCTGTACTCCCTGCTGCAGAGGCCCCATGCCCCATTAAATTTCATGTCCGTACTCCTCACACCGCTGCTCAGCGGTGTACAGAGAACTGAGTTTTAAGCACACAGCGAATGGTGCGCTTTAGTAGGGAAAAGTCTAATAAAAATACAAAATGAATTAATAAAGAATATTAGAAAAACATTTATTAAGGCATTAGGGACATCTTATGAAATTTTACACTTTTTAACATACCGTAATACTGAATAACCCGAGGCACCATATCACACAACAAGCTTATCCATTGATCACGTTCTGAAAATAACTAGCACAAAATGCAAGCACAACCATTCAAACATATTCAAGTGTATGGGTAAGGGTACTTTCACACTAGCGGTTTAGCTTTCCGTTTCTGAGATCCGTCATGGGCTCTCAAAAGCGGTCCAAAACGGGTCATTTTTCTTAATGCATTCTGAATGGGAAAGGATCCGCTCAGAATGCATCAGTTTGCCGCCGTTCAGTCACCATTCCGCTCTGGAAGCGGAGCCAAATGGATCTGTCCTGGCACACAATGTAAGTCAATGGGGACCGATCCGATTTCTCTGACACAATAGAAAACGGATCCGTCTCCAATTGACTTTCAATAGTGTTCAAGATGGATCCGTCATGGCTATAGAAAACATAATACAACCAGATCCGTTCATGACGGATGCATGCGGCTGTATTATTGTAGCGGAAGCGTTTTTGCAGATCCATGATGGATCCACAAAAAGCCCTACTGTGAAAGTAGCCTAAAAGGTAATTCAACCAGATTTTGTGAGTTAAAATACATTTTATTATATTTTTATGGCCAGTATGTCGATGTGTGGTTTTAAGATATTATGCTGTAACAATCCGTAAAACGCTGCGGAAATTGTCATTAGTGATATGTGAGCTGAGCTTAGCCTTGTTTAGATTCATTTTTAAAACCACCTGCTTGTACAGATAGCTGCTCCCAAACATGGACAGAACATGGCCACATGAAGTTAGAGCTGTGGCATCAAAGCTGGGGGGCAGAAGACAGTAAACGTCCTTCATGTTGGTCTTTACTTTTACTAGGAGACTCTAAGGCCCCTTTCACACGAGCGAGTATTCCGCGCGGATGCGATGCGGGAGGTGAACGCATTGCACCCGCACTGAATACCGACCCATTCATTTCTATGGGGCTGTGCACACGAGCGGTGATTTTCACGCATCACTTTAGCGTTGCGTGAAAATCGCAGCATGCTCCTCTTTGTGCGTTTTTCACGTAACGCAGCCCCATAGAAATGAATGGGGTTGCGTGAAAATCGCAAGCATCCGCAAGCAAGTGCGGATGCGGTGCGATTTTCACGCACGGTTGCTAGGAGACGATCGGGATGGAGACCCTAACCTTATTATTTCCCTTATAACATGGTTATAAGGGAAAATAATAGCATTCTGAATACAGAATGCATAGTAAAACAGGGCTGGAGGGGTTAAAAAAAATAAAAAATCATTTAACTCACCTTAATCCACTTGCTCGCGATGGCCGTCATCTCCGTCTGACTCTTTTACTGTAAAGGACCTGTGGAGAGCATTAACTATAGTTTAAGGACCTGGGATGACGTCACTCCGGTCATCACATGGTACGTCACATGATCTTTTACCATGGTGATTCACCATGGTAAAAGATCATGTGACGTACCATGTGATGACCGGAGTGACGTCATCCCAGGTCCTTAAACTATAGTTAATGCTCTCCACAGGTCCTTTACAGTAAAAGAGTCAGACGGAGATGACGGGCATCGCGAGCAAGTGGATTAAGGTGAGTTAAATGATTTTTTATTTTTTTTAACCCCTCCAGCCCTGTTTTACTTAGCATTCTGTATTCAGAATGCTATTATTTTCCCTTATAACCATGTTATAAGGGAAAATAATACTATTTACAGAACACCGATCCCAAGCCCGAACTTCTGTGAAGAAGTTCGGTTTTGGGTACCAAACACGCGCGATTTTTCTCACGCGAGTGCAAAACGCATTACAATGTTTTGCACTCGCGCGGAAAAATCGCGGGTGTTCCCGCAACGCACCCGCACATTTTTCCGCAACGCCCGTGTGAAAGAGGCCTAAAGGTCACTGCCTATTGTCTCTTACGTCACAAATTTGCATAAGGCCTCATGCACACAACGGTCCACAAAACACGGATTCGCAAAATACAGAGGCGGTCTGTGGGCCCTCTACATTTTTTTGCAGACTGATTGACTTCAGTGGGTCAGCGGTCTGCATTTTGAAGACAAGTATAGGACATGTTCTATCCTTTGCAGAAAAGACATATGGATGCGGAAAGCACAACATCATCTGTGTGTTTTTCATATACGTATGTCCATTCCGCAAGTGGTAGAACATGTCCGATATTTTTCAGCAAAATGCAGACCACTGACCACTGAAGTTAATGGGTCCACAAAAAATGCAGAAGACACAAGAACCACTTCCATATTTTGTGGATCCGCGGTTTGTGGACAGCAAATACTTCCAGTCCTGTGCATGAGGCATTAGCCAGTCACCCCAGCCTCAGACCTGAAATCACTCACTGGGCGCCTCCTGAGAAACCCCTAGCTACAGTACTACACCGCAACAAAATACCAGTTTCTACCGTGCTCTCCCTACAAGATGCATTCGCCTCCCCTGACCCAGCGCCTCTCTCAGGTTCTGCATCCTCCATGCAATCAGGTTCTACACTAGCAGCCTTCAGTGTCTCTATTACATGCCAGCAAACTACTAAAGGTGCAAACAACTCGCATATCTGAACTGGTCCTCCTTCTCAGGAACGCTGTGGCACCCCACCAGTGTCTGCATGTTCAAAGCAGTGACCTTTCAACCAGTGCAACAGCCTTCACAGTACCCCATATAGCATTTCAACAGCAGTGCGACACAGTCGTCATGAATGCAGCACCTCTGTGTGCAGCACGCCAGACCTGCAGGGTATAGCGAAGCGAGGTCACGGTTATAGGCAATCGAGGGTTGCTCACTGTATTGGAGAACCCTGGGCAGGCATGCGGCAGTGAAGGAGAGGTAGACACAGTTCCTCTGGGGCACACTCTGTTTATAGGGACCAGGCCTGATGGTGGATGAGGTGCCCTGGATGTTACAGGTATTTTTAGTGCCTGGGGCAAGGTCCCTGTTGGATTCGTGACGCCAGTGCCTGTAACGGTGGCACACCGATTTATAGGAGGAATAACTGAGTACTCAGTGGATAAACCAAACGTTGCTTTACTTGGTGAACACAGTCCAACTTTGTACATACAGTTACAGTTGATAGTGATGATAACGCAGTCCCTTGAACAATACTTCACAAGCAGGTAGACTTTAAATAGTGGCAGGTATTAATCATGCAAGATACTTGGAGGGCACAACGGTTGATGCTTTACAGTACAATGCTGCTCTATTCCCTTCAGCTATTCTAGCTGGCTGGATCCCAAGGCCCGGATGCCTAAATGCTGGCTTTAATCCTTGGTATATAAATCCTTCCTCCAGTATTGGCGCTGGCTTTACTTTATAGAACCTCTGCCCATCAGGGTACTTATCTGACCTGGTATTGTCCTTACTCGGCTTGAGGGTAACTGCAGGTTTCTCCCAGGAGGTGCTGTCCTGCAACTGGGGTGTCTCTACTGAGCTAATCCTAGCCTCAGGAGCTTCAGGTGGACGAAGTAACTCCTCTAGTCCCCTGGAATGAACTACCACTCCCCTGTCTGGGCCTTCCTATATATATCTAGGGCTCTCTAGCTCCCTTTAACATCTGGGAGGCTAAACTACACCCTGACAGGCCTGACACCCAGCTAACACAGGGAAATGCATACACATAACATTAAATGTAATAGAGACACATTAACCCCTTTTGTGCAGTGCCCACCTTCACCTAGTGGGACACTACATGTGGACCATTAAAGGCACGGAACATTGTAACGTAAATAGTGCATCATAATATAATGCAACCGTAACAGCGAACGGCAGAAATCGTAAATGATCAGCGGGCCGGGCACCTTCTACCCATTCAGTGATCTTAAATACTTAAAGACAGAACCTTTACAACCGGCATATAGAGCACATTCTCTGCGAGTGACGTGAGTAAAAGATGTGCATTGACATTTCTATGCCCTGATACTTGTCTTGAGTTCTCTGAGGGCATTTGGGACAGCTGTAACACAAATGCCCATAATACAGAATGTGGTTTCATGTGCATATACTGTATTTATTGCTTATATCAGATATCAGATAAAAGCAAATGTTATCAAGTTCATAAACTCCTGGAAGATGATTTTTATATCTTTAATCTCTTTATGGGCCGACACAATGGGTTAATATTAGTGTTTGCAGTGCTATCTTTTGTCTACTGTTTGACACCCTTGTACATTTGGGGGGTACTATCTCTCCTTGGGAGAGCACCTTAATCCGCATGAGACTTATAGGCCAATCATGCTCCTCTGGAATTCTGGGAAGAAAGGGATGCAAATGAGCTCTTAAGCTCTGCCTCTAATGCCACCAGATGTAAGGCAGCTATCCTATAAGTCAATGTTTGACCCTTTAAATAGGCCTTGAGAGTATTCTTAAATGTCCCCTGTGTGTTTTGTACATTTGTCTTTGTAGAATGAATTTACAGGAGACTTTTTAAGGTTTTGTTTTTGGTTCAATGCAATTATAAAAATTGTGGCATGCAAAACAAATGTGCAAATGTGAAAAGATAGTGAAGTTATGATGATTAATAGGTTTGTTATCATGTTGGACACTGGATATGCAGGATTACTCCACTCACAGTAGTAAAGAGTTGTTCTCAGGGACATAGATATGGGCCGATGACAGCCTTGCACCTTGGGTGTTGGATGCCATGGGGGCACAACCAGCCACTCTGCCTCAAACGGGATGGAGTAACCACTGCATAAGATTAGTTTTCAATTCTATTAAATTCAGAATAACACACACCTTAGTAATACCAATGTGAATAGTGGATTCAGTCTTGTTTTTGGCAAATAATATCCAGAAGGGACAGTAGGCAAATATGACAATGAATATAAGCACTATATATAGATATGCCTATCCCTTGTCCTGACTTGACAGTTCAGTGTCAATGAAAGTCAAAGTCAATGAAAGGAATCTTATAAGCATGATAGTATGCTACCCGATTCACCAAACCAGATGGCATTAGAAAAAAAAAGAGAACTAATGGCAGATAGTAATTTTTTTATTTGTGATACATTGTCCACAGATAATGCATTTCAGAGTTAAAACTCCTTCATCCAGATTGGTGAAGGTTCCTTTCTTCATTGTAGCCACGGACACCAAGAGCTCTTCTCTAATGTATGCAGCATTCTGAGCAGGTCCAACACAGAACCTATTTGGGGAAACTTGGCAAGCAAATTGCCACCTGTGCCGTAGTGTATAGGTGGTCTGTTATGGTGCCGAGTGTTGAAATCCGCTGCAATGACACGGGTACTGCGCTCCCAGTAGACCAGTGCCATACTTTGCAAAAGTATTCACCCCCTTTACTTTTTTCGTATTTTGGGGCCTCGCAACCTGGAATTAACATGTGAATAGTGATTGTTTAAGGACGTGCATCATTTAATTTACAGAACATGCCCACAACTTTGAAGATTTTTTTATTTTTATTGTGAAGCAAACAACAAATAGGACAAAATAACAGAAAAAGTCAATGTGCATAACTATTCACCCCCCTAAATTCAATACTTTGTAGAGCCACCTTTTGCGGCAATCACAGCTCCAAGTTGCTTTGGATAAGTCTCTATGAGCTTGCCACATCTTACCACTGGGATTTTTGCCCATTCCTCCTTGCAAAACTGTTCCAGCTCCTTCAAGTCGGATGGTTTGTGCTTGTGAACAGCAATCTTTAAGTCTGACCACAGATTTTCTATTGAATTGAGATCTGGGCTTTGACTAGGCCATTCCAACACATTTATATGTTTCCTCTTAAATCACTCAAGTGTTGCTTTAGCAGTGTGTTTGGGGTCATTGTCCTGCTGGAAGGTGAACCTCTGTCCTAGCTTCAAATCACGCACAGAGTGGTACAGGTTTTGCTCAAGAATATCCCTGTATTTAGCACCATCCATCTTTCCCTCAACTCTGACCAGTTTCACAGTCCCATCCCCCCAGCATGATGCTGCCACCACCATGTTTCACTGTGGGGATGGTGTTCTTTGGGTGATGTGATGTGTTGGGTTTGCGCCAGACATAGCGTTTTTCTTTGATGGCCGAAAAGTTCAATTTTAGTCTCATCAGACCAGAGCACCTTCCTCCATACATTTTGGGAGTCTCCCACATGCCTTTTCACAAACTCACAACGTGCCTTTTTGTTTTTTGCTGAAAGTAATGGCTTTCTTCTGGCAACTCTGCCATAAAGCCCAACTCCATGGAGCGTACGGCTTGTTGTCATCCTATGTACAGATACTTCAGTCTCTGCTGTGGAACTCTGCAGCTCCTCCAGGGTTACCTTAGGTCTCTGTGCTGCCTCTCTGATTAACGGCCTCCTTGCCCGGTCCGTGAGTTTTGGTGGGCGGCCGTCTCTTGGCAGGTTTTGCAGTTGTGCCATGTTCTTTCCATTTGGTTATGATAGATTTGATGGTGCTCCTAGGGATCATCAAAGATTTAGATTTTTTTTTAAAACCTAACCCTGACTTGTACTTCTCAACAACATTGTCCCTTACTTGTTTGGAGAGTTCCTTGGTCTTCATGGCAGTGTTTGGTTAGTGAAGCCTCTTGCTTAGGTGTTGCAGCCTCTGGGGCCTTTAAAAAAAAGTGTGTATATGTAATGACAGATCATGTGACACTTAGATTATGTGACTAATTATGTGACTTCTGAAGGTAATTGGTTGTACCAGAGCTTTTTATGGGCTTCCTAACAAAGGGGGTGAATACATATGCACATGCCAATTCTCTATTTTCTATTTCTAAACAATAGTTTTATTTATACAGTACAGACCAAAAGTTTGGACACACCTTCTCATTCAAAGAGTTTTCTTTATTTTCATGACTATGAAGGCATAAAAACTATGAATTAACACATGTGGAATTATATACATAACAAACAAGTGTGAAACAACTGAAAATATGTCATATTCTAGGTTCTTGAAAGTAGCCACCTTTTGCTTTGATTACAGCTTTGCACACTCTTGGCATTCTCTTGATGAGCTTCAAGAGGTAGTCCCCTGAAATGGTCTTCCAACAGTCTTGAAGGAGTTCCCAGAGATGCTTATCACTTGTTGGCCCTTTTGCCTTCACTCTGCGGTCCAGCTCACCCCAAACCATCTCGATTGGGTTCAGGTCCGGTGACTATGCAGGCCAGGTCATCTGGCGCCAGCACCCCATCACTCTCCTTCATGGTCAAATAGCCCTTACTTTCAAAGTTTTCTCAATTTTTCGGCTGACTGACTGACCTTCACTTCTTAAAGTAATGATGGCCACTCGTTTTCTTTACTTAGCTGCTTTTTTCTTGCCATAATACAAATTCTAACAGTCTATTCAGTAGGACTATCAGCTGTGTATCCACCTGACTTCTCCTCAACACAACTGATGGTCCCAACCCCATTTATAAGGCAAGAAATCCCACTTATTAAACCTGACAGGGCACACCTGTGAAGTGAAAACCATTTCAGGGGACTACCTCTTGAAGCTCATCAAGAGAATGCCAAGAGTGTGCAAAGCAGTAATCAAAGCAAAAGGTGGCTACTTTGAAGAACCTAGAATATGACATATTTTCAGTTGTTTCACACTTGTTTGTTATGTATATAATTCCACATGTGTTAATTCATAGTTTTGATGCCTTCAGTGTGAATCTACAATTTTCATAGTCATGAAAATAAAGAAAACTCTTTGAATGAGAAGGTGTGTCCAAACTTTTGGTCTGTACTGTATATTTATCTCATTTCACTTCACCAACTTAGACTATTGTGTTCTGATCCATCACATAAAATTCAGATTAATAAAACATTGAATTTAAGGCTGTAATGTAACAAAATCCGAAAAAAGTCAAGGGGGTGAATACTTTTGCAAGGCACTGTAGATTTGTATTCTTTACCAAATTCTGTATCGGATACATATCTCACATGCACCTCTTCGCATTTTAAAATTCTGACTTGGTTCCAAGATAGTAGCTTTCAAAATGACTGCTGTGTTGGACACCACCCCTCTCAGTTTTGCCCCCTTCCCCTTAGCAACATGCTACACACAGGATGACATTCCCAACCACTATTTTCTATTTATTCAGGTGTCTCTATACTTTTGGACCACCCTGTACTATCTAGGGAAGCTCTCTTTTTTGTCCTTAAACAGGTTTTCCAGTATTAGGGTCTTTTAACCCCTTAAGGACCCATGACGTACATGTACGTCATAACTGGACGTGACTTAAGGACCAGTGACGTACTGTACATGTACGTCACGAGGTCCGCGGGGCTCTGGGGAACAATCGGGGGGAATCGCAGCACCATGTCTGCTCTCACCGGCAGGAAGCCATGCCAGGTAAGGGCAGCATGGTGCTGAACCGCCCCCCTGCAGCCCCGATTGCTGCTATTGGCTGTATTCTTCACTCATAAGTATCGCAGCTCTGGCGGAGCTGCAGGGGGGGGGGGGGGGGTCATGTGGAGGTGACTGGTGCTGAACAGGTCAGCACCTGTTTTCTCCTAGGTCAGGCAGGGGACACCAGTGTTTGGGTTCCCTGCCAGCGCTGCTATTGACTGGAACTGCAGCGCCATACGCTAGACCCCTGGGTTGGACCCCAGTAGATGCAGCAGAGATAATGAAGTTTTGGGGACTCATGCTGCATATGGGCGTAATAAAAAAAACTAATGTTAGGCAATATTGGAGTTCTGACATTTTCTACCAGACTTCAATTTACAGTCTGACCATGATCCGGAAGTGATTTGAGTCAATTAGGAAATTCCTACACTACAATGACAATTCACAGTGCCCACCCCAAAATGACCCAACATTTGACCGTCTGTTCAAGGTAGACCTGTCATTGACCACTTCAGCACCAAGTTTGCTGAGGTGTACAACCCAGAGAAAAATGTATGTGTAGATAAGTCCCTATTACTGTTCAAAGGAAGATTAGATTCCGCCAGTACCTGCCTAGCAAACGGGCAAGGTATGGCATAAAAATATACAAACTCTGTGACAGTAGCTCTGGGAACACCCACAAGTTCCGCGTTTATGAAGGGAAGGATTCCAGGATAGAACCTCCAGAATGCCCCCCCTTCTAGGAGTTAGTGGGAAGATTGTGTGGGACTTACTGCACCCACTGCTGGATAAGGGTTACCACCTCTATGTGGATAACTATTATACCAGCATACCCCTATTCAGGTCCCTAACTGCCAGAGGTACTGTGGCTTGCGGCACAGTGCGCAAAAATCTGAGAGGCCTCCCTAGATCCCTGGTAGGGCAATCACTGAGAATGGGTGAAAGTAGGGCTCTCCTCCATGATAACATGCTGGTGGTTAAGTACAAGGACAAGAGGGACGTCCTTGTACTGACCACCATCCACACTAATGCCAGCTCCCCTGCCGCTGTACAAGGTACCACTGTCCCCAAACCAGGTTTGTATCTGGATTACAGCAGGTACATGGGAGGGGTGGATCTTGCAGATCAACTTATGAAGCCCTACAGTGCCACACGAAAAACTAAAGAGTGATACAAAAAGCTGGCCGTACACATTGTACAGTTGGCAATGTGCAATGCGTACATCCTATTTCAATCTTCAGGCCACAGA
This sequence comes from Bufo bufo, assembly GCF_905171765.1. Classification (NCBI taxonomy): domain Eukaryota; kingdom Metazoa; phylum Chordata; class Amphibia; order Anura; family Bufonidae; genus Bufo; species Bufo bufo. Next base: position 162,612,456 of record NC_053392.1, on the reverse strand, counting down.
GGAACTTCCTTCAGTCCAAGAAGTCGTAATCAAGGCCCTAATTTTTCAAACCCAGGCCGGGGAGGTTCCCAGTACTTCAGAAAGTCATGGTGCCCGTGTTGTACCAGGGCATCATTTTCCAGGTCAAGTCCCCCAGAAATCAAGGAAGGGAAGGACCCAAAAAAGATGCAGGGTGTGTTCCAAAAGGGGGATAAGGAAAGACACAATTTACCACTGCAAAACCTGCCCTGAAAAACCTGGCCTGTGCATGCAGGAGTGTTTCAGAATATACCACTTATCCATGGAGTCCTAATTTAATTTCATCCTTTATGCTCCCTGTAATATTTCCACTTTATATCTCTGATTTAGTCCACCTCCCTTGCATATCCACTTTCCAACAACCACTCCATATTCTTTTCTGTGAGACAACTGTTAGGTCCAAAGTGCCCTTTCCACCCCTTAAAATGTTTGTACGGGGGTGCTTTTTCCAAATGGGGTCACTTCTTGGGGTTTTTCATTTCTGGGGACCTCAGGAAATGTATTTAATGTGACATGGCACCTAAAATACATGTCTGTTTATTCAGGCCTGCAAAAAACTGTTTTTGCACTTTGCTTCTAGAGACCTGATGTGTGCCAATACAGCAGGCTACAAGCACATGTGGGGTGTTTTCAAAAAGGGGAGAAAATGGGGAACATATACTGGAGTGCATTTTCTCCTTTAACCCCTTGTAAAAGTGAAAAATTGGGGTCTGCTAGTAATTGTTCATTTTTACAAATGTGTGCTTTGAAATCCTTTCTCTAATATTTCTGACTTCTGTGAGACACCTGTTTGCTCAAAAGTACTCTTTCCACCACTTAAAATGTTCGTACATGGGTGCTCTTTCCGAAATGGGGTCACTTCTTGGGGTTTATCATTTCTGGGGACCTCAGGATCTTAATTAATGTGACATGGCACCTAAAATACATGTCTGTTTATTCAGGCCTGCAAAAAGCTGTTTTTGCACTTTGCCTCAAGAGACCTGCTGTGCGCCAATAGAGCAGGCTACAAGCACATATGGGGTGTTTTCAAAAAAGGGAGAAAATGGGGAACATATACTGGGGTGCATTTTCTCCTTTAACCCCTTGTGAAAGTGAAAGATTGGGGTCTGCTAAAATTTTTCATTTTTACAAATGTGTGCTTTGTAATAGTGATGGACGAACATCTACCAGGACGGTTCGCGAACGCAATCAAATGTTCGCAAACCGCATGTTCGCGGCGGGTCCCATTCATTTTAATGGCAGGCGAACCTGAAAAACCTTCAGCTCATATTTGCAGCCAAGAAATAATTACTAGAAGTGCACAAATAGTCCCACAACATGGACAGTGACATACCAGATGTATTATTCGAATTTGCGATCTCCATTCATTATTTTTTTAAATGTCAAATATCGGTAATATAATTTTCGCGTACGTGCATGCGCACACCAGTTATAATAATTTTTTCCAATACCGTTTGTCACTGTGTTTAGCAGAGGGAACGCAGCAAAACAACAAACAAATGCTGCAGTACCCAAATGCACTATATAGAAAGTATATTATTGGTATATAACACCCTGCTTCTATTAGTTTTTTGGGGGGCGACTGGTCTATCACACCAGTTATAATTATTTTTTCTAATTGCGTTTGTCACTCTGGGTAGCTGCAGTATCGCTGCAGAACCGCTCACCACTGCTGCACAATGCAAATCCACTATAGTATGCTTTCTATGTTAGAAAGTATATTATAAGTGTATTAAACCCCTCTGTACTGCACACCTATCAATAGTACACCTATACCAGTCCTTAACCCCTTAGTGACCACTCACATAAAAAAAAAAAATTGCATTCCAAAAGCTATAACCTTTTTGTTTTTTTCATCAATGTACTTGTATGAGGTCTTATTTTTTGCAGGACAAGTTATAGTTTTTAATGCACCATTTTAAGTACATGTAATGACTGATTAAAGCAAGCTGTTTAGCTAAAACCCCCTTTGTTTACATCAGTAAAAAGGTGTGTTAGTGGTCACTAAGGGGTTAAAAGGATTTTTGTGGCTCTATTTGATAGCCTTTTTGTCCCTAACAGTCTGTCCCTGCTCCACACAGCAACCTCTCCCTACACTGGCAAAAGACTGAATGTAAAATGGCACCCAGATCAGGTTTATTTATAGGGTAGGGGGTATGTCCATGTGCTGAAACTTTTCAATTGGATGTCCTGTACCACCTGATGGATGTGTCATGGGTCAAAGTTCTTCACAATGTAAAAGAATATGGCGGGTGCGAATATCGCCATATGTTCGCATGTTTGGCGCCGCCGGGCGAACCGCAAGGCCATCACTACTTTGAAATCCTTTCTCTAGTATTTCTGCCTTTTGTGAGACACCTGTTTGCTAAAAAGTACCCTTTCTACCACTTAAAATGTTCTTACGGGGGTGCTCTTTCCGAAATGGGGTTACTTCTTGGGGTTTTAAATTTCTGGGGACCTCAGGAATTTATTTAATGTGCGCCCATACAGCAGGCTACAAGAACATATGGGGTGTTTCCTGAATGGGGAGAAAATGGGGAACATAACCTGGGGTGCATTTTCTCCTTTAACCCCTTGCGGGAAAAAAATTGGGGTCTGCTATTAAAAAAGTTTTTTTCCACAAATATGTGCTTTGAAATGCTTTCCCAAGTATTTCTGTCTTCTATGAGACACCTATTTGCTGAAAAGTACCCTTTCTATCACTTAAAATGTTCGTACGGGGGTGCTCTTTCCGAAATGGGGTCATTTTTGGGTTTTTTTCATTTCTGGGGACCTAAGGAATTTATTTAATGCGACATGGCACCTAAAATCCATGTCTGCCAATTCATGTCAGCAAAATCCATATTTAGTTGTTTGACTCAAGAGCCCTGCCATGCGCCCATACATTATTTTTTGAGCACATATGGGGTGTTGCCGTATTCGGGGGGAAATGGAGAACAAAATGTGGGGTGCACTTTGTCCTGTTACCCCTTTTGAAAGTGAAAAATGTGGCTGTAAAGCAACTTTTTCTTGAAAAATGTTTAATTTTCCACAGCCAAGCGTTTCATAATTCTGTGAAACGCCCGATAGGTCAAAGTGCTCACTACACACCTTAAAATATTCCTTGAGGGGTGTAGTTGCTGGAATAGGGTCACTTTTTGGAGGTTTCCACTCTAGGCGTACCTCAGGGTGTCTTTATATGCGACATAGCTCCCAAAAGCCAATCCTGCAAAATCTATCCTCCAAAAAGCCCTATGGCGCTACTTCCCTTTTGAACCCTGCCATGCATCCGTACATAATTTTTTGATGACATATGGGGTGTTGGGGTATTCGGGGGGAAATGGGGAACAAAATGTGGTGTGCATTTTGTCCTGTTTCCCCTTGTGAAAGTGAAAAGTGTGGGTGTAAAGCAACTTTTTCTGGTAAAAAATATGATTTTACATTTTCACAGCCAATCGTTTCCTAAGGCCGAATGCACACGGCCACGGCCGTGAGGGGTCCGTGGTAACACGGCCTGGATTCCTGCTGACAGCAGGAGCGCACGGCGTCATTGGTTGCTATGACGCCGTGCGCTTCATGCCGCCGCTGCACTACAGTAATACACTCGTGTGCATTCGGCCTAATTCTGTGAAACGCCTGATGGGTCAAAGTGCTCACTACACATCTTGAAATATTCCTTGAGGGGTGTAGTTTCTTGAATGGGGTTACTTTTTGGGGATTTCCACTGTAGGGCCACCTCAGGGTGTCTTCATATGCGACATAGCTCCCAATTACCATTCCAGGTAAAACCGCTCTCCAAAAGCCATATGGTGCTCCTTCTACTCTGAAGCATGCTGTGCGCCCATACATCAGTTTTTGAGCACACATGGGGTGTTTCTGTAAACTCCTGATTCAGGGTAATAGATTGTGACTTTTGTTTTGCTGTTAACCCTTGATGTTTTGCAGAAAAAATGATTCAAATAAAAAATCTGCTAAAAAAAGTTACATTTTGAAATTTCATTCCCATTTTAATTTAATTCTCGTGGGGCACCTAAAGGGTTAACAAAGTTTTGTAAAATCAGTTTTGAATACCTTGAGGGGTGTCGTTTCTAAAATGGGGTGATTTATGGGTGGTTTCTAAAAAGTAAGCCACAGAAAGTGACTTCATAACTGAACTGGTCCTGAAAAGATTGGGGTTTGGAAATGTTCTTAAAAATTTTAAGATTTGCTTTTAAACTTCTAAGCCTTCTAAAAATAAAAAAAAAACATTTTCAAAATGATCCAAACATGAAGTAGACATATGGGGAATGTAAGGTAATAACTATTTTTGGAGGTATTACTATCGTAAAAGTAGAGAAATTGAAATTTGGAAATTTTTCCAAATTTCTGGTAAATTTTGTATATTTTTATAAATAAAAATGAAATATTTTATGACTCAATTTTACCAGGGTCATAAAGTACAATATGTGACAAGAAAACAATCTCAGAATGGCCTGGATAAGTAAAAGCGTTTTAAAGTTATTACCACATAAAGTGACACATGTCAAATTTGCTAAAAATGGCCTGGTCCTTAAAGTAAAAAATGGCAGGGTCCTTAAGGGGTCAATTATCCCACATAGCATGTGGTACCTAATAAAAAAATCATACTCACATTTTCCCCACTGCTCCGTTCTGCCACCCTGTCTGTGTTCTGCAGTCTTCTAGTCCCTGGCTTGTTTACTATTGGCTGGGGTACGTGGGGAAACACGTGCACCACTGAATCTAATGACTGGCCTCAGCGGTGACATGTCCCTCAGTAGGGACATATCATTGGCTGCAGCAGCACATCTAACCCTGTCTTTACCCCAGCTGGAAGTAAACAAGCCACAGAACTGAGAATCGCCCAACAGAGCAAGGGCACCAGAACAGAGTGAGTATGATTTTTTTCCCATTAGGTACCACACTGTGCAAGGACTAGTTAAAAAGGGTCATAACTTTGGAAAAATTATTTTAAGGGAGTCAAGGGTCACATTATAAAGCTAGTTTCACACTAGGGGAGTCCGGCAGGCTGTTCTGGCCTGTCGGATCATCCGTCCTGGCGCTAGTTCACGTGTGCCCCCAGACTGCCGCTTCATCCCCTTTGACTATAATGGGGGAGGGGGCGGAGTTCCGGCGGCAGCACGGCAGCGCACGGCGAGAGGCAGCCGGACTGCAAGTACTGCATGTTGTACATTTAGTCTGGCTGCCTCTCGCCGTGCGCTGCCGTGCCGGACTCCCCTGCCGCTAATGTAAAAGTACCCTAAGACAAGCTGGCTACCAGTGGTCCATAAACGACACGGAGTACAGAAAGAATGTGTGTTCCTCTAATATGGCAGGCCCTAGTTAGGTGAAGAGGACACAAAAAATGGCATTCAACGCCAAGATCTGGGCCTTTGTTAAGCATTGGGATTGCGGCAAGCTACTTAAAGGGACACTGTCACCTGGATTTTACTTACTAAGTTAATCACATCACCACATCAGTCTCCATGATTTACATTAAAATATACTAGTATTACTGCCCTGTTTCTTTTATTTTGTCTATAAAATCGGTTTTATTAATATGGAAAGTACCTCAATAAGGAGCCCAAGGGGACGTCCCTCTGACAGTTGGAGCCCAGCACCGCCCCACTGCTAATTTATTCACTCCTCTTCACTGGCGTAATGTTTGTGCAGCACCTGTTATCCCGCGCATGCGCCCTGGATACACATGTCAGTGCCCACGTGGTGTCCTGGCATCGGCCTCACAGAAGTCATTGTGCATGCGCCAGCTTCGCCGCTCCTGCTCCTCCGTCCTTCGCCCGCCCGGCAAGTTGCGCCGCTCTGCTCTTCCTATCCAGGGGGCATGCGCGGGATTACGGGCGCTGCACAAACATTACGTCGGCAAAGAGAAGTGAATAAATTAGCAGTGGGGCGGTGCTGGGCTCCGAAGTAACGGATGCGGCTGGGCTCCAACTGCCGGAGAAACGTCCCCTTGGGCTCCTTATATTTTTTTAAATCAGAGTCATCTTTTTATTGCAATAAAGGTATGCATAGAACATCAAGGAGTCAGTCAGGTTATACATCAATGTCCAGAAAACATAGTAGTATTACCTGGTCATCAGGGCAACACATCTTGACATAAGTCATGTATACAAAATCGCAGTACACTTATTAGTACCTGATTACATATAGACTTTCCGAAAAAGAAAAGTAACTCCATAACATTTCAACTTCCCCCAGCTTATTGCTGGCTAGAGAGGCAGGGCAGCAATACATTGACGTTAAGGGAGAGTTCCTTGCTGGAACGGGTGCTGCAACTTCCTGGATGCAATGACCCAGATGACTTCCCTGCGCAGTCCATAGATGCCTATTTAGATGTGGCAGATTTTTGCACTGATCTGCAACAAATTTAGTACATGCAAGCAAATTCACATTTAATGAAAACATTTTTTTGTTGAAGATTAGCACAGCCTGCCCTGTTATGTTGCAGACCTGCTGTGGATTTTCATCAAGGATTTCATCCTATGCAATGCAAATCTACAGCAAAATCCACATGCATTATTTCCTGCCACATCTGAACTCACCCTTGCTTAGATTTTTGCAGCAGTAAAGTAAACTACCTTACAAGGTTCAAGCTAGCTGAAAAACACATGCTCCGGTTGTGCATTGATGTACAAAAAGTTTTATCAGTGCTCCACCATGTACTCATACCTTAAAGAAGAACGGCCACAAAAACTTTATTCTCTGGCCCTTAAGGTTGTAAATTATAGTGAGGTGTAGGCAGGGGGCGGACTGGGGAACTTAAGGTGGCCCTGGAAAAAATACTACAAGTGGCCCCGTTTTGTAGTTGGGGTCCAAATTGATGGAAAGCAGGCCAGTAATACCATATTGTGCCACATTATACCACCCCAACAAAGCCAAATACCACAGTCCATCACCAAATACTGCCAGCAGCACAAAATACATCCCCAAAAACTTCCACTCGGCCAGCCATAAGGTGGGCCCAGGCGGCCCCCTGGGCATCGGCCCACCGGGAAATTTCCCTGTAAGGTCTATGGCGAATCCGCCCCTGGGTGGGAGGTTTGTCATGTCACTGAGGCTCTGACTCTCCAAGTAACACATTGTCTGCTGTGTGTACAGGAAGTCAGTTTCTGCTTTCATTCCTATGGGAGGCTTTTATAGAAATGAATAGAGAAACTGACTTCCTGTCCACACATAAGACAAGAGGGGAGATGTATTAAGACTGGAGTTACATATGCCAGTCTAGGCAAAAAGTCCGGCAGTGAAAAATGTGCCATTTGTACAATTCCTGGCAGTCTGTCCACCAGACGTTCAAAATATACACCACCCATGAGCTGGCGTAGATTTGAACTATCACTTTTGCCAGTTTCTGATGTAACTGGCAGTAAATACGGCTGGCCACTGGAATCCCTGCTACCTTCCTCTAAGCCAGAGGCGAGAGAAGTGAAAAGTTGCAAATTATGGTGCAAATACGTGTGTACCATGAATTGCAACTTTTTTTTACTCCACAATAGTGGCATAAACACTTTAATAAATATCTGCCAGTGTGTCGGAGCGTCGGAGTGCCGGTCACATGACACAGCTGAGGATTAGAAGGGAGTGGATAGCTGACAACTACAGTCACGGGTAAGGAGATTACCTTCACTAAAATTCACATCATGTACATTTCTAACAAGCCAGGGAATAAAAACTGTTGTGGGATCGCTTCTTTACATTGCCTTCTTCTGTTGTAGTTATACCAAGATCTGAAAAGTAAAGATGTGAGCAGAACATTCCGAAAATCAATCAATAAAAGACTGGGCATAACGGCATTAGGAGGGACCTCTGCGATTTCCAGCCAGGGAACACAGCATTCCTATTCAGGTAAGAGTAGAGTGCAGGAACTTCAGCCCAACCTAGAAAGTGAGACTTCGTCACGCCCCGGCTGGGTTATCATAGTAGCCTGCTGCCTGCTGTTCCTCCAGTAGATAACTGTACTGCTGCTCCTTTCAGATGAAGAGAAAGTGGCCTTTGTCAACTGGATAAATAAAGCTTTAAAGGATGACCCAGACGTTAAGCATCTTCTGCCTATGGAGCCTTCCAACAACAGCCTCTTCACCTCGCTGAGGGATGGAATTTTGCTGTGGTGAGTGCTACACAAATGACTCTGCTGTGTTTCATACCTTCACCATCGGTAGTGTTAGTTGCTGATTGTACATAAATAATGTGATATGGAGGAAACATTTACAGCGGTGTCTTTTACAGTACATTATTTATATACTGTTTTATCTCAAGTATTATGCATTTTCTATATAGTCTCCCTTGAAATCATATTTTAATAGTGGTCTCTTTCTCAACAACTGACTTCACACCACAGCAAGTGGAGGTACAAAACGGGTGGTGGATGCAGTTTTGCATATAATAAAATTATGATCTGCAATTACAGTTGCAAGAAAAAGTATGTGAACCCTTTGGAACGATATGGATTTTTGAACAAATTGTCATAAATGTGATCTGATCTTCATCTAAGTCACAACAATAGACAATCACAGTCTGCTTAAACTAATAACACAAAGAATTAAATGTTACCATGTTTTTATTGAACACACCATGTAAACATTCACAGTGCAGGTGGAAAAAGTATGTAAACCCTTGGATTTAATAACTGGTTGAACCTCCTTTTGCAGTAATAACTTCAACCAAACGTTTCCTATAGTTGCAGATCAGACGTGCACAACGGTCAGGAGTAATTCTTGACCATTCCTCTTTACAGAACTGTTTCAGTTCAGCAATATCCTTGGGATGTCTGGTGTGAATCGCTTTCTTGAGGTCATACAACAGCATCTCAATCAGGTTAAGGTCAGGACTCTGACTGGGCCACTCCAGAAGGCGTATTTTCTTCTATTTAAGCCATTCTGTTGTTGATTTATTTCTATGCTTTGGGTTGTTGTCCTGTTGCAACACTCATCTGCTGTTCAGCTTTAGCTGGTGGACAGATGGCCTTAAAGAGGACCTTTCACCTGGCAGAAAATTCTGAACTAAGTCTGAACTAAGTGTCATGATCTGTACAGCGGCACCCAGCCATCTCACTGCACTTACCATTATTCCTGGGCACCGCTCCATTCTCCTGCTATGCCCTCTGGTATGTTCGGTCACTTGGTTATAGTAGGCGGAGACTTAGGGGACTTGGTTATAGTAGGAGGAGACTGCCCTTGTTCTCCTGGGCGTCTTCTTCTCACAGGCTGTGAGCTCTGCGCTGCGATTGGCCAGCGCTACAGCCTAGGAGAAGGAGACGCCCAGGAGAACAAGGGCAGTCTCCTCCTACTATAACCAAGTGACTGAACATACTGGAGGGCATATCAGGAGAACGGAGCGGCGCCCAGGGATAATAGTAAGTGCAGTGAGATCCCTTAGTTCACATTTTTTGCCAGATGAAAGGTCCTCTTTAAGTTTTCCTGCAAAATGTCTTGATAAACTTGGGAATTCATTTTTCCTTCGATGATAGCAATCCGTCCAGGCCCTGACGCAGCAAAGCAGCCCCAAACCATGATGCCCCCACCACCATACTTCACAGTTGGGATGAGGTTTTGATGTTGGTGTGCTGTGCCTCTTTTTCTCCACACATAGTGTTGTGTGTTTCTTCCAAACAACTCAACTTTGGTTTCATCTGTCCACAGAATATTTTGCCAGTACTGCTGTGGAACATCCAGGTGCTCTTGTGCAAACTGTAAACGTGCAGCAATGTTTTTTTTGGACAGCAGTGGCTTCCTCTGTGGTATCCTCCCATGAAATCCATTCTTGTTTAGTGTTTTACGTATCATAGATTCGCTAACAGGGATGTTAGGATATGCCAGAGACTTTTGTAAGTCTTTAGCTGACACTCTAGGATTCTTCTTCACCTCATTGAGCAGTCTGCGCTATGCTCTTGCAGTTATCTTTACAGGACAGCCACTCCTATGGAGAGTAGCAGCAGTGCTGAACTTTCTCCATTTATAGACAATTTGTCTTACCGTGGACTGATGAACAGCAAGGCTTTTGGAGATACTTTTATAACCCTTTCCAGCTTTATGCAAGTCAACAATTCTTTTTTAAATCAGATTCTTTTTATTAAAAATTTTCCATTTTAACAACAGACAGAGCCCTGTCTTCCAAATTTCCCCCTCCCTCCCTCTTCCCAACATACCCCATGAGACAATTGTGTGTATAAACCATTACATCATTATATCTGACATATCATTATCTTAGTTTTGCGTTATCTCAGTACCTTAATTCAGAACCAAGCAGTTGTGTGCAATGTGACATGCTTTACTAAATAATCAGAGATGTATAGACGTACCAGATATCCCCCTATTTCCTAAGCCCTTAAAGCTACCTATCTTACATATGCTTTCCGCCGCCCCCTTCTAATCCTTCCCATACCACACTCATTCTCTCGCACACTCTCTCATTCCGTTACAATTGCAGATTGTAGTATTGAATCCATAACGACCATATTTTCTCGAACTTTTTTAAACAGTTCCTTTTTTGATATACATAATTTTCAAGACTAATCAACCCGTGTATTTTTTTTACCCATTCATCCACTGATGGCGGTTGCCTATCTATCCAATGGAAAGCTATTACCTTCCTGGCCTGATATAAAACCCTGATGACAGCTAATCTTTTCTCGGACATTGAGTTCGGTATACTCACACCTCCTAACATACACACAGATACAGTCATACTGAGCTCAACATCAAAAACAGTTTTTACCAGTTCAATCACCCCTTCCCAGTATCTTCTTAGTCTAGGACAATTCCACATCAAGTGAATGAGGTCTGCATTCGCAACATCACACCTCGGGCAACAATCATCACTTCTATATCCCATTTTTTTCATCATGACAGGAGTTTTATATACTCTATGTAGTAACAAGAGTTGAGATACTCTTTGAGCCTCACTCACTGCAACCAATTCTTAATCGTAGGTCTTCTGAGAGCTCTTTTGTGCGAGGCATCATTCACATCAGACAATGTTTCTTGTGAAAAGCAAACCCAGAACTGGTGTGTGTTTTTTATAGGGCAGGGCAGCTGTAACCAACACCTCCAATCTCATCTCATTGATTGGACTCCAGTTGGCTGACACCTCACTCCAATTAGCTCTTGGAGATGTCATTAGTCTAGGGGTCCACATACTTTTTCCACCTGCACTGTGAATGTTTACATGGTGTGTTCAATAAAAACATGGTAACATTTAATTCTTTGTGTGTTATTAGTTTAAGCAGACTGTGATTGTCTATTGTTGTGACTTAGATGAAGATCATATCACATTTATTACCAATTTGTGCAGAAATCCATATAATTCCAAAGGGTTCACATACTTTTTCTTGCAACTGTATTTTCTTCTTTTCTACTTGTTCTCCCTCATTATACCGAAGGTGTTGTATGCTATTTCATAAGGCTGAATGAACAGAACACTATACATCTATACAAGGGGTATTCCTGTTTCATCAAATAAATGTTATAAATAAATTATAAAGTTTTTTTATTACTCTTTCTGTACCACTTTCTAAAGGTTTCCAAGATCTCTGTTTGCTTGTCAGGAGAATAGGAGTTATTTCCTGTGGCTCAGTATGTCCAGGGTCAGGTGATGGATACACAAGTACTCGGCTCATGAGAACACACAGCAGTGATAACGGAACTATAAGGCCTCTTTCACACGGGCGTCGCGTGTGAGGGTCGGACAAAATGCGGGTGCGTTGTGGGAAAATGCATGATTTTTCCGCGCGAGTGCAAAATGTTTTAATGCGTTTTCCACACGCTTTGTAGATTAATTCTGTGCATGTGCCGATGATGCCACCCTCTCCTAAAAAAGCGGAGCATCTCCTCTTCTGGGTGGAGCATGGCGGCATCAGCACATGCATAGTAGTCAGATGCACTACGCATGCGCAGTTATTAGATTACAGAACCAGGCATCTCTGTCGGTCATGGGGATGAGAGGAGTGTCAAGTGGTGCAGGACAGAGGAGCTCAAGTCCTCTGAGGAGATGCGACCCATCTGCCGGTGCTCTGAAAACCTAATTTACATCACTAATTTATCACTAATAAGTGTTATATCAAGGGAATGGCGCAACAGTGACACATAAATAAGGCATTCTTTTAATCATCAGGGTCAACCCCACCAGGCATTGTGCTGATTTAATAGGGTTGATCTTGATGACAGATGCTCATTAAGGTTCATTATAGGTGACAGCAAGCAGAGATCATGAAATGATGAGGAATTTAGAAAAATGACAAAAATTGTATAAGGTTTATTTAAACATACTATAACATGTATGTGCTGAAACTGGAACACCCCTTTAATTGTAAATTATACTCTGCTCTAGTTTGGTCACTCGGTGCCCATAAAGGATGGTAAAAGCTACAGAGACCCTATGTATAGAGGAACTTGTACAGATATGTGTGTTAATAAACATTTTGCCACATTTTGTTTTGGTATTTGAGATAAATGCGATGGCGCAACAATGATTTTGCTACTGAGAGAAAAACGTGATTTATACTAAAATGAGCTCGCTGATTCCAAATATGAACTTGGAATTTGCCTGACACGTCTAGATTTTAAGTTATAAATGCAAAGCCTATTCGGTTATAATATGAATGCATTATATTGGAGATATTCCAATGTAAATAATCAAATCGACAGCACTCCAGACTTGCAGGTGAAATATTCAGTGATTTTTATTCAGCCGGACTTGGTTATAATACATTCACTCAACGTTTCGAGCTATATTTAACCCCTCATCAGGCTAACTAGAAATATAATAATTTACAATTAATTAAATGTGGTACATGATTGAATCAAATGCAAAAATACATGATTGTAATATAAGAATTTACAATTAGTTACAAGAATACATGATTCTAAATAATTCATATTCATACAGAAAATCAAAAGTAAATGATAACAGATACATAATTGGGCAATGAAGCATGCCGTAGGTGCAGAAGTACGTGGTATGCAATTAGGGGGTTACCACCACTCTAAATACTAGAACCACAAGAGTGGCTAAAAACACAGGCTAAATAGATAAATAGAAATTAGTGTATAGAACTGACAGAATCAAGACCAGAGGCCTGGGTGGAGCAGGCGGCAGAGAACAACAGGGACCATTGATAATAAATGAAGTAAGGTTAAGAAAGCCAGAAGTATAAGGAGCTTACCCTGGTATCTAATTGCAATCCTGTGGATGCCGGCGCTGTGATGAGCTTAATGGGCGGAGCAATACCTGTAGGGGAGCTAGGGGTAAAGCGTGCTTAGCCAAGGCTCCGGAAAGATGCCGGAGCCAGCAGACACGGGTGCGCATGACGCGCTGAAGATGCAGGCGCCATTTTGGGATAGGGCAAGAGCCGAACAACTCCTGGATATGCCTGTTGCACATCTAGGACATGCACGAGCGGTACTAAGATTCCAAACCTCATATGATCCAAAGGTCTAGACTCCCATATAGAAATGATAGGGGTAGTAGGAAACCCTGTCATTAACAAGCTAATAGCCATGTGGACATAGGCTTATTTAACCAACCAGGCTTATAAATCAACAACCACTATAGTATGGGGACATGACAATAAAATGTGAAAAGGAACCTTTTTAAAGTAATGTATACATATATCTCAGGCTGTAAAGAACAATAGTCCGCTGGTAACATAACATTTGACCCACCCAGAACAAATGGGCTGGAATAGTAGAGGTGAGGCCCTTGGAACATGCTTCACAAGTGTCACCACTCGTTATTAGACGTCAAAAGTCCCTGTGGGTAAAGAAATAAGAAATGTAGAGTTAATAATGGTAATAATTGTAACAACATCATTCATATTCCTGTACCACTGAAAGATATCATGATGGGGAACTCAGTCCCAACAATAATCTTTATTATGGCCAACAGGTTGTAAGGTGTTGAGGCGGCGGATCCAGGCCATCTCTCTCTCTCGGAGCACTTGTTCACGATCCCCTCCTTGTCTTAGTGGGGAAACCCAGTCAATGAATTGGAAGCGTAATTGGCTCACCGAATGTTTCCTCACACACAAACATTCGGTGAGCCAATTACGCTTTCAAGTCATTGACTGGGTTCACGAACTAAGATGAGGAGGGGATCGTGAACAAGTGATCAGAGAGAGAGAAAGATTTTTTGGCCTAATGCATTCTGAATGCTGCGGTATTTTTTCCGGCCAAAATCCCGGAACACTACCGCACTTGCCGGATCCGGCATTCATTTCCATAGAGATGTATTAATGCCGGTTTTCCGGTCTGCGCATGCGGCGGGACATAGGAGGAGCTATTTTTGCTATTAATCTTTGAAAAAAATTTAAATACCGGATCCGTCTCATCAGGTAGCATCCGGAATAACGGATCCGCTATATCACTGGATCTGTCTAACGGATCAGGAAAAACATATTTCTGTTTGCATGCGGTTTGCCGGATCCGGCTGCCGGATCCAACAACGCTAGTGTGAAAGTACCCTAAGAGGTTTAGTATTGATTATGTATGACCCAAACTGTAAAACATGATACACTGACCTTTTGTAAGAACCACAGCGAAAGTATTTGCACTGGTTTATGGAAAGTTACATTTTCCAATTTGTCCAGTCAACTTTCTGCATTAATAATTTGCCATCCCTTTATAAAAGGATTTTTTTCCGCATGGATTACCCCTCTGCTCTTTGTTTTGTGGCTTTAATAGGAAACACAAGATGGATATCCATTTTTAATGACTTACCTGGGTGCTGACTTGTTCTCAATCAATTAGTTTGGTACATGGCAAATTATTAACAGTGTTAATTTGTATTGGTATGAAAAGGGACTTAATGTACTGGATCTTATAATGTTTCATTTTGATCAAGATTACACCTTTTGTGAAGGGTTTTATATGTTTTGTGCATTGTATATTACCATGGGATAAACCTGTAGGACTGTAGTACAGTAATTTATGGAAAAATGAAGTATGGGTAAAGACTGGTGCAAGTTCATCCACTTTGACTTCATTTTTAGTTTCATAAAATTGAATAGGTTCTGTCTATAGACTAGTCATTATCGGTTACAAGGCAGTGAAAACGCCATCACACCTCGCCCTGTCAATCAAAGTGCAAAGGGCGCGGCAGTTGTAGAGAGAGCAGAGCCTCTAGGTGTAACAGCAACGCCCCCGTTGCTCCTTACCCACTTCCAGACCGGTCCATTTGCCCCCTTCCTGACCATATCTAATTTTACAAATCTGACATGTGTCACTTTATGTGGTAATAACTTTGGAATGCTTTAACTTATCCCAGCCGTTCAGAGATTGTTTTCTCGTGACACATTGTACATCATGTTAATGGTAAATTTGAGTCAATATATTTCGCCTTTATTTATAAAAAAAATCCAAAAGTTAATGAAAATTTGAAAAAATTCACTGTTTTCTAAATTTGAATCTCTCTGCTTTTAAGACAGATAGTGATACCTCATAAAATGCTCATTAATTGACATTCACCATATGTCTACTTTATGTTGGCATAATTTTAGCAATATAATAAAAAAAATTTAGGACGTTAGAAGGTTTAGAATTTTAGAAGCAATTTTTTACATTTTTAAGAAAAAATTTCTAAATTTTTCTGGCTATGGTCTTGTGTGAGGGCTTGTTTTTTGCGGAATGAGGTGACGTTTTTATTGCTATTATTTTAGGGTACATACGACTTTTTGATCAATTAACATAATGTTTTTTTGGGAGGTGATGTTTATTTAAAAAAAATTTTTTTAAGGTGTTCACCTGATAGGATAGATCATGTGATATTTTTATAGAGCCAGTTGTTACAGATGTGGCAATACCAAATATGTCTATTTAATTTTTTTTTTTTACGTTTTACACGATAAGAACATTTTTAGAAAAAAATATCATGTTTTTGTGTTGCAATTTTCTTAGAGCCATATTTTTTATAATTTTTCTGGCTATGGTCTTGTGTGGGGGCTCATTTTTTGCGGAATGAGGTGACGTTTTTATTGCTATTATTTTGGGGTATATACGACTTTTTGATCAATTAACATTATGTATTTTTGGGAGGTGATGTTTATTTCTTTCTTTTTTTTATGAAACTTTTTTTAAAAAAAACATTTTATTATTTTTATTTTTTATTTTACACTTTGTGTCCCCCATAAGGTCATACAAGACCTCTGGGGGACATTTAACTTCACTTTTTTTTTTCACTATTGATTTACACCCCCCAGAGAGGCTGTACAGCATTATACAGCGCTGTACAACCTCTGTGCAGGGCTGATCGTGGTCTATGGAAGACCCGTCAGCTCCTGCACTCCCCCGCCAGGACAGGAAGTGGCACATCGCTTCCTGATCTGTATACACAGCACTCGTTCAGGGCTGTGTATACAGTGATCTAGAAGGCAGGGACACACAGGAACGGTCCCTGCCTTCACTATGCGGTGCCCTGCTGACAGCAGGCCTCCTGCTCCGCAGCTGCATGATTAGCATGCAGCTGCAATCTCTGAAAGGACGTTCCAGAACGTCCATTCAGAGATAAGCCCGACCTCCCAGGACGTTTATAGTCAATGGGCAGTCGGGAAGTGGTTAAGGCTCATTTGCATATATTATGAATATGAGACCAACACAGATGCCTTCAGCTGCCAAGGGCACATGTAACAGGTCAGCCAGTTTCATAGCTACAAATCTGCTGATAAACGCCCTTTAATCAAATAAAAAAAAATAATAAACAGAAAAAATGTGTGTTGGAGAACATGCAGCAAGTACCTGTGATCTAGCCTATAGGCAAGGCTACTTTCACATTAGCATTTTTTGCGGATCCGTCATGGATCTGCTAAAACGCTTCCATTACCATAATACAACCGCCTGCATCCATCATGAGCAGATCCGGTTGTATTATGTCTTCTATAGCAATGACGGATCCGTCATGAACACCATTGAAAGTCAATAGGGGATGGATCCGTTTTCTATTGCAGGGCTCCAGATGGCGCCCAAAATGGTCGCCAATGCGACTTAGAACTGCTAAATGGCGACAAGACTTTGTAGTCTTGTCGCCATTTGCGCCTAGACCCTCCGCTCGCTGCTCTGCCTCTTAAAAAAAAAAAGGCTTTCATCCAGCAGACAGAGACACGCTGCAGCCGTCTGCTGGGTGAAGCTCCGCCCCTCAGATTACCCGGCATAGAGGGTGGGCGTGGCTTGTGCTTGGAGTGGAGTCTGTGCTGTGGCGCTGAGCTGCTGGAGACACTTCAACTAGGGCCGCACAGTCCACGGCTGATAACACGAGGCGAGTCACCCGTGTGCAGATTTATTAGTGTGTTTTATAGGACTGGGTCCTTATGGGGTCACAAGGAGAAGAAGGCAGAGATCCGTAAGGACAAGTATAAGCACCGGCTGTGCTGCTTTAACACTCGCTGTCCTGGTCTGCATAGCACTGCCGGGGTCGCATGGCATTTTATTGATTTATGATGCTATGTAGCCCTTAGAGGTCTGGAATGTACTGGATAACACTGACCTAATGCGGTCAGTGTTATCCAATACATTCCGGAACTGTAAGGGTTACATAGCATCATAAATCAATATAATGCTCTGCGACCCCGGCAGTGCAGAGCTCCTGCAGACAGACTCCGGTGTGAAACCAATTGACAAGGAGAGATTGACGCCTATACTGCGATGTCCGTGCACGGCTCCTTACTGACACGGGGGTGATGGGCAGAGAGCCCTTAACTGCTCCTTTCTGTGCCAAAGACATGTGGTAGAGTTAAAAAGAGGGAAAATGGCACTGAAGCAGCCTATAAGGGGTTAAGCACAGGCTAGTTCAGCTGCCAGAGGAGGTCCCCTAGCTTTCCTACATCTCTGCTTGCTGGCAGTGAATGGAAACCTTTAAGGTTGACATTGACAGACTGAACGTCCATGTCCAGCCACAGTTACACAGTGAGCAGCACTAGAATATGGGTGATCTTTCCTCAAGAAACAACAGCAAACAAGAGGTTTTCATTCACTGACCGGCAAGCAGAGGGGTTGAGAATAAAGAGTAAAGCTCATGTAGTATTATATTTTTAGCTGTTATATTTTTTCTTAATGTAAAAAAATAAAAAAAAGCTGCCCTCCCCCCACCCCCACTGTCATGCTGGTCCCGTCAACACGTGATGCCTGCTGATGTGGTCACTGGTTGCAGTGGCGACTCTCAAGTGATTGGCCTTTTAAGGAGTGCAGTGAGGATAGTTTTTTTTGAACCCATTCTGTGTCACATATAGAATAATACTGGTTTGAAACCCCTTAAAGAAAAATATAAAAATTACTCCTTAAAGGGTTTGGATACAGTAATTTCTGGACCTCAGACTGGCAGGACCTCTGTTGGTGATCATACTTGCCTGATGCCCAGTGCTGGGTCCCGGCTCGTTTGCTCCCCAGCCTTTGTTGCTTGTCTTGAGTCCCATCATGAAAACCTCCTATTTGACGGTGTTACAGCCAATGACCGACCCCTGCTTCCCATGCATTATATTAAATGATCACGTGATGCCAGGGGAGCAGATCTCCACCGTGGCCAGAGATTGTCTTGATGCCACTGCAGCCAAACGTTTTCATGGAGAAAGCTAAGACAAGCAGCGGAGGCCGGGAAGCGAATGAGCCGGGACCCAGCACCTAGGGATTATCAACGCGAATCTGGCTAGTCTGCCAGGTCATGGAAATGAGTGTACAACTCCTTAAACTGCGTGGGCTGTAGCTTAGAAAACCCCATGCTCCTAAGCATCCCAGTTATATTATGTATTTTAAATTTGGCGACTAAAAATTTCATTTGGCTCCTAAATTTTTCAGGTTAGGAGCCAATGGCTCCTTGATATTTTTTTTAGTCTGGAGCCCTGTATTGTGTCAGAGAAAACGTACCCGTCCCCATTGACTTACATTGTGTGCCAGGATGGATCCGTCTTGCTCCGCACCACATCGTGGACAGAAAAATGCTTCAGAGCGGAATGGTGACTGAAAGGAGGCAAACTGATGCATTCTGAATGGATCCTTTTCCATTCAGAATGCATTAGGGCAAAACTGGTCCGTTTTGGACCCCTCTTGAGAGCCCATGACGGATCTCAGAAACGGAAAGCCAAAACGCTAGTGTGAAAGTAGCTTAAAACATCTGAATGGCAGCAAAAGACAACGAGGGATAATTATTAAGACCAGTGTTGTGTACACCAGTCTTAATTTGTCTTGTGCTGGAGCAAGATGCGCCAACTTTATTAAGAGGCACATGCCTTTTAATAAAATTATAGCATCCCCTGCTGTCTGTGCGCCAGCTGGAAATCTGGTAGGGCGTGTGCCAAAAATCTTATTTTCATCAAATTTACAAAAAGAACAATTCTCTTAAAGAGCACTTGTCACCACTCCTGTTATGCCTGTATTAGTAAATAATGGTATTCCAAATGAAATGACAATTCAGGGGCATTTATTTTTATGACTTTGCGATGTCCTATTTGTCTATTGTTTCTGTTAGAAGTTTATGAATCGAGTTACAACCAGGTGTTAGCAACTGGAGGTGTGTCCCTGGCAAGTCTGACACTGTCCAATCAGTGCTGTCAGTCTCAGACTGTGCAGGGACCCCCCCCCCCCCCCCCAAACTGGAAACATGCAGTTGTATCTTTATTCATAAACTTCTAGCAGGAATAATAAGGAATTGGAGAACATTGAGTCATAAGAAAAGACACCACAGTATTGCAAGTAGGTAATAAAGCAGACAGCAGATATGTCCAGGTTCTCTTTAAATATTCCTCTATATATACTCTATACATGGCAGATATTGTTCTTTTTGGAACTAAAAATGTTTTGTAAAAATCTGCAAAGAAAAATAATAATAAACAAGATGTTTCTGTGAATTTTATCCATTGTAGGGAATAAAAAAATACTTTATTTCATACACAGACTGGCAACGCTTTTATGCATATGTTTTTTACCTGTATTATTTTAGTGTTGTAGAAGGTATTGTCTGTCTTATAGTTTTTCCTTTTTTTATTTAGCAAAATGATAAATTTGTCCCAGCCAGATACAATTGATGAAAGAGCCATCAACACTACAAAGTTAACACCATTCACCATTTCAGTAAGTCCGTGATCTCTTTGCTGTAGTCTGAATGCTGGATTGGGTATCTTGTGTTCACGTGTTGTACTTTGCAGCCATAGTTTAGAAACTAGAAAACTACCATGACATGCCAAGTGTAAGTGTAAATTCTTAGGAGGTTTGAATATAAACGATAGAACAGAGATCAGCAATACAAGTAACTGTTCAGCAGATAAATTACCTACTGTTTAAATACATTTTTATATTAGATTTGATTTCGAATTTTGATGGTAATTTTCAAAATTTTTCCATATTACTACCTTTATTTATAAAAAAAAAGTCCTAAATCTCTTCATTATTTGCCTGGGCCATTAAGCCCAATGACATGCTGGCACTTCTGGTTTTGTAGAGATCACTTTCAAGCAGTCTTCTCATTTATTATCACATGCAGGATTCCAATGAAAGATAATCACAATAGGTTATAGTTAAAGGGGTATTGCCATCTGAGACAATGGGGGCATATCGCTAGGATATCCCTCCGTTGTCTGATAGGTGTCAGTACCTTTGGGACCCGCACCTATATCGAGAATGATTACATTGAAGTGTACAGGAAGCAGCAGTCCTATAGAGGTGAATGGGATGGCTTACTTGTAATTACACCTGCTCACCACTGCAGTTTCAATGGCGAGCAGGTAAACAATGAAGAGAAGGCAGTGTTTGCACTTTAACCATTCTTTCATTGAATGACAGGTCACTCACACCTGATTGTCATCCCATTAATTGAAAACACATGACTCTAATTTCACCTTTAAATTATCTTCATATACACTGCTCAAAAAAATAAAGGGAACACAAAAATAACACATCCTAGATCTGAGTTAATTAAATATTCTTCTGAAATACTTTGTTCTTTACATAGTTGAATGTGCTGACCACAAAATCACACAAAAATAAAAAGATGGAAATCAAATTTTTCAACCCATGGAGGTCTGGATTTGGAGTCACACTCAAAATTAAAGTGGAAAAACACACTACAGGCTGATCCAACTTTAATGTAATGTCCTTAAAACAAGTCAAAATGAGGCTCAGTAGTGTTTGTGGCCTCCACGTGCCTGTATGACCTCCCTACAACGCCTGTGCATGCTCCTGATGAGGTGGTGGACGGTCTCCTGAGGGATCTCCTCCCAGACTTGGACTAAAGCATCTGCCAACTCCTGGACAGTCTGTGGTGCAACGTCACGTTGGCGGATAGAGCGAGACATGATGTCCCAGATGTGCTCAATTGGATTCAGGTCTGGGGAATGGGCGGGCCAGTCCATAGCATCAATGCCTTCATCTTGCAGGAACTGCTGACACACTCCAGCCACATGAGGTCTAGCATTGTCTTGCATTAGGAGGAACCCAGGGCCAACCGCACCAGCATATGGTCTCACAAGGGGTCTGAGGATCTCATCTCGGTACCTAATGGCAGTCAGGCTACCTCTGGCGAGCACATGGAGGGCTGTGCGGCCCTCCAAAGAAATGCCACCCCACACCATTACTGACCCAATGCCAAACCGGTCATGCTGGAGGATGTTGCAGGCAGCAGAACGTTCTCCACGGCGTCTCCAGACTCTGTCACGTCTGTCACATGTGCTTAGTGTGAACCTGCTTTCATCTGTGAAGAGCACAGGGCGCCAGTGGCGAATTTGCCAATCTTGGTGTTCTCTGGCAAATGCCAAACGTCCTGCACGGTGTTGGGCTGTAAGCACAACCCCCACCTGTGGACGTCGGGCCCTCATATCACCCTCATGGAGTCTGTTTATGACCGTTTGAGCAGACACATGCACATTTGTGGCCTGCTGGAGGTCATTTTGCAGGGCTCTGGCAGTGCTCCTCCTGTTCCTCCTTGCACAAAGGTGGAGGTAGCGGTCCTGCTGCTGGGTTGTTGCCCTCCTATGGCCTCCTCCACGTCTCCTGATGTACTGGCCTGTCTCCTGGTAGCGCCTCCATGCTCTGGACACTACGCTGACAGACACAGCAAACCTTCTTGCCACAGCTCGCATTGATGTGCCATCCTGGATAAGCTGCACTACCTGAGCCACTTGTGTGGGTTGTAGACTCCGTCTCATGCTACCACTAGAGTGAAAGCACCGCCAGCATTCAAAAGTGACCAAAACATCAGCCAGGAAGCATAGGAACTGAGAAGTGGTCTGTGGCACAACCTGCAGAACCACTCCTTTATTGGGGGTGTCTTGCTAATTGCCTATAATTTCCACCTGTTGTCTATCCCATTTGCACAACAGCATGTGAAATTGATTATCACTCAGTGTTGCTTCCTAAGTGGACAGTTTGATTTCACAGAAGTGTGATTGACTTGGAGTTACATTGTGTTGTTTAAGTGTTCCCTTTATTTTTTTGAGCAGTGTACTTTTGCCTCTCACAGACACATGATATTGGATCATTTTCCTCAATAAATAAATAACCATGTATAATATTTTTGACTCATTTATTTAGTTATCTTTATCTACTTTTAGGACTTGTACAAAAATCAGATGTAGTTTTAGGTCAAATTAATGCAGAAATATAGAAAATTCTGAAGGATTCACAGACTTTCAAGCACCACTGTAGGACCTCTGTTCATGGTACTGGTGAGGGTACAAGGACAGCCGCTTGCTCATAGCATATGATACACACATAGAGGAAATGATCTAGGTCTAGGGGGATGCAGAGTAAGCCAGTTGCCACTCCTGCTTTAAAGTGTTAGAACTTAGATAATGAGCCCCATTAGGGACAGTTGGATGCTAATGTCTGTAAAGTGCTGCGGAATATAGTAGCGCTATATAAGTGCATAATTTATGTATTTGTGTATTTTGTGTGATTTATGTATTTGTATATTCTCATCCACACATTATCCCATCTTGTGTAGGATGCCTTTGTGGTGCATGTGGTCCGCTGCCGACATCCTCCATTGTATGCATTTTTTGCTGGGGATTGCCACTAGCAACGGATCACAGGCGGAGGGATTGCTCCCCCATTTATAAACACGCTAAAGTGTTTGGGGTTTTTTAGCATTTCCTCCCATTTAGGCCACTTTATTTTAGTGATTTCTCTTTATATGTATGGAATGTACCATTGCCTAATGCTAGTAACATTCTAGTGCACCTGGTAGCCTGTGTCTTATGGCCTGTTATAGGTGGGGCTTGCAGCCTTATCTCTCCTACTACATCAGTGATCTCACTATGGAGATATGTGGGAGCTTGGCTGTGAGTTAGATCTTAGCACCATTCAGACCGTGTTCATACACTATAGGTAGTCTAGTGGTAGGACCCATGCCACATTGAGATACCTTAACGGTGGTGCAAAAGGGCTCCGTTGTGTTCCTGACTGGAATACATTGGCTAAAGTCTCAGTTTTTAACATCGGCCTGAGGGATTAGCCAGTATTGGCAGTAGCATATCATTGTGGTGCACCTTTTGCAGTGATTTATGTTTTTGTATATTTTCATCCATCTTGTGTAGGATGGCTTTGTGGTCCACTGCTGACATCCTCCTTTGTTTGCATTTTTTGCTGGGGATTGATGCTAGCAGCGGATCACAGGCGGAGGAATTGCTCCCCTGGTTCTAAACACGCTACAGTGTTTGGGGTTTTTGAGCATTTCCCCCCATTTAGGCCACTTTATTTTAGTGATTTTTCATAAAATAATTAAAATAAATTATATACTTTATAATTAGTACTCCCAGATAAACTTGATATAAGCTATATAGATATGTACGAGTACCTTCAGTACTTACTTTATGACACACACTTTTTGTTTTTACAATACTTTAGGAAAATATTAACTTAGCTCTGAATTCAGCCTCCGCCATTGGTTGTACAGTAGTGAACATCGGTGTACAAGATTTACAAGAAGGAAAGCCGCACTTGGTCCTGGGCCTGTTATGGCAGATTATTAAAGCTGGATTGTTTGCTGACATTGAGATCTCCAAGAATGAGGGTAATTTAAAAGTTACTGTTCAAAAACTGTGTATTTTACCCCTGTAAAGCAAATACTGCAATTCTAGTAATTATCATATATGCGAGTAGAACTATAGATTATACTTTAGTTCAAATTGAGCTCTGGTGCCTGAAGGGACTTCTGTTACATAAGAAGACACCAGTTATGCTTTCCTGAGCCGGCTGGGTTGTCATGCCACTCACTCAGTGTGTACTGGGACCAGGGGTGTACTGTAGCTAAAGGCTCATTGGCCCTGGTGCAAGAGTTCAGCTTGGGCCCCCTCTTCACTCTGCGTTGGTGCACCTAGGCTTTTCAGCTGCCCGAGGCAAATATTAAAACGGCCCCCACCATGCCAAATTCTCAACCTAACCCCTTCCCTCTAGTCCTACTGTTAAAGGGATTGTCCTCTTTTTACTACTGATGACCTATCATCAGAATAAGTCATCAATATCAGATCAGCCGGGGTCCTCCGGCACCCCTAACTGTATGAAGAGATGCATTTGCAGTGATGAGCAGGTAAACAGAGCAGAGAAGGCAGCGCTCATACAAAAAAAAAAAGAAGCAGATAAACCCTTTAAAGACATACAGGGTAATACAGCGCCACATACCTCTTACTCTTCTCTGATGTAGATATTCTCTTTCCGCTTCTTCTCCTGTTAGACCAAACCACCATGGTGACTTCTTTCAGCCGCGCCCTGTAGATTTTA
This sequence comes from Bufo bufo, assembly GCF_905171765.1. NCBI lineage: Eukaryota > Metazoa > Chordata > Amphibia > Anura > Bufonidae > Bufo > Bufo bufo. The sequence goes on along the minus strand of NC_053392.1, from coordinate 162,587,758 downwards.
ACAAACAGACATCTTATTTTCCTACGTTTCCATCATCCTCCCACCTTCTCAACACCCCATCCTGCCACCCCCCAATACTGTGGCCACTGTGCTCCCCAATACTTTCCTGCAGAAACAGTCCCCCTGAAAATACTGGTACCACACAGATAGTGCGTCAGTACAAAAACATCCCTTTATATTGTGCACTAGTACAAAAAAATCCCCCCTTCCTTTCATATCAGACCCCCATATAAAACCCTAAATGAGATCCTCCCATCTCAGACCAAACCCCCTTCAGACCTCTATGTCCGACCCCATATAAGACCCCAGTTTTAGACCTTAGTTCAGACCCCCATTAAACCTCCATATAAGTCCCTAATCCAATATCAGACCTCAGATAAGACCCCCATTAGACCTCCAGACTCCCATATAAGACCCTCATTAGACCTCCAGACCCCCATTAGACCTCCAGACCCCCAGTCAGACCTCTGGACACCCATTATACCTCCAGACCCCCAATCAGAGCTCCATTAGACCTCTCCAGATCCCCAGTCAGACCTCCAGACCCCCATTAGACCTCTCCAGACCCCCAGTCAGACCTCCAGACCCCCCATAGACCACTCCAGACCCCCATTAGACCTCTCCAGACCCCCCATTAGACCTCCATATCAGACCTCAGATCAGACTGTAAAATAATAAAGTAACTTACCTCTCCCGCTGCCACTCTCCCTGTCCTGGCTGTCTTCTCTTCTCAGGCCCCGTGCTGCAGTCACCTGACTTCCTGCAGCGTCAGGTCAGAGTGCGCTCTGTACGTTCTGATGCTGCAGGCAGCCAGGAGACAGCAGCGCCGGACCTGAGAAGAGTGAGCAGGAGGAGGGATAAGTAGTGTACAGCGGTCACAGCGCTTCTCTCCCCCTCCTCCTGCAGACTAGTGAGCGCTTCCATTGTGGAAGTGCTCACTAGTATACTCTTTTTAAGATGCACTGCATCTTATAAAGGGAAAAATACAGTACCACTGGCAAGGGGGGCTGCGAACCCTATAGTTACGCCAGTGACTGGCACTAGTGCTCAGTGAACTTCTCTTCAGCACTGCTAGAGGTAATCCTTCCCTCTTGCATCCTGTACAGCTGATGACTAGGGTGCTGATCAGCCTTCCTATTTAGCTGGGTTGTGGTTCTACCTCCTTGCCTGAGCTTTGAGGTTTTCTAGTAACTAGTAACCAGCAAAGGTGTGAACTCTTGTATCCATGTACCGTACTTTGCCTGACTACCGATTCTGCTCCTTGCCGCCTGCCCTGAACTTTGAATTGCTATCTGTATTATGCATGTACTCAGCCTGCCCCAAGCTTGAAATTTGCTATCTGTAATAACCATGTACTCAGCCTGCCCTAACCTTGGGCTGTGTTCAGACTATGCCTTTTGCCTGATCTCTTAATACTTCAGGCCGGTTTCTCTGACCCCTTTGGATCAGCTGCTAATTACATTGGGACACTGCAGCAAAGTCCCCATCCCTGTACAGGGGTTAAAGAAAGAATACCAGGGAACCACCAGGACAACGCCCTTAGGTTTAGCCAAAAGTCAAATGTTAGTTGGCACAGTGAGTCCGCACCCACTGTCCGTTACAGAGAACATCTATGTTTTTTCTTTCCCAATGCTAAATTCTGTATGATTTATAGCTTTACTTACCATGCATTGCTTCTTAAGTGCCATACTATTGCAATAATAGCTCTATCTGCCGCTGTTTTCCAAAGCTCCTCTGACCACGTTCAATGAAAGGTAAGATTTCCAGAGAACCCTGTTTGGAAAGTCTGGCATTAGAGCCTACGGCATCCAAGAAGCAGGAGACATAGAAGGACCTAAAAATAGTACAGTAATGTTATAGGAGTAAATTCTAGTTTTATATATAATAAGAGTTTTGGTTTGGTTTATGACTGCAATTAGTGTGATACTTTAGTGTTTCTTTTTTATCTAGCATTGATTGCGTTGCTAAAAGATGGAGAGACACTGGAAGAATTAATGAAACTGTCCCCTGAAGAGCTGCTGCTCCGCTGGGTGAATTACCACCTGACTAATGCTAACTGGCCAAACATAAATAACTTCAGCCGAGATATTAAGGTAAAGATTGATATAGTGTGTATATGTATAGAGAAAGAGTACAGTGCAAAGGTTTTGGACAAGTTTGGGGAAAAAATGCTGCTAAGTAAGAATGCTTTCAAAAATAGAAGTGTTACTAGTTTTCATTTATCAATTAACAAAATAAGTAAAAAGTAAATGATCAAAAGAGAGATCTAAATCAAATCAATATTTGGTGTGACCACCCTTTGCCTTCAAAACAGCATAAATTCTTCTAGGTACACTTGCAACATTATCATTAGAGGAGATTTTAATGATAATGTTTCCTGATTTAGAATCATCTATACCTTCAAGAAGTTATTTTCTATTCACATTATAAAAGAAAGATACTTAGATGTCTGGCGACAAAAGAGACTACGCCTTTTTCTCAACACCACATAACTCCAACTCTAGAATTGGCATGTTTCTTATCAGCAGACAAGATCTCGTTAAAACTAAAAATCCCTTGATTGGCTTTATAACATGTTCAGATTATGCAACAATATCTATGGAAGTTATAGAACAATATTAAGGCCCATTAATCCCTTTATGGCATTTATAGTAGTACATTGGTAATCACCCTGATTACAGTGATAAGCACAAAAATGCACTTAAAGAGGACCTTTCACCGATTCTTACCCTATGAACTAACTATACAGATATGTAGAGCGGCGCCCGGGGATCTCACTGCACTTACTATTATCCCCGGGCGCCGCTCCGTTCTCCTGTTATGCCCTCCGGTATCTCCGCTCACTAAGTTATAGTAGGCGGAGATACCAGTCCCTAAGTTATGGTAGGCGGAGTCTGCCCTAGCGCTGGCCAATCGCAGCGCAGAGCTCACAGCCTGGGAGGTTATTTTCTCCCAGGCTGTGAGCTCTGCAATGCGATTGGCCAGCGCTAGGGCAGACTCCGCCTACCATAACTTAGGGAACGGAGATACCGGAGGACATAGCAGGAGAACGGAGCGGCGCCCGGGGATAATAGTAAGTGCAGGGAGATCCCCGGGCGCCGCTCCACATGTATGTATACTTAGTTCATAGGGTAAGAATCGGTGAAAGGTCCTCTTTAACCCCTTTAAGACCGGGCGAATTTTTGATTTTTTCATTTTCATTTTTACTCCCAGCCTTCCCAAAGTCATAACTTTTTTATTTTTCCATTCATATAGCCATATGGAGCTTGTTTTTGGCAGGACAAATTGTATTTCTAATGGCACCATTTACGGTTGCATACAATGTAGTGGGAAGCAGGAAAAAAATTCCAAATGGGGTGGAATTACAAAAACAAAACAAAACCAAAAAAAACATAATTCTGCCACAGTTTTATGGGTTTTGTTTTACAGCGTTGCCTTTGTGGTAAAACTGACCTGTTACTTTAATTCTACAGGTCATCGTCCATTTTTTTTTTTTCCGTTTTGCTGTTTGTCGTATTGTATAAATATTTTAATATTTTAAAGTATGAGCGTTTTCGCACGCGACGATGCCCATGATGTTTATTTTTTTTAATTGTCTATGTATTTATTTTTTGGGGAAGGAAAGGGGGGATTATTTGAATTTTTATATATTTTTCTTTTTTTATATTTTGAAAATGTTTTCTTTTTTTTACACTTTTCAACAGTTCCCATAGTAAACTATAACAAGCAATCATTAGATTCTGTCTCTCATTGTATCCCAATGCATTGGCATTGGAGTCTATGACAAATACACTAAGGGGGTCATTTATTAAGACCGGCATCTTAGACGATGGTCTTAATAACCCCATGTGGTGGATCCGCCAAAGTTATGTAGAGGCACCAGCCTCTACATAACTTCGGTTCATCCACTGCCAGTCTAAATGTAAACCAGCTTCCTTATGCGCAGAAAATTATAAATGAAACAGGCCTGCTGGCCCTTCCCTGCCCAAATCACAGGCCGGCTCTCCACAGGAACTAATGTACGACAGCCTCCTGTCACTCAGTAGGACAGAGGCTGCCGCACACACTATCCAGCAACCCTGATTCTTGCTAGGGGAAGCCGATGCACGGCTTGGAGCATGTGCTCCTGTTTTTTTACCACCCAGATGCCGTGGTGACATTTGATCACGGCATCTGAGGGGTTAAATATGTGCGATCGATATTATCGTCGATTGCACACATCGGTTGCCTAAAACAGCAGACACCCTTTGGTTATGGTGCCCGTGAGTGGATGCCATATTTAAAGTCCCGACCAGCAACGTATATAGTCGTATGGAGGTTGGGAACTGGTTAAAGAATACTTCTCCTTTAACGCCACCCATAACAATAACCTCTTTTTTATTTGGAATGCACACAGAATTTTCAAACAAACAGTGCAAATAAGTAAAGAAAGAAAATAAGATATTTCACATATTACAACAGAATTAACCAATTTAGAAAATAAAAATAGACAACATCCTAATTCTACTGACACTGATAACATTAAAAAACCATCAAAGATTGGAACCGCATTGGGAATGCCCGCATTGCTGAGAGAAATTAAAACATTTAATAGATGCAAAGGAGCAATGGGGGTGTTGCAGTTGCATCTAGAGATATAGCTTTCTCTGCAACTTCAAGCTGTTATTTCTTTTAATGTTGATGATTATGGCTTACAGCTAATGAACACCCAAAAGTCAGTATCTTAGAAAATTTGAATATTGTGAAAAAGTTCAATATTGTAGACTCAGGGTGTCACACTCTAATCAGCTAATCATCACAAATCACTTGCAAAGGTTTCCTAAGCCTTTAAATAATCCTTCCGTCTGGTTCAGTAGGCTACACAATCATGGGGAAGACTGCTGACTTAACAGTTGTCCAGAAGACAAGTCATTAACACCCTCCACAATCGGAGGTGTTACAAATATAAATTTAAATATATACAGTGGGATGCGAAAGTTTGGGCAACCTTGTTAATCATCATGATTTTCCTGTATAAATCATTGGTTGTTACGATAAAAAATGTCAGTTAAATATATCAAATAGGAGACACACACAGTGATATTTGAGAAGTGAAATGAAGTTTATTGGATTTACAGAAAGTGTGCTATAATTGTTTAAACAAAATTAGGCAGGTGCATAAATTTGGGCACCACAAAAAAGAAATGAAATCAATATTTAGTAGATCCTCCTTTTGCAGAAATTACAGCCTCTGGATTCTGGTTGAAGGTATTTTGGACCATTCCTCTTTACAAAACATCTTTAGTTCATTCAGGTTTGATGGCTTCCGAGCATGGACAGCTCTCTTTAAGTCACACCACAGATTTTCAATTATATTCAGGTCTGGGGACTGAGATGGCCATTCCAGAACGTTGTACTTGTTCCTCTGCATAAATGCCTTAGTGGATTTTGAGCAGTGTTTAGGGTCGTTGTCTTGTTGAAAGATCCAGCCCCGGCGCAGCTTCAGCTTTGTCACTGATTACTGGACATTGGTCTCCAGAATCTGCTGATACTGAGTGGAATCCATGCGTCCCTCGACTTTGACAAGATTCCCAGTCCCTGCACTGGCCACACAGCCCCACAGCATGATGGAACCACCACCATATTTTACTGTAGGTAGCAGGTGTTTTTCTTGGAATGCTGTGTTCTTTTTCCTCCATGCATAACGCCCCTTGTTATGGCGAAATAACTCAATTTTAGTTTCATCAGTCCACAGCACCTTATTCCAAAATGAAGCTGGCTTGTCTAAATGTGCTTTAGCTCACCTCAAGCGGCACTTTTTGTGCTGTGGGCAGAGAAAAGGCTTCCTCTGCATCACTCTCGCATACAGCAACTCCTTGTGTAAAGTGCGCGAATGGTTGAACGATGCACAGTGACTCCATCTCCAGCAAGATGATGTTGTAGGTCTTTGGTGCTGGTCTGATGGTTGACTCTGACTGTTCTCACCATTCGTCGCTTCTGTCTGTCCGAGATTTTTCTTGGTCTGCCACTTCGAGTTTTAACTTGAACTGAGCCTGTGGTCTTCCATTTCCTCAATATGTTCCTAACTGTGGAAACAGACAGCTGAAATCTCTGAGACAGCTTTCTGTATCCTTCCCCTAAACCATGATGGTGAACAATCTTTGTCTTCAGGTCATTTGAGAATTGTTTTCAGACCCCCATGTTGCTACTCTTCAGAGAAAATTAAAAGAGCAGGGAAACTTACAATTGACCCCCTTAAATACTCTTTCTCATAATTGTATTTACCTGTGTATGTAGGTCAGGGGTCACTGAGCTTACCAAGCCAATTTGAGTTCCACTAATTAGTTCTAAAGGTTTTGGAATCAATAAAATGACAACAGTGCCCAAATTGATGCACCTGCCTAATTTTGTTTAAACAATTATAGCACACTTTCTGTAAATCCAATAAACTTCATTTCACTTCTCAAATATCACTGTGTGTGTCTCCTATATGATATATTTAACTGACATTTTTTATCGTAACAACCAACGATTTATACAGGAAAATCATGATGATTAACAAGGTTGCCCAAACTTTCGCATCCCACTGTATATATATATATATATATATATATATATATATACTGCAAAGTAAGAATGCTTTAAAAAACAGTGTTAATAGTTTGTTATCGTCAATTAATAAAATGCAAAGTGAATGAACAAAAGAGAAATCTAAATCAAATCAATATTTGGAGTGACCGCCCTTTGCCTTTGAAACACTTTTTAACTTTAACTGTTTGATATTCTAATGCATTGAAATGCAGAACTGAGATGTATGATAGTTTTTAAGGGATGATGTGCTTCTGAGTTAATAAACTAATGTAGCCATGTACAGTATGTAAGTTATTGAGGGGTATTTAATTAAAGGGTTGTCCAAGATTATAAAAAATCTCAGACAAGCCCGGCAGTAGTATCATCTTATACCCACCCCTTTCTCCAGTGCTGTTCTTGGCAGCCCTGGTCTGGTTCCCCTGCCGCTGCTTGTTTACAAACCGCACACTGAGGACAATGAGAGGCTGCAGAGTCACATGTCATACAGCTGCATGTCACTATGCACATAAGGACACTGTGATGTATGATATGCAGGTTCACAGAACATCACTACTGCAGCCATTCACTGACCTCAGCCCTAGGGTGCCATCACACGACCATCTGAATTTTGCGGTCCGCAAAACGCGGATCAGGAAAATTTTTAGATGACGTCTGTGTGACGTCTTTGTTGCATCTGTTTTTCTTGTGGACCCATTGTAACAATGCCTATTCTTGTCCATAAAATGGATAAGAGTAGGACATGTTCTATCTTTTTTGCGGGGCTACAGAAAGGAGATACAGATGTGGACAGTACACAGTGTGTCCCACTGGGGGCCTTAAACCACTGAGAAAAAGATTCTCTGCAACATTCACCTGTTGTATACCGGCATGTCCTCCGCTGCAGTTTGTTTACAAGCAACAGGCAGGGTGCACCTAGCTTTTCTTCTGCCTGAGGCAAACATACAGGGTAATACAGCGCCCCATACCTCTTACATCCAGTGCCGTCTCCTTTAATGTAGATGTTCTCTTTCCTCATCTTCTCCTTTCAGACCTTCAGACCAGACCACCATTTTTCAGACATTTCTCGTTTCTGCAGTTTGACAAAAAAAAAAGCTTAGTTTACTACTTTTCCATCATCCTCCCATCTTCTGGACAAATCATCATACCACCCCCAATACTGTGCCACTGTGTTCCCCAATATTATACTGCAGAAAAAGATAAACCCCCTGATAATACTAGTGCCATGAAGATAGTGCCCTTCAATAATTTTTGGCATGCAGTGTCCTAAAATAACTGGGCCCAGCAAATAGCCCCTGACACTAATAGTGTAAACATAACGTCCCTCAAAAATAATTGTGGTAAGCTGATACTGTGCCAAGGTGGCCCCACAGTAATAGTGCTCCCAAAAGTCCCACCAATAGTAATAATTCTCTGCTAGAGCACACATGGTAGTAATAGTGCTCCTACAGTGCCCCCAACTTGTCCCCACTGTGCCCCAGAAGTAATAATGCTCCCATAGTGCCCATACTAGTAATCATATTCCCCATAGACCCCTAGTAGTAATAAAGCCCACCATAATGCCCCCTCAGTAGTAATAATTCTCCTCATAATGTGACAGTACAAAAAATGCCCCCTTATAATATGTGCCAGGGCAAAAAATACCCCCTTTAATACCCCCAAGTGAACTAATGTCCCCATAGTGCCCCCATAATGTGCCAGTATAAAATGCCCCTATACAGTGCCCCAGTAGATGCCCTCAGTGTCCCCCATAATTTGCAAGTATAAAATACTCCTTAGTGCCCCCTGTAGATGACCCCATAGAAATCATCTCCCCCCTGGTGCCCCCCATAATGTACCAATATAAAATGCCCCTAAATAGTGCCCCAGTAGATGCCCTCAGTGTCCCCCATAATTTGCAAGTATAAAATACTCCTTCTTAGTGCCCCCCGTAGATGACCCCATAGTAATCATCTCCCCCCTTCCCAATAGTACCCACTAAAATGTGTCCCTGTATAAACTGCCCCAATACAGAGCTCCCCATATAAAATACCCCTTCTTTGTGGCCTCAGTAGATGCCCCCATAGTGCCCTCCAATAATGTGCCAGTAAGAAGTGCCCCCATAGTGCCACCCAATAATGTGCCAGTAAAAAGTGCCCCCATAGTGCCCCCCAATAATGTGCCAGTAAGAAGTGCCCCCTTAGATGCCCCCCAATAATGTGCCAGCAAGAAGTACCCCCATAGATGCCCCCTTAGATGCTCTCCAGTCATGTGCCAGTAAGAAGTGCCCCCGTTAGATGCCCCCCAATCATGTGCCAGTAAGAAGTGCCCCCCAAATCATGTGTCAGGAAGAAGTCCCCTCCCATACATGTGCCAGTAACAAGTCCCCTCCCATACATGTGCCCATACATGATTGGGGGAATCATGTCCCAGTAACAAGTGCCCCACCAATCATGTGCTAGCAACAAGTGCCCCCATAGCGCTCTTTTCCTGTATTGTACCATATAAAAAAATAAGCCCACATACTTACCTCCATCAGGCTGGCAGCGATGCGATGCAGACCTCTTCCGGCCTGTGTCCTGTGCTGTACGGCTCAGGTGGTGCGCGCCGCCTGCACCGGCCTATGATAGGCTGCAGGCACTAGGCCTGCAGCCTATCAGAGGAACGGAAAAGGGAAACGCCTCTCCGCTGCCCCACACCATCCATCTGTATCGCTGTCCTGAGGAAGGCGATACAGATGATTATGGAGATGAGTGCTTCCACAGTGGAAGCGATCATCTCCATGTTCCCTGCCGCCACCCCCCACTTGTCACCAGGGCTGCGCTGCCTCAGGCAATCACCTCACCTCGCCAAATTGGCGGTGCGGCCCTGGCAACAGGAGGCCTGCACCAGCATTACGGAGAATGGCGCTGAAGAAAGTGGTGAATATAAGAAGCTTTTTTTTATTTTTGGTTATTGAAGGGCTTCGTCCAAGATTTTTTATTATCTTGGAAACCCCTTTAAAGGTGTATTCCCATCTCAGACAATGGGGGCATATCGTTAGGATATGCCCCCATTGTCTGATAGGTGTGGGTCCCACCTCTGGGACCTGCACCTACATTGGGAACGGATCCCTGAAGGCTGTGGAGGGCTCACTGCGCATGCGCGCTCTGGCTCGGCTATTTCCGTTGGCCCCGTAGAAATTAATGAGACCAGTTGCCGCTCAAGCATGGTGCGCTCCTATTAACTTCTGTAGGGAAAGCGCTTGGCGGTGGCCTGACCTGGGAAAAAACAGAGTCCTCGAGCCACCACCTTCCGCGCTCCGTTCTCGGAGTAGGTGCGTTATGCCCCCATTGTCTGAGATGGGAATACCCCTTTAAGGGGTTTTCTCAGACAAGCCCTGTCCATATGCCCGGTATATGAGTATTATACAAAGGTCTTCCATGCTCAAATGTGAGTGGAGAGCCACTAAGTAAGTGGACTCAGCCCAGACAAATATTGAATGAACATCTATTCATTTCAATGGGTTTCATCGTTTTCTCTGCATTGGCTGCTGCCAAATTGTGAGGCTGACAGAACTTTTGCGGGTGGTAACAGCTGATCACTGGGTCTTCCTGGAGCCAGAACCACAGCAGTCTGATTGCTGAAGCAGCTGTATCCAGAGGTAGGGTTGTTGTGATGAAACAACCCCTTTCTTGGGCACAAGAATCTAGAGAGATCTGTAGGGTCTGTTGCTTAGATGTCTCTTGGATTACAGCCTTTCCCAATTTAAACTGAAAGAAGTTGTTAGGGGCTGATTGGACACAGAGCTCTGACAATGATGTGTGTGTATTTATTTGCTTTTTCTAATGCATACAGCACTTCTCCATTATGCAGCAATGACTTTACTGTGCTAGCTATTAGATGTGCATTGTCTTATTTTTTTCTTTTCTAAACCAGGATTCTAAAGCTTATTTCCACTTGTTGAGGGAGATTGCCCCTAAGGACGGCTTCATAGACTTCTCTGGTTTCAATGTAAGTTTACACTTTTAATCTTTCACTCTTTTTTTAGAACTGTATTTGTTATAGACAAAACATTAGGTGGAAATTTACTAAAACTGACATTTCCTACACTTATTTTAGTCCAAAGCGTGCCATACCAATATACAACAAAGTAAAATTTGTCAAATCTTTGACTTTTTATGTGCCAGAAAATCTATGAGCTGGTACACATTTGTGCTATAAATTTCACCAGTCATAGTATATCTGTTGGGCCACAGGACTTCCGGCTCCTCCGCTTAAGGGTCCATTCACACGACCGCAGGCCGTCCTTGTCTGTATTGCAGAGTGCAAACACAAAAGGGGGGGAGGGGTCAGCACATCCCAATGCGCAGGTGCACGTTGCTTGTGGCTGCAAATATACAGTACAGACCAAAAGTTTGGACACACCTTCTTATTCAAAGAGTTTTCTTTATTTTCATGACTATGAAGGCATCAAAACTATGAATTAACACATGTGGAATTATATACATAACAAACAAGTGTGAAACAACTGAAAATATGTCATATTCTAGGTTCTTCAAAGTAGCCACCTTTTGCTTTGATTACTGCTTTGCACACTCTTGGCATTCTCTTGATGAGCTTCAAGAGGTAGTCCCCTGAAATGGTTTGCACTTCACAGGTGTGCCCTGTCAGGTTTAATAAGTGGGATTTCTTGCCTTATAAATGGGGTTGGGACCATCAGTGGCGTTGAGGAGAAGTCAGGTGGATACACAGCTGATAGTCCTACTGAATAGACTGTTAGAATTTGTATTATGGCAAGAAGAAAGCAGCTAAGTAAAGAAAAACGAGTGGCCATCATTACTTTAAGAAATAAAGGTCAGTCAGTCAGCCGAAAAATTGGGAAAACTTTGAAAGTAAGGGCTATTTGACCATGAAGGAGAGTGATGGGGTGCTGTACCAGATGACCTGGCCTCCACAGTCACCGGACCTGAACCCAATCGAGATGGTTTGGGGTGAGCTGGACCGCAGAGTGAAGGCAAAAGGGCAAACAAGTTCTAAGCATCTCTGGGAACTCCTTCAAGACTGTTGGAAGACCATTTCAGGGGACTACCTCTTGAAGCTCATCAAGAGAATGCCAAGAGTGTGCAAAGCAGTAATCAAAGCAAATGTGGCTACTTTGAAGAACCTAGAATATAACATATTTTCAGTTGTTTCACACTTGTTTGTTATGTATATAATTCCACATGTGTTAATTCATAGTTTTGATGCCTTCATAGTCATGAAAATAAAGAAAACTCTTTGAATGAGAAGGTGTGTCCAAACTTTTGGTCTGTACTGTACATCTGACAAACACAGTGCAACAGCACTCTACAAACCAAAAGTAGAGTACAGAAGTATATTACATTGCAAATGCTATGCTAATAACTTAGAGATGCTTAGCAAATACATTTTGTACAAAATCATTTGAGCCCGTCTGCCGCACGCCAAGGCGATCTCTATAAGACGGGTCCTAACACTAAAGCTCACCTGTTGGATGCCATAACAGCGACCATGAAATCCAGGAAGTGCAGGTCCCACATGCATGCTGGGCCCCTTTTGATTTATATCTGTGTGGAGACAAAATGGCCTTCATTGAATGCAGGGACTACAAATACCAGAATGCATGCTGAGCAAACTATATACTCATGCTAATTAAAAATCAGCCTGTGAGGCAGAAGAGGGGCTAAAGGAGTGCACGACCATAGGAGTCAGCAACAACTCCAATATATATAATACTACAAACACAAAAGGGGGGAGGGGTCAGCACATCCCAATGCGCAGGTGCACGTTGCTTGTGGCTACAAATATACATCTGAAAAACACATAGTGCAACAGCACTCTACAAACCAAAAGTAGAGTACAAAAGTATATTACATTGTAAATGCTATGCTATGCTAATAACTTAGAACTTCTAAGTTATTAGCATAGCATAGCATTTGCAATGTAATATACTTTTGTACTCTACTTTTGGTTTGTAGAGTGCTGTTGCACTATGTGTTGTAGAGTGCTGTTGCACTATAAACTTTTGGTTTGTAGAGTGCTGTTGCACTATGTATTGCAGAGTGCAAACGGCGGCTCTGCAATATACCGGGACCAGCCGTTTGAATTATTCAAGTCAATGGGTCCGCAATCCTCAAGATACAGATAATCAAGGAGGTCCCACAGATGCTAAATTGGGTTCAAGTCTGGGGAATTAGGGGGCTATGGGAGTACTTGGAAGTCTTAGTCATGCTCTTCCAACCAATGTTGGACATTTCTATCTATGTGAGATGTTGCATTGTCTTGCTGAAAGATCCCATCTGCCCCAGGCAACACAATATGGGTGTATGTCATCTGCAAGGATGGATTTATACCCAGATCGGTTGAGCGTGCCTTCCACATGGATGAGTGGGCCCAAAAATGCCATGATGACATTCTTTAGACCATAGCGCTGCCAGACCAGGTTGTGTTCTTCCAGTGATGGTTGCAAGCTGTTTGTTCTCTGATGTTTTTTGCCTGACATGCTAATGTCCATCCATTCGATGAAGAAGAAAACATGACTCATCAGAGAAGACAACTCTTTGCCATCCAGCGGAGGTCCAATTCCGATACTGGTGTGAAAATGTAAGCCTTTTCTGCCAATGCAACTTCGTTAGCAGAGGTGCGGTGACCATTTGTCGGCTTTGAAGACCCATACGCAGTAGGTTTCACTGACTTGTTGTTTTAGACACACGTCTGGTAGCACCATGGTTCATTTTGGTGGTGAGCTGCTCTACTGCAGCGTGTCGGTTCGTCCTAACGCACCTTCGTAGCCGACGTTCACCTCTCACATCAATGGCACGTGGTTCTCCGCAGTTTCCATGTTGATTATTTGCAATGTTACCATTTTTCCACTCACAATACACTTTCACCACAGCAGCATGTGAACAGTTCTCAAAATACTTTAAAAAAATACTAGTTTTAAAAATACTCTCTTGCCCGAAAGCCAACAATCACCCCAGAAATCCCCCCTTTTACCCATGACAGCAATTAGGGATATGTGTGCAGACAGCCTATCACAATACCTTATAATACCGACCAAGCCATTTCATGACATGTGACTTCCTTCATGAGCTGTGCCCTGCCAACATCGAAAGTAGGAAGTGGTCATAACAATGGGGCTCGCCTGTGTATTTTATTACCTCGATAATGCTGTTTCCTCTGGTAGTGTGGCACGATCCTACCTTACAGAAACACGTGAGTAGGTTTACAGGATTTCTAAGAAATTCCTATAAGCATGTATGGCAGGCAAATGTACAAACTTTAACTTAAAGCCTAATATGTGGATATGATGTAATAAAACTAACGGGATATAAAAAATTGGTCTTGTTTTGGTAGGAGCCTAATGATCTGAAAAGGGCTAATTACATGCTTAACCAAGCAGACAAACTGGGCTGCAGACAATTTGTGACACCATCAGATGTCGTTTCTGGAAACCCTAAACTGAACTTGGCTTTTGTAGCAAATCTGTTTAATATGTACCCAGCTCTGAACAAAGTCAACGGTTATGATTTCCTGAACCAAATAGAAGGTAAGATAAATGACACAAATTCATGGATGTAATAAAGGTTTTATTGTACAGGCTCTGCTGTAATATATTTCCACATCACTAAGGAAAGAGAGCACACTTTACTGGGAGAGGTTGGGACATATCAAGCTTGTACAATGGGAAATCAACCAAGCAAAATGCACCAGAGAGTGCACTGTAAATTGCGGCAAAGATGAAGTACATGGGATGCCCCAAATTTATGGGCTTTGACACTTTTTATCCCTATATTGTCAGTTGTGAAAAACCATGTGAAAGAAGTGAAATGTACCTGATTTACTAAAGATCTGCATTTTGTGCTCAAATTATTGGTGTACAAGTACGGTTCATGATGTAAGGAATAGACATGTCTAACATGCCCAGTTGTGTCAAATACTGTATATTTTGCAATGTACACCATTTGGATAATACTAATTGCCATTAGCAGACACGACTTTAACCAATATATATTTTTTTTTACAAAAAGGGTCAGTATGGTTTTAAAAAATAATTGACGTCATACCTCACTGATCCCCCTCCAATCCTGTTCTTTTACAGGCAGCACCGTGGCTCAGTGGATGAGCACTGTTCCTTTGTGGTGCTGGGGTCCTGGATTTGAATCAAGGGCAACATCTGCATGGAGTCTGTATGTGCTTCCCATGTTTGCATGGGTTTCCTCCAGCACTCCAAAAACATGCACATTTGTAATTTATATTGTCAGCCACAATGGGGACCGAGACTGATGGCAGTAACGATAATCTCTGTATTATGTAAGTGCTATACAAATGAATAAAATAAATCAATCATAAAATATAATGACACTTCTCCTGGTCCCTGACTGTGTCTGCCTCCTGGACTTCTCAACATGAAAGTGTGACTGCTCAGCCAGTTTCCAGCTATGGTGGGTCAGCGCTGCAACCAGTCATTGGTTGAAAGGTCACATTTTCTGTCAAGAGGGACAAGGAAGTAGAGCCCGGCAGGAAGGGGGAAGCTTAGGAACAGGAGTAGCAGAGGGATCAACGAGGTGAGTATGACTTTTTTTTTTTTAAGACATTCTGATCTTTTTATTTATTTTTTATCTTACTAGCTGGAGAACCCCTTTGATTGACAAATCATTACCCTTTATCTAGTTTATATTTCAATACAATATCTATGAAAAAACAAAATTGTGAAGGTGGTTCAACAGACAGATGTCCTAATCATGGTGTTAGAGACTTGAACTTGCAACTATGAAGGTGGGCAGAATTTGGTCTCATTCAGGCCCTTAAGCAGTTTTTGTGCCACCGAATTCTGCCTCTATCAGTGCTTCTAAGGAAGAACACCTCTGTAATGACATGCCACAACACAGGGGTATGGTTTGAGCATATACCCGTAGATTTCTACAGGTAACATGTCTGTGTCATATGTGGGTTCCATACCACCTTACAGTGCCAAGAAACATGCTTTATTTTATTTTGGGTTAGAAGTGATCACAGATATCTGGATCTACAGTTCTTTTATATTAGCATATTTTTTAATTCTGTTTTTCTATTTAATCCGTGGACCATAGATATCACTCTCACATATGTAGTAGGTACAGTATATTAAGATTTGCTTGATCTGTTCTAGAGTGATGTTGCTATAACCCTTTGCATGAGACACCTGGTTTAAAAGATAATTTCTACCTTCCGTACATGGCACATACTTGCTTTAAAATCTAATTCCACAGCTGGAATGTATCCCAGTTCTCTATATTCTGCAATGCATACTCACACGGGTCCAGGAGGCTGAGATTTGTGTTACTGTCTTTACTAGGCTTTAATAAATATGACTTATTAACTGCTTAGATTATTTCATATCAGCTGAGAATAGATACATGAAATATGCATGCTTTTCTATTATTTCATGTTTATTTGTTGGGCTGTCCAGCTTGTGGGATATTAGGCAGGTTGATATAGATTTGTCAACAGGCAAAATCTGAAACTATTTTGAATTTTATGTTTATTATTGTAAAATATACTCATTTTCTATTCTATAATATTTTGTTCATAAAATGCTTATAAAGCTAAAGTTTTTTTTTCTTGACTTTAGTATTGATCTCCTGTCTCATGGTAGGCCATCAATATCCGAAGACTATATCTATCACCCCCGAGGACTAGCTGACTGAAGCAGCCGCAGCTCTCTGGCGAGCGTCGCTTCCCCTTCTTTGTTAGTCAGGCACAGTGCTATATGTTTTTTAGTGGCTATGCGTGGTATTACAGCCCACTGATGCAAAGTCCCATCCACACAGTTACATAATAGAGGGCCTTTGCCCCCTCAGTCAGCTGATCAGTGGGGGTGCTCTGAGTCTGACCCCCACAGATCTGATATTGATGGTCTATCCTAAGGAAAGGTCAATAAAATGAAAATCCCTTTAATAGTAAAATGTGATTTTATCAGACTCCGTTAAGTGTCTTCAGAATTCCTATGAGTTTGTTATTTTTAGATGCTATTGGTTGTGAATTGGATTATTGTCATTGCCTGTTGCTGAATCTAGACCCATACTTTGCTTGCCTTTTTTGAAATTGATGCCCTGTGCATGCTCAATGTATTTATTATAGTATAAATTCAGGTTGTCATTCAGTTTCCGTTTCCAGGGGATATATTATAACTCTATGGATTGACTACAGGGTCCCCGTGATAAATGGGTGGGTTAACTTAATGCGTTTATATGCTGGGTCTGACATTTAACGGGAGTCTTTGACCTAATCTGACAATTTTAGGCCGCTTAGATCAGGTTATAGACTGTTTGGCCCCCATTACAATGGTACCTCTGTTGTCTGTGTCCCTCGTCGAGATTGTGAAAAATACACTTTATAAACTTATGGAAATGAGCTAGGGTTGTCTGGGGTATTCCTATAGAAAAAGAAACAGTTTAACCTGTATTAGAAGGCGACATTTACTAACGTGAGCGCATAAATGATACCAAAATGTGACGCATCTAGGTTTAGAGAAATTCTCAGTGCCTAGCTTGACAAGGGGTGTGGCTTCATTGAAAGGGGAGTGGTCTGTGATGCACCAAAATTGTACCACAATTCTGGTGTAAAATTCTGTTTCAAACGAAGTTAAAAATAGTTGATGTAAAGTTAGCCAAAAGTTTCTTGCCATGCACCAAATGTATCATCCAGCCTGAGCCACTTAAGAAATTGGGAGCATGTCTAGACAGCCTGTCTAAATTTATGCCAACATTGTGTCCCATTGTGTAATATTAAGATGGCATAGTATGTTAATCACTGTATAAAATGATCATTTCTAAATGTAATTGTTTATTGCTAGTTACATCACTGATCTAGTCCCATTTTGCTGGGGTATAGAGTCTAATTGGATTTTAGAATTTGGAAGAGAGGAAGGGATGGCCCAACTAAATACAAAAGGGATTGAATGGTGTCACTGCAGACAGCTGTTAACATGCTGGTCAAGTATGCCCTCAATTCTGAATATATTGCCCATGTTTCACTGTGGAAACCACACATACAGGCATCATCCATTTACCTTCTCTCTGTGTAAGGAAGGCATGGTGGTTACCTCCAAAATTGTCAAATATGGGCTCATCAGACCACTGGTCTTTATGTGCGCTGCTTCTGGTCCTTGGTCCAAGCAAGCCTTTCTCTATTCTCCCTCACTAGTGCTTTTCTTGCAGCAGTTCTACCATAGTAGCCTAATTCATGCAGTCTCCCTTAAATAGTTGAGATTTATCTGCTGCTTGAATTCATTGCAGCATTCAACTGAATTGTCATCTGATGGGTTGTTGACCTACCATTTTTGAGGCTGGTGGAGATAACTCTTGGTCGGCCTATCATGCGGTGATCTTCATTAGAATCTGTTTCAAAATAGCACTTAAAGAGGATTTATTACCAGGTTTCACAATGCATACTTTAATATACAGATTTCTTAGACCTATTGAGGCTGGTGTACTTACTTTAAAAATCCATGTCAGAATAGTTATGCATTATCCATTAGAGATGTCCCGAACTACTCGCCGGCGAACAGTTCCCGGCGAACATCGCTTGTTCGCGTTCGCCGCGGCGGGCGAACATATGCGATGTTCGGTCCGCCCCCTATACGTCATCATTGAGCAAACTTTGACCCTGTACCTCACAGTCAGCAGACACATTCCAGCCAATCAGCAGCATACCCTCCCTCCCAGACCCTCCCACCTCCAATCAAAAAGCAAGGACAGCATCCATCTTAGATTCATTCTGAAGCTGCAGTGTTACTGAGAGCAGGGAGAGTGCTGCTGCTGCTGATTTAATAGGGAAATCGTTAGCTAGGCCAGTGTTCTGTGTCCACTTCAGTCCTCAAAGACTCATCTGATCTGCTGTAAGGACAGCGTCCTGACAGCACCTCAAAAAGCCCTTTTTAGGGCTAGTACATCAGTCTGCTTTTTTTTTTCTCTCTGTAATCTATTGCAGTTGCCTGCCAGCATGTGTGTCAGGCCCACAGTGTGTACTGTGCCCACTACTGCCAGTGCCCAGTGCCACCGCTCATATCTGGTATCACAGTAACTTGCACGCATAGTACAACAGGGGCCGTCGTGGTCGTGGTGCTGTGATTTCCTTTGGCCCTAGAATAATGCCCAGTGTTCAGAGGCCACGTACCCTGAACTCGAAAAGTTCTGAGGACATAGTTGACTGGCTAACACAGGACACCCAATATTCTACAGCTTCCGCTCGGAACCTTGACGCACCATCCTCCTCCAGCTAAGCTTCGGGCACCTCTCAAGTTACCACTCGCCCGCCTGCCGCCACCACCAACACTAGCACCACAGCCGGTAAACTTGATCTGTCAGAGGGGTTATTTACACATCAGTTGGAAGAAATGAGTAATGCGCAACCATTATTGCCAGAGGATGTAGATAACAGGGATATGTGTCAGTCAGGCAGCATTACACACATGGATGTACGGTGTGATGATGATGATGATGTTGTACCCGCTGCTGCTTCCTTTGCTGAGTTGTCAGATACAAGTGAAGCGGTTGAGTATGACTATGTGTCTGTGGATGTCACGTGGATGCCCGCTCGAAGAGAAGAAGAACAGGGGGAAAGTTCAGATGGGGAGACAGAGAGGAGGAGGAGACGAGTTGGAAGCAGGGGGAGGTCGTTGCAAGGAGCTAGTGGTACAGTCAGACAGCATGTATCGGCACCCGGGGTCAGCCAGACAGCACGCCAATCAACGCATGCTGTTGCCACCACCAGAATGCCGTCATTGCAAAGCTCAGCAGTGTGGCATTTCTTTTGTGTCTGCCTCTGATAACAGCGATGCCATTTGCAACCTGTGCCAAAAGAAACTGAGTCGTGGGAAGTCCAACACCCACCTAGGTACAACTGCTTTGAGAAGGCACATGATCTCACATCACAAACGTCTATGGGATCAACACATGATGAGTACAAGCAGCACACAAACTCAAAGCCACCATCCTCCTCCTGGTCCAGCATCTTCAGGCACGTCAACCACTGCTGTCCTCCTTGCCCCCTCTCAACCATCCGCCACTCCGCCTCTCACCTTCAGCAGTTCCTGCTCATCTGCCCACAGTCAGGTGTCTGTCAAGGAAATGTTTGAGGGTAAGAAGCCAATGTCACAGAGTCACCCCCTTGCCCGGCGTCTGACAGCTGGCTTGTCGGAACTCTTAGCCTGCCATCTTTTACCATACAAGCTGGTGGAGTCTGAGGCCTATGAAAAATTTGTAGCTATTGGGACACCGCAATTTTTTTTCACAAAAGGCAATCCCCAACCTGTACTCTATTGTGGAAAAGGAAGTCATGGCATGTCTGGCACACAGTGTTGGGGCAAGGGTCCATCTGACCACTGATACCTGGTCTGCAAAGCACGGTCAGGGCAGGTATATCACGTACACTGCGCATTGGGTAAACCTGCTGACGGCTGCCAAACATAGAATGCGTGGCTCTGCAGAGGAGTTGGTGACACCGCCACGACTTGCAGGCAGGCCTGCTGCCACCTCCTCTACTCCTCCTACTCCATCCTCTTCCGCTGCCACCTCCTGCTACACATCAACTGCACCCCCCAGCTCCCCAGGGGCTATTCCACATCCCGGATACGACAGTGTCACGCCGTCTTCGGGTTGACTTGCCTGAAAGCAGAGCGTCACACCGGACCAGCACTCCTGTCCGCCCTGAACGCACAGGTGGATCAGTGGCTGACTCCGCACCAACTGGAGTTCGGCAAAGTGGTGTATGACAACGGAAGCAATTTGTTGGCGGCATTGAATTTGGGCAAGTTGACACATGTGCCGTGCATGGCACATGTGTTGAATCTGATTGTACAACACTTTGTGCATAAGTACCCAGGCTTACAGGACGTCCTCAAGCAGGCCAGAAAGGTGGGTGGCCATTTCAGGCATTCCTACACGGCCATGGTGCACTTTTCAGATATTCAGCGGTGAAACAACATGCCAGTGAGGCGCTTGATTTGCGACAGTCCGACACGTTGGAATTCAACACTCCTAATGTTTGACCGCCTGCTCCAAAAAGGAAAAAGCTGTCAATGAGTATTTGTATGACCGGGGTGCTAGGATAGCCTCTGCGGAGCTGGGTATTTTTTTGCCACGTTACTGGACGCTCATGCGCAATGCCTGTAGGCTCATGCGTCCTTTTGAGGAGGTGACAAACCTAGTCAGTTGCACCGAAGGCACCATCAGCGACATCATCCCATTTGTTTTCTTCCTTGAGCGTGCCCTGCGAAGAGTGCTGGATCAGGCCGTAGAGGAGCGTGAAGAGGAAGAGGAAGAGTTGTGGTCACCATCACCACCAGAAACAGCCTTATCAGCATCGCTTGCTGGACCTGCGGCAACGCTGGAAGAGGAGTCTGAGGAAGAGGAGTCAGAGGAGGAATGTGGCTTTGAGGAGGAGGAAGACCAACCACAGCAGGCATCCCAGGGTGCTTGTTGTCACCTATCTGGTACCCGTGGTGTTGTACATGGCTGAGGGGAAGAACAGACCTTCAATGAGATCAGTGAGGACGAGGAACGGGACATGAGTAGCTCGGCATCCAACCTTGTGCAAATGGGGTCTTTCATGCTGTCCTGCCTGTTGAGGGACCCTCGTATAAAAAGGCTGAAGGAGAATGACCTGTACTGGGTGGCCACGCTACCGGTATAAGCAGAAAGTGCCTGAAATGTTAGCAAATTACCAGAAGTCGGAAAGGATGCAGCAGTTCCAAAACAAGTTAAAAAGTATGCTTTACACAGCGTATAAAGGTGATGTCACAGCACAACGGGAATCTAACAGGGGAAGAGGTGAAAGTAATCCTCCTCCTACCACGACCACGCCGGCAAGGACAGGGATCTTTACAGACGTGTTGTTGATGGAGGACATGCAGAGCTTTTTAAGTCCTACGTATCGCCACAGCCCTTCGGGGTCCACCCTCAGAGAACGACTCGACCGACAGGTAGCAGACTACCTCGCCTTAACTGCAGATATCGACACTCTGAGGAGCGACGAACCCCTTGACTACTGGGAGTGCAGGCTTGACCTGTGGCCTGAGCTATCCCAATTCGCGATAGAACTTCTGGCCTGCCCCGCTTCAAGTGTCCTGTCAGAAAGGACCTTCAGCGCAGCAGGAGGTATTGTCACTGAGAAGAGAAGTGGCCTAGGTCAAAAAAGTCTAGATTACCTCACCTTTATTAAGATGAATGAGGCATGGATCCCGAAGGGACTGACAGTGGGGGATGCATTTGACTAAAAAAGGCCTGATGAGATGCCTTGGGCTATAAAATGGTCCACACGCTGCTGTATTTAACCTCTGCATGCCGGATGACTTGCGTGACTTCTCCGCCACCAACTAGGGTTCAAGCCGCAATGTTTTAGTGCACTTTCTGCCTGGAAAATATTAATTTTTCCGGCCGCTGCTGTAGCAGCGGCTGCAACAATACCTAATTTTTCAGGCATGTGTACATGCCTAATTTTTCTGGCCTCTGGTGCTGCACTGTGGCTGCAAAAACAAAACAAACAAAAAAAGACACATACATGTGTCAATTCCCCTTCGTGATCGTTACCTTGTTGTGGTGAAGGGGCTTGCGTATCACAATGAATCACCTCTATGAGTGTGTTGGCAATGGCAATGTTGGCACACCCCAGATGAGATAAGGTCGTTGCTTCATTGTGAACAGACCAAAAGCGATCGGCTGGATAATTTTGCATAGAAAAAACATTAATTTTCTTTGTGATCATCTAAGGTGATCATTAAAGCCTACTTAGCCAACAATGGGCCCACACTGCAGAATCATTGTTTTCTGGGTCACTTAACTGTCACTGAACTACCTCAGCACGACCATAGGCTTTGAAAAACCGCCATCGACTGCAATCTCCCAAACGTGCGCACGAGCACAGTCATCACTACACCAAGATTGACGCATAGAGGAATAAAATGTATGTCATGAGTGTGTCAACTATTGACAACTCTTTGCGGTTGTCTAAACTCTATTCCATACACGTCCCCTGATAGGAATAGTACTACTTAACATACCACTCATATCGGGTAGCACAGTACATTGCACGGCTCACGCGCAGTGCCCCAAATTGGAAGTAAGAGGACCAACCAAGCATCTTTTTCCATCTCCCGGTTCCTAAAATCTATTCCATACACCGGCCCCTGATAGGGGATGTAACAGGGATTAAACTGATAGGAATAGTACTACTTAGGCTACTTTCACACTAGCGTTCGGAGCGGATCCGTCTGATGTTTCATCAGACGGATCCGCTCCGATAATGCAGACGTTCGCATCCGTTCAGAACGGATCCGTCTGCATTATTACTTAGAAAATTTTCTAAGTCTGAAAGTAGCCTGAGCGGATCCGTTCAGACTTTACATTGAAAGTCAATGGGGAACGGATCCGCTTGAAGATTGAGCCATATGGTGTCATCTTCAAGCGGATCCGTCCCCATTGACTTCCATTATAAGTCTGGACGGATCCGCTCGCCTCCGCACGGCCAGGCGGACACCCGAACGCTGCAAGCAGCGTTCAGGTGTCCTCTCACTGAGCAGAGCGGAGGCTGAGCGCTGGCAGGCGGATGCATTCTCAGTGGATCCGCCTCCACTGAGAATGCATTAGGGCCAGACGGATGCGTTCGGGGCCGCTCGTGAGCCCCTTCAAACGGAGCTCACGAGCGGACACCCAAACGCTAGTGTGAAAGTAGCCTTAACATACCACTCATATCTGGTAGCTCAGGTACATTGCACGGCGCACGCGCCGTGCCCCAAATTGGAAGTAAGAGGGCCAACCAAGCATCTTTTTCCATCTCCCGGTTCCTAAAATCTATTCCATACACGTCCCCTGATAGGGGACGTAACAGGGGTTAAACTGATAGGAATAGTACTACTTAACATACCACTCATATCGGGTAGCACAGTACATTGCACGGCGCACGCGCAGTGCCCCAAATTGGAAGTAAGAGGACCGACCAAGCATCTTTTTCCATCTCCCGGTTCCTAAAATCTATTCCATACACCACACCGGCCCCTGATAGGGGACAAAACAGAGATTAAACTGGTAAGAACAGATTTTTTTAATAAAAAAAAAAAAAGAGGACAGCCTCTGCGGACCTGGGTATTTTTTGGCCACGTTACTGTTCGCTCATGCACAATGGCTGTAGGCTCATGCGTCCTTTTGCGGAGGTGACAAACCTGGTCCGTCAAACCCAAGGCAACATCATCGACCTCATCCCATATGCGTTTTTTCTGGAGCGTGCCCTGCGAAGAGTGCTGGATCAGGCCGTAGATGAGCATGAAAAGGAAGAGTTGTGGTCACAATCACCACCAGAAGCAGCCTTGTCGTCGTCGATTGCTGGACCTGCGGCAACGCAGAGAGAGGAGTCTGAAGAAGAGGAGTCAGAGGAGGAAGGTGGCTTTGAGGAGGTGAAAGACCAACCACAGCAGGCGTCCCAGGGGGCTTGTTGTCACCTTTCGGGGACCCTTGGTGTTGTACGTGGCTGGGTGGAGGAAGAGACCTTCAATGACGTCAGTGAGGACAAGGAACGGGACATTGCTAGCTTGGTATCCAACCTTGTGCAAATGGGGAGTTTGCGGTTGTGCAAATGGACTGTTTGCGGTTGTTTGCGATGCGTTAAACGGGGAGTTTGGTCTGTCATAGTTTGGTCTGTCACTGTGAAGCGGGCGTAACCCTTACACTACCTGATCGATACAACATCATACCTGATGTTTTAAAGCACGTTATTCCAAACAATTTAGGAATGTTAGGTGATTAAAACCCGACTCTGCGTCAACTACGTAATTTTCCATGGGAGTTTTTGCCATGGATCCCCCTCCGGCATGCCACAGTCCAGGTGTTAGTCCCCTTGAAACAACTTTTCCATCATGATTGTGGCCAGAAAGAGTCCCTGTGGGTTTTAAAATTCGCCTGCCTATTGAAGTCTATGGCGGTTCGCCCGTTCACGAACATTTGCGGAAATTCGCGTTCGCCGTTCGCGAACGGAAAATGTTATGTTCGCGACATCTCTATTATCCATTTTGAAAGTTAGGATTCATAAAAAGCTCATCTTAAAAGGGTTGTGCCATGTTTGCAAATTATCCACAGACCCCATTCCCCTGATCTGATTGAATGGCAGGTTATGCATGTGCCCTGTCACTCTATTCATTTTCTATGGGACTGCCGGAGATAGCCAAGTACAGCGCTTGGCTATGGAACTCCGGGAGTCCCATAGAGAACGAAATGGAGCTGTGGATAGGGGATAACTTGCAAACTTGGCACAACCCCTTTATTATCATATCATTAGGACACGGATTTTCAATGTAAGTACACCAGCCTCTTCGGGTATCAATTTAATAATGTACACAGTTTGAATTGTACAATCTAGTGACAGATCCTCTTTAATGGTTTTTGCCACTTGATTCGAAGAACCTTTTAAAGTGCTCGTAGTTTCCAGTTTTATGGTGGTGACTGTGTACATTTAAAAAATGGTGACTGAATAATTAAGATTCAAAATTTTCCTCATATTATTCTAACTTTTAAACCCACCACTCAAACCATAGAGCACATATGGTACTAGTCTTCCAAGCTACTGTTCCATGTTCCTTCAATACCAGAAGATCCCATTTGTACAGCTAATAATGAGTGTTCCACTGCTCCCTGCTTAGTATTTCACATACAGGAGCTCTAAATAATGTGTTATATGGTATATTGTTTAATAATAGTATTTGTCACTCATGAATACAGGGGAAACCAATGAGGAGAGGACATTCCGCAACTGGATGAATTCACTTGGTGTGAACCCGTATGTAAACCACATGTACAGGTAAGTATTTTTCATCACTGTGCTATACGTTTACTTTATTAAGTTAAAATACTGCTTGAATTATTGCATAACTTCAGGTGACTTAGGTTGGTTATAGTTATATTATTGTATTAATGTATCTGAAGTTTATAAGACTTTCTTTTTCCTTTATTTCTAGTGATTTAAATGATTCTTTGGTGATCTTCCAGCTGTATGATCAAATAAGAGTGCCAGTTGACTGGGGTCGTGTTAATAAACCACCATTTTCAGCTCTTGGTGGACATATGAGAAAGGTCTGTGTAGATAGCATATTGTGAGTTATAGCATAATACAACAATATGGCGCCACAATTGAGTGCAGTTTCTTATTATTACTCACCCATATAACTTCCCAAAATAATTCACATAATGGGCGCTTGGGTTGTGTGCACACAGTTTTGCAGTATGTTTTATCTTAAAAACTGATCAAGACGAATCCTATTAATTTCTATAGATGTCCTTATGATTAAGGATATGATTGATGATATACTGATATTTTGGACAAGTACAAGTATTTCATTTGGTGAATGTGTAGATCAGTTAAAGGAACGAGACTGGTCTCGATATACTTCGGAGATTTGTGAATGAACTGTCTTGCTTCTAGGTCTAAACGGGTGTTCTGGGTTATAGATATTGGTGACCTATCCTTAGAGTAGCAGGTCATCAACATCACATCAATGGGGTTCCAAAATGCGGCAACCCCACCAATCAGCTGTTTTCTGCTGTCAGGTGCATAAACTAACACAGGGAACAGTACTGGGTGCACAGCTCCATCAACTGTGTAGTGGCCATGCCAGGTTACTGCAATTCAGTTTTCATTCCGATGAGCAGCAGCAACCAGGCATGGCAAGTACACAGTAGATGGAGCTGTACTTCTGGCTCCATTTGCTAGGCACAGAAAGCTTATCATTTTTCATTTCTAGGACTAGGTAGAAAAATCTAATTTGTATCTGTTACTAGCCTCTACACTAAGAGACAATTCACCATTATCTCCTATATCAAGCGGTATATAGAATTTGGAGGACAGGGTTGATTATTGCCCACGAGTATATTAGCTACGTATCATGGTGTTAGCCAATTGCCCTTTTAGTTTTTTGGGTTATTTAAACAATCTAAATCTCTTTCTAAAGCAGATGAAGTATACCTCTTAGCTTAATTAGTATATTTTCAGGGCAGTGCTACTGATTTCTCTTTTGCCCATACTGGTTCCAAAAAGCAGTAAGAATATATTGGAAAATTACAAAAACTGGATGAATCCCATTGCTGTGCTTTTCTGTACATCACAAAACAATGGAAACTTAATAACTTGGAAATAACAGAGCTTTAATTAAGGCCCCATCACACAACCGTATTTCTTCTTCAAATCTGATCTGCTTTTTTTTGCGGATGAGATGCAGATCAATTCATTTCAATGTGGCTGCAAAAAATGCATGTGCTGTCCGCATCCGTATGTCCGTTTCGCAGCCCTTCAAAATAGATAGAACATGTCCTATTCTTGTCCGTTTTGCAAAAAAAAGGATGGCCATCATTCTTGTCCGCAAAAAAAACAAACAGATGCAACTCGGAATTCATCCGTATTTTTTGCGTATTTGTTAATGCAGAGCACAAAATACATCTGCTCGTGTGAATGCACCCTAATCGACATAACATCTTGAGCCCCTCTATTAGAGTACAGTATATTACTGGACACTTTATGTATGTAGGGGGACATTTCACAAGGAGAGGCTCATTTATGGTTCAATTATGAATAGTGCACTCAATTGCACCAACTTATTACCAACTTAAGTGTCAGTTGTAAGGCCAGAAGTGAGCTCCTTCACAATTGCAGTTCTTTTCTTAGAAGTTGGGGCTGGAGGGAAGTGTGCTATGTGACACAGCTGCATTGCTAAGAGGGTGCCATTGTGTAGGGGCATATTTGGCAATTTAAATTGGCACTTCTGTAAGATGTTAGTTGACTCTATAATACTAGTAATATGCTTAGCAACTGACCACAAATATACCCAGAAATATTTGAACTTTCTTCTACTTACTTATGTATGTCTTCATTTTTCTAGATAGAGAATTGTAATTATGCTGTAGATTTGGGAAAGAACAAGGCAAGATTCTCTTTAGTTGGAATATGTGGGAGTGACCTGCATAGGGGGAACCGCACACTCACACTGGCCCTTATTTGGCAGCTAATGAGGCGGTAAGTACAGCACATAGCCCAAATGTACGCATCCAATCATGCGCTTGTACAATTATCAGAATCAGCATTCTCTTAGATGTAATTTATACAAAATATACATGCAGTGAGCACAGGAGGAGGCTGAGTGGTAGTTGTGGAAGTGATGCCGGTGGTAGCTTCACCTGGCACTTCGTGGGTCATGCAGTGATCGGAGAGGTGCAACCCTTTTTCCTCTCGGGGAACACCTGGAGTTTTGGGGGCTCCTTGTGGTGGCTGGGATGCCTTTGGTGTCAGGCGGATAGGCAGCGGGGGCAAGGCAAACGTTTGGTTGAAGTTATTGCTGCCAAAGGAGGTTCAACTAGTTATTAAATCCAAGGGTTCACATACTTTTTCCACCTGCACTGTGAATGTTTACATGGTGTGTTCAATAAAAACATGGTAACAATTAATTCTTTGTGTGTTATTAGTTTAATCAGACTGTGATTGTCTATTGTTGTGACTTAGATGAAGATCAGATCACATTTTATGACCAATTTGTGCAGAAATCCATATCATTCCAAAGGGGGGTTCACATACTTTTTCTTGCAACTGTGTGTATATATATATATATATATATATATATATATATCTACACACTTTCCTGGTATCTTTTTCTTTGTATTTTCTATTGCCTTTACATACTGTGGTTCTATTCAGTTATTTGAAATACAGCCATTTTGGGCAAACAACTTTAATTGAGGCCTAGTCTGGATCAGTCGGTGTGAGATACACCTTTTATATATGTCACGGTGGAGAGTGGGGGAGACCCCCCAACGTGCGGTGTCAAAGGATAAAAGGGGATCAGCCTGGCCAAAAGGAGTAATAAGGGAGCAGGTCACCTCCTACAGCATCCCTAATCCTCTCCCTGACTCCTCACCGTATGAGTGGACCCCGATAGTAGGACGACTCATACTCAGGATTCCTAGAAACCCTAAGTCGCTCTGGTAATCCCTCACCAAGGAGCAGGGAAGAGACGACCTGTTCATCCCAATAATGGAGGAACAGGAGTCTCTATCTGAGGCCAGGCTGCAAGGAGAGGGGAACACATACAGCACATGGAGATGGCAGGTAAGCGAAACCAATAACACACTTACCTGCCACAGACACACTGACTGGAACCCGTGCACAAGTGCTGGTGTCCACACCAACATTAAAGGACACAGCACACACCACAAACCACACAGGGACCCAAGACACCCATAGCTGCAATAAACATGAGACAGGGGAATGTCTAGTAAAAATGCTGGACACCAAACACCACCAGACATGTAACACCAAACTAGACATACAAACACCTTTAACATAACCCACTCCATACAAATAGGGACAGGAAGGGAAGGAGACACTGGGATAACATTTATGACCACAAGGGTGGCCCTCACTGGACAGAGGGAACACCCTGGACTGGAGCAGAGCTCCAGCACCAACCACAGCTCAAGTACAACTGACTCCAGCCAGGAAACCACAGAAGATATAAGCCAAGTGACCACACACAGTCAGGGAGTTAACCCTTACAGCCTTCGGAAGAGGGTGCAACATGTGTCGTCTGCCGTTTTCTGGCACACATGCTTATCTTCCGGAGGGAGGGTGAAAGGGGAATCCTGTTAACAGTGCGGTTCTCTGTAACAGTGGTTGCAATTAGTGTGAACCGGCACTTGTGTTTGAGTCTCCCCTCGTCCACGTCTCAGTGGTTCTGTCGCTGGTGTCGTGGTGGCTGGCTGCAGTCCTTGTTGAGCTGGCTTTGGTGTATGCTGGTGGGGGATGCATGCTGGCAGCGACTTGGTGTGAACCGTGTCTGAGTGTGGACGCAGTGATCAGTGCGGTCTCTCCTGACTGTTTGGTGGCTGGCGCCCTGGTTCCTGTGTGTTGCTCCAGGATCTGGCAGAAGTTCTGGGGAGACTCGCTTACGCTGACACTGATTCTGCTACTTTTTTATTTTTATTTTTTTCCATCCCTGTTTGTGGGTTCCTCACTAGTTTCCCCTTTTTCTGTTGGGGGGGCTTTGAGGGGTGGGAGTGTCACGGCCTTTGGTGTGCGCTGTGACACTTATGCCACGCTTGCTGTTGCCTGTGGCAACGTGTTGCTGTTTCAGCATGCGGGGGCAGTGTCACGGCCTTTGTGGTGTGTGCCGTGACATGTTGCCTTGCATGTTGTTGCCTGCGGCAACGGGTAGCTTCATTTGGTCTTGGAAGAGCTGGAGTGTGTTGAAGTCCTGTTCATCCTTCATCCTCTGAAGTTAAGTGTTCCGCTTGTCGTGTTTTGTACCCCCCCCTTCCCTGGTTGTTTACTAGGCCTCAGTGTGACGCTAGTTCCTTCACCAGGGAAGGAACGGGTGGTCTCTGCCCTGTGATTATCTTTAGGGCATCTGAGGGTCACCAGGGTTTTCTAGGTTCCCGTGTATGGGTATCTCTACCATCGAGAGGTGCCCATACGGATAGGAGTTAGGGCCAGGAGCAGGGTTTTATAGGTGATGACCCTTTTCCTTCCCTAGCGGTGAGGCCTACTGTCTTTTCCCTTCCTTCTTGATTGTCTTTTGGTGTTCTCCCCTACTACATCCGTGACACTAACATGCTCAGTAGCCTCCTTGCTCTGTCTCTTCTCAGTGCTGGCGTAGTGATCAGGTGAAGTGGTCCAGACACCTACCTTTCATCCATTCATTCCTATATCTAAATTCATAGAAATATACAACTATATATCTCTAGAAAATAGAGAAGTAAAATATGGGGGCATTACTAGTTTCTATGCAGGAAGAGGTTAACAAAAGTTAATTTCAATGCATCTTGGGAGATGCAGGTACTTGATGAGCTGCCACCCGCTCACAGGAAGGCAAGCAAGTCCTTCAAATGTCAAAGTAAAAAAAACTGATTTAAATAAACAATCTAAATAAGTGAAAATTAGAATGGAGTGATTCATTCACTGATTAGACAGTGTCAGACTGTTAATAAAGGACACATCCCAACTGGTAACACCCAGGTGACATTTCAACCTCTAGTAGGAATAACAGAAGAACGGCACAAAACAGATCCATAAGAATGGATGATCCAGAATTGTCATGTAGACTGCAGTTATTCATGGAAACAGACATGTCAGGAGGGGAGACAGGTTCTATGTAAGCTAAAAGCACTACATTATATGGACCAATGCAAAATTTGAGTAGATAAATCCCAATTTCATGTGGTCACTTGTACTATTGATATTTGCAAAATTGTGTGAAAAATGAGTGACCATTTAAAATAGATTCATCATGTATCCATCAGAAATGGCAGTCTTGGTGCAAAACAGCCTCAGTGGACGGACTGAACAAAAATAGTTTTCCATAGTACGCTGCTACAATGAGAAAATGATAGTATGTGTAGTACCCCAGACCTGTATTATAAATTGTATATTGTTGTACAGTGTGTATTTTATTGTTTGTTTCTGGTCATAGTTCCCAGCAAGCAATGATTAAAAAGGTTGTCAGGAACAGGGTTAACCACCCTGTTCCTCCACTCTTGGTAGGAGTAGGGGTGGTCCTGCTCCCTGCCAAGAGGGGGAATATACAGATGAAACTCGAAAAATCTGAATATCGTGCAAAAGTCCATTTATTTCAGTAATGCAAATGAAAAGGAATTGCAGCTTAAAATTAGAATATTGTGAAAAGGTTCAATATTCTAGGCTCAAAGTGTCACACTCTAGTCAGCTAATTAATCCATACCCCCTGAGCAAAGGGTACCTCAAAACTGTGACTTTGGGGTTTCATAAGCTGTAAACCATTATCATCCAAATTATAACAAATGAAGGCTTGAAATATCTCGCTTTGCATGTAATGAGTCTATCTCATATGTTAGTTTCATCTTTTAAGTTGCATTACTGACATACAGTACAGACCAAAAGTTTGGACACACCTTCTCATTCAAAGAGTTTTCTTTATTTTCATGACTATGAAAATTGTAGATTCACACTGGAGGCATCAAAACTATGAATTAACACATGTGGAATTATATACATAACAAACAAGTGTGAAACAACTGAAAATATGTCATATTCTAGGTTCTTCAAAGTAGCCACCTTTTGCTTTGATTACTGCTTTGCACACTCTTGGCATTCTCTTGATGAGCTTCAAGAGGTAGTCCCCTGAAATGGTTTTCACTTCACAGGTGTGCCCTGTCAGGTTTAATAAGTGGGATTTATTGCCTTATAAATGGGGTTGGGACCATCAGTTGCGTTGAGGAGAAGTCAGGTGGATACACAGCTGATAGTCCTACTGAATAGACTGTTAGAATTTGTATTATGGCAAGAAAAAAGCAGCTAAGTAAAGAAAAACGAGTGGCCATCATTACTTTAAGAAATGAAGGTCAGTCAGTCAGCCGAAAAATTGGGAAAACTTTGAAAGTAAAGGCTATTTGACCATGAAGGAGAGTGATGGGGTGCTGCGCCAGATGACCTGGCCTCCACAGTCACCGGACCTGAACCCAATCGAGATGGTTTGGGGTGAGCTGGACCGCAGAGTGAAGGCAAAAGGGCCAACAAATGCTAAGCATCTCTGGGAACTCCTTCAAGACTGTTGGAAGACCATTTCAGGGGACTACCTCTTGAAGCTCATCAAGAGAATGCCAAGAGTGTGAAAAGCAGTAATCAAAGCAAAAGGTGGCTACTTTGAAGAACCTAGAATATGACATATTTTCAGTTGTTTCACACTTGTTTGTTATGTATATAATTCCACATGTGTTAATTCATAGTTTTCATGCCTTCATAGTTATGAAAATAAAGAAAACTCTTTGAATGAGAAGGTGTGTCCAAACTTTTGGTCTGTACTGTAAATGAACTTTGCACAATATTCTAATTTTTCGAGTTTCACCTGTATGTCTAGCTATAGAATGGAGAGGACACAGTCTGCAGTGCTCCTGTGACCTAATCTCCAGAAGGAAACATTCAAAATTGTCCTCAAGTAAAGCCTTGAGAGTCCAGACAGCAGAGTGACCTGCTACTTGTAAGGTGAGGAAATACAGCAAAGCCACCCATCACCAAACAACTACTAGGCCAGTGTCACCTTAGCGCTGAATCCAACCTGCCTTCATATCCTTGCTGGTGCCAGAGAAGAATTGCACTCAAGCCTGCTGCTACTATATGTATCTCAAGTTCTACGTTGCACTTAATAAAAAAAGACTTTGTAACGTTTAACTCATTCTTCAGGACTATAATTCCACTGCACAGATCCCCAGGGAGCTACGGCCTTAGGGAGTACACCATGACACAACACTTCATCAGGGCCAATACCACTCCTATCCTCTAACCCGACTCCTCAGTGGTTGCTGCATATGAATAGCTTGTTATAGCAATTTATTTTACTAACTCTGAGATGTTCCTCTCATAGGTATACATTAAATGTGCTATCAGATCTTGGAGAGGGTGCAAAGATTGATGACAGAACTATTATAAAGTGGGTAAATGAAACACTACGCAATGCAAAAAAGACCACATTCATCACCAGCTTCAAGGTAAAGAACTTTTTGTTGACTTCAATAAAGAAAACCCTAGTTTATCGATGGGCAGTCCATCACATCATGTGAAAGAGTCCAACTGTGCAAATTGTTAAGTTACAACTCTTCAATACTAAGTACTGTATGGCCATTATTCAAGATGATCTGAAAAGTATAGATATTTGAAGTGCTCAGAAGTATGTCCTGCATGGACTGAAAGGCAACGGTTGGAAATAAAACATACGAGCGTCGTTGACCACAGTTTTGCCATCAGTGATCTTGTGACCACTGCAATTGTACCTTCAAGAGTCAATTTGTTTTGACGGCATTCGCTGTGCAGTAAAAATGACCTATTCCCTTCATTCTCCAGGTCAGTACAATTACGGCGATACCACATCTGTATAGTTTCTCTGGTATTTTAATACCTGAAAAAAATTAAGGGGGTAATTTACTATACTGAATTAGCTATCTTGGCTTTGCCCCGCTCACACCAGGTCTTTTAGGAGTGGAAAATGGTCTAAATGTAAAACAGCTAGGAAGCTGTCTTACATTTCGAACTGGTGCTGGATGCAACAACGTTATGTAGAGCCTCTTCAGCACAGGGCCTTTATTATAAATGTGCCCCTAAATACATTGGAAAAAAACTTTTTTTTTTTGTTTGCATCTCCACATTCTTACCCCCATAACTTTTTTTTATTATAGTCTACGGAGCAGTGTGGGGGCTCATTATTTGCAGAGCATTCTGTACTTTTAAAGAATACCAATTTAGGGTGTGTATAACTTTTTGCTGACTTTTTATTTCATTTTTTGGGAGTTGAAGCTACAACAAAACAGTGAATCGGACATTTTGAGGGTTTTTTTTCATTACGCTGTTCGACGTATGGGATAATAATTTTAATCGTCCAGGGGTTTTTAGAAGCAATGATGCCTAGGAAGTTTCTTTTTTGTTATCATTTTTTATTCTAGGGAAATTTTTATTTGAATGTTTAGATTTTTTTTCTAGATTTTTTAAAACGTTTTTTTTTTTTTTAAGTCACCCTAGGTGGCTATAACATGCAATCATTAGATTGCCAATTGTATTCTTTTATGGTTATCTATCCATTACAGGATTCTGTATATTCCTATCCAGTGCTGCAATCTTCAGGCCAGCATTGGAATATACTAGTGATTGGCCTGGAGGCCTTGTACAGGCTCAGGCCTATTACTAATACAGAACTCATTCCCCGATCTCAGATGGCGAAGATGGCTAGGGCCAGGAAACCTGTGATTACGGTTTAGCACTCTCAGATGCTGTGTTCACATTTGATCACAGCATCTAAGGGATTAAATGGCTGAGATCGTCATTATCACCAATAGCAGACATTAGCCCTGGGTATCATTTTTAACCCACTGTGGCCGATTTTTACAAAAAATGTTGTTTCCTCAGTTTTAACATGAATTCAACGATCTGAGAATAAATAGACTTAAGCAGGCTTAGTGAATAAATATATTTACTTAATGTGATAAAAAATATAAAACAGACAAATCACATACAGAGTAGTAAAAGTAAATAACAATCAGTGGCCTGCAACACAATAGGGAGGAACTATTGTCACCATGTTGTACCTCATGGCTGACACCCCATGGTGATACAAGAGAGATAGTGACCTTACAACATCCTACCTGGTGGAGTTCCACTATTTGCCTTTGTACACAAAAGTTTATACCTTTCTGCCCCTCCTCCTAAGGATGTCCAATGTGCAGCACTCATTTCTCTGAGATACACTACTTACAAAAAGTTTGGGATATTTTGCTTTCTGGTGAAATTTATGAAAAATGTTAACGTTACAGTGATATTATCATGAAAGTAGGGCATTTAAGTAGAAGCATGCAGTGGTGATTTCCTCATCTCAAACAAGTTATTGAAACAAAAGCCAACAAGAGTGGTGGGTATACCCCCACCAAAATGCCAATGTCTCAATAACTTTCTAGGTGGCCTTGAGCATCAATTACAGATTGACAACGATGTATCATACTGTTCACAAGTCAACTTATTGTCTGCTGAGGCTTGGCATCCTACTCTTCTTGAAGGGTGGCCCTCAGATCATTGAGGTTCTGGGGTACAGAGTTGCGAGCCCCTACGTGGTGGCTCAACTGATCCCATGGGATTCAGGTCTGGAGGAAGTGCAGGCCACTTAATTTGAAGTACCATTCCCTAATGATGCAACCTCAATGAGCTGGCGCATTGTCGTCCATGAAGATTAAGTTAGGCCTGTGTTGTTCATGCAGAGACACAATGACTGGATTAATGATGTTATTCAAGTGGTATGGGCTTGTAACTGTACCATTTACAAAGTGCGCTTGACAGCTTAATCTCATGGTCTTGGTCTCATCTTCCGAAGTGCCCGCATTTTTGAGAAAATAATTGCACCTTTTTGCTCTGAGAGGGATGCATCCCTGTACAGAGTGTGCACTGAATGAGTCAGTGGTGGGGGTGTAGCATGAGGAGCAGTGAGTGGAGCCTCTCGGAGCAACAAGGTGCAACGACACCGCCCTCTTTGTTTCTAGGGGCTCATTTGCATATTATAAAACATCAATTTTCTTAACAATGTGGGCACCTAGGAAGATGGGACCAAGACCATAATGTTTAACTGTCAAGCACAAGGCTCGGGTGAGATAGTTTCATTGTGGCATATCTGATGACAGAACTCCTTTAAGAACAGACTTGGAAAATCCTAAGAGCTAATTTTCCAGAGCTGAGTAAGTAAGAGTGACGTAACACTTAGAGAAATCCATTAAAGACACTTCCGTCTACAAAACATGTTAATAGTTAATGGCGTATTAACCTTTTCCTTCCAGGATAAGGCCATTAGCACAAGCCTGCCTGTGCTCGACTTACTTGATGCCATCGCTCCTAAAGCTGTCAATCCAGATATGGTAAAAAGAGAAAATCTTTCAGATGCCGACAAAATGGACAATGCAAAGTGAGTGAGGATAATTGTTTATTTGCTCCTTCTTGGGTTGGTTGAGTAACACTCCATAAAGAGATTACTAGGGAAGTGTAAAATGTAAGGATGTGCAATGACTTCCATCACAATAAACTGCTCCGGATGCAATGATGAATAAGTCATGAAAGTATTATGGCCTCTCAGAGACAAGTTAACTGTGACCGAGACTAAAGCAGCTTCCCACATAAGATCTGCAGTAGGAAATCTGTGCACTAGTATTTGGAATAATAAAAAATAGTAGTAATTTTTCATTTATCATTTCTATATACTGCCATGGAGAAAGGAGCATAAACCCCTGCCAGACACCTGGATCAGGCATGTTAAAGGGGCTGTCTCATTTCACTGTTACTAAGGCGAGATGAGACACAGTGCCGACCACCAGCTGGCCGGGATACAGAGGAGAGCGCCGGTGCTCGCTGTTTCCGTAGCTCCCATTTTGGGGCATAGCTTGCTGGTTAATTTCAGGGGCATAGCTGGTTAATTTCTACTGTGCATTTTATTCACAGGGTATGCATGAAATTTATTTTTCACCCACTTTGCTGCTACGGTAAAAATCTAAGATTCCGTAGTGGAAAAGCCACAACATTTATGCCATGTGTGGTCATACCATTAAACAGATTTTCTGGCATCTCAAAAAGTTTTAACATGACTGAGACTTGAAAATAAATCACACTGTGCTGGTAGACTCCTGGTCCTTTCAGTTTACATTCCTTACGGGATTATATGAGATCCAATACGTCCTCAATAGGCAGCGAACATCACAGGATGTTGGATTCGCTTCATTCTATAGTGATTGAGTCATCTTATAAAACGAAGCTAAGCTAATGTATTTATTATACTGGAAAACCCCTTTAAGCACTGTTTACACTTTACTATTAACTCCCTTCCTTTTTATTTGTTATTCTATATTTATTGTGGTTTTATCATTTTACCCCATACATGGGGCAGAAATCAGTTTTATTTATTAATAAATTCAGTGTTGGTTCCAATATCTGAGAGTGCCCAGTTTCTTCTGTTTTCACTGCAACTCTTTTGAGTAGACAGGGTGAGCCTACTCTACTGAGAGCACCTCGCATGTTCTCTTGTTGCTCCAGTGCGCCACATTACCACTATTCTTATTAACTCCCTTCCGCCACAGCTACTTTTGGCCTTTATGATGCAGCAATTGTTTTAGCTTAATGGTACCCACCTTTCCAAATCCATACATTTATTTTATTTTTTTTACTTTTTCTGTCGAGAGCGCTTTATGCAGGACAAGTTGTATGTGTATTTTGGACACGTACAACTTTTTGACCACTTGGGTTTAATAACAGGATAATTTTATAGATTGGTATCACTGCGTCCGTAATGACCCAATTACAGTGTATGTACTTTTCTTCTTTTTCACATGAAATCTAGTAAAATTTATCTTTTTAATGGGATTATTTTCAGTGATTTTGTTCTGTACTGGTCCTATGTGTTTTGGCCACCAAACCTCGTTAGTATTTTGTTTGGCCTGGCAGGTGTACTAAGATGGTGGTCCTTTGGCATTTTCAGTGCATCGGCAGCCATAGCAACCCATTGGCACTACACAATCATGTACTGGGGGAAGGGGGGATGATAGGGCTAAAAAAGCAGGAATCAGAATTACAGCTAACACCAGCTACCGATTGCTGAGGCTCACTTCCTAAGTCTACAACATCATCCACCATACATGATGGGTTGCAGAAAGTACTAGCCAAGAGCGTTTTATGTACACTGGATGGCGGGAAGGGGTTAACTTATTCTGTTGCTCTTTGATGGCCAGAATAACATAGCATTCTGCATTATTCTATCCAGTAAAAATCTAAACCTGATGGACTCCCTATAGGTTAGTGAGATCTTTAGAGGCATTTTCTCTGATAAGATATATTATAAAGTTTCATATATTCACCTGTAGTATTTGTGCTTAGGTTATTGAGTATTTAAGTACGTAAATCCACAAGGAAATGTGTTTGAGCTGTAATGTTTTTACTCTTTTGTTTAAAGGTATGCCATTTCCATCGCCAGAAAGATTGGAGCCCGAATATATGCCCTGCCTGATGACTTGGTAGATGTAAAACCCAAGATGGTGATGACAGTATTTGCTTGTCTCATGGGAAAAGGATTAAACAAGTTAAAATAACGCAGATATATGTTTCCCACACTGTTTTATTGCCATTTTATGTACGTGGAGTGCCTTTATGGAACAGAACTGGTCTGACCATCAGTAATAAACTATGATGATTGTGATAAAATATTTACACAATGGTGGAAATTAAATACAATTTTCATTATTCTGAAAAAAGTATAATACTGTTAATAATTGATGCTCAGTGTATTATACCAGTTCCTGGTTTTAAAGCTTGCCTCTAGTTTTCTTTGTGATATAGATATCTATTTGGCTGGTCTAGCAGACTAATCCTGTACTAAATCATTTGTACAATACATATTGTAAGATAAAGAGGAACATGAGCATTAAAGGGGTTTTACAGTGAGTATGTATCCAGTGCCCATGATTTAGATAGGCCATCAATGTGTGATCAGAGTGCATTGCTCTCTGTATTCAGCAGCTTCACAGCCTCTTACCTTTAGGGCTCATGCACACGACCGTTGTTGTTTTGCGGTCCGTTTTTCACGGATCCGTTGTTCCGTATCTGAGGTTTTTTTTCTCTGATTTAAGTCCTCTTCTGTTCCGTTATTCCACAAAACATATCCGTATGGTTTCCATATGCGAACAGTTTTTTGCGGATCGAAAATGGAAACAGTAACTCACCAAACACATGAACAATATGGGCTGGGCATAGCATTTCTACAGTGTGGATCCGCAAAATATAGATTTAAATATGGATGTGCTCGTATTTTTTGCGGACCCATTGACTTGAATGGGGCCTCAGACCGTGATTTGCGGACAGTAATAGGACATGCACTACTTTTTTGTGGAACGGAAATTCGGAAACAGAATGCACACAGAGTACCTTCCATTGCTTTTGCTGACCCATTGAAGTGAATGGTTCCGCGTACGGTCCGCAAAAAAAACAGAATGGAAGCAGAAAGAAAATAAGTTCGTGTGCATGAGTCCTTACTTTGAATGACAGCTGCAGTGGTTTCCAGTTTGTCTCTCAAAGAATGGAGAGTTGTGAAGAGGTTCTTTCACAGTGATGAACTAGCTCCTCGGCACTTGTAGGAGTAGTGCCTGGCAGAATAAAACATCATAATCACAATTTGCAGCTCGGGTGCGTACCCATTCACTTCAATGGGGCTGCAAAAGATTCGGGCAGCACTCCGTGTGATGTGGCCCCGCTCCGTTCCGTGGCCCCGGAAAACAAATATAACATGTCCTATTCTTGTCCGTTTTGTGGACAAAAATATGCATTTCTACAATGGGCCGCCTGTTCCGTTTTGCAAATTGCGGAAGGCACACGGGCGGCTTCTGTGTTTTGCGGATCCGCAATTTGCGGACAGCAAAAAACGGAACGGTCGTGTGCATAGGATTGCAAGTAATCTCTACTAAATTATCTGTACTGATATCACTGTTTTATCTACTACATTATCTGTTATCACAGTCTTCAACAATTTAGACAGCACTCCAAGTTTAGTTAATTGATTTTTATTTTGTTTTAGCCGGACATAGTGGTCCTTTTTTCAGACTGAAGCAACGTTTCGGGCAGCAGGTATGCCCTTCATCAGGCAGTAATGTGCTCATACGGGTGTGTGGCCGGCATGGTTATAAGGGAAAATAATAGCATTGTTAATACAGAATGCATAGTACAATAAGGCTGGAGGGGTTAAAAAATTTTTTTTTAAAATTTAACTCACCTTAATCCACTTGTTCGCGCAGCCCGGCATCTCTTCTGTCTTCATCTTTGCTGTGCAGTAGGAAAAGGACCATGGTGATGGATCATATGATGAACGCAGTGACGTCACCACAAGTCCTTTTCCTACTGCACAGCAAAGATGAAGACAGAAGAGAAGCCGGGCTGCGCGAACAAATGGATTAAGGTGAGTTAAATAATTTTTTATTTTTTTTTAACCCCTCCAGCCCTATTGTACTATGCATTCTGTATTAAGAATGCTATTATTTTCCCTTATAACCATGTTATAAGTTGGATAAACTTGCAGGATAACAGGCCGAACTGGATGGACAAATGTCTTTTTTCGGCCTTATGTACTATGTTACTATGTTGCTATGTTATAAGGGAAAATAATAATGATCGGGTCCCCATCCCGATCGTACCCTGGCAACCGTGCGTGAAAATCGCACCGCATCCGCAGTCACTTCTATGAGGCCTGCGTTGCGTGAAAAACGCACAAAATAGAGCATGCTGCGATTTTCACGCAACGCACAAGTGATGCGTGAAAATCACCACTCATGTGCACAGCCCCATAGAAATGAATGGGTCGGGATTCAGTCCGGGTGCAATGCGTTCACCTCACGCATTGCACCCGCGTGGAAATCTCGCCCGTGTGAAAGGGGCCTAAGGCCTCTTGCACACGACCGTATGTATTTTGCGGTCCGCAAAAAACGGATTCCCCAAAAATATGGATGACATCCATGTGCATTCTGTATTTTGCGGAACAGAACTGCTGGCCCATAATAGAACAGTATTATCCTTGTCCGTAATGCGGACAATAATTGGACGTGTTCCATTTCTTTGTGGAACGGAAATACGGAAACTGAATGCACACGGAGTACCTTCCGTTTTTTTGTTGTGGACCCATTGAGATGAATGGTTCTGTATACGGTCCGCAAAAAAAACGGAACGGAAATGGAATGAATATACGTTCGTGTGCAAGAGGCCTAAGTGTTTAAGGTCTAAGGATAAGACAAAATTATTAAACAACATGTGGCATAAAGTACTCCAACGCAGACTCAAGCAAAACGGATTTTAAATATTCTCCTCATGATAAATTCCCCCCAATTGATCACAGCATTTAGCGAGTTATGGTTATAGATGAACTGGATAAAAATGAAGCCCTGTGACCTTCAGACTATGGGTATATTATAGGGCAGAGTTCATGAAATATGTCTGCTATACTGGAAGCATAGAGAGTTATATGCACAGCTCAAAAACAAAAAAGAGTGCAATAATGACATGACAGCACGGGGGTGGGAACGAGAAAACAATTACAACAGGCCTTACATACAAACAGGAAAACAATTATTACTAAAAGAGTCCATTATACATCCTACATCTAGCACAGTGCATCATGGGGGAAAGGTGAACCACAAGGTATAAGACAACATGTTTTAATTACCATCTCACATATACCGTAGTATCAGTGGAATCCATTAACCATCCGGTAATCACAAGTAGAGAGTGTATTAAAACAACAGCTAGGGAGCAGAAATGGCTCCATTAGTGAAACCATTGTACTTCTACGTGGACACTGGGCTGCTGGGTCTATAGCGCACAACTGGGCCCTGCAAACTTTATTAAAGGGGTTGTCTCACTTCAGTAAGTGGCATTTATCATGTAGAGAAAGTGAATACAAACCACTTACCAATGTATTGTTAAGTGTATAGTGTGATGGAAAAATTTATCCAGCCAGCAAAGGAAGCAACATGGATAATAACAAGATATAAGTAAGTGGTTTGTATTAACTTCCTCTACATGATAAATGCAATTTACTGAAGTGAGACAACCCCTTTAACCCCTGCTTGTAAACCACTGTAAATATATGGTGCTGTGACAGCACAGGCTAAGGAGCAAAGCCTGGCAATGTGTCACATTCGGGAGGCCCAAGGCAGACCTCCGGGACGTCTTGCAAACAGACACAGGCAATAATTCAGACCAGGGACCAGCAGAGTACTTTATTACACATGTAATAAAAGAACATAACAGTACATGACGAGGGTATTGGTTAGGCATAGTTCGCCTCATCCACTTACCTCAATACCCTCCCTTGCATTCCCCTTCCACCACCATTACACCTCTCCGTCACCATTCCCCGAACCCAATAAGACTCGGACCACCAACTGGAATGTAATGGCCACAGCAGCCGTTTATTAAATAACAATTATACAAATAACCATAACATAATACTGATAATCCCCAATGGGGGAAGGTCCTTGAAGCCCCAAAAACATTGAGCTGCCGAACCAGGGTGAGCCATTCTTGCCTCCAGCCGTAACCCCCAGCTCAAAGGCACCACCGAATGACCCCCCCTCAATTCACCACAACCGCTCGGTCCACCTGGGAGTCCAGCCCCAACCATGGGGCCCCCCCAATGTCCTCAGATTCCACCGTGACCAACTCCAAGGACCCCCCCCCCCCCCCCCCGACTGCAACCGACGACCGGAATTGACCACCTTAACTCCGGGGGTTCCTCCACAACCTTAGGGCCACCTCAATGCCTTCCTGCAACGCCAAACTCCACATATCCAGCCCCACCGCATTCAAGTGAACACCGTCCGACCTCCAGAAAGTCCCCACTCCAGCCTCCAACTCCCTATGTCTGACTACCACCGCCCCGTTTCGAGCCATAAAACGCCCTATCGCTCTATTCACCTTCACCTGCGCTTTATTCACTGCTTCCACTGACCGAGCCTCCCTCCAAACCTGCCTGGGAACAATATCCGACCACACGGTCACCATACCAGGGAACAATGACCATAACCGCAAAAAATCCCACTTGACCTCCTTAATCAGCTCCCGGATAGGCTTTGACGCCAAATCATTGCCCCCTGCATGGACCACTAACACATCAGGCGCCCTATCCATTCTCACAAACCGATGGATCTCAGGCAACACCCCCTTCCAAACCATACCCCTCCGCCCAATCCACCTTACCACCGTAGAATCTCTGCCAAAACCCAACTGTTGACCGTCCGGCCGAACTGCTGCCCGGACGGCCCCCCAGAAAACGTGAAAATGCCCAAGAATCCACACCAGAGCGGGTGCTGCATCTGCAACGAGAAAATCACAAGAACAATACCGCAGCTTTTGCATGCAAAAACACAAAAACCCCTAAA
This sequence comes from Bufo bufo, assembly GCF_905171765.1. Lineage (NCBI taxonomy): Eukaryota > Metazoa > Chordata > Amphibia > Anura > Bufonidae > Bufo > Bufo bufo. The sequence continues at coordinate 162,544,742 of NC_053392.1, read as the reverse complement.
CCCATAAACTGCCCCCTCCCACTATAAGCGATCCAAACGAACGTACGACCTAAACCGAGCCGATTCCCACCGCCCAATCCGCTTAATAACATCCTCTCCCAGGCCCAACCTTATCGCTTCCGTCGCTGCCCCAATCCTGAAGGAGTGGCTAGAATACCCCTCCCTATCCAACCCAGCCTGGTTCAAACACTTATGAAAAACCGCCGTGAACTGAAAACGAGACAAAAAGGTGCCATCTGCGTGCACCAACAGAGGGGACAACGCCCCCACAGGCCCCGCCCCATAGTCCTGTAGACATTGAACCGGGCACATATCACAACCCCCAATCCGGAAAAGTACCACCCCCCTACCCAACGTATCCGTCTTTGACCGTCGGATCACAAACTCCACTCTGTCCGCAAACAATTCAACATCCTCCCTCAAAAGCCCCCCACCCTACTCACCGATGGAGAAACCAGTTCACCCAAACACATCGCCCCAAAAAACGCCAACGAGAAAGCCAACCGAAACAACCGAACTTCCCACTCCGACCTGCAAACCCCCCGCAACCGACCACCCAACTGAAGCAACAACCTGAACGATACCGGCCTCCTCCCATCTACCCCCGCACCCATCCTCCGCCAGCCTTTCAACGCCTGAACCACCAAAAAGGATTTCGCAACATCCACCATACGCCTAGCCTTAAAGCCAAACGCCAACCCCGCCATACAGCCGTTAATCTTACTAAGCGACCAACCCTCCTCCCTACAATGGCCCAAAAACATTAATAAAGACAACTCCAGCTCCTCATTCCCCATTCCCAAGCCGGTACACCAATCCTCCCAAGCCCTCCAAGCCCTCATATACATAGCCCACGTACCCGGCGCCAACGACGCTTGAATGAGCCGCATTAACATTCCTCCAACAGCTCCCACAGGCAAGCCGGACACCTCAGGCCAACCGCGTCCGCCTCCGGAGCCAATTGCCAAAAACGATTCCACTGCGAACGAGAAAGGGCGTCAGCAATAGAATTGTCCACCCCTGGCACATGCACCGCTAAAACCCAAGCATTAAGCGACAAACACTCCAACACCAACCGCTGCAGAAGCCGCACTACTAAAGGCGACGATGCTGACAAACCATTGATCGCCTGAACCACCCCCATATTGTCTCAGTGAAAACGTACCTTCCTGTCCCGGAAACGCTCTCCCATAACAAAACCGCCAACACGATGGGAAATAACTCTAACAAGGCCAAATTTCTCACCCAGCCCCGCTCAACCCAGACAGCCGGCCAAACCCCAGCACACCATTGACCCCCACAAAACCCGAACCCCCTGCCGCATCAGTAAATAATTCAAAATCAAAAGAATCAACAACTTCTCCCATAAACAGCGAGCGACCGTTATACTGGTCCAGAAACGAACTCCACACCTGCAAGTCCGCTCGCAGCTCCCTCCCCAATCGAATGTAATGATGCGGAACAACCACCCCCGTGGTCGCCTGCGCCAACCGCCTGCAGAACACTCGACCCATGGGCATTATCCGACAAGCAAAATGAGCTTCCCCAGAAGCGACTGAAGCTCCCTCAACTGCAACTTCTTCGCCCAACTCGCCCCAGCCACCAGTCCTTTCAGATCCTCCAGCTTATCCCCCGGCAACCTACACTCCATTCTCACCGAATCAATAACTATCCCAAGGAAGCTCAATTCCGTTACAGGCCCCATCGTCTTTCCTTCAGCCAATGGGACCCCAAACCTCCCAAATAAAAAAATCAAACTCAACGTCTCCAACAATAATGCGTAAACCGGCGACCCCGGGGGGCAATACACAAAAAATCATCCAGGTAATGAATCAGTGATTCACAACCCGACGAGTCCACGACCACCCACTCCAAAAACGAGCTGAACGTTTCGAAGTAGGCGCACGACAGCGAACACCCCATGGGTATACAACGATCTACAAAAAAAAAAAAACATGCCAAAAACACCCCAACAAATGCTGACACTCAGGATGAACCGGCAGCAACCTAAACGCCGCCTAAACGCCGCCTCTTCACCCAACCCACCGCCGCGTCAAACGACGTATAAACCACAGAGCAAACCGCAGGGTCAATACCGTTGACCGAAGAGCCCCTCGGAAACGACAGATGATGGATAAGGCGAAACTTACTTGCCTCTTTCTTAGGGACAACACCCAACGGTGACACCCGTACAAACGGGCAGTTCCAAAAACGGGCCCACCATCCGCCCAAGCATCACCTCCTTCCCCAGCTTCTCCCCCACAACCTCCGGATGCTCCCTAGCTGACCGCAAATTCTTCCTGAGCAACACAGCCCCTGCGGCACGAACGGAATTCTAAAACCCTCTGCAAAACCCAATCCCAACAACCCCGCTGCCTCTCTATCGGGGTACCTATCTAGGTACGGCTGCATCTTTTCCAGCCGAACCGGCGTCACCCCCTTTACCAGTACCATCCCCCCCTCTTTGTTTGCCACTTCTAAAACATCTCGCTGCCCCATGATTCCCTCCACAACCCGAACATTCGTGCTTAAATTTACATTTAACCCCGAACCGACAGTTTCCTTCATTATAGGCGAAACACAGCCCCCTCGCTGAGGCAACTGCCGTATTGCCCGTCCCCCACTGCTCCCCTCCCCCCGAAAGGGCTGCCCGAACCGCACCGGAGCCGTAACCTTCAACCACAAGGCGATATCCTTGTGATCCCACCGCATCTCAGGACGCACCGCTTTCCGTTGACGGAACTGCTCATCATAACGCAACCACGCTACCCCCCATACACCCGATAAGCCTCACCAATTGCGTCCAGATAACAGAACAGTCCCGAACAAGCCTCCGGCGCCTTCTCCCCAATTAGACTCGGCAATATCACGAACGCCTGCAACCAATTTGCAAACGTCCGCGGTATCAATCTAAAACGGCACTTCTCCTCCTCCTCCTTCTTACCTTCCTCCCTCCGCACTCTATCTAAATTGAAGCGCTCCAAAGGAAGTAGGGAAAATATCAACATATTCTCCCTTCCAAATCCTCTCCCTGACCTCAGATGAGCCCCCAACGGACCCTCAAAACAGACGTAAACCTCCCCTTTCGCCTTATCATCCACCCGTACATTATCCTCCTCTACATCCGCCCCCGCTTGCGTCTGCACTGACACCCCAATGCCCGGTAACCCCCGCCGCTGCTCACCCACCGACCCCGCAGCCAAACCCTGCACCCCCCAGGCCTGTAAAGGTGCCCCCCCCCGCTCATCCCCCAACTAGCCACCAACCCCGCCAAACCCCCCAACAATTGCCCCAGGCCCTTGCTTAAATCTAACTAGGAGCCACCCCCCACCCCAGCCCCCATACCCTGCACTACCTGTGCAAGTGGTCCCCAAGAAATCTCACCTGGCTGCCTGGGTGCTGTGTTCCCATCAGCCGTAAGTCCTGAATCCGGAAGCCCTTTCCTCTGCGCTGTGCCGTCCGATCCCGTAAGGCCGCTGGCATCCTGCTGTCCCCTGGGCACGCTGGGACCATAGACGTCATCTTCGTGCAGGTCGACGAAGCTGGAACTCGCCTCTTCACCTTGCCTCCTGGCAAGGCAGGAATGCAACCTGCAGCAAGTCCCCTCAGCTGACCAGGTCTCCGGACTCCTCCTGTGACTTGCTGCCTCCTGTCCCCTGGCCCCGCACAGACTAGGGACGCTGGGGTTAATTGATGCTTCACAACTGCTCCTGGGGGCGGAGCTTCCATCTCTGCCTGGATCCTGGGGCCTGCTGCCACCGGCCGACATACTGGCAGCAGCCCCGCGCTGAAAACGCGACCTCCCACGTCGAGGGGCTGCCACTGTGCCCGGAGTTACAGAGGCGCCCACAGGTGAAGATGGCCGGGCCCGGCCACCCCCAAGGCTCCACCTACTAGAAGGATTCCTCCCACGTCGGGGCCTAGATGGAGCTGGCGTCAGCGGCACCCGACGTGGAGGGTCCCGCGAGGGGCTCCGAATACGTCGCTGAGCCTGAGGGGGGGGGGGGAAGATGATGGGGACAAGCGCGACCGTACTACAGGTGGGTGAGGCAGAACGGGCACCTCACCCGCCCCCCCTCAGCAGCATCTGGATTTGTTCTTGAGCCCACGCTGGGCCCCTCACCTCTGCCGCCGCCCGCAACTCGCCAATCATCGCCTCCAACTGCTCCATCTCTCAGGTACTAGCCAGCTTCTCTTTCACCTAAAATGGCACCCTGCCTTCTTCTTCCCTGCCTATTTAACCCCCTAACTCCTCCCCCCCTTACTCAAACTGACCTATCCTAACCCCTCACCCTACCTATAGCTCCCCCCCCCTGTTCACTCTGTCCCCCTTAACCTGCTAAACCTGGGCTCACTAACCAAACCCCCGTCATGGGGGCCTCCCCTAAAGGGGGCTCCACCCCCCCTCAGTCCGGCCATTGCTGGAGGTTAAGCAATAGTGGTAGCACTACCACAGAACCAAGTACACTGACAGACCAGAGGCAAAACCCAGAGGGCGGAGAGCCAGTGAGCGCGGTTCTTCACAGAGCCCCTGGTGGTGGGAATGAACTGTGCCGAGGGCCCACTGGTAGTACCTCCAGGAAGGTCCCGGTACACTTGGCCACTACCTGCAGAGAACCACGCAGGTGCAAGCACCAGCGGAAACAGACAACAGGAGTGGAACCCAACCAAACACAGGACATAGAACAAACAACAAGATGAAAGGGAACCAGCCCCTGGTGGTGGGAATGAACTGTGCCGAGGGCCCACTGGTAGTACCTCCAGGAAGGTCCCGGTAGACTTGGCCACTACCTGCAGAGAACCACGCAGGTTCAAGCACCAGCGGAAACAGACAACAGGAGTGGAACCCAACCAAACACAGGACATAGAACAAACAACAAGATGAACGGGAACCAGCGCAGGTGCCTGGACCCCAAGCGGAATAAAAGCATGGCGGACACAGGCAGAGCTGCACACAGACTAGAGATCCTCCCTCCAGAGAACCCAGGGGCCCTCTCACGAAGGCAGGACATACACAGGAACAAAAGGAGTAAGGCACTGCAGGACAGATATGGATTAGAAGCAGTAGGCACTGCCAGGCTGGACATGAAACAGGCAGGATCGGAAGCAGTTTAGCACTGCCAGGCTATCAGATGCAGTTAGAGCACTGCTAGGCTAAACACAGAACATAGTGGAACCAGACACAGAACAGGTACAGAAGAACAGGCAAGGCATGGACAAGGATAACATCAATACAGAACAGGTACAGAAGATCAGGCAAGGCAATAACATCAACACAGAACAGGTACAGAAGAACTGAGAAAGCAACAACAACACATTACCAGGCGACACCACAAACAAGGGTAGATGGCAAAACCCCCCGGGTCAGCAGCAAGGGGCTATACCCAGTAAGGCACAGGACAGAACTGACCTACTGGGTGAGCAGAGAGGTGCTTCACCCAGCAAGACACAAGATAGATAGACAGACCACAGCTCACAGGTAGATATAGCTGCATAATGAGGGCACCTGATAAGCCACACCCAGGAACAGACCAGGAGAAGTTAACCCCATCAGAACCAAACAGGGAGGGGAGCCTGCATGAACAGGGAAGTGAACACACAGGCTGCAGTACTGGACGTTTCCCCTGGCAACCAGTATACACGGAGTCCACCACAGACAGTACACCAGAGCACAAACAACCCGTGACACAAACAGAAATGCATCCATACTAAGGCCATGTTCACACACAAGGCCACAGCCAGCACACATCACAGAACCAGCATACATGGGGATACCCACAGCCAGTACACAAAGCGCATGTAGCCAGCCTGCATGGCACCAGAGACAGGAGCCACAGATATGCAGACACAGAAACCACAAACACGGGCCACAGTTCACACACCACTGCAGCCAGCACGCAGACCCAAGCAACCAGCATACACAGGTGTCGGCCTGCAGCCAGTACAAGAGAGAGCCTGCAGCCAGCCTACACGGCAACAGTGATAAGAACTGCACAGAGATGCAGCCATGGGGAGTACACACTGTGGGGGCAAAGACCCCTTACTCTGATTTATGCTGAGTTCCAAATTATTATGCCCATTGATAAGTACTTTTTTGGAGCATTGATTGACAGATACACGAGTCAGCAAGATTATAACAACAAGCAGTGATACAAATATTCAAGATGGACCCTCCATCTTTGAGACATCTGTGGACTGTCACCGCCCAGAAGTACTTCAGAACAAGCTAATCCTATTCTGCCCTTTGGGATCCGTTCCAGGGGGAAACAGTACCACAGATCATTCAGTCCCTCAAACAGCAACTGATGGTGCCATATCAAAGCATTGTCCTATTCATCATTCAGTGGACGAAACACTGCTGACATGCTCAAGTTCAGAGCCACTGCCAACAGAAGGACCCTCATCCTGTCGTTCCAAGACTTTCTTGCAATGAGAAGCGTGTATCCAGTTGGGTTTTCCTTCAACTTTTACAGCAGTCTCAGTCTTTAACAAAACTTGGAAGGGACCATCAAATCTGGGCTCAAATGTCTTTCTAACGTGCCTTTTTATGACAACCCAATCACCAGGCACCAGGGTGTGCGTCCCTTCCACTGAGTCTAGAATGGAAGCAAACACTTGTTTATGGCTGTGTTCCCATCTAGCAGTGAGGGCCTTCGTGTACCTGACCAGACTGTATATTTGGAGCTGCAGTTGCTGTGGGAAATACACCCCCAGTTTGGGTACAAAATCAAACAAGATCTCATATGGGGATAGGCCAGACTTTTTCCCTGGGGTGGTGCGGATGGAATACAGGGCAAGGGGGAGGCACTCAGTCTAGGGCTTCCCGGTCTCCTTCATAGCCTTCTGGATTTTTAATTTAATAGTGCCATTCAGTCTATCCACATGGCTGCTGGACTGTGGGAGATAGGCCATGTGAAAGGCCTGAGTGACCCCCATGGCTCCCATTACCTCCCCTGTGAAATGGCTTCCTCTGTCTGATTCTATCACTTCAGGGACTTCATACCTGCACACAAGTTCACTGACCAGTTTCTTTGCAGTATTCTTGGCATTTGCAGCAGATACAGGGTAAGCCTCCGGCCATCCTGTAAAGAGTCTCTGGAGTGGGTAAAATGGCCTAGGTGTATGTTTCTTAGGTGTCTTAACTACCTGTCCGGGGTTGTTTAGAGCACAGATCATACAGCAATTCGGCATGGCTCCTCTCTGAGTCCAGGAGCTCTTTTCTTCTTCATCTGACTGTGCAGACAGTTTAATCAACACGTCTTCAGACATGTGGTGAGGCTCCAGGACGCCGACAGGGATAACCTCGGGTTTCCAAGGCCTCACTGCTGCCTCTTTTGCAGCCCCATCTGCCCTGTTGTTGCCCCTAGCCTCACGGGTTTGTTGTCTGGTATGTGCCTTAACCTTGACAATGGCTACTTCCTATGGAAGCAGTAGTGAGTTCATTAGTTCAAACACTGAGTCTTTGTTCTTTATAGGTTGACCTGCAGAGGTAAGGAAGTCCCTGACTCTTCAAATAGGGCCATAATCATGTGCAATACCAAACCCGTACCTGGAGTCTGTAAAAATATTTGCTCGTTTACCTTGTGCTATTTTACATGCTTCAGATTGCCTTCAACTCAGCCTCCTGTGCTGACATGTGAGGAGGGAGTGGTTCAGCCAATACTTCCTCTTGTTGCGTGACCACTGCATATCCAGTATGAAACTGCCCATCCTCACCCATGTATCTGCTGCCATCTACAAAAAAACTCAAAATCAGGATTAGGTATGGGTTGATCATGTACAGTACATGTGAAAAGCCAGAAGTTTCTTGCCACATTAATTGGACACAATCATGTTCATCAGTATCTTGTAATCTTTATAAAAGAGGGCCTGTTCCCCCTTCCCCCATTTCTGAATCCGTAATCGGTAGGAGAGTTGCAGGATTCAGAGTAGGTGATGGGAGGAGACCTAGGTGATGTGTAAGAGGAGCATGGGTCCTTATTGCCTCATGCACCACGGGAAGGGGGGGGGGGGGGTGAGGGCTTTTTTTTTCACTGTTGCGGGACCTGATGTAGAATCGGGGAGGGGAGTGGATAATCTTGACCATCCACCATTATTGGATAAATGCCACGTATTTTGACATGGAATGTCCGCGGCCTGGCGGACAAGTTTAAACGGAGGGTGGTATATGATATTATCTCTAGACATTTACCTGCCATTGTGGGTTTACTTGAGACGCATTTAACTGCTGAAAAACTGTATTTTATGCGAAAACCTTGGACGCAGTACGAGTACCACTCCCACTACTTGGCCTATGCGCGTGGAGTAAGTGTCTACATCCATAGAAAAGTAGATTATGATCCATATGATCAATGGATGGACAAGGAGGGAAGATTTGTATTTTTATATGGCCGATGGATGGGACTGGTATGCGTACTCGCGTTTGTATATATCTCGCCTCCCTTCTCTTCTGAAGTCTTGAGGAAGCTTGCGCAATATGTATGTAAGAGGAATGCGTGTCCTATATTAGTGCAGGGAGACTTTAATGCAGTTATGGACAATAAGGATAGAGTATCTGCGCTTAGTGGAGGGGGGAGCTTTAATGGTCAGCCCACGAACCTTAGCAGGATCTGCCAGGAGATGGGCCTCACGGATGTGTGGCAGTATATGTATGGAAAAAAAATCGCCTTCTCCTGTTTTACAAAATAACACAATAAAGAAAAAGAGTGCATAACACACCGGTATGAGAAAATACAAATCAATTTTATTACAATATCCATAAAAGACATACATGATACATAATATATGACAATAAATAAGCAGGGACAACCACAATCCTGCATCACGCTGCTACCTGCCCCATCAAATAGATGAATATAATGGGATCTCCATGTATATAGTATCTGAATGGCCAATTATCCGAATGGATATAGTGCCAGATGAATGGGGGATCTATTGCAATGGTGTGCTAGCCTCAAATAACCGGAATGCATAAATACCAAAGTTACAGACACAAAGTCAAAAAAGTACTAGGTAATGCAAAGTGAATAGGGCTACATACCGACAGAGCAAGGACAGGTACCAGGGCAATGGCGCTCCTCTAACTTCTCCTGTTTTAGCAGATCTTGCAAGGCTATGTCTAGAATAGACCTATCCTTGGCGAGTTCAGAATTCTTGGAAAGGATCCAAAAAATGAAATACGAGCCACATGGCATCTCTGACCACACCCCAATGTTGTTGTCGACAGTTGACTCTGTGCCTTCAGACGGTAGAAAACCTTTTAGGTTAAACCCACATTGGATCCATGTGGTTGGTGTACAAGAAAGGATCGGAAATGACATCTCAGAGTTTTGGGTACTAAATTATGGATCTACACATGTACATCATGTGTGGGATTCCTTGAAGGCTATGATACGAAGGTTATACTGTATGAGGATTAGCAGAAAAAGGGCAGAATATGCTAATACTGAAAAGGAACTGGCTGCGAGGGTTGGGGATCTGGAGGCAGACCTGGCCAGACAGAATGGGGAAAATGCCCGAGTATTATTAATGGAGGCTAAGAGGAAATATCAGACCTTCCTATATGAAAAAGCGCAACATAAGTCCTGTTTTGCAGGTCAGCAAGCCTTCTTTGAAAAAGGTAAAACAGGCAAAATGCTGGCCTTAATTGCTAACCAAAAGAGTCAAACCCCAATAAAGCAAATTAAACTGCCCTCCGGCTCCTTAACTAACAATCATTTAAATATTAAATCAGCATTTACAGAACATTTTACAAAACTATATCAGTCGGACCTCGGGGAGGATGATGGAGCCCTGGCTCTCTTTTTAGACAGCGTGGTACTCCCTCGCCTCTCCGATCAAGACTGTTCCAGGTTAAATTCACCAATCACTCTTGAGGAGCTGGAGACTGCCGTCGATAGCATAAAAGGTAATACGGCTCCAGGCAGAGACGGCCTGCCCTTTGAACAATATAGAGCATATCGCAAAGTGATACTGCCTCTCCTTCTTCAAACGCTCAATGAATCTTGGAGGAGTGGTTTACTCCCTCCTTCTTTGAGGGAGACTTCCATTTCTCTGATCTTGAAAAAGGATAAAGATAAGACTGAAATTGGGTCATATCGCCCAATTTCATTACTCAATACCGACTACAAGATATTAGCCAAATTGCTTGCTAATAGGTTGAGGGGGGTTATTCACTGTCTGATCCATCCGGATCAGACAGGGTTTATTCCAAAACAAAATATACAATCAAATATCCGTAGGGCCTTCCTTAATATTTATATTGGGGACGGGGAGGACCGCTCCATCCTGTCCTTGGATGCTGAGAAGGCTTTTGACAGGGTGGAGTGGTCCTTTCTGTGGGGAACTATGGACAGAATCAACCTGGGTGAACACTTTATTAAATGGGTGCAATTGCTCTATTGTGGATCTACCGCTAGCGTTAAGATTAACGAGATTGATTCCGAACAGTTCCCCTTACAGCGAGGCACTCGGCAGGGCTGCCCTCTCTCACCTCTGATCTTCGCCCTGGCCTTAGAGCCCCTTGCATGCAGAATCTGACAGTCTAATAAGATTATTGGCTTCGGAGGGAGAGAAGAGGAAGATAAAATTAGTCTTTATGCAGACGATATTCTAGTCTTCTTGAAACAAGGATGGAAGGCAGTCCTATCTGTTATGAACATTTTGGAAGAATATGGCTCAGTATCGGGATATAAAGTAAACTGGGATAAGTCTGAACTTCTCCCCCTTGTTCGACCACCTTCTGAGGGGCCTTTAGGTATTAGGTTACTTGAACCCACCGACACTATTCGATATCTGGGGATTAGAATTAGCGCGGATTTGACTAGATACAATCATCTAAACATTACCCCTATGATCAACAAGGTGAGGGAGAAGATCCGCACTTGGCAGAAGCTGCCTCTGTCACAGGTGGAAAGGATCGCATTGGTCAGGATGGTGATCCTCCCCATCGTTCTATACCCTCTGACTGCGTGTCCGATATGGATCGACGATTCATTCTTCGGCCTGTTGGAGAGATTGCTGAATGAGTTAATCTGGGGGAGGGGTAGGGTTAGGATCAAACAAAAATATCTTTGGCTTTCTGAGTGAGATAATGGTCTCTCCATCCCCTTCTTTCAGGGATATTACATTGCAGCTCAGATAATGTGGTGTGTGGGGCGGGGGATCACCAACATGCCCTGTTGTTAAGTATCCTTCAAAGGACTTTCAGGGGCCGTATGGGGATATTTTTTCTATCTTGGAGACTGGTCACCCGGGGAAAAGAAAAAAACTGTGTCTAATTAGTGATACGTTAAATAAGATCTGGAATAAAATCAAAAAGTTACTAGGCGTAACATATCCCACTCACTTTACTCCACTTTGGCACAATCATAACTTAAATTAATTTATGTTAATTGCAGATTACAAATATTGGAATTCACGCGGTATCAACCTTTTAACTCACATTTCAACACATGGTAATATTATCCCCTTAGATAAATTAATAACAGGCACAACTGCCACTTTTTTTAGATAGGTATAGATATGCACAAATTAGTCACGCATTTATGAGCACTCAGGATAAATGCCTTTTGACTAGTAGGGCAAACTCCTTTTTGGATTATTGTTTTAAATTTAAGGATACACAACTCACACTCTCTCAAATATATCACAGACTTCGGGATTCTCTTGGTGAAACAATAATATTTAGAAGCGAGGGAAGCTGGGAGGCTGAACTGGGCGATGGGAGTATCTTGGACTGGGACATAGTATACAAAAATATAAAAAAAAGTATCGATCTCCCAGAAATATAGACTGATCCAGTTCAAGATTGTACATCGCCTATACTACTCCCCCGCCTTTCTCGCCAAGATATATAAAGAAAAAAAGGATGAGTGCTGGAAGTGCTCGGCAGAAAATGCCGATCTGAGTGACATACTATGGACGTGCCCAGAAATAAGTTGTTTTTGGACCTGTATCTATGAGGAATTATCTAGAAGACACAAAGTCCAACTGGATCGTTGCTTTATGCAGGCAATACTCTGTTTCTTTTCCCCTAGTGATTTAACGCCTCACCAGATACGAATTTGCTTGGAGGGTTTTATGGCCGCAAAGGCCCTGATAATCAAATATTGGGGCACCAATAATAGCCCTAGTTTTTCCAAGTGGCTGGCCCTGATTGACACCATCGATGTCTATGGTAGAATAGCAAGAAAATCCAAAGCGTAACTAGAATGGGCTGGATCTCCGCCCCTTAACCTCCGGGAATTTGTAGTATCAACAAAGGTATGGTCGGACCTCGCAACAGTGAATTAGGGGGGGTGGGTAATGGGGTTAATTATATCAATCTTGTGTATAAGCACTTTTTATTATTTATTATTTATAAACTGTACGTTACGAAATTTATACATTTGTCTAAGAAAACAATAAAGAATAAAAAAAAAAAAAAAATGAGTAGTACATCTCTTGAAAGTAATGGACTCAGGCATGAGTAAAGAACATTGCAACCGTAGTTGGCGTGCCATGGATATGTGCTTTAGTTGCACCTGACTTGGACCTTGGATATCATGAGGGGTCTGTACCACCAGGGGATAGTCAAGTACAACTTCAGAAGCTTTTTCCACCATCACCTGCACTGCCAAGACCGCCCTGACACAGGAGGGGGCGCCGCGTGAGACTGGATCTAATCTGGCAGAAAAATAGGCAATCGGCCTTTGCCTGTCACCATGTTTCTGGGTCAGGACTGAGGTACTATGGCCACTCAGTTCTAAGCAGGACAGGTTAAAAGGCTGGTCATAGTCTGGTATGCCTAGTGACGGTGCTGACAGGATTGCCAATTTGAGTAAAAAGAATCCTCTGCAGGGCCGCTGATTGAAAAAGGGTCAGAGGCCAAGCAGTCATAAAGGGTTTGCATCAACCTGGATGTATTCCGGATCCAAGTCTGCAATAGGACACCAGTCCCAAAAACATTCTGAGGGGCTTTGGCCCTTGAGGAAGTAGGATGTCCTTCCCAGCCTGTTTTCTTTCCTCTGTGAGGTGTCGGGCACCTTCTGACAAACAGTGACCGAGGAAAGTAACACGGGATTGGCAAAACTGCAGCTTGTCTTTGGAAGACTTACACCCACTTTCTGTCAGAAAAATCAACAGTGACAGAGATGCATTTTTACAAGTGTCATAGTCAGGAGAGCAATAGATCATCAACATATTGTAACAAAACAACCTGATCAGGAACCTGCCAACCTGTCAGGACTGATTGGAGGGCTTGAGTATACATGGGTGAGTTTTGAGCTCCCTGCGGCAATACCGTCCATGTATACTGTTTACACATTTCAATGTGGAGCGGGACACTGAAAAATGCATTTGCAAGGTCAATCACAGTATAACACAATGCCCTCGCAGGGACCTGTGACAACAAGGTGTGTGGGTTTGGGACAATTGGAGTCTGCAGGACAGTAACCTTATTAACGCCCCGTAAATCATGTACCATCCTATAAGTTACAGGCTGGCCTTTTACTGCTTTCTTTTTGACCGGAAACAGGGGGGTGTTGGCGGGAGAATTAGTCACCACCAGGACCCCCATTTAAACATACTAGTCAATCTGAGTGACCACAGATTGTTCTTGTGCATGACTCAAGGGATACTGACGGACTCGGGGTGGTGTGCATCCTGGTTTTAAATGTACCATGAAAAGAGTGACATCCAATCTGCCAATATCAGTTTTACCCTTTAACCACATTTTGTCGGGGACTGGCTGCAGGTCCAGCTCCAATTGTACCACACATGATGTTTGGTCCAGCTCCAGGTGTAAAGCTAGAACCCGGGTTAAAACATCATCGGGGGGTGTCAATATCTACATGTGTGGTACCATCCTTATTAAAGTGAATCTGAGCCCCCAGTGCCTGCAGGACGTCAGTACCCAGCAAATTGAATGGGATATTTTATTTTACTAACAACTGAGTCACCACTGTACTGTCTTTGATTTTTTATTTCATAGGTATGCTCTGGGATGAAGACCACTTCCCCTGTGAACCCTGATGGGGGGACACACTGTGTGCTTATCTGCCATGGCTCAATATAATCAGGATTGATCACTGTCTTGGCTGCCCCCATGTTTATTAAGAAAGGAACCTGTTGGTTGCCTACCTGGACTGGTATGTCAATTTGGCAGCCCACGGCTGCTGCAGTCATGGCAGATAACGACACGGGGTTGCCGCTTCCTATTGTGAGGTCACCGGACCAGGGGTATGCACTGAACCCTGGTTCTGTGAGTTCACCTGTTGTTCTTGAGGGGGTAACCATCAATTTCTGCGCATGTGGCCAGGTTTTCCTCAATTGTAACACCTGGAATCACCCCTCCTTTTTCTGGTCTGTCCTTGTTGACCAGACCATGGTCTCTGTTGTTCCTGAACCATATTGATTTTTGAGGATTTGGTAGTAGACATGTCTAGTTCCAAACCCTTAGCAGCAGCAACTAACTGAGGTAGTGCTGTCACCCTCCATTCAGGCTTATATGTCTTCAGTTTTGTCTGGAGGGCAGGTCTCAGTCCCTCCATGAAAGCAGATGTCAGTAACTTCTGTTCCATAGGTCCAGTGGTATCCAGACCATGAGGACTGGTCAGGTTTTACCCTTTCAGCCAGTAACTGTTCTTTTAGAGGGTTATATGGTGATTCTCCGATTTGTAAGTCCACTAAGTCATTTAAGTCAGCCCATGTTGCCCTATATGTGGCTTGTATATGTTGTAACATACGGTGGGCAGGCATAGGTCTTGTCAGTGGGTCGGGAATTCTACCTAAAAGTCCCATTTGGTCCTTCGGACTCCATGGGGGGGGGGGGGGTAAGACAATATGTGCTGTTGCTATGTGCTGGTGGTGCCCAAGGGGCTTGATTGTCTCCCCGTCTCTTGGTCCCCCTCCTCCATCCACTGGTGGAGGTGGAGGGACTTGTGGGGTGAATCCAGTACGTATGATGACCGGATAGAGTCCTGTACGCAGTCTAGGTCGGGGTGCCCCACATACTCTACAAGTTTCCGTCCAGTCAGGATTCTGGTTTCCACACATTGTACATGTCCAGCCTGATCTACCTATCGTCCCAGAATATGACGGTGGGGGAGCTGAAGGTGGCGGACATATTTTCTGTCTCACTGTCATTGTCATGTTTTACACTTGTGTCATAATACAAATTTCCTCCAAATGTTACATTTGGCCATTTCTCATTCTTCACTTTCTCTGCTGCCCGACACCAACATTCCACAACCTCCTCACATTCCTGATCCTTCATGCAACCACTATGTGTTCTTTTGAACCTTTACCAAACTTCAGAATCTAAGTTACCATGTTTCATACCCGCCTTCTGTAACACCATCTCTGTCTTTTTATTGTCTTGTTTCCCTTCTACATCTTCGACTAATTGCTTGGCTAATTTATATCCCTCAGATATACTCTGTGTATTGCCCATGTCTATGTGTTAAGAACTTCTCTACCAGACGTCTGAAATATCTACAGTTGAAACTAAATTTCAACAACCATCTATCTGCTTCCTTATAGTCGACTTCCTCATTAATCTCCTGTTAATGTATCAACTATATTACAGATAGGAAAACTCTATATTGTCTTAACACTTTCTCAGAGGACTCCACGGTTCACTTTTTCCTCTATGGGCAATTTCTGTGATACAATACAAAATCCAAACAACAACCAGTACGTAAATCACAACACCAATAACCAAACCAAACGTTTCCCAAGACCAAGAACAATCAAATTCCATATCTCAGCATAAATAAGTTCTTACCATTTTAAAAGGCTTGACCGTCAGAGAAACTTCAATTGATCCACTGTCTCGGACCCAGGTGAAGACACAGGAAACAGATATATTTTTGTAAGAATAAGCTTCTTACCTTACAGAGCTGTTTGTAGTATCTGTAAGTCCGGGTCTCCTCCTGTTGCGGCTGGGACCGTAAGGTCAGAGTTCACTGGTCAAGCCCCACATTGGGCGCCAAAGAAATTGTGGGGACAAAGACCCCTTACTCTGATTTATGCTGTGTTCCAAATTATTATGCCTATTGATGAGTACTCATTTGGAGCATTGATTGACAGACACATGAGTCATCAAACAAGTCTCTCAGTTTCAAACAAAATGCACATAATCTTATACTAACTTGGGGGGGAGGGGCCACCCACACACGTCTCATGAAGGTCGTGACCATATTTAAATATATATATATGCTTACAGAAACAGAAAATATAAATGTCAATTAACCGCAGATACATACATTTCAGAATACAGGAAATAAGTGCCACACCTAGCAGTTTTAATTTCTCGAGAATAGCAAAGGTGGGGGCTAAGTTACTCCCTGCAGAGATTTTGACATGCAAAAGGTCCCTAATCAATTCACTTCAAAAAGGTCATACAATGTAAAATGGCCGCTGCAGACACAAAGATGGAGTCTCATCCCTCACACACACAAACATGTGCATGGTTCACATAAGACACCACAGCCAGCACGCAGCTCCAAGCAACCAGCATACACAGGATTCGGCCTGCAGCCAGTACGCAAGAGAGCCTGCAGCCAGCCTACATGGTCAAAACTGTCACAGTAAACTGCACCGTGACACAATGACAGATGCATAGGACAATCCCGGCACACATACGGTAGGTGGTAACTGGCTAGGCCGGCACAGGCTGGGATCTACCTTGCTGGATCGCTAAACTGGGTTCTCCCTTGCAACCTTCATTAGATCATGGGACTGCCCTTGTGTTACACCATTAAGGTAATTAGTAACAGCTTTGAAAGTTCTATGGAGCTGTACTTTGGTTACTGTACAGTATACAAACCTATACAGGATGGTCTGCTGAAGATCTTAAGACTGAAAATAATTACTTCCTAACTGTATATGTGTCTGGATGGAATCATCCACTTCTCTATAGAAAGGCCAAAAGTGTAGATTGAGAAGAGCAGGGGTCCTAGGACAGGGCCTTAAAGAACACCAACAGAGAGGAGACAAGGCTAGGAGGTGGTGTGTGAGTCGTAAACACTAAAGCCTCATTCACACGTCAGTGTTCCACGGACGTGTGCTGTACGTGTTCTCCATGGACAGCTCGCGTCTCCATTCAATTTAATGTGTGTATTCAGACCAGGGGTGTTGCTAGGTTAAAACATTCGGGGCCTGGGCCCCTGATGTTCTGTCCCAGGCCCTGAATGTACTGCCTACCAGCTAGATCCAACGGTATTGCCATCCTCAGGACGGCAATACAATTGAATCTAATGCGTTGCAAGAGCTGAAGGACCTGTGGTGACATCACAGGTCATGTGATCAGTTCTAAGTGCAGTAGCTGAAAAGGACCTGCGATGATGTCACCATCATGTGACCAGTGCAGGAGAGGAGAGCTCAGCAGTCAAGAGAAGTCCTGGGAAGAATCTGAGGTGATGTCTGCTACATGAGGAGAGGTAAGCAAAGGCAGAGTGTGGGTTTTTGCTCTGGTAGACAGGCTAGCGGACGCAGTATAGAGGCAATCACAAAGTCTTTAACTTAAACAGTTCGGTGTTTATTCACACATAAGGAAAATCAAAATGACCGTTCACAGTCTTGGTGTTTGTTCACACCATGCAATGTCCATAGAGCATTCCTCTCTTTTGCCTGGCTCATCCACTTGAGAGGGGAGTGATTGGTCACCAGACGGAACTTTCTCCCCCGACAGGTAATAGCGGAGAGACTCAAGTGCTCATTTGATGGCCAGGCACTCTCTCTCCACTATACTTTACCTAGTCTCGGCTGCGGTAAGCTTTCGGCTCAGGAAAACAACAGAATGTTCCTCCCCATTGATGTCCTGAGAGAGTACAGCTCCGAGGCCTACTTCAGAGGCATCGGTCTGTACCACAAACTTCCTCTTGAAGTCAGGTGTCACCAATACTGGGGACCCACACAGGGCAGACTTCAAAGCGGAGAAAGCCTTTTCCGCCTGCTCATTCCACTGAACCGTCACTGACTTGCGTCCCTTAAAAAGGCATGTCAATGGTGCGGTGACTGTAGCAAAATTGAAGACAAACCTCAAATAGTACCCCACCATATCCAGGAACGACTTTACTTGCCGAGTAGTGACAGGTCGGGGCCAATTCCTAATTGCCTCAATTTTGTTCACCAGAGGTTTGATAATCCCGTACCCAATTACATACCCCAGGTACTTGCTCTCTTCTAACCCTATCATGCACTTTTTTGGGTTAGCAGTTAAGCCAGCCTTCCTAAGGGAGTCTACTACAGACTGTACTTTGGGTAGGTGACTTTCCCAGTCGGTGCTGTGGATAACGATATCATCCAGGTACGCCAAAGCGTACCAACGATGTGGACGGAGTACAATGTCCATTAGCCTTTGAAACGTGGCGGGAGCGCCATGTAGACCAAAGGGTAATGCCAGTACCCTTTGGTGAGGTCCAACACAGAAAAATACCAGGCTTGGCCCAACTTCTCAATAAGCTCATCCACTCGGGGCATGGGATATGCGTCAAACTTGGACACCTCATTCAGTTTGCGGAAGTCGTTACAGAGCCGCAATATTGCGTCCGGCTGGGGTATTAAGACTACCAGACTGGCCCATTCACTTTTTGACTCCTTGATGACACCTAGCTGGAGCATTAGCTGCACTTCGTCCGCCCTGACTTGTCGCAGAGCCTCGGGTACTCGGTATGGTTTTAACCAGACTTTTACCTGAGGCTCAGTGATAATGTTGTGTCGGACTATGGAAGTGCATCCAGAGAGGTCCGAGAACACATCCGTGTTCCGACTAACAAACTCCCTGGCTTCCTGAGCCTGTTTAGAGGAGAGGCTGTTAGAAATTTTCACTGTGGCAGCCGCTTCCCTTGCTTCAGACAGAGGGGCCGAAACCGCTTCCCCTAGGAACCCTGGTCGTGGGCTGTCTTCCGTACAGGTTTCCCTATCTTTCCAGGGTTTGAGCAGATTCACATGGTACACCTGCTTCGGCTTTCGCCTCCCTGGCTGGTGTACCTTGTAATCTACCGCTACAATTTTTTAAAGCACCTCGTAGGGCCCCTGCCACCTAGCTAGGAACTTACTGTCTACGGTTGGTACCAGAACCAATACCCGATCACCCGGGTTAAAGGTCCGGACCCGAGCCTGCCGATTACAGATCCTACTCTGGGCTCTCTGCGCTGCCTCCATATGCTCCCTAACCAGAAGTAAAACTGTTTCCATCCGTCCTTGCATCTGGGTGACGTACTCAACATCACTTCTGTGCGGTGTGGGTTGTTGTTCCCACACCTCTTTGGCCACGTCCAACAGACCGCAAGGGAAGACACCCTGATGCACCCCTACAGTAAAACATCCCAAAAAGTGACCCCATTCTGGAAACTACACCCCTCAAGGAATCTTTCAAGGCATGTAGTGAGCACTTAGACCCCAAAGGTGTTTCATAGAATTATGAAACACATGACTGTGAAAATGAAAAATTATATATTTTTTTCTAGCAAAAATGATATTAGGCCCAAGTTTTTCACTTTTACAAGGTGGAACTGGAGAAAATGCACCCCCTAATTTGTTTCCCATTTACTCCTGATTAAGGCAATATGTGCTTGTCTGCTGCTATATGGGCATAGCACAGGGGTGAGAAGGAAAGGAGCACCAAATGGCTTCTGGAAGGCAGATTTCTCCTGAATAATTGACAGGCACCATCTCCTAATTGAACACACCCTGATGTACCCCTAGAGTGGAAACCCCCAAAAAGTGATCCCATTCTGGGAACTATACCCCTCAAGGAAGCTTTCAAGGTGTGTAGCGAGCACTTTGACCCATCAGGCGTTTCACTGAATTAGGAAACACTTGGCTGTGAAAATGAAAAATTAAAAGTTTTTCCAGAAAAAGTTGCTTTACATCCACATTTTTCACTTTCACAAGGTGTATAACAGAACAAACTGCACCCCGCATTTTGTAACCCACTTTTCCCTGAATACGGCAACACCCCACATGTTCTCAAAAAGAAATGCAAGAGCGCATGGCAGGGTTTCAAAAGGGAAGTAGCGCCATTGTGCTATTGGAGGACAAATTTTGCAGGATTGGCTTTTGGGAGCTACATCGCATATGAAGACACCCTGAGGTGTGTACTGAGCCCTTTGACCCATCAGGCGTTTCACAGAATTAGGAAACACTTGGCTGTGAAAATGAAATTACAATTTTTTCCTGAAAAAGTTGCTTTACACCCACAATTTTCACTGTCACAAGGGGTAACAGGACAAAATGCACCCCATGAATATGGCAACACCTAAAATGTTCTTGTAGCCTGCTGTATGAGCACACAGCAGGGCTCTAGATAAAATATGTTTTTTGCAGGCTTGAATAAACAGACATGGATTTTATATTTATATTTTATGTCGCATTTAAAAAATATATATTGTGGGGTTTCGCTCTGGTAGATAGGGTAGGCGG
This sequence comes from Bufo bufo, assembly GCF_905171765.1. NCBI lineage: Eukaryota > Metazoa > Chordata > Amphibia > Anura > Bufonidae > Bufo > Bufo bufo. The sequence goes on along the minus strand of NC_053392.1, from coordinate 162,524,333 downwards.
GCGCAGTACAGAGGCAAAATACAAGTTCTTAACTCAAAACGTCAGTGTTTATTCACACTTGAGGCAATTGCACAAAACAGCACGTAACTTTGCAGTCTTGGTGTTACTTCACACACAATGGAAAGTTCATATAACACAAGTCACCTTGCTGGCAGTTCTGCCTCCAGTAGTCCACAGCAGGCGTTAGGGGACCTGTTTCCCCAGCATGCGGCTTTCAGCCCTCCAGCACAGCACAAAGCCTCAGATCCCAAAAACAGAGACATCACTGCTGAGCCAAGCTGCCTATTTAAGGACAGCCTGGTGCTGCCAAAACCCGGACTGGCACTTAAAATCCGGTCCAGTATTTGACCTCACCTGGCTGGAAACCAGCCCAGCCGCACATGCTGGGAGGAAAATACCTGCCTTGCCAGACACAACCCCTCACTGTGTCACATACCCTCCCCCCCCCCACTTTGTTCAACTCTGGGGGGGTGGACACACGCCAGACAATGCACCCGGGACAGGGCATCTGCGTTTCCCTGTAACCGGCCTGCTCTGTGTTCTATGGAGAACTTAAAGCTCTGCAGAGACAAAAACCATCTGGTAACACGGGCATTCCTGTCTTTGGCCTGGCTCATCCACTTGAGAAGGAAGTGGTCGGTCACAGGCGGAACTTTCTCCCCAACAAATAGTAGTAGAGAGACTTCACAGCCAGGCACTCTCTCTCCACTATACTGTACCTGGTTTCAGCTGGGGTGAGCTTGCGGCTTAGGAAGACAACGGGATGCTCCTCCCTGTTGATTTCCTGAGACAAAACAGCACCGAGGCCTACTTAGGAGGCATCCGTTTGTACCACGAACTTGAAGTCAGGCATCACCAAAACCTATGACGAACACAGGGCCGACTTCAAAGCGGCAAAAGCCTCTTCCGCCCGATCACCTCAGCGAACCATCACTGATTTTCATCCCTTCAAGAGCCCTATCAAGGGCACGGCTAGAGTAGCAAAGTGGGGAACAAACCTCATGTAATAGCCCACCATTCCCAGGAATGACTTTATTTGCCTAGTGGTGACAGGTCGGGGCCAATTTCATATTGCCTCTATTTTGTTCACTTGGGGTTTGATGACTCCGTGCCCAATGACATACCCCAGGTACTTAGTCTCTTCTAACCCTATCGCACATTTTTTTTGGTTAGCGGTTAGGCCAGCTTTCCGAAGGGAGTCCACTACAGCCTGCACTTTGGGTAGGTGACTTTCCCAGTCGGTAGTGTGGATGACCATATCGTCCAGGTAAGCCGAAGCGTACCGACGATGTGGACGAAGCACACTGTCTATTAGTCGCTAAAAAGTGGCGGGGGTGCCATGCAGACCAAAGGGTAAGACCTTATATTGATACAGCCCCTCAGGCATGATGAAGGCAGTTTTCTCTTTGGCAGCCTCTGTTAAGGGCACCTGCCAGTGCCTTTTCGTGAGGTCCAAAACAGAAAAATACCGGGCTTGTCCTAACCTCTCGATGAGCTCATCCACCCGGGGCATGGGATACGCATCGAATTTGGAAACCTCGTTAAGTTTTCGAAAGTCGTTACAAAACCGGAACGTCCTGTCTGGCTTGGGTATCAATACTATAGGACTGTCCCACTCACTTTTTGACTCCTCAATGACGTCTAGCTGCAACATTAGATGCACCTCCTCCGATATAGCTTATCGCCGAGCCTCGGGTACCCGGTATGGTTTTAATCGGACTTTTTCCTGAGGCTCAGTGACAATGTCATGCTGGATTATGGAAGTGCGTCCAGGGAGGTCCGAGAACACATCCGTGTTCCGACTAACGAACTCCCTGGCCACCTTAGTCTGTTTAGAGGAGAGGCTGTCACTAATTTGTACTGTGGCAGCTGCCTCTCTTGCATCAGACAGAGGGTCCGGTATCTCTTCTTCTAGAAAACCCGGCCACGGGCTGTCTTCTGTACAGGTTTCCCTATCTTTCCACGGTTTGAGTAAATTTACATGGTAAACCTGCTCCGGCTTTTGCCGCCGTACCTTGTAGTTTACATCTCCAATTTTCTCAAGCACCTCATAGGGCCCTTGCCACCTGGTTAGGAGCTTACTGTCCACGGTCGGCACCAGAACCAAAACTCGATTATCCGGGTTAAAGATCCGGACCCGAGCCTGCCGATTATAGACCCGACTCTGGGCTCCTTGAGCTGCCTCCATATGCTCCCTAACAAGAAGCAACACTGTCTGTATCTGATCTTGCATCTGGTTAACGTGCTCAATGACACTTTTATGTGGAGTGGGTTGTTGTTCCCACGCCTCTTTGGCCACATCCAAGAGACCGCGAGGGTGTCTGCCATATAGCAGTTTGAAGGGCGAGAATTCAGTAGATGCCTGGGGTACCTCTCGCACTGCGAACATGAGATAGGTCAGATGGATGTCCCAGTCCTTCCCATCTTAAGACACTACCTTTTTCAACATATTTTTTAATGTTTGGTTAAACCGTTCTACCAGACTGTCCGTTTGCCGATGGTAAACAAACGTCTGTAGTTGTTTTATGTGCAGCAACTTACAGAGTTCCCTCATCACCTTGGACATAAAAGGGGTCCCTTGGTCGGTCAGAACCTCTTTAGGTAGTCCTACTCGGGAAAACATCTCCATTAACTCCTTAGCTATGAGTTTGGCTGAGGTATGTCGCAGTGGCACCACCTCCGGGTACCGACTGGTCGGAACCTCTTTAGGTAGTCCTACTCGGGAAAACATCTCCATTAACTTCTTAGCTATGAGTTTGGCCGAGGTATATCGCAGTGGCACCGCCTCCGGGTACCGACTGGCATAGTCTAGAATGACTAAGATGTGTTGATGCCCTCTGGCGGACTTTGTTACTGGGCCTATGAGGTCCATAGTTATTCGATCAAACGGTACTTTGATAATCGGGAGAGGTACTAGGGACTATGGAAATGTGGCTGGGGGCTAGTTACTGTATCTGACAGATCCACTTCTTTGAATATGCTGGGCCAGTAAAACCGCTGTAGAATACGATCCTGAGTTTTCTGCAGCCCCAGGTGACCCCCGAGAACGTGTTGGTGGCCTAGATCTAACACAAGCTTGCGATAAGCCTTGGGGACCACCAACTGTTCAATAGGCTCACCCCGTAGTTGGTTTACCCGATACAACATATCCTGATGAACCACAAAACAGGGAAACACTGACTCTACCCCAGGTTGTTGTGGTTCACCATCTACTATTACCACATTTTTTCAGGTGCGGGATAGGGTTGGGTCCCGATGTTGGGCAGTACCAAAATTATCCCCTGAGACATCGATGTCTGACAATTCCGGACCCGGCGGCAAGTCCTCCACGTCTCCCACCATCACACTTAGCGGGGTTGTCTCCCCCTCTTCCACCAAAGTGTCGGTCACCCCTACCGCTGGCCCTTTGGTCTCAGGTTCCCAGGGTTCTGGACTCCCCCCTGAGCTGGCCCACTCTGCTAGGGTTACCCCCGTCTCATGGGTATCAGTCACTCTCATAGCAGCCCACAGTGCCGGGAAGCCCGGGAAGTCTCTCTCTATTATAAGTTTGTAGTGTAAATTTGGGGCAACTGCCACTTCGTGAGTCCATCTGCCAGCCCCTGTGTTTAGAGACACCAGGGCGGTGGGATAGTCTTTTAAGTCTCCATGGATGCACATGACCATGACTTTCCGGCCAGTATACTCTGCTGACCGTAACAGGGCAGCCCTTACTAGGGACACCAGACTCCCTGAGTCCAGCAGATCCTCCACTGGAGTGTCTCCTACCTTCACCTGGCATAGGTGGTTTAGAGTTTTTGGGGAACCTGCTGCACACAGCTTCCTGGCATTTAGCGACTGACGGTGGCCATAGTTAGTGTCCATGGGTTCCACCTGATGTGGACAGTCATGGCCCGGCTCCTGACACCGCCAGCAGAATATCAGTGCCAGGTCCGTAGAGGGTACAACTTGGGTGGGTTTGGTTGGTGCAAGTCGCCAGGTCTGGGATCGAGATTTACGGGGTTTGACTGCCCCCCTCCCAAAAGAACCCCCTGTAACAGTCTTAGTGGCCTTGTAGTGCTTCACCGGGTCCACCATTTCTAGGGCGTTGCCAGGAGACACCTGGCCGATCCAGTGCTGGAGAGGGGATGGCAGAGCCCTCCAGAACATATCAGCCAATATTCTATCCAGCTTAGCCGTGGGACTCAGCATATCAGGCTGTAGCCACTTTTGCAAGAGGTGGAGTAAGTCATGATACTGGGTCCTCGTAGGCTCAGCCGGCTTAAATCCCCACTAATGTACCCGCTGGGCCCGGACCAACACATTCACCCCCCAGTCTTGCCAAAATCTCACCCTTTACTTTTTGGTAGTCGGCCGCTTGATTGTCCGGCAAGTCAAAATGCACCCTCTGGGAATCGGATGCCAGGAATGGAGCGACGACCTCAGGCCACTGGTCACAGGGTAGCTTTTCCCTGATGGCCACTTTCTCATACATCGCCAGGTAGGTTTCGGGTCATCTTAGGAATCGCAGCACGGACTGCTTTCCGGGCATCGTGGGCACTCGGGGTTGCTCCTGCTGTCTGCAAAGCCATCACGTGTTGTAGCAGCTACTGGTTAGTCTCCTGCTGCTGCTTATTAGCCTCGCGTTGCTGCAGGCTTGTCTCTTGATGTTGCAGATTAGCCTCCAGAGACATCTCTGCTGAGCCTAGCTGCCTATTTAAGGACAGCCAGGTGCTGCCAAAACCCGGACCGGCACTTAAACTCTATTTGACCTCACCTGGCTGGAAACCAGCCCAGCCGCACATGCTGGGAGGAAAATACCTGCCTTGCCAGACACAATCCATAATTGTGTCACAATATATATATTTATATATACAGTTGCAAGAAAAAGTATGTGAACCCTTTGGAATGATATGGATTTCTGCACAAATTGGTCATAAAATGTGATCTGATCTTCTTATAAGTCACAACAATAGACAATCACAGTCTGCTTAAACTAATAACACACAAATAATTAAATGTTACCATGTTTTTATTGAACACACCATGTAAACATTCACAGTGCAGGTGGAAAAAGTATCTGAACCCTTGGATTTAATAAATGGTTGAACCTCCTTTGGCAGCAATAACTTTAACCAAACGTTTCCTGTAGTTGCAGATCAGACGTGCACAGCGGTCAGGAGTAATTCTTGACCATTCCTCTTTACAGAACTGTTTCAGTTCAGCAATATTCTTGGGATGTCTGGTGTGAATCGCTTTCTTGAGGTCATACCACAGCATCTCAATCGGGTTGAGGTCAGGACTCTGACTAGGCCACTCCAGAAGGCGTATTTTCTTCTGTTTAAGCCATTCTGTTGTTGATTTACTTCTATGCTTTGGGTCGTTGTCCTGTTCCAACACTCATCTTCTGTTGAGCTTCATCTGGTGGACAGATGGCCTTAAGTTCTCCTGCAAAATGTCTTGATAAACTTGGGAATTCATTTTTCCTTCGATGATAGCAATCCGTCCAGGCCCTGACGCAGCAAAGCAGCCCCAAACCATGATGCCCCCACCACCATATTTCACAGTTGGGATGAGGTTTTGATGTTGGTGTGCTGTGCCTCTTTTTCTCCACACATAGTGTTGTGTGTTTCTTCCAAACAACTCAACTTTGGTTTCATCTGACCACAGAATATTTTGCCAGTACTGCTGTGGAACATCCAGGTGCTCTTGTGCAAACTGTAAACGTGCAGCAATGTTTTTTTTGGACAGCAGTGGCTTCTTCTGTGGTATCCCCCCATGAAATCCATTCTTGTTTAGTGTTTTACGTATTGTAGATTCGCTGACACGGATGTTAGCATATACCAGAGACTTTTGTAAGTCTTTAGCTGACACTCTAGGATTATTCTTTACCTCATTGAGCAGTCTGCGCTGTGCTCTTGCAGTCATCTTTACAGGACGGCCACTCCTAGGGAGAGTAGCAGCAGTGCTGAACTTTCTCCATTTATAGACAACTTGTCTTACCGTGGACTGATGAATAGCAAGGCTTTTGGAGATACTTTTATAACCCTTTCCAGCTTTATGCAAGTCAACAATTCTTAATCGTAGGTCTTCTGAGAGCTCTTTTGTGCGAGGCATCATTCAAATCAGGCAATGCTTCTTGTGAAAAGCAAACCCAGAACTGTTGTGTGTTTTTTATAGGGCAGGGCAGCTGTAACCAACACCTCCAATCTCATCTCATTGATTGGACTAGGGGTTCACATAATTTTTCCACCTGCACTGTCAATGTTTACATGGTGTGTTCAATAAAAACATGGTAACATTTAATTCTTTGTGTGTTATTAGTTTAAGCAGGCTGTGATTGTCTATTGTTGTGACTTAGATGAAGATCAGATCACATTTTATGACCAATTTGTGCAGAAATCCATATAATTCCAAAGGGTTCACATACTTTTTCTTGCAATTGTATATACACTCACCAGAAGAATTATTAGGAACACCTGTTCTATTTCTCATTAATGCAATTATCTAGTCAACCAATCACATGGCAGTTGCTTCAATGCATTTAGGGGTGTGGTCCTGGTCAAGACAATCTCCTGAACTCCAAACTGAATGTCAGAATGGGAAGAAAGGTGATTTAAGCAATTTTGAGCGTGGCATGGTTGTTGGTGCCAGACGGGCCGGTCTGAGTATTTCACAATCTGCTCAGTTACTAGGATTTTCACGCACAACCATTTCTAGGGTTTACAAAGAATGGTGTAAAAAGGGAAAAACATCCAGTATGCGGCAGTCCTGTGGGCAAAAATGCCTTGTGGATGCTAGAGGTCAGAGGAGAATGGGCCGACTGATTCAAGCTGATAGAAGAGCAACGTTGACTGAAATAACCATTCGTTACAACCGAGGTATGCAGCAAAGCATTTGTGAAGCCACAACACGCACAACCTTGAGGCGGAGGGGCTACAACAGCAGAAGACCCCACCGGGTACCACTCATCTCCACTACAAATAGGAAAAAGAGGCTACAATTTGCACGATCTCACCAAAATTGGACTGTTGAAGACTGTAAAAATGTTGCCTGGTCTGATGAGTCTCGATTTCTGTTGAGACATTCAAATGGTAGAGTCCGAATTTGGCGTAAACAGAATGAGAACATGTATCCATCCTCTGATGGCTACTTCCAGCAGGATAATGCACCATGTCACAAAGCTCGAATCATTTCAAATTGGTTTCTTGAACATGACAATGAGTTCACTGTACTAAAATGGCCCCCACAGTCACCAGATCTCAACCCAATAGAGCATCTTTGGGATGTGGTGGAACGGGAGCTTCGTGCCCTGGATGTGCATCCATCAAATCTCCATGTGCTGGGAGCTCGTCTGGGTTCCTAAGCTTAACTCTGCAAGTTTTTTTTTGTTGGGGTTTTTCCTCTTTACCGGATTGTTGTTAAGGCCTGAGGTCTGTTCTGGAGGTCCTCCTCTGTGTTTGGTGGCCCCGGCGAAGCTCCCTCCTGCGGCGGTCCAGTGGGGCTTGATGCAGAGTGGATAGGCAGCCGGAGCGAGGCTAGGACACTCTTCCCTCCGGCCGCCGGGTGACGACGTCAGACGCTGAGGGGGCGTGGCTTAGCGTCATGACGTTATGCGGCGCACAGCCGGGAGCCTGGTGGGGAAATTTAAAATTGCCATGGCGGCCTTCAGAGTGCGCGCAGTGTCTCCTCACCTGCCTGCAGTGCTTTGGCTACCTGCTGTGGACGGGATCGGCAATGAGTGCACCTACCACTGCCGGCTCTGGATTGGAGCCCCCCCACTACTTTGGGTTCTGTGAGTAGCCTGCTTTAGGCGCCCCTTGTATGTTTGTTTCCTGTAGTGGTTGACCCTTCTCTCCCTTGTGTATTGCAGGGAGAAAATGAGTCCTCCCATTCCACTAAAGTTAAACCCAGGAAGTGTGGCCTCTGTGCTAAGCGCTTACCTTCCTCTGGGTCTAAACTTCTATGTAAGGAGTGTACCACCTCAGTAGTCAAGTCTGAGTCATCCTGTTTGCTTGAGGAAATAAAATCCCTAGTTAAGAGTGGAAGTCCAGTCTGCCATGGCTGCCCGGGAGCCCACCCCCTCCCCCCCCCCCATAGACCAAGTTCTTCTAAGGATATTATGAATGTTGGTAGTGATTCCGACTTTCTTAATCCGGAATTCTCAGACTCTGAGATATTGGAAAAATCTCAGGAGTCTGATGAAGATAATGAATACAAAAAGTTTCTCTTCAATCCTGAAGATATCGATGATCTAATTAAGGCCATAAGAGCCACGATCAGGATGGAAAGTCCCACGAAACCTAGGTCTGTCCTAGAATTTTTTTGGGGGGGGGGCTGGGGGAGAGGCAGAGATCTGTTTTTCCTGTTCCTGATAATGTACAGAAACTCATCAAGGCAGAATGGGATAAGCCTGAAAAAGGTTTATTTATTCCTCGTGGCATAAAAATACGGAACCCTTTTGAAGAGGCGGATTGCACGGACTGGGAGTCCATCCCCAAATTCGATGCTCCAGTGGCAAAGGTTGCTAAACGTACGGTCCTGCCCTTTGAGGATGCAGCCCAATTAAAAGATCCCATGGACAGAAAGGCAGAGAGATTACTCAAAAAAACCTGGGAAGCCACTGCAGTCCTAATAAAACCAGGGGTTGCTGCGACCTGTGTAGCCCGCACCTTAGCCGTATGGTTAGAACAGTTGGAGCTACACCTAATTAACAAGACCCCTAGGGAGAAAACCCTAGATAGTCTCCCCTTACTCAGGAAGTCCACAAATTTCCTAGCGGATGCTTCCACTAGTCGGTCAGACCGTCGGCTCGCACTGCAGTGCTCTCCAATACCATCAGGAGAATCCTGTGGTTATAAGCTTGGTCAGGAGATATGGCTTCTAAAAATAAGCTGATATCTTTACCATTCCATGAACAATATGTGTTTGGCCCTGATTTGGACAAAATTTTAGAGCAGGCTACTGACCGTAAAAGAGGCTTCCCCGGAGATAAATCTGGAAATCGAAAACTGTTTTTTCGCAAGCAGCAGCAGGATTCCATACTTGACCATGGAAGGTCGGGAGGACGGAATTATACCAGGGGGAATAAAAGGAAAAGCTTTCTCTTTAATTCCAACAAGGGTGGTCCCTCCGCCTCCTCTTCCAAACAATGACGTCATCCGAGTCGGGGGAAGGCTCAGTTCCTTTTTAAGTTTCTGGGAACAGACCATCCCAGACCCGTATATTATCAGCATCATAAAAAACAGGTATTCTTTAGAGTTGGATTCCCTTCCCCCGCAAAAGTTTGTAATAACCCAACTCCAGGGATCTCTAAGGTCCTCCCTGTCCAAGAGTATAAGAGAACTCCTGTCCCTAGGGGAAATAGAAGACGTCCCCAGGGAGGAATGGGGAATAGTCACTACTAGCCTCTATTCATGGTCCGGAAACCAAACGGGAGATTCCGAACCATTATAAACCTAAAACCACTCAACAAACACATTTCATATCACAAATTCAAAATGGAAACTGTCAAGACGGCAGTTAAACTTATCAAGAAGGGGGCTCAAATGATTGCAATAGATCTCAAGGATCCTTATTTCCACATTCCAATACATCCCCTCTCCAGAAGGTACCGGAGGTTTGCGGTGAAGCTGAAGGGAAAGATCCGCCACTATCAGTTCACCTGTCTACCTTTCGTAATTGCCTCAGCTCCTCGTATCTTCACCAAGGTTATAGCAGAAGCCGTGGCCTCTCTAAACCGCAGGGGGATTTTAGTGGTCCCTTATCTCGATGACTTGCTGGTAGTGGCAGAAACGTCAGATCTCCTCCTCATACATCTACAGGTGGTCCTCTCTCACCTTCAGAACCTGGGGTGGATCATCAACAGGGAAAAGTCCAATCTGACTCCAAGTCACCGGAGAGTGTTCTTGGGCATTCTAGTGGATTCGACACTCCAGAGATCTTTTCTTCCTCCTACAAAGATTCAGGATCTAAAACTAAGAATCCAATAATTCCTAAAGATGCGTTCTTGTTCTATCCGGCAGGCTATGAGGATTCTAGGTCTTCTATCCTTCTGCATCCCAGCTTTTGCCTGGGCCCAATTTCACATCAGGCCTCTGCAGAGCCTTGTCCTCAATAGGTGGAACAGATCCCAGTTGACCCTAGAAGAGAGGATTCCGGTAACCAGAGACATGAAGGCCTCCTTAATATGGTGGCTCTCAGACAGGAACCTGAAGACGGGGGTTCCCTGGAGCCAAGAAAAGGTACTATCACTAATGACGGATGCCAGTTCCTGGGGTTGGGGTGCCCTTGCTGCCACCGGTTCCTTTCAGGGTGCCTGGTCAGAAACTCAGAAGAGAATGTCATCTAACTACAGGGAGCTCTATGCCATATGGAAAGGCCTCAAAGCAATTCAGATTCAGGCCAGAAACCGTCATGTTCTAATACATTCAGACAATTCCACAGCTGTAGCGTTCATACAACATCAAGGAGGGATGAGGCACGGTCATCTTCAGAACCTTGCAAGACAGATATTCCTCTGGGCAGAAATGAATGTGAAATCATTAGGGGCGGTACATCTGAAAGGCTCACTCAATACTCAAGCAGATTTCCTAAGCAGGCAGAGGCTGGATCCAGGCGAATGGTCTCTGTCACAACCAGCCTTCCAGAAAATACTAAATCAGTGGGGCATTCCATCTCTAGACCTATTTGCCTCAAAAATAAATCACAAACTACCACATTACTTCTCTCTCAACCTGAGGGATCCGTGTGTGGCAGTGGATGCCTTCACCCAGGACTCGACGTCGGGGCTGGTGTATGCCTTCCCCCCAATTCCGATGATCCCAAAAGTCCTCCAAGAGATGTTTTCTGATCCTAGTCGTTGCCTTCTGGCCTAGGAGAGGCTGGGTCGGTCTCCTGAGATCCCTCAGTCAGGAGGACCCAATCCTATTTCCCCTGGAGAAAAATCTTCTGATGAAGGGTCCAATCCCTCACCCGAATCCCAGACTCTTCAGTCTATCAGCTTGATTACTGAGAAATCCATCCTCCTAGGCTGAGGCCTCTCTCAAAGGGTAGTAGATACTCTCCTACTTAGTAGGAAAACAAATACCTGGAGGTCCTACCTTAAAGTCTGGAAGAAGTTCGCTGCCTGGGCGAATTCAAGGTTTAACCAATCCTCACCAGATATCCCTCTCATCTTGGAGTTCCTCCAGGATGGGTTGGATATGGGTCTCTCCCCTAATACTCTTAAAGTACAGGTTTCTGCCATAGGAGCCCTTTACAACACCAGTCTTTATGAGAATGCCTGGGTGTCTAGATTTTTAAAGGAAGCTGATAGGTTGAGACCCACAGTTAAAAACCTGGTCGCTCCCTGGAACCTGGTCGCTCCCTGGAACCTGAATACCGTACTATCAGGCCTATCGGATACTCCCTTTGAGCCTTTGGATTCCCTATCCATTAAATTGCTCACCCTCAAAACCATTTTTCTAGTGGCCATTTCTTCTGCAAGAAGAGTATGTGAGCTTCAGGCCCTGTCGATTCAAGAACTCTTTCTTTCCATTTTAGAGGACAAACTCATCTTTAAATTAGACCCTGGGTTCCTCCCCAAGGTGGTGTCCACCTTCCACAGGTCCCAGGATATTGTTATTCCCTCTTTTTGTCCCAATCCTAGGAATGATCAGGAAGTAAAGTATCATAACCTAGATGTGTTCTTCATTATATGGAGGTCACAAAAAGTTGGCGAATTGATAAAAATTTATTTGTGCAGTTCTGTGGCCCCAATAAGGGAAAAAAGGCAGTAAGGAGCTCTATATCCCATTGGATTAGGTGTTCCATCTCTGAGGCATACATAGCTTCCGGCAGGGAGCCTCCTCAGTCTCTCAAAGCCCATTCTGTAAGATCTGTTTCCACCTCTTGGGCTGAAAGGGCCTCTGCATCACTAGAGCAGATTTGCAGAGCAGCCACGTGGAAGAGGGCCCATACCTTTACTAAACATTACAGAGTAGATGTTTTTGTTAATGAGGACATGACCTTTGGATGCAAGGTCCTGGATGCGGTTGTCCCCCCAAATAAGGTTACTTTGTTAGTTCTCAGGTTGTGCTGTCATGGAGACAAGTCTCCATGACAGCACACATATCCTTTCCCCTTTCCTGGTTCTGTTAAAAATACACTGGTGATGAGGGGAAGGGGTGGGGTTCTTAACCTCTCTGTGTTTTTTCCTGTCCTATCAGAGGAAGTCAATCTCAGGTTGTGCTGTCATGGAGACTTCCAGGAAACCGGATTACCGGTGAGTGTAATACTCATATATATACACTGTATATATAGCTAGCTGGCACTAAAAAACCACAAGTGCTCATCAGCACTTGCCAGTCACAGCTCACACACAGAAAAAGTGGTTCAGAGCTGGAAAAGCCAAAAAATAAAATAAAACAAAGGTAAAAAAAGGCAATTAGTCTGATGAAGGCACATAGTTGCTGAAAAGTTACCCTGCCGCAGCAATCCACATTGAACAAAATAAACAAGTTGCATCCGATATCGTTTAACTGGAGTCTTTGTCTTTATTGATGTGAAGGGGTGGGAACCCTACAAGGTCTCTGTTTGTGATAACAAATCACAGCTGTCAGATTTTCCCGTTCTGGTTCAAACATCCAATAATAACCCCTAGCAACAGGGGCAGATTAGGACAACAGGATCGTACTTCAGTACAGTTGACGTTAAGTTGACTCCATCTCCTCAGGTTCAATTACCTGCAATAAATTACTCCACATACATATAGGAAAATGGGTATGGCGGGTGGGGGAAAAACAGAGAGAACCTCAAAAACCATACAATAATATACATATAACTCCATCTAATATATAAAGCTGAGTGTATGTATGTGTGTGTATGTATGTACACTAAAGGAATCCGCACCGTCACATTTACAATCACGAAATTTGGCACACAGGTACATCAGGTGTCCGGGAAGATTTTAGACCGGGTACCGTTCCTGAGATATTCCCCAAAAAAATTCAAATATGGCACATCACATGACCTACATTAGCCAATAGAAGCCTGCAGGTTTTTCTCTTCATATCCCAACTGCCATAAACATGATCACATGTATGTCACAGATGTAGTAGGGGAGGACACCAAAAAACAACAATAAGAAAGGGGAAAAACACTAGACTTCACTGCTAGGGAAGGAAAAGGGTCATCACCTATAAAACCCTGCTCCTGGCCCTAACTCCTATCCGTATGGGCACCTTTCGATGGTAGAGATGCCCATACACAGGAACCTAGAAAACCCTGGTGACCCTTGGATGCCCTAGAGGTAATGATAGAGCAGAGACAACCCGTTACTTCCCTGGTGAAGGAACCAGCGTCTCGCTGAGGCCTAGTAAACAACCGGGGGGGGGGGGGGGGGGATACAAAACACAACAAGTGGAACACTTAACTTCTGAGGATGATGGATGAACAGGACTTCAACAAGAACCACACTCCAGCTCTTCCAAAACCAAATAAAGCTATCCAGAGCAAGGAGTGATGGTAAAGTCAGACTAAATAGGGGGAGGTAAAGGTCACATTAAACATAAGAAAATAAACCAGCGGCACTCACCAATCGACGTTTTCACCACGAGTCAGGAGCAGACATGGTAAAGTACAAACTAAACAAACAGTAAGCTTCCTCCGGCCACAGCTCACAAGTCATGGTGCTAAAAGCATAGATCTGTTCAGTGTAAGTAAAATACAGTACAGAACTCTATATAGTGTTCTGTACTGTATTATACAGACATCAGACCCACTGGATCTTCAAGAACCAAGTGGGTCTGGGTCAAAAAAATGTAAAAAAAAGTGAAAAAAGTTAAGAAAAAAAACAAAACATTTATCACTGAATAAAAATTAAAAAAATAAAATACACTACACATATTAGGTATTGCCGCGTCCGTAACGACCTGATCTATAAAACGGTCATGTTACTTTCCCCGCACGGTGAACGCCATAAAAATAAAAAAATAAAAACTATGAGAAAATTTAAATTTTGCCCACCTTACTTCCTAAAAAAGGTAATAAAAGTGATCATGTACGCCAAAAATCATACCCTACCCAAGATAATCGCCGAAAAACTGAAAAAACTATGGCTCTTAGACTATAGAAACACTAAAACATGATTTTTTTTTGTTTCAAAAATGAAATCATTGTGTAAAACTTACATAAATAAAAATAAAGTATGCATATTAGGTATCGCCGCGTCCGTATCGACCGGCTCTATACAAATATCACATGACCTAACCCCTCAGATGACCACCGTAAAAAAATAAAAATAAAAACGGTGTAAAAAAAGCCATTTTTTGTCATCTTACGTCACAAAAAGTGTAATAGCAAGCGATCAAAAAGTCATATGCACCCCAAAATAGTGCCAATCAAACCGTCATCTCATCCCGCAAAAAATGAGACCCTACTTAAGATAATCGCTCAAAAACTGAAAAAACTATGGCTCTTAGACTATGGAGACACTAAAACATTTTTTGGGTTTTAAAAATGAAGCCATTGTATAAAACTTACATAAATAAAAAAAATAGTATACATATTAGGTATCACCGCGTCCGTGACAACCTGCTTTATAAAATTACCACATGATCTAACCTGTCAGATGAATGTTGTAAATAACAAAAAAAAAAAAGGGACAAAAAAGCTATTTCTTGTTACCTTGCCGCACTAAAAGTGTAATATAGAGCAACCGAAAATCATATGTACCCTAAACTAGTACCAAAAAAACTGCCACCCTATCCCGTAGTTTCTAAAATGGGGTCACTTTTTTGGAGTTTCTACTCTAGGGGTACATCAGGGGGGCTTCAAATGGGACATGGTGTCAAAAAACCAGTCCAGCAAAATCTGGCTCCCAAAAACCATACGCGCACCTTTCACTCTACGCCCCGCTGTGTGGCCGTACAGTAGTTTACGACCACATATGGGGTGTTTCTGTAAACTACAGAATTAGGGCCATAAATAATGAGTTTTGTTTGGCTGTTAACCCTTGCTTTGTAACTGGAAAAAAAAAATATTAAAATGGAAAATCTGCCAAAAAAGTGAAATTTTTAAATTGTATCTCTATTTTCCATTAAATCTTGTGCAACACCTAAAGGGTTAACAAAGTTTGTAAAATCAGTTTTGAATACCTTGAGGGGTGTAGTTTCTTAGATGGGGTCACTTTTATGGAGTTTCTACTCTAGGGGTGCATCAGGGGGCTTCAAATGGGACATGGTGTCAAAAAACCAGTCCAGCAAAATCTGGCTTCCAAAAACCATACGGCGCACCTTTCACTCTACGCCCCGCTGTGTGGCCGTACAGTTGTTTACGGCCACATATCGGGTGTTTCTGTAAACGGCAGAGTCAGGGCAATAAAGATACAGTCTTGTTTGGCTGTTAACCCTTGCTTTGTTAGTGGAAAAAATGGGTTAAAGTGGAAAATTTGGCAAAAAAATGAAATTCTCAAATTTCATCCCCATTTGCCAATAACTCTTGTGCAGCACCTAAAGGGTTAACAAAGTTTGTAAAATCAGTTTTGAATACCTTAAGGGGTGTAGTTTATAGAATGGGGTCATTTTTTGGCGGTTTCTATTATGTAAGCCTCGCAAAGTGACTTCAGAGCTGTAGTGGTCCCTAAAAATTAGGCTTTTGTAAATTTCTGAAAAATTTAAAGATTTGCTTCTAAACTTCTAAGCCTTGTAAAATCCCCAAAAAATAAAATATCATTCCCAAAATAATTCAAACATGAAGTAGACATATGGGGAATGTAAAGTCATCACAATTTTTGGGGGTATTACTATGTATTACAGAAGTAGAGAAACTGAAACTTTGAAATTTGCTAATTTTTCCAAATTTTGGGTAAATTAGGTATTTTTCTATGCAAAATTTTTATTTATTTTTTACTTCATTTTACCAGTGTCATGAAGTACAATATGTGACAAAAAAACAATCTCAGAATGGCGTGGATAAGTCAAAGTGTTTTAAAGTTATGAGCACTTAAAGTAACACTGGTCAGATTTGCAAAAAATGGCCAAGTCCTTAAGGTGAAATAGGGCTGAGTCCTTAAGGGGTTAAATCTATTTTTTCATTTAGCACAAGGGGGCTCATAGCATTGGACTGTAGGATCCACCTGCCTTCCCTTCTAAGAAGTTCACGATCCCTGTCCCCTCCCCTCTGAGGGGTTGGGACAACTTCCAGACCTACAAACCGTACCGTGCGGACATGTTCTATTAATCGTGGGACTCCTTTACCTGAGGCAATTGATCCCACGTGTTCACGGAACCTTTCAAATAGACAGCATATGGTCTTACCAATATAAGACCTACCGCACACACATAGTACTAAATAAACAACAAAACGACTTCTACATGTTATCAATGTGTTCACTCTATGAAGTAAACCTCCAAACGAGACCGAGGACCCATGCAAGTTGAATTTACAAAAGGAGAAGCTTCCACAACGTTTATTCCCCTGTGGGCGCCAACCATTCAACCATGTATCCCGTTTTTTTTTCTTTCAAATGGCTCCTTACTAGTTATTCCCTTAGGGTATGAACCCTTCTGAAGGATACAAGGGGTCGTGAACCCCCAATATCCCCAAGACTGGCGTCTCCCTCCAACATGTTCCAATTATCCTTAATGATTTTCCTGATATTGCTCTGTCATCGGACTGCATTTGAAAGAAAAAACTACCGGAGAAGGCTGACCCCTAATATTGGATCTTTTCTTTGCTCGTAATTCTCACCCTCGAATAGTATCGGATGCTCGCATCATTGTGTCATTTAATAATTCCATGGGGTAACCCCTAGAAGACAACCTACTCTTCAGGTCTCTTGCTTGCTTTTGGAATCTTTCTTCAGTGGTATTTATTCTGGCCAGTCGTGTAAACTGGCCAAATGGTCCAGCTCGCTTAACACTAGTTGGATGGAAACTCGAGTGATATAAAAGGGAGTTGGTGGCCATGAGTTTTTTTAAAACCCTCCGTAACCAACTCACCTTCCTTAACGGATACCAGGACGTCCAGAAATTTAAATTTTTCACCTCCAAATACATATGTAAATTTCATATTCATCTCATTTACTCTATTGAGGTATTCTACAAAATCACCGAACGTACCGTCATCACTACACCACACGATGAAAACATCATCCACAAACCTAAAATAGGTGTGGATATGTGAAAGATATGGGTTGGCAGTCGAGTATACGTATCTATTTTCAAAACGTGCCAAGTAGAGGTTGGCAAAGGTGTACCCATAGCCGTACCGCACCTTTGCCTAAACTAACTGTTCCCAAACATGAAGGCATTGTTTTTTAGTATAAAGGCAAGTGCCTCTCCGACAAAATTCAAGAAAATTCCACTCTTGTCCATGTTCTTTAGGATCTCAATTACTGCCTCAATGCCTCCATCTTGGGGAATCCGCGTATAAAGGCTCTCAACATCCAGGGACACCAACTGAAATCCTTCCTGCCACTGGATGGATCTTAATACCAGTAGCAAGTCGGATGTGTCCCTAAGATGAGAGGGCATCACACGCATATATCGATTGGTCTAAGAAGCCAATCAATATATTTGGAAAGGGGCTCAGTCACTGACCCAACCTCCGAGACAATATGTCTCCATTGGGGCTGGGTCAGTGACTTATGGATCTCCGGGAGAAAATACTAAGTGGGTTTTCTTCGATATAATGGAAAGAGTTTTTCTGCTCTATTTCTGGATATAAAGTTCTTCTCCACATACTTATGCAGCAGGTCACATGATCCACACCTGAACAGGAGGTGTGGACATACCAGCAACACACAGACAAAGTGCAACCAAAAGAGGCTGTCAGATCACTCATGTGCAGCCAGTCTTTCAGACCTTCTAACACTTGTCACAGGTGTGACAATGTACTTATCAGCCAATAGAAACTCACGGGTCCTTAGTCTCCACATACATATAGTTTTACACCAGGTTTCCATAACAACCCAGCAGTTTTTCTTCACTGCTGTAAGTTGGCTTCAAAGGAGCAGGGCACTGTGGATGACACTGTTAAGGGAGCGGAGTTCTGTGGAGGTCACAGTTCAGGGGCAGGTAGGGTGGCCATTCAGGCCACTCTCAAAAGATGGACTTAAAAACCCCACCCCCAGGTCCCGCTAAGCCATGCCCCCGACCCGGTTAGGTCACGTCCTTCCCACTCTGCAGCCGACGAGGATTGAAAAAATGAAGGTAAAAATCAACTGCTATTAGATGCAGAGGTGGGAGGGAAGATTACTTTTTCCCTGCAGCTCACGCTCAGACAGCACTGTGCTGCTGTCTGAGAGTGAGCTGTTCAAAGGGACATCCCTGTGTCCGTCCAGTCCCTGTGCTGGACGGAGGACAGGGAGTCTGAAAGACGGACTGTCCGGCCTAAAACCGGACCTCTAACCACCCTAGGGGCAGGCTGCTTTGTAGGTCACAGTTAAGGGGATGATCTGCTATGGAGGTTAGTGTTAAAGTGCACATTGCTGTAGAGGCCACTGTTAAGGGGATGGGGTGTTGTGGAAATCACTGTTAAGCAGAAGGGGTGCTGTGGAGTTCACTAATAAAGGGGCGGCTGCTCTGGAGGTCACTGTTAAAGTAGAGGGCTGCTGTGGAGGTCACTGTTAAGGGGCGGGATGCTGTGGAGGTCACTGTTAAGGGGGCGGGATTCTGTGGGGGTCACTGTTAAAGGGGCAGGTGCTGTAGAGGTCTCTCTTAAGGGGGCAGGGAACGGTGGAGGTCACAGTTAAGGGGACAGTCCGCTATAGAGGTCAGTGTTAAGGGGCGGGGTGTTTTGGAGGTCACATTTTAAGGGAACGGAGCTCTGTGGAGGTCACTGTTAAGGGGACGGGTTATTGTGGAAATCACTGTTAACCACCTCCCGACCGCCTAATGCACGGATGCGTCCGGAAGGTGGTTGATTCATTCCTCCTGGACGCATCCGTGCGTCATCTCGCGAGACTTCCTGTGAACGCGCGCACACAGGCGCGGCGTTCACAGGATCGGAAGGTAAGCGAGTGGATCTCCAGCCTGCCAGCGGCGATCGTTCGCTGGCAGGCTGGAGATGCGATTTTTTTAACCCCTAACAGGTATATTAGACGCTGTTTTGATAACAGCGTCTAATATACCTGCTACCTGGTCCTCTGGTGGTCCCTTTTGTTTGGATCGACCACCAGAGGACACAGGTAGCTCAGTAAAGTAGCACCAAACACCACTACACTACACTACACCCCCCCTGTCATTTATTAACCCCTTATGAACCCCTGATCACCCCATATAGACTCCCTGATCACCCCCCTGTCATTGATCACCCCCCTGTAAGGCTCCATTCAGACGTCCGTATGATTTTTACGGATCCACTGATACATGGATCGGATCCGCAAAACACATACAGGCGTCTGAATGGAGCCTTACAGGGGGGTGATCACCCCATATAGACTCCCTGATCACCCCCCTGTCATTGATCACCCCCTGTAAGGCTCCATTCAGACGTCCGTATGATTTTTACGGATCCACTGATACATGGATCGGATCCGCAAAACACATACAGGCGTCTGAATGGAGCCTTACAGGGGGGTGATCACCCCATATAGACTCCCTGATCACCCCCCTGTCATTGATCACCCCCCTGTAAGGCTCCATTCAGACGTCCGTATGATTTTTACGGATCCACTGATACATGGATCGGATCCTTAAAACACATACGGACGTCTGAATGGAGCCTTACAGGGGGGTGATCAATGACAGGGGGTGATCACCCCATATAGACTCCCTGATCACCCCCCTGTCATTGATCACCCCCCTGTCATTGATCACCCCCCTGTCATTGATCACCCCCCTGTAAGGCTGCATTCAGATGTCCGTATGATTTTTACGGATCCACTGATACATGGATCGGATCCGCAAAACACATACGGACATCTGAATGGAGCCTTATAGGGGGGTGATCAATGACAGGGGGGTGATCCCCCCATATAGACTCCCTGATCACCCCCCTGTCATTGATCACCCCCCTGTCATTGATCACCCCCCTGTAAGGCTCCATTCAGACATTTTTTTGGCCCAAGTTAGCGGAAATTATTATTTTTTTTCTTACAAAGTCTCATATTCCACTAACTTATGTCAAAAAATAAAATCTCACATGAACTCACCATACCCCTCACGGAATCCAAATGCGTAAAATTTTTTAGACATTTATATTCCAGACTTCTTCTCACGCTTTAGGGCCCCTAGAATGCCAGGGCAGTATAAATACCCCACATGTGACCCCATTTCGGAAAGAAGACACCCCAAGGTATTCCGTGAGGGGCATATTGAGTCCATGAAAGATTTAAATTTTTGTCCCAAGTTAGCGGAAAGGGAGACTTTGTGAGAAAAAAACAAAAATATCAATTTCCGCTAACTTGTGGCAAATTTTTTTGACACACCAAAACACATTGCCCAACTTCTCCTGAGTACGGGGATACCAGATGTGTGACACTTTTTTGCAGCCTAGGTGGGCAAAGGGGCCCACATTCCAAAGAGCACCTTTCGGATTTCACCGGCCATTTTTTACAGATTTTTATTTCAAACTACTTACCACACATTTGGGCCCCTAGAATGCCAGGGCAGTATAACTACCCCACAAGTGACCCCATTTTGGAAAGAAGACACCCCAAGGTATTCGCTGATGGGCATAGTGAGTTCATAGAAGTTTTTATTTTTTGTCACAAGTTAGTGGAATATGAGACTGTAAGAAAAAAATTTAAAAAAATAAAAATCATCATTTTCCGCTAACTTGTGACAAAAAATAAAAAGTTCTATGAACTCACTATGCCCATCAGCGAATACCTTAGGGTGTCTACTTTCCGAAATGGGGTTATTTGTGGGGTGTTTGTACTGTCTGGGCATTGTAGAACCTCAGGAAACATGACAGGTGCTCAGACAGTCAGAGCTGCTTCAAAAAGCGGAAATTCACATTTTTGTACCATAGTTTGTAAACGCTATAACTTTTACCCAAACCATTTTTTTTTTTTACCCAAACATTTTTTTTTTATCAAAGACATGTAGAACAATAAATTTAGAGCAAAATTTATATATGGATCTCGTTTTTTTTGCAAAATTTTACAACTGAAAGTGAAAAATTTCATTTTTTTGCAAAAAAATCGTTAAATTTCGATTAATAACAAAAAAAGTAAAAATGTCAGCAGCAATGAAATACCACCAAATGAAAGCTCTATTAGTGAGAAGAAAAGGAGGTAAAATTAATTTGGGTGGTAAGTTGCATGACCGAGCAATAAACAAGTGGCCTGGTCATTAAGGGTGTTTAAGCTAAGGGGGCTGAGGTGGTTAAAGGGGAGGGCGCTATGGATGTTACTGTTAAGGGGCAGGCTGCTGTGGAGGTCACTGTTAAAGGGGCGGGGTACTGTAGATGTCACTGTTATAGTGGATACTGTCAATATCTTTTAACGACACACACAAACATTAAATGAAGTAGATGAACTATACCCGTGCGAAGCCAGGTCCTTCTGCTAGTAACAAAATATAAAAGCTTTTAGGGAGTGTGTCGCCATGCTCTGTGGGGGCCCTGACAATCTTTTCTTTGAAGTATTTGGCCTCATCTGAGATGAGAGGTGAGGGTGGGGGCACCGGGGGACGGAGAAGAGTGTTAAACATGTAAAAAAGTTGTTTAGGGTTGTGAGACAGGGAAGATATGAGAGATGTGAAGTGGGCCGGTTTTGCAGCAGTGAGCACGGACTTGAAATTGAAGAGGGATTGTTTGTATGTGACAAAGTCTTCCTTAGGGCTCATGCACACGACTGTATTTTCTTTCCGTGTCTGTTCCCTTTTTTTGTGGATTATATGCTGAACTATTCACTTCAATGGGTTGGCAAAAAAATGGAAGTTACTCCATGTACATTCCGTGTCTGTATTTCCGTTCCGCAAAAAAAATGGAACATGTCCTATTATTCTCCGCATTACGGACAAGGATAGGTTTGTTCTATTAGGGGCCAGCTGTTCCGTTCCGCAAAATACTGAATGCACACAGACATCATCCATTTTTTTTTTTTTGTGGATCCGTTTTTTTGCGGACTGCAAAATACATACGGTCATGTGCATGAGCCCTTAGAATGGGTTTTCTTCCATCGCCGCTCTGCAACGCTGGACGCTTGTATTAGCTATTTAGTCAGACTGGTACCTGGGTTGACTGTTGATTTTTCCGGGTCAAGAGCTGTAATGTGGTGTTAGGCTACATGCACATGACCACGCCATGTTTTGCGGTCTGCAAATTGCGGTTCCGCATAACATGGATGCCGTCCGTGTGCATTCCACAATTTGTGGAACGGAGGTGGCCACCCATAATAGAAATGCCTATTTTTGTCCGCAATACGGACAAGAATAGGAAATGTTCTATTTTATTTTGCGTGACCACGGAACGGAGAAAAAGATGAAGTTAATGGGTCCGCATCCATGCTGCAAAAATGTGACTCAGATGTGGACCCAAACAATAGTCGTGTGCATGAGGCCTTATACTAAGTGGCGGTAGCATTTGTATCATGAAGGTAAGATAGTAGAGAGTGGTAGAAGACAGTCAGGAAAAGAGTGAAAGTCAAGCAAGTGGCATTATGATGTAGGTGCAGTGCTGGGACATAGAGACTTGCTGTCATCATTCCAGTCCAGCAGAGGGAGCCAGCTCCCAGCTAAAGGTAACAGGTCAAGACAAACCCTGCTGCACAGGAAGGGCAGTTCTGCCAGTGCCTGGAGGAGGAGAGGAGTGCAGTGCAGGAGATCCAGAGCAGGGTCCGTTACCAGAGCTCAGGGGTGGTGTGATGTGGCCTCCCAAGTGAAGCAGTGCAGCACAGACAGGCCCAGAGAGGCTTCGACAGGCACAGCATTGTGTAGCACTAAAGGAAGAGTGCAATACGGACCAGTGCAGGGGAGCAGAGTGTGGAGCACATGTGCCAGACAAGCAAGACTTCAGAAGCGCCCGGCCAGATTCTCCACTGCAACAAGAGAAA
Organism: Bufo bufo; assembly: GCF_905171765.1. Classification (NCBI taxonomy): domain Eukaryota; kingdom Metazoa; phylum Chordata; class Amphibia; order Anura; family Bufonidae; genus Bufo; species Bufo bufo. The sequence goes on along the minus strand of NC_053392.1, from coordinate 162,501,373 downwards.
GGTCCCTCTTTGGAGAGATAGTGATCAAGCACCAGGAGGGTCCCTCTCCCGCATGCAGGAACAGTAAGTGCAGCCCCTGAGAGGCTGTATGAAGTTAAACCAATTCCACAGAGACTGTAGTAACACCCTTCCTGCCAGTGGCGTAACGAGAAATGACTGGGCCCCACAGCATATTTTTGAACTGCCCGCCCCCTCCAGCAACTTCTTCACAACCCCCTCCCCCTGTGCAACCCCCACTTCTGTGGCTAATCAAAACTGAGCTCTCAGAAGAGGCCCAGAAGCCACTCCGTGTCATTGTATAATACTGTTGGGGGGCCCTGACAATAAAATCTTTTAGTCCTCCTCCTGGGTGGACCTGAGTTTGGGCCCCAAAGCAGCCGCTTCCTCTATAGCTACGCCCCTGCCCCCTGCTTTCAACTCAGTTTCTTAAAGAGACGGCGCACCTATTGAATATAAATTTACCTTTTTCAAAAGTACAATAGCTTGTTGCTGTACTGCAAAATCAGTTCCCTGTGTACTTTACACTGGTACGGCCCACGACACGCCTCTGCCCTGCTCCCGTCTTGCCCAACTGCCAAACATGGAGTTAAACCGGCTATGCGACTAAATACTGCCGCATGGCTGGCTAAAAAAGGGACTTGTAACTATTTTTACGATTAAAATAGTCGCAAGTCCCTTAATAAATGACCCCCTATAATAGTTGGCAATAGCTCTCTTCCTGTGTGCCCCCAATGAACCGCTCCCTTGAAATGACCAGAGAACACAATGTCAGCTCAGTCAAAATTCTCTTTATGAGCAGCGTGGTAGCTGGGCAGCCCAGCCTTTGCTTTCATCAGGGAGGAGGGCTCACTACTGACACTGGGGGAGATTTATCAAAACTGATGTAAAGGTAAACTGGCTTAGTTGCCCATAGCAACAAATCAGATCCCACCTTTCATTTTCATTCTGAAAAATGAAAGATGGTTGCTATGGGCAACTAAGCCAGTTTTCCTTTGCACCAACACCAGTCTCAGCTACTACCTGCTGGTGATACGATACATGTTGATCTAGTCAGAATGAAACCTTTGTACCCACTGCCCTCTCCTTTATGTGATAATAACATAGCTATATTAATATATTCAACTGTAAGGATATGTTCATATATTTCATTCTTCCTGTAATTTTTACGCACAAAAACCCCCCACAAAAATTAACATAAAACATTACACATAACCCTACTCTGCGGGCTGTCCGTGGTAAAAATCCTCTGCAACAAATGGACGATTTTAGTACAGTAGGTAGTTCCATTTGTCCACATTACACCCACAAACTTAGATCTTTTGTCCCCTCTCCTGACATGTCAGTTTTAGTAACTACTTGCATCCCCCATGTCATAACAGTATAGCTGCATGTTGTGAAATTCCTGTATTATTCCTGTTAAAAGTTTACAAATAAATTGCCAGCAGTCTGCAGTAAAGGTACTGCTGGGTGTTACCAGTAGAGGGTGTGTCTGACTCTGTCCAATCAGTGCTGCTGGTGTCAGACTGTGCAGGGACACATCCCAGCTGGTAACATCCATTTGTATTTTTACTGCAAGCTGCTGGCAATTCATTCATACATTTCTAGTATAAATAACAGAGGAATAGCACAATACAGAGTCCTAAGAATGGATGCTCTAGAATTGGTATGAAATGGGGAATGCAAGAAGTTATTAAAACTGACATGTATGGCAGATGAAGGGTCTTTAAATATGGCGCCCGCACAGGAGCGGAGTGAGCGCTATAGCCGCCAGGTGCCTGCTGTTTCATACGGCAGGCACCTGCACAGGGGGGTTGCTAGGTTAAAACATTTGAGGCCTGGGCCCCTGATGTTTTGTCCTGCCTGCCAGCTAGATACAACTGTAAGTCCTCAGGACGGCAATACAATTGAATCTAATGCACTGGAAGAGCTGAAGGACCTGTGATGACATCACAGGTCATGTGACCAGTAAAACAGGCAGTGGTTGAGAAGGACCTGTGATGTCACCATCATGTGACAAGTGCAGAAGACATCGGCAGTGAAGAGGGGAAGTCCTGGGGGAAGAAGCTGTGGTGATGTCTGTACATGAGGTAAGGTAAGTAAAGGGGGAGGCAGAGCAATGCTGGTTATTAAACTGGGACTGTATGTTAGGGCTGAAGGGAGGGATGTTATTTACATGGGACTGTATGTTGATGGTGGGTGTAGGAGGGAGTGATGTTTTTTACATGGGACTGTATGTTGAAGGGGACTAAGGGAGGGAGTGATGTTATTTACATGGGACTGTATGTTGAAGGGGACTGAGGGAGGGAGTGATGTTATTTACATGGACTGAATGTTGGAGGGGACTGAGGCAGGGTGATGTTATTTACATGGGACTTTATGCTAAAGGAGACTGTGGGAGTGGATTATGTTATTTACATGGGACTGTATGTTGGAGGCGGCTGTGGGAGGGAGTGATGTTATTTACATGGGACTGTATGTCGGAGGGGGCTGGGGGAAGGCAGGGATGTTATTTACATGGGACTGTATGTTGATGGCGACTGTGGAAGAGAGTGATGTGATTTACATGAGAATAGAGAAGGACCGTGCCCCCTGTGTGTAAACAGTTTTTCAGAGAGTGCCCCTAATTGTCAGGGATCGTAACTCACCAGATCAGGTTGTGCACGCCATGCACAACACTGGAAAAGCGTATGTGGAATAGCTTGTGCGGTATCGAAGCAGCTCCCTTTTGCCGTGGGCATACAGAGTAGGTCCCGATGATCAGAGGTAAATTTAGGTAAAAAAAATGGCAGTACTACCGGGGCGCTAAGATTTAATCACACTTTATTTTAGTATAAAACTAGACATAAACAAAGTGATCGGGTCTTAGTTTAGCTACGCGTTTCACCGACACTCTGTCGGCTTCTTCAGGCTGATCCAGAAGAGTGGCACACACCAAGTTTTATACAAAAAACAGGAAATTATATCATTGGATTGACAGGTTCAGTCCACAAATACATTTGGTAGCATAAATAATTAAAAAGATTGTGTAAACATATTATATAAAATCAATAAATAATTGATAGTGTATAAATATAAATATATATATATATACATATGCAAATGTACATAAATATATATACATACATACACACACACACACATCTGAAATACAGCGATATACTGTTTTGGTAACAGATTCTAACATACTAATAAAAAAATATTCATTTAAAAATTTAAAAAGGGGGAGGGCTGACATAAAATCATTATTTATGATAGAGAGCTCTGTTAAAATAAAAGACTGTGTTAAAATAATTATTTTTTATTCTATAGTGAATATTTAATCGTCTATAGTAAGTGCTTGTGGTAGGAAGCCTGAATATTATTTATTTAGTATGTTCTATGACTTCATTGAGACCTTCAGGTACCAGCGTCTGCAGGCGAAATATCCAGTAGGATTCTTTATTTACTAATTGTTGGAATCTATTTTTGGTGTTTGGAGGAATCCAGTCGATGATGGTAAGTTCTAGAACAGATATATCGCGGTTGTGCTGTGTATCAAAATGTCTAGAAACGCTATGGTGTTGTTTTTACATTATTTATATTACTTCTATGGTTTTTTCATCTGGTTCTCATACACGGAGTTGTTCGTCCTACATATTGCAGGTTGCAGGGACACTCTAAGGCCTCATGCACACGACCGTTGTTTGCTTCCGCGTCCGTTCTGCCGATTTTAGCGTTTCAGGTGCGGACCCATTTATTTCTATGGAGCCGTTGAAAATGCGGATAGTGCACCGTTTGCCATCCGCGTCCGTGATCCGTGGTTCCAGTCCGTCAAAAAAATATAACCTGTGCTATTATTTCCGCGGAAAACGGTTCGCGGACCCATTCAAGTCAATCGGACCGCTAAAAAATGCGGAGGCACACAAGATTGTCATCCGCGTCCGCGCGTCCACATCCGTTTTATTCCTATCATTTGCATGGCAAACCTGTCAGACTTTTTTTTACTTTCCTTCATGTCTGGTGATCCTCCAAAAATAAAGGAAGACACACGGAAACAAAAACGGAAACGGATCACGGAACAACGGAACCCCATTTTGCGGAACGGAACACAACAACGGTCGTGTGCATGAGGCCTAAAAGATAGATAACAAAGGATGAGCCGCCGTCCAAGTGTGTTTTTATTTTAAAATTTTCCCCTGTGATAGATGTAGTAAAATCTGATTGTCCGGAGGAGATGTTCCTGCAGCATAAACATTTTATGTGTTCACATCGGTGATTTCTGATGGTACTTGGGCATGCTGAATTGTTTATTTATTTTTATTTTTTATTTTTATTCACTATACTCGGTGCCAAGATGTTTTTTTAAAGTTATTTTCCTTCCACTGGCGTAGCTATAGGGGTCACAGCGGTCGCAATTGCGACCGGGCCCCTCAAGCCAGGAGAGCCACAGTAAAGCTTTACCCCTCTCATTGGTGGCAGCGGCAGTTCCGATCGGAGTCCCAGCAGTGTAATGCTGGGGCTCCGATCGGTTACCATGGCAGCCAGGACTGACTGCAGCATACTTACATGCGCTGTGGCCGCCGGGCGCTCCTCCTTCTTGTAACTCGTCACAGGTCTGTGCAGCCATTGCTATAAGCATAAGCAATGCGCCGCACAGACCTGTGACGAGTTACAAGAAGAAGGAGCGCCAGGCGGCCACAGTGCATGTAAGTATGCTGCAGTCAGTAACTGGCCATGGCAGACATGACTTCAGTAGCGTCCTGGCTGCCATGGTAACCGATCAGAGCCCCAGCATTACACTGCTGGGACTCCGATCGGAACTGCCGCTGCCACCAATGATGGGGGGGGGGGGTCTGCACTGCCCACCAATGATTTTAATACCAGGGGAGGGCACACTGCCCACCAATGATTTTAATACCGGGGGGGAGGGCACACTGCCCACTAATGATTTTAATACGGGGCGGGGGGGAGGGTGCACTGCCCACCAATGATTTTAATACTGAGGGAGGGGGGGAGGGTGCACTGCCCACCAATGATTTTAATACCGGGGGAGGGCACACTGCCCACCGATGATTTTAATACCGGGGGAGGGCACACTGCCCACCAATGATTTTAATACCGGGGGGAGGGCACACTGCCCACCAATGATTTTAATACCAGGGGAGGGCACACTGCCCACCAATGATTTTAATACCGGGGGAGAGCACACTGCTCACAAATGATTTTAATACGGGGGGGGGGGGGGGGGGGCACTGCCCACCAATGAGTTTAATACCGAGGGGAGGGTGCACTGCCCACCAATGATTTTAATACCGAGGGGGGGAGGGTGCACTGCCCACCAATGATTTTAATACCAAGGTGGGGGGAGGGTGCACTGTCTACCAATGATTTTAATACCGAGGAGGGCGCACTGGGGGCTGATGGAGATGGTACTGGGGGCTGATGAGAGGCACTGGGGGCTGATGGAGAGGCACTGGGGGCTGGTGAGAGGCACTGGGAGCTGATGGAGAGGCACTGGGGGCTGGTGAGAGGCACTGGGAGCTGGTGAGAGGTACTGGGGGCTGATGGAGAGGCACTGGGGCTATTGGAGAGGCACTGGGGGCTGCTATGAGGCTACTGAGGGCTCCTATGAGGCTACTGAGGGCTGCTATGAGGCATGGGGCTCTTATCTGAGGTCTGATTGGGGGTCATTCATATTGGGGTCTGAGCTGAGGTGTGATATGAGATCTTTTTGGGGTCTTATTAACATTGGGGATCTTATTGGGGCTGTTAGGTGAGGTCTGATTAACATTGGGGGTCTGATTGGTGGTCTGACCTGAGGTGTAATGATTTTTTTTTTTTCCGGAGCAGCTTGGAGAAAAAAGGCCTCACAGTCTCCCACACTCCTTCTGCCCGGCCAAGCCTGTCAGCACCCCTTAGGCCAAGCCAGCCAGCACCCCTTAGGCCAAGCCAGCAGGCACCCCTTAGGCCAAGCCAGCCAGCACCCCTGAGGCCAAGCCTGTCAGCACCCCTGAGGCTAAGCCTGCCAGCACCCCTGAGTCTTCAGAACTGTAAGTAAATTATATATAAGGGGAGCTTATAATATGAAAGAGACGAATTATATCAGAGCGGCTCTTCACCTACACGTGTATCAGCACTAGATATTTACCCCTTACTCTCCCTAATACCCAAACTACACAAGATACATATCCCTACCTTCTGTCTAATACACATACACACCCCACGATATGTACTTTCACCTTTTTGTGTTACAGACCCCTGTACAATTTAACAATCTTCTTTAATACACAGACATTTAGATTCATACATTTCCTACACTGGCACAAATGCGTTGCCAGTGACCAACTGTCTGTGCTCAGTCCTACGCGTAACCATCGCAAGTGCATGAGGAGCTGCGGATGTGGGGGTGGGAGATCCGGGGGGGGGGGGCCATAAATATTTTTTGCTCTGGGGCCCAGTCATTTCTAGCTACGCCCCTGGTTCCTTCTGTATGTGATATTTGGTTTCTTTGGTAATATTTTTTTCAGAATGGGGTCATTTAGTAGAATGTTCCAGTTTTTTGTGAAGATATTTTTTATTTTATTATGGGCAGTGTTATAGGTGGTAATAAAATTATATTTGAATTGATCTTCATTTTTATTTTTGTTGATTATTTTTCTACTCCCTGTTAGGGCAGGTTCACACGACCGTGTGAAGCCCGTTCCCGTGCTCTGGACCGCAAATTGCGGTCCGCTAAGCACGGGCACCTGCTGTGTGGCAGCCGCATAGGGATCGCGGCCCCATTCACTTGAATGGGTCCGCGATCCCTCCATTCCGCAAAAAGATAGAGCAAGCTCCATCTTTTTGCAGTGCAGAAGCACGGAACGGAACCTCAGAAAGCACTCCGTAGTACTTCTCTAAGTGTTCCTTTCCGTGGTTCCGTTCCGCATCTCCGGATTTGCGGACCCATTGAAATGAATAGGTCCGCATCCGTGATGCAGACTGGCCACGGAACGGGACCCGTGTATTGCCGATCCGCAAATGCAGTCCGCAATACGGGCAAGGGCTTCACGCCGTCGTGTGAACGAGCCCTTAGACAGTCTTTTTGAGTCAGAAAACACGTTTTTTTTTGTATGCTGAGGATAAAAAAATTTATGAAAATATTTATCTAAAAGGGAATACAAAAATAATCGACAAAAATAAAAATGAAGATCAATTGAAATATCATTTTATTACCACCTATAACACTGCCCATCATGAAATAAAAAATATCTTAACAAAAAACTGGAACATTCTACTTAATGGCCCCATTCTGAAAAAAATATTACCAAAGAAACCAAATATCACATACAGAAGGAACATAACTTTAAAAAGCATCTTGGCACCAAGTACTGTATAGTGAATAAAAAAAAATAATAATAATAATTCAGCATGCCGACAAATACTCAGGGTACCATCAGAAATCACCGATGTGAACACATAAAATGTTTATGCTGCAGGAACATCTCCTCCAATCAGGTTTTACTTAATCTATCACAGGGGAAAATTTTAAAATAAAAACACACTTGGACTGCGGCTCATCCTTTGTTATCTATCTTTTGGAGTGTCCTTGCAACCTGCAATATGTAGGACGAACAACTCCGTGTATGAGAACCAGATGAAAAAACTATAGAAGTAATATAAATAATGAAAAAACAACACCATAGCGTTTCTAGACATTTTGATACACAGCACAACCGCGATATATCTGTTCTAAAACTTACCATCAGCGACTGGATTCCTCCGAACACCAAAAATAGATTCCAACAATTAGTAAATAAAGAATCCTACTGGATATTTCGCCTGCAGACGCTGGTACCTGAAGGTCTCAATGAAGTCATAGAACATACTAAATAAATAATATTCAGGCTTCCTACCACAAGCACTTACTATAGACGAATAAATATTCACTATAGAATAATAAATAATTATTTTAACAGTCTTTTATTTTAACAGAGCTCTCTATCATAAATAATGATTTTATGTCTGCCCTCCCCACTTTTTTATATTTTTATTAAAAAATTTTATTAGTATGTTAGAATGTGTTACCAAAACAGTATATCGCTGTATTTCATATGTGTGTGTGTATGTATGTATATATATTTATGTATATTTGTATATGTATATATATATATATATTTATATTTATATACTATCAATTATTTATTGCTTTTATATAATATGTTTACACAATCTTTTTAATTATTTATGCTACCAAATGTATTTGTGGACTGAACCTGTCAATCCAATGATATAATTTCCTGTTTTTTTGTATAAATCCTGGTGTGTGCCACTCTTCTGAGTCAGTCTAGTTTTACACTTAAAAGAAGTGTGGTTAAATCTTAGCGCCCCGGTAGTACTGGCATTTTTTACCTAAATTTACCTATGTTATTTACATGGGACTGAATCCTGAGGGGGGCGATGTTATTTACATGGGACTATATGTTGAAGGTGGCTGGTGGGGGGGAATGATGTTATTTACATGGGACTGAATGTTGAGGGGGTGATGCTTACATGGGATTGCATGTTAAAGGCGGCTGGGGAGGAGGTGATGTTATTTACATGGGACTCTATATTGGAGGGGGCTGGAGAGATGGTGTGATATTATTTACATGGGACTCTATGGCGGAGGGAGGAAAATAGTGTTATTTACATGGGACTGTATGGTGGAGGAAGGAATATAACTACAGGGGGCACTGCAGAGGGCATTATAAATACTAGAGGCACTTGAGGGTGAGCATTATAACAGTAGGGGGCAGTATAAATACTTGGGGCACTGTAGGGGTATTATAAATCCAGGGGACATTAGGTGTTCTTATCACTACTGGGAGCTCTATAGGAGGGACTTATAGATCTGCCATATTTCTACTAAGAGCAGTATGGGGGGCCTTATTACTGCTGGGGGCTCTATGAGGGTATTATTAATACTGTAAGAGCTTTATTACCACTGGGGGAACAATTGGGGGCCTTATTTCCACTGGGGGCTCTATGAGGGTATTATTAATACTGTAGGGCTCTTTTACTAATGGGGGCACTCTTGGAGAGCATTATCACTGTTGGGTGCACTGTAGGGGGCAGTATTACTAATGGGGGCATTCTCGGGGAGCGTTATCACTGTTGGGACACTGTAGGGGGCAGTATTACTAATGAGGGCATTCTAGAAGGAAATTACTATTGGTGGGACTATGAGGAGCACTATTACTATGGGGGGCACTAATATTTCTTCAGGATAGTATTTGGGGGTATTGGGGAGCACAGCGAGCAGCAGGATAACACTGTTGTGACTCCAGGTTGGGGGATGGTGATAGAAATGTGAGGAAGCTAAGATGTCTGTGTGTCACTCTGCGGGGACGAGACACGGCTGAAAGAAGTTGTCCGGACAAAATGGAGAAGATGATGACAGAGAAGATCTACATCCGAGGAGACGTCACCTGGAGGCCCTATATGTGACAGGTATGTGCTGCTGTAAAGAAAGTACAGAAAAATGCTGTGTGTGGGGGGAGGGGGGCTACTTAGAGAACTGGGCCATATTCAATGGGGCTTGGGCCCCGAAATTTTTTAAACTCTACCAACGCCCCTGCACCTGCAGCTAATGTACACAATCGGTGGTAATAGCGACTGCAAACATTTAACCCCTCAGATGCCATGGTCAAATGTGACCATGGCATCTGAGAGGGCTAAAACCATAAAGCGTGCTCTTCTGGGTCAGGCGCGCTTTGCCCCAGTGGAGATCGGGGCAAGCGCCCTGTTCTAATAATGAGCCGGAGCCTGTACTAGGCTTCCAGCCTCATTATTAGTATATTCCAGTTAAGGTCAACAGGAAGTGCGTTTTTTTTCCATTATCACCCCATTTGGAATTTTTTTCTGCTACCCACTACTGTGCATCCTATGCAATATTAAATGGTGGCATTAGAAAGTATAATTTGAAAACTTAAAAGTCGACAGTTTGGAGAATTTTTGAAAGATCGGGTTGGAGCGAGGCGAACTTTGTGGAGAAGGGCGATCAGCTGTCTTTATCTGTCAGGAAGGAGGCACAGGATGCATATAACTCGCATGTTGTGGAACTTGCCCGCACAAAGCAATCCTTTCAGCGACAGAAGTATTATGATGAGGGGGAGAAGGCGGGCCACCTACTAGCCCTTGTGGCTAGGGCACAGTCCACGTCGGCATACAGTCAGGTCCATAAATATTGGGACATCGACACAATTCTAACATTTTTGGCTCTATACACCACCACAATGGATTTGAAATGAAACGAACAAGATGTGCTTTAACTGAAGACTGTCAGCTTTAATTTGAGGGTATTTACATCCAAATCAAGTAAACGGTGTAGGAATTACAGCAGTTTGCATATGTGCCTCCCACTTGCTAAGGAATCAAAAGTAATGGGACAAATGGCTTTTCCGCTGTTCCATGGCCAGGTGTGTGTTATTCCCTCATTATCCCAATTACAATGAGCAGATAAAAGGTCCAGAGTTCATTTCCAGTGTGCTATTTGCATTTGGAATCTGTTGGTGTCATCTCTCAAGATGAGATCCAAAGAGGTGTCACTATCAGTGAAGCAAGCCATCATTCGGCTGAAAAAAACAAAACAAATCCATCAGAGAGATAGCAAAAACATTAGGTGTGGCCAAAACAACTGTTTGGAACATTCTTAAAAAGAAGGAACGCACCGGTGAGCTCAGCAACACCAAAATACCCGGAAGACCACGGAAAACAACTGTGGTGGATGACTGAAGAATAGAGTTGAGCGAACACCTGGATGTTCGGGTTCGAGAAGTTCGGCCGAACTTCCCGGAAATGTTCGGGTTCGGGATCCGAACCCGATCCGAACTTCGTCCCGAACCCGAGCCCCATTGAAGTCAATGGGGACCCGAACTTTTGGGCACTAAAAAGGCTGTAAAACAGCCCAGGAAAGAGCTAGAGGGCTGCAAAAGGCAGCAACATGTAGGTAAATCCCCTGCAAACAAATGTGGATAGGGAAATGAATTAAAATAAAAATAAAAAAAATAAAAATTAACCAATATCAATTGGACAGAGGTCCCATAGCAGAGAATCTGGCTTCACGTCAGCAGAGAATCAGTCTCTTCATGCCATAGCAAAGAATCTGGCTTCATGTCAGCAGAGAATCAGTCTCTTCATGCCATAGCAGAGAATCTGGCTTCATGTCAGCGCAGAATCAGTCTTCATGTCATAGCAGAGAATCAGGCTTCACGTCACCCACCACTGGAACAGGCCACTGTCACACATTTAGGCCCAGGCACCCAGGTAGAGGAGAGAGGTCCCGTAACAGAGAATCTGGCCTTATGTCAGCGCAGAATCTGTCTTCATGTCATAGCAGAGAATCAGGCTTCACGTCACCCACCACTGGAACAGGCCACTGTCACACATTTAGGCCCAGGCATCCAGGCAGAGGAGAGAGGTCCCGTAACAGAGAATCTGGCCTTATGTCAGCGCAGAATCTGTCTTCATCTCATAGCAGAGAATCAGGCTTCACGTCACCCACCACTGGAACAGGCCACTGTCACACATTTAGGCCCCGGCACCCAGACAGAGGAGAGAGGTCCCGTAACAGAGAATCTGGCCTTATGTCAGCGCAGAATCTGTCTTCATGTCATAGCAGAGAATCAGGCTTCACGTCACCCACCACTGGAACAGGCCACTGTCACACATTTAGGCCCAGGCACCCAGGCAGAGGAGAGAGGTCCCGTAACAGAGAATCTGGCCTTATGTCAGCGCAGAATCTGTCTTCATGTCATAGCAGAGAATCAGGCTTCACGTCACCCACCACTGGAACAGGCCACTGTCACACATTTAGGCCCAGGCACCCAGGCAGAGGAGAGAGGTCCCGTAACAGAGAATCTGGCCTTATGTCAGCACAGAATCTGTCTTCATGTCATAGCAGAGAATCAGGCTTCACGTCACCCACCACTGGAACGGAACAGGCCACTGTCACATATTTAGGCCCAGGCACCCAGGCAGAGGAGAGAGGTCCCGTAACAGAGAATCTGGCCTTATGTCAGCGCAGAATCTGTATTCATGTCATAGCAGAGAATCAGGCTTCACGTCACCCACCACTGGAACAGGCCACTGTCACATATTTAGGCCCAGGCACCCATGCAGAGGAGAGAGGTCCCGTAACAGAGAATCTGGCCTTATGTCAGCGCAGAATCTGTCTTCATGTCATAGCAGAGAATCAGGCTTCACGTCACCCACCACTGGAACAGGCCACTGTCACACATTTAGGCCCAGGCACCCAGGCAGAGGAGAGAGGTCCCGTAACAGAGAATCTGGCCTTATGTCAGCGCAGAATCTGTCTTCATGTCATAGCAGAGAATCAGGCTTCACGTCACCCACCACTGGAACAGGCCACTGTCACACATTTAGGCCCCGGCACCCAGACAGAGTAGAGCGGTCCCGTAACAGAGAATCTGGCCTTATGTCAGCGCAGAATCTGTCTTCATGTCATAGCAGAGAATCAGGCTTCACGTCACCCACCACTGGAACAGGCCACTGTCACACATTTAGGCCCAGGCACCCAGGCAGAGGAGAGAGGTCCCGTAACAGAGAATCTGGCCTTATGTCAGCGCAGAATCTGTCTTCATGTCATAGCAGAGAATCAGGCTTCACGTCACCCACCACTGGAACAGGCCACTGTCACACATTTAGGCCCAGGCACCCAGGCAGAGGAGAGAGGTCCCGTAACAGAGAATCTGGCCTTATGTCAGCGCAGAATCTGTCTTCATGTCATAGCAGAGAATCAGGTTTCACGTCACCCACCACTGGAACAGGCCACTGTCACACATTTAGGCCCAGGCACCCAGGCAGAGGAGAGAGGTCCCGTAACAGAGAATCTGGCCTTATGTCAGCGCAGAATCTGTCTTCATGTCATAGCAGAGAATCAGGCTTCACGTCACCCACCACTGGAACAGGCCACTGTCCACATTTAGGCCCAGGCACCCAGGCAGAGGAGAGAGGTCCCGTAACAGAGAATCTGGCCTTATGTCAGCGCAGAATCTGTCTTCATGTCATAGCAGAGAATCAGGCTTCACGTCACCCACCACTGGAACAGGCCACTGTCACACATTTAGGCCCAGGCACCCAGACAGAGGAGAGAGGTCCCGTAACAGAGAATCTGGCCTTATGTCAGCACAGAATCTGTCTTCATGTCATAGCAGAGAATCAGGCTTCACGTCACCCACCACTGGAACAGGCCACTGTCACACATTTAGGCCCAGGCACCCAGGCAGAGGAGAGAGGTCCCGTAACAGAGAATCTGGCCTTATGTCAGCGCAGAATCTGTCTTCATGTCATAGCAGAGAATCAGGCTTCATGTCACCCACCACTGGAACAGGCCACTGTCACACATTTAGGCCCAGGCACCCAGGCAGAGGAGAGAGGTCCCGTAACAGAGAATCTGGCCTTATGTCAGCGCAGAATCTGTCTTCATGTCATAGCAGAGAATCAGGCTTCACGTCACCCACCACTGGAACAGGCCACTGTCACACATTTAGGCCCCGGCACCTAGACAGAGGAGAGCGGTCACGTAACAGAGAATCTGGCCTTATGTCAGCACAGAATCTGTCTTCATGTCATAGCAGAGAATCAGGCTTCACGTCACCCACCACTGGAACAGGCCACTGTCACACATTTAGGCCCCGGCACCCAGACAGAGGAGAGAGGTCCCGTAACAGAGAATCTGGCCTTATGTCAGCGCAGAATCTGTCTTCATGTCATAGCAGAGAATCAGGCTTCACGTCACCCACCACTGGAACAGGCCACTGTCACACATTTAGGCCCCGGCACCCAGACAGAGGAGAGCGGTCCCGTAACAGAGAATCTGGCCTTATGTCAGCGCAGAATCTGTCTTCATGTCATAGCAGAGAATCAGGCTTCACGTCACCCACCACTGGAACAAGCCACTGTCACACATTTAGGCCCAGGCACCCAGGCAGAGGAGAGAGGTCCCGTAACAGAGAATCTGGCCTTATGTCAGCGCAGAATCTGTCTTCATGTCATAGCAGAGAATCAGGCTTCACGTCACCCACCACTGGAACAGGCCACTGTCACACATTTAGGCCCAGGCACCCAAGCAGAGGAGAGAGGTACGGTAACAGAGAATCTGGCCTTATGTCAGCGCAGAATCTGTATTCATGTCATAGCAGAGAATCAGGCTTCACGTCACCCACCACTGGAACAGGCCACTGTCTCACATTTAGGCCCAGGCACCCAGGCAGAGGAGAGAGGTCCCGTAACAGAGAATCTGGCCTTATGTCAGCGCAGAATCTGTCTTCATGTCATAGCAGAGAATCAGGCTTCACGTCACCCACCACTGGAACGGAACAGGCCACTGTCACATATTTAGGCCCAGGCACCCAGGCAGAGGAGAGAGGTCCCGTAACAGAGAATCTGGCCTTATGTCAGCGCAGAATCTGTATTCATGTCATAGCAGAGAATCAGGCTTCACGTCACCCACCACTGGAACAGGCCACTGTCACATATTTAGGCCCAGGCACCCAGGCAGAGGAGAGAGGTCCCGTAACAGAGAATCTGGCCTTATGTCAGCGCAGAATCTGTCTTCATGTCATAGCAGAGAATCAGGCTTCACGTCACCCACCACTGGAACAGGCCACTGTCACACATTTAGGCCCAGGCACCCAGGCAGAGGAGAGAGGTCCCGTAACAGAGAATCTGGCCTTATGTCAGCGCAGAATCTGTCTTCATGTCATAGCAGAGAATCAGGCTTCACGTCACCCACCACTGGAACAGGCCACTGTCACACATTTAGGCCCCGGCACCTAGACAGAGGAGAGCGGTCACGTAACAGAGAATCTGGCCTTATGTCAGCACAGAATCTGTCTTCATGTCATAGCAGAGAATCAGGCTTCACGTCACCCACCACTGGAACAGGCCACTGTCACACATTTAGGCCCCGGCACCCAGACAGAGGAGAGAGGTCCCGTAACAGAGAATCTGGCCTTATGTCAGCGCAGAATCTGTCTTCATGTCATAGCAGAGAATCAGGCTTCACGTCACCCACCACTGGAACAGGCCACTGTCACACATTTAGGCCCCGGCACCCAGACAGAGGAGAGCGGTCCCGTAACAGAGAATCTGGCCTTATGTCAGCGCAGAATCTGTCTTCATGTCATAGCAGAGAATCAGGCTTCACGTCACCCACCACTGGAACAAGCCACTGTCACACATTTAGGCCCAGGCACCCAGGCAGAGGAGAGAGGTCCCGTAACAGAGAATCTGGCCTTATGTCAGCGCAGAATCTGTCTTCATGTCATAGCAGAGAATCAGGCTTCACGTCACCCACCACTGGAACAGGCCACTGTCACACATTTAGGCCCAGGCACCCAAGCAGAGGAGAGAGGTACGGTAACAGAGAATCTGGCCTTATGTCAGCGCAGAATCTGTATTCATGTCATAGCAGAGAATCAGGCTTCACGTCACCCACCACTGGAACAGGCCACTGTCTCACATTTAGGCCCAGGCACCCAGGCAGAGGAGAGAGGTCCCGTAACAGAGAATCTGGCCTTATGTCAGCGCAGAATCTGTCTTCATGTCATAGCAGAGAATCAGGCTTCACGTCACCCACCACTGGAACAGGCCACTGTCACACATTTAGGCCCCGGCACCCAGACAGAGGAGAGCGGTCCCGTAACAGAGAATCTGGCCTTATGTCAGCGCAGAATCTGTCTTCATGTCATAGCAGAGAATCAGGCTTCACGTCACCCACCACTGGAACAAGCCACTGTCACACATTTAGGCCCAGGCACCCAGGCAGAGGAGAGAGGTCCCGTAACAGAGAATCTGGCCTTATGTCAGCGCAGAATCTGTCTTCATGTCATAGCAGAGAATCAGGCTTCACGTCACCCACCACTGGAACAGGCCACTGTCACACATTTAGGCCCAGGCACCCAGGCAGAGGAGAGAGGTCCCGTAACAGAGAATCTGGCCTTATGTCAGCGCAGAATCTGTATTCATGTCATAGCAGAGAATCAGGCTTCACGTCACCCACCACTGGAACAGGCCACTGTCTCACATTTAGGCCCAGGCACCCAGGCAGAGGAGAGAGGTCCCGTAACAGAGAATCTGGCCTTATGTCAGCGCAGAATCTGTCTTCATGTCATAGCAGAGAATCAGGCTTCACGTCACCCACCACTGGAACAGGCCACTGTCACACATTTAGGCCCCGGCACCCAGACAGAGGAGAGGTTCATTCAACTTTGGGTTGCCCCGCAATATAATGGTAAAATGAAATTAAAAATAGTATTGAATGAGGAAGTGCCCTGGAATAGAATAATATATTGTTAAGGGGAGGTAGTTAATATCTAATCTGCACAAGGGATGGACAGGTCCTGTGGGATCCATGCCTGGTTCATTTTTATGAACGTCAGCTTGTCCACATTGGCTGTAGACAGGCGGCTGCGTTTGTCTGTAATGACGCCCCCTGCCGTGCTGAATACACGTTCAGACAAAACGCTGGCCGCCGGGCAGGCCAGCACCTCCAAGGCATAAAAGGCTAGCTCTGGCCACGTGGACAATTTGGAGACCCAGAAGTTGAATGGGGCCGAACCATCAGTCAGTATGTGGAGGGGTGTGCACAGGTACTGTTCCACCATGTTAGTGAAATGTTGCCTCCTGCTAACACGTTCCGTATCAGGTGGTGGTGCACTTAGCTGTGGCGTGTTGACAAAACTTTTCCACATCTCTGCCATGCTAACCCTGCCCTCAGAGGAGCTGGGCGTGACACAGCTGCGTTGGCGACCTCTTGCTCCTCCTCTGCCTTCGCCTTGGGCTTCCACTGGTTCCCCTGTGACATTTGGGAATGCTCTCAGTAGCGCGTCTACCAACGTGCGCTTGTACTCGCGCATCTTCCTATCACTCTCCAGTGTAGGAAGTAAGGTGGGCACATTGTCTTTGTACCGGGGATCCAGCAGGGTGGCAACCCAGTAGTCCGCACACGTTAAAATGTGGGCAACTCTGCTGTCGTTGCGCAGGCACTGCAGCATGTAGTCGCTCATGTGTGCCAGGCTGCCCAGAGTTAAGGACAAGCTGTCCTCTGTGGGAGGCGTATCGTCATCGTCCTGTGTTTCCCCCCAGCCACGCACCAGTGATGGGCCCGAGCTGCTTTGGGTGCCACCCCGCTGTGAATTTCAAAAAACTGGACTTTCCCTTTAAGTGTCAGGATGCGGTGTTTTATACAATAAACATTAACTAGTGTCCCTAGGACTGATTTACACCTATTGATCCTACACCTACCTCTATTCCTAAAACTTAACCTTTATTGTTATGCTATTATAATGCTAGTTCCTAGCTGTGAACATGCTTCATCCTCATCCTCCTCCACCTCTTCCTCATCCTCGTCCTCCTCGTCCTCCAGTAGTGGGCCCTGTCTGGCCACATTTGTACCTGGCCTCTGGTGTTGAAAAAAATCTCCCTCTGAGTCACTTCGAAGAGACTGGCCTGAAAGTGCTAAAAATGACCCCTCTTCCTCCTCTTCCTCCTGGGCCACCTCCTCTTCCATCATCGCCCTAAGTGTTTTCTCAAGGAGACATAGAAGTAATATTGTAACGCTGATAACGGCGTCATCGCCACTGGCCATGTTGGTGGAGTACTCGAAACAGCGCAACAGGGCACACAGGTCTCGCATGGAGGCCCAGTCATTGGTGGTGAAGTGTGTCTGATCCGCAGTGTGACTGACCCGTGCGTGCTGCAGCTGAAACTCCACTATGGCCTGCTGCTGCTCGCACAGTCTGTCCAGCATATGCAAGGTGGAGTTCCACCTGGTGGGTACGTCGCATATGAGGCGGTGAGCGGGAAGGCCGAAGTTACGCTGTAGCGCAGACAGGCGAGCAGCGGCAGGGTGTGAACGCCGGAAGCGCGAACAGACGGCCCGCACTTTATGCAGCAGCTCTGACATGTCGGGGTAGTTGCGAATGAACTTCTGCACCACCAAATTCAGCACATGCGCCAGGCAAGGGATGTGCGTCAAACCGGCTAGTCCCAGAGCTGCAACGAGATTTCGCCCATTATCGCACACCACCAGGCCGGGCTTGAGGCTCACCGGCAGCAACCACTCGTCGGTCTGTTGTTCTATACCCCCCCACAACTCCTGTGCGGTGTGGGGCCTGTCCCCCAAACATATGAGTTTCAGAACGGCCTGCTGACGTTTACCCCGGGCTGTGCTGAAGTTGGTGGTGAAGGTGTGTGGCTGACTGGATGAGCAGGTGGAAGAAGAGGAGGAGGAAGCTGAGTAGGAGGAGGGGGAGACAGGAGGCAAAGAATGTTGCCCTGCAATCCTTGGCGGCGGAAGGACGTGCGCCAAACAGCTCTCCGCCTGGGGCCCAGCCGCCACTACATTTACCCAGTGTGCAGTTAGGGAGATATAGCGTCCCTGGCCATGCTTACTGGTCCACGTATCTGTGGTTAGGTGGACCTTGCCACAGATGGCGTTGCGCAGTGCACACTTGATTTTATCGGACACTTGTTTGTGCAGGGAAGTCACGGCTCTCTTGGAGAAGTAGTGGCGGCTGGGAACAACATACTGTGGGACAGCAAGCGACATGAGCTGTTTGAAGCTGTGTGTGTCCACCAGCCTAAATGACAGCATTTCATAGGCCAGTAGTTTAGAAATGCTGGCATTCAGGGCCAGGGATCGAGGGTGGCTAGGTGGGAATTTACGCTTTCTCTGAAATGTTTGTGAGATGGAGAGCTGAACGCTGCCGTGTGACATGGTTGAGATGCTTGGTGACGCAGGTGGTGGTGTTGGTGGTACATCCCATGTTTGCTGGGCGGCAGGTGCCAACGTTCCTCCAGAGGCAGAGGAAGAGGCCGAGGCGGCGGCAGCAGCAGAAGAGGCCGAGGCGGCGGCAGCAGCAGAAGAGGCAGCAGGGGGAGCCTGAGTGACTTCCTTGTTTTTAAGGTGTTTACTCCACTGCAGTTCATGCTTTGCATGCAGGTGCCTGGTCATGCAGGTTGTGCTAAGGTTCAGAACGTTAATGCCTCGCTTCAGGCTCTGATGGCACAGCGTGCAAACCACTCGGGTCTTGTCGTTAGCACATTGTTTGAAGAAGTGCCATGCCAGGGAACTCCTTGAAGCTGCCTTTGGGGTGCTCGGTCCCAGATGGCGGCGGTCAGTAGCAGGCGGAGTCTCTTGGCGGCGGGTGTTCTGATTTTGCCCACTGCTCCCTCTTTTGCTACGCTGTTGGCTCGGTCTCACCACTGCCTCTTCCTCCGAACTCTGAAAGTCAGTGGCACGACCTTCATTCCATGTGGGGTCTAGGACCTCATCGTCCCCTGCATCGTCTTCCACCCAGTCTTGACCCCTGACCTCCTGTTCAGTCTGCACACTGCAGAAAGACACAACAGTTGGCACCTGTGTTTCGTCATCATCAGAGACGTGCTGAGGTGGTATTCCCATGTCCTCATCATCAGGAAACATAAGTGGTTGTGCGTTAGTGCATTCTATCTCTTCCACCCCTGGTGAAGAGCTAGGTGGATGCCCTTGGGAAACCCTGGCAGCAGAGTCTTCAAACAGCATAAGAGACTGCTGCATAACTTGAGGCTCAGACAGTTTCCCTGATATGCATGGGGGTGATGCGACAGACTGATGGGCTTGGTTTTCATGCGCCATCTGTGCGCTTTCTGCAGAAGAACCAGAGGGTCCACTAACACCACCACGACCATGTCCACGTCCGCGTCCCTTATTAGATGTTTTCCTCATTGTTCCCGTTCACCACAATTTTGAGAATGGCAAATTTGGGAATAGTTTTTCAACCCAGAAAAAAAATAGGGCTTTTACGGTCGCTACAAATAACTTGACCAGATTAAACAGTACAGATTTGCTTGAATAGAAATGTGAGACCTGTTTTTTTTTGCACTGTGTGACAGGTTAAGGTTTAATCTCAGAATCAGACTTCTATCTGCACGGTAGCGTGTGTCTTAGGTTTTTCTGAATGACACTATCAGTACCTTCAATGTAAGATATCCTTTTTGGGATAGATTTCAAGTAGGCCTCAAATACCAGAAACTAGTTATTTTGAGAATGGCAAATTTGGGAATAGTTTTTCAACCCAGAAAAAAAATAGGGCTTTTACGGTCGCTACAAATAACTTGACCAGATAAAACAGTACAGATTTGGTTAAATAGAGATGTGAGGCCTGTTTTTTTTTGCGCTGTGTGACAGGTATAGGTTTAATCACAGAATCAGACTTCTATCAGCACGCTAGTGTGTGTCTTAGGTTTTTCTGAATGACACTATCAGTACCTTCAATGTAAGATATTCTTTTTGGGATAGATTTCAAGTAGGCCTCAAATACCAGAAACTAGTTATTTTGAGAATGGCAAATTTGGGAATAGTTTTTCAACCCAGAAAAAAAATAGGGCTTTTACGGTAGCTACAAATAACTTGACCAGATTAAACAGTACAGATTTGCTTGAATAGAAATGTGAGACCTGTTTTTTTTTGCACTGTGTGACAGGTTAAGGTTTAATCTCAGAATCAGACTTCTATCTGCACGGTAGCGTGTGTCTTAGGTTTTTCTGAATGACACTATCAGTACCTTCAATGTAAGATATCCTTTTTGGGATAGATTTCAAGTAGGCCTCAAATACCAGAAACTAGTTATTTTGAGAATGGCAAATTTGGGAATAGTTTTTCATCCCAGAAAAAAAATAGGGCTTTTACGGTCGCTACAAATAACTTGACCAGATTAAACAGTACAGATTTGCTTGAATAGAAATGTGAGACCTGTTTTTTTTTGCACTGTGTGACAGGTTAAGGTTTAATCTCAGAATCAGACTTCTATCTGCACGGTAGCGTGTGTCTTAGGTTTTTCTGAATGACACTATCAGTACCTTCAATGTAAGATATCCTTTTTGGGATAGATTTCAAGTAGGCCTCAAATACCAGAAACTAGTTATTTTGAGAATGGCAAATTTGGGAATAGTTTTTCATCCCAGAAAAAAAATAGGGCTTTTACGGTCGCTACAAATAACTTGACCAGATTAAACAGTACAGATTTGCTTGAATAGAAATGGGAGACCTGTTTTTTTTTGCACTGTGTGACAGGTTAAGGTTTAATCTCAGAATCAGACTTCTATCTGCACGGTAGCGTGTGTATTAGGTTTTTCTGAATGACGCTATCAGTACCTTCAATGTAAGATATCCTTTTTGGGATAGATTTCAAGTAGGCCTCAAATACCAGAAACTAGTTATTTTGAGAATGGCAAATTTGGGAATAGTTTTTCAACCCAGAAAAAAAATAGGGCTTTTACGGTCGCTACAAATAACTTGACCAGATAAAACAGTACAGATTTGCTTGAATAGAAATGGGAGACCTGTTTTTTTTTGCACTGTGTGACAGGTTAAGGTTTAATCTCAGAATCAGACTTTTATCTGCACGCTAGCGTGTGTCTTAGGTTTTTCTGAATGACACTATCAGTACCTTCAATGTAAGATATTCTTTTTGGGATAGATTTCAAGTAGGCCTCAAATACCAGAAACTAGTTATTTTGAGAATGGCAAATTTGGGAATGGTTTTTCAACCCAGAAAAAAAAGTGTGCTTTTACGGTCACTACAAATAACTTGACCAGCTAAAACAGTACAGATTTGGTTAAATAGAGATGTGAGGCCTGTTTTTTTTTGCGCTGTGTGACAGGTATAGGTTTAATCACAGAATCAGACTTCTATCAGCATGCAGGCGTGTGTCTTAGGTTTTTCTGACTGACACTATCAGTACCTTCAATGTAAGATATTCTTTTTGGGATAGATTTCAAGTAGGCCTCAAATACCAGAAACTAGTTATTTTGAGAATGGCAAATTTGGGAATAGTTTTTCAACCCAGAAAAAAAAGTGTGCTTTTACGGTCACTACAAATAACTTGACCAGCTAAAACAGTACAGATTTGGTTGAATAGAAATGTCAGGTCTATTTTTTAGGCGCTGGGTGACAGGCTCAACTTGCCCCTGATGTAATATATGGCCAAAAAATAACCACACTGTTGATGGTTAAATGCACTTGGGTGACACAGGCTCAGCCTGCACCAGATGTAGTATATGGCCAAAAAATAATCAGACTGTTGATGGTTAAATGTACTTGGGTGACACAGGCTCAGCCTGCACCAGATGTAGTATATGGCCAAAAAATAATCAGACTGTTGATGGTTAAATGCACTTGGGTGACACAGGCTCAGCCTGCACCAGATGTAGTATATGGCCAAAAAATAATCAGACTGTTGATGGTTAAATGCACTTGGGTGACACAGGCTCAGCCTGCACCAGATGTAGTATATGGCCAAAAAATAATCAGACTGTTGATGGTTAAATGCACTTGGGTGACACAGGCTCAGCCTGCACCAGATGTAGTATATGGCTAAAAAATAATCAGACTGTTGATGGTTAAATGCACTTGGGTGACACAGGCTCAGCCTGCACCAGATGTAGTATATGGCCGAAAAATAATCAGACTGTTGATGGTTAAATGCACTTGGGTGACACAGGCTCAGCCTGCAGCTGATGTAGGATATAGCACAAAATAACCACACTATCGATGGTTAAATACACTTGGTGATAGCTTGTGCTGGCGCACCACAAGTCACAAAATGGCCGCCGATCACCCCAGAAAAAAAGTGATCTAAAAACGCTCTGGGCAGCCTCAAAAAAGTGAGCAAGTCAATAATAGCACTTCAATGATCCACAGCTGCAGATCGATCACAGAATGAAGTCTTTTGGAGGAGTTAATCTGCCTAATCTCGCCCTAACGTCGCAGCTGCAACCTCTCCCTACACTGATCATAGCAGAGTGACGTGCGGCGCTACGTGACTCCAGCTTAAATAGAGGCTGGGTCACATGCTGCACTGGCCAATCACAGCCATGCCAATAGTAGGCATGGCTGTGATGGCCTCTTGGGCCAAGTAGTATGACGCTTGTTGATTGGCTGCTTTGCAGCCTTTCAAAAAGCGCCAAGAAAGCGCCGAATACCGAACCCGAACACGGACTTTTACGAAAATGTTCGGGTCCGTGTCACGGACACCCCAAAATTCGGTACGAACCCGAACTATACAGTTCGGGTTCGCTCATCCCTACTGAAGAATTCTTTCCCTGGTGAAGAAAACACCCTTCACAACCAGTGTTCCCTCTAAGCCTTCGCAGCTGCTGAGCGGGATCGGCTCAGAGCTGGGCATAGCGCCATCAAAGGTGGGCGATAGGAAAACCTAAGATAATTGTCACTTCAAAGAACATACAAACCCCTGCACCATCCCGTACAATATACAGTATAGTCCTCTCTGTTATCACTGGACATTGCTCTCCATATATAAACCAAAATCTTTGATCCAGAGAACTTACATAGAAAAACTAATAACCAAGAGGCTAAACAAAACCCAGTTTCTGACCCTTATGTTAAAACATAACTTTCATTTGATTGCTTTAATAGGGAAAAAAATAATTAAAAAAAGCTGCTGTTTCTCTAGATGACATTATGTTGATAGTAGTGGTAATAGTCTCAAGGGTCTATAAAAGCAACTATTTTTACAAACCATTGAAACTCTATTAACACTACTATCAACATAAGGTCATCTAGAGAAACCGTAGGTTTTTATTTATTTTTTCATCTCTTTAGGTGTTAAAACATAACTTTCATTAGATTGCTCTAACACCTAAAGGGGAAAAAAAAATGAATTTTAAAAACCTGCTTTTCCTCTAGATGACCTTATGTTAATAGTAGTGTTAATAGAGTCTCAAAGGTCTGTAAAAATAGTGTAGCTGCTTTTATAGACCCTTGAGACTCTATTACCACTACCATAAACATAAGGCCATCTAGAGAAACAGCAGGTTTTTAAAATAGTTTTTTTCCTTTGGGTATTGTTATGGGGATCTGTGGAGGACACACTGTTATAGGGGACCTGTGGAGGACACACTGTTATGGGGGACCTGTGGAGGACACACTGTTATGGGGGACCTGTGGAGGACACACTGTTATGGGGGACCTGTGGAGGACACACTGTTATGGGGGACCTGTGGAGGACACACTGTTATGGGGGACCTGTGGAGGACACACTGTTATGGGGGACCTGTGGAGGACACACTGTTATGGGGGACCTGTGGAGGACACACTGTTATGGGGGACCTGTGGAGGACACACTGTTATGGGGGACCTGTGGAGGACACACTGTTATGGGGGACCTGTGGAGGACACACTGTTATGGGGGACCTGTGGAGGACACACTGTTATGGGGGACATTATACAGGGGTAATATAACTGAGGGGTATCAGGTAAATTATACAGGGGGTAATATAACTAAGGGGTATCAGGGTACATTATACAGGGGTAATATAAGTTATATTACCTCTGTATAATGTCCCCTGATAGCCCTCCTAAGTTATATTACCCCTGTATAATAATGTCCCCTGATACCCCTTAGTTATATTACCCCTGTATAATAATGTACACTGATACCCCTTAGTTATATTACCCCTGTATAATAATGTACACTGATACCCCTTAGTTATATTACCCCGCCCTGTATAATTTAACCTGATACCCCTCAGTTAGATTATATAACTGAGGGGTATCAGGGTACATTATACAAGGGTAATATAACTAAGGGGTATCTATCAGGGTACATTATACAGGGGTAATATAACTAAGGGGTATCTATCAGGGTACATTATACAGGGGTAATATAAGTGAGGAGGGCTATCAGGGACATAATACAGGGGTGAGGGGTAAGATAAGTTATATTACCCCTGTATAATGTCTGATAGTAGTCTAGCCCTCCTCAGTTATATTACCCCTCATGTACCCTGATACCCCTAGTTATATTACCCCCTGTATAATTTACCCTGATACCCCTCAGATATATTATATAACTGAGGGGTATCAGGGTAATACAGGGGACAACAGAGGATTCGTAGCACTGTGGGACAGGGGGGGTACATACTTCTTTTTTTATATGCCCTCACCTCACCAGCTAGCAGACGGCCAGGCGCGCAGGGTACTCAGATCAGATGCAGCGTGACGTGACGTGACGTCAACATAGCCTGCGCCGCACAGCACGCACTCCCTCTCTGCCTCCACCGGGTCCGGGACTCCGCCCCCCTATTTGAATACTAGCCACCGCCCACCGGCAGCCCACAGTCAGGTATTGTAAATTAACTGACCGTGCGGCGGGCTGCGTCAGCCTGCAAAACAGACAGGGGAATCAGCTGGGGGCCGGCACAGCTGAGTGAGCGGGCATTATAAAATTGTGAGCGGGGCCACAATAATTGCTGCGCGGCCGCCCACCCGCGCAGCTTAGAGGGAACACTGTTCACAACAGTTGGCCAGATCAAGAACACTCTCCAGGAGGTAGGTGTGCGTGTGTCAAAGTCAACAATCAAGAGAAGACTTCACCAGAGTGAATACAGAGGGTTCAGCACAAGATGTAAACCATTGGTGAGCCTCAAAAACAGGAAGGCCAGATTAGAGTTTGCCAAATGACATCTAAAAAATCCTTTACAGTTCTGGAACAACATCCTATGGACAGATGAGACCAAGATCAACTTGTACCAGAGTGATAGGAAGAGAAGAGAATGGAGAAGGAAAGCAACTGCTCATGATCCTAAGCATACCACCTCATCAGTGAAGAATGGTGGTGGTAGTGTCATGGCGTGGGCATGTATGGCTGCCAATGGAACTGGTTCTTTTGTATTTATTGATGATGTGACTGCTGACAAAAGCCGCAGGATGAATTCTGAAGAGTTTCGGGCAATATTATCTGCTCATATTTAGCCAAATTCTCCAGAACTCATTGGATGGCGCTTCACAGTGCAGATGGACAATGACCCAAAGCATACTGCAAAAGCAACCGAAGAGTTTTATAAGGGAAAGAAGTGGAATGTTATGCAATGGCCAAGTCAATCCTCTGACCTAAATACGATTGAGCATGCATTTCACTTGCTGAAGACAAAACTGACGGGAAAATGCCCCAAGAACAAGCAGGAACTGAAGACCGTTGCAGTAGAGGCCTGACAGAACATCACCAGGGATGAAACCCAGTGTCTGGTGATGTCTCTGCGTTCCAGACTTCAGGCTGTAATTGACTGCAAAAGATTTGCAATCAAGTATTAAAAAGTGAAAGTTTGATTTATGATTATTATTCTGTCCCATTACTTTTAGTCCCTTAACCTCTTAAGGACATAGGGCGTACAGGTACGCCCTTGTGCCCTGGTACTTAAGGACACAGGGCATACATGTACGCCCTGTGTATTTTCGATCACTGCCGTGCGGCTGGCAGTGATCGGAACCCGGTGCCTGCTCAAATCATTGAGCAGGCACCTAGGCTAAATGCGCGGGGGGGTCCCGTGACCCCCCCATGTCGGCGATCGCGGCAAACCGCAGGTCAATTCAGACCTGCGGTTTGCTGCGATTTCTGCAGTTTCTGGTCCCCGCGGTCCCTGACCGCGGGGATCAGAAACTTTATATGCCTAAAAAAAGTTTTATTCACCCCCCCCCCTGCACCCCCGAATGATTTTTATGGTGGCGGGAGGTGCAGGGGGAGGGTTGCGGGCGGTGTGGGCGGTGCGGGAGGCGGGCGGTGCGGCAGGCGGGATCGCGATCCCCCGCCCGCCTCCCCTTGAAAATTCATTGGTGTTCAGTGGGTATACCAGGGTGCCAGCACATTGCTGGCACCCTGGTATAAACGGCTGACATCTGCGATGCGATGTCAGCCGTTTAACCCTTTCCATACAGCGGTCCGTACGGACCGCTGTATGGAAAAGGTTAACAGCGCAGGGAGCTCCCTCCCTCTCCCATCGGGGGGCTGCTGTGCCTTTGCAGCCCCCCGATGGAGAGGGAGAGAGCCCCCAGACAGCCCCCTGAGAGATCCCCTCCTTACCCTTCCCCGTCTGCGAAGTTCTGAGCAGACGGGGAAGGTTCCCATGGCAACAGGACGCCTCTCAGGCGTCCTGCTGTCCATGGTGCTGAACAGATCTGTGCTGAAAGGCATAGATCTGTTCAGTGTAAGTAAAATACAGTGCAGTACAATATATATTGTTCTGTACTGTATTATACAGACATCAGACCCACTGGATCTTCAAGAACCAAGTGGGTCTGGGTCACAAAAAAGTGAATAAAAGTGAAAAAAAAGTAAAAATCAAAAAACACATTTATCACTGATAAAAAATGAAAAAAAATAAAATTCCCTACACATGTTTGGTATCGCCGCGTCCGTAACGACCTGATCTATAAAACGGTCATGTTACTTTACCCAAACGGTGAACACCATAAAAATAAAAAATAAAAAACTATGATGAAATTGAAATTTTGCCCACCTTACTTCCCAAAAAAGGTAATAAAAGTGATCAAAAAAGTCGCATGTACGCCAAAATTGTAACAATCAAACCGTCATCTCATCCCGCAAAAATCATACCCTACCCAAGATAATCGCCCA
Organism: Bufo bufo; assembly: GCF_905171765.1. Taxonomy (NCBI): domain Eukaryota; kingdom Metazoa; phylum Chordata; class Amphibia; order Anura; family Bufonidae; genus Bufo; species Bufo bufo. The sequence continues at coordinate 162,473,932 of NC_053392.1, read as the reverse complement.
AAAACTGAAAAAACTATGGCTCTTAGACTATGGAGACACTAAAACATGATTTTTTTTGTTTCAAAAATGAAATCATTGTGTAAAACTTACATAAATAAAAAAAAAGTATACATATTAGGTATAGCCGCGTCCGTATCGCCCGGCTCTATAAAAATATCACATGATCTAACCCCTCAGATGACCACCGTAAAAAAATATAAATAAAAACGGTGTAAAAAAAGCCATTTTTTGTCATCTTATGTCACAAAAAGTGTAATAGCAAGCAATCAAAAAGTCATATGCACCCCAAAATAGATGCCAATCAAACCGTCATCTCATCCCGCAAAAAATGAGACCCTACTTAAGATAATCGCCCAAAAACTGAAAAAACTATGGCTCTTAGACTATGGAGACACTAAAACATTTTTTGGGTTTTAAAAATGAAATCATTGTGTAAAACTTACATAAATAAAAAAAATTGCATACATATTAGGTATCGCCGCGTCCGTGACAACCTGCTCTATAAAATTACCACATGATCTAACCTGTCAGATAAATGTTGTAAATAACAAAAAAAAAAACGGTGCCAAAAAAGCTATTTCTTGTTACCTTGCCGCACAAAAAGTGTAATATAGAGCAACCAAAAATCATATGTACCCTAAACTAGTACCAACAAAACTGCCACCCTATCCCGTAGTTTCTAAAATGGGGTCACTTTTTTGGAGTTTCTACTCTAGGGGTGCATCAGGGGGGCTTCAAATGGGACATGGTGTAAAAAAAAACAGTCCAGCAAAACCTGCCTTCCAAAAACCATATGGTGTTCCTTTCCTTCTGCGCCCTGCCGTGTGCCCGTACAGCGGTTTACGACCACATATGGGGTGTTTCTGTAAACTACAGAATTAGGGCCATAAATAATGAGTTTTGTTTGGCTGTTAACCCTTGCTTTGTAACTGGAAAAAAAATATTAAAATGGAAAATCTGCCAAAAAAGTGAAATTTTGAAATTGTATCTCTATTTTCCATTAAATCTTGTGCAACACCTAAAGGGTTAACAAAGTTTGTAAAATCAGTTTTGAATACCTTGAGGGGTGTAGTTTCTTAGATGGGGTCACTTTTATGGAGTTTATAATCTAGGGGTGCATCAGGGGGGCTTCAAATGGGACATGGTGCCAAAAAAACAGTCCAGCAAAATCAGCCCTCCAAAAACCAAACGGCGCACCTTTCCCTCTACGCCCCGCTGTGTGGCCGTACAGTAGTTTACGGTCACATATGGGGTGTTTCTGTAAACAGCAGAGTCAGGGCAATAAAGATACAGTCTTGTTTGGCTGTTAACCCTTGCTTTGTTAGTGGAAAAAATGGGTTAAAATGGAAAATTAGGCAAAAAAATGAAATTCTCAAATTTCATCGCCATTTGCCAATAACTCTTGTGCAACACCTAAAGGGTTAACGACGTATGTAAAATCAGTTTTGAATACCTTGAGGGGTGTAGTTTCTTAGATGGGGTCATTTTTGGGTGGTTTCTATAATGTAAGCCTCGCAAAGTGACTTGAGACCTGAACTGGTCCCTAAAAATTTAGTTTTTGTAAATTTCTGAAAAATTTCAAGATTTGCTTCTAAACTTCTAAGCCTTATAACATCCCCAAAAAATAAAATATCATTCCCAAAACAATTCAAACATGAAGTAGACATATGGGGAATGTAAAGTCATCACAATTTTTGGGGGTATTACTATGTATTACAGGAGTAGAGAAACTGAAACTTTGAAATTTGCAAATTTTTCCAAATTTTTGTTAAATTAGGTATTTTTTGGTGCAAAAAAAATTATTTTTTTGACTCCATTTTACCACTGTCATGAAGTACAATATGTGACGAAAAAACAATCTCAGAACGGCCTAGATAAGTCAAAGCGTTTTAAAGTTATCAGCACTTAAAGGGACTCTGGTCAGATTTTCAAAAAATGGCCTGGTCCTAAGGTGTAAAAAGGCTGTGGTCTTAAGGGGTTAACAAGTGGGAGGAGCATATGCAAACTGTTGTAATTCCTACATCGTTCACCTGATTTGGATGTAAATACCCTCAAATTAAAGCTGACAGTCTGCAGTTAAAGCACATCTAGTTCGTTTCATTTCAAATCCATTGTGCTGTATAGAGCCAAAAATTTTAGAATTGTGTCGATGTCCCAATATTTATGGACCTGACTGTATGTCACTGCTTTATAGTAGGTGGATGGAACGGAAATTGTGGATAGCCAGGCAATTGTGTCTGTCTTTGGCTCCTTTTATGCCGATTTGTATCAGTCACGTATTGGTTGTAATAGGGATGACATAGCATCATATTTACGTGGGGTACCCTTGACTAGGCTGTCAGATTCAGATAGAGCGTACCTTAATGGTCCGCTACAACTGCTAGAAATTGAGGAAGCAGTATCTTCCATGGCTAAATCACCAGGTACTGATGGGCTGCCGGTAGAAATTTATAAAAAGTTTGGAGATATATTACTACCCCAGTTGCTGAATGTTTACCAGGAGGCATCAGAGATGGGGGCACTTCCGGCATCCATGCAGGAGGCTATTATAGTTGTTCTCCCTAAGACGGGAAAAAACCCTCTCCTCCCGGATTCATACCGACCTATATCATTGTTGCCCACAGACAGCTAAGGTGCTGGCTATGTGCCTCTCTAAGGTCATATCCTCCATTATACATATGGATCAGTCTGGATTTTTGCCAGATAGGTCCACGGCGGTTAATATCAAACGTCTCTTAATATGCAGATTCCTGTGGACAACCCAGGGGATAGGGTCATCTGTTCCCTGGATCCGCTAAGGCATTTAATATCATTGAGTGGGAGTATCTGTGGGAGGTACTAGAGAGGCTTGGGTTGGGGGATAGTTTCAAAGCTTGGGTGCGGCTGTTATATGGTAGGCCTACAGCGCGGGTACGGGTGAACGGATGTCTATCAGAGGGATTCCGGCTATACAGGGGAACCAGGAAATGTTGCCCTTTATCTCCATTACTGTTTGCCCTGGCCATTGAGCCATTGGCGGCTATTATTAGGAGTCATGACGGGATTACAGGGTTTAGCCGAGGCGGGCCACAGGAGAAAATTGCATTATATGCGGACAATGCCTTGCTGTTCCTGGCCGAGGCTTAGGGAGTCCCTAACGGAGGTTATGAAGGTGATCAGTACTCCGGCTTGGTTATAAATCGGAGCAAATCGTCCCTCCTCCCTTTGGATAATTTGGATGATTCTGTGACTTATACTCAGACAGGACTGCAAGTGGTGAGTGAATTTAAGTATTTGGGGATGGTGGTGTCTAGGAGACTCACGGATTATGAAAGACTGAATTTACCCCCCCCCCCCATGTCATAGAGAGATTTCAACAGAAAATGCATGTATGGTCCAAGCTACCGCTGTCAGTAGTAGGGCGGTTTAATCTTATTAAGATGATCTAGATGCCACATCTACTTTATCTGCTACATAATTCCCCCATATGGTTGCCTCTCAGGTTTTTTCACTCATATGGAAACGGAGCTTGGCGCAGTTGAGGCTGGGGACACTGCAGAGGAGTAAAACTGATGGGGGATTGGCTCTTCTGAATCCGTGGGTGTACTTCCTAGCCGCTCAACTTCAGCATATGCGGGGTTGGCGGTACCAAACCTATACGAAGTGTTAGAGGCAGATCAGCTGAAAATGTCAGGTGTGGCGTTCCTTACGTTACTTCTCCTGCATAAGACGTGGTGGAAAGTGAGGGACATACAAGGCATAAAGGGCATCACGCAGTATACTTCAATATGGGACACTCCGTGGTTGCCAAATCTGGGCTCAATGCAGGGTATGGGGGGTTGGCGTCATAGGGGTATTATCAGAGTTCACCAACTTCTTGATTAAAATTATCTTAAAACTTATGAGCAACTTCAAAGGGAAACTGATTTACCGTCCTCTGACTTTTATAGGTACTTACAGCTGCGCCATGCCTTCCGGGCTGACCATTATGACAGTATGTTGAGTAATGTACATCAAAACAAAATCATTGCCCTTGTAGACCAGAGGAATTCTTCGTCTGGAGTTATTTCCCTGCTCTATCAGGCTATATTGGACCGATTTCTGCAAGAATACCCAGTGAACAGTAGGGCAAAGTGGGAAGTAGAGATGGGGCCGTTAGAGGAAAACCAGTGGCAGGAGATATTGGAGAGGACTCCGCAGCTTTCACTCAGTGAAGCCCACAGGTTGTCACAATTGTACCTGATCCAATGGGTTTACAAAACCCCTCAGTTTCTGTTTATTTATAGGACTCCATTTGGACTCCAAATGTTCTCGATGTGGGGAGGAGGATGCGGGCGTGTTGGACATGCTGTGGTCATGCTCAGCCCTGGAGGGCTTTTGGCGCGCTGTGCTGCATCTTATTGATTCTCTATATGAAGTTACATTGGATGTGACCTCATTTGCATGTGTATTGGGATACGTGGAAGACCTGCCAATCACTGAGCCCAGAAAAGTAGCAGTGGCCAGAATGTTATACATATATGGTTCGTAAACTGATTGCCCAGCATTGGCTGGACGAGTGTAGTCCTAGTAGAACTGAATATATAGCCTAGATTATTTGGCTAGTCAATTTGGAACGTGGGCTTTATAGGAAAAGGGGTGCCCTGACCAAATTTGAAAAGCTCTGGGCTTCCTGGATTGATGCCCCAGGGCTGGCGTCCAGGGAACTTCAGAGATACCGCTTGGGACTGGTGTGAGGGTACTGATGCCTGATGTATGTATTTGGCTCCGTGATTGGTGGTCTCTTGAGGGGCTTAGGGAATGTCAATACACTATTTAATTAAGAGAAGATGGGTCGGATAACAAAAGTACTCTTATCAATAAGATCAATGTTTTCATTCAAGTGTTTTGATGGGAGCTGTGGAGGGGAGGAGCATGTATTTGGCACGCTGAAATTATGGTGTGGTCAGGAGGTGAGGGGGTGGTGGATGGAGAGCATCTTCAGGATATTATGTGGGGGGAGGGAAAGGGGAAGTTGGGGTTGTCTGTATGTAAAATTATTTAAATTAAAAAAAGAAAGTACAACTTGTCCCACAAACAAAGCCCTCATACGGCTTTGTGAACGAAAAAATAAAAAAGTTATGGCTCTGAGAGTCAGGAAAGGGTTAAATGTATTCAGTCCTCCTGAGTCAATACTTTGTAGAACCACCTTTTGCTGCAATGATAGCTGCAAGTCTTTTGGGGTAGGTCTCTACCAGCTTTGCACATCTAGAGGCTGAAATTTTTGCCCATCCTTATTTGCAAAATAACTCAAGCTCAGTCAGATTGGATGGAAAGCGTCTGGGAACAGCAATTTTATTTTAAGACACGGAGGCTCCTATTGCTATATCTTCCTTTACTGTCCACCACATAGCAGCAAAGAAAAAGAATACTTATCTGCTGCCACCAGATAAGTATCGTGTCCATAGTTAAGATTTGTCTCTTATTGTTAATTTGTATCTATATATTTCTTCATTTAGATTGTTTTATATGCAGGTTTTTTATTTCTAGTTTATCTTCCCCTTTATCCCTTTCGGAGGGGTTTATTCCTTTCCTCTCCTCTTTACCCTGTCTCCTTAGATTCTTGCCACAAATATTTTTCATCCTGGTTCCCTCCTCCCCACGCCAGTCCCTTTTTTGTGCGGGCCTGGGTCATTTTCTAGCTTTGTCCCCCTTTTTCTCTCTTACCGATCTCTCCCTCCTTCATCCTCTTGCCCAGCTTCCCATGCTTACGGCGCCACGGTCCCTTTTTCTTCAAGTCGGTGCGCGGCCGAAGTATCGCGAGACTTCGGGCCGCCATCTTGCTTTCCCCTTTCTCGCTCTTCTTACTGCGCCCGTAGTATCGCGTTACTTCGGCCGCCATATTACATTCCTCTCCCCGTTTTTCCTTAGCGTTCGCGCCGCTTCTCTTGCTCTGTAGTCACGCCCTTTTTATGACACGGGCGAACTCGCGTTTTAGTTCGCCGCTATCTTCGTCTAGACACTGTGTGTCTTCTAGCGTGGTGCCTCATTAACGCGTCAGGGTACTAGTGTAGGTTCTATTGTCTGCCTCATTCCTTCCCTTAGCTAGTGGGACGTGACTTACTCCCTCTAGCTTATAAGAGGCATATAGGTCAGTCATATTTACCTTGGTGATCTTTACCCTATCTTCCACTATGTCTCAGCAAGGGTCCCCCCTTAATCCTCATGCTCCTGAGGATCCTGATATTGAAAACCTAGCTCATCTACCCACTGGAGACGGCATCCCTTTGTTAGATGAGTCCCAGGCGGCGGCCATTCAACGTTCGGTTTCGAATGCTATTATAGCGGCCATGGGATCCATGTCTCATACACTCACTAGGTTCATCTCAGAGGCCTTTCGGTCCCAGACATCTTCTTCCAAAAAGGGTCAGAACCACCCCAGTGCTTGCGTATCTCAACCGCAACTACCGGACCTTCCTGCCTCCAGAAACACTGTGAATGGTGTTACTTTTACCACCCAAGATAACGTGCCCACGATGCGCAAAAGAACCTATCCACGCCAGGCAGAAAAGGTGCGGCATTGGAAATGTGCCAGAGCACAGCCTGATATTGATTCTGACTCCGAGGTCAGATCCGATGAGGAGGCTAGGGAAGATGCCTTGTACGATTCTGAAGATGAATTTTCAGGTATGATGGGGGACCGAGCTATCCCAGCCCCTTAGTAGCCGGTAGCAATGCCTTAACTGAGGCCGCTACTGACGTCTCGGTCTTTTGGTGGACCCGTCGGGAGAACCACTTTTCGATCCGGACGTCCTCCATCATCCGAAATCGGCAGAGTGGTTCCCGGTGGACCATGTGGCCAAATATTTAGAGACCTGGGCCAAATATTTAGAGACCTGGGTGCGTTGCTCTCTCAGTAAGGAGGCCTGCAATAAGCTTAGGGCGGAATGCCCTAGACCGCTAGTGCCCAACAAAGTCTGCGATACCCCGGTTGTAGATCCTAAGATGGCACAGTTCCTATCTAAATCGGGATGGAATCCCCGTAAGGGCCTGGAGTCGGCTCTTAAAGCCTGCCAGGATAAACTTCTGGATATTTTTGGCCCCTTAGCCAGGATTTTCAAATTGGCAGAATCCGCTAGATGATAGAAAGGTGGACCCTGAAGAGCTTCGGCGTTGGATCCAAAGGGCTATTTGCATTGCCGGCAATGTCAACACGTCCCTCTCTATTGAGAGACGCAAGGCCATCCTATTTAAGATTGAGCCTAAATTGGCCAATCTCGCCCTCACTGAGGCAGGCAAAAATGCTCAGGGCTTACTTTTTGGAGATTCCTTCATTAAAGATTTGAGCCGATTTGTGGGCGCTTTTACGGCTCTCGACAAAGCCCAGTCCTATATGAAGAGGATCTTTCATGGTCGGGTTTCCACCAGGGCTGGCAGTTCCAGGGGCCGTCTGCCCGGCCGATCTTCATATCAGACCCGAGGCTCGGGTCGAGGCTCCTACTCACATAGATCAGCCTTTCCACAAAGATCCTCTTACCAGGATGCCAGACAACCATTGGGATTCTTCCCTACCAGAGGTAGACCAGGACGCACTAGAGGTTACAGAGGGTCCACGAGCTCAAGACGACCTTACGGTAAGCATTCTACCTCTACGTTTTTTCGAATGTTGGTGTAGGGTGCAGGCTCCGTCATTTTTCTCACGCCTGGTCACGCATCCACTCGGACCAGTGGGTCCTTTTCACAGTCCGAGGTTTCCACATAGAGCTGGTAGATTTCCCGCTTCATATTCCTTTTCCCCATCCTCTGGTTCTCTTGGACCCATCTCAACTTTTGATAAACAGGGAGCTGTCGGACCTCTACCAGAAAGATGTGATAGAACGAGCTCCAGACCCGCATTCGGGTTTTCTCAGCAGCATCTTTTTAGTGGAAAAGAAAGGGGGTCAGATGCGACCCGTTATCAACCTGCGGCCCTTGAACAAGTTCGTCCATTACCAACATTTCAAGATGGAAGGTATTCACCTCCTCAGAGACTTACTTCTTCAGGGGGATTGGTTGGTGAAACTTGATCTGAAGGAGGCATACCTGACTGTCCCGGTCGCAGAGTCCTCCAGAGACCTCCTTTGATTTCTATGGAAAGGGGAGGTCTGGCGTTTCACCTGTCTTCCATTCGGTCTCTAATCCGCCCCTTGGTGTTTCACCAAGCTAATGCGTCCAGCTATGGCGTGGCTCCGCAGTCGAGGAGTGCGCCTAGTGATTTACCTGGACGATATATTCTCATCTTAGCGCAGGATCATTCCATTCTTCTCAAACATCTCAATTGGACAATGAACCTCCTCTCTCGTTTAGGCTTCCTACTCAATCGGGAGAAATCGGTTCTAACTCCATCTCAGACCATGTAATTCCTAGGCTTTACAGTGAATTCCCTTACGGAAACTTTAAGCCTCCCTCCGGCAAAGGTCAAAGCTATCCGCAGGGAATTAAGCAGACGTTGACTATGTCGTCACTTGGTCCGAATCATCGGCCTCCTATACTCTTCCAAGCGGTCTTCCCGGCCCCACTCTATTATCGGGCCCTTCAACTTCTGAAGACTGCTCATCTCCATGCCGGAGCTTCATATGGAGACCTAATATCTTTGGATTCGGAGACCAGGGACGAACTGACCTGGTGGATACACAATCTCTCTGCTTGGAACGGCAAGGCGATTTGCGGTCCGTGAGCAGACTTTACGGTGGATTCGGATCCCAGTCTTTTAGGTTGGGGCGCGCATTGCAATGGGGTAACCACAGGAGGACCCTGGTCGGCAGACGAATTCAGACTTCAGATCAATGCTCTGGAACTTCTGGCGGGCTCATTTGCTATTCAGAGTTTCTCGAATGGCATGGCCAGGGCTTGCATCAGGCTGCGCATGGACAAAATCTCGGCAGTCCGTTATGTCAACTCCATGGGAGGCACACACTCGGCAATGCTTACTCATCTAGCGAAGGATTTCTGGTCTTATTGTCTTTCCAGAGACATTACGGTGTTAGCGGAATACCTTCCGGGCCTGCACAACACCCAGGTGGATTGGAGTTCTCGTTATCTCTTGGACGGCAGCGATTGGAAGTTTTACGAGGAGGTGTTCTATGCTATCTCGTCTCTTTGGGGTCCTTTCTCTATCGACCTCTTCGCTTCCCGTCTGAATACGCAGCTTCCCTGTTTCTTCAGTAGGCGCCCAGATCCAGACGCAGAAGTGGTGGATGTCTTCCTCCAGGATTGGTCCGGATCCCCAATGTAAGTGCCTTTTGCCCTGATCCTGCGGGTCCTGAACCAGGTGCACCGACAACGGGCCGATCTGGGGATGGTGGTTCCATTTTGGGATGGGCCCGTGGGTCAAGAGCATCCTCTCCTTTTGGACGGCTCCCAGTGGCTTCTAGCATGCAGAATTTCAGGGACACCTGGGGAGTCCAAGGGCTTTCGGATGCAACTAGAAGACTATTGGAAGACGCATGGGCTCCTGGCACAAGACTAGCTTTTAAATCAGCCTGGAGATCTTGGTCTGGCTGGTGCTTGGCTCGGCATTTGAATCCCATTTCGGCGCCTGTAGAAGAGATTCTACACTTCCTTACATCGTTATTTGAGGACGGTAAGGCCTACCGCACGATAAATTTGTATAGATCGGCCATTTCCTCTGCACATCAAGGGTTCGACGGTTTCCCGGCGGGTCAACACCCATTGGTGTGCAGTTTGTTGCGGGGTTCGCGTCTGTCTCGTCCTCCGAGACCGAGGTTCTCCACTACGTGGGATGTCTCCTCTGTGCTGTCCATTTTCTCCACGTGGCCGTCTAATTCAGACTTATCATTGCGCCAATTGTCGGCAAAATTGGTTACTCTATTTTGCCTAATTTCCTGCAAGGGGGTTTCGGATGTCCGTGCCTTGGATTACGATGCCAGATCTTTTACTCCTGAGGGGGTTTCCTTTAACACCACGCGTCGTACCAAGACTCACATCCGATCGGTCTCGTACCCCAGGTTCTCCTTTTCTCCGGGACCTTGCCCGGTGGCCTGCTTGCAGGAGTACGAAACTCGTACTCTGGCGCATCGATCTTCTGCTGTTCCCCAGCTTTTTCTCTCCTTCCACCGCCCTTATATTCCGGTCGCCAGCACCACTCCGGCGCGTTGGGTTAAATGGATCATGACCTTGGCAGGGGTGGATACTTCCATTTTTACAGCCCACTCCGCTAGAGGAGCTTCTGCTACCTCTATAATGATCTCAGGGGCGCGCCTGGAAGACATCATGAAACTAGCGGATTGGTCCAGGGTGTCCACGTTTAGCAAGTTCTATTTTCGCCCTCATCAACATGCCTTTTCTTCGGTCATGGAGCACCTTTAAACCAGCAATAGGAGCCTCCGTGTCTTAAAATAAAATTTCATGATTTTCCTATTTTATGACGTAAAGTCATGATTTTATGAGAGACACGGAGGCGAGTATTGCCCCTCCCTTCTACCCACCCTCTTATGTCTTTGAGTCCAGAAGATTTTTGGTTTCGCCAATGGTATTATTGGTAGTGACTGTTCATTTTATGATTTATGATTACCACGTCTCCCATGAGGAGAGTAATGTCCTTTTTATGTGTTTTCTGTCTTTGCAGGATAAGGGCTTGATGACGTGGGCAACTTAGAGAGAAGTCTGCAGTTTCCGGATTTACTCACGTTATAGTTCCTCTGTTCCGGTTCTCCAGTTCGTATTTTGGAAGTTTATCCGAAGTTTATACAGTTCGTCTGAATGGCATCCTGCCAAGAAAGAGGAGGAATTTGGGAGATATGGACTATATATATACAACCTAGGCATGGGAGGGGCCTGTTGTCATGGTTTATTCTAATGTATTTTTCTTCTTTTTCTTTGCTGCTATGTGGTGGACAGTAAAGGAAGATATAGCAATAGGAGCCTCCTTGTCTTTCATAAAATCATGACTTTACATCATAAAATAGGAAAATCATGAAATTTTCAAGACTTGCGACAGATTCTCAATGGGATTTAGGTCTGGACTTTGACTGCACCATTCGAACTGTAACTGAATATGTTTTGATCTAAACCATTCCATTGTAGCTCTGGCTGTGTGTTTAGAGTCATTGTCCTGCTGGAAATTGTACCTCTGCCCCAGGATTGCCCTGTATTTAGCTCCATCTATCTTCACATCAACTCTGACCAGCTTCTCTGTCCCTGTTGATGAAAAGCATCCCCACAGCATGATGCTGCCACCACCATGTTTCACGGTGGGGATGGTGTTTTCAAGGTGATGTGCAGTGTTAGTTTTCCACCACACATAGCGTTTTGCATTTAGCCCAAAATGTTCAACTTTGGTCGCATCTTCCCAGAGCACCTTCTCCTTCTTCCACATGACTTCTTGTGGCTTGCTTTCAGATATGGCCTTCTTCTTGACATTCTTCCATAAAGGCCATATTTGTGAACTACACAACTAATAGTTGTCCTGCGGACAGATTCTCCCATCTGAGCTGTGGATCTCTGCAGCGCCTCCAGAGTGATCATGGGCCTCTTGGCTGCTTCTCTAATTAATGCGCTCCTTGCCTGGGCTGTCAGTTTAGGTGGAGGACCATGTCTTGGTACGTTTGAAGTTGTGCCATACTCAGTCAGATGTTCAGAGCTTCTGTATCAGAGACAAAGCATTTACCCACACAGCTATGAGAGCTGTATAGCCAGTTAATAAAAAAAAATATATATAAGACGATTTAAATACACGGGAGAGAGAGAGAGAGAGAGAGAGAGAGGGAGGCTGTTCTAGCAGCTCCCCACTCCTCCCTCGTGCGCCCTCTGTGATGCCAGAATATGACGTCATTCCGGCCCCGGCATACTAAACGGCGCGCTGGAGGACTGAGGAGCTGCACCACACTGGACCCCAGGGAGGTGAGTGTTTAAGTGTTTGACTGAGTGAGTGTCTGCCTGTGTATTTATGTCAGTGAGTGAATGTCTGTCTTTCTGTCAGTAAATGTATGTGTGTCTGTCATTGACTGTCTGTGTGTGTATGTCAGTGAGTGAGTGTATGTCCAGCTCTCTCTCTCTCATTTAAATCGTCTTATATATATATATATATATTTTTTTTTTTTAAATAACTGGCTATACAGCTCTCATAGCTGTGTGGGTAAATGCTTTGTCTCTGATACAGAAGGTCATGGGTTCGAATCCCAGCATGAACTTTTCTGAAAAACAGGCTAAATAAGAACACGAGCACCAAATCTTCAACACTAGAGGCTGGTGGGAACAGCTGACATCGCTGACATGGAGGCAAGTATAAAAGTGTTTTTGTTTTTTTTAAATACCGGACTGTTACTTTACTGCCACAGGGGAGGGGGGGCTATTGGCGCCATGATACTGGCACATAGAGGGGGGAGGAGAGAGGCACTTGATACTGGCACATTAGGAGGCAGGGGAGAGGATGGCACTATGATATTGGCACATGGGGGGGGCAAGAAATGGACATGAATCATGAGGGGCAGAAATGTGAAATGATGGGGGGGGCAAGAAATGGACATGAATAATGAGGGGCAGAAATGTGAAATGATGGGGGGGCAAGAAATGGACATGAATCATGAGGGGCAGAAATATGAAATGATGGGGGGGGGGCAAGAAATGGACATGCATCATGAGGGGCAGAAATGTGAAATGATGGGGGGGGCAAGAAATGGACATGAATCATGAGGGGGAGAAATGTGAAATGATGGGGGGGGGGCAAGAAATGGACATGAATCATGAGGGGCAGAAATGTGAAATGATGGGGGGGGGGGGCAAGAAATGGACATGAATCAGGAGGGGCAGAAATGTGAAATGATGGGGGGGGGCAAGAAATGGACATGAATCATGAGGGGCAGAAATGTGAAATGATGGGAGGGGCAAGAAATGGACATGAATCATGAGGGGCAGAAATGTGAAATGATGGGGGGGCAAGAAATGGACATGAATCATGAGGGGCAGAAATGTGAAATGATGGGGTGGGGCAAGAAATGGACATGAATCATGAGGGGCAGAAATGTGAAAAATCCTTGCACCGGCCCTGTGTGTGTCTGTCAGTGAGTGTATCTGTCAGTGAGTTTCTGTGTACGTCATTCAGTGAGTGTCTGAGTGCGTGTCTGTCTGTCAGTGAGTGCGTGTCTGTCTGTCAGTGAGTGCGTGTGTACGTCATTCAGTGAGTGTCTGTGTACGTCATTCAGTGAGTGTCTGAGTGCGTGTCTGTCAGTGAGTGCGTGTCTGTCTGTCAGTGAGTGCGTGTCTGTCTGTCAGTGAGTGCGTGTGTACGTCATTCAGTGAGTTTCTGTGTACGTCATTCAGTGAGTGTCTGAGTGTGTGTCTGTCAGTGAGTGCGTGTCTGTCTGTCAGTGAGTGCGTGTCTGTCTGTCAGTGAGTGCGTGTGTACGTCATTCAGTGAGTGTCTGTGTACGTCATTCAGTGAGTGTCTGTGTACGTCATTCATAAGATAAGATAAGATGCCTTTATTGTCACTGTACAATACAATGTAATACAATGTACAATACAATGAAATGTTGTTTGGAGCAATCCTAGATGCCATGGACAGAGGAACAAGAACTGCCATTTAAACTAAAGCATTAGGCTACTTTCACACCTGCGTTCGGGTGTCCGCTTGTGAGCTCCGTTTGAAGGGGCTCACAAGCGGCCCCGAACGCATCCGTACTGCCCTAATGCATTCTGAGTGGATGCGGATCCGCTCAGAATGCATCAGTTTTGCAGCGTTCGGGTGTCCGCCTGGCCATGCGGAGGCAAGTGGATCCGTCCAGACTTACAATGTAAGTCAATGGGGACGGATCCGTGTGAAGATGACACCATATGGCTTAATCTTCAAACGGATCTGTCCCCCATTGACTTTCAATAAAGTCTAGACGGATCCATTCAGGCTACTTTCACACAATTTTTTTAAACTATAATGCAGACGGATCCGTTCTGAACGGATCCAAACGTCTGCATTATAGGAGCGGATCCGTCTGAGCAGACATCAGACGGACCCGCTCTGAACGGTAGTGTGAAAGTAGCCTTACACTGGAAAAACAAAACAAAACATTGCACTAGAAAGCTTTACTACAGTATTCACAGTTCACAGCATATACAGGGTGGGCCATTTATATGGATACACTTTAATAAAATGGGAATGGTTGGTGATATTAACTTCCTGTTTGTGGCACATTAGTATATGTGAGGGGGGGAACTTTTGAAGATGGGTGGTGACCATGGCGGCCATTTTGAAGTCGGCCATTTTGAATCCAACTTTTGTTTTTTCAATAGGAAGAGGGTCATTTGACACATCAAACTTATTGGGAATTTCACAAGAAAAACAATGGTGTGCTTGGTTTTAACGTAACTTTATTCTTTCATGAGTTATTTACAAGTTTCTGACCACTTACAAAATGTGTTCAATGTGCTGCCCATTGTGTTGGATTGTCAATGCAACCCTCTTCTCCCACTCTTCACACACTGATAGCAACACCGCAGGAGAAATGCTAGCATAGGCTTCCAGTATCCGTAGTTTCAGGTGCTGCACATCTCGTATCTTCACAGCATAGATGATACGAGATGTGCAGCACCTGAAACTATGGATACTGGAAGCCTGTGCTAGCATTTCTCCTGCGGTGTTGCTATCAGTGTGTGAAGAGTGGGAGAAAAGGGTTGCATTGACAATCCAACACAATGGGCAGCACATTGAACACATTTTGTAAGTGGTCAGAAACTTGTAAATAACTCATGAAAGAATAAAGTTACGTTAAAACCAAGCACACCATTGTATTTCTTGTGAAATTCCCAATAAGTTTGATGTGTCAAATGACCCTCTTCCTATTGAAAAAACAAAAGTTGGATTCAAAATGGCCTACTTCAAAATGGCCGCCATGGTCACCACCCATCTTGAAAAGTTTCCCCCCTCACATATACTAATGTGCCACAAATAGGAAGTTAATATCACCAACCATTCCCATTTTATTAAGGTGTATCCATATAAATGGCCCACCCTGTATATAGCAAGAGCAAAGTAGGAAGTGCTTATGAGTATATATACACACTGATCAGACACCACTGCAGACAAGAGATCATCATGGGTTCATGAATGCAGCAGTCACTTTCAGTCTGTGGTAGTTTCTATCCTTGGAATGGGCAATAATCTCTGAGCATTTAGGAGACTGATTGCTTTGGGGTAAAAGCTGTTCTTCAGCCTAGTGGTGCGGGCATGTAGGGCTCTAAGACGCCTACCAAAGGGTAGGGGAATGAAAAGGCTGTGGCCGGGGTGAGTTGGATCCCCGCAGATAATTTTTGCCCTGTTGCTGCAGCGAGCAGTGAAGATGTCCTCCAGTGATGGTAGCTGAGTACCAGTGATTCTGCCAGCCATTCTGATGATGCGCTTGAGGGTCTTCTTGTCCTCAGAAAAGCAGCCGGAGTACCACACTGTAATGCAGTATGTGATAACAGATTCTATGGTGCTCTTGTAAAAATTGACTAGCAGCTGTTTTGGGAGTTGTGCTTTCTTCAGACTCCTCAGAAAATAAAGCCTCTGAAGGCCTTTTTTGGTAATTTCTGTTATGTTTTTTATCCATGACAGGTCCTGACTAATATGAACTCCCAAGAATCTGAAACTTTGAACTATCTCCCCGTTTCCACCATTAATGCTAATGGGATGGTGTCCATTTCATTTCTTCTTCCTAAAACCCAGAATTAGCTCCTTTGTTTTCTTGGTATTGAGTATGAGGTTGTTGTTCTTACTCCATCTCTCTAGGTTCTCAACCTCTTTCCTATAGGCTGTTTCATCATTGTTGGAGATCAGGCCTATCACGGTCGTGTCATCTGCAAATTTTATAATGGTATTGGTATTGTGAATAGGTTTACAGTCATTTGTGAAGAGCAGCCTTGTGGTACCCCAGTGTTTAGTGTTAAGGATGAAGTGTCTGAGTGCGTGTCTGTCTGTCAGTGTGTGTGTGTGTCTGTCAGTGAGTGAGTGACATGAGGGGGCGGCAAAATGGATCTTTGCCTAGGGCGGCAAAAATCCTTTCATCGGCCTTGACAGTATGCTTAATAACTCTCTGCCTGCCGCTGTTCTCTTAAAATAAACACTTGTAAAATATGCTAATGAGCCTCTACAGTCATGGCCAAAAGTTTTGAGAATGACACAAATATTAGTTTTCACAAAGTTTGCTGCTAAACTGCTTTTAGATCTTTGTTTCAGTTGTTTTTGTGATGTAGTGAAATATAATTGCACGCACTTCATACGTTTCAAAGGCTTTTATCGACAATTACATGACATTTATGCAAAGAGTCAGTATTTGCAGTGTTGGCCCTTCTTTTTCAGGAACTCTGCAATTCGACTGGGCATGCTCTCAATCAACTTCTGGGCCAATTCCTGACTGATAGCAACCCTTTCTTTCATAATCACTTCTTGGAGTTTGTCAGAATTAGTGGGTTTTTGTTTGTCCACCCGCCTCTTGAGGATTGACCACAAGTTTTCAATGGGATTAAGATCTGGGGAGTTTCCAGGCCATGGACCCAAAATGTCAACGTTTTGGTCCCCGAGCCACTTAGTTATCACTTTTGCCTTATGGCACAGTGCTCCATCGTGCTGGAAAATGCATTGTTCTTCACAAAACTGTTGTTGGATTGTTGGAAGAAGTTGCTGTTGGAGGGTGTTTTGGTACCATTCTTTATTCATGGCTGTGTTTTTGGGCAAAATTGTGAGTGAGCCCACACCCTTGGATGAGAAGCAACCCCACACATGAATGGTCTCAGGATGCTTTACTGTTGGCATGACACAGGACTGATGGTAGCGCTCACCTTTTCTTCTCCGGACAAGCCTTTTTCCAGATGCCCCAAACAATCGGAAAGAGGCTTCATCGGAGAATATGACTTTGCCCCAGTTTTCAGCAGTCCATTCACCATACTTTCTTCAGAAGATCAATCTGTCCCTGATGTTTTTTTTTGAGAGAAGTGGCTTCTTTGCTGGCCTTCTTGACACCAGGCCATCTTCCAAAAGTCTTCGCCTCACTGTGCGTGCAGATGCGCTCACACCTGCCTGCTGCCATTCCTGAGCAAGCTCTGCACTGGTGGCACTCCGATCCCGCAGCTGAATCCTCTTTAGGAGACGATCCTGGCGCTTGCTGGACTTTCTTGGACACCCTGAAGCCTTCTTAACAAGAATTCAACCTCTTTCCTTGAAGTTCTTGATGATCCTATAAATTGTTGATTGACGTGCAATCTTAGTAGCCACAATATCCTTGCCTGTGAAGCCATTTTTATGCAACGCAATGATGGCTGCACGCGTTTCTTTGCAGGTCACCATGGTTAACAATGGAAGAACAATGATTTCAAGCATCACCCTCCTTTTAACATGTCAAGTCTGCCATTTTAACCCAATCAGCCTGACATAATGATCTCCAGCCTTGTGCTCGTCAACATTCTCACCTGAGTTAACAAGACGATTACTGAAATGATCTCAGCAGGTCCTTTAATGACAGCAATGAAATGCAGTGGAAAGTTTTTTTTGGGATTAAGTTAATTTTCATGGCAAAGAATGACTATGCAATTCATCTGATCACTCTTCATAACATTCTGGAGTATATGCAAATTGCTATTATAAAAACTTAAGCAGCAACTTTTCCAATTTCCAATATTTATCTAATTCTCAAAACTTTTGGCCACGACTGTAGGTGCTATGAGGGCATTTCTACAGCACCTAGAGGCTCGGTCTACGAACCATTTAGCACGCCCAGGTCCTGTTGATTGACGTCTGAGTTCTCCTCATTGTCCATTAAATCCCGTGCCTGCGCCGTCCCATTTTGTATTCAGCGCAGGTGCAGTGAGTGAAGGACGTGCTCCTGCTGCCGGTTTCCTCACTGCGCCTGCACCAAAGGAAAGAAGCCGGCAGCAGGCGTGCGTCCTTCACTCACTGCACCTGCGCCAAATACAGGCGCGGGATTTAATGGACGATGAGGAGAACTCGGACGTCAATCAACAGGACCTGGGCGTGCTAAATGGTTCGTAGACTGAGCCTCTAGGTGCTGAAGCAATGCCCCAGTAGCACCTAGAGGCTAATTAGCATATTTTAAAAGTGTTTATTTTAAGAGAATGGCGGCAGGCAGGGAGTTATTAAGCATACTGTTGTGTACTGCTGACATTAGCACATCGCTAATGTCAGTCAGCTACAGAATGTTATTTCTCATGACAGAAACCCTTTAAGTTTGTGGGTGTAACATTAAAAAATGTGGAGGCACTGTACCTAGGGTTCAGTGGAGACCATTGTCTCCAATGGTGTCTAGGCCAAAGTCCTGGGAGACATGACCCAAGCTAGAACATACTCTTTCTTGGTATGGACTGAACAAATAACAGTGGTGTGAATAGCACCACTAACTTCCACATGTCCATGTGATAGTCAGTCTTGTGAATAGATCCTAATTCTGGAAAAAACAAAAAAAACCTGGAGATTCTGTTTTAGTCAAAGGCTTGATTTTATTTCACGTTGCTGAAGTGTATTTTGCTCAGCACTCGCAGGATAAGCAAAAATGTTTTTATTTCATATCAGCAAGTTAAAAACATTGTGCCGACCGGTTTCAGGCAGAGGAGCCCTTAGTCATGGCATAATACATCTAATATATAAAGCTGAGTGCATTTGTGTGTGTGTGTATGTCCGCTAAAGGAATCCGCACCGTCACATTTACAATCATGAAATTTGGCACACAGGTACAGCAGGTGTCTGGAAAGGTTTTAGACCAGGTCTCAGCTCTCTAGGACTTACCGTTCCTGAGATATTCCCAAAAAATGCATTAGCCAATAGAAGCTTGGTCACATGACCCTTATCAGCCAAAGAAGCTTGCAGGTCCTCCAGCCTCCACATACACAGTTTTACTCCAGGTTTCCATAACAATCCAGCCATTTATCTTCACTGCTGTATGAGAGCTTTAAAGGAAATCTGTCACCAGGATAATTGCTATTGAAGTAAAGCCATGGCCTAATAGCACTTAGTACCTCATTTCCAGATGTGCCTTTGTTCCAGCAATAGATGTTTTTATCCTGTGAAAATGCAGTTTATGGTGGTGGTGGGAGGTAGGGTGACTTTCTCTCTGCAGCTTACACTCAGACAGCACTGTGCTGCTGTCTTAGAGTGAGCTGTTCAGAAAGGACACCCCCCCAATTCAGTTAGGCCACGCCCCCTCCCACTCCTTAGCCAACAGATTGAAAAAATGAAGTTAAAAATCAACTTCTAGGTCCCGCTAAGCCACACCTAGATCTGGTTAGGCCACGCACCCTCCCACTCCTGAGCCGACGTGGATTGAAAAAATGAATGTAAAAATCAACTTCTGTCAGCTGCAGGGGTATGAAGGAGGGTGACTTTCTCCCTGCAGCTCACACTCAGACAGAACAGTGCTGCTGTATTACAGTAAGCTGTTCAAAAGGACACGCCCCTGATCCGGTTAGGCCACGGCCCCTCCCACTCCTCAGGTGACAGATTGAAAAATGAAGTTAAAAATCAACTTCTGGTTCTGCTAAGCCACGCCCTGATCTGGTTAGGCCATTCCCCCTCCACTCCTCAGCCGACAGGGATTCAAAAAATGAAGGTAAAAATCAACTTCTGTCAGCTGCAGAGGTGGGAGGGTGACTTTCTCCCTGCAGCTTACACTCAGACAGCACAGTGCTGCTGTCTTAGAGTGAGCTGTTCAAAAGGACACGCCCCCAATTTGGTTAGGCCACTCCCCTTCCCACTCAGCCAACAGATTGAAAAAATGAAGTTAAAATTCAACTTCTAGGTCCCGCTAAGCCACGCCCAGAACTGGTTAGGGCACGCCCCCTCACACTCCTGAGCCAACGGGGATTGAAAAAATGAAGGTAAAAATCAACTTCTGTCAGCTGCAGGGATGGGAGGGAGGGTGACTTTCTCCCTGCAGCTCACAGACAGTACAGTGCTACTGTCTTACAGTGAGCTGTTCAAAAGGACACGCCCACGATCCATTAAAAACCACTGTCAAGGGGGTGGTATGCTGTGAAAGTCACTGTTAACAGGGAAGGCTGCTGTAAAGGTCAAAGTTAAGGGGGTGGGCTGCTGTGGAGGTCCAATTTTAAGGGATGGGGCACTATGGGGGGGGTCAGTGTTAAGGGCTTGGGGGGCTGTGGATGTCACTGTTTTGGGGGCGGGGGGCTGTAGATGTCACTGTTATAGTGGATAGTGTTGATATCTTTTAACGACACACACAAACATTAAATTAAATAGATTAAATATACCCGAGCGAAGCCGGGTCCTTCAGCTAGTAAAAGATAAAATGAGCTTAAATGCAGAAAAGCAAGGCATACACGGAGAACAACACTTTGACAAATCTGGCATGGAGCACTGGAGCAGTGGACTGTACCTACAGAGAATATGCAAGAAAGCACAGAAATACATGAAAAATGCAAATGGTTTTCTGTAACATAATGTGAACAGACCCACAAAGTCTTATTAACCTGGGATCCCATAATGAAGAGGTCTCTGGGGTTCTTCTTATCAGATCCTGACAACTCCAGGAATCTGCATACTGTGTGGCTATGATCTCCTCTGGCCTCTACAGTCATAAATGCCTTGTCTAAGGCTACTTTCACACTTGCGACAGAGTGATCCGACAAGCAGTTCCGTCGCCGGAACTGCCTGCCGGATACGGCAAAACGTATGCCAACTGATGGCATTAATAAGACTGATCAGGATCCTGAACAGTCTTAAAAATGCCTGATCAGTCAAAAAATGCATTGAAATTCCGGATCCGTCTTTCCGGTGTCATCCGGCAAAACGGATCTGGCATTTATTTTTTTCCGGTATTTTGAAGGCACTAATACATTTCTATGGAAAAAAAAAAATTTTGCCGGAGATAAAACCGTAGCATGCCACGGTTTTCTCTTTTGCCTGATCAGTCAAAATGACTGAACTGAAGACATCCTGATGCATCCTGAACGGATTACTCTCCATTCAGAATGCATGGGGATATACCTGATCAGTTCTTTTCCGGGATTGAGCCCTTTTGACAGAACTCAGTGCCGGAAAAGAAAAACACTAGTGTGAAAGTACCCTAATGCCTATAGTAGTGTTTATGCCTGGAGAGGCCTGAACACTTTGTATAAATCCTAGGGTTTTCAGGATGCAGAGGAATCAGGGTGTAAGAGTCTTCGAAATAACCACTGTGTGGAGTACCCAAGATAAGTAGACATTTAGAAGCAGCAAATTGAGCCACACAGGACAAAGAAAATGATCTCATTATCAATATTGTTTACAAGAAGTGTATTTTAGACCTCTAAAGGGTTAATTTGTTTACCTTTACATAGTAACATAGTACATAAGGCCGAAAAAAGACATTTGTCCATCCAGTTCGGCCTGTCATCACGCAAGTTAATCCAGAGGAAGGCAAAAAAAATAACTTTGATCTGAAGGTCAGTAAAGTGGTCCAGAGCATATTTTAGAGAGTGTGGACTGGTGTGTGAAGACCACTGATGATTGGATGCTGAGAGATTTGGTGGGAAGAATCAGCTACTTATGGTCAAGCTGAGGAGCAATCTGGGTCCAGTGGAAGAGAAAAGGTCCGGAGAAGCCCCCTCCCTCTCATTTTGTCGCAATATTTCCTAGTGGAGAGGTTGCCCACTCAAGGTACTTCTTAGATGGTTTAGTGAGCTTGAGTTTTCTTTTAGAACCAAGCCTTTATATATATATATATATAATTATGAAATCTGCATCCATAATTTGGCAGGTTAAGTAGATGGAGGATCTACTGGGGAAAGAATATGCAGGATAACATATGGACATGGAACAAACGCTATGGAAAGGTTGGAAGCAGCAGAGGACCCTGCAGTTTTCTCCTGCTAATTCCACAATGGACCTGTCACATGTGGCCGTGGCCTTACGGTATGTTACATAATTCATGTTAATATTCTCTCATCAGGGGGTATTGTACATCTTACTGAATAGACACAATTCCCAGATAAGCCCAGAAGCCAGACTAAGTCATTCATGTCATCATATAGGGAGGATTACTGCTGCACGCCTGAGTGGAGCTGAAGTGGTTAATTTGGGAATGTAAGAGCAGATGCCCCAGTAATGATATCTGGCAGCACTGAGCATTGTCCTGTGACAGCTGATGCAAAGCAAGCTCCTCAGGGAAAGCAGCCCCCATCACTGACTGTTCTGCAGCAGACCAATGAGCGTGCAAGCAAAATCCAGACGAGAGCCAATGATAAAACCCTGTGCACTGGCTGAGAAAGATAGAGAACAGCCAATGAGGCCCCTCATTACATCCGAGCATCACAGAACCCTGTGCAGCTGGAAGGGAGCAGGAGGCACAATAACACTGTAACAGCAAGGGTTAATTCAGAGAAGAGAAGGACACAGGGACAAGGTACCGATGGGAGTTCGGTCACAATGGCTGCTCTATACCAGAGCACTGACTCCTCCTCCCCAAATAAATGTCTGGCTCTGAAAGATGTCAGAGAAGTGAAGGAAGAGACTAATTTAGATGAAAAGCTCTTTTTGCTGGCCTGTGAGAAAGGTACGTCACTGGCATGATGTTCACAGAACTGGTCTGTCTATCTAATGTCTGTCTATCTAATGTCTGTCTGTCTATCTATCTATCTATCTATCTATCTATCTATCTATCTATCTATCTATCTGTCTAATGTCTATCTAATGTCTATCTATTTATCTATCTATCTTTTCAATATCTGTCTATCTAATATCTATCTACAGTGGCTTGAAAAAGTATTGCACATTTTTTTTTACATTACACCCACAAACCTAAATGTATTTTATTGGGATTTTATGTGATAGACCAACACAAAGTAGCAAGTATGTGTGAAGTGAAAAGAAAATGATACATGCTTATAATGAATAAATATGGAAAGTGTGGCGTGAATTTGTATTCAGCCCCCCTGAGTCAATACTTTGTAGGACCACCTTTTGCTGTAATTACAGCTGCAGGTCTTTTGGGGTCTGTCTCTACCAGCTTTGCACATATGCAGGCTGAAATGTTTGCCCATTCTGCTATGGGTTAATAGCTCAAGCTCAGTCAGATTGGATGGAGAGCGTCTGTGAACAGCAATTTTTTTTTTCTTGCCACAGATTCTCAATGGGATTTAGGTCTGGACTTTGACTGGGCCATTCTAACACATCAATATTCTTTGATCTAACCATTCCATTGTCGCTCTGGCTGTATGTTTAAGGTCGTTGTCCTGCTGGAAGGTGAACTTTCACACCTGTCTCAAGTCTTTTGCAGCCTCTAACAGGTTTTCCTCCAGAGTTGCCCTGTATATATCTCCATCCATCTTCCCATCAACTCTGACCAGCTTCTCTGCCCCTGCTGAAGAAAAGCATCCCCACAGCATGATGCTGCCTCCTCCATGTTTCATGGTGGGGATGGTGTGTTCAGGGTGGTGTGCAGTGTTAGTTTTCCACCACACATAGCGTTTTGCATTTAGGCCAAATGAATTAAACTTTGGTTTTATCTGACCAGATCACTTTCTTCCACATGTTTGCTGTGTCCCCTGCATTGCTTGTGGCAAACTACAAATAGGATTTCTTATGGCCTGCTTTCAAAAATGGCTTTCTTCTTGCCACTCTTCCATAAAGGCCAGATTTGTGGAGTACATGACTAATAGTTGTCCTGTGGACAGATTCTCCCACCTGAGCTGTGGATCTCTGCAGCTCCTCAAGAGTGACCATGGACCTCTTAGCTGATTCGCTAATTAGTGCTCTCCTTGCCTGGGCAGTTGTGCCATACGCCTTCCATTTTCGGATGATGGATTGAACAGTGCTCCGTGAGATGTTCAGAGCTTCCACAACTTTATCCCTGACCTGTCTGGTGTGTTCCTTGGTTTTCATGATGCTGTTTGATGTTCACTAACAAACCTCTGAGGCCTTCACAGAACGGCTGTAGTTATACTGAGAGTAAACTACACACAGGTGGACTCTATTTACTAATTAGGTGAATTCTGAAGGCAATTGGACACACTGGATTTTATTTAGGGGTATCAGGGTACAGGGGGCTGAATAAAAATGCACGCCACACTTGTATAATTTTGTTTTCACATCAGACATACTTGCTACCTTGTGTAGTCTGCTACAAATGTGGAAAAGTTCAAGGAGTATGAATAAGTTTTCAAGGCACTGTATCCATCTATTTTCGGTCTAGTCATGTTTACAGGTGTTTGGCAGACTTACTAATATTGCCAAAAATTCAGACAGACCTGGTTTTGACTCACGATCACTGATGGAAATCACTGACCAAACACTGACTGTTGGAAAGCAGCTTAAGGCCTCATGCCCATGACTGTATCCGTTTTGCAGGCCACAAACCGTGGATCTGCAAAATACAGATCCGGTCTGTGTGCCGTCCGTTTTTTCTTTGCTGATCCATTGTCTTCAATAAGTTTGCGGTCCGCATTTTGCGGACAAGTATAGAATATGTTCTATCTTTTAAGGAATGGACATATGGATGTGTAAAGCACATGGATGTGCATTCCGCAATTGCATGTCCGTTCTGTCAAGACAGAACTTGTGTTATTCGTGGCTGCAAAATACAGTCCATGGACCCATTTAAATCAATGGGTCAGCAAAAAATAAAAATAAATGGATGCAACAAGGATGTCATCTGTATTTTGATGATCTACGTTTTGTGGCCCGCAAAAGAAATATGGTCGTGTGAATGACCCCTAAAGCCTCATGCTCACAACTGTCTCCATATCGTGCGTTGCGAGGCTGTGGAACACACATGGTGTGCTGTCTGCATCACAACGGTCGTGTGCATGAGGCCAAAGTTTTCAGAGTTTAAAGTTGTGACAGTGCCAAGAAGAATCTCTCAGAGAAATGTGTGTTGGAGGGTGCGGTGGAGGGCATCGTAAGGCATCATGCACACAAATGTTTTTTTCCCGTTTCCGTTCCGTTTTTTGCGTTCCGTATACGGAACCATTAATTTCAATGGGTCCGCAAAATAAACGGAATGTACTCCGTATGCATTCCGTTTCCGTATTTCCGTTCTGTTCAAAGATAGAACATGTCCTATTATTGTCTGTGTAACGGACAAGGATAGTACTGTTATATTAGGGGCCAGATGTTCCGTTCCGCAAAAAACGAAAACTCAGATCCGACAGTATATTCTAACACAGAGGCGTTCCCATAGTGATGGGGACGCTTCTAGTTAGAATATACTTTGAACTGTGTACATGACTGCCCCCTGCTGCCTGGCAGCACCCGATCTCTTACAGGGGGCTGTGATCCGCACAATTAACCCCTCAGGTGCTGCACCTGAGGGGTTAATTGTGCGTATCATAGCCCCCTGTAAGAGATCATGTGCTGCCAGGCAGGAGGGGGCACACCCCCCTCCCTCCCCTGTAGTTAACACATTGGTGGCCAGTGCGGCCGGCCCCCCCTCCCTCCCCTGTAGTACTGTAGATTCATTGGTGGCCAGTGGCCCCCCCCTCCTATTTAAAATCTCTCCCCCTATCATTGGTGGCAGCGGAGAGTACCGATCGGAGTCCCAGTTTAATCGCTGGGTCTCCGATCGGTAACCATGGCAACCAGGACGCTACTGCAGTCCTGGTTGCCATGGTTACTTAGCAATTTTTAGAAGCATTATACTTACCTGTGAGCTGCGATGTCTGTGTCCGGCCGGGTGCTCCTCCTACTGGTAAGTGACAGGTTAGTGCTATAAGCAATGCGCCGCACAGACCTTTCACTTACCAGTAGGAGGAGCGCCCGGCCGGTCACAGACATCGCAGCTCGCAGGTAAGTATAATGCTTCTAAAAATTGCTAAGTAACCATGGCAACCAGGACTGCAGTAGCGTCCTGGTTGCCATGGTTACCGATCAGAGCCCCAGCGATTAAACTGGGACTCCGATCGGTACTCTCCGCTGCCACCAATGATAGGGGGGGAGATTTTAATTAGGAGGGGGAGGGAGGGGGGCCAACTGGCCACCAATGAATCTACAGTACTACAGGGGAGGGAGGGGGGGCCGGCCGCACTGGCCACCAATGTGTTAACTACAGGGGAGGGAGGGGGGGCCGGCGGCACTGGCCACCAATGTGTTAACTACAGGGGAGGGAGGGGGGGCCGGCGGCACTGGCCACCAATGTGTTAACTACAGGGGAGGGAGGGGTGGCTGCAGCTGCCTCGAAGACGCAGGCCGGTGTGTGTACGCAGGCGCGATCTAACGGCACGGCGGGGCGCAGGCGCAGAAGATTGGGCATGAACGATGCCCGGAGGATTGAATTGCGCAGGCGCAGGATCGGGACTGGGGAGAGTTCTAGCCGCCGCCCAGCGAAGTGAATATTGATGAGCTGGGCGGGGCTTCAAACGGCAGTTGGGAAGGCTGGCTGGGCGCATTTTCACATGAAACGCCGCCCCTTGGGCAGATTACTGACCGGAGAAGCAGGTTATAAAACTTTATATTTCGCTCTTTATAAAGGTGGACAGGGGGGATACTTATATGCTTTTAAAAGACTGTATAAGACCTGGAATGTGATATATCTAACTATATATGCTGTTTTGGCCTGTCAGTGTCCCTTTAATGTAAAAAGTCTTTATGAATGAAATCGGATATGTGGTGTTCTCCGTGAGGTTGCTGCATGTGCCAGTCTGATTACCAACCCTGATATGTCCATGTAATAAATAATTGTATTCTTCATGAAATATGAATTTTGGAGTATCTTTTCTCATAACTAACTGTTGTGCCATTCCTCTGTTATTCCTCCTAGAACTTAACAACTTGGCATTACCATTTAAAGGTGTCTCTACAGAGTCTGACATTGCCTATTCAGAGCTGACAGTGTCAGATGGTGTAGGGACAACCCCCTTTGACAAGGGGAATAGTAACACCAGGTTCTTAATTTAAACATAAGATTTAGGAGTGATAATAGAGGAACAAACAACACCATGTTCAAAGAAAAGATGACCCTCAATAACTTCATTGATAAATACAATTATTTACTAAAACAGAGATGACAGGAGAGGTGACAGGTCCTCTTTAAATATGAAATACTAGTGGCTCCGTATGGGTGACAGAAATGTAATCATGAGTTACTTCAGCAACATACAAATATTCACTTATTAAAAAAAATCTATCAGCTCTTCTGACATTTCTGTTTTGAAAATACTTGTGCTTCCCATAGAATAGCAATCAAGGAGCATCTTTTCTTAGAAGCTTGCAATGCACTGTTCCTCTGTCATTCCTCCTGGAAATGTGTGAATATATGTCAACAGCTGGATATTACTATGTTTATGTGTTGGTGGGGTGCACACAGTCACACACAGTTGTCAAAATGGCTATAGCACTGGTAGGGGGAAAATGTTGGTTATCTTGGCAGGACTTCCCTATAAGCCAGAGATAGACACTGCAAGGAATGACTGCTCCTCGCCTCTACCGTGCTTTGTGCTATTGTGTATATTAGAGTGTGAGAACACCTCGATGGCCCACCCTTCCCTGAGGTCTGCTGGTCAATCGCCAGCTACTGTTTGATTTTCACTCTTCTGGGATACTTTTAGGTCTGGTGGAATAGTTGTTAACCCCTTAATGACCGGGTCATTTTGCACCTTTGTGACCAGGCTTATTTTTGTATGTATCACTTTATGTGGTAATAACGTAAGAACGTTTTTACTTATCCAAGCCATTCTGAGATTGTTTTCTCGTGAAACATTGTACTTCATGACAGTCATAAATTTGAGTCAATATATTTCACCTTTATTTATAAGAAAAATCCCAAATTTACTAAACATTTAAAAAAATTAGCAATTTTCTAAATTTCAATTTCTCTGCTTTTAAAACAGAAAGAGATACATAGTAACATAGTATATAAGCAGGGGCGTAGCTAGAAATGCATGGGCCCCATAGCAAAAAAAATTTATGGGCCCCCCCCCCCGTGCCATCCACAGATCCCCCTCCCCTAAACAGTGCCATCCACAGATCCCTCTCCCCTAAATAGTGCCATCCACAGATCCCCCTCCCCTAAATAGTGCCATCCACAGATCCCCCTCCCCTAAATAGTGCCATCCACAGATCCCCCTCCCCTAAATAGTGCTATCCACAGATCCCTCTCCCCTAAATAGTGCCATCCACAGATCCCCCTCCCCTAAATAGTGCCATCCACAGATCCCCCTCCCCTAAATAGTGCCATCCACAGATCCCCCTCCCCTAAATAGTGCCATCCACAGATCCCCCTCCCCTAAACAGTGCCATCCACAGATCCCCCTCCCCTAAATAGTGCCATCAACAGATCCCCCCTCCCCTAAATAGTGCCATCCACAGATCCCCCCTCCCCTAAATAGTGCCATACACAGATCCCCCTCCCCTAAATAGTGCCATCCACAGATCCCCCTCCCCTAAATAGTGCCATCCACAGATCCCTCTCCCCTAAACAGGGTTCCGTCCATCGACATGGCAAGCGGATAGACGGATCCGTTATTGCAATGCATTTCTAGACGGAGCCGCACCAGGATCCGTCTACAAATGCTGTCACTTGTCACACTGATCGGCGCATCGAGCAGGCACGCAGCTCCGATGACGGATCTGCCTTGCGGATCCGGCGTTGACAACTGAAGGACGGATCCGCCCTTCCGGTCTGCGCATGCGCACAACATGAAAACTGTGGAAAAGACTGCAAGAGGGATCCGTCCATCGACATGGCAAGCGGAGAGACAGATCTGTTATTGCAATGCATTTCTAGACGGATCCGCACCTGGATCCGTCTACAAATGCTGTCACTTGTCACACTGATCGGCGCATCCAGCAGTCACGCAGCTCCGACGACGGAGCTGCCTTGCGGATCCGGCGTTGCAAAACAACTGAAGGATGGATCCGCCCTTCCGGTCTGCGCATGCGCAGAACATGAAAAATGTGAAAAAGACTGAAAGAGGGATCCGTCCATCCGCATGACAAGCGGATAGACGGATCCGTTATTGCAATGCATTTCTAGACGGATCCGCACCTGGATCCGTCTACAAATGCTGTCAGTTGTCACACTGATCGGCAGATCCGGCAGGCAGCTCCGACGATGGAAGTGCCTGCCGGATCACACTAACGCTAGTGTGAAAGTACCATAAAAAGTCGAAAAGCCAGGACTTTTAGTCAAGTGGCCGCTCGCTGTGCACTGCCGTGCTGCGCCATAGCTCCACCACCGTCCCCTTTATAGTCAATGGGGACAGAGCGGCAGTCCAGCGGCACGGCAAAATAGCGGCTGGCCGGATCCGACAGGGTGAACAGCCTGTTGGATCGATCCTGCCTCTAGTGTGAAAGTACCCTTAGGCTCCATTCACACATCCACAAATAGGTCTGCATTTGTTCTGCAATTTTGCGGAACGGGTGCGGACCCATTCATTTTCTATGGTGACGGAATTTGGAATTAGTGCAAATACATCCTCCTTGATATACTGTAATAACAGAAAGAAAATTTTTAGACTAGAAACAAAACCAAACATGAAAGAAATGTATGTAAAATAACATAACTGTGCAGCTGCAATGTGACAGGGAGGTCTTCTGCCCTGTGTGTGTATTTATTTATTTTTTTGCAAAGTGCAGAGCAGGGGGCGGGGAAGGTCAGGTTGTTCACGCCCAGAAATATTCATGAGGCAGAGCTCAGGCTTTGTTGTTACACGCCCCCTCACCTTGTACTTGAGCATGTAACAAAGCAATGACAGGACCATGAAAAGGTGCAAATATGGGTTTTAACTTGATGAAATCAAGCTTAACCAAATTATATGTATATCCTGATGGATTTTAAGTGTTTTTTTATTTTTTTTATTAACGCGGATAACCCCTTTAAGACCGCTGCTGTGAAGAAGGGGGCCCTGAACATATTAAGACTTCGATATTTAACTAACTTGAAAATAAACTGTCGGGCCCCGAAGCAGCTGCTTCCCCGCTAGTTACGCCACCTCCTGGCTGCCTGTGTGTAGTGTCTGTGTGTGTTAATAAAAAAAATATAAAAATGAATGCGGTCGGACGGGCCCCCCAGTGGCGTAGGGCCCCATAGCCACTGCTATGGTTGCTATGGCGATCCCTACGCCACTGTATTTATATAAGGCCGAAAAAAGACATTTGTCCATCCAGTTCGGCCTGTTATCCTACAAGTTGATCCAGAGAAGGAAAAAAATAAACTGTGAGGTACAAGGCAATTTTCCCCACTTAAGGCCTCATGCACACGACCGTTCCGTTTTTTGCGGTCCGCAAACTGCGGATCCGCAAAAAACGGAAGCCGCTCGTGTGCCTTCTGCAATTTGCGGAACGGAACGGGCGGCCCTTTTTAGAAATGCCTTTTCTTGTCCCCAAAACGGACAAGAATAGGACATGTTATATAGGACATGGGGCCGCAAAAGTGCTGTCCGCATCTTTTGCGGCCCCATTGAAGTGAATGGGTCCGCATCCGAGCCGCAAAAACTGCGGTCGTGTGCATGAGGCCTTAGGGGGAAAAAATTCCTTCCCGACTCCAATCAGGCAATCAGAATAACTCCCTGGATCAACGACCCCTCTCTAGTAGCTATAACCTGTAATATTATCACGCTCCAGAAATACATCCAGGCCCCTCTTGAATTCCTTTATTTGTACTCACCATCACCACCTCCTCAGGCAGAGAGTTCCATAGTCTCACTGCTCTTACCGTAAAGAATCCTCTTCTATGTTTGTGTACAAACCTTCTTTCCTCCAGACGCAGAGGATGTCCCCTCGTCACAGTCACAGTCCTGGGGATAAATAGATGATGGGATAGATCTCTGTACTGACCCCTGATATTTTTATACATAGTAATTAGATCTCCCCTCAGTCGTCTTTTTTCTAAAGTGAATAACTCTAAGGCCTCATGCACACGACCGGTGTTCACTTCAATGGGGCCGTAAAAGATGCGGACAGCACTCCGTGTGCTGTCCGCATCCGTGGCTCCGTTCCGCGGCCCCGCTAAAAAAAATATAACATGTCCTATTCTTGTCCACGCTTTGCGGACAAGAATAGGCATTTATATTGCCAGCGCCTGTTCCGTTCCGCAAATTGCGGAAGACAACACGGGCGGCTTCCATTTTTTGCGGATCCGCGGTTTTCGGACCGCAAAAATGGCACGGTCGTGTGCATGAGGCCTAATGTTGATAATCTTTCAGGGTACTGCTGTTGCCCAATTCCAGTTATTACTTTAGTTGCCCTCCTCTGAACCCTCTCCAGCTCTGCTATGTCTGCCTTGTTCACAGGAGACCAGAACTGTACACAGTACTCCATGTGTGGTCTGACTAATGATTTGTAAAGTGATAGGACTATATTCTCATCACGGGCATCTATGCCCCTTTTGATGCAACCCATTATCTTATTGGCCTTGGCAGCAGGTGCCCGACACTGGTTTTTACAGCTTAGTTTGCTGTTCACAAAAATTCTTAGGTCCTTTTCTATGTCAGTGTTACCGAGTGTTTTACCATTTAGTATGTATGGGTGACTTGTATTATTCCTACCCATGTGCATAACCTTACACTTATCAGTGTTAAACCTCATCTGCCACTTCTCTGCCCAAGCATCTAATCTATCCAGATCCCTCTGTAGTAGTATACTGTCCTCTTCAGTGTAAATTACTTTACACAGTTTAGTGTCATCTGCAAAAATTTATACTTTACTATGCAAGCCTTCTACAAGATCATTAATAAATATATTGAAGAGAATAGGGCCCAATACTGACCCCTGAGTTACTCCACTAGTGACAGTGACCCAATCTGAGTATGTACCGTTAATAACCACCCTCTGTTTTCTATCATTGAGCCAGTTACTTACCCACATACAGACGTTTTCTCCCAGTCCAAGCATTCTCATTTTATATACTAACCTTTTATGCGGTACAGTGTCAAATGCTTTGGAGAAGTCCAGATATACGACATCCATTGATTCGCCGCTGTCAAGTCTAGAACTTTACCAGTGGTAAACTGCTGTACGGCAAACGGCAGGTTGCAGAAGAAAAGGAACGCCATATGTTTTTTGGAAGGCAGATTTTGCTGGACTGGTTTTTAGATGCCATGTCCCATTTGAAGCCCCCCCGATGCACCCTTACAGTAGAAACTCTCAAAAAGTGACCCCATTTTGGAAACTACGGGATAAGGTGACAGTTTTATTGGTATTATTTTGGGGTACATATGATTTTTAATCGCTCTCTATATTATGTTTTTTGTGCGGTAAGGTAACCAAAGAATGGATGTTTTGGCACCGTTTTTATTTTTTGATTTTTACAACGTTCATCTGACAGGGTAGATCATGTGCTATTTTTATACAGCAAGTTGTTACGGACGCAATGATATCAAATATGTCTACTTTGTTTCTTTGTTTCAGTTTTACATAATAAAGCAATTTTGTCTTAGGTAGGGTCAAATTTTTTGCGGGATGAGGTGACGGTTTGACTGGTACTTTTTGTCGCTTGGTGTTGCACTTTATGTGATGGTAGGTGACAAAAAATAGCTTTTTTGGCACTGTTTTTATTTAATTTTTTTTATGATGGTCACCTGAGGGGTTAGGTCATGTGATATTTTTATAGAGCTGGTCGTTATGGACGCGGCTATACCAAACATGTTTAGGGTATTTTATTTTCTTAATTTTTACCCAATTAGAAGTGTGCGTATATGGGAAAATGGTAGAATTTCTTTTTCCTTTTTTTAATCCTTTTTTTTTTTTTTTTTTACACTTTTTTGACTCATACCCACTGGGTTTTTGGTTCTTGAAGATCCAGTGGGTCTGATGGCTCTCCAATACACTGCAGTACACTGTATAGTGTACTGCAGTGTATTTTCATTCACAGTAATCCTGATCAGGCTCACAGGACCATGTCAGGCTTACATACCATGGCAAGCCTGGATGCCTGTGTAAGGCTACTTTCATATTAGCATTTTTTGTGGATCTGTCACGGATCTGCAAAAACGCTTTCGTTACCATAATACAACCGCATGCATCCGTCATGAACGGATCCGGTTGTATTATGTCTTCTATAGCCATGACGGATCCGTCATGAACACCATTGAAAGTCAATGGGGTACGGATCCGTTTTCTACTGTCAGAGAAGGCTTGCTCCGCACCACATCGCGGACATAAAAACGCTGCAGGCAGCGTTTTGGTGTCCGCCGCAAAACTGATCCGTTTTGGACCGCTTTTGAGAGCCCATGATGGATCTCAGAAATGGAAAGCCAAAACGCTAGTGTAAAAAGGTGAAAGTCGACTAAGGCGTCCAGTTTCCATGGTAACCATCGGAACCCTGCCACAGCAGAGCAGTGGCCCGATGGGAGGGGTGATCAACACAGCAGCGCAGCCCCGATCTCCTCAACGCTCACTGAAGAGATCGGAGCTGCGCTGCTGAACGCTGCGATTGGTCAGTCAAATTTGACTGACCAATCACAGCGATTCAAAGGCAGGGACCACGCTGATTTGTCCCTGCCGGGCGCCCGGACACAGGGCCGATCCTACACGGGGTGCAGTGGGTGCCCCGCACCCCAGCGCTGTCACCCGAAAGGCGCCGAGCGCAGGGCCGGACTGGCCTGCCGGGATAGCGGGAAATTTCCCGGTGGGCCGGCAAGCCTGAGTGCCGCAAGGCCGCGGCCCTGGTGACAAGCGGGGGCGGCCGCGGCCGCGGCCGGCAGCAGGGCAGAGCAGGAGATGAGCGCCTCCATTGCGGAAGCGCTCATCTCCATAGTCATCTGTATTGCCGTCCTCAGGACGGCAATACAGATGCCTGTGCTGCGGCAGAGGAGGGAGAGGTGTGTCCCCTCCTGTTCCTCTGATAGGCTGCCGGCTTAGTGCTGGCAGCCTATCAGAGGCCGGTGCAGGCGGCGCGATGACGTCATCGCGTCGCCTGAGCCGTATAGCGAGGGACACAGACGGAAGAGGCGGCCTGCATCGCATCGCATTGCTGGAGGTAAGTATAAGTGTATTATTATTTTTTATTTTTTTATATAGGTACAATACTGGGCTGGCACATGATAAGGGGGGCTACTGGGCTGGCACATAAGGGGGGCTACTGGGCTGGCACATAAGGGGGGACTACTGGGCTGGCACATGATAAGGGGGGCTACTGGGCTGGCACATGATAAGGGGGGACTACTGGGCTGGCACATGATAAGGGGGGACTACTGGGCTGGCACATGATAAGGGGGGACTACTGGGCTGGCACATGATAAGGGGGGCTACTGGCACATGATATGGGGGGCTACTGGCACATGATATGGGGGCACTCTGGCTACTGGCACATGATATGGGGGCACTCTGGCTACTGGCACATGATAATGGGGGGGATCTGGCTACTGGCACATGATATGGGGGGGGGCTTTGGCTACTGGCACATGATAAGGGGGGGGGCTCTGGCTACTGGCACATGATAAGGGGGGGCACTCTGGCTACTGGCACATGATATGGGGGCACTCTGGCTACTGGCACATGATAATGGGGGGGATCTGGCTACTGGCACATGATATGGGGGGGGGGCTCTGGCTACTGGCACATGATAAGGGGGGCTACTGGCACATGATAAGGGGGCTACTGGCACATGATAAGGGGGGGGCTCTGGCTACTGGCACATGATATGGGGGGCTACTGGCACATGATAAGGGGGGCTACTGGCACATGATAAGGGGGCTACTGGCACATGATAAGGGGGTCTACTGGCACATGATAAGGGGGGCTACTGGCACATAGGGGGGCTACTGGCACATAAGGGGGGCTACTGGCACATGATATGGGGGGCTCTGGCTACTGGCACATGATATGGGGGGGCTCTGGCTACTGGCACATGACATTTATTTTGACTTGTCAAAGCCGTTGACTAAGTTATTGTCAAAGCAAATTGGTGGGGCTGAAGTTGGGGGCTGAAGTTGTTGCCATAGAAACATTGTGGGGGCGCCAGAAATATTTCTGCACCCAGGCGCCTGTGACCCTAGGATCGGCCCTGCCCGGACAGCTGTCCTTGACACCAATTTACATGCCGGTGTCACCGCAAGTGTACTTGGGGTGACACTTTGATCTCATGATATACTGTGCATGTCAAGATGCGGTAACTAACACCACATCATGACGTACACAGTACGTCATTGGTCATCAAGGAGTTAAAGGGGTTCCCTAACTTCAATGTGTTTTTTCAAATTACCTCTACCCAATGCGTTGTTTTTTTTAAACCAATGATTGTCTACTTCAGTACAAAACTGCATTTTCAGCTTGTGGTTTTTGGCGAGGATCCTCTCCTAAAACGGCACAGAAAACGCGCAACGAACGGACACGTACACAGCTGGCTTTTGACACTTTCCATTCATTTCATGGGGATATATAACGTGGATTCTGCCTCAAGATATAGGCTGCTTCTTTTTTTCATGTGAAAGTGCTGCTGCTGAAATGAATGGGAGGCTGTTTTTGAGGCGTTTTTATGGAGCTGATTTTGAGGCGGAAAGACTCCAAAATCAGCAAAACAAGCTGTGCGTGAACTGGCCTTTAAGCCTCATGCACACGACCATGTCCGTATTGCGGTCTGCAAACCAGAGCTGCGAAATACAGACACCTTCTGTGTGCAATCTGCATTTTTCTCAATCACATTAAGAGAAATTACTATTCTTGTCTGCAATATGGACAAGACTAGCACATGTGCAACATGCCGGGGCTCCCTATGGAAGATGCGCGCGTGAGCGCACTAGTGATAAGGTACCGAGGATAGTAGTACTCACGGTTTAGTTGTCCCTTGGGGCTAGCAGTGCAGTGGATGGGAAGACAGCACAAAATCCTCCGGGGCACTCTCGGTTGCAGGGAACACCAGCCAGATGTTGGTTGAGGTGCCCTTGATGGTAATTGGTGTAAGGTGCTTTTGCGGCTGGGCCCCTGTGTTCGTGACGCCAGCACCGTAGGGTGCAATGAGAAGGAGAAGTGGAATGATGACAGAGGCAGTGGTTTAACCAAGCAGGAACTTTACTTGTCAGATGTAGTAAGGCATCTAATAACATCACTTTGTCTTTCATACAGATGGCAAAAAGGGTAAAGCTGCAAAATCCAAATTAGCAGGTTACTTATGGTGAAGTGCTTAGGTTACCTCCAGCCCACTTGAGTTAAGGAAAATGTTCTTACATGTGTTTGGGTCCTGGTCTTGCTCTGTTCCCTCAACCTTTCACTTTTAGTTTAGATCCTTTGTAAATAAGTATTCTGACAGATGGCCTTTCTGTCCTTGATTATGGTGGATCTGCCAGAAGCTTAAAATATCTCCACCTGATGCAAAGGAGTCTGGATTCTGATAAATGACAGTTACCTTCCTTCGCCTATAGTCTCTAGTTCAATGATCCAACAACCCAAGGGCGATCTCCCTCATGGCAGGCAAACACTCTGCTTCATTGTTTGAAAAGGTTGTGGTCTTCAAAGTCATAATCCACTTGATACCCCGGAAGGGTACTCTACAGCGTAGGATAGGGTGACCACGTGTCCCGGTTTGCCCGGGATCGTCCCGTAATTTACGTTTTTGTCCCGTGTCCCGGGAGCCTTCAAACCGGGACAATAGAGAGTCCCGGAATCAACTGCCTGCCAGTCAGTGGCGTCGCCAGGGGGGGGCCAGAGGGGGCCACGGCCCCCCCTACATCATGCTGTGCCCCCCCATGTGCCCCCCCAACTAAAATGCCCCCCCAAGTGAGCCGCCGCCGCCGGGCACAGGGAGATGAGCGCTTCCATTGCGCTCATCTCCTTAGTAATCTGCCAGTGCCAGCGGAGGTGCAGGGGAGGGAGAGGCATGTCCCTTCCCCTTCCTCTGATCGGCCTAGTGCCGGCAGCCTATCAGAGGCCGGCGAAGGCGGGGCGATGACGTCATCGCACCGCCCGAGCCTTACAGCGCGGGACACAGGAAGAGTCTGCATCGCATCGCTGACACTGAGGTAAGTATAAGTGTTTTTTTTTGTTGTTTTTTTTTCTTACAATAGTGTTACTGCCATTGGGGGGGCTTATTACAATGGGGGGACTTATTACAATGGGGGGGCTTATTACAATGGGGGGGCTTAATACTGGCACATGATGGGGGGGCTTAATACTGGCACATGATGATGGGGGGGCTTAATACTGGCACATGATGATGGGGGGACTTAATACTGGCACATGATGGGGGGCTTAATACTGGCAAGTGATGGGGGGGCTTAATACTGGCACGTAATGGGGGGCTTATTACAAGCACGTAATGGGGGGCTTATTGCTGGCACGTAATGGGGGGGCTTATTACTGACACGTAATGGGGGGCTTATTACTGGCACGTAATGGGGGGCTTATTACTGGCACGTAATGGGGGGCTTATTACTGGCACGTAATGGGGGGGCCTATTACTGGCACGTGATGGGGGGCTTATTACTGGCACGTGATGGGGGGCTTATTACTGGCACGTGATGGGGGGCTTATTACTGGCACGTGATGGGGGGCTTATTACTGGCACGTGATGGGGGGCTTATTACTGGCACGTGATGGGGCTCTTGTTACTGGCACGTGATGGGGGCTTATTACTGGCACATGATGGGGGGCTTATTACTGGCACGTGATGGGGGGCTTATTACTGGCACGTGATGGGGGGCTTATTACTGGCACGTGATGGGGCTCTTGTTACTGGCACATTGGGGGGCTCTTGTTACTGGCAGTGGCACGTTATTGAGGGCACTTATTACTGGCACATTATTGGTGGGCACTATAGGGGCATCTACTGAGGCCACAAAGAAGGGGTGTTTTATATGGGGGGCTCTGTACAGTAGCATTTTATACTGGGACACATTATGGTGGGTACTATGGAGAAGGGGAGACAGGAGTACTATGGAGTCATCTACGGGGGGCACTAAGAAGGGGTATTTTATACTTGCAAATTATGGGGGACACTGAGGGCATCTACTGGGGCACGATATATGGGGCATTTTATACTGGTACATTATGGGGGGCACTAGCAGGAAGGGGGGAGAGGAGCACTATGGAGCCATTTACTGGGGCACTATATAGGGGTATTTTATACTGGCACATTATGGGGGACATTAGCTCAACTGGGGGCATTACAAGGGGGTATGTTTTGCACATTATAAAGAGAATTCTTTCTACTGGGGGGCATTATGGTGGGTTTTATTACTCCCCCATGGTATGACCCCCTAGTAGCAGCACCAGCCTCTCCCTGCTCTGCTATCCCTCTGCCCCTTCTCCAAATCCTTATTATGAAATCTTTCTCATTAGGATAAAACACAACATCAGCTCCGCCGAGCCCCCGGCCAAAGTGTTGAAGTGGCGTCCGAGATCCCCAAGGGCCAAGCCAAGTAACTGTAAGTGTTCATGTGAAATATGCTTTTTTTATATATGTACACTCCTGTGAGAGGCGGGGAGGGAGATCTGTGGATGACACTGTTATAGGGAGGGAGATCTGTGGATGACACTGTTATAGGGAGGGAGATCTGTGGATGACACTGTTATAGGGAGGGAGATCTGTGGATGACACTGTTATGGAGGGGGAAATAGGGATGACACTGTCATGGGGTGGATCTGGGGATGACACATATAGCATAAGATGCTATATACGGTATGTGGCATCCACAGATCCCCCCCATAGCAGTGTCATCCACAGATCCCCCTCTCTATAAAAGGGGATTAAGAGATGTCTAACACATTAAAAATATGACCTGTTTTAGGTAGCCAGTGATTGTGTGCAGGGCACAATCACAAATTACTGAACAATGCACAGGCAGTTATGTTTATAGCAATCTCAAGCATAACTTCGATGCAATGAACTTGCCAGCGTAAGTACAAAGTACGCCGCTGTCACTAAGTGACTTAATTTTTTTTAAAAAGTATCAAAAATCATATTTTTTGGGGAGTGGACATGGGTGCGGGGGGGCCGGGGCGGGTGTCCCTGAATGGCAGTTTGGAAATGTGGTCACCCTAGCGTAGGATCCTATAGTCCTGATCTTTGGACTCAATGGTTGAAAACAGTTAGTTCTCCTGAGCTAGGCCCAGGAGGACAGAGACAAGACTGTCTCCTCTCCTGCCTCCTAACTCCTCCACCCCTATTCTCTACTCCCCCTTCACTTCCTGCGTCTGCACTATATAAGTAGTGTGTTAGAGACATCTAGTGGTGAAGAGTATGTAATGCGGGTTACCAGCCTGAAATATGGATTTAGCAGCATAGACAAAGAAATAGTATAGATTAACATTATATTACCCAACAATTTGGAGTGGACCATACACACAGGAGTGGGACACTACACATGTTCTATAATTTGCGGAACATATACATGGATGCAGGGTTGCCAACCATCCGTAAATTTACAAACAGTCCCCAAAAATCGTGTGTTTTCTTCTGCTGTCTGTGTGATCCGGCAGAAAAAAACTCTGTCTGTGGTTTTGTGCCCTGCATTTATGAAGTCTGCGCTGCGCACAAGCACATAGTGCAAAGAAATGGAAAGCCGCTGCACTCAGAGCTGGAGACGAGCAGTGAGGATACCACTTTCCCGCGCTGCCCCTGTGTGGGCAGGTCAGAGGCAGAGCGGTGACTAGTTTGGAGGCGTGGAGGAGTCGACCCATCAGGTTGAGGAGAGCAGCACCACAGTAAGGCCTCTTGCACACAAACGTTGTGCGGTCGTTCCATGCATTGGGGACTGCAATTTGCAGTCCCCAATGCACGGGAAACGTCCGTGCGGTGGCCGGGACGGATCGAGACCTATTCAACTTGAATGGGTCCCTGATCTGTCCGCACCGCAAAAAAATAGAACAAGTTCTATTTTTTTGCGGTGCAGAGGCACGGACAGAAACACCACGGAAGCACTCAGTAGTGCTTCCATGGGGTTCCGTGCCTCCGTTCTGAATGGGTTTGCATCCGTGATGCGGGGAGCACATGGCCAGTCACCACATATTGCAGACCCGCTGTTTCAAATGGCAGCATGCTCTGGTTTTAGAATTTTTTCAGATGTCTGGAAAAAAAAAACACAAAACAAGTGACTAAAAAGCACCACATCAAAAACAGACTTTAAATAAATATGTGAATTTCACAGCATTTTCTTCAAGCTAAAAAACACTAAGAAAAAAATGTGCAGAAGTCTTA
This sequence comes from Bufo bufo, assembly GCF_905171765.1. NCBI lineage: Eukaryota > Metazoa > Chordata > Amphibia > Anura > Bufonidae > Bufo > Bufo bufo. Next base: position 162,433,931 of record NC_053392.1, on the reverse strand, counting down.
ATTAAAGCTTTAAATTCTTTTACCACTGATTCCTATCTAAATATCTGAGGCATAACTACTGTTAAGAGGCAGTAAGGCGGCATAACTACTGTGAGGAGGCACTAAGGGTGCATAACTACTGTGAGGAGGCACTAAGGCTGCATAACAACTGTGAGGGGCACTAAGGGGGCATAACTACTGTGTGTGGACACTAAGGGGGCATAACTACTGTGAGGGGCACTAAGGGGGCATAACTACTGTGTGTGGACACTAAGGGGGCATAACTACTTTGAGAGAGGCACTAAGGGGGCATAACCACTGTGAGGAGGCACTAAGGGGGCATAACTATTGTGAGGGGCACTAAGGCGGCATAACTACAGTGAGGAGCCACTAAGGCGGCATAACTACTGTCAGGAAGCACTAAGGGGGCATAACTACTGTGAGGAGACACTAAAGGGGTATAACTACTATGAGGAGGAACTAAGGGGGCATAACTACTGTGAGGGGCACTAAGGCTGCATAACAACTGTGAGGGGCACTAAGGGGGCATAACTACTGTGTGTGGACACTAAGGGGGCATAACTACTGTGAGGAGGCACTATGGGGGCATAACTTCTGTGAGGAGGCACTAAGGGGGCATAACTACTGTGCGGAGGCACTAAGGGGGCATAACTACTGTAAGGAATCACTAAGGATGCATAACTCCTGTGAGGAGGCACTAAGGGGGCATAACTACTGTAAGAAGGCACTAAGGGGTGTGACACAGTAAAGGGAGTTGTATGGGGAGGCAGGTATTTTCCTCCCAGTGTGTGCTGCTGGACTGATTAGCGGCCAGGTGGAGTCAAACACCGGACTGGACTCATGTGCCGGTCTGGGTTTTAGCAACACCTAGCTGCCTTTAAAAGACAGCTGGGTTCAGCAGAAAGGATCTCTGTATTGAGATCTGAGGCTTGTGCTGGGCTTGGAGGTCTGAGACCAGTGTGAGGGGAAACAGGCCGCCTAAAGTCTGTTCATGGACTCTTTGAGGCAGAACTGCCAGGAAAGCGGTTTGCACGGCGATCCCCAAGATGGCAACCATGGATGACGTCGAAACCTACCTGGCAGTATTCGAGAAACTGGCCGTGAGGGAGAATCTACCCCAAGGTCAGTGGGCTGAGGTCTTTGCTCCGTTCCTGGCATCCGAGTCCCAGCAGGTGTATTTCGACTTACCAGACGAGCAAGTAGCCGATTACCAGAAAGTCAAGGGTGAGATCCTGGTGAGGCTGGGGTGAATGTATTGGTCTGGGCCCAGAGGGTGCACCAGTGGGAGTTTAATCCAGCTGAGCTCGCGAGACCCCAGTATTATGCTTTATTCCACCTTTTGCAAAAATGGCTACAACTGGATGTTCTGAGTCCCGCTGCTATGCTGGACCATATTTTAGCTGATATGTTCTGGAGCGCGTTGCTATACCCTCTTCAGCATTGGATTGGCCAGACGTCTCCTGTTAATGCCCTTGAGATGGTGGACCTGGTTGAACAATATGAGGCTACCAGGAAACTAAAGGGGGACTCTTTCGGGAAACTCTGACAATCCCCATCCCAGACCTGGAGACTGGAGCCGAAGAAGCCTGCCCGGGAGGTACCCGCTGCGGACCTGGCTCCGGTGATCTGTTGGCGGTGTCATGAGCCTGGTCACGTAAGGGCTGACTTTCCCTATAGGGTTGAGCCCATGGACACTAACTATGGCTACCGTCGGTCGCTATATGCCAGGAAACTGTGTGCAACAGGTACCAGGGAGTCTCCAGATAATAATCACCTGTGCCAGGTGGAAGTGGGAGACACTCTAGCGGTGGCTCTGCTGGATTCGGGGAGTCTGTTGATCCTGGTAAGGGCTACCCAGTGGCGGATCCAGATCCTGGTCTCTGGAGGGGCACTTCCCCGGGCAATAGGAGATTATGAGGCCCTTGTGTCCCACCCTCAAGCCACACCCACACACAGCCCCACCCATATATCGTGCCCATACCTCTTAGATCCAGTGACGGCTCCTTTGATGTAGATGTTCTCTTTCTTCATCTTCTCCATTCAGACCAGACCACCATGATGATTTCTTTCAGCCATCTCTCATCTCTGCAGAGTTTGACAGACAGACATCTTAGTTTCCTACTTTTCCTCCCACCTTCTCAACATCCCATCATGCACCCCCAATACTGAGATACTGTGCCCCCCAAAACTATACCGTAGAAACAGATAAACCCCCTGAAAATACTAGTTACACACAGATAGCGCCCCCTTCAATAATTATTGGAGCACAATGCCCTAAAAAATAACTGCACCCAGCAAATAGTGCGCCTGACACTAATAGTGTAGCTATAATGTCCCCCATAAATAACTGTGCTAAGCTGATACTGTGCCAGGGCGCCCACAGAGTAATAGTGCTCCCCAAAATTCCAACAATAGTAATAATTCTGTGCCAGAGTGCACTTAGTAGTAATAGTGCTCCTACGTTGCCACCAACAATAATTGTGTCCCAGAAGTAATAATACTCCCATAGTCCCCCAGTTGTAATAAAGCCCCTTATAATGTGCGCCAGTACAAAAAATGCTCCGTTGTGTGGCAGTAAAAAAAAAAAAAAACATCTTTTAGTGCCCCCAGTAGAGTCAATGTCCCCAGAGTCCCCTCATGTGATCCAATGACCCGTACTGTGTGCCACTACAAAAAACACTTAGGGCTGTTTCACACGAGCGGATTCCGTGCGTACATCCGCTCCGTGAATGACAGCCAAGACCCGATGCAGACAGCAGAAGCACGGAGCATTAACATGACTGATAATGCTCCGTGCCTCTCTGTGATCTCTTTACTACGAAATCACAGTGAGATAAAGTTGTCACTGTGGTTTCGTAGTAAAGAGATCACAGAGAGGCACGGAGCATTATCAATCATGTTAATGCTCCGTGCTTCTGCAGTCTGCATCGGGTCTTGGCTGTCATTCACGGAGCGGATGTCACGCACGGTATCCGCTTGTGTGAAACAGCCCTTAGTGCCCCCAGTTGAGCTAAGGTGCCCATAGTGCCCCTATAATTTGTGCTAGTATAAAATACTCCTATATTTTGCCCCTAGAAGATTCCCCCATAGTGCTCCTCCCCGTCCTATATAGTGCCCCCAGAACATGCTCCCATAGTGCTCCTCCCCGTCCTATATAGTGCCCCCAGAAGATGCCCCCATAGTGATCATCCCTGTACCCATAGTGCCCTTCATAATGTGGCAGTATAAAATGCCCCTATAGACTTCCCCACATAGATGCCCCCATAATGCTTCTCTCCCCCTTTCCATAGTGGCACCAAAATGGGTGCCAGTATTAAATGCTCCTATATAATGTCCCCACAGTGCTCTCCCCACCTTCTCCATAGTGCCCCCCATAATGTGCCAGTATATAGGGCCCCAATTAGATGCCCCCATAGTGCTCCTTCCCCCCCACCATAGTGCTCCCCCCATAACGTGCCAGTATATAGAGCCCCACCCCCTTCTTGCCATACTGTACTAACAAATAATTAAAACAATAAACACTTATACTTACCTCCATGACACTGCGATGCGATGCAGGCCTCTTCTGGCCTGTGTCCCGCTCTGTACAGCTCAGGCGGCACGATGACGTCATCGCGCTGCCTGAACCGGCCTCTGATAGGCTGCAGGCCTAGTGCCTGTAGCCTATCAGAGGAAAGCGCAAGAGAAACAACTCTCCCCTGCTCCTCCACACCATTCATCTATATCGCTGTCCTGAGGATGGCGATACAGATGAATATGGAGATGAGCCCTTCCACAATGGAATCGCTCATCTCTCCCTGCCGCTGCCACCACTGTCGGGCCCCTGGCTCTCACTATATTCTCGGGGGGCGGCAATTGCCCCATTGTCTTTCCCCCCCCCCGATCCGCCAATGGGGCCACCCTGGTGCGACCCGCTGAGTTTACTGGCTGGAAAGTTGAGGTAATGTGCATACATGGTGACTTAAAAGACTACCCCACCGCTCTGGTGTCTTTAACCACGGTTGCCGGCAGGAGGATTCATGAAGTGGCCGTCGCCACAAATCTACACTATGAACTAATAATAGGAAGAGACTTCCTGGGCTTCCCGGAACTGTGGCCAGCTATGAGACGTACTGGTCCCCAAGAGTCAGGGATAACCCCAGGGGATTGGCCTTGCTCAAGTAGGAGGCCAGAACCCTGGGAAACCGAGGCCGAAGGGCCAGTGGTAGGGGTGACTGCCACTTCGGTGGATGAGGGGGGAACAACCCCGTTAAATGTGATGGTTGGGGAGGTGGAGGACTTGCCGCCAGGCCCTGAATTGGCAGACTTGAATGTCTCCGGTGATACTTTCGGTACAGCACAACACAGGGACCTGACATGAATGTGTTAATGATAGATGAAGAACCACAACAACCGGGGGCCGAGTCGATATTTACTTGTTTTGTGGTTCTCCATGGTTTGCTGTATCGGGTCAACCAACTACGGGGGGAGAATGTGGAACAGTTGGTGGTGGCGTGGTGCCCAAGGCTTATCGCAAACTGGTACTAGATCTAGCGCACCAACATGTTCTCGGTGGTCATCTGGGATTGCAGAAAACACAGGACCGTATACTACAGTGGTTTTACTGGCCCAGTGTGTTTAGAGAGGTGGAAGAGTTTTGTAAGTCTTGCCCGACCTGCCAGATAACTAGCCATTTCTGTAGTCCCTTAGTACCTCTCCCGTTCACCGTTTGAAACAATCTCTATGGATCTCATAGGACCAGTACCAAAGTCCACTAGAGGGCATCAACACAGTCTAGTCATCCTAGACTATGCTACCCGGTACCCGGAGGCGGCGCCACTAAGGCATACATCGGCCAAACTCATAGCTAAAGTGTTAATAGAGATGTTTTCCCGCGTAGGACTACCCAAAGAGGTTTTGACGGACCAAGGTCTTGAGGGAATTGTGAAAGTTGCTGCACATACTGTAAAACAGTCCGTCTACCAAACGGACGGGCTGGTAGAAATTAGGGTTGTTGCTGGTATCGAAATATCAATACCCAATTGATACTTTTGACATTTATCGATACTAGGCTGCCCAACTGCTCAGCCTAGCATCAGAGAACAGCTGCTGTCAGCGCGCTCATGTTCCCTCAGAAGCACAGGGGAGGAGGAGTCACTCTGTCCCTCACCCCTGTGCCGCTGCTGCCAATAAAAAGAGAGAGGGGTGGAGTAGGGGTGGGCGCACTGCGCCACCAATGATAGTTAACCTTTAATACAGGAGGCAGGTGCCGGCAGCAGAATCACATAGCCGGCACCCTGTCTCTGATAGGGAGCTGGGATTAGCGGCAATTAACCCCTCAGGTGCGGCACCTGAGGTGTTAACTGCCGCTGATCTGCTGCCGGCACCCGCCTCCGGTTAATTATCATTTGTGGCGCAGTGCGCCTGCCCCCCAGTATTAAAAACATTGGTGGCGCAGTGCGCCCCCCTCCCTCAACACCCCCAGTATTAAAGCCATTGGTGGCAGTGGCCACAGGTTCCCCTCCCCTTCTCATTGGTGGCAGTGGCAGCTGTAATCCTGGGGCTCCGATCGGTTACCATGGCAGCCAGGACGCTACTGAAGCCCTGGCTGCAATGGTAAGCTCCCTGCTGCTGTGTTTACTATGCACAGGGCAGCAGGGAGAGTGTGAAGTCCTATTCACCCTTATAGAGCTCAATTAGGGTGAATAGGACAAGGTATAAAAAGATCCCAGGTTCTAGTCCCTAAGGGGGCTAATAGTTATTAAATAAAAAGTTTTAAAAAAAAGTTAAAAAAAACACCAAAATATTAAGTATAAATCACCCCCTTTCCTAATTTTGCATATATATATAAAAAATATATGTCACGTCTGAAAAGTCCAAACTATTAAAATATCAAAAAAATCTCCTATGCGGTGAACGCCAGAACAGAAAAAATTAATAGATAAAAAACTGTGCGATTCGCCATTTTTTAAAATGCGGAATGCACGTGGCTTTTTTTATGTTTTATTTTTTTGCGTGGTATCAAATGGTATCGAGTATCGCAAAACTTTTTTATGGTATCGAAATCGAATCAAAATGTTGGTATCGCAACAACCCTAGTAGAAAGGTTTAACCAAACCTTAAAAAATATGTTAAAAAGAGTGGTGTCCAAAGATGGAAGGGACTGGGAACTCCTCCTGCCCTATCTCATGTTCGCAGGTTCGAGAGGTGCCCCAGGCCTCTACTGGGTTCTCGCCCTTCAAACTGCTATATGGCAGACATCCTCGCGGGCTGTTGGACGTAGCCAAGGAGGCATGGGAACAACAGCCCACTCCGTATAAAAGTGTTATTGAATACGTCACCCAGATACAAGAACGGATAGAGACCGTGTTGCCTCTGGTTCGGGAACATATGAAGGCGGCTCAGCGAGCCCAGAGTCGAATCTATAACCGGCAGGCTTGAGTCCGGAGCTTTAACCCGGGTGATCAGGTCTTGGTTCTGGTACCGACAGTGGACAGTAAGTTCTTAGCTAGGTGGCAGGGGCCCTACGAGGTCATAGAGAAAATTGGACATGTAAATTACAAGGTACACCAGCCAGGGGACGGCGAAAGCCGGAGCAGGTCTACCATGTTAATCTACTAAAACCTTGGAAGAATAGGGAGACCTCCCCTGAGGAGAGACCGTGGTTGGTTTGTCTAGGGGAAGAGGTTTTGGCCCCTCTGTCTGCTGCAGGGGAAGCGGTTGCCACAATAAGAATTGCTGACAGCCTCTCCTCTAAACAGGCTCAGAAAGCCAGGGAGTTCATTAGTCGGAACAAAGATGTGTTCTTGGAACTCCCTGGACGCACTTCCATAATCTAGCATGATATTGTCACCGAGCCCCAGGCAAAAGTCCGGTTAAAGCCGTACTGGGTGCCCGAGGCTCCGCGAAAAGCCATCTTGGAGGAAGTGCAGCTAATGCTGAGGCTGGATGTTATCGAGGAGTCTAAAAGTGAGTGGGCCAGCCCAATAGTTCAAATACCCAAGCCAGACGGGACATTATGGTTCTGTAATGATTTTCGTAAATTAAAGGGGTTGTCCAGGCAGCCCCATCGAGAGCCCGGTACGTCACCTGATCTCCAGAAAATGCCTTTGCCCTGCACGATTTAGCGCAGGGCAAAGGAGAGCAACGGAGCATGAACTGCTCCGATGCTCAAGTCAGGGGGACTGCCGCGGGGTGAAAATGGAGGTATGTCCGGGTTCAGCTCTGAACCCAGACAACCCCTTTAAATGAGATTTCTAAATTTGATGCGGTTAGGACAGTCAAGGTATTTCTCGGTCTTGGACCTCACCAAAGGGTACTGGCAAGTGTCCTTAATGGAGGCTGCCAAAGAAAAAAATGCCTTCATCACCCTTGAGGGGCTGTATCAATATAATGTGTTACCCTTTGGCTTTCATTGCGCCCCCGCCACGTTTTAACGATTAATGAACATTGTACTTCATCCCCATCGTAGGTACGCCTTGGCTTACCTGGACGATATTGTCATTAATAGTACCGACTGGAAGAGTCACCTGCCCAAGGTGCATACCGTAGTGGACTCCCTTCGAAAGGCTGGACTAACCGCTAACCCTAAAAAATGTGTGATAGGGTTAGAGGAGACTGAATACCTAGGCTATGTCATTGGGCGAGGACTCCAATTGAACAAAATAGAGGCGATACGGAACTGGCCCTGACCTGTCACGGCAAGGCAAGGCAAGGAAAGTCATTCCTGGGAATGGTGGGCTATTACATGAGGTTTGTCCCGGACTTTGCTACTCTAGCCGCACCTTTGACAGAACTCTTGAAGGGACGAAAATCAGTGATGGTTCGCTGGGATGATCGGGCGGAAGAGGCTTTTTCTGCTTTGAAGTTGGCCCTGTGTGAGTCACCTGTTTTCGTGATGCCCGACTTTAAGAGGGAGTTCGTGGTACAAACGGATGCCTCCGAAGTAGGCCTCAGCACTGTACTGTCTCAGGAAGTCAACAGGGAGGAGCATCCCGTTGTCTTCCTCAGCTGCAAGCTCACCCCAGCCGAGACCAGGTATAGTATAGTGCAGAGAGAGTGCCTGGCTATCAAGTGGGCACTTGAGTCTCTCCGATACTATTTGTTGGGGAGAAAGTTCCGCCTGGTGACTGAACACTCCCCTCTCAAGTGGATAAGCCAGGCCAAAGAGAGAAATGCCCGGGTCACCAGGTGGTTCTTATCCTTACAGAACTTTAAGTTCTCGGTAGAACACAGCAGGCCGGTTGCAGGGAAACACGGATGCCCTGTCCCGGATGCACTGTTTGGCATGTGTTCACCCCCTCAAGGTTGAACAAAGGGGTGAAGTATGTGACACAGTAAAGGGAGTTGTATGGGGAGGCAGGTATTTTGCTCCCAGTGTGTGCTGCTGGACTGATTAGCGGCCAGGTGGGGTCAAACACCGGGTTTTGACAACACCTAGCTGCCTTTAAAAGACAGCTGGGTTCAGCAGAAAGGATCTCTGTATTGGGATCTGAGGCTTGTGCTGGGCTTGGAGGTCTGAGACCAGCGTGAGGGAGAACAGGCCGCCTAAAGTCTGTTCATGGAGGCAGAACTGCCTCTTTGAGGCAGAACTGCCAGCTGGGTGTAAACTAACACTAAAGGTGTAAACTAACAAAGGTGACTTTTTGTGCTGAATGTGACTTTTTGTTTATGAATTTGCCAAGAGTGTGAATAAACACTGAACTGTTTGATTTAAGAACTGGTTGTTGCCTCTATACTGCGTCCACTTATCCTGTCTACCAGAGCAAATCCCCATAGGGGGCATAATTACTGTGTTGGGCACTAAGGGGGCATAACTATTGTGATGGGCACTAAGGTGGCATAACTACTGTGAGGAGGCACTAAGGAGGCATAACTACTGTGAGTGGACACTAAGGGGGCATAACTACTGTGAGGGGCACTAAGGCACCATAACTACTGTGAGGAGGCACTAAGGGGGGCATAAATACTGTGAGGAGGCACTAAGGGGGCATAACTATTGGGAGGGGAACTAAGGAAGCATAACTACTGTGAGGAAGCACTACACGGGCATAACTACTGTGATGAGCACTAAGGGCGCATAACTATTGTTAGGAGGCACTAAGGGGGCATAACTACTGTGAGGAGACACTAGGGGGGGTAAAACTACTGTAAGGGGCACTATGACGGCATAACTACTGTGAGGAGGCACTAAGGGGGCATAACTACTGTGAGGATGCACTAAGGGGGCATAACTACTGTGAGAAGGCACTAAGGGGGCATAACTACTGCAAAGAGGCACTAAGGGGGCATAACTACTGTCAGGAGGCACTAAGGGGGCATAACTACTGTGAGAAGGCACTAAGGGGGGCATAACTACTATGAGGAGGCACTAAGGGGGCATAACTACTGTGAGGAGGAACTAAAGGGGCATAACTACTGTGTGGGGCACTAAGAAGGCATAACTATTGTGAAGGGCACTAAAGTGGCATAACTACTGTGAGGAGGCACTAAGGGGGGCATAAATACTGTGAGGAGGCACTAAGGGGGCATAACTATTGGGAGGGGAACTAAGGAAGCATAACTACTGTGAGGAAGCACTACAGGGGCATAACTACTGTGATGAGCACTAAGGGCGCATAACTATTGTTAGGAGGCACTAAGGGGGCATAACTACTGTGAGGAGACACTATGGGGTAAAACTACTGTAAGGGGCACTATGGCGGCATAACTACTGTGAGGAGGCACTAAGGGGGCATAACTACTGTGAGAAGGCACTAAGGGGGCATAACTACTGCAAAGAGGCACTAAGGGGGCATAACTACTGTGAGGAGGCACTAAGGGGGAATAACTACTGTGAGAAGGCACTAAGGGGGCATAACTACTGCAAAGAGGCACTAAGGGGGCATAACTACTGTCAGGAGGCACTAAGGGGGCATAACTACTGTGAGAAGGCACTAAGGGGGGCATAACTACTATGAGGAGGCACTAAGGGGGCATAACTACTGTGAGGAGAAACTAAAGGGGCATAACTACTGTGTGGGGCACTAAGGAGGCATAACTTGTGAAGGGCACTAAAGTGGCATAACTACTGTGAGGAGGCACTAAGGAGGCATAACTACTATGAGGAGGCACTAAGGGGCCATAACTACAGTGAGGAGGCACTAAGGCAGCATAACTACTGCGAGGAGGCACTACGGGGGCATAACTACTGTGAGGGGCACTAAGGGGGCATAACTACTGTGAGGAGGCACTACGGGGGCATAACTACTGTGAGGGGCACTAAGGGGGTATAACTTTTGTGAGGAGGCACTAAGAGTTCAATGAAACACCAGAAATACTTCCCCATATAATAATAGTTAACCCATATACCTGACAACACATAGAACTAAAAAAGATATATGGATTGCATGATCACACACAATTCATAATTAATATATATCATTTTATTTGGCACAACACAACTATTGGGAGGGGAACTAAGGCAGCATAACTACTGTGAGGAGGCACTACGGGGGCATAACTACTGTGAGGGGCACTAAGGGGGCATAACTATTGTGAGGAGGTACTAAGGGGGCATAACTATCGTGAGGAGGCACTAAGGGGGCATAACTACTGTGGGGAGACACTAAGGGGTTATAACTACTGTAAGGGGCACTATGGCGGCATGACTGCTGTGAGGATGCGCTAAGGGGGCATAACTACTGTGAGGATGCACTAAGGGGGCATAACTACTGTGAGAAGGCACTAAGGGGGCATAAACATAGAAACATAGAAACATAAAATGTCGGCAGATAAGAACTATTTGGCCCATCTAGTCTGCCCAATATACTGAATAACCACTGTGATTAGGCACTAATGGGGCATAACTACTGTGAGGAGGCACTAAGGGGGCATACCTACTGTGAGAAGGCACTAAGGGGGCATAAACATAGAAACATAGAATGTCGGCAGATAAGAACTATTTTGCCCATCTAGTCTGCCCAATATACTGAATAACCACTGTGATGAGGCACTAAGGGGGCATAACTACTGTCAGGAGGCCCTAAGGGGGCATAACTACTGTGAGGAGGCACTAAGGGGGCATAACTACTGTGAGAAGCAACGAAAGGGGCATAACTACTGTGTGGGGCACTAAGGGGGCATAACTATTGTGAGGTGCACTAAGATGGCATAACTACTATGAGGAGGCACTAAGGAGGCATAACTACTGTGAGGAGGCACTAAGGGGGCATAACTACTGAAAGGGGAACTAAGGCACCATAACTACTGTGAGGAAGCACTACGGGGGCATAAGTACTGTGAGGGGTACTAAGGGGGCATAACTATTGTGAGGAGGCACTAAGAGGGCAATGAAACACCAGAAATACTTCCCCATATAATAATAGTTAACCCATATACCTGACAACACATAGAACTAACAAAGATATATGAATTACATGATCACACACAATTCATAATTAATATATATAATTTTTATTAGTAATTAAAGTATAAACATGATTGGCACAACACAATTAAGTTAAAAACACTTAAAATTCATAAGGATGGTGGTACAGGAGTAGTGACTACCCCTTGAGGAAGCAGACCGCAAAATGCGCGTCGGGGAGTGGATTGGTGGTCTTAATTTTGCCATTGTGGGACTTACTATTGGTCAGTATGTGTGTACGCCCATAAGTTATTACTTTTGTTTACAATATCTTGTATTGATCTTGGTAGACTTAATTTTTTGCACTTGCTGTTTTAATTTTATTTACTATCAAGGTCATTACTTGTATTATTCATATACCTGTTATATTACATGTATTTCCATTGGATCTTTGGTAACTAGCAATTTCCGACCAGTCCATTGCACTTTATTGGATTTTCCCAGTCCTGGACCACCAGCCTAATGAACTTAAAATGTTTTGTTGTGCCAATCATGTTTATACTTGAATTACTAATAAAATCATATATATCTTAATTATGAATTGTGTGTGATCATGCTAACTATTCTACATTAAAGGGATTCTGTCACCTGCTTTTACCATTTTAAGCTGGCACCATCGCTATGTTGACTAAAGTACTTTATTTCCAGCAGTCTTCTTTTTACTTATTTTCGTTTTGTAGTTTTGATATAAAAGCGATTTTTTTGTTATGCTACTTAGGGTCCAAGGTGCCCAGAGGGGTGTTTTTTTCACTCTCCGGAGCCCAGTGACGCCCCCCTGCAGTGCCCAAAAACGCCTCCTGATCATCAAATAACCTCCCACAGCCCGGCAAACGGTTCCGCCCCCTCTCCACGTCATAGTCTACCTTATAGAAATGCCCCGTCCTTCTTCCTGTCTGCGGCCAGAAAACTCGCGCAGGCGCAGTACTGCCAGCGGCCTGCGCCTGCGCGATCATCAACCTCCTGAGGGCAACAGCCTCAAAAGTCTCACAGTGATGTGACCTGAGCGCTGTTGCCCTCAGGACGTTGATGATTGCGCAGGCCGCAGGCCGCTGGCAGTACTGCGCCTGCGCAAGTTTTCTGGCCGCAGACAGGAAGAAGGACGGGGCATTTCTATAAGGTAGACTATGAGGTGGGGAGGAGGCGGAACCGTTTGCCGGGCTGTGGGAGGTTATTTGATGATCAGGAGGCGTTTTTGGGCACTGCAGGGGGGCGTCACTGGGCACAGGAGAGGGAAAAAAACGCCCCTCTGGGCACCTTGGACCCTAATTAGCATAACATAAAAATCGCTTTTATATCAAAACTACAAAACGAAAATAAGTAAAAAGAAGACTGCTGGAAATAAGGTACTTTAGTCAACATAGCGATGGTGCCAGCTTAAAATGGTAAAAGCAGGTGACAGAATCCCTTTAAATCCATATATCTTTGTTGGCACTAAGGGGGCATAACTACTGTGAGGAGGCACTAAGGAGGGGCCCACTCATGAAATGTCTGCACAGGTCCCACCAATGTATTAAAACGGCCCTGCACACAGCAGAGTTGAGTGCAGCTTGTAAATTCAGCTCTCATCTCCCCTAAAGATCAGGCAATTATCGGACATTCGTTCATTCCCAATAATTGTCTGAAATAACGGTTCCTGTAAAAGGGCCTATAGGGTGCCTTCACATGCTGCAGATTTTGGTGAAAATCAGTTACATTTATCTGACTGTGGCTTGCAGAAATCCATGTGCTTCTCACCAAAACAACCCAATTCAGATTAATGGAGCTGATTTTCAGTCGCACATAGGGACATCAAACTTCCTGTTCGATATGGGAGTGGTGTAAAAAAATGGAATTAAAAAAGTGTGATTTTAAAAGATGTACCAAGTGATATGCAATGTTTGAAAAATACAATGCATATTACACCAATGCAGACTCAAGCAAAATTGGTTTTAAAAAGCTCCTTTATGTTAAATTTACCCCTAAAGCCCTCATTTACTATTGTTATCATTATCTCCTTCCTACACCTTGAGATAACTGTACATCATGGCACTGAAGTAGGGATTTTTTCTGTACATGCCCTCGGCTTAAAGATGATGATTTTGTTAGATTCTGTCACAAGATGCGTATCCTATATTTGTCTGTATGTGGCCACCCAGTGGTTGTGTTGTGAGCTGCAGTCTGTGCAAAGTACACCAAAACACACTCAAGGAAAACTGGGCGTCATTTATCGTCGGTCTTTGCTGATGGATGCACCTAATTTATGACGATTCCTGAATGTCACCCCTCTAGTGTGATTGGGAATATAGAAAATATAAAGAAACAAGTACCCGAGGGCCAGAGATCCTAATTGTCACACTAGAGTATTTTACCTATTTAAAACTTCACTTTCATTGCTTAATATTAAGACGTTTTTTTTTCTTTAATTTATGACAAGTCTCGCACCTTGTCATAAATTAATCACATCCTTCAGCAGTCTGTGCGCCTAGATTGAAATCTACTACAGTCCTTGACGGGAGTAGATTTCAGTCACCATTTACACCTGGAATCGCTTTACTCAGCTACAGTATCTCCGGAACTCCCATAGAAATAATTGGGCGGCTGTGCACATGTGCAACGGGCAGCCTCACCCCAGGATCCTCTCTATAATACGTGTCCCAGGTGTAGGAATTGCAGAGTGGTATAGTGCGGCCTAAAATGTCTCTTTATGTGTGTGACACACATAAAGAGACATTTTAGGCCGCACTATACCACTCTGCAATTCCTACCTGGACACGGCTGGACCCCAGGCTTTGGCTCTAAAGCAATAAATAGGGGGAATAATTGAGGGATAAAAGAATAACGAGTCCAGACCTTGAGATGAAGTTCAATGGCAGCTTTACTTTGCATAAACGTTCTCCAAAACTGTTTACAGGCTTTGTCTAGGTTCCAGTAGGCTTTAGCATGAAACTGGCAGGTAAACTCCACTCTGCTATATCTGTTTCTCTCTGACTCTGCTGTACAATTCAGCTTCTTCTGTATGCTGCACTTCACTTTGTAGTCTGACTATAGGTTATGCCAGGGAACTTTCCTCCTGGCTCCTGAGGCTTTAAGCTTTGGCCTCCATGGCCAGCAGAGCTTAGGGTGCTCTGGCTGGCGTGGGCATGTCCAGCAGAGATGTGACCCTGCACACCCTTCTCCTAGCTGGGGGTAAACTAGACTAACTCTAACTAGTCCCAACCCTTCCTGCAGGAAGTAGGACAAGCCCACTTCTCTCCAGAGGGGGGTTAGAATGGAATGGTAAGGTCCATTCTATCTTACAGCTCTGCCAGGTTTCCTGCCACCTGCTGGTGAACCAGGCAAATTACATGTTATAAACAGTTGCAAACATTTATTATAGATGCACATTATGGAGAGGACCTGGAATATAATGCATAGATGACTTTATGTTAGACCATTAAGGACAGTAGCAGGGTGTAGGAGTGGCAGCACCACTCGGGTGTTACACATGCCCGATCAGCTGATCTGTTTATTTTGAGGGACCCGTAGGTCACGGATCCCCATTCTTGTGATTGGTGAGGGTCCCAGTGATTGGGCTCCCACTGATCTAATAGTTATCCCTTATATTGAGGATAGGGGATACTTCACATAACGAAATACCCCTTTAAGGATACAGCCGAGTTTGGTACTTGAAGGGGCTGTCTCACTTCAGAAAATGAAATTCATCATGTAGAGAAAGTTAATACAAGGCACTTACTAATGTATTGTGATTATCCATATTGCCTCCTTTGCTGGCTGGATTCATTTTTCCATCACATTATACACTGCTCGTTTCCAGGGGTTACGACCACCCTGCAATCCAGCATCAGTACACATGCTTGCACATTATAGGAACAGGCACATAGTATTGGGCAGGACATGGCAGACCTGGCGTGGCGCCCTTCAGAATGCCTCTGGCTGCCATGAAAAGTACTGGGTACCTTGCAATTGCATTTGTGGGGTGCTGATCAGAGTAAGGAGAAAGGCCCCCCTTCTCTTTCCCAGATGCTGTGGTTGCTACTGGCCGTGGCATTTGAGGGGTTAAACTTCCAGGATCAGAGTTAGTAGAGAGTGAGAGCCAGTTGCCTTCTGTATAATACAGCTGGCACCTGCCCGCATCATTACCGTGATGTACCATTACTGCACAGAACCAAACTACCGGTGCTCTGTGACATAATGGTATGTTACAGGGCGTTAAAGTGTTAAACGTTCTGCAAAAGGTCGAGTCATAGATCCAGCCTTTAGGATGGATTCACATAGGTTTTTGCTGCAGTGTTTGAGCCAGAGCCGGACATGGATTCAGCAGGAAGAAGTACAAGTCTTTCCTTTATATTTTTCATTCCCTTCCAACCCACTTCTTTCTTGAGCTCAAAAACGCTACAAAAAACCCACCGTAAAACAGTGGTTTGTGTCACTGTGACAGATCAGAGTTTATTAACATACAGTACATTACAGGTATAAAAAAGAGATAAATTATTTATCCTTTAGGTGCAGGGTGGATTTGATTTAAATCATAGTTTTCTACATAAAGACTAATCTAATGTATTCATAGGTTTGTAGAAGTTAGGGTTAAGGTCTTTTTCTCAACTCTGTTCATGTTATAACATTTTTGCTGTGAAGAAGAGACATGTGATCTCTGCTGAGTCAAATTCAGTTTTGAGAACTGCAAAAGTAAAAAAAGCATCTGTGATAATATCTTGTAAACAGAGAAACTGCCCAATAATCTTACAAAAACCTCTGGAAGAGCATGACATTGTGAATGGATTAATGGAATTTATTTACCAAAAAAATTAAACATATACAGCCTTATTCTACATAATTAAAAAACTAATCTTTATTTCATGATGGAATAACCTTTGTGAATAATCTTTTTTATTAAGTTTCACATAGATGTTCATAAGATGTACAATATATCAATTAGCACAACTGAAGAACATGCATTATACATATATGCATATTAATTAGAGCTGTCATAGATACAAGATACAAGATATTCCTACATGTTATCATTGACAAATAAAGTGCGACTGAAGTGTAATGCTTCCAAGGGGAGACCAGCCGTTCACTCTTTTCTATTGGATGTGGAAGCAATGTATCTTTAATCATTTTAAATTAAATCAGTGAACAAAAAACAAAAGGGGGAAACAGGGATAAAAAGGTATTTTCACTCAGGCTGGCGAAAAAGCATATTGGGGAGGGGGTACTATGTGTGATAAATATCCTCACGGAGTGTAAAGGTGGTGAGCTACCCACGGGTCCCAAGTTCTGTCTCTCTTCCTAGGATCAATAATAGAAGGGGGGAGACGTCTTTCATATCTACATGTAGTATTTACAGCAAGTATAACTTCTTGTATGCTGGGTGGTGTTGCTGATTTCCAATGTCTCGTTATGACCAATTTGGCGCTAAGAAGTATATGCCCTAGTAAGTTTGTGTGGGTAGAGTGAAGATTATGAATACCTATAAACAGGAGAGCTAATTCCGGGGAGGGGGAGACCACAGTAGCAGAAAATTGAGATACTAAGCAAAGAATTTGTTGCCAATAGGTATGTAGTTTAGGGCAGGACCATAAAATGTGGTAGAGAGTGCCCGTGTTTCCGCAGTCTCTCCAGCAACAAGCCGACACCCCCAGATACATTTGGTTCAGCCTATCTGGAGTGAAGTACCACCTCAATAGGGTCTTCACCCCTGCTTCAAAATGTGTGACACATTTGAAGTTGGACGACATAAAACCTATGGCCCGAGACCACTCCTCCTCTGAATAAGCCTGTCCCACATCTGATTGCCATTTTAAAATAGGATTGGATTTCACAAACGTTGCCTTGTCGTTAAACAGGTCGTATAGATGCCTAGTGCACTGTTTTTTATGCAATAGAGGGTTTTGGAAGAGCCTAATTATGTCAAAGTTTAGACTCAGTGGTGTTTTTAGACATGTATTGTAAAAATGTCTCACTCTCAAATATTTATAAAAATCTTTATGCGGAATGGGGAAACTGCCTTGAATCCCTTCAAAGGAAAGCAGCTCTCCTCCCTGAACAATCTGATCCAGGGTGAGTATACCCGCTTTACGCCAGGTGGAAAGGTCCAGGCCATCAGAACCACCTTCCAGTGTCTGGGTAGATATTAACTTGCTCGGGAGGGCAGCTATCTCGCCATATGAATGGTGAAATCTGCGCCACACATATCCCGCAAAAGCCACAGTAAGTAGAGTGGGTTTGGGAGGTTTGGGGTTCCATAGAATTTGAATTAGGTAGTCCCTTAAGGAGTTCCCTGCAATGGATTCCAATTCAATCTGAAGCCAAGGTTTATAAGAAGAGTTACACCACCATTCTCTCAAGAATGAGAGGCCAATTGCACAATGATAATCTTTTATGGAGGGAAGTCCCAGACCTCCCGCTCCCCTCCGCCTAGTCATCAGAGTGATGGCAATTCGCGGGCGCCCAGATCTCCACAGGAATTTATTCAAAAGTGCTTGTGCTCTTGTAAAGAAGGATTCTGGGATGGGGATGGGAAGAGCTCGGAGGACATAAATTAGTTTTGGAAGAGTCATCATCTGGAATGATGCTATTCTACCAACCCAAGATATGTTCTTCATAGAAAAACTGTTGAAATCCTGCGCTAGGGTGGACAGGAGGGGTTCGTAATTTTGTTTATATAGGGAAGAGGAGGGACATGTAAGTTTAATGCCTAGATACATAAGTTCTGAGGTCTGCCAATCTAGAGGATAAAGAGCTTTTAATTTCCTAACTTCAGGTAGGGGGATATTAATTGGTAGAACTTGCGTCTTGGCTTCATTTACTTTATAATAGGATAGTGATCCAAAGTGAGATATAACTTTTAGTGCGACGCCAAGGGACTCTGTCGGGTTTGATAAGGTGAGGATGATATCGTCCGCGTATAAGGAGATGTTATGGGTAGATGATCCTACCACAAATCCACGAATCTCAGCTGTATGTCTAATATGTTGTGCTAGGGGTTCTAGAGCTAAAATAAAAAGGAGGATGGAATAACCTTTGGATGGTAATATATTTTCCTCAAAAAGCATTTTATATTATAAAAAAATCCGATTTAAATAAAAAAAATCCAATTTAAATAAAAAAATCTGATTTTGATTTAGATTTTTATCCACCCTGTTTAGGTGTCACATACAGCTTTTTGCAGCAGTTTTTCATGCATCAAAGCCAGAAGTTGGTGTAAAAATAGTGAGATATACTTTCCCGCGAAGAGTTCTTGCTTCTTTTTTTTTTGTATTTTTCACTGGCGTTCTTCTACAAGTCCTAATCATTGACTTTTCATCTCTCCTACTATAGGCGACTACTATATGGTTAAAAAGCTCCTGGAGGAGAACAGTTCAGATGAATTAAATATTAATTCAGTCGATGTCCTGGGAAGAAACGCTATTACAATAACCATTGAAAATGAGAACCTGGATATTCTACAACTTCTTCTGGACCATGGCTGTCAGGTAGATATATAAGTATATAAACCTACACAGAAAATGCCAGACCACTTATAATGAATCAATACTTTATTACAAAAATCACAAATGTTTAACAAACATGATTAAAAAGAAATTGGTGCAGGAGATAAAAAGCGACATCACTGGAGGAAACATACAGTGGATGTAAGTCCATATGACAGTCCGTCAATGCATTACATGAACCAATAAAATGCTATTGCAAACAATTCATCAATATTAAAGGACATCGGACAATTACCCATATTGTGTCTCCTCCAGGATGGCAACAACCCCAACGCGCGTTTCGGCGTACCTTCGTCTGGGGGTCTATAAGATATATATATGAGATATATAACTATAAGATATATAAGTATTAGCTACGTCTTTGTTGTCATGTGGTTCATGCATTTTATCTACTTCGTTCCATGACTGCATGCCGTGGTGTGCTCCATTTGTACCCATGCTGAAAATGTATTATGAACATCTTTTCCATGATTATCTTGGAGATTATTGCTTTCTACACAGCAGCAGAATGGATAAATGGCATCTCCTCTTTGTTCTGCAGATTAACTGTGTTGGGCATTCACATAAGCCCCAGCATTTTCAGCTGCCTATCATTAGACAATGGGGGAGATTTATTAATAGCGACCATAAATTATGGTTCATGGTAGCAGAATCCATAGCGGAATTCTTAGATAACCTGAACCCAAACCTTGTACGCCGAACTTGCATTCTGCTCCAGAATATTTTGCCTGGGCCATATGTATGAATAGTACGTTCTATGTCAAATGTATTGTAAATTGTAAATGATACTTACAAGGTGTTTATGTTAATTGGGTCCAAGATTGTGAACATTTCTTGTATTTTTTTGTCTAAGGCAGCCTGTAGGGTAGATGCGACAAACTGCAGCATGTTGTCATGTAAGAGGCGATTGTAAGACATAATGTGCCACAGGTCTTTCTACTATCTTGGGGATGGTATACTTTTAGACAACAATATGCAACAAAAATGCCTTAGGTTTGGACAAAAGAAGACATAAATTATGTCTAAACCAAAAATAGTGCATTTTATAACTCGTTAATATATGCCATGCAAAGGACATGTGTCAAAAAATTGGTTCTATGATCGATGGATTCTAGCGCAAGTTCTATCATACATTTGCCCCAATATGTCTGTAATCCCATTTTATCAATTTGTTGCTATTTCCAGTGTGTTCTCCATGCCCCACTTTTAGTTAACATACACTCTTTACTAATTTTTTATACAATATTTGTGTAGTGCACATCTGTATTCAGAGCTAATGGCTTGACAGTATGGTTGTAGACAGAGCATTGCAATAGTTAATGAAAGACCAGATCGTAAAGTTCATCTAAGCTTTAAAACACAACCAAGATAATAATTTTAGCTGTGATACAGCCAGGTGAAGTTGTCAGTCCTGCTTTAGTTTTAAAACTTAGATTCTCTGCTTTAGAACGATTATCTTGTATCTGTAGCTGCTATATAGTCTGAGATAGGCTGAGTTGATGCAGCCTCCACCCCCTTTCAGTGTCTCATGGCTTGCCTGAGGAAGAGAGGGTGGTCCGGTAAAGACGTGCTGACAGGCTGCAGAGTGGAAGAAAGGTAGCGATCCTCCTATTCTTGTATTACTATAGATGACCCCAGAGGGAGGGGTAACATGGACTTCTATGCATGTTATCACCTCCCTCCCATCAGTCAGAGGGTATATCTGCTCTCTCATTGACACATATAGACGGTTTTTCCTTTCCATCTATCTAATCATCACTCTGCATCTAGTTAGGCCATTTATTGATGCCACGACCCAGGTATTTACCAGCATCCAGATTGTGGTGCCAAATAAGTCACACCAAACACTTGCAACACACACACAAACATTAATATTTTTCTGATGGGGGGAAAAGATTTTCAGAAAACCTATTTACGGTAACTCACTTTGTGTTGCCATAAATGATCATTTTCAAATAGTTTAAAAAAAATTCCCCCCAGTATTTGGCCACTTCCAGACAAGTGTAATACAGGTGTTTTTTGTGCCCATATTATAGATGCAACACCCTGACCTCCTACAGTAAATCAGAACCAAATGTTCTGATGCTCTAACTCCAGTTCTGATGAACCGCAAGCGGTTCAGGTGTTGCATCCACAATACAAGAGCAATAAAGCATCGATTTTACTCCCGTCCATCTGGAAAATTGCACATGTGAATTGGCTGCTGTCCATTCTATATTCGGACTGCAAGCAGACAGGAAAATCGTTCTTCTGACTAAGCCCTTATAGATCGGCTCAGATGTATACATACTGTACAACTTTGTTTTGACAAGTGGTGCTTTTTTGGCCCACAGATGGTTTGTTTTAGGCATGAACCGAGGCTGTAGCCATCTCATTGCCACAGATTAAACTGCTTGTTCGTGTTATGATGTTCTGCAGCAGCTGAGGAGTGTATTATCATTACAATATTCTGCAGCAGCTGAGGTGTGTATTGTCATTGCAATGTTCTGCAGCAGTGTGTATTATAATGTTCTGCAGCAGCTGAGGTATGTATTATGAGGTTTACAGCAGCTGAGGTATGTATTATGAGGTTTACAGCAGCTGAGGTATGTATTATGAGGTTTACAGCAGCTGAGGTATGTATTATGAGGTTTACAGCAGCTGAAGTATTATTATGATGTTTTGCAGTAGCTGATGTGTATTATAAAGTTGTGCAGCCACTGAGATGTGTGATATGATGTTCTGCAGCACCTGAGGTTTGTATTAATATATTCTGCAGCAGCTGAGATGTGTATTATGATGTTCTGCAGCATCTCAGATTTGTATTATTATATTCTGCAGCAGGAGAGATGTGTATTATGATGTTCTGCAGCATCTCAGATTTGTATTATTATATTCTGCAGCAGGTGAGGTGTGTATTATGATGTTCTGCAGCATCTCAGATTTGTATTATTATATTCTGCAGCATCTCAGATTTGTATTATGATGTTCTGCAGAAGCTTGTGTGTATTATGAGATTTAGGAGGCACAGCAACTGATTTGTGTATTTTGATGTTCTGAAGCAGCTGATTTGTGTATTATGATGTTCTGCAGCAGCTGAGGTGTGTATTATGTTGAGGAAATTGAGAAACATAATGGCAAAACATATTGATCCGCTTTGATCTAGTTATGCAGCGTTATTATTAAAGGGGTTGTGCAGTGTCATGATATTGATAGGTCATCAATATCAGATGGGTGGGGGCCGACATCCGGCACCTGTACCGATCAGCTGCAAACCCCTTTAACATTGTTGGCCTTGTTTAATGTTGGCAGGGGTGGCACTTTTTTAATATCGGCCTTGAAACTGCTGTGTTTATAGTCATTGTGATCTTAATGCTTTTGCCTTTTGTTAAATTGTGATTTTAATATTGATGACCTATCCTCAGAATACTTGCAATAGAAAGACCAGCACTCCGAAATTCCAATGATGAAGAAAAAGCTTTCTTTATTCGTCACCCATATGTATACATATGGGTGACGAATAAAGAAAGCTTTTTCTTCATCATTGGAATTTCGGAGTGCTGGTCTTTCTATTGCAAGTATCGAGGTATCTACCTTTTGACCGTGCACCTGAACCGCGACTGATGCGCAGTGCCGCCCATTCATTTTCTTATTGATTCTATCCTCAGAATAAGCATCAATATCAGATAGGTGGGGGTCCGACACCCGTCACCCCCACCGATCAGCTGTATGAAGAGAAGGCTGCTCTTGTTTACCTGCTTGCTGTTGACATTGCAATGGTGAGAAGGTGTGACTACAAGCTGTCCCATTCACTTCTATGGGATGGCTCCTTCCTATTCAAGTGTATAGCAAGGAGCTGTCCCATAGAAGTGAATGGGACGGCTTCTTGTAATTACACCTGTTCACTGCTGCAATGTCAAAGGCGAGCAGGTAAACAATGAAGGGAAGGCAGCGCTCGTATGGTGCCCGGCCTTCTCTTCAACCAGCTGATCAGCCAGATCTGATATTGATGACCTATCCTGAGGATAGGTCATCAATATTAAAATCCTGGAAAACCCCTTTAAAGAAAATGAAAATACTTAAATTATTAATATATAAAAATATATATATATTCCCAAATACCTTTCATTAATTAAAATGGCTTGTTTTGCCTGGGGAGCAATGATCAAGAGAAATAAAATGGTTGCCGTTCTATCACACAGGAAGACAAGTTACTTCCGAACACTGAGACAAAGAGCTGCCTCATCCTCCTCTGTGCTCTACTTGTCAGGGATTATGATCCTGAATACAGCTGATAAGAGCTTCAGCTGAATCTAAGTATGAATGGAATTCATGAGGAGACATGAAGTACAGAGAGGACATGAGGATGTGGCTGATGAGCAGCAGCTCTTGTATGCTGTCTCCATTACCACAGTCTGTTCTGTCCATCCTCTCTGTACTTCATGTCTCCTCATATACTCCATTCCCACAGAGATAAAACTGAAGATCTTATCATCTGTATTCAGGATCATAATCCCTGACAAGCAGAGCAGAGAGGAGGAGGAGGCAGCTCTTTATTTCAGTGTTGTTAAGTAACTTGTTCTCCTGTGTGGTTAGGACAGGTTTTGTATGTACTAATAGGACGGCAACCATTTTATTTCCTCTGATGATTGCTCCTTAGACAAATCGGGAATGTATTTATAATAAAGTAATATTTAAGTATTTTAATTTTCTTAATTCCTGGAGAACCCCTTTTAATGTACAGTACAGACCAAAAGTTTGGACACACCTTCTCATTCAAAGAGTTTTCTTTATTTTCATGACTATGAAAACTGTAGATTCACACTGAAGGCATCAAAACTATGAATTAACACATGTGGAATTCTATACATAACAAACAAGTGTGAAACAACTGAAAATATGTCATATTCTAGGTTCTTCAAAGTAGCCACCTTTTGCTTTGATTACTGCTTTGCACACTCTTGGCATTCTCTTGATGAGCTTCAAGAGGTAGTCCCCTGAAATGGTTTTCACTTCACAGGTGTGCCCTGTCAGGTTTAATAAGTGGGATTTCTTGCCTTATAAATGGGGTTGGGACCATCAGTTGCGTTGAGGAGAAGTCAGGTGGATACACAGCTGATAGTCCTACTGAATAGACTTTAGAATAGAATTTGTACTATGGCAAGAAAAAAGCAGCTAAGTAAAGAAAAACGAGTGGCCGTCATTACTTTAAGAAATGAAGGTCAGTCAGTCAGCCGAAAAATTGGAAAAACTTTGAAAGTAAGGGCTATTTGACCATGAAGGAGAGTGATGGGGTGCTGCGCCAGATGACCTAGCCTCCACAGTCACCGGACCTGAACCCAATCGAGATGGTTTGGGGTGAGCTGGACCGCAGAGTGAAGGCAAAAGGGCCAAAAAGTGCTAAGCATCTCTGGGAACTCCTTCAAGACTGTTGGAAGACCATTTCAGGGGACTACCTCTTGAAGCTCATCAAGAGAATGCCAAGAGTGTGCAAAGCAGTAATCAAAGCAAAAGGTGGCTACTTTGAAGAACCTAGAATATGACATATTTTCAGTTGTTTCACACTTGTTTGTTATGTATATAATTCCACATATGTTAATTCATAGTTTTGATGCCTTCATAGTCATGAAAATAAAGAAAACTCTTTGAATGAGAAAGTGTGTCCAAACTTTTGGTCTGTACTGTATGTTCACATCAGCAGCCTCCACCTATATAAAAGCATCCTGATAGTTGCAAATGACATGTATGTGGTGTCTATAGACTCTATCTGATGGGACATGAAAACTAATAACCATACTGGCCTTCTGACAGCACTTTTGTGGTCGGGGCACAAGTGAGTCATTGGGATCATCTGATCAGTTGTGCCAACAGTTTCCCTCTGACCACTGTACTTGAAGGTGAAGATTGCAAATTGTAATACAAGTATTTTAATAGCTTTGAACAATGTAAATCCAGTTGTAAACAGAGTTTCTAGTCAAGCATTGTGTACTTCAGTTTGACATTATGTTGCCATGTTTATCCCTCCCATTTCTCATTGTGTCTTCCTCTCTTTGTTCATCTTTCACCCACTGTCTTCTCTTGTCATGCCTCCTCAAGGCTCATCATATATGGGGTAGCAGGTGGTCTCCTTTTGTGAGCCCTGATGATGTCTATGATGCAGAGGGCTCTTTGGTAAGTTTTGGATGGTACCACAGATGTCTTTTTTTCTGGGTACCTAGTCATTGGCTATGCTTCTGATTTGGTTTTAAATGATGTAAGCAAGTTTATTTAGTCTTATGGTCAGTATTAGGAAAGCACAAGCACTAGCACTGAATGAAATGATACTGTTATAAGAACATGCATGTTATTTATGTATATTGCTCATTTTGTAGTCCACAGATGCATTGCTGGTGGCAATAGACTCTGAAGTGGTGGGAGCAGTGGATATCTTATTGAATCATCGTCCAAAATGGTCTACAAGACCAACAATTGTGGTAGGTGCCGAGCTGTGTAGTCCAGTCCAACAGTAAATGTTTAGTCCGTAAATTGCAATCCTCCATCATTAACCGCCAACAATTGATGCCTTCTTAAAAATAATTTTTTTCATCCCATCATTTCCATCAAAATTCAGCTAAGGGTGGGTGCTTGAATTATTTACATGGCCTTCCCAGTAAAATAAGAAATAAATCCCTCATTCTTTGCATTTACAATAAAAGTGATAGCTTTTAAATAGGTGATGATGCTGTACAAATATTTGCAGTTGCAGGCAGGAATTTGTGACTTAGTGGTCAACTCAGCAATGGACGGTAGTTGCATGTTCTGTATTTCTACTTCAAGGTAATAGTCCTAGACACAATAAAGTCAAGGTTTCTGGACTGTTTTCTATTTTTCTCTGAGTATAATATTATCCATATATTAAAGGGGTTGGCCTATGAGTACATGGCAATCTCTTTCTAACAAAGCTAGAACCAGCCCTGTACCTCATATGGATCCAGAAATCTCCCAATCATTGCTTCAATTGCTAGATTTCTTTCAAGATGGCAGCTCAGGTGCGTGTCCTTTCTCAGGTGATGTGTCCTTTGCGGTGCAGGTATCTTCCTTTAACTGTCTCCTCTTCTAACAGAAGATATAACTGGTAGTAGCTGAAGGATGGAACTGAGCATGTGTGTCCACCTCAGTGATGTTACTGAGGTGGACAGAGAAATAAGGAAAATAACAAATGGCAGGTGGCACTATAGAGATAGATTTTATTAAATAACTCAGTGGGTATACTTAATATTTAAATCTATGCAAATTGCAGAAGTATTTAGATTCAGGTACTGGTTTACAAAATGTAGAATTCTTTTTGTGGGACACCCCTTTAACAGATTTTATAGCATTATTACTACCCACCTAGGATGGACCTTGTAAGCATGCTGCATTATTTATCATAGATTCTTTTTTCTTAGAGAATATATTAAATGTTATGCTTTTTAACATCTGCTTCTTATTGCAGAAACTCATGGAGCGTATACAGAATCCAGAGTATTCCACAACCATGGATGTGGCTCCTGTTATTTTAGCTGCTCACAGAAACAACTATGAGATCCTGACAATGCTCTTAAAACAAGATGTCTCTCTTCCAAAACCTCATGCTGTAGGCTGTGAATGTACCCTGTGTACAGCCAAGAATAAGAAGGACAGTCTAAGACACTCCAGGTTAGGACTCTTAAAGATGTCCGGGATCAGTCAATTATGTCATCAATTAAATATTGCGTAGAATACACTTTATATTGTAGCAGCTATTCATATGTCACATATGTTTATTGCAGATTTCGGCTTGACATTTACCGATGCTTGGCCAGTCCAGCCCTAATCATGTTGACCGAAGAAGATCCTATTTTACGGGCATTCGAGCTCAGTGCAGATTTGAAGGAACTGAGTCTTGTGGAGGTAGAATTTAGGTAAGCAACAAGATTCTTCTCTATTTTATACAGAATCAGTAAATGACTGCTATGATCTTTCTTTGGTAGACACAAACCGTGGACATGCTGGCTGCCCTGTGCATGGATATGGACATTGACCATTGTTCTCAATGTAAAAATGCAGTGTAACCTCTTTGAGATGACGATAAGCATGTATCCTTCATAGTTAACTAGTTGCAACAGGTTACCTTTTTACCCTCTTACAGTGGCCACTTAACCTAAGCTGAAATGTTGACCTGAGATGTGACTATGATGTACAAAATTATTCCCCACACATATGTGTGCCCTCTGTGTTGATATGTAATATGATATGTTATCTTATGTGCTAATCTGAGCTTTACACAGATTAAAAAGGTATGGCACAAGTAGGGTAAGAGCCTGGACATGGTTGCATACTGTGGGAAAAGATGTAAGCAGCATGCAACAGGGTGGTGCCTCTCTGGGGGAGTCATTTTGCTTTGAGCAGGGTGCAATGAATATTGAAGATGAGCTGCACTAGTGACAGTGAGAAACACACTATTATGTGTGTTTGAATGCAGAGGGAAAAAAGCTGTCTGGTTTGAGAGCTGCACTTATACAAGCAGACAAACAACACGAGTTTGTGAGAGTTCGTGTGTTTGTATTAAGTGTGTGACTTTACAGGTGAAACTCGAAAAATTAGAATATCGTGCAAAGGAATTGCATTAATGCAGCTTAAAATTAGAATTTTGTGAAAAGGTTCAATATTCTAGGCTCAAAGTGTCACACTCTAGTCAGCTAATTAATCCATACCCCCTGAGCAAAGGGTACCTGAAAATTGGGACTTCGGGGTTTCATAAGATGTAAGCCATAATCATTCAAATTATAACAAATAAAGGCTTGAAATATCTCGCTTTGCATGTAATAAGTCTATCTCATATATTAGTTTCACCTTTTAAGTTTCATTACGGAAATAAATGAACTTTTCACGATATTCTAATTTTTCGAGTTTAACCTGTAGATTACATGACTTGAGATTCAGGGACTTTAGGAGAGGACTACAGTAAATTAGATTCTTTGCACTGCACTATATTGTATTTTTTCTCTTTTCTTGCGTAATCCCCATTTAGTATGTGTTCCATTATTGACAGCACAGTCCAGTGCACAGCTTGTCTAATGTATGCAGTCCTGGAACAGCCGTTTGAGAGTGCATATCTTTGTTCAAAATGTGAGCAAAGTGAATGTTTGGTATCGCACATCATGTATCTAACCGGGCAAGTTTTAACACTGAGAAGCGTTGACGCTGAGCAAGCACTCTATGGGGTAGATGTGGGGGACGGTGGTAGCGAGGAGGCTCAGGAAAGTGAGGTAGCTAGCTGGATAACAGTTAGAAAGCGGGGTAGATGGAAGAGTGCCAGGGAGGCTAGACCTGATCTGACACATCCCAACAAGTTTGCAAGGTTGGCAGATGAGGGGAATGTCAGTTCAGGGAGAGCACTGCTGCAGCCGGACCCTTCCTCTGCCAGTCAGGGGAATGTCAGCTCCAGTAAGCAGGGGACCAGGAGAGCAGGGCAGGCCAGACAGGTGCTGGTAGTGGGAGACTCAATTATTAGGGGTACAGATAGGGCGATCTGTCACAAAGACCAGGATCGTCGAACGGTGTGTTGTCTTCCTGGCGTTCAAGTTCGACACATCACGGATTGGGTTGACAGAATACTGGGAGGGGCTGGAGAAGATCCAGCAGTCATGGTCCATATCAGAACCAATGACAAGCTTAGGGCAAGGACCTCAAAGGTAGTGTTTTCCCGAAATACTGCCTGTACCACGAGCCACAGAAGAAAGGCAGCGGGAGATTAGGGAGATTAACAAGTGGCTCAAAAACTGGTGCAGGAAGGAGGAGTTTGGGTTCCTGGAGAACTGGGCCGACTTCTCTGTCTGCTAGACGCTCTATCGTAGGGATGGGCTGCACCTCAATGGGGAAGGGGCAGCTGTGTTGGGGGAGAAGATGGCTAGGAGGTTGGAGGAATGTTTAAACTAGGGACTGGGGGGAAGGCAGGGGCATACATAGAAACCCCCATGGCAAGAATCTGAATTGGGCTCCCTTGTAAGTGACCCATAGCACCCCTTAGGGTATGTGCACATCTGCTGCAGAGGTTCCAGCAGAAGCCTCCATTGCATGTTCTGGAAAAAACGGGCAAAACACTGCTGCATGCCGGATCTCGAATAAACCCATGATTGTGCCAGCAGTGTTTGGCATATGCTGGATCTGGCGATTCTGGAATTCTGCTGGTATGCTGGAACAGAATACCAAAATTTTATCACAAGTGATTACCTAGCCTTACCTAATGAACTGTGCCTACTGCTGCTACTTTTTATATAGTGTGCCATCCTTGCCCATGGACTGTGCCCACTGCTGCTACTTTTTATATAGTGTGCCATCCTTCCCCCATGGACTGTGCCTGCTCCTGTTTCACCTCCTCCCCAATACTGACTTACTGTCTGTGCTGCTGGCAGAGCGCGGTCGGGGCCGGGGGCAGATCTTCACCGAGCTGGACTGGAGTCTGGACTGGTGACACTGCTGGATCAGGTCAGGTCCGGACTGGTCAGTCAGGTCACAGTACGACGCGTGCTAGCAGAGGAATAGGACAGGGACAGACACAAAAAACTAAAGGATTTAATCCACTCACAACTGATGTTTCTCTGACTGCTGCAGAACATAGAAACATAGAATGTGTCGGCAGATAAGAACCATTTGGCCCATCTAGTCTGCCCAATATATCTGAATACTATGGATAGCCCCTGGCCCTATCTTATATGAAGGATAGCCATATGCCTATCCCATGCACGCTTAAACCCCTTCACTGTATTTGCAGCTACCACTTCTGCAGGAAGGCTATTCCATGCATCCACTACTCTCTCAGTAAAGTAATACTTCCTTATATTACTTTTAAACCTTTGCCCCTCTAATTTAAAACTGTGTCCTCTTGTGGTAGTTTTTCTTCTTTTAAATATGCTCTCCTCCTTTACCGAGTTGATTCCCTTTATGTATTTAAAAGTTTCTATCATATCCCCTCTGTCTCTTCTTTCTTCCAAGCTATACATGTTAAGGTCCTTTAACCTTTCCTGGTAAGTTTTATCCTGCAATCCATGTACTAGTTTAGTAGCTCTTCTCTGAACTCTCTCTAGAGTATCTAGATCCTTCTGGAGATATGGCCTCCAGTACTGCGCACAATACTCCAAGTGAGGTCTCACCAGTGTTCTGTACAGCGGCATAAGCACTTCACTCTTTCTACTGCTTATACCTCTCCCTATACATCCAAGCATTCTGCTGGCATTTCGTGCTGCCTTATTACATTGTCTCCTAATACACACCTCAGCTGCTGCAGAACTTCATAATGCACACCTCAGCTGCTGCAGAACTTCATAATACACACCTCAGCTGCTGCAGAACTTCATAATACACACATCAGCTGCTGCAGAACTTCATAATACACACATCAGCTGCTGCAGAACCTCCTAATACACACCGCAGCTGCTGCAGAACTTTATAATACACACATCAGCTGCTGCAGAACCTCCTAATACACACCTCAGCTGCTGCAGAATCTCCTAATACACACCTCAGCTGCTGCAGAACATCATAATACACACCATAGCTGCTGTAGAACCTCCTAATATACACCTCAGCTGTTTTAGAACCTCCTAATACACACCTCAGCTGTTGCACAACTTCATAATAGACACCTCAGCTGTTGCAGAACCTTATAATACACACATCAGCTGCTTCAGAACCTCCTAATACACACCTCAGCTGCTGCAGAACCTCATAACACACATCTCAGCTGCTGCAGAACAGCATAATGATGCTAGAGAACATATAAGGCTTTGATCACATCTGTTTTGGGGCCTCATTCGCAGATCAGATCATAAATGCTGGACACAATTTTATAACCTGGCAGATGGAACCCATTAGATCTCATCATAGTCAGTGGGATCCAACAGGTGTTGTCGTCCAAGAAGTGCCAGATCCGTAAATTGCGCTGTTGTGCTCCTATGACAGGTAGAACAGTCACCAGAACAGATGTGAACAAAGCCTAATACACACCTCAGAAGCTGCAGAACATTATAATAGTGACAAGGGAACTACAAGTCTCATCATCACCAGATTGTTATTATTGGAAATTAGGGGGCATCACAGAGAGAGGTAAAAGTGGAGAGAACTACAACTCCCAGCATGTCCAGGCTGTTAATATTGGATAAAAGTGGATATTACACAGAGAGAGAATTAGGCCGGGTTCACATTACTGTTTAGTCTTAAACTCTTCTGATCCGTCAGAAGAAGAGAAAAATAAAGAAAAAAACATCCTGTATTTCAAGCATCAGGTCTGCATATTTGGCATCCTTTTATGCCATTTCTGTCTGAGATCCATTATTTAGACGGAAAAAAGTCCTGCACGCAAAATGGAAAACTAAACGGTGATGTTAACCCAGCCTAAGAAGAGAGAACTACAACTCCCAGCATGTCCAGATTATTATAGGACATCATCCAGTTGTACTAGGTGGGAGCTTTAAAAGGAAATAACTATAACCCCCAGTATGGCCAGACTTATTATGGGGCATCAGTATACATTACAGAGAGGAAGTATGAGTGAACTATAACTCCCAGCATTACCAGACTGTACTAGGGCATAAGTTGAAATTACATGGACAGGACAGAACTACAACTCCCAGCTTTTATAGGATGTTATATGGTTTATCCCTGGACACCACTAACCTCTCCTCCAGCAGGCACCATACAGAAGCTCCACCCCTTCACAGCGACATCCACACAGAGTTTTCACCAGTCCTCTGCACTGGTTACATGACCATGACATTACTAAAGGTCCTTCAGACTTCTGCTACTCTGCTATTATTTGGCTTCCTGCACTGGTCACATAGTTGATGACATCACCAAAGGTCCTTCACCACTTCTCACATTCTCTTTTCAGGTAGCTATACAACTGCAATTAGTGGGTGGGGCCTATCCTCCACTGTGGGGCCCTTCCCCCAGGGGCCCCATGGCAGCTGCGTGGTCTGCCTCTATTGGAGGAACGTCACTGGGGGAGGGTAATTACATTATAGGATGGGAAGATAGTGAAGATAGAGACCGGGGGCAAGGTAATGGGACTGGGGGAGGAATGGAAGGAGGGACTAGAACAGTTCAGAAGGAAAGGTGTAGGGAAAAAAATATACATAAACCTCTTAATTGTATGTGTACTAATGCCAGAAGCCTGACTAATAAAACTGGTGAACTGGAATTAGTGATGTGTGAGGAGTGGCAATAACTGAGACATGGCTGGATGATAGCTATGACTGGGCGGTTAATGTACAGGGTTACAGTCTGTTTAGAAAGGATCACCAAAACCGGAGAGGGGGAGGGGTCTGGCTTTATGTAAAGTCCTGTCTAAGGCCAACACTCTGGGAAGATATAAGTGAGGGACATGAACATGTGGAGTTACTGTGGGTAGAAATACATGGAGGCAAAAAGAATAATAAAATACAAATAGGAGTTTATTATAAACCACTTAATATACCAGAGTCCACAGAAAATCTGCTACTAAACGAGATAGACAAGGCGGCAGATCATAATGAGGTCGTTATTATGGGGGACTTCAACTACCCAGATATAGACTGGGAAACTGAAACATGTACATCTCATAAAGGAAACAGGTTCTTTTCAATAACCAAAGACAATTACCTCTCCCAACTGGCTCAGGACCCGACTAGAGGGATGGCTATACTGGACTTAGTATTAACCAATAGACCTGACAGAACAACCAATGTGCAGGTTGGGGGACACCTGGGAAATAATGACCATAAATAACCTTCCAATTGTCATTCAAAAGAGTGTTTCTTCAGGGAGGAACAAAAATACCAAACCAAAATTTCGCCAACTAAGAGAGGCCATAGGCCTAACTAACTGGGACAAAGTCCTCAAAAATAAAAATACAGCCACAAAATTGGATATTTTTTAAAGCATCCTAAAATCGAATTGTGGGAGATACATACCTTATGGGAATAAAAGGTTAAGGAACAAGAAAAAAACAAATGTGGATAAATAGAACTGTAAAGAAAGCAATAAATGATAAAAAGAAAGCATTTAAATCACTAAAACATGAGGGTAGCGAGGAAGCACTGAAAAACTATAAGGAAAAAAACTGAATATGTAAAAAACAAATAAAAGCAGCCAAACTAGAGACTGAGAGATAAATTGCCAAGGAGAGCAAAACTAACCCTAAAATGTTCTTCAATTATATAAATGGTAAAAAGTATAAATCGGAAGGTGTCGCCCCTTTACAGAGTAATGAGGGGGGAGTTGCAGAGAGCGATGAGGAGAAAGCAAAGCTATTTAATATTTTTTTCTCCACTGTATTCACTGAAGAAAATAAACTGTCACATGAAATGCAGAATGGAAAAGTAAATTCTCCATTAAAAGCGCACTGTCTGACCCAGGAAGAAGTACAGCGGTGTCTTAAAAAGATTAAAATAGACAAATCGCCAGGACCAGATGGCATACACCCCCGTATCCTAAGAGAATTAAGTAATGTCATAGCCAGACCCTTATTTCTGATATTTAAGGACTCTATACTGACAGGGGGTGTTTGACAGGATTGGCGCATAGCAAACTTAGATTGTGAGCCCCACTGGGGACAGGTTGATGCTCATCTCTGGAATATGTCAGCACTATAAAAGTGAGTATAATAAATAAATACATTTTCCATGTAAGTGTGTATACAGAGATAGCTGTCAGTCACTGATACCTGTACACAGAGGAGGTGTTATCAGTGAATGATAGCATTCTCTGTGTAAGTCTGTATACAGAGATAGCTGTCAATCACTGATAGCTGTACACGGGGGAGGTGTTATTAGTGATTGATAGTATTCTCTGTGTAAGTGTTTATACAGAGATAGCTGTCAGTCACTGATTGTTGTACACAGGGGAGGTGTTATCAGTGATTGATAGCATTCTCTGTGTAAGTGTGTATACAGAGATAGCAGATTGCTCTGCAGTTGGTTGTGACAGATCCTCTTTAACAACAGGTTCCCTAACCCAGGAACCCAGGAGCTGCTGTATGGGAGGCAAAAACCTTACCATTTACAGGCAGAAAGGGTTATCCAAGACTAATAAAGGCCTCCCAGAGTGGCCAACCCATAGAGGAGATCATACATACCTGTTCTCCGCCGCTGGGTTCTGTGTCTAATGCTCTAGGGCCGGCTCTTCCTCTCCCTGCAGCGCAGAAAGCAACATCCATTGTGACCCCTGCAGCCAATCACAGGCCACAGCTGTGACCTGCTCCCCTTGTGTTCCATGACCAGTTGTAATGACACAAGGGGAGCAGGTCACCGCTGCAGCCTCTGAATGCACTCAGACGTTACAAGTAGCAGCACAGTATATGTGCAGGGTCAGCTTTTCTAAATGTATATGTCTCATGGTACAGAGATAGGTATTCAATAGAGTAAGGCCCTGCCTGACCAAGATCACCTTGCCGTGGTAGGCGGGCACAGATGTGTTGTGATCAAAATATATTGGCTTAGAGTCTCTTTTATCAGAATGAAGTTTTAGTTTATATATAATTTTTGTATCTATTGTTATGTGAGTGCTATTATTTTCGGTGATTTTTTTTTTAATTGTGACCATGTACATCTGCATATTTATTGATCATATCATGTAGGATGTTTTTTTCGTTTTCATTGATTACTGATTTTAGGTTATGTTTACATTTGCTGATTTTGTGATATTTCTTCCATAGATTTTTGCAGCATTTTTGTTTAAAAATTGCATGTCATTTTTAAACAAAAAATACCATACAACACAGTAAATATCCATGGCAGCATACTGAGGCACAGCCAAAACACTCCATGAAACCAGCCCTTAATGCATCCTAAGATTGATGTACCTAACTCTAGATTACACATGTTCATTCAATAAAAAACTTTTTTTTTCTGTTCTGAATCCTTCAGGAATGATTATGAAGAGCTTGCTCAAAAGTGTAAGACCTTTGCAAAGGACTTGTTGGCTCAAGCCAGGAATTCCAGGGAGCTGGAAGTGATCTTAAACCATCAGTCCAGTGATGAACCAGTGGATAAGAGGGGACTGCTTGAAGAGCGGATGAACCTAAGCCGTTTAAAGCTGGCAATCAAATACAATCAAAAAGAAGTAGGTGTATGCGGATGAGCACAAGTTTAAGTTCTTTGATGTGGTTTTTGAAGAAAAGAGAAATTGAATCTGTTCTTAATAATCTTTTTCCTTTCATGGTGCACACCTTATTTTGGCTTAAAAAACTGCACCAGAAAACGTGACTGTGTGGCCGTACCCTATCTCAGAAGAAACTATAATGAGAAAAACTATTCACAGCAATCTATTTCCACTGCAGTGTATATTCTGGGTAAACTTGGGAAATGTTCTTGGCACAAACATGTCCATAAATTCTAGACTGTTCATTTCGCCTTACTGGAGATAGAAAAGGGCAGCCGACTGTGTTTTCCTATGCAGTTGGCTGTCTCCAAAAATGGGTATCATGAGTTGTTTTTTTGTTTTTTTTTTAGAATAGTGATCTATTATTAAGACCAGTGTTACATGTTTTAATCTATCCCCACTGGTGTCAGATGCTTCACAATTATTAAGAGCCACACGTCTCATAATAATTTTGTCGCATCTGACATTTTTGCCACCAAGGAAGCTGATGTACATTTCAGTTTCCGTGTGTAGATGGGAATAAATGCGCTGGATCTCCTCTGCCCAGCACCGCCCAAAACCACAAAAGAGTCAGAAAAGTTTGTGATTTTTGGACACCGAAGTTTATATGTTCTGACTATACATTCAGTGTGTATAAAAAATTGAAGCAATCATAAAATATATGTAACAAAATCACAGAAAATGAGCACTACACTACTTGACTCCAGAACTTTAGATGTACAAACGAATTCAATCTTGTGTGGCAGTCATTCTGTGGTAATGTTGTAGAAACTACTTGTCTTGACATACAGACGTAGCAAGCATTATCTGCATTAAGTATGAATGGTGCGCCTTTCAAAGGGCTCATGCACACGACCATTGTTTTTGTCCGTATTCAATCCACATTTTTTTGGGATCAGATACGGACCCATTCACTTTAAAGGGGCTGCAAAGGATGCGGACGTCCACATCCATATGTCTATCCCACAGCTCAAAAAAAAAAAGAATATGTCCTATTCTTGTCTGTATTATGGACGAGGATAGGACAGTTCTTTAGAGGGCCGGATGTTCCGTTCCTCATTTTCAATGGCCTGTATCCCTGTTTTGTGGACCTGCAATTTGCAAATCGCAAATACTGCTACGGCCGTGTGCTTGAGCCCTAATACTGAGGTGGGGTACGGTCACATGGTCAGGTTTCCTGAGGCAGTTTTGGGAGCCCAAATCTGGAGTGGATCATAAAAGGAGCGAAAGTATACAGGACAGATTTAATTTCTCCTCATTTTTGAGTCCACTCTTGGTTTTGGCTTCCATAACTGCTGTGGATTTTCAGTAATGGAACTGTGTGCGGACAATCCTCATCATTTACAAAATGGAAGAGATTTTGACAAATCTCATTTACACACTGGATGTTTTCCGCAACAAAATCCGCACATAACTTCACACGCGGTGTGGTTTTTGAAATCCAAATTGGCAGCACTTTCACCAAGATCTGCAGCAAACTCCATATTATTTTATTTTGCCATGGATTTTGGCCAGATTGCAGAAAAGCCACAGAGGACCTGCGATGTATGGCTGTCCCCTAAATCAGAACAGCACAGTACTGCCTAAATCTGTACAGATGGTGCTTACTACAACTGTATGTAAGACACTGAAGACAGAAGTGATAATCATGTGTGGCCATTATGGCATAGCCAGAACTCTTAAAGGGGTTGTCTCATCATGGACAATGGGGGCATATCGCTAGGATATGCCCCCATTGTCTTATAGATGCAGGTCCCACCGCTGGGACCCGCACCTATATCGAGAACGGAGCCCCGCAAGGGAAGGAGGGCGCACTGTGGAGCTCGCAGCCGCCCTCCATTCATTTTCTATGGGGACGGCGAAAATAGCCCAGAGCTGGCCCGGCTATTTCCGTCAGCCCCATAGAAATGAATGGGAGCGGGGGCCGTGCATGCGCTGTACGCTCCCATTCACTTCTATGGGGAGCCAGCTTGGTGGTAGCTAGACCAAAGTCCTCCAACCACCACCTTGCGGGGCTCCATTCTCGATATAGGTGCAGGTCCCAGTGGTGGGACCCGCACTTATCAGACAATGGGGGCATATCCTAGCGATATGCCCCCATTGTCCATGATGAGACAACCCCTTTAATGTAACAGGTCAGCAGATTTGTAAACATGACACTGGATGACCTGTTACATGTGCTCTTGGCAGCTGAAGACATCTGTGTTGGTCCCATGTTTATATGTGTCCATATTGCTGAGAAAAATTAAGTGTTAATATATGCAAATGAGCATCTAGGAGCAACAGGGGAGTTATCATTACACCTAGAGGCTCTGCTCTCTCTGCAACTTCTGCGGTCTTTGCACTTTGATTGAAACATCATAACACCTGTCAATCCTGCTGACAGATGCCCTTTAAATTACCATAATTGTTGAGTTAGGAGGATATGAGTATACGTCATTTACACAACACGAAACAATTTTATGCTGAATTCAAATTTTTTTGTGGCATATTTTTGTTATTTCAGTTTGTATCACAATCCAACTGCCAACAGTTCCTCAACACAGTCTGGTTTGGACAGTTAGCGAGCTACAGAAGGAAGCACACCTGCAAGAAGATATTGATTGTCCTCACAGTGGGGATTTGCTGGCCAATCCTTTCTCTGTGCTATCTGCTAGCCCCAAAGACACAAGTCGGCCGAATGATCCACACACCTTTCATGAAGTTTATCATCCATGGGGCATCTTACTTTACTTTCCTACTACTCCTTAACTTGTATTCCCTAGTCTACAATGAAGATAAGAAGAACACTATGGGACCAGCCTTGGAGAGAATAGACTACCTGCTCATTATATGGCTCATAGGTAAGCAAAGAGTTGTGCTTGTTTTACCTTAAAGGGGTTGTCTTGGGTTTTATAAGTGATGTCCTGTCCTCAGGCAATCAATGTCTGGTCGGCAGGGTTCTGACACCCCACTTCCCCCGCAATCAGCTGTTCTACAGTAGCTCTGGCGTCTGAAGTCAACACCAGAACCACACACTTTCATCCAACAGAGCTGTGTGATTCTGGTTCTGACCTCGGGTGCGGAAGCTATTCTGGATCAGCTGATTAGCAGGGATGTTGGATATTTATGGCCCTTGAAAAATCCTGGACAACCCCTTTAAGAATAATCTAAATTGATGCATTGGCATTTCTATTTAAAGAGGACCTGTCACCACTCCTGACATGTCTGTTTTTGTACGTAAATGTATTACCACATGAATGTAAAATTCTGGAGCATCTATTTTCATAACTCCATATTGTGTCATTCCTCTATTATTCCTGCTAGAAGTTTCTGAATAAAGGTACAGCTGGGTATTGCCAATGAAGGGTGTCATTGCTCAGACCAACACTATCCAGTGGCCAGTGGCAGACTGCGTGGTACCATTATTCAAAACATTTATAACAGGAGTAATAGAGCCAGGGCCGGTACAAGGCAGGGGCCGAAGGAGCGGGTGCCCTGGGCGCTACCATTTGCGGACAGGAGGGGGGCGCAGGTGAAGTGCCAGCAGTGTACAGCTTCACTGTACCACATTAGCCAAGCGCCACTTGCTGTGCTTGCTGTGCTGAGTGCGCTCCTGCACCCGCCTACACCAGCCATGTCAGCGCTGCTCCTTCTCTCCCCCTATGAATTTTGTGCCGACTGCGGCTCACGCCGGAGGCGAGGTGTGAGGTGAGAGAGGGTGGACTCGCGCAGCCTACAGGGAGCTGTGTCGGCGCGTGAGGAACAAGCCACGAGGAGCCTGCCTTCACTAGCTGCTACTCACACACAGACTGTAAAAAGTAAGAAAATAATGTAATACAAATAACAAACTAATTTTTTTCTTAAAAACGGGGGGGGGGGGGGGGGGGGGGCGCAGTTTGCCATCTTCGCCCTGGGCACCAAATGGCCTTGTCCCAGCCCTGAATAGAGCACTTGAACAACATAGAGTTGTAAGAATAGATGCTCCAGAATTCTTATTGCATGGAGTATGCAAGTAGCTACTAACGCCGACATGTCAGGAGAAGCGACGGGTCCGCTTTAATGTGATGTTAATATATACAGCCAGGTCCATAAATATTGGGACATCGACACAATTCTAACATTTTTGGCTCTATACACCACCACAATGGATTTGAAATGAAACGAACAAGATGTGCTTTAACTGCAGACTGTCAGCTTTAATTTGAGGGTATTTACATCCAAATCAGGTGAACGGTGTAGGAATTACAACAGTTTGCATATGTGCCTCCCACTTGTTAAGGGACCAAAAGTAATGGGACAGAATAATAATTATAAATCAAACTTTCACTTTTTAATACTTGGTTGCAAATCCTTTGCAGTCAATTACAGCCTGAAGTCTGGAATGCATAGACATCATCAGACGCTGGGTTTCATCCCTGGTGATGCTCTGCCAGGCCTCTACTGCAACTGTCTTCAGTTCCTGCTTGTTCTTGGGACATTTTCCCTTCAGTTTTGTCTTCAGCAAGTGAAATGCATGCTCAATCGGATTCAGGTCAGGTGATTGACTTGGCCATTGCATAACATTCCACTTCTTTCCCTTAAAAAAACTCTTTGGTTGCTTTTGCAGTATGCTTTGGGTCATTGTCCATCTGCACTGTGAAGCGCCGTCCAAGGAGTTCTGAAGCATTTGGCTGAATATGAGCAGATAATATTGCCCGAAACACTTCAGAATTCATCCTGCTGCTTTTGTCAGCAGTCACATCATCAATAAATACAAGAGAACCAGTTCCATTGGCAGCCATACATGCCCACGCCATGACACTACCACCGCCATGCTTTACTGATGAGGTGGTATGCTTAGGATCATGAGCAGTTCCTTCCCTTCTCCATGCTCTTCTCTTCCCATCACTCTTGTACAAGTTCATCTTGGTCTCATCTGTCCATAGGATGTTGTTCCAGAACTGTGAAGGCTTTTTTAGATGTCGTTTGGCAAACTCTAATCTGGCCTTCCTGTTTTTGAGGCTCACCAATGGTTACATCTTGTGGTGAACCCTCTGTATTCACTCTGGTGAAGTCTTCTCTTGATTGTTGACTTTGACACACATACACCTACCTCCTGGAGAGTGTTCTTCATCTGGCCAACTGTTGTGAGGGGTGTTTTCTTCACCAGGTAAAGAATTCTTCGGTCATCCACCACAGTTGTTTTCCGTGGTCTTCCGGGTCTTTTGGTGTTGCTGAGCTCACCGATGCGTTCCTTCTATTTAAGAATGTTCCAAACAGTTGTTTTGGTCACTCCTAATGTTTTTGCTCTCTCTCTGATGGGTTTGTTTTGTTTTTTCAGCCTAATGATGGCTTGCTTCACTGATAGTGACAGCTCTTTGGATCTCATTTTGAGAGTTGACAGCAACGGATTCCAAATGCAAATAGCACACTTGAAATGAACTCTGGACCTTTTATCTGCTCATTGTAATTGGGATAATGAGGGAATAACACACACCTGCCTATGGAACAGCTGAGAAGCCAATTGTCCCATTACTTTTGGTTCCTTAACAAGTGGGAGGCACATATGCAAACTGTTGTAATTCCTACACCGTTCACCTGATTTGGATGTAAATACCCTCAAATTAAAGCTGACAGTCTGCAGTTAAAGCACATCTTGTTTGTTTCATTTAAAATCCATTGAGGTGGTGTATAGAGTCAAAAATGTTACAATTGTGTCGATGTCCCAATATTTATGGACCTGACTGTACCTCCGCTGACGGGATCATTTTCTAATTTACCCATTAATTAAACTCAGGAAAAGATATTTGCTATTTCACTTATTTCTTTACCTCTTGATGGTATTCTCAGAAATTGTTCATTGCACTAAAATGCATAGCTGATGATGATGACATCTTCTGTAACATTCTCCTAGGCTTCACAGATGTACAGTGTGTCCTTTTGTATTATACTTGATATCTTTGTGTCTGGTTAAAACAAACGCATCCTGCTCTCTACACACTCGTTCAATATGGTTAACGTTTTGTTCACAATATTTTATTAATTTTGCTAATATCTATGTGTCCGCACTTGATAGTAAGGCACTACTAGTGACTATAACAAAGGTAAGTAAGACAATACTGTTCCCCATCAAAAGTGTCCCTCAGAGCTCATTGTTCTGTCCCCACATGAAGGCGAATGAAGGTGTAACTGATAATGACTTTGTGACTGTCCTACCTTCGTATCCAAGCAGTGGAGCAGACCGGACCGGCAGATGCTCAGGTTAGATGGATCCAGACGTAGACATGAGGATGCAATCAAACGTGGGTTTATTTGATCCAGAGCAGTGACATACAGTGATGCAATACAGGAATGCAGTAGATGCTGTCATGTGGATGTCTTTCCTGAGGCTAACTGCTGAGGCTACTGCTGAGGCTACTGCTGGTCAAAAACTGATGAAACATAGAATGTGTCGGCAGATAAGAACCATTTGGCCCATCTAGTCTGCCCAATATACTGAATACTATGGATAGCCCCCGGCCCTATCTTATATGAAGGATGGCCTTATGCCTATCCCATGCATGCTTAAACCCCTTCACTGTATTTGCAGCTACCACTTCGGCAGGAAGGCTATTCCATGCATCCACTACTCTCTCAGTAAAGTAATACTTCCTTATATTACTTTTAAACCTTTGCCCCTCTAATTTAAAACTGTGTCCTCTTGTGGTAGTTTTTCTTCTTTTAAATATGCTCTCTTCCTTTACCGAGTTGATTCCCTTTATGTATTTAAAAGTTTCTATCATATCCCCTCTGTCTCTTCTTTCTTCCAAGCTATACATATTAAGGTCCTTTAACCTTTCCTGGTAAGTTTTATCCTGCAATCCATGTACTAGTTTAGTAGCTCTTCTCTGAACTCTCTCTAGAGTATCTATATCCTTCTGGAGATATGGCCTCCAGTACTGCGCACAATACTCCAAGTGAGGTCTCACCAGTGTTCTGTACAGCGGCATAAGCACTTCACTCTTTCTACTGCTTATACCTCTCCCTATACATCCAAGCATTCTGCTGGCATTTCGTGCTGCTCTATTACATTGTCTTCCCACCTTTAAGTCTTCTGAAATAATTACTCCTAAATCCCTTTCCTCAGATACTGAGGTCAGGACTGTATACTGAGGTCAGGACTTCACAAGCCAAGGTGTGTGTCTCCAGTCACAAAGAATGCAGCACTGAAAAAGGCTACAGGAAGTGACAAGGCCCAAGGCTGCTAAAACCACGCCCAGAGATAAAACTTTATAGACAACGAACGAGGCGTGCAGCATACAAATTCCGGCCAGCAGATGGCAGTAGAGAACAATGGATAGAAACAACATAGGTAAAGAAGAAATAATACAGTGCGGAAATTCAATTTGACAAGAACAGCACACTCCCCGTCTGAAATTCACTTTGGGGATTTCACTATGACGAATGT
Organism: Bufo bufo; assembly: GCF_905171765.1. NCBI lineage: Eukaryota > Metazoa > Chordata > Amphibia > Anura > Bufonidae > Bufo > Bufo bufo. The sequence continues at coordinate 162,391,546 of NC_053392.1, read as the reverse complement.
CCATAAAATATAAACAACCTGTAGAAAAAAAACTTGTTAGAATGCAAAAACATAGATTAGTCCTATTTTCCAACTTGGAATGGAGAAGATCTGCGAAGCTTGATACAGTCCTGTTCACCCATCAGGGACGTTCTCGATGGGTCTCATCCAACTGGAGAAACGTTCAAAGCGCTGACAACCGAAGCTGGCGTTTTGCTTTGTTCCAGTGACTAATGCACTAACTTCAGCGCGGATTTCTGGATCATTATCCGGATCCTGGATGCTGAAAACTTCCTGTACACATTCGTCCGCCTCTCCAAGTAGAAACTCCTGACCTGTAAGCCAAGTAGAGTTAGTAAAGGAACCTATAGACATAGGCCTAGTGGCGTGATCTGCTGGATTAAGTTCGGATGGTACGTAGTGCCATTGTTCAGGTTTGGAGGACCTCCTGATTCTCTCTATGCGGTTACTAACGTACACATAAAATCGCTTGGTCCGATTGTGGATGTAACCTAAAACGACCTGTCGGTGTAATACTGGACTTCGGCTATGTCGACACCCAGTTCTTGTTGTACGAAATCCGCAATCTCCACTGCCAACACGGTCCCACAAAGTTCCAGTCTGGGAATAGTATGATCGGGCTTGGGGGCTAACTTAGCCTTACCAAAGACGAATCCAACGTGGTTTTGGTTGTTGGGTTCTGTCACCTTCAGATAGGCAACCGCTGCGATGGCCTCCGTGGAGGCGTCCGAGAACATGTGGAGTTCTTTCTTTATGCTAGAGGAAAGTGAGGTTTTAATATAGCATCTCGGGATGTGGATCTCATCCAAGGCACACAAGGATCGCTTCCAGGTTTCCCATTTTTGCTCTTTCTCGGAGGGAAGTGGGGTATCCCAATCGTTGACTGTTTCAGAAAACTGTCTCAGTAGAGATTTACCTTGTATGGTGATGGGCGCTACAAATTCCAGCGGATCAAATAGGCTGTTTACCACTGATAGGACGCCTCGTTTTGTGAATGGCTTGTCTGCACAACTTATCTGAAAACCGAAGGAGTCGGCTGAGAGATCCCATCTGAGGCCCAAGCTCCTCTGCACAGGTGGACTGTCCAGTTCCAAGTTTATGTCCTTGAATCCTGGTGCATGATCGCCTGATTCGAAGGCCCTCATAACGGCCAGGCTGTTTGAAGCAATTTTGTGTAGTCTAAGTTTAGCTTGGTACAACATACTTTGAGTCCTTTTGAGCAGATCGATAGCCGCTTCTTCAGTCGGTAGTGATTTGAGTCCATCGTCTACATAGAAGTCCTTTTCTACAAAGTCTCTGGCGTCTTTACCGTACTTTGATTCTCCCTCTAATGCAGTTCGCCGAAGGCCGTAAGTTGCCACGGCAGGTGAAGGGCTGTTTCCAAATACGTGTACCCTCATTCGATATTCTGCCATCTCTGCGTTGGTGTCGTTATTCTTGTACCACAGAAACCTGAGGAAATTCCGGTGGTCCTCTCTGACTACGAAACAGTGGAACATCTGTTCAATGTCAGCGGTGATGGCAACGAGCTTTTTTCTGAACCTCATCAGCACTCCAACTAGGTTATTCGTCAGATTAGGACCTGTGAGAAGGACATCATTAAGAGATACACCTTGATGTTTGGCACTTGAGTCGAAAACAACCCTAATTTGATTAGGTTTCCGTGGGTGATACACTCCAAATGAAGGCAAGTACCAGCACTCGTCGTTCTTCCCTAAGGAAGGAGCTGGTTCTGCATGGTTGTTGCGGAATATTTTGTCGATAAAGGCAACGATGTGTTCTCTCATCTCAGGCTTACTGTTCATTCATGGTACGTTGAAGAGAGTTAAATCTAGACAGAGCTTGTTCCCTATTGTTCGGGAGTCTCACCCTGGTAGCTCGGAAGGGTAATGGAGAAACCCAGTGATTGGTTTCGTCTTTAAGGAACTCATTGTCCATTATCTTGATAAATTCTCTGTCCTCTACTGACAAAGCTACTTTATCATCGTCCTTGCTTGTGTGAAAGACTAATCTTCCCAAGTTGTCGGCAAAGGGAGGAATGTCGTCAGGTGGTTGTATGAGGTCTGGAGGCTTCTCTTTCACCTCATAGTGATGAGGGCAAGGCTTAATGCAAGTTGTGCGTCCATCTCCACGCACGTACGTTTTGAAAGAGCGGATTCTTGGTTGATCCAAGCATACATTTCCTATGACCACCCATCCCAAGTCTAGTTTCTGGGCGTATGGTGCATAGTCGGGACCATTACACTGTTGACGCACCTTGTGTACCCTTAGATTGTCTCTGCCAAGCAGGAGTAGAATCTCGGCGTTGTTGTCCATAGGTGGGATAACGTTGGCTAGGTGCCTTAGGTGTGGATGGTGAAATGCAGCTTCCGGGGTAGGAATCTCATCCCTATGGTTGGGTATTTGATCGCATTCGATCAGCGTCGGTAGAGGTATTTCCGTATTTCCACTGACGGAACAAGCGATGAATCCTTGTGCCCTCCTGCCGCTAGTCTCTATGCGACCCGAGCAGGGGTTTAAGATGTAGGGTTCTGATGGTCCCTTTATTCCAAAGGCTTCAAAGAATTTAGGTCCTGCTAGGGAGCGGTTGCTTTGGTCGTCAATGATGGCATACATTTTTACTGCCTTTTCTGGTAGCCCCTCCGGGTAGACCTTGATTAGGCATATGCGGGCACAACATTTCTCACTCTGGCCCTCCCCACATACGTCCAAGCATGAGCAGGAAACAGCAGTGGCTGTGTTAGCGTGGTTCTGGGGCTCTCCGCCATGACTTTGAGCAGGACTGGTGGTGACGACAGCAGGTGAATCCCTTGTGAGTTTAGTTGGGTGCATAGCTGAGGCATGTCTTTCACTATGACACTCCTCACACTTGATAATGGATTTACAGTCCTTAGCCATGTGCTCCAATGAAGCGCAGCATCTGAAACATACCCCAAGCTCGGTGAGGACTTTCTTGCGCTCCTGTATGGTTTTGGATCTAAATCCTCTGCATTTGTTCAGTGAGTGTGGTTTTTTATGAATGGGACATTCACGATTGAAGGCCTTGTCTCCTGATGAGGTAGTGTACTGTCTACCAGTGGGTACTGCAGATGATGGTAGGTTAGTCTTTCTAACATTCACGCTGCTCTTAAAGTCTCTGTGTTTATGTACAATACTTTCATACCTTGATGATGGTGTCACTGAGGCTGTAGTATTGAACTCCAGGAAGTCAAGGCTGGGGTCATTCCTCATCTGGGACTGTTCATCGATGAATCTACACAAATGAATAAATGAGGGAAAAGTGACGTCATGCACTCTTTTGTACCTTGAGACTGATGCCGCCCACTTCTCTAGCAGGCTGTATGGTAACTTCACGACGATTGGGTTCACCCCATGGGCTGTATCCAGGTAGCACAGCCCGGACAGACGAGGGTCTCTTTTGGCGAGCTCCAGTTCCATGAGCAAATCACTTAAATCCTGAAGCTTGTGGACATCCTTGAGACTGATCTTGGGGACGTTCTGCAGTCTCCTGAATAGTGCCTTCTCTATTGCTTCTGCACTGCCAAAGGTGCGTTCGAGTCTCTGCCAGGCTGCAGCGAGACCTGCTTCTGCTTGTCCCACATAGACAGTTCTAAGGCTCTTGATGCGATTTGTGGAGCCTGGGCCCAGCCATTTGATCAAGAGGTCGAGCTCCTGCTCTGCGGTTAGGTTGAGGTTGGCGATGGCAGCTTTGAAGGTTGCCTTCCAGGCTCTGTAGCTCTCCGCACGGTCATCAAATTTTGAGAGACTGGTGTTAATTAGCTCTCTGCTCACCATAAACCTGGCAAACTCAGACATATCTGATTTCTCACTGCTTGTTGCCATGACAACTTGTGATGCCCCTGGGGCGTATAGGTTGCGTGGCGTGAAAGGGTGAGATGCTTCCGGGTAGAATGATGTTGCTGCAGGGTTGAGCTGTGGTCTAGCCTCTGTAGATTCTGATGACTGCTGCTTGAGCTGTGGAGGTAGGCCAGGAAACACCTGGTAGCCATCTTGCTGTAATAACTGTCCTTGAGAGGGTGCGTCTGGGCGACTGTTATTGGATTGCTCGGGTGCTGTGGGTATCGCTGGCACTGCAGGTAGAGCTGACTTGGAGGTTTCAGTGTTGTTGGCTTGGACAGTACTGCATACTGGGGGTGGTGCAGATAACTGTTTCAGTACATAGTCGCTGGTGCGATCAACTGGATCGTCTATCTCCTCTGGTGGCAAGCAGACTGAATCAAAGCCTTGGCTCAATGCTTGCTCAAGTAGTCTTACCTTTGCTAATGCAATTTCCTCTTCCCTCTCTGATTCAAGGATCTTTATTCGAGCCTCTGCTTCTGCCCTCTTGGCTTCTGCCTCCGCTTCTGCCCTCTTGGCTTCCGCTTCTGCCCTCTTGGCCACCGCCTCTGCTTCTGCCCTCTTGGCTACTGCCTCCGCTTCAGCCATCTTGGCCGCCGTCTGTGCTTCTGCCCTCGCAAGGACTTCTTTTTCGGTGAAGGAACGCCTCACTTTGGATTGCTCTGCATTTATGCGGGCCTCTAGTAATCTGTCGCTCAGGGCGGAGCTTCTAGAGCATGATGATCTGTAGGACCGTAAGGAATGTTTGGACGAATGCGATCTGTGTGATCTAGTTTCTTGCAAATGAGAGATGCGGAGTTCCACTTTATCTTTAGCGTCCAGCACCATGGCGTCTCTTTGTCTGTCTATTGATTCTGCCTTGCACGATTCTGACGGGGCTTCTTCAATATTAGAGTCTTTTAGAAAGGTTATATACCTTGTGGACAGTCTCTTGTATCTTTCATGGGCTGCGTTCAGCCGCCCGAAGGCGACTTGTAAACTGGTGGCATCGCCTGAGGAGGACTTAAGTCCTGATATGAGGGAGGAAACTCGTTCCCATAGCTCTTCCAGGTTGTCACATAGCTCATCTTTCATGGTGTGATAGTTTTCTGTGATCTTTATAGTTGGTTTGAGAGAGCGCCTTGGTCGCGTGACTTGGTCTGCTGGAAGTGTGGGTTCTACCTCCAGCTCTTCATAATGATCAGCATCAGGTTGCATTTGCTTTATTTCATCACTGGGGAACTGTACGAGGTCCTTTTCGGCCATTTTGATTTAAGGTGCGCTGTCTCTTTAAGAAAATGAACTTTTGAATTGGGGGTTGAAAATTGCTGTGCGGCTCAGATGAGGCACCCCGATGAGTTTCCCAAGGTGTCCTGAGTGAATTGCGGGGTTTTGGTTTGAGGGAGGCCCCGCGTGCGTGAACAGTTCTTATATCATGCGAGCAAGGGTTAATATAGGATGTAGAAAGTGGCTTGGCGAGTAGTGGAGGACTTCCAGGCGAGAGTATATCTACTGCGGACACGCCGTGCTTCCCCTTAGGCTTATGGGACATGCACTGTTGCTGGGCAGATTTGCTGCGAGTGGGCCTGTTGCAGGGGAGGTTCCTGAGTGTGGCACTGGGCTCTGAGGGAACCTGTAGCCGGGCATTGGACATTCAGACGGATATTGACTGGAGTATAAGGCTTTAAGGCAGTTTTTGACTGTTGTGTCCCCACATGAAGGCGAATGAAGGTGTAACTGATAATGACTTTGTGACTGGCCTACCTTCGTATCCAAGCAGTGGAGCAGACCGGACCGGCAGATGCTCAGGTTAGATGGATCCAGACGTAGACATGAGGATGCAATCAAACGTGGGTTTATTTGATCCAGAGCAGTGACATACGGTGATGACATACAGGAATGCAGTAGATGATGTGATGTGGATGTCTTTCCTGAGGCTAACTGCTGAGGCAACTGCTGGTCAAAGACTGATGCCTTCACAAGCCGAGGTGTGTGTCTCCAGTCACAAAGGATGCAGCACTGAAAAAGGCTACAGGAAGTGACCAGGCCCAAGGCTGCTAAAACCACGCCCAGAGATAAAACTTTATAGACAACGAACGAGGCGTGCAGCATACAAATTCCGGCCAGCAGATGGCAGTAGAGAACAATGGATAGAAACAACATAGGTAAAACAAGAAATAATACAGTGCGGAAATTCAATTTGACAAGAACAGCACACTCATCCCATAAAATAAATCCATCTAAATACAACTAATACGTGCACAAATTAGCAACACAACATACTGTAGATAATTACAGTGTCCACGACACAGTATGGAAAATTCTAATACAATGGTTATCTGCTCTAACAGTCCTCACTGAGGCACACTTTTTAATATTTTATAGATTTTTGGGGGAGAAAATAAATTCTAGTCTACATTATAAATGCCATTTGCTGAAGTGAGACAACCCCTTTAATCTATATAAAACTAACATATGGTCACCCACAAAACAAGTAAAAAGGTACAAAGTACCTACAATTAGTCCAATAAATTCTGATAGAGACAAGATTAATTTCCCTAAGACCTCTTTCACACGAACGCGTGCGCTCTGTTGCCGTATTGCGGACCGCATTTGTGGATCCGCAATACACGGGCGCCGTTCCGTGAGCATTCCGCATCACGGATGCGGGTCCATTTATTTCAATGGGTCCTCAAATCCGGAAATGCGGAACAGAAGCGCGGAATGGAACTCTTACGGAACACTACGGAGTGCTTCCGTGGGGTTTCGTCCCGTACTTCCGTTACGCAAAAAAGATAGAACATGTCCTATCTTTTAGCGAAACGGGCGGATCTCAGACCCATTAAAGTGAATGCCCCACAGTTGGTGTTTGTGCATTGCAAATTGCGGGCCGCAGCACGGCCGTGGGGCGCACACGTTCGTGTGCAAGAGGCCTAAGGCTACTTTCACACTTGCATTGTTTTTTTCCGGTATTGAGATCCGGCAGAGGATCTCAATACTGGAAAAAAACATTTCTGTTTAGTCCCCATGCATTCTGAGTGGAAATAGAGATTCTTTCAGAATGCATCAGGATGTTCCGGCAGTATTCTGTTTTGTGACCGGACACAAAACCGCTGCAAGTTGCAGTTTTGTGTCTGGTCATGAAAATAGAAAAAAATGGATCCAGCACAGAAAACAATGTAAGTCAATGGTGACAGATCAGTTTTTAATGGAGCGTAAAAAAAACCTGGATCTGTCACCCATTGACTTTCAATGTATTTAGTGATGGGTTTGCTTTTTTTCCATTTTGATTTCACACGACAGCATACTAACAGAACGGATACAAAATACAACTGATCCGTTTAATTCCGGTATAGAGACTTTTTGCCGGATCTCAATACCGGAATTAACAAAGCAAGTGTGAAAGTAGCCTAAGTGTAATCCTATGCATATATAGATAAAGCAATACAGTATACAGTATAGGACAATCCATAGATAATTACAAGAGACAGGCGGGGGAAAGGGGAGTTACAAGGCAAATATGACTGCAGAAAAAATTATTACAAAGGGAGTCTGTGAAGCTTCTCATTCATCCAGGTAATGGTATATCAGTAGTAATAATTCAGAGAAACTGGACTTGTATTTTTTCTTGAAGACATTTCACTAGACATCCGACTGGCTTTCTTAAGTAGAATGGCTTGTACAAGAATTCTGAATTAAATACTGGTGACTCATGCTGCAGTCATGGAGGTAAGGTGTCAGTTTTGACTGGGATTGCGTTACGTTGTTCCGTTTTATCGCGCGGGTGCAATGTGTTTTGCACGCGAGTGATAAGAAAACTGAATGTGGTACCCACGGAATGCATAGTACAGAATGCATAGTACAATAGGCCCGGAGGGGTTAAAAAATAAAAATAAAAATTAACTCTCCTTAATCCATTTGTTCGCGCAGCCGGCATCTCTTCTGTCTTCTTCTTTGAGGAATAGGACCTTTGATGACGTCACTGCGCTCATCACATGGTCCATCACATGATCTTTTACCATGGTGATGGATCATGTGACGGACCATGTGATGAGCGCAGTGACGTCATCAAAGGTCCTTTTCCTGTGCACAGCAAAGAAGAAGACAGAAGAGAAGCCGGGCTGCGCGATCAGATGGATTAAGGTGAGTTATATTATTTTTTAACCCCTCCAGCCCTATTGTACTATGCATTCTGTATTAATAATGCTATTATTTTCCCTTATAACCATGTTTTAAGGGAAAATAATAATGATCGGGTCCCCATCCCAATCATCTCCTAGCAACCGTGCGTGAAAATCGCACCGCATCCGCACTTGCTTGCGGATGCTTGCGATTTTCACGCAGTCCCATTCACGTGAAAAACGCAGAATATAGAACATGCTGCGATTTTCACGCAATGCACAAGTGATGTGTGAAAATCACCGCTCATGTGAACAGCCCCATAGAAATGAATGGGTCCAGATTCAGTGCGGGTGCAATGCGTTCACGTCACGCATCGCACCCGCAAGGAAATCTCGCTCGTGTGAAAGGGAGTCCACATATATTGTATACAGGGGGGTCAGGGTAAACCAAAAGCATTAAAAGTGTCCCGGAGTCCCAAACTTCATGAAACAAGTTCACTGTGTTGTGAAGTGATGCTGTTAAATTCTCTAATGAGCGCAATTCTTTCCGTCTGGCAGTACATTTTAAATAGGAAGGAGGGGCAGTTTTTCTCCAAGGCCTAACAATAAGGCCCCTTGAACGCATAGCACCCGCACTGAATCCTGACCCATTCATTTCAATAGGTCTGTGCTTTTTCATGCATCAGTTCTGCGTTGCGTGAAAAACGCTGCATGTTCTATATTATGCGTTTTTCACGCAGCCCTGGCCCCATAGAAGTGAATGAGGCTTCAGTGAAAATCGCATTGCATCCGCAAGCAAGTGCGGATGCAATGTGTTTTCCACTGATGGTTGCTAAGAGATGTTGTTTTTAAGCCTTCAGTTTTTATCACGCGCGTGAAAAAAGCTTCAAAGCGCATTGCACTCGCGCGGAAAAAACTGAACAACTGAACACAATCGCAGACAAAACTGACTGAACTTGCTTGCAAAATGGTGTGAGCTCCACTGAACGCATCCTGAACGCATCCATAGCCAATCCGTCACGCTCGTGTGAAAGGGGCCTAAGTATTTTTGCTGCTGTACAGATCTAGAGAAACAACCTGGAGAACCATTTACCTAGGAACATAGGTGGGAAATTCAGCAGGTAAAGTAGAGGTTCTAATAGATAGTCACCAAAAATAAGTCTCCAGCTAGTGCCCGAACCTCATTGCAGAGGGGGACTACAAGAGAACATTCCCAAAATATATGAAAGAGGGTTTCAGTTGATCATAGGCATCACTAACAGGTATAGAGAGGTTAAGAGGGTGTAGAATGGCTGGAATATGGTACCAATGCATCAGCAATTTCTATCCAGTTTCCTTGTAGGTTGTACAAATAGAAGATTTAGCTGCCATACTCCAAACAATTTGCCTTGTAGCAGGAGGTATCAATCTCCTCAGGGTATCTGTCCATTTATCCATCTACCCGTGATTAGGCGTCTGACCAGCCGGGGCACCCCTTTACAAGCAAGTAAGGGCTCATGTACACGAGCGTAAGGGCTCTGTGCCCACAATGCTGACCACAAATAGTGGTCCGCAAAGCATTGGCACCGGCTGGCAGTGCTGTGGATGCAGACCAATTGACTTGATCTGCAAGATATGGAAAAAGATAGGACATGTCTTATCTTTTTCAGAGTGGAGGCACGGACCTGAAAGCCCATGGAAGCGCTTCATAGTGTTTCTGCGGGCTTCCGATCCGTGCCTTCCGCTCCGCAATAGATAAGACATGTTCTATCTTTGGTCATATCTGGCAGATCGTGGACTCCTTCAAGTCAATTGGTTCGCATCCGCAGCACGGAGTGCACATGGCCAGTGCCAGTATACTGTGGACCACCCATTTGCACTCCGCAATACGGGCATGGAACCCTTACGGTCGTGTGCATGAGCCCTAACCGTGAGTAGAGGAATAGGAAGGAATTTATCACTCATTGCACTCCAGAATTCTGTCTTCAAAAAGTTGCACTGCAGGGCTTTGCGACTTTTTGGGTTTACTTGCGCAAAAATGTTGTGACTTTTTGCATTTTGGTACACCTCTCACCCTAGTTTTGAAAAGTGGATGGGAAATTGTGTGTGGTTAGCTATATTAATTAGTGTAAAAGTCTCAATAAATGTCACAAACTCTCTCCAGTGACATAAAAAACCGGAGTAGCATTTCTAAAAGTGTTAGGTTTAAGGCTACTTTCACACTGGTGTTCGGGGCTCCGCTTGTGAGTTCCGTTTGAAGGCTCTCACAAGCGGCCCCGAACGGATCCGTACAGCCCCAATGCATTCTGAGTGGATGCGGATCTGCTCAGAATGCATCAGTCTGGCACCGTTTGGCCTCCGTTCCTGCAGCAAATGTAACAATGTGTGACATTTGATAAACCTGCCACTAAGTACACCAACTAAAGAAAAACTGACTTCAAATATTACCCTCATGTCCAGCTGTTTACAAGATGATGAACTAATATTTGATAGTTGTACCTGCAAACCTCACATAGGAGTGATGGATATATCAGCATAACCTCATACTGTTCTTATAAGATTAATGACATACATGATTTGTGAATGGTCTATGGCTGTTACATAATCAGTATTTTCCATTGACTGTACTGTATACTGTATAATCTAAGTGGTGCACTTTACAATAATACATACATCACGAGTAGGAATGAGCTAACTTGTGTTTCAAGTTTGGCGTACAAAGTTCGGGTTATCTAAGAATTCTGTTATGGATTCCGCTATCACGGACCATTATGGTCTGCGGTAGCCATAACAGAATTCTTAGATAACCCGAACCTTGTACGTCGAACTTGAAACACATGTTCGCTCATCCCAAATCACGAGGGCACGGCAGGTGCCTTACTATTAACTACTTCAGGTCGTGGATCTGATTTCAAATTCAGAATTTTTCGGACATATTTTTGTTAGATTTACCCAGCAGAGGAAATATTTCTATGGTTTTATTGAAATATTTTATTATACTGTATTTTACTGTTTACATTATATTGCTATTTGATGCACTTTATCAGCTGTCGACATATCAGTTGTATGTTAATGTATGTTATTGGATGAGTTTTAAGGAGCACATTTTTATGAGGAATAGTATTGTCTTCCTGTAGTGAAGGTTTGAAACCGCGCTGCTTATGATTTAGTCATCCGATGCACAAGTGAATGAAACAGGGTATTAGCCTTCGTCCTCCTCTCTCAAAGGGTTCGATCCTCCTCAGACCGCCTCCTCTACAGGATTAAATGACCGGCATATAGTGAAGTACCCTCTTAGTTGTTAATATAAAAAGGTTTTATTCTACTCACAGACAAGGGTAGATAGCAGGCATATCACAATGATAAAATCAAACAACGTTCCTGTGAATGTGTTATAGTAAGTAACAAGTTTGGACATATGTGAGCTTATTAAAGGGGTTTTCCGGGTGTTTGATATTGATGACCTATTCTCAGGACAGGTAATCAATTTCCGATCGGCAGGGGACCGACACCCGGCACCCCCGCCAATCAGCCGTTTGAGGAGACCTCCTCACAGCTTATTATGCAAAGCACTGTTCATTGGATAGTGGCTGTCCTTTGTATTGCACTTCAACCCTATTCATTGAAATGGGACTGAGCTGCACCTAGGCCATGTAACTGGAACGCCACAGTCTCTTGAAACAGCTGGAGAGGTGGCCACACATTAGCAGTTCTCTCCATTCACTTCTATATTGTCACGGGGTTCCAAAGGTGCACTCGGTCCCCCATTGCCCGCAGAACTGTTGCTTAGCTTTTGGAATGAGGTTCTGTGTTTGACCTCATTCCCAGGGCGGCTTTATCGCGGAGCTTCCATGCTTTTCAACCCACTGAGACGCCGCCTGAATCCATCCTACCAGCAAACATCTTCTTAGCGGCTCTAACCCAGGATATCTCGGCTCGCATTAAGGCTGAACAACATCTGGCACCGGCATCCACCCCAACAGATAAGTTGTTTGTTCCCGTACAATTTCGTCTCCAGCTGTTGGGTGAGTGTCAAGATTCTGCCTTTTGTGGACATCCGGGTATTGAGGGCACTAAGGATCTGGTTTCTAGATCTTATTGGTGGCCCACTCTGACCAGGGATGTCAAGTCCTACGTGTCAGCCTGTGAGGTTTGTGCCAGGTCTAAGACACCTAGGACTCGCCCTGCTGGTAACCTACGACCCCTACACATTCCCAGTAGACCCTGGTCCCATATCTCGATGGACTTTATAACTGACCTACCGCTGGCGGAGGGTAAGACTGTGGTTTGGGTAGTGGTCGATAGGTTTAGCAAGATGGTTCATTTCATTCCCCTGTCTAAACTTCGGAATGCTAAAACCCTGGCGTCTATTTTTGTGAGAGAGATTTTGTTCGTTTACATGGCATCCCGGAAAATATTGTTTCGGACAGGGGTGTGCAGTTTGTGTCCAAATTCTGGAGGGCCTTCTGTCAAAGATGTAAAATTTCGTTGTCTTTTTCTTCCGCCTACCATCCTGAGAGTAATGGGCAGACTGAACGCCTTAATCAGTCTGTGGAACAATTCCTGAGGTTGTATGTTGCTGATGACCAGCAATTATGGGTCAAATTCCTTCCGTTGGCTGAATTTGCTCTGAATAACTGTGTCAATTCTTCTGCTGGGGTCTCCCCTTTCTTTTGTAACCATGGTTTTCATCCCCGTTTTCATTCTGGGTCGTCCGTCTCCTCCTCTAACCCTGAAGCTGATAAACTCTCCTCCGAACTGTGCACAGTTTGGGCCCGGGTTCAATCGAACCTAGAAAAGGCTCAATGTTCTCAAAAACTCAAGGCCGATAGGAGACGTTCAAGGGGGGTAAACTTTCAGGTTGGGGATAAAGTATGGTTGTCCTCCAAGAATCTATCTCTCAAGGTAACTTCTAAAAAATTTGCTCCTCGTTTTATTGGACCATATAAGATCACGGAAGTGATTAACCCGGTATCTTTTAGGTTGGAGCTGCCTGAGTCATTCCACATTCATAATGTGTTCCATAAATCTCTGCTTAAAAAATATTTTGAACCGGTAGTACCATCAAAAGCCTCGCCTCCGCCAGTTCTTGTTAATGATGCTGTCGAGTATGTGGTGTCTAAAATAGTGGATGTCAGGAAGGTGCGTAATTCCTTGCAGTACCTGATTCACTGGAAGGGGTATGGACCTGAAGAGAGATCTTGGGTACCTGCCAGGGAGGTTCATGCTCCTAGACTTGTTCGTAAATTTCATTTAGAACACCCTGAAAAGCCATCGCCTGAAGTCTTGGGTCCGGTGGCCCCTCGTAAAAGGGGGGGTACTGTCACGGGGTTCCGAAGGCTCCCTGCTCCTAGTCTGCCTTGAGCGCCGAGCTGATCACTCGGTGCTCGACTGGTTGGTCTGTCGGTCATGTCACGCTGGCCACGTCACATGACCCTCACTCCCCACTATAAATACAGGCAGCCTGCTGGCTACAGGTTGCCTGTTAATTTCTAGGTTCCTGGCTATTTGTTGGACTACTGAATATTTACCTGATCCTGTTCCCTGACGATCCTCTGCCTGCTCCTCCTGTACTGCGCATACATCCTGGTATTGTGACCTCGGCTCCCACCTGACTACTCTCTTTGGACTCCTCTTGTACTTCGCTACTCTCCTTGTATTTGACCCCGGCTTCTCCTGACCATTCTTTGCTTAATCCGTTGTACTGCGTAGCTCTCTTGGTTCTGACCGGTCCCGTATTTTGTCTTGTCTGTCTTCCCTGCACATATCCTAAGTTAGGGACTGCCGTCCAGTTGTCCCCTGTCATCAGGACTCGTGAGTAGGGATGAGCGAACCCGAACTGTATAGTTCGGGTTCGTACCGAATTTTGGGGTGTCCGTGACACGGACCCGAACCCGAACATTTTCGTAAAAGTTCGGGTTCGGTGTTCGGCGCTTTCTTGGCGCTTTTTGAAAGGCTGCAAAGCAGCCAATCAACAAGCGTCATACTACTTGCCCCAAGAGGCCATCACAGCCTTGCCTACTATTGGCATGGCTGTGATTGGCCAGTGCACCATGTGACCCAGCCTCTATTTAAGCTGGAGTCACGTAGCGCCGCACGTCACTCTGCTATGATCAGTATAGGGAGAGGTTGCAGCTGCGACGTTAGGGCGAGATTAGGCAGATTAACTCCTCCAAAAGACTTCATTCTGTGATCGATCTGCAGCTGTGGATCATTGAAGTGCTATTATTGACTTGCTCACTTTTTTGAGGCTGCCCAGAGCGTTTTTAGATCACTTTTTTTCTGGGGTGATCGGCGGCCATTTTGTGACTTGTGGTGCGCCAGCACGAGCTATCACCAAGTGTATATAACCATCGATAGAGTGGTTATTTTGTGCTATATCCTACATCAGCTGCAGGCTGAGCCTGTGTCACCGAAGTGCATTTAACCATCAACAGTCTGGTTATTTTTTGGCCATATACTACATCAGCTGCAGGCTGAGCCTGTTTCACCCAAGTGCATTTAACCATCAACAGTCTGATTATTTTTTGGCCATATACTACATCAGCTGCAGGCTGAGCCTGTGTCACCGAAGTGCATTTAACCATCAACAGTCTGGTTATTTTTTGGCCATATATTACATCAGGGGCAAGTTGAGCCTGTCACCCAGCGCCTAAAAAATAGACCTGACATTTCTATTCAACCAAATCTGCACAGTTTTAGCTGGTCAAGTTATTTGTAGTGACCGTCAAAGCAGGCTTTTTGTTCTGGGTTGAAAAAGCATTCCCAAATTTGCCATTCTGAAAATAACTAGTTTGTGGTATTTCAGGCCTACTTGAAATCTATCCCAAAAAGAAAATCTTCCATTAAAGTTATTGATAGTATCATTCAGAAAAACCTAAGACACACGCTAGCGTGCTGATAGAAGTGTCATTCTGTGATTAAAGCTATAACTGTCACACAGCGCAAAAAAAAACAGGTCTCACATCTCTATTCAACCAAATCTGCACAGTTTTAGCTGGTCAAGTTATTTGTAGTGACCGTCAAAGCAGACTTTTTGTTCTGGGTTGAAAAAGCATTCCAAAATTTGCCATTCTGAAAATAACTAGTTTGTGGTATTTCAGGCCTACTTGAAATCTATCCCAAAAAGAAAATCTTCCATTAAAGTTATTGATAGTATCATTCAGAAAAACCTAAGACACACGCTAGCGTGCTGATAGAAGTGTCATTCTGTGATTAAAGCTATAACTGTCACACAGCGCAAAAAAAAACAGGTCTCACATCTCTATTCAACCAAATCTGCACAGTTTTAGCTGGTCAAGTTATTTGTAGTGACCGTTAAAGCAGACTTTTTGTTCTGGGTTGAAAAAGCATTCCCAAATTTGCCATTCTGAAAATAACTAGTTTGTGGTATTTCAGGCCTACTTGAAATCTATCCCAAAAAGAAAATCTTCCATTAAAGTTATTGATAGTATCATTCAGAAAAACCTAAGACACACGCTAGCGTGCTGATAGAAGTGTCATTCTGTGATTAAAGCTATAACTGTCACACAGCGCAAAAAAAAACAGGTCTCACATCTCTATTCAACCAAATCTGCACAGTTTTAGCTGGTCAAGTTATTTGTAGTGACCGTCAAAGCAGACTTTTTGTTCTGGGTTGAAAAAGCATTCCCAAATTTGCCATTCTGAAAATAACTAGTTTGTGGTATTTCAGGCCTACTTGAAATCTATCCCAAAAAGAAAATCTTCCATTAAAGTTATTGATAGTATCATTCAGAAAAACCTAAGACACACGCTAGCATGCTGATAGAAGTGTCATTCTGTGATTAAAGCTATAACTGTCACACAGCGCAAAAAAAAACAGGTCTCACATCTCTATTCAACCAAATCTGCACAGTTTTAGCTGGTCAAGTTATTTGTAGTGACCGTCAAAGCAGACTTTTTATTCTGGGTTGAAAAAGCATTCCTAAATTTGCCATTCTGAAAATAACTAGTTTGTGGCATTTCAGGCCTACTTGAAATCTATCCCAAAAAGAAAATCTTCCATTAAAGTTATTGATAGTATCATTCAGAAAAACCTAAGACACACGCTAGCGTGCTGATAGAAGTGCCATTCTGTGATTAAAGCTATAACTGTCACACAGCGCAAAAAAAAACGGGTCTCACATCTCTATTCAACCAAATCTGCACAGTTTTAGCTGGTCAAGTTATTTGTAGTGACCGTCAAAGCAGACTTTTTGTTCTGGGTTGAAAAAGCATTCCCAAATTTGCCATTCTGAAAATAACTACTTTGTGGTATTTCAGGCCTACTTAAAATCTATCCCAAAAAGAAAATCTTCCATTAAAGTTATTGATAGTATCATTCAGAAAAACCTAAGACACACGCTAGCGTGCTGATAGAAGTGTCATTCTGTGATTAAAGCTATAACTGTCACACAGCGCAAAAAAAAACAGGTCTCACATCTCTATTTAACC
Source organism: Bufo bufo (assembly GCF_905171765.1). Lineage (NCBI taxonomy): Eukaryota > Metazoa > Chordata > Amphibia > Anura > Bufonidae > Bufo > Bufo bufo. The sequence goes on along the minus strand of NC_053392.1, from coordinate 162,375,155 downwards.
AAATCTGCACAGTTTTAGCTGGTCAAGTTATTTGTAGTGACCGTCAAAGCAGACTTTTTGTTCTGGGTTGAAAAAGCATTCCCAAATTTGCCATTCTGAAAATAACTAGTTTGTGGTATTTCAGGCCTACTTGAAATCTATCCCAAAAAGAAAATCTTCCATTAAAGTTATTGATAGTATCATTCAGAAAAACCTAAGACACACGCTAGCGTGCTGATAGAAGTGTCATTCTGTGATTAAACCTATAACTGTCACACAGCGCAAAAAAAAACAGGTCTCACATCTCTATTCAACCAAATCTGCACAGTTTTAGCTGGTCAAGTTATTTGTAGTGACCGTCAAAGCAGACTTTTTGTTCTGGGTTGAAAAAGCATTCCCAAATTTTCCATTCTGAAAATAACTAGTTTGTGGTATTTCAGGCCTACTTGAAATCTATCCCAAAAAGAAAATCTTCCATTAAAGTTATTGATAGTATCATTCAGAAAAACCTAAGACACACGCTAGCGTGCTGATAGAAGTGTCATTCTGTGATTAAAGCTATAACTGTCACACAGCGCAAAAAAAAACAGGTCTCACATCTCTATTCAACCAAATCTGCACAGTTTTAGCTGGTCAAGTTATTTGTAGTGACCGTCAAAGCAGACTTTTTGTTCTGGGTTGAAAAAGCATTCCCAAATTTGCCATTCTGAAAATAACTAGTTTGTGGTATTTCAGGCCTACTTGAAATCTATCCCAAAAAGAAAATCTTCCATTAAAGTTATTGATAGTATCATTCAGAAAAACCTAAGACACACGCTAGCGTGCTGATAGAAGTGTCATTCTGTGATTAAAGCTATAACTGTCACACAGCGCAAAAAAAAACAGGTCTCACATCTCTATTCAACCAAATCTGCACAGTTTTAGCTGGTCAAGTTATTTGTAGTGACCGTCAAAGCAGACTTTTTGTTCTGGGTTGAAAAAGCATTCCCAAATTTGCCATTCTGAAAATAACTAGTTTGTGGTATTTCAGGCCTACTTGAAATCTATCACAAAAAGAAAATCTTCCATTAAAGTTATTGATAGTATCATTCAGAAAAACCTAAGACACACGCTAGTGTGCTGATAGAAGTGTCATTCTGTGATTAAACCTATAAATGTCACACAGCGCAAAAAAAAACAGGTCTCACATCTCTATTCAACCAAATCTGCACAGTTTTAGCTGGTCAAGTTATTTGTAGTGACCGTCAAAGCAGACTTTTTGTTCTGGGTTGAAAAAGCATTCCCAAATTTGCCATTCTGAAAATAACTAGTTTGTGGTATTTCAGGCCTACTTAAAATCTATCCCAAAAAGAAAATCTTCCATTAAAGTTATTGATAGTATCATTCAGAAAAACCTAAGACACACGCTAGCGTGCTGATAGAAGTGTCATTCTGTGATTAAAGCTATAACTGTCACACAGCGCAAAAAAAAAACAGGTCTCACATCTCTATTCAACCAAATCTGCACAGTTTTAGCTGGTCAAGTTATTTGTAGTGACCGTCAAAGCAGACTTTTTGTTCTGGGTTGAAAAAGCATTCCCAAATTTGCCATTCTGAAAATAACTAGTTTGTAGTATTTCAGGCCTACTTGAAATCTATCCCAAAAAGAAAATCTTCCATTAAAGTTATTGATAGTATCATTCAGAAAAACCTAAGACACACGCTAGCGTGCTGATAGAAGTGTCATTCTGTGATTAAACCTATAACTGTCACACAGCGCAAAAAAAAACAGGTCTCACATCTCTATTCAACCAAATCTGCACAGTTTTAGCTGGTCAAGTTATTTGTAGTGACCGTCAAAGCAGACTTTTTGTTCTGGGTTGAAAAAGCATTCCCAAATTTGCCATTCTGAAAATAACTAGTTTGTGGTATTTCAGGCCTACTTGAAATCTATCCCAAAAAGAAAATCTTCCATTAAAGTTATTGATAGTATCATTCAGAAAAACCTAAGACACACGCTAGCGTGCTGATAGAAGTGTCATTCTGTGATTAAAGCTATAACTGTCACACAGCGCAAAAAAAAACAGGTCTCACATCTCTATTCAACCAAATCTGCACAGTTTTAGCTGGTCAAGTTATTTGTAGTGACCGTCAAAGCAGACTTTTTGTTCTGGGTTGAAAAAGCATTCCCAAATTTGCCATTCTGAAAATAACTAGTTTGTGGTATTTCAGGCCTACTTGAAATCTATCCCAAAAAGAAAATCTTCCATTAAAGTTATTGATAGTATCATTCAGAAAAACCTAAGACACACGCTAGCGTGCTGATAGAAGTGTCATTCTGTGATTAAAGCTATAACTGTCACACAGCGCAAAAAAAAAACAGGTCTCACATCTCTATTCAACCAAATCTGCACAGTTTTAGCTGGTCAAGTTATTTGTAGTGACCGTCAAAGCAGACTTTTTGTTCTGGGTTGAAAAAGCATTCCCAAATTTGCCATTCTCAAAATTGTGGTGAACGGGAACAATGAGGAAAACATCTAATAAGGGACGCGGACGTGGACATGGTCGTGGTGGTGTTAGTGGACCCTCTGGTGCTGGGAGAGGACGTGGCCGTTCTGCCACAGCCACACGTCCTAGTGAACCAACTACCTCAGGTCCCAGTAGCCGCCAGAATTTACAGGGATATTTGGTGGGGCCCAATGCCGTTCTAAGGATGGTAAGGCCTGAGCAGGTACAGGCATTAGTCAATTGGGTGGCCGACAGTGCATCCAGCACGTTCATATTATCTCCCACCCAGTCTTCTGCAGAAAGCGCACAGATGGCGCATGAAAACCAAGCCCATCAGTCTGTCACATCACCCCCATGCATATCAGGGAAACTGTCTGAGCCTCAAGTTATGCAGCAGTCTCTTATGCTGTTTGAAGACTCTGCTGCCAGGGTTTTCCAAGGGCATCCACCTAGCCCTTCACCAGGGGTGGAAGAGATAGAATGCACTAACGCACAACCACTTATGTTTCCTGATGATGAGGACATGGGAATACCACCTCAGCACGTCTCTGATGATGACGAAACACAGGTGCCAACTGCTGCGTCTTTCTGCAGTGTGCAGACTGAACAGGAGGTCAGGGGTCAAGACTGGGTGGAAGACGATGCAGGGGACGATGAGGTCCTAGACCCCACATGGAATGAAGGTCGTGCCACTGACTTTCAGAGTTCGGAGGAAGAGGCAGTGGTGAGACCGAGCCAACAGCGTAGCAAAAGAGGGAGCAGTGGGCAAAATCAGAACACCCGCCACCAAGAGACTCCGCCTGCTACTGACCGCCGCCATCTGGGACCGAGCACCCCAAAGGCAGCTTCAAGGAGTTCCCTGGCATGGCACTTCTTCAAACAATGTGCTGACGACAAGACCCGAGTGGTTTGCACGCTGTGCCATCAGAGCCTGAAGCGAGGCATTAACGTTTTGAACCGTAGCACAACCTGCATGACCAGGCACCTGCATGCAAAGCATGAACTGCAGTGGAGTAAACACCTTAAAAACAAGGAAGTCACTCAGGCTCCCCCTGCTACCTCTTCTGCTGCTGCCGCCTCGGCCTCTTCTGCTGCTGCCGCCGCCTCGGCCTCTTCTGCTGCTGCTGCCGCCGCCTCGGCCTCTTCCTCTGCCTCTGGAGGAACGTTGGCACCTGCCGCCCAGCAAACATGGGATGTACCACCAACACCACCACCTGCGTCACCAAGCATCTCAACCATGTCACACGGCAGCGTTCAGCTCTCCATCTCACAAACATTTGAGAGAAAGCGTAAATTCCCACCTAGCCACCCTCGATCCCTGGCCCTGAATGCCAGCATTTCTAAACTACTGGCCTATGAAATGCTGTCATTTAGGCTGGTGGACACACACAGCTTCAAACAGCTCATGTCACTTGCTGTCCCACAGTATGTTGTTCCCAGCCGCCACTACTTCTCTAAGAGAGCCGTGCCTTCCCTGCACAAACAAGTGTCCGATAAAATCAAGTGTGCACTGCGCAACACCATCTGTGGCAAGGTCCACCTAACCACAGATACGTGGACTAGTAAGCACGGCCAGGGACACTATATCTCCCTAACTGCACACTGGGTAAATGTAGTGGCGGCTGGGCCCCAGGCGGAGAGCTATTTGGCGCACGTCCTTCCGCCGCCAAGGATCGCAGGGCAACATTCTTTGCCTCCTGTCTCCTCCTCCTCCTACTCAGCTTCCTCCTCCTCTTCTTCCACCTGCTCATCCAGTCAGCCACACACCTTCACCACCAACTTCAGCACAGCACGGGGTAAACGTCAGCAGACCATTCTGAAACTCATATGTTTGGGGGACAGGCCCCACACCGCACAGGAGTTGTGGCGGGGTATAGAACAACAGACCGACGAGTGGTTGCTGCCGGTGAGCCTCAAGCCCGGCCTGGTGGTGTGCGATAATGGGCGAAATCTCGTTGCAGCTCTGGGACTAGCCGGTTTGACGCACATCCCTTGCCTGGCGCATGTGCTGAATTTGGTGGTGCAGAAGTTCATTCGCAACTACCCCGACATGTCAGAGCTGCTGCATAAAGTGCGGGCCGTCTGTTTGCGCTTCCGGCGTTCACACCCTGCCGCTGCTCGCCTGTCTGCACTACAGCGTAACTTCGGCCTTCCCGCTCACCGCCTCATATGCGACGTGCCCACCAGGTGGAACTCCACCTTGCATATGCTGGACAGACTGTGCGAGCAGCAGCAGGCCATAGTGGAGTTTCAGCTGCAGCACGCACGGGTCAGTCGCACTGCGGATCAGACCCACTTCACCACAAATGACTGGGCCTCCATGCGAGACCTGTGTGCCCTGTTGCGCTGTTTCGAGTACTCCACCAACATGGCCAGTGGCGATGACGCCGTTATCAGCGTTACAATACCACTTCTATGTCTCCTTGAGAAAACACTTAGGGCGATGATGGAAGAGGAGGTGGCCCAGGAGGAAGAGGAGGAAGAGGGGTCATTTTTAGCACTTTCAGGCCAGTCTCTTCAAAGTGACTCAAAAGGGAGGTTTTTTGCAACACCAGAGGCCAGGTACAAATGTGGCCAGACAGGGCCCACTACTGGAGGACGAGGAGGACGAGGATGAGGAGGAGGTGGAGGAGGATGAGGATGAAGCATGTTCACAGCGGGGTGGCACCCAAAGCAGCTCGGGCCCATCACTGGTGCGTGGCTGGGGGGAAACACAGGACGATGACGATACGCCTCCCACAGAGGACAGCTTGTCCTTACCTCTGGGCAGCCTGGCACACATGAGCGACTACATGCTGCAGTGCCTGCGCAACGACAGCAGAGTTGCCCACATTTTAACGTGTGCAGACTACTGGGTTGCCACCCTGCTGGATCCCCGGTACAAAGACAATGTGCCCACCTTACTTCCTACACTGGAGCGTGATAGGAAGATGCGCGAGTACAAGCGCACGTTGGTAGACGCGCTACTGAGAGCATTCCCAAATGTCACAGGGGAACCAGTGGAAGCCCAAGGCGAAGGCAGAGGAGGAGCAAGAGGTCGCCAACGCAGCTGTGTCACGGCCAGCTCCTCTGAGGGCAGGGTTAGCATGGCAGAGATGTGGAAAAGTTTTGTCACCACGCCACAGCTAACTGCACCACCTCCTGATACGGAACGTGTTAGCAGGAGGCAACATTTCACTAACATGGTGGAACAGTACCTGTGCACACACCTCCACGTACTGACTCATGGTTCGGCCCCATTCAACTTCTGGGTCTCCAAATTGTCCACGTGGCCAGAGCTAGCCTTTTATGCCTTGGAGGTGCTGGCCTGCCCGGCGGCCAGCGTTTTGTCTGAACGTGTATTCAGCACGGCAGGGGGCGTCATTACAGACAAACGCAGCCGCCTGTCTACAGCCAATGTGGACAAGCTGACGTTCATAAAAATGAACCAGGCATGGATCCCACAGGACCTGTCCATCCCTTGTGCAGATTAGATATTAACTACCTCCCCTTAACAATATATTATTCTACTCCAGGGCACTTCCTCATTCAATACTATTTTTAATTTCATTTTACCATTATATTGTGGGGCAACCCAAAGTTGAATGAACCTCTCCTCTGTCTGGGTGCCGGGGCCTAAATGTGTGACAGTGGCCTGTTCCAGTGGTGGGTGACGTGAAGCCTGATTCTCTGCTATGACATGAATACAGATTCTGCGCTGACATAAGGCCAGATTCTCTGTTACGGGACCTCTCTCCTCTGCCTGGGTGCCTGGGCCTAAATGTGTGACAGTGGCCTGTTCCAGTGGTGGCTGACGTGAAGCCTGATTCTCTGCTATGACATGAAGACAGATTCTGCGCTGACATAAGGCCAGATTCTCTGTTACGGGACCGCTCTCCTCTGTCTGGGTGCCGGGGCCTAAATGTGTGACAGTGGCCTGTTCCAGTGGTGGGTGACGTGAAGTCTGATTCTCTGCTATGACATGAATACAGATTCTGCGCTGACATAAGGCCAGATTCTCTGTTACGGGACCTCTCTCCTCTGTCTGGGTGCCGGGGCCTAAATGTGTGACAGTGGCCTGTTCCAGTGGTGGGTGACGTGAAGCCTGATTCTCTGCTATGACATGAATACAGATTCTGCGCTGACATAAGGCCAGATTCTCTGTTACGGGACCTCTCTCCTCTGTCTGGGTGCCGGGGCCTAAATGTGTGACAGTGGCCTGTTCCAGTGGTGGGTGACGTGAAGCCTGATTCTCTGCTATGACATTAAGACAGATTCTGTGCTGACATAAGGCCAGATTCTCTGTTACGGGACCTCTCTCCTCTGCCTGGGTGCCTGGGCCTAAATGTGTGACAGTGGCCTGTTCCAGTGGTGGGTGACGTGATGCTTGATTCTCTGCTATGACATGAAGACAGATTCTGTGCTGACATAAGGCCAGATTCTCTGTTACAGGACCTCTCTCCTCTGTCTGGGTGCCGGGGCCTAAATGTGTGACAGTGGCCTGTTCCAGTGGTGGGTGACGTGAAGCTTGATTCTCTGCTATGACATGAAGACAGATTCTGCGCTGACATAAGGCCAGATTCTCTGTTACGGGACCGCTCTCCTCTGTCTGGGTGCCGGGGCCTAAATGTGTGACAGTGGCCTGTTCCAGTGGTGGGTGACGTGAAGCCTGATTCTCTGCTATGACATGAATACAGATTCTGCGCTGACATAAGGCCAGATTCTCTGTTACGGGACCTCTCTCCTCTGCCTAAGTGCCTGGGCCTAAATGTGTGACAGTGGCCTGTTCCAGTGGTGGGTGACGTGAAGCCTGATTCTCTGCTATGACATGAATACAGATTCTGCGCTGACATAAGGCCAGATTCTCTGTTACGGGACCTCTCTCCTCTGCCTGGGTGCCTGGCCTAAATGTGTGACAGTGGCCTGTTCCAGTGGTGGGTGACGTGAAGCCTGATTCTCTGCTATGACATTAAGACAGATTCTGTGCTGACATAAGGCCAGATTCTCTGTTACGGGACCGCTCTCCTCTGTCTGGGTGCCGGGGCCTAAATGTGTGACAGTGGCCTGTTCCAGTGGTGGGTGACGTGAAGCCTGATTCTCTGCTATGACATGAATACAGATTCTGCGCTGACATAAGGCCAGATTCTCTGTTACGGGACCGCTCTCCTCTGTCTGGGTGCCGGGGCCTAAATGTGTGACAGTGGCCTGTTCCAGTGGTGGGTGACGTGAAGCCTGATTCTCTGCTATGACATGAATACAGATTCTGCGCTGACATAAGGCCAGATTCTCTGTTACGGGACCTCTCTCCTCTGCCTGGGTGCCTGGGCCTAAATGTGTGACAGTGGCCTGTTCCAGTGGTGGGTGACGTGATGCCTGATTCTCTGCTATGACATGAAGACAGATTCTGTGCTGACATAAGGCCAGATTCTCTGTTACAGGACCTCTCTCCTCTGTCTGGGCGCCGGGGCCTAAATGTGTGACAGTGGCCTGTTCCAGTGGTGGGTGACGTGAAGCTTGATTCTCTGCTATGACATGAAGACAGATTCTGCGCTGACATAAGGCCAGATTCTCTGTTACGGGACCGCTCTCCTCTGTCTGGGTGCCGGGGCCTAAATGTGTGACAGTGGCCTGTTCCAGTGGTGGGTGACGTGAAGCCTGATTCTCTGCTATGACATGAATACAGATTCTGCGCTGACATAAGGCCAGATTCTCTGTTACGGGACCTCTCTCCTCTGCCTGGGTGCCTGGGCCTAAATGTGTGACAGTGGCCTGTTCCAGTGGTGGGTGACGTGATGCCTGATTCTCTGCTATGACATGAAGACAGATTCTGTGCTGACATAAGGCCAGATTCTCTGTTACAGGACCTCTCTCCTCTGTCTGGGTGCCGGGGCCTAAATGTGTGACAGTGGCCTTTTCCAGTGGTGGGTGACGTGAAGCTTGATTCTCTGCTATGACATGAAGACAGATTCTGCGCTGACATAAGGCCAGATTCTCTGTTACAGGACCTCTCTCCTCTGTCTGGGTGCCGGGGCCTAAATGTGTGACAGTGGCCTGTTCCAGTGGTGGGTGACGTGAAGCCTGATTCTCTGCTATGACATGAAGACTGATTCTGCGCTGACATGAAGCCAGATTCTCTGCTATGGCATGAAGAGACTGATTCTCTGCTGACATGAAGCCAGATTCTTTGCTATGGCATGAAGAGACTGATTCTCTGCTGACGTGAAGCCAGATTCTCTGCTATGGGACCTCTGTCCAATTGATATTGGTTCATTTTTATTTTTTTTATTTTTATTTTAATTCATTTCCCTATCCACATTTGTTTGCATGGGGATTTACCTACATGTTGCTGCCTTTTGCAGCCCTCTAGCTCTTTCCTGGGCTGTTTTACAGCCTTTTTAGTGCCCAAAAGTTCGGGTCCCCATTGACTTCAATGGGGTTCGGGTTCGGGACGAAGTTCGGATCGGGTTCAGATCCCGAACCCGAACATTTCCGGGAAGTTCGGCCGAACTTCTCGAACCCGAACATCCAGGTGTTCGCTCAACTCTACTCGTGAGGCAAGTAGGCAGGGCCAGGGGTGAGGGTGGAGCGCAGTGGTCACTACCCTTCCCCCTGTGTGTGTGTGGACGTGACCGTTACATATATGAGTTTCAAAAATAGTTGAGCATTCTTGGCTAATATTGGAACTCCCATAGAACTGAATGGAGAGAGCCATACGTCCATAACCACCTCTTCATTTCCTGGGTCCTGGACATGGCATATTCTGTGGAAATGCCATGGATGTCCAAATGGACATACTTCTCTGATCAAGAGTTGGGCGCCCGCCGATCTGATATTAATCAGATATTATGATGGTAACCATATTGAATAGGTGCCTTGAGAGATCCTGAGTTAGTTTTAATTTGGTATTTTGATATTTTTCAGTCTATATATCAAAGCAGAGTACTGCAGCGTTCTACAAGTGAACCACTCATTTATCCATTAGCTTTAGGTCTGAATATCATTTTTAAGAGCTCTGGGCTGCCAGGCTTTTTATAACCACAAAAAAAACATGTACATACACATTTTTATGATGTAAGTTAATGGCAGACAAATGTACAGGTAATTGTTAGCACTATATATGTGTGGATCCATTTAATTAAGAAACGATGAAAAAAAACATCCTCTTAATCCCTTAACCCCTTCTACCCTGGGCCAGTTTTCGCCCTCCTGCCCAGGCTATTTTTTGCAAATCTGACATGTGTCACTTTATGTGGTAATAACTTTGGAATACTTTTATTTATCCAAACCATTCTGAGATTGTTTTCTCGTGACACATTGATTCATGATAGTCATAAGTTTGAGTCAATGTATTTCACCTTTATAATGAAAAAATCCCAAATTTACCATAAATTTTGAAACATTTTCTAAATTTCAGTTTCTCTACTCTTGAAACAGAAAGTGACAGCTCATAAAATATTCATTACTTAACATTCCCCATATGTCTACTTTATGTTGGCATCATTTTGTAAATGTCATATTTTTTTTTTAGGACGTTAGAAGGCTTATGCACCTTTCACACGGGCGAGTTTTCCGCGCGGGTGCAACGCGGAAGATGAACGCATTGCACCCGCACTGAATCCGGACCCATTCACTTAATTGGGGCTGTGCAGATGAGCGGTGATTTTCACGCATCACTTGTGCGTTGCGTGAAAATCGCAGTATGTTCTATATTCTGCATTTTTTACGCAACGCAGGCCCAATAAAAATTAATGGGGCTGCGTGAAAATTGCAAGCCTCCGCAAGCAAGTGTGGATGCGGTGCAATTTTCACTCATAGTTGCTAGATGATAGGAATGAGCAACCCCATTAAAGTCCAATCACTGTATTATGGTTATAATGGAAAATAATAGCATTCTTAATACCGAATGCTTACTAAAATGTGCCTTGAGGGGTTAAAAAAAAAATTCAAAAATAAACTCACCTCATCCACTTGATCGCGCAGCCGGCATCGTCTTCTTTCTTCTTCTTTCAGGACCTGCAAAAGGACCTTTGATGAAGTAATCGCGCTCACCCATCAAGGCATATTTTAGTAAGCATTCTGTATTCAGAATGCTATTATTTTCCCTTATAACCATGTTATAAGGGAAAATAATAAAATGAATAGAACACCTAACCCTAACCCGAACTTCAGTGAAGAAGTCCGGGTTCGGGTCTAGGTACCACAGTCAGTTTTTTCTCACGCGGGTGCAAAACGCATTGCACTCGCGCGGAAAAAACTGAACATCGGAACGCAATTGCAGTCAAAACTGACTGCAAATGCGTGCCTACTCGCGCGGGTTTCCTGCAATGCACACGCGACGCATCCGGAGCAAATCCGGGACGCCCATGTGAAAGAGGCCTTAGAATTTTTGAAGCAATTCTTAAAATTTCCAAAACCCACTTTTTAAGGACCAGTTTAGGTCTGAAGTCACTTTGTCGGCTTACATAGTGGAAACCCCCATAAAAGACCCCGTTGTAGAAACTACACCCCTCAAGTTGCTCAAAACTGATTTTACAAACTTTGTTAACCCTTTAGGTGTTCCACAAGAATTAAAGGAAAATGGAGATGAAATTTCTGAATTTTCCATATTAAGAAAGATTTTCCATATTAATAAATTTTTTTCTTTAACACATCTAGGTTTAACAGCCAAACAAAACTTCATATTTATTACCCTGATTCTGTGGTTTACAGAAACACCCACATGTGGTCGTCCCAGAAGCAATTAATAGTGTAACGTGTCACTGTATTTGCTTAGTGGTACTCTTTTGTACATGGACCGTAGTAAACACACATTTCTTACACAACATAATATACATTTACTTTGAACATTGTCGCAGAAAAAGCTTATTTGATCTGCCTGGTCAATACCATGATACTACGTCTTGACCTTCACATAGAGTAGTCTTCATTATTTGAAGACTAGAAGCACGGAGATTAGAAAGACTCTTTTCAGTTGCGCTTGTGAGCGTCATAACTGTTAGCAGGGGCGTAGCTAGAAATGACTGGGCCCCATAGAATTTTTTTTTTATGGGCACCCCCCTTTAAATAATGCAGCTGTGCCTGCCAGGCTTGAGCAGGTATACAGTATGTGTGAATATGGATTAGGGAAGATGCTGAGATCTGGCTGTACCTCACTGTGAGGTACCGCCGGATCTCGGCATCTTCCCTATTCACACATATACCTGCTCAAGCCTGGCAGGCGCAGCTGCATTATTTAATAGTGTGGTGTGGTAATGGTTAATGGCATTTTGGCGAAGAAACAGCCACCTAGGCTACTTTCACACTTGCGGCAGTGTGATCCGGCGGGCAGTTCCATCATCGGAACTGCCCGCCGGATCCGCTGATTTTGATGTGACTGAAAGCATTTGTGAGACGGATCCAGATGCGGATCCGTTTCACAAATGCATTGCAAGAACGGATCCGTCTCTCCGCTTGTCATGCGGATAGACGGATCCGTCTTGTATTTATTTTCACATTTTTACCGGTCTGCGCATGCTCAGGCCGGAAGGACGGATCCGGCACTAATACATTCCTATGGGGAAAAATGCCGGATCCGTCCTTCAGGCAAGTCTTCCGTTTTTTTCGCCGGAGATAAAACCGTAGCATGCTACGGTTTTATCTTTTGCCTGATCAGTCAAAACGACTGAACTGAAGACATCCTGATGCATCCTGAACGGATTGCTCTCCATTCAGAATGCATGGGGATATGCCTGATCAATTCTTTTCCGGTATAGAGCCCCAGTGATGGAACTCTATGCCAGAAAAGAAAAACGCTAGTGTGAAAGTACCCTAATCCTATCTGAGGGGTCTGTAATACAGACCCCTCAGATAGGATTAGGTGGCTGTGTCTTCACCAATGCCATTAACCATTACCACACCACAGTATTAAATAATGGAGCTGCGCCTGCCAGGCTTGAGCAGGTATATGTGTCTGTGAATAGGGATTAGGGAAGATGCTGACTGAGATCCGGCTGTACCTCACACACACACAGATGAAGTAACACCACAGTCTCCACTTGTCCACTACACTACACTAGTCTCCATTTACAGTACTCCTCCACGTCTCCACTGACTGATGCTGCCGCGTGCCGCCTCGGTTGGACACACACCGCAACAGTGACAGACTCAGTCCCACTCCCCAGCCAGCCCTCAGCCACTTGAACTGTTCGGGACCGACACCGATGACCGAACCGTACCTGTACTGCACGTGCCGCCAAGCCAGCCAGCCACCCACCCACACTCACTCACTCCAGCAGCTCACCTCGCAGCTTCCTATCCTTGTACGTGCTGCTCAAGTCTGCAACTCCGCCTCTTCCACTTCCAGCGAACCACCGTCCAGACTGCCTCTCTAGTCTCTACCTCCGGCTACGAGTCCGACCGCCCCCTATCACAGCACCACGCCCGGCCCACTCACCACATGAATTTTATTTTTATTTTTTTAATCCTCAGTCGGCGGCGGACCCCCAGTGGCGTAGTGCCCCATAGCCATTGCTATGGCTGCTATGACGATCCCTACGCCACTGACTGTTAGTACATAGATCCTTGTAAACATGATGGTCTTATTCCAAGCCTGGCCGCAGCTCAGCAAACAGTTGAGGTCATTTATAAAAAGCTGGGATGATGGAGAAAAGTGATGTGGTGCTTGGCAGAGGATAATTGAGGGGTGGATCATGTGATATATTTATAGAGCCGGTCGTTATGGACGCGATGATACCTAAAATGTGTGGTTTTTATTTTCTATTTTTTATTATAAAAGTTTACTTGAAACTAATTTTTTTTATTAAAAACACCTTTTTTGCTTTTTTTTTTAACTTTATTTCTGTCCCACTCTGGGTCTTCAACTCTTGAGGGTCTGATCCCCTCTGCAATGCATTACAATACATCTGTATTGTAATGCATTGCCTGTTAGTGTATTACACTAAGTAATACACTAACAGGTTGCTTGGATCTCCTCGGCCCCCGTAGAAGGCAGGTGCCGATGCTGTGCAAGGCATTGGGCAGCCTGTGCATGGCATCGGACTACCTTGTCGCCCATCGGGTCCCCTGCCAAACCCGATGGGCTCCTTCACCCGCCGCATGCACCTTCTATGCCATGGTCAGCGCTGACCACGGCATAGAAGGGGTTAATCCGCCGGCATCAGCTTTTACAGCTGGCGGATACAGCAGCAGCCTGGTTAGCAGAGACTGCCGGGCCCCTGCAGAGATCGGGCATGCCCGATCACCATGACATAAAAGTACGTCAAAATGCGGCAAGTCACTTGACGAGTAGGGGTTAAAGACGAGGCCAATTTTTGTGTTTGCATTTATGTTTTTTTTCCCCGTCTTCAAAGAGCCACAACTTTTAAAATTTTCCTTTTATATAGCCATATGAGGGCTTATTTTTTGTTGGACAAGTTATTTTATTTTTACTGGAAAGCAAGAAAAACCCAATTCTGCCATTATTTTTGGGGTTTGTTTTTACAGCATTCAAAATTCACTACAAATGACAAGACAACCTTATACTGCTGGTCAGTATGATTACATTGATACCAAATGTATTCTAGTTTTTATTATGTTGTGTTTATAAAAACTTTTGATTTTTTTTTTCGTTTTTTTCATTACGGCATTCACCTTGCCGGAAAAATATTTTCATATTTTATTTTCTAATGTATTAGACATTTTTGATCATGGCAATAAATTTACTTTTTTATTGTTTATTTTTATATGTAAAATTGGAAACCTCGGGTGATTAGAATTTTTTGCTTTTGTGTTTTTTTTTTTAGTTAAAACTTTTTTCTTACTACAATCGTTTTTCAACTCCTTAGGGGACTTGAACATACAATTCTCTGATCTCTTGTACCATGGACTGCAATGGAATACTATCGCAATCTATGGGATTTTCACTGGCAATCTGTCAAGCTGTGCCACAGGCTTCACAAGGCTCCAATCTATCATAGCAAAACATAAGAGCCCAGCGATTTTGACGTGGGGGCTTTGATCAGAGGACAGAGTGAGCCCCCTCAATCTATCTAACTGTGTCCATAACGCCAATAGAATTCAATGGAAAGCCCCTGTAAATGTCTAATGCTGCCCATCTTGGCTTCAGGGGACAATCATGCTTCTGTGGATATCCCATAAATGTCTAAAGTAGGAAGACATTCTTAAGGCGTACCTGAGTTTCCAAAAAAAGCGCAATGGCTGTGCGTTTTCATACAATCATAACTGTGAAGAAGCAGTTCTTTTTTGGGGTTCCCTAATGTCTTGCTCAGCTATATTATTCCCTGTTTCAGCTGCAGAGCTAGATTTATTTCACTGAGAAGCAGTCTCACTTCTGTTAAATCTGCCAGCTGTGACCTCACGTCTCTTATTTCCCACAGTTTATTTTCAGCTAGAGAATTCACAGAACAAGATAAAAAGGGGGAAACCACACTTACAGAAACACAGAAGTCTCCTATGATCTGAAGAAAGCATTGTAGATGCAGTTGTTTTATCAGGTCCTCAGCTAGCTCTGACACACCCCCACTTCCTCTCCGCCTTCTTCTGTGTGTCTGTTACCAGGGATGGATCTTGCCAGACAGCAGGCAGTGGACTGCAAGTTAGGTAGAAGTGAGACCCCTAGTGGTCATGACTTTACAGCTTTTTTTCAGGTGGATGCAGGCAGATTTTTAAAATAAAGTGATTTAGAAATTTGCTACTTACACTTTTCTCTATTAACTTGAATGAAATTTATACAGTGAGTTGATCATCAGTGTAGGCTTTCTTCATGAGAACCTCCAGATTCTCTGTGGTGTTCTGGGAATCCCTTGTATAAGCAGCCAGCTTTGTTCGTTGTATGGCGTGCTGTAACATTCAGATCAAATAAGTGATTACATTTGGTCAGCCACACACACAGTCCACATTATCCTCTGCCAAGCACCACACCACTTTTCTCCATCATCCCAAGTTTTTATAAATGACCTCAACTGTTTACTGAGCTGCGGCCAGGCTTGCAATAAGACCATCATGTTTACAAGGATCTGTGTACTAACAGTTATGACGCTCACAAGCGCAACAGAAAAGAGTATTTTTAATCTCTGTGCTTCTAGTCTTCAAATAATAAAGACTACTCTATGTGAAGGTCAAGACGTCCGATTATGGTATTGACCAGGCAGATCAAATAAGCTTTTTCTGCGACGATGTTCGAAGTAAACGTAAATTATGTTGTGTAAGAAATGTGTGTTTACTACTGTCCATGTACAAAAAAGTACCACTAAGCAAATACAGTGACACGTTACACTAATAATTGCTTCTGGGACGACCATTGTATGTTGAAACTTGAGTCAATAACTCTGGTAAACAAGCAATTGGTTCCAAAGCTCCAAAATATCACCCCCGGATAAGAGAAAATAAAGATTTAAGAAAAATAAGCAGATAATTTAGGCTAATTTCAAACTTGCATTTATCAGATCCAGCAGAGAACAGCCTGCCAGAGTTCACCGGATGCAGCATAGCCTGATACTGCTCTTCATCGCAGTACCCCATTGACTATAATGGCATCCGTCCAGAATCCGTCCGGTCTCTGGCATGTCCGGTATATAAAGCAAATGCTTTATATATATATATATATATATATATATATATTTTTTTTTTTTTTTTAAAGGATCAAAAGAAAAATTATGCAAATGATATTGATCCGCGAGATGGACATAAACATCTCCAAGAGTTCGATCGAGAACCTAATTATTTTGTGCAATCAGTAAAACAGGGTACAAGCGTTTATGCAAAAATATAAATGGTTTATTATACAATAGTTAAAAATACAATCAAAAATGAATTAACGTTGATTTCAATAATATACAATGATATGCAGTACCCAGAATTCGCCACTACATGGTGCCAACAAAACACTACTCTACCAGCACAAGAATATTATGCAATACGGCTTTAAAATTGTGAGAGATATAAAATCAATGGATTATGCGCAAAAATTCAATCAAGAAAATGACAGATACGAGCCCTTGCTCTGCCCAAAATGATGACCAATCTCAGATATGGGGTAGTATTGCAACAAAACTTATAAATTATTGGCTTGATATCAAACTAGGGAATATAAAGATTCCCAACAGAGAGTTTCTCCAATATTATCCCCTTTATTCAGTTATATGCATCGTAACTGAAATCAAGCAAAAATATTGATGTAGCAACTAACGTTATACGTCCGCAAATGAGCGGGTATCTGGCTACGTATCAAGCCAATTAATTTAGATCAATACTACATAAAACAAAATATACATTACCCAAGGGTCAAGTGATGTGCAGAGTCTTGGGTCAGTCAGCTCTCAAGACTTTTTCTGATAATCCAAATCTTTCTTCAGAGATCTCCCTCTCTTTCTTTGTTTTTTTTTTCTCTTTCTGTCTTTTTTTTTCTTTTTGGAATCTGGTTTCTTAACCCAAAACTTATCAGATGAACACACCTTCCTAGTTTGGAACTTTTCAATAATTGTTGGATGGGCGTGTGCATTGATAAGGAATGTGACGTCATAATACTACCCAGAATGCACTTTTGCTACTGGTGTAGTATTAACTGCTCATATCTAGGTTGCACTGTTGTATAAGCTATAAGCATCATACCATTAAGGGTTAACTCATACATGCCTGATATTTTTTATACTACACACCTCTGATATCTGGAGGCCTTGTCTTAGAGCCGAGGGACAAACTTTGATACATGAATGTATACTTTGAGGAACATCTAGACAATTCTCACACTGTGGAATTCATGTTCAGATAAGAAATACAATGGATCCTCTAAATCTGCAGGTGCCGTGTATCTTCTAACTGTCTAAATATATAATAGATTGGTACAATAACACTAGCTCTTTGAACGGCGCGGTAATCTTCCCATGGACTTACTCCGGTCTACATGAACATCCATACAAAATAGTTCTTAAAGGCAATGAATATCCATTATAATTAAAATAAGTAGATATAACTGTTTACACTTATGGAAAACCCACAACAGGCATGAGTGTAAGGTTTTAGCTGGACAAAAAAAGGTGGTGTTCTTTGCCTGAACAGCCTGACAGATCTCATAAAAGCAAGTGTGAAACTAGACTAAGACAGATAAAGCAAGTCCTTACATATAGCATTCAGAAACAGATGCTAGAAGCTGTAAATCACTTTCTATGATACGGAAAGAAGCTTCTTCAAGTCCTGTATATCACACAATGTACCAGAAAAATAAAATGTATCTGTCCTCCCCTGATATCCAAAGAAGCAGCTCATCATGGTACAGACAGAAGGCAGTAGCCAATCTAGGTTTTACCAGAGAAATGACCATGTTGATGAGGCATTGGCCCAGGAAAGTCTATTGCTGAAAATATTTAATCCTGAGAAGTCTCTGTATCTTGAGAGACCCCTATATCTCTTTCCCCAAGATCATTTTGGTTATTGAATAAGTGTTAATGTGATGTAAAAATGTCATATGCAATCTCAGCAGAAAGGTTCAATCAATTTCAATCTCTTGGTGACTATTCAAATGAATGATCACCACCATGTAATGCTTGAAGGCACTGGGTCTGCTAGAATGTCTCTTTATTCTGGCTTATAGATGAGGATTCTGAACACTGGGTGCCCCCCATACTGTCCATACATGACTACTTCATTAAACCCCTTCTAATCCTGTATATTGGCTTTTGTGTTTAAGGTCTATATTTCTTGATTTAAAGGGCTTTTCCCGAAGTACAATATTGATGATCATCAATATCTGATAAGTTGTTTGAGTTGGTCCCTGTGCTCTGCTGAGCACTGTGGCCTCTTCCTAGACCGGTAACGTCATGTTTATTGATAACATGGCCTATGTGCAGCTGAGTCCCTTTCAGGTGAATGAGCCTGGGCTGCAGTACCAAGAACAACTACCATACAATGTATGGCACTATGCTTGGTTTCCTGTGAGAAAGCCAAAACTCTCACAGTAGTGCCGTGGCCTCCTCAAACAGTTGATAGGTGACAGTGCCTGGAGTCAGACCTTCACTGATCAAATATTGATGACCTACTGTGGTACAGTATATGCTCACCTTTTATTGTTAGTTGGTTCAGCCATTTCTGCCATATATACTCATTGACAAAAAAAAATGCACCAAGAAGGAGTTGTTAGATTTGAAAGAAGCTTTATACGTGTGAATGTAATGATGATATATGTAAATAATTACAGTATTCGAGGGAAAGGATGTTTAGGATGTTTATTTGAATTAACTGTACAGTTGAAAGGAGGCTCTAGCCTGGACACAAGATGAGATATGGTTGGTATCCTCTTGCAAATTTGCCCACCAACAGATGTTGCAGTTGGGCCTGTTGATTCTGCACACTAGTAGGTTGCCGAAGCTCACGTCCCAGCTGCTCCTGTAAATACTTGATTGGTGACAAATCTGGAGATCGAGCAGGCTAAGAAAGTGTAATCTGGCGGAGACATTCCTGGGAAACCCTTGCTGTGTGTGGGTGAGCATTATCCTGCTGAAATATGCCAGTTGAAAGCCCTGCCATGAGAGGCAACACATGTGCCCACAGGATGTCCTGCAGATATTGTTGAGCTGTTAGTTTCCCTCCTATAACTATTAGGCATGACAGCCTGCCATATGCAATGGCTCCCCAGAGCATCACACCAGCAGTTGGGTCAGTGTGTTTCTCCACAGCAAAGGCAGGATTAAAGCGCTCACCTTGAGGTCTCCATATTTGAACCTGGCCATTGTAGAATCCCAAAAAGAACCTGGATTCATTGTTAAAGATAATACGGTTCCAGTCAGTAACAGTCCAGGTTTTTTGTTCACAACACGACTACAAAGGCGATGGTGGCTGTCTGTCAATGGCAGGACACATAATGGGCACTGTGACACCAAGCTTATTTCTGCTAAGGGTCTGGAAATGGTCCAGGCAGAGACAGAGATTTGTAAGGAAGGTTTCACCTGTGTCTGAATGGACTATGAAACTAGATGGCAGGTAATTCATGGAAATGTCCATCCTCTCAGTCCTATGATGCACCCCCTCTCAAAGTCTGTCAACTGGACAGAATGACATTGAATGCATTATGGAGGCATGTCTAGCATGCAACAATCTGTTACCAAGAGGTACACCACCTAAAAGTAGTCTCTGGGAGCCTTGTTATAGGGCAGCGAGGGAAGAACTTTTACATTCTTTTGTAGCAAGACCCAGTGTCTAATAATACCATACCTGTAATCATTTACATATCTGCCTGAGACATAGCTGCATGCCGAGATTTTGCAGCCATCCATTATTTCTATCTGGGTGCGTTATGATTTTTGTCAATGAGTATATATTAATAAATGTTTTATATTCTTCCCAGATAAACATTAGCCATAGAATGGGTAATACAGAAGACTTCAGTGAGCCATAGGGTATTATCTTTCCGATCCCTGATTGGAGCCGTAATAGGTAAATGGGGCCCGTACTATACCAATGATTTCCTTCTATAGTATTTAAATCTGACAGAGGTTGACGTATTTCCCAGTGTATACAGTGAGTGGACACTCCAACAGTGTGAACAGACCCAAACAGATATAGTGACAGGAAAGTAGAGCTTAGAGGCACATTTGTACTACATTTCTGTACTGCATTACATCCCAGTAACTTTACTATGTCATTAATGGGTTCTGCTTCTTGGTGGCCTGGCCACCTATAACATTGGCACCTAAAACTGTTAGTCACACAAGATCCACTGTTTAACAAAACTCATACTTCAGGGTTTGAAATCTACAAACCTGTGTCCAGTCTGAAACTGTCAAGAGACTCTAAACTGCTGGAGAACAGCTTGTGGCAAACCTTGTGTCATGTAAGCTTTCCTGAAACTGCATGGAAATCAGGCTGGTCTCTACTATTGACCAATTACCTTAAAAGGTTCTCTTTTTTACTTAGATCCTTGAAAATTACACGTGTAGCATATGTGAAATTGTAAATGGCTTTGTTCCACACTTGCATTTTGGCTTCAGTTCATAATGGAGCCAAGACAGCTCTCCATTTTCTAACAGATCCTAAAAACTTCTTTGTCACGGATCTCATTGACGTTTCATGGGATCTTCCATGGTGGAAACCTGTTAGGTGACATCATAAGACAAAAGTCTATGGGGGCGATTTATCAAAACTGGTACAAAGGAAAACTGGCTTAGTTGCCAATAGCAACCAATCAGATTCCATCTTTCATTTTTCAGAGCTCCTTCGGAATCTGATTGGTTGCTAATGGCAACTAAACCAGTTTTCCTTTACACCAGTTTTAATAAATCTCTCCCTATGTGTTGTACGGGGTGTAAAACAGTGCCCTAATTACTTTTGAGCTTTATGGTCCAGTTTTTGAAAGACATTTTATGTGCATTGTTTATTATCAATAATGTATTATGTTTTTTTTGTCATTTGTTTAATATTAATGTTTAATCCTCCTAATTACTATGATGTGGTCTGGATACAGACACGGGCAGCATAATGAAGCAGCCAGTGAATCAGACTTGTGGTCGTGTGGGAGTACATCTACAGGAATATGCCCATGTCTTATAAGATAACACAGCAGCAAGTGATGAAGAAATAAACATGTTATTATTCACGAATGCCAGACAAGGAAAAGTATATGATAAAGCATTACTTGACGTGCCCTTAAAGGGAACTTTTCGCCATGAAATACAGTGTAATCTGCAGGCGGCATGTTATAGACCAGGAGGAGCTGTGCAGATTGATATATAGTTTTATGGGAAAAAATTCAGTACAACTTGTATGTCATTAATTTACATTCCTGCTTATTCTGGACTTTAAAGTCAAGGAGACGGTCCTATCAGTGACTGACAGCCTTCCTTCTATGACTGTGTATACACAGATAGCTGTCAATCACTGATAGGACCGTCTCCTTGACTTCAAAGCCAAGAATAAGCAGGAATTTTAAGGAGTGAAATACAAGTTAGGGCTCATGCACACGACCGTATGTATTTTGCAGTCTGCAAAAACGGATCCGCAAAAATACGGATGACGTCCGTGTGCATTCCGTTTTTTTCCAGAACGGAACAGCTGGCCCCTTAATAGAACAGTCCTATCCTTGTCTGTAAAGCGGACAATAATAGGACATGTTCAATGTTTTTGCGGAACGGAAATACGGACTTACGGAAACGCAATGCACATGCAGTAACCTCCGTTTTTTTGCGGACCCATTGAAATGATTGGTTTCGCATAAGGCCTGCAAAAAAACCAGAACGGACACGGAAAGAAAATACTTCAGTTATGATTAAGACCAAAAAGTGGTCGAAACATGTCAACTAAAGGGTTACCAGTGTGCAGAGGGGTCCACTGTATGTGATCAATTTTCATCAATAAAGCTGGAGCAACTATCCCACAAGTGCTGGATCAAGCTTTCTCTTTTTTATGGAAAGAAAATACTTTCATGTGCCTGAATCTTTTCCCATATAACTATATATCAGTCTGCTCAGCTCCTCCTGCTCTAGAACATGCTGCCTTATTCAGCTCAGTAGCCTTGTGTTGGTCCTGTCAGTGATTGACAGCCTTCTCTGTATAAGTATATACTCATAGCTGGCGGGCATAAAGAGGACAGTCCCTATTTACAATTGAGCAAAGATTTTAATGCATACATTACAAGTTTTACTGTATTTTTCCCTGAAAAAAAAAATATATTAATCTGCTCAGCTGCTCCTGTAACCTGCTGCCTGCATTGTCCGGTGACAGGTTTAAGAGAGATGTCATTTCCCCTTTGAATGACTAAGAGCGGACAATTGATAGACCTCTGTGTGGAATCACACAATGCATTGACTAGAATACCCACCTAAAACCTCATGTTTCTTTTTCAGGGATGGTTTGGTCCGATGTGAAGCGCCTTTGGTATGATGGCCTGGAAGATTTTTTGGAAGAATCTCGGAATCAGCTCAGCTTTGTGATGAACTCATTGTATTTAGCAACCTTCACTCTTAAAATAGTGGCCCACAGCAAGGTGAATATACATTGTGTCACCTTATAGTAACATTTGTAGTATTGTTGACTCTAGTTTTCCTTACCTTCATATATGAAGTTCTAGACATCAGTGTAAGGCTACATGCACACAACCGTATGTGTTTTGCAGTCCGCAAATTGCGGATCCGCAAAAAAAAACGGATGACGTTCCGTATGGCACCCGTTTTTTTTGCGGATCCATTGTAATAATGCCTATCCTTGTCCGCAAACTAGAAAAAAATAGGACATGCACTATTTTTTTTGCGGAGCAACGGAACGGACATACTGATGCGGACAGCACACGGTGTGCTGTCCGCGTTTTTTGCGGACCCATTGAAATGAATGGGTCCGCATCCTATCCGCAAAAAAAACTGAACGGGCTCGGAAACAAAATACGGTCGTGTGCATGAGGTCTAAGAGCTTCAGCAATGTTGGGTAGTAAGCCTGGAACACCACCCCGTGCTTACAGATCTGACTTTTATAGCTAGGCAAGGGTGTTTCCAGTCCCTCTCTTTAACATTTCATTATATAATATTATATGGATTGTTGAGTTATAATATGAGATCTTCCAGTAATGCAACAATTGTGTTATCATTTGTATTCCACTAATTCACCTCAGCCCCTTGCAAAAATGTATTTCTTTTATTTATTTCATGCACTTATATAGCATGAGATGTGATCCCACATCTGTTTCCTTTGCTCGTCTCTTCTAGTTCCACCACATTGCAGAAAGAAAGGACTGGGATGCTTTCCATCCCACACTGGTAGCAGAAGGTCTCTTCGCTTTTGGCAATGTGCTAAGCTATCTGCGTCTTTTCTTCATGTACACAACCAGTTCCATTCTGGGACCGTTACAGGTAAATGCTGTAATACTATGCTGTACTGACATAATACTCAACATTTTATGGGTTGTGACTGTACAGGTGAAACTCGAAAAATTAGAATATTGTTTTAAAGTTCATTTATTTCAGTAATGCAACTTAAAAGGGGAAACTAACATATGACATAGACTCATTACATGCAAAGCGAGATATTTCAAGCCTTTATTTGTTATAATTTGGATGATTATGACTTACAGCTTATGAAACCCCAAAGTCACAATCTCAGGTTCCCTTTGCTCAGGGGGTATGGACTAATTAGCTGACTAGAGTGTGACACTTTGAGACTAGAATATTGAACCTTTTCACAAAATTCTAATTTTAAGCTGCATTAATGCAATTCCTTTTCATTTGCATTACTGAAATAAATGGACTTTTGCACGATATTCTAATTTTTCGAGTTTCACTTGTATATAAGTCATTGTAGTGTGCACAGATTGTTTGTTAAAAAACATATGAAAATCCTATGAAAGCAGAGTTAGATTGAGAGTGGTCTGTACCACAGATAATAATGGTATTTCTCTCCAATCAACTGGCAACATGAAATACTGACAGGCTCCCTAGTAACAGACAATAATGATTTACTCAGAAACACGGACACATTTAAGAGAAAACCTAGTTGGCCTTACTGACGGACCTGTCCCTATTTGTGTATAGGGAAAATAAAGAAACTCTGCGCCACTTGCGTGAATGTGCGTTTATTCACCCGGTATCATGCAACGTTTCAGTCCTCGAGAATAGTCCCACTGAGAGGACTGAAACGTCGCATGATGCAAGGTGAATAAACGCACATTCACCGAAGTGCCGCGGAGTTTCTTTATTTTTTTTATTTTTGGGCTTGAGGGATCGCCCGTCAGCCGCTGGCACTCCAGCACTTGCTTGATTTACAGCGGTGCTCACTGATTTATTTATTCTTATATTTGTGTATAGGGAGAGAACTGTTAATCTAGTCAAGCCTAGAAAAGCAGGCTAATCTATGGCTTTATACACTTGCAGATTACACACGTCATTCATTTTAGTATGGGGTAGAGTAGAAAAAGGCTTGAATTACTACAGCCCTTTACTTCCTCCCTGCCAGATAGATAGATATCTTGGAAACACTCTCTGTGTGATTGCACCTCTAATGATTTATGATGCTATGCGTTCCCGCCTGATCACGGGTTTACTGTACTGTACTCATTGCATTATGTGAGTATGGTACAGTAGACTTTCTGTTGGACAGGAACTTACAGCATCATAAATCATTATGCTGTGAGTTTGGGCCAGAGGAGCAGTGTTCTGTCTGCAGGCATGTTTCCCAGACCAAACCTGCTTGTGTAAAACTGGCCTTAATGTATTTCTGTGTCAGTTTTTTTACTTGCATTCCCACATTAACAGTCCACAGTCAGGTTATTCACTCGCTGTAGCTTGTACACCAAGTCCTGACCAGTACATTGCAGTTGTCTGTGTTTTTACAAGCTTCCACACACAGAACTCCAAGTTCTGAATTTAAGATCTATTTATACATCAGAGTAGATGTGATCGTTCCTGCAGTAAAATAATTTACTTTATTTTTATAGCTATTAATATCATGGGAAACTCCACTGCTGACAGCATTTCACAACATAACTTTTAGAAAAGTACTGTATTTTGGCAAATTATTTGCTTTACTTCTCTGATACCGATTAGTTATATGATAGTTTCTCCTATAAAGACAACTCTGTTATGAATGGCTGGTAGGGGCAGGCATATGCATATGCATTAACCATATGTGTGCTGCACTTACACCATATAAACACTACACAAACACACAGAGAATATATGCTACACAAACACATGTACACCATGTATATGCTAAACATACTGTATACATATACACCATAAATACACTACACACACAATGCATTCGGAAAGTCTTCAGACACTTTCCCTTTTTTCACATTTTTATTTAGTTTGGAGCCTTGTTTTAAAAAAAAAAAATAATAATTCAAGTGCCCCCCCCCCCCCCCAATATGCACTCAATACCCCATAATAGGAATGTGAACATTTTACATTTTTGCAAATTTATTAAAAAGGAAAAACAAAAATTTTACATGGACATAAGTATTCAGACTCTTTGCCATGACATTTGACATTTAGCTCTGGGTCTTGTCATTTCTATTGATCATATTTAAGATGTTTCTACACCTTTGAATAGAGTCCCCTGTGGTAAATTCCTTTGATTGGACATCATTTGAAAATACATAGTCCTGTCTATATAAAGTGTCGCAGCTGACAATGCATATCAGAGCAAAAACCAAGTCATGAGGCGGAAAGAACTGCCTGTGGAGCCCAGAGACAGGATTGTATGGAGGTAAAGATCTGAAGAAGGGTACAAAAAATTTCTGCTGCACTGAAAGTTCCCAAGAGCATAATGGATTCTATAATTCTTAAACTGGATTCCTGTCCACACATAAGAAGCTGTGTTATTTGTGTTATTCAGAGTGTCACATGACACAGCTGAGGATCAGAAGGGAGGTTATAACTCACAAATACATTCACTGGTAAGAAAATTTCATTCACTACAGTTCACATCTTATACCTTTTTAATAACAGGTCAGAGAATAAAAAAATTTGTGGAAGTGCTTCTTTAAAGGGCATCTGTCAACAGATTTGTACTTATGAAACTGGCTGACCTGTTACATGTGTACTTGGCAGCTGAAGGCATCTGTGTTGGTCCCATGTTCATATGTGCCCGCATTGCTGAGAAAAATGAGGTTTTAATATATGCAAAGGAGCCTCTAGGAGCAACTGGGGTATTGCCATTAAACCAGGAGGCTATGCTTTTTCTGCAACTGCTGCGGCCTCAGCACTTTTATTGACAGGGCCAGGCAGTAAAAATTTCATCATGCCAGTCCCTGTTAATTAAAGTGCAGAGGCCGCAGCAGTTGCAGAGAGAGAAGAGTTTCTAGGTGTAACGACAACACCTTTGTTGCTCCTAGAGGCTAATTTGCATATATTAAAATTTAATGTTTCTCTGCAATTCTGGCATGTATGAACATGGGACCAACACAGCTGCCAAGTGCACATGCAACAAGTCATCCAGTTTCATAGCTACAAATCTGCTGACAGATGCCCTTTTAATGGAAGACGTTTGAAACGTCAAATACTCTTCCTAGAGCTGGCCACACCTCCATACTAAGTAATCGCTAGTGAAGGACCTTGGTAAGAGAGGTAAAAAGAGAGAACCCAATAGTAAATTTGGCTGAGCCCCAAACATCCTGTGTGCAGATGGGAGAAGCTTCCAGAAGGTCAACCATCACTGCAACTCTCCACCAATCTGGGCTTTATGGCAGAATGGCCAGAAAGAAGCCTTTCCTCAGTAAAATACATATGGAAGCCCAGCTGGAGTTTGCAAGAAAGCACCTAAAGGACTCTCAGGGTGCATTCACAAGACCGTAAGTGTTTATATACCCTCAGACTGTGAGAAACAAAATTCTCTGGTCTGATGAAACCAAGATTGAACTTTTTGACCTCAATTCTTAACATCATGTTTTTAGGAAACCAGGTACTGCACATCACTTGGCAATACTATCCCTACAGGGAATACCCACTAGATTTGATTACCGGGTTATAATGAATATATAGTGCTGAGAGCAGATCAAACAATTCAATGTACTAAACACACCAAAAATTAGCACCAAACACATGTATATATAAACATGAAAGAGTCTTTATTTAACATACATTAATTTAACATATATAAAAATATACTTTGTAAAAACAGCAGCAAGGAAGGGGGAAACCTTCAGTGAGGAAAAAACAACCCTAGAGGAGGCTGAGGGGTCAACACACAAGGGTATATAGATTGCAGAGAGAAGCCACACACAAGCAAGCCAGTAAGACAATAGAAGCCATCAGACATAAAAATCCAAAAGTAAGGCATAAACAGACCTATGTGTGGAAAGGATAAGCAAATAACTACCCAAGAATGCGTGTGGAGCCCTCTTGGGTAGTTATTTGCTTATCCTTTCCACACATAGGTCTGTTTATGCCTTACTTAGGATTTTTATGTCTGATGGCTTCTATTGTCTTACTGGCTTGCTTGTGTGTGGCTTCTCTCTGCAATCTATATGCCCTTGTGTGTTGACCCCTCAGCCTCCTCGAGGGTGTTTTTTTTCCTCACTGAAGGTTTCCCCCTTCCTTGCTGCTGTTTTTACGAAGTATATTTTTATACATGTTAAATTAATGTATGTTAAATAAAGACTCTTTCATGTTTATATATACATGTGTTTGGTGCTAATTTTTGGTGTGTTTATCCGTACAGGGAGACTGATCAGGTTTGAGGGAAAGCTGAATGGAGCAAATAAAAGAGATATTCTTAATGAAAACCGGATCCAAAAAAACTGGACCTCAGACTGGGCCGAAGATTCACCTTTCTACGAGACAATGACTGTAAGCACCAGGGCCGTTGCTAGGGTCTCAAAGAATTCGGGGTCCAAGCCTCAATGAATATGGCCCAGTTCTCTAAGGCTACTTTCACACTAGCAGTAGCTTTCTCCGGCAGGCTGTTCCGGCGGGGGAACAGCCTGCCGGATACGTGCTACTGCTAGTGCACCGTGCTGCTGGAAGTCCGCTCCGGCCCCATTCATTATAATGGGGCGGGCCGGAGGTCCGGCCGCAGCACAGAAAACATTCAGAGAGGCGACTGGTATAAAACTGCAGCATGCTGTAGTTTTTTTCAGCCCACCTCTCGGCATGTTTGCCGTGCTGCGGCTGGAACTCCAGCCCGCCCCCATTATAGTGAATGGGACCAGAGAGGACTTCCGGCAGCACAGTGCACTAGCGGTAGCATGGATCCGGCAGGCTGTTCCCCCACTGGAACAGGCTGCTGCAGAAGGCTACAGCTAGTGTGAAAGTAGCCTAAGTCGACCCTCTCCGCACACACTGCATTTTACTGTACTTGCTATACAGCAGCAGGTACCTCTGACATCCAGGGCCTCCCAGGTGATGTCTCCTCTGATATAGATCTTCTCTGTCATCATCTTCTCCACTCGGTCCAGACAACTTCTTTCAGCTGTGCCTCGTCTCTGCAGAGTGTGACCCACAGACAACTTAGGTTTCTCACATTTGTATCATCATCCCACAACCTGGAGTCCTCACAGTGTTATCCTGCTGCTCACTGTGCTCCCCAATACCCCCAAATACTACCCTGAAGAAATATTAGTGCCCCCATAGTAATAGTGCTCCTCCAAGAACCACCAATAGTAATTCTCTTCTAGAGTGCCCTCATTAGTAATACTGCCCCTACTGTGCCCCTAACAGTGATAATGCTCCCCAAGAGTGCCTCCATTAGTAGAAGAGCCCTCCTTTATTAATAATGCCCTCACAGAGCCCCCAGTAGAAATAAAGCCCCCCTATTGTTCCCCCAGTAGTAATAAAGCTCTCTATAGACCCCTCAGTAGTAATAAGGCCCCACATAGTGCTCTTAGTAGAAATAAGGCGGATCTATAAGACCCCCCTATAGAGCCCCAGTAGTAATAAGAACACCTAATGTCCCCTGGATTTAGTAATACTGCCCCTACTGTGCCCCTAACAGTGATAATGCTCCCCAAGAGTGCCTCCATTAGTAGAAGAGCCCTCCTTTATTAATAATGCCCTCACAGAGCCCCCAGTAGAAATAAAGCCCCCCTATTGTTCCCCCAGTAGTAATAAAGCTCTCTATAGACCCCTCAGTAGTAATAAGGCCCCACATAGTGCTCTTAGTAGAAATAAGGCGGATCTATAAGACCCCCCTATAGAGCCCCAGTAGTAATAAGAACACCTAATGTCCCCTGGATTTAAAATGCCCCCACAGTGCCCCCAGTATTTATATTGCCCCTCCTGTTATACAGGTTAAAAACTCAGAAAATTTGAATATCGTGCAAAAGTTCATTTATTTCAGTAATGCAACTTAAAATTTGAATATTGTGAAAAGGTTCAATATTCTAGGCTCAAAGTGTCACACTCTAGTCAGCTAATTAATCCATACCCCCTGAGCAAAGGGTACCTGAGATTGTGACTTTGGGGTTTTCATAAGCTGTAAGCCATAATCATCCAAATTATAACAAATATCTCGCTTTGCATATAATGAGTCCATCTCATATATTAGTTTCACCTTTTAAGTTGTATTACTGAAATACACTGCCTGTCCAAAAAAAAAGTTGCCACCTGGATTTAACTAAGCAAATAGTTATGAGCCTCCTATTGGATAATTACTGCATGGGTGATTATCTTTCAGCTGGCAACAAGTTATTTAACCCCAACTGGTGCAATGAGTTGCTTCTCATTTCTTAAACAACCATGTCGAAAGACATATCTCGTGGTCGTGGAAAATATGTTAGTCTGTTTGAGACGGGTCAAATCATTGGCATGCATCAAGCAGAGAAAACATCTAAGGAGATTGCAGAAACTACTTAAATTGGGTTAAGAACTGTCCAACGCATTATTAAAAACTGGAAGGATAGTGGGGACCCATCGTATTCGAGGAAGAAATGTGGCGGGGGAAAAAATCCTGAATGATCGTGATTGGCAATCACTTAAACGTTTGGTGAAATCAAATTGAAGAAAAACAACAGTAGAACTCAGGGCTATGTTTAATAGTAAGGGTAAGAGCATTTCCACACGCACAATGCGAAGGGAACTCATAGGATTGGGACTGAACAGCTGTGTAGCCGTAAGAAAACCACTAATCAGTGAGGCAAACCAGAAAAAAAGGCTTAAATTTGCCAGGGATCATAAAGATTGGACTCTGGAGCAATGGAAGAAGGTCATGTAGTCTGATGAGTCCAGATTTACCCTGTTCCAGAGTGATGGGCGTATCAGGGTAAGAAGAGAGGCAGATGAAGTGATGTACCCATCATGCCTAGTGCCTACTGTACAAGCCTGCGGGGGCAGTGCTATGATCTGGGGTTGCTGCAGTTGGTCAGGTCTAGGTTCAGCAACAGTATGTGCTCCAAGAATGAGGTCAGCTGACTACCTAAACATACTGAATGACCAGGTTATTCCATCAATGGATTTTTTCGTTCCCTGATGGCAGGGGCATATTCCAAGATGACAATGCCAGGAATTATCGGGCTCAAATTGTGAAAGAGTGGTTCAGGTAGCATGAGACATCATTTTCACACATGATTTGGCCACCACAGAGTCCAGACTTTAACCCTATTAATAATCTTTGGGATGTGCTGGAGAAGGCTTTGCGCAGCGGTCAGACTTTACCATCATCAATGCAAGATCTTGGTGAAAAATTTATGCAACACTGGATGGAAATAAATCTTGTGACATTGCAGAAGCTTATCAAAGTAATGCCACAACGAATGCGTGCCGCAATCAAAGCTAAAGGCGGTCCAACGAAATATTAGATTGTGTGACCTTTTTTTTGGTGGCGACTTTTTGTATGGACAGGCAGTGTGAATGAACTTTGCATGATATTCTAATTTTTCGAGTTGCATCTGTAATGCTCTCCCTTGTAGTGCCCCTTATAGTTATATTCCTCCTCGTAGTGTCCTCACAAATTATAATTCCTCAGCCCCTCCACCACACAGTCCAATGTAAATAACACTATTTCCCTCCCTCCGCCATAGAGTCCCATTTAAATAACATCACACTATCTCTCCAGCCCCCTCCAATATACAGTCCCATGTAAATAACATCACTTCCCTCCCTTCAGCCCCTCCAATATACAGTCCCATGTAAATAATATCACACACTCCCCAGCCGCCTACAACATGCAGTCCCATGTAAACAACATCACCCCCTCAACATTCAGTCCCATGTAAATAACATCACTCCCTCCCACAGTCACCATCAATATACAGTCCCATATAAATAACATCACTCCCTCCAACAGCTGCCTTCAACATACAGTCCCATGTAAATAACACCACTCCCTCCCACAGCCACCTCCAACATACAGTCCCATTTAAATAACATCACCCCCTCCCACAGCCACCTTCAACATACAGTCCCATGTAAATAACACCACTCCCTGCCACAGCCACCTCCAACATACAGTCCCATGTAAATAACATCACCCCCTCCCACAGCAGCCTTAAACATACAGTCCCATGTAAATAACACCACTCCCTCCCACAGCCACCTCAAACATACAGTCACATGTAAATAACATCACCCCCTCCCACAGCCGCCTTCAACATACAGTCCCATGTAAATAACACTACTCCCTGCCACAGCCACCTCCAACATACAGTCCTATGTGAATAACATCACCCCCTCCCACAGCCGCCTTCAAAATACAGTCACATGTAAATAACACCACTCCCTGCCACAGCCACCTGTCACGACCGCTATCCCAGCAGCAGTCGTGTCGCACCAGACGGAGGGGAAGGGGGACCCTTATCTACGGATGGGAATAGTATGGCCACCCCTGACTAACCCTAAGCTGGCACCTGTCTGCCCTGATACCCTAGACGGGGTGTGAACCCGTGCGGCGAGCAGGATGCCTAAACCCTCAGTCACCCTAACAAGCCTAGAGTGGGGAAAGGCCGATGGGAGCACTAGTCACCATCACTCATGTCTAGGAGAACAGCAGGGGAAGACAGCAACAAACAAACTATAGCAGAGATAGACTTATCCAGTCACAAGCAGAGAAGGCGATCCCAATCACGACAGTCCACGCCGGACAAGAGCTCCACAGCAACACCATCAAACGATCTCCTTCAAAGGTCAGAATAGAACTGGAAGTAAGGACTATATCTGGCAATGACTGCAAGTGAAACTGAAACTAATATAGTAGCTGGGGGTGGCAGACAGGACTCACCTGAGAAGGATGCCTTCAAACTCCCAGTCAGGACAAAAAGGTTCACAAGGCAAAACCCGGATGACATACCCTGAACCATGGAGCAAACTCACAAGCTATCGCGAGTAGCAAGTCGCTGCGACCTTCTCCTCCCAGACCTGTCTGGATCAGTCACAGTCGTGACAGTACCCCCCTTTCTACGAGGGGCCCCCGGACCCTCAAGACCAGGCCTCTCCGGATGGGAGCTATGAAAAGCCTGAATGAGTCTGTCCGCTTTTATCTCTGATGCTGGAACCCACATTCTCTCTTCGGAACCATAACCTCTCCAGTGCACCAGGTACTGAAGAGAGCGGCGAACATATCGTGAGTCAACAATCTTTTCTACCTGAAACTCAAGACTGCCATCAACAACCACCGGTGGAGGCGGTAGTGGCAATGGTTCAGGAGGTTCTACATATCTCTTAAGCAGAGATCTGTGGAAGACATTATGGATCCTTAGAGTCTGAGGTAGCTCCAGACGAAAAGCCACCGGGTTAATGATCTTAATTACCCTATAAGGACCAATAAATCTCGGACCTAATTTCCACGCGGGAACCTTCAACTTGATATTTCTGGTAGACAACCACACCAAGTCATTCACCCCAAGGTCTGGACCTTCAGAGCACCTCCTATCAGCCACACGTTTGTATCTACCACCCATTCTCTTCAAACTTTCTTGCACACTCTGCCACACTGAAGAAAGTGAGGACGCAAATCGTTCCTCCTCGGGAATCCCAGACGGCCCCCCTCACTAAACGTACAAAACTGAGGATGGAAACCATACGCACCAAAAAATCGTGACTTATCGGTGGATTCTTGACGACGATTATTAATGGCAAACTCGGCTAACGGTAAATAAGATGACCATTCCTCCTGATTTTCGGAAACAAAGCATCTCAAATATGTCTCTAGGTTTTGATTGGTACGTTCAGTCTGACCGTTGGACTGTGGATGGAAAGATGAAGAAAACGACAGATGAACCCCTAAACGAGAACAAAAAGCTTTCCAAAATTTAGAAACAAATTGGGTACCACGATCCGAAACAATATCGGAAGGGACCCCGTGAAGCTTCACGATGTGGTCAATAAAAATCTGAGCCAGTGTGTTAGCATTAGGCAATGCGGCAAGAGCAATAAAGTGCACCATTTTACTGAATCTGTCAACAACTAGAAGAATAACAGTTTTCCCCGCTGATACTGGTAGATCCGTAATGAAATCCATTGATAGGTGCGTCCAAGGCCTGTTGGGGATGGCTAGAGGTAAAAGACGCCCTGCCGGACGAGTATGATCTACCTTAGAACGAGCACAGGTAGCACATGCAGACACAAAATTCAACACCTCCTGGCGCCACTTAGGCCACCAGAACCGACGAGACACTAATTCAGAGGTTGCCCTACTACCTGTGTGTCCTGCCAGTGTGGAGTTATGGTGTTCTTTTAGTATCTCCAGGCGTAAATTTTCGGGCACAAACAGTTTACCCGAGGGGCAGGAGGCCGGGGCGTCCCCCTGAGCTTCCAACACCCTCCCCTCTAAACCTGAGTGTAATGCAGAGACCACCACCCCCTTTTGCAAAATGGGCTCTGGTACCTCAACATCCCCCCCTCCAGGAAGACAATGCATCCGCCTTAGTATTTTTTGCCCCCGGGCGATAGGTTATTACAAAATTAAACCTAGTAAAAAATAACGACCACCGAGCCTGTCTAGGGGTGAGACGTTTAGCAGACTCCAGATATAATAAGTTTTTGTGATCAGTAATCACCGTGACGGGATGAACCGCCCCCTCCAAAAAATGACGCCACTCCTCAAAAGCCAACTTAATAGCCAAAAGTTCCCTGTTGCCAATATCATAGTTCCTTTCTGCAGTAGACAATTTCTTCGAAAAGAAAGCACACGGACGCCATTCACCAGGGGACGGGCCCTGAGATAGTACCGCTCCCACCCCCACCTCTGATGCGTCAACCTCTACAATAAAAGGAAGCGAGACATCTGGCTGTACGAGAATAGGGGCCGAGGTGAATATCTCCTTCAGAGATGCAAAGGCAGTTTTGGCTGCATGTGACCATTTGGAAAAATCGGATCCCTTTCGGGTCATGTCCGTCAGTGGTTTGACCACCAAGGAATAGTTCTTTATAAACTTTCTCTAAAAATTGGCAAACCCCAGGAAGCGTTGCAATGCCTTCAGGTTCTCAGGCAGATCCCAGTCTATAATCGCCCGGACTTTCTCTGGATCCATGCGGAAACCTGAATCTGACAACACATACCCCAGAAATGGCAGTTCTTTTATGGCGAACACACATTTTTCTAACTTAGCAAACAATTTGTTGGCCCTTAATATCTGCAGCACTTGTCTCACATGGATCTTATGTGTATCCAGATCCGGGGAATAGACCAGGATGTCATCAAGATATATCACAACAAATCTCCCGATAAGGTGACTAAAAATATCGTTGACAAAATGTTGGAATACCGCAGGCGCATTAGTAAGACCAAATGGCATGACCAGATTTTCATAATGCCCTTCCGGAGTATTAAAAGCCGTCTTCCACTCATCCCCCTCTTTGATGCGAACCAGGTTATAGGCTCCTCTGAGATCCATTTTGGAGAACCATTTAGCACCAGCAACCTAATTAAAGAGGTCGGGAATGAGAGGAAGAGGATAGGGATCTCGGATAGTTATCCGGTTTAATTCCCGGAAATCCAGGCAAGGACGTAGGCCCCCATCTTTCTTTTTAACGAAAAAGAACCCTGCAGCCACAGGTGAAGAAGAGGGTCTGATGTGTCCCTTAGCCAAACTCTCCGAAATATAATCTTTCATAGCCTTCCTCTCCGGGCCGGAAAGATTGTATAACCAGGTTTTAGGTAGTTTTGCCCCAGGTAATAGATTAATCGGGCAATCATATGGACGATGAGGTGGTAACCCCTGACAACCCTTCTCAGAGAACACATCAGGTAAAGATGTTACAGAGAGTGTAGAGCACCTACTACTCAAGCAGTTGTCCTTACAATGTTCACTCCACTCCACAATCTCCACGGCCTGCCAATCCACCACTGGATTGTGAGTCACCAACCAGGAAAGCCCCAATACCATAGGAGCCGGAAGACCGTCCAGGACATAACAAGAGATATGCTCTTTATGGAGGTCCCCTACCTGCAGATGGATATTATGGATGATCTGAGTTAACTCTTTCTGAGTAAGAGGGGAGGAGTCGATGGCAAAAACAGGAATAGTTCTGCGTATCGGTTCCGGAGTAAAACCCAGAGCCTGAGCAAACCGTGAATCCACCAAGTTGACCCCCGCCCCACTGTCCAAAAAGACGGAACAGATCTCAGTCTTATTGCCCGCCTCAACGGTAGCGGACAACAAAAACTGAGACATGCATATGGAGGAAACGAATACACCCAGACTGTTATCCTCCGCACAATCTGGGGACTCTAGTTTTCCGGCGGCTCCTTTGTTTGTGGTCTCTTGGGTTCTGAGGGACAAACCTTTACAAAATGACCCCTCCCCCCACAACGAAAACAAACCTCTGACCTACGGCGGAACTTAGGAGGATTCACCCGTCTAGTGGCGCCCCCTATTTGCATTGGTTCGACTGGATCATAACTAACCGATCCCTGCCCTATAGAGGCCTCCGTAAAATTTAATAGTCTCTCCCTGAGTCGTCTGTCGATTCTTATGGACAGAGACATAGCAGCCTCCAGAGACCCAGGGACCTCGTATACCGCCAGCGCGTCTTTTAATTTTTCAGACAACCCCTGGCAGAACTGACTCCTAAGGGCCGAGTCGTTCCATAACGTATCAGTAGCCCACCTACGGAATTCGGAACAATATAGTTCAGCAGACCGGTTCTCTTGCCGAAGTCTACGTAGCTTAGACTCAGCCAGTGAGACCCTGTCCGGGTCATCATATACGAGACCCAGGGCTTCAAAAAACTCCTCCACTGATCGTAAGGCCAGAGAGTCTGATGGTAGGGAGAAAGCCCAAGCCTGCGGATCTCCTTGCAGGAGAGAAATTACAATGCCCACCCGTTGTTCCTCACCGCCGGAGGATCTAGGGTGTAACCTGAAGAACAATTTGCAAGCTTCTCTGAAGGTTACAAATTGGTCTCTCCCTCCTGAGAACCTATCAGGTAAAGCCACTTTTGGCTCAGGAGTACCTTGGTTTCCCGTAGCAACGGTGGAACCCAAGGATTGCTGCTGCTGATGCAGCACTGTTGCTTTTAATCCTGCCACTTCAAGGGATAATCCCTGTAATTGTTTCGCCAAAACCGTAACCGGATCCATAGTGGAACAGAAAAATACAAAGCAAAACAGCAGGCAAAAAAAAAAAAAAAGAAATGTCACTTTTTTTTTTAAAAGGCCAGATATACTGTCACGACCGCTATCCCAGCAGCAGTCGTGTCGCACCAGACGGAGGGGAAGGGGGACCCTTATCTACGGATGGGAATAGTATGGCCACCCCTGACTAACCCTAAGCTGGCACCTGTCTGCCCTGATACCCTAGACGGGGTGTGAACCCGTGCGGCGAGCAGGATGCCTAAACCCTCAGTCACCCTAACAAGCCTAGAGTAAGGAAAGGCCGATGGGAGCACTAGTCACCATCACTCATGTCTAGGAGAACAGCAGGGGAAGACAGCAACAAACAAACTATAGCAGAGATAGACTTATCCAGTCACGAGCAGAGAAGGCGATCCCAATCACGACAGTCCACGCCGGACAAGAGCTCCACAGCAACACCATCAAACGATCTCCTTCAAGGGTCAGAATAGAACTGGAAGTAAGGACTATATCTGGCAATGACTGCAAGTGAAACTGAAACTAATATAGTAGCTGGGAGTGGCAGACAGGACTCACCTGAGAAGGATGCCTACAAACTCCCAGTCAGGACAAAAAGGTTCACAAGGCAAAACCCGGATGACATACCCTGAACCATGGAGCAAACTCACAAGCTATCGCGAGTAGCAAGTCGCTGCGACCTTCTCCTCCCAGACCTGTCTGGATTAGTCACAGTCTTGACACCACCTCCAACATACAGTCCCATGTAAATAACATCACTCCCTCCCACAGCAGCCTTCAACATACAGTCAACATACACAGGCACGTGCCTCTGCGAATGAGCCGCGGCATTCTCCCAGCTCATCTGGCTCAAACTTGATAAAGGGGACTCTAGCACCCCGAAACGCGTTGTCTCACGAATAAATGGAATACTTCTGAAACTGAAATATTGCCTATGACCGGTTGTTTCGTGCGCCCTCTGTGGTCCATACGCTCCTAAGGTCTAGCGTACTTTTCTTGAACCTAATTGAACATCTCTGGAGAGATCCAAAATTGGCTGTCCACCGACAGTCCCCTTCCAACCTGACAGAGCTTGAAAGGATCTGTAGAGAAGAATGGCAGAAAATCCAGGTGTGCAAACCTTGTGACATCATACCCAAGAAAACTCGAGGCTGCCAAAGGTGCTTCAACTAAGCACTGAAAAAAGGCTCTGAGTACTTATGTCAATGCAGTATTTTAGTTTTTCCCTTACAATAAATTAGCAAAGATTTCCAACATTCTGTTTTCACTTTGCCATTAGAAGTTGTGAGTGCAGAAAAATGGGGAAAAACTTTTTTTTTAAATTCTTATATTTTAACACAACATAAAATGTGAAAAAAATTAGAGGCTCTGAAGACTTTGCAAATGCACTGTACACACATATGTATGCATTCACCAAACAGATATGTGTATATATATATATATATATATATATTATACAGGATATTTCCAAACATAGACATGTTGTAGTGTATTTTTTGTCAATTAACAAAATTGTAAGTGAATAAACAAAAGAAACATCCGTATGCCATCAGTTTTTTTTGCGGATCCATTGTAACAATGCTTAAAACGGACAAGAATAGGGCATGTTTTATTCTTTTTGTGGGGCTACGGAATGAACATACTGATGCGGACAGCACACGGTGTGCTGTCTGCATTTTTTGCGGACCCATTGAAATAAATAGGTCCGCATTAGTGTTGATCGAGCACCAAAGTGCTCGGGTGCTCTGGACGAACACATCGGTATGCTTGTGTGCTTTACCGAGCACAATGGAAGTCAATGGGAGAACCCCAGGCACCCTCTGCTCGGAAGAGAAGAGAGTGTCTGGTTCACAAAAAAAAGGTTAGAAATTGATGGAAACCCATCAAAATGGTTTGGAAACAGCATTAAGTGGATAGCTGGATGCGCCTTGGACTCCTATTATCTACGACATACAATAGACAACCGCACAAAGGCTATATGCCAAAAGCCAGGTATGTGCAAGCCATCAATGTATCCATGAGACAGATAATAGGCTGAGTCAGCATACCTTACAATGGCAGCCTTGTGCACTATGAGACATTCCAAACCAGTTCTCATCTGACTGAGAGCCAGTAAGCCTCAAAGTTACTTCAGATCTGTTGGATGGCTTGGGTGGCCCTATGCACCTAGATCAATATCATTAGGGTGACAAAAAGTTTTCTGATTGTCCTAACATAATATTCAATAACCTTTCTATACAGTTTTGTTATGTAAAAACTAATTTGCATAAACATGGGCATATGGGAAAGACATGCAAATGAGCAGAATCTGCCTTGTTTTTCACCTGAAAAACCATTTGCATGGAAAATTCGCGATCATGAACAGCGCCATCTATTGATTTTATAGTCTGATGACAAGACTAATAGTCTTGTCATAAGACTATGAAACCAATAGATGGCACTGTTCATGACTCATGAACAGCGCCATCTATTGGTTTCATAGTCTTATGCCAAGACTATTAGACTATGAGTCTTATGACAAGACTATTAGTGTAGCCTTTTGCATTGAAAATTTGCGATGAAAATTTGCGATTAGAATATTCACAATCTACACTACTCATGAACAGCGCCATCTATTGGATTCATAGTCTTGTCATAAGACTGAAAAACCAATAGATGGCGCTGTTCATGAGTCATTACAAGCAGGGCAATAGTCCTCAGATACACCCTAGCAAGCTTATATTACCGCAGATAAAGTGCTAGAAGTGCTAGAAGATATGTGAATGATAGCAGCAATCCGATATACACCTCAGTGTTAGCGCAGGCTATTATAGGCTGAGTGCTACACGGAGTGTGGTGTCACGGCGGGGAGTGGGGGAAACCATCAAAGGGATAAAGGGTAGCTGCTAGGCCAGGACGCCGGGATCAGGGAGCAGGTCACCTACTATTGCATCCCTAATCCTCTCCCTAGCTCCTAACCGTATGAGCCAACCCAGATGGTAGGAGGGCTCAGACTCCGGAACCTCAGGGCCCTATTAACCCTCAAGAAATCCCTGGACTAGGAGCAGGGTAAAGACGACCTGTTCCTCCACAACACGGAGGAACAGGAGTCTCTAAAGGCCTAGCTGCAAGGAGGGGGGAACACATACAGCTATAGAGATGGCAGGTAAGCGAGACTAGTAACACACTTACCTGCCACAGAGACACTGACTGGAACCTGTGCACAAGTGCTAGTGTCCACACCAACATTAAAAGGACAAAGCACACACCACAACCACACAGGAACCCAGGACACCCATAGCTGCAATAAACTTGAACACCATAAAAACATCTATGACCACAAGGGTGGCCCTCACTGGACAGATGGAAATGAAGACCAGGAGGATAGCTCCAGCATACACCATGGCTGGAGTACCCCTCAGCTTCAGGCATCCAGCAGAGGCTAAATAGCCCAAGCAGCCACACCCACACACACATAAACCCAGTGTTAACAAAACACTAGGAAGGGAGTTAACCCTTCCAACACCAGATAAGGGAAGGAAGCCACCTAAAGGGGAAGTGCACACACAAGCATACCAATCCACATGTTACCACCGGCAACAGCATGCGTGGCAACCATGTCCCGGCAATCACCCAGAAGGCCGAGACACTGCCACCGCATGCACACACAGCAACACGTTGCCGCGGGCAACTGCAAGTGTAGCAACAGTGTCACAGTGCACCCCATAGGCCGTAACATGTGGACTCTGTTGAGCAGTGTGTCCCACTTACTAGCGCCCCAAAAGGATGAACAGCACCAACTGTTAGTTTCATAGTCTTATGACAAGACTAATAGTCTTGTCATAAGACTATGAAACCAATAGATGGCGCTGTTCATGAGTCGTGAACAGCGCCATCTATTGGTTTCATAGTTTTATGACAAAACTATTAGTCTTGTCATAAGACTATGAAACCAATCAATGGCACTGTTAATGAGTAGTGTAGATCGCAAATTTTTCATGCAAATGGTTTTTCAGCTGAAAAACAAGACAGATTCTGCTCATTTGCATGTCTTTCCCATATGCCCATGTTTATGCAAATGAGTTTTTACATGAAAAAACTGTATAGAAAGGTTATTGAATATGATGTTAGGACAATCAGAAAACTTTTTGTCACCCTAATGATATTGATCTAGGTGCGCAGGGCCACCCAAGCCATCCAACAGATCTGAAGTAACTTTGAGGCTTACTGGCTCTCAGTCAGATGAGAGGTGGTTTGGAATGTCTCATAGTGCACAAGGCTGCCATTGTAAGGTATGCTGACTCAGCCTGTCATCTGTCTCATGGATAGATCGATGGCTTGCATATACCTGGCTTTTGGCATATAGCCTTTATGTGGTTGTCTATTGTATGTCATAGGTAATAGGAGTCCAAGACGCATCCAGCCATCCTCTTAATGCTGGTTCCAAACCATTTTGATGGGGTTTCCATCAATTTCTAACCTTTTTTTGTGAACCAAACACCCTCTCTTCTTCAGAGCAGGGGGTGCCTGTTTTGATGCTTGGGTCTCCCATTGACTTTCATTGTATTAAATTGTATTTGAGCACCCATAGTTTTCGGCCGAGCACTCCGATGTGCCGAGCATAGCAATGCTTGAGCCGAACAGCAGTTCAGCCGAGCATGCTCGCTCAACACTAGTCCACATACTATCCGCCAAAAAAACGGAACGGACACGGAAACAAACAACGTACGTGTGCATGTAGCCTTAGGCTGAAAATATTTCTTAGTCACATGACATTGGCTGTATGTTCGGGGTTGTTATCCTGGTACAAGATAAATTTAAAGTGGTTATGTCACTTCAGCAAATAGCATTTATCATGTAGAAAAAGTTATTACCAGGCTCTTACTAATGTTTTGTGATTGTCCATATTGCCTACTTTGCTGGTTTAATTCATTTTTCCATCGCATTATACACTGCTCAGTTCCAGAGGTTATGACCACCCTGCAATGCAGTAGTGGTAGCTGTTGAAAAATGGCCACAGCAAAACAAAAATTCTTGAAGCAACTTCTTTGAGAAGATTATTTTGTTTATTTGGAGACAAGAGCAGCAAGACAAAGTAGAAATAAATATAAAAGTCAGGCAGATTATGGCATGAAGATGAAAGCGTCAAGCAGCGGGGGTAAAAAGACAGTGTCTGCTTAAAACTCCCAGACACAGTTTCTTGTACCCCTGAGGACAAAGTAATAATTAGTATTATAATTCAGGTTTTCTGCAGTGTGCTGCAGTCCATAAGCTTCAATGTTACTCACACAGATTACATCATTCTTCTAAGTAACCACTGATCTACATAAGTTACACCTACAACAACGTCTAATTGGACAAAAGTTTCTAATCATGACCACTTCATGTGGAAATAATTTATTCAATGAGCCTTCCATTAATCCCCTCCAATTTTAGTACCAATCTCCATTATATTTCCAAGGAGCCATATGGGACATAAAACCAAAAGTGGGCCCCTTTATTTATCACCTATCCAACACCAAAGATCGAACATGATGATAAACATGCTAATGGCCTACTTCAGTTTTAAGTACATTTATCCTGGCCCAGCATCACATAATGACTAGGGATGAGTGGACCCGTGGATGTTCGAGTTCGCCAGGTTCGGTCGAACTTCGGGTTAAAGTTCAGGTTCGGGACCTGAACTTGACCCGACTTTGAACCTGAACCCGAACCCCATTGAAGTCAATGGGGACCCGAACTTTGGTGCACTAAAATGGCTGCAAACGAATGTGGATAGGTAAATGACTTAAAATAATATAGATTATAAAAAATAATAATCTTGAACTAGGAGGCGAAGGTAAAAGTGGAGTAGGAGGTTGAGGAGGCAGTAGATGTGGCGGTGTAGGTGAAAGCGGGGTGGAGGAGGAGGAGATAGCCAAGACTGTTTTTTTTTTTTTTCACTTATTTATTTTTTATAAATTTGGGGAAAGAGAAAGCAAAGAGAAAGTGCGCTGGAGTATAACAATGGCAGGGTGCAGCCGGTATACTTGTCTATTCAGCACAAGGTACAGACAAGTCCTGTGGGATCCATGACTGGTTCATTTTAATGAACATGAGCTTGTCCACGTTGGCTGTGGACAGGCGGCTGCGATTGTCTGTGATCACCCCCATGCAATGCTAGACACACGTTCAGACAATACACCGGCCGCAGGGCAGGCCAGCATCTCCAAGGCGTAAAGGGCAAGCTCAGGCCATGTGCCCAATTTGGAGACCCAGAAGTTAAATGGGGCAGACCCATCAGTCAGTACGCGTAGGCATGTGTACACGTACTGTTCCACCATTTTGCTGAAATGCTGCCTCCTGCTAAGACGTTCCATATCAGCTGATGGTGCTGGTTGTTGTGGCGTGCTGACAAAGCTTTGCCACATTTCGGCCATGCTAACCCTCCCTTCTGAGGTGCTGGCGGTGCCCCAGCTTCGTTGGTGAACTCTTCCTCCTTCTCTGCCTTCGCCTTGTGCTTCCACTGAGCCCCCGCTGTCAGGTGGGAATGCCATCAGCAGCGCATCTACCAGCATACCCTTCTACTCGCTCATCTTCCGATCATGCTCCAGTGACGGAATTAAGGACGGCATGTTGTCCTTGTAGCAGGGATCCAGCAGGGCAGCCACCCAGTAATCAACACTGGTTAGGATGTAGGCAACTCAGCAGTCATTGCGCAGGCAACGACAAGCTGTCCTCTGTGGAAGGTGTATCGTCTGTGTCCTCTGTATCCCCCCAGCCACGCTCCAGTGATGCCCATGAGCTGCTTTGGGTGCCACCCTGCTGTGAATATGGTTCCTCCTCATCATCATCCTCCTTCTCCTCATCCTCCAGAACTATGTCCTGGCTGGACAGTTGGGTACCTGCCTCTGTTGGTGCAGGAAGTCACCCTCTGAGCCACTTGTAAATGACTGGCCTGATAACCATGGCAATGATCCCTCTTCCTACTCCTCTTCCATCATCGCCCAAAGTATTTTTTCAAGGAGACATAGAACTGGGATAGTAACGCTGATGACGGCGTCATCGGCACTGGCCATGTTGGTGGAGTACTCGAAACAGCGTAACACGGCACACACGTCCCGCATGGAGGCCCACTCATTGGTGGTGAAGTGGTGCTGTTCCGCAAAGCGACTCACCCGTGTGTGCTGCAGCTGAAACTCCACTATCGCTTGCTGCTGCTGCTTGCACAGTCTCTCCAGCATGTGCAAGGTGGAGTTCCACCTTGTGGGTACGTTGCATATGAGGCGGTGAGAGGGAAGGCTGAAGTTACGCTGCATTGCAGACAGGTGAGCAGCAGCAGGGTAAGAACGCTGAAGGCGCGCACAGACGGCCCGCACTTTCTGCAGCAGCTCTGACATATCGGGGTCATTTTTCAGGAACCTCTGCACCACCAAATTCAGCACAAGCGCCAGGCAAGGGATGTGCGTCAAACCGGCTAGGCTCAGAGCTGCTAAAAGATTTTGCCCGTTATCGCATACCACCAGGCCGGGCTTGAGGCTTAGTGGCATCAATCACTCTTCAGTCTGTTGTTCCATGCCCGTTCACAGCTCCTGCGCGGCGTGGGGTTTTACCCCAAACAGATGAGTTTCAAAACAGCCTGCTGTCGTTTCCCCCTGGCTGTGCTGAAGATGGTGGTGAAGGTGTTACACTGACCGGATGAGGAGGCGGTAGAGGAGGAAGCGGAGTAGGAAGACGAGGCAACGAGAAACGTCCTGCAATCCTCGGTGGTGGAAGGACATGCGCCAAACTGCTATCCGCCTCAGGCCCAGCCGCCACTGCTTTTACCCAGTGTGCAGTTAGGGAGATACAGTCAGGTCCATAAATATTTGGACATCGACACAATTCTAACATTTATAGCTCTATACACCACCACAATGGATTTGAAATGAAACAAACAAGATGTGCTTTAACTGCAGACTGTCAGCTTTAATTTGAGAGTATTTACATCCAAATCAGGTGAACGGTGTAGGAATTACAAGAGTTTGCATATGTGCCTCCCACTTGTTAAGGGACCAAAGGTAATGGGACAATTAGCTTCTCAGCTGTTCCATGGCCAGATGTGTGTTATTCCTTTATTATCCCAATTACAATGAGCAGATAAAAGGTCCAGAGTTCATTTCAAGTGTGCTATTTGCATTTGGAATCTGTTGCTGTCAACTCTCAAGATGAGATCCAAAGAGCTGTCATTATCAGTGAAGCAAGCCATCATTAGGCTGAAAAAACAAAACAAACCCATCAGAGAGATAGCAAAA
The DNA here is from genome assembly GCF_905171765.1 of Bufo bufo. Lineage (NCBI taxonomy): Eukaryota > Metazoa > Chordata > Amphibia > Anura > Bufonidae > Bufo > Bufo bufo. Next base: position 162,330,522 of record NC_053392.1, on the reverse strand, counting down.
ACATTAGGAGTGGCCAAAACCACTGTTTGGAACATTCTTAAAAAGAAGGAACGCACCGGTGAGCTCAGCAACACCAAAAGACCCGGAAGACCATGGAAAACAACTGTGGTGGATGACTGAAGAATTCCTTCCCTGGTGAAGAAAACATCCTTCACAACAGTTGGCCAGATCAAGAACACTCTCCAGGAGGTAGGAGTATGTGTGTCAAAGTCAACAATCAAGAGAAGACTTCCCCAGAGTGAATACAGAGAGTTCACCACAAGATGTAAACCATTGGTGAGCCTCAAAAACAGGAAGGCCAGATTACAGTTTGCCAAACGACATCTAAAAAAGCCTTCACAGTTCTGGAACAACATCCTATGGACAGATGAGACCAAGATCAACTTGTACCAGAGTGATTCGAAGAGAAGAATATGGAGAAGGAAAGGAACTGCTCATGATCCTAAGCATACTACCTCATCAATGAATCATGGTGGTGGTAGTGTCATGGCGTGGGCATGTATGACTGCCAATAGAACTGGTTCTCTTGTATTTATTGATAATGTGACTGCTGACAAAAGCAGCAGGATGAATTCTAAAGTGTTTCGGGCAATATTATCTGTTCATATTCAGCTAAATGCTTCAGAACTCATTAGACGGCGCTTCACAGTGCAGATGGACAATGACCCAAAACATACTGCAAAAGCAACCAAAGAGTTTTTTAAGGGAAAGAAGTGGAATGTTATGCAATGGACAAGTCAATCACCTGACCTGAATCCGATTAAGCATGCATTTCAATTGCTGAAGACAAAACTGAAGGGAAAATGCCCCAAGAACAAGCAGGAACTGAAGACAGTTACAGTAGAGGCCTGGCAGAGCATCACCAGGGATGAAACCCAGCGTCTGGTGATGTCTATGCGTTCCAGACTTCAGGCTGTAATTGACTGCAAAGGATTTGCAACCAAGTATTAAAAAGTGATTTATGATAATTATTATGTCCCATTACGTTTGGTCCCTTAACAAGTGGGAGGCACATATGCAAACTGTTGTAATTCCTACACCGTTCACCTGATTTGGATGTAAATACCCTGAAATTAAAGCTGACAGTCTGCAGTTAAAGCACATCTTGTGTGTTTTATTTCAAATCCATTGTGGCGGGAGCCAAAAATGTTAGAATTGTGTCGATGTCCCAATATTCATGGGCCTGACTGTATAACATCCCTGCCCATGCTTACTGATCCACGTATCGGTGGTTATGGGGACCTTGCCACAGATGGCGTTGTGCAGTGCACACCTGATTTTGTCCGCCACTTGGTTGTGCAGGGAAGGGATGGCTCGCCTGGAAAAGTAGTGGCGGCTGGGAACCATGTACTGTGGGACAGCCACCGCCATAAGGTTTTTAAAAGTCTCAGTCTCCACCAGATGGAATGACAGAGTTTCAAAGGCCAGGGAATTTTTAAATGCTGGCATTCAGGGCCAGGGATCGCTGGTGGGTAGGGGGGTACTTCCTCTTTGTCTCCAGTGTTTTGGGGATTGACAGCTGAACGCTTCCATGGGACAGTGTGGACATGCTGGGTGACGGTGGTGGTGGTGTTGCTGCCACATGCTCTGTTTGCGGGGTGGCAGGTGCCACTGTCACTCCAGAGGGGGAGGAAGAGGCCGCGGCTGCAGCAGAAGGGGGAGCAGGAGGAGCCTGAGATCTTTCGTGTTTTTTGAGGTGTGTACTCCACTGCAGCTCGTGCTTTGCATTTAGATGCCTGGTCATGCAGGTGGTGCTCAGGTTTAGAACATTTATGCCTCGATTCAGGCTCTGATTGCACAGCGTGCAAACCACTCGCGTCTTGTCGTCAGCACATTGCCCGAAGAACTGCCACGCCAGGGAACTCCTTGCAGCTGGCATTGGTGTGCTCAGTCCCTGGGTGCGGTGGGTAGTAACAGGCGTACTGGCTGGGGGACGGCCACTCTGCTTTTGCACCCTGCTCCCTCTTTTGCTGTGCGACTGACGCTGTGTGACCACCACCTCTTCCTCCGAACTGCACACGTCCCTTGCATGACCTTGATTCCATGTGGGGTCTAGGACCTCATCATCCTCCACATCATCTTCCACCCACTCCTCACCCCTGCCCTCCTTGCCGGTCTGTACACTGCAGAAAGCCGCAGCAGTTGGCACCTGTGTTTCGTCATCATCAGGGACGTGCTGCGGTGGTCCTCCCATGTCCACGTCCTGAAACATAAGTGGTTGGGCATCAGTGCACTCAATCTCTTCCACTTCTGGGGCAGGGCTAGGTGGATGGCCCACGGAAACCCCACCAGTAGAGTAATCAAAAAGCATAAGTGTAGTGTCCCACTAGGTAAAGGTGGGCACTGCACAAAAGGGGTTAATGTGTCTTTAATACATCTAATGTGTTTTTATATGCATTTCCCTGTGTTAGCTGGGTGTCAGGCCTATTAGGGTGCAGTTTAGCCTCCCAGACGTAAGAGGGAGCCAGAGAGCCCTAGATATATATAGGAAGGCCCAGGCAGGGGAGTGGTAGTTCATTCCAGGGGACTAGAGGAGTTACTTCGTCCACCTGAAGCTCCTGAGGCTAGGCTTAGCTCAGTAGAGACACCCCGGTTGCAGGACGTCACCTCCTAGGAGAAACCACAGCCCTGCAGCAATAAAGCCAACATACTACAGGCAAAGATAAGTAACCATGATAGGCAGATGCTTTAGGAAGAAAAGCAAGGATTTAATACGAGAGGAAGATATATATATATATATATATATACCAAGGATATAAGCCACCATTTAGGCATTTGGGCCTTGGGATTGAAACCAGACAGGAGTTCTAGAAAGGAACAGTGTACGCTATTTCTGAGGAAAGGTACAACCTGATTCTGAGTGCATTGTGGATTTACCCTCTGAGTATCTTGCATAACTTATACCTGCCATCTTGTGGAATAAGCCTGCTTGCAAGCTGTAATACAAAGGACTGTATAACTACCTTACTGTATAAAGTTGGACTGTTCAGTAAAGAAACGTTTGGTTCACTATACCATCTGTGTACCCCAATTATTCCCACTACAAATCGGTGTGCCACCGTTACAGGCACTGGCGTCACGAATCCAAAAGGGACCTTACCCCAGGCACTCAAAATACCTGTAGCATCCAGGGCACCTCATCCACCATCAGGCCTGGTCCCTACATACAGAGTGTGCCCCAGAGGAACTGTGTCTACCTCTCCTTCACTGCCGCATGCCTGCCCAGGGTTCTCCAATACAGTGAGCAACCCTCGATTGCCCAAAACCGTGACCTCACATCGCAATACCCTGCAGGTCTGGCGTGCTGCATAAATTGGCGTCACGAACAGGATTTACGGAACATTCCTGCGCCATTGCGGATATAAAACTGTGTGCTAAAAAAATTGCCTTAAAGTGACCAAGCCCTATTGTTTTATTCAAAATTGCTGGGCCAAAGAACTGTCATAATTAGCGGTGTGAAGATAGTGTTTTCTGGACTGTGCGCTGCTTGTTTAAGCCACCGCTTGCTGTCAGTGAATAGACAGCCATTTTGCCACTTAAACCTGAGGTGGATTACAAGTGCGCCCGGTGAACTGTTTGGCGCGAAAAAGAGGACTTTGGCGCGAAAAGAACCAGGCGGAGTTATCACCCAGCCGGCGAGGAGGAAGAACGCCGCCCTGTCTGGAGAAAAAGGTGCCGCCTACCAGAGTCCCGGAGCTACGAGAGGCCGCGCCCACCTGCTGACGCTGTACGCAAGACGTCCGACGCCCGTAGCCACGCATCTCGCGAGACTTGGAGCGAGCACCACCGGAGTGAGTACCAACGTAGAACTGTTGTCGGCTCTTCTATTTACCTTACCGGAACGTTCCCGACCCCTGCCAGGGCACCGGAGGGACTCCCGTTAGTGATAAAAGACTTTCCTGTGGAAAAAAAAAAAAAAAAAAAAGGGTTATTACCATTGCCACTCCGGTCCGCTCCGCTACATTTAAAGGGCCATACCCACCTAGCAGCAGCATGTCCACCCCTGAGGAAATCGGACAGGTGGCCCTAGCCGTGTCTCCTGAAGTATCCCCAGCCGACCCTAGGGCCCCTGCCGCCGCGGCACCGCCAAGCCTGATGCCGCTAACTATGCCGTACTATTTTGGGGCCCCCTGGTTCCCACGTTATTCCGGGGAAGCTCACAAGTTAAAGGACTTTAGGGAGCAGATATTGGCCTTGTTCCGGCTTTACCCCATAACTGCTGAACAGCAAATGGAGATCCTCCTAGCTCAGTTGGAAGGGGCCGCCCGCAGGGAAGTCATGTCGTGGCCCCGCTCTGAGAAAAGTAGCCTGGAACAGATCTTTGATCGCTTGGGCACCACATTTGAGGCCAGAACGGTGTCAGAAGTTAAAATGCGTTTCTTCAGCAGAAAGCAGCAACCTGGAGAGTCGCTCCGTGATTTTGCCCTGTCCTTACAAGAGACACTGAGAGCTGTAGTCCAAGTGGATTTTAAAGAAGCTGAGGACCAGGACCGGACTCTTAGAGAGCAATTCATTGCAGGCGTAAGTAATGAGCATTTAAAGGGCCAGCTACGCATGTTGTCAGCTCAACACCCCCACTGTGCATTTCTGGACTTTAAAGAATTGGCCATCAGTATATTGGGCCAGAACCCTGCTCCAGGGCCAGCAGCCTCCTATGAACCCCAGGCTTGTCAGCCCAAGACTGTGAATGTGGGGTCTGCAGGGGTCAGTCAGGCCACCCAAGCTCCAGTCACAGACGTAGTGGCAGCCCTCATGGAGCAAGTGAACCATCTTACTCTAAGCCTAGAGAAGGTGTGCAAAAAGATAGAGGAATGGGAGAGACCATTGTTACTAGAAGATGAAGGTACTTTTCCTCCAAGGCTCCCACCTGCATATGGAGACGTATACCCAAAAGAGCCTGATGGGCGACCGAGGTACAGGCCCAGAAGTAGAAAACAGCCTGTCTGCCACCACTGCAAGAAATATGGACATACTGAATCAATGTGCTGGCAGTTAAACGGGCAACCCCTGAGGCAGAGGACCGCCCCTCGGGAGGTAGAACAGTAGGTCCAAAGGATCCAAGCTGGATGCCTAAGTATGTAGGATCCCGTCCAAAGATCAATATATGTATCAACGGGATACCCTTTGAAGCCCTGTTGGACACTGGGTCACAGGTCACCACCATTCAACGGCCTGCCTTTGATAAGTTCTGGGATCCAAGTCTCCTCACCCAGCCACCAGAGTCCTGGCTAGACATCATTGCCAGCAACGGTAAGCCAGTGAAAGTGCATGGGTATTGGGAACCTACCCTTCAGGTGGGAGAAGCCACCCTGCCACAGCAAGGCGTGATTGTGGTACAAGCAGGAGATAAAGGAGGACACCCTGTGATATTAGGGACTAACGTTCTAAAAATTTGTTACCCTGAAGTACTTGACGCATTGAACCAAACTATCTCTTCAGCCTCACCTGCTTCCAGAAGAGTTATTCAAAAGACTATTAGTGTGCTGTGTGCTCAACAAAAGTTCGCCAACAAGAAAGGAGAAATTTGCACTGTCCGGATCCGGGATAACCGGCCGGTAACTCTGCCTCCAAATTCCCAGATCATCCTGTGGTGCCGTGCGGTGTTAGGAATCCAGGGCCAGGACTATCAAGCCCTAGTGGAACCTATTCCCTTTGAAAATCATCCCTTCGTACGGACAGCCAAGAGCCTGGTGACCGTGTCTCAAGGTAAAGTGCCTGTCCGCTTGATTAACTTTGGTGACCATCCCGTTACTCTCCTTAAACACTGCCCCGTTGCTCAGCTTTTCCAGGTGTCTTTCCAGGATTTGATCCGTCTGCCTGCCACGGAGGCGTTCCAGACCACACAGAGCAGCAGCACCCCTACAACATCCTGGTGGGAAGAACTACATGTGGGGGACGAATCTACCCCAAAGGAGCAGATAGAGGGAGTCCTGAAGCTGGTGAAGGAGCACCACCAGGCTTTCAGCAAACACTCCACGGACTACGGAGAGGTCAGTGTAATCAAGCACACCATACCCACTGGCTCTCATCCTCCTATTAAGGAGAGGCACAGACCCATACCACCTACTACCTATCAGTCTGTGAAAGAGATGATAAAAGAGATGAAAGACTCTAATATAATCCGGGACAGCCATAGTCCCTAGGCTGCGCCCCTAGTTCTTGTCCGAAAAAAAGATGGCAGCATAAGGTTCTGCGTGGATTACAGAAAAATTTATCAAATCACCCACAAAGATGCATATCCATTGCCACACATTGAAGAGTCCTTGACTGCTCTGGGGTCATCAGCCTATTTCTCTACCTTGGACTTAACCAGTGGGTACTGGCAAGTACCCATGGCCCCAGAAGATCGAGAAAAGACTGCTTTCACTACACCTATGGGCCTGTTTGAATTCAATTATATGCCGTTTGGACTGTGTAACGCTCCAGGAACATTCCAGCGGCTGATGGAACGTTGTCAAGGCCATAGGAATTTTGAGACTGTACTCTTATATCTGGATGACGGCATTGTATACTCCAAAACGTATGAGGACCATCTAAAGCACCTGGGTGAGGTGTTTCAAGTTCTTGCTAAATATGGCCTCAAGATCAAGCCATCCAAGTGCCACCTACTGAAACCAGCGGTCAAATACCTTGGGCACGTTGTTAGTGCCGAAGGAATACAGCCTGATCCTGATAAACTTGCTGCTGTCCGCAACTGGCCTACTCCAACGACCGTGAAAGAGGTGAGAAGCTTTCTCAGTTTTGCAGGGTACTACAGGCGTTTCATCCCACATTTCGCACAAATTGCGGATCCCATCCAGGAACTGTTGAGGGGGCATCCAAAGAAGAGCCCGAAAACTCCTATTCCTGTTGAATGGAACCAGGAGCGAGAAATTGCCTTTCAACTCCTAAAGAAGAAGTTGACCGAACCCCCTGTTCTGGGTTACCCAGATTATCAGAAGCCATTCCTCCTCTACACGGATGCCAGTAAAAGAGGCCTGGGGGCCGTGTTGGCTCAAGTGCAAGACAACAAAGAAAAGGTAATTGCCTACGCCAGCAGATCCCTGAAGGGAGCTGAAAAGAATGATCAGAATTACAGTTCTTTCAAGCTGGAGTTTCTTGCCTTAGTGTGGGCTGTGACTGAAAAGTTCAAAGACTATCTTGCTGCCACACCATTTGTTGCCTTCACGGACATAATCCCCTGGCGCATCTGAACACGGCCAAGTTAGGGGCACTGGAGCAAAGATGGGCCTCCCGCCTTGCCAACTATGACTTTTCTGTGAAGTACCGGGCAGGCCGCTCCAATGATAATGCTGATGCCCTGTCGCGGCTCCCCACTACAGAGGCCCCAGATGAGTTAAAAGATGCCTGGGAAGAAGTGGAAATGCCCGCGTTCTACAGAAAATTTGCCCAGCAGGATAATATCTGTACTGAAAATCTCCCTGCTGCTGATCTTCCCTCCTCAGATGATCCTGAGTCCGGAGGCGATCAAGAAAGATGGATTAAGCTCCAGTCCGAAAGTAGAGTCCTCGGTGAACTGCTTGACTTCCTTACCAGTGGGAAAATCCCTGAGAGAATCCGCAGGAAGAGTGCAGACCCAGAACTAGTAAGACTGTGGAGACATCGCCACCAACTATTCCTTCAAAGAGGCCTGTTGCTCAGAAGGAGTCTGGATCCAGTGTCCTGTGATAGAGTCTACCAGATTCTCCTGCCACGTCGGGATGCCAGCCTGGTACTGGACATGTACCACAACCAGTCCGGACACTTCGGTGTGCAAAAGACTGAGGCCACTATACGGAGAAGATTCTATTGGATTGGGATGAGAGAGGATATCGAGAAATGGTGCCGAGAATGCACTGCCTGTGCTGTGGGGCGGACTGAACGCCATGACCAGAGGGCGCCTCTCCATCCTATTGTAAGTACAGCTCCTTTAGAACTTGTCGCGATTGATCATGTGAAGTTGGAGCCGAGTCGCTCTGGGTATACATATGCCATGACTATAATTGATCACTTCACCAAGTTTGTCGTAGCAGTGCCTGTGAAAGACCTGACAGCCAAGACTACAGCGGAGGCGTTCTGGAAGCATTTCCTTCTGCCCTACGGCTGTCCAGAAAGGATCCTCACCGATCAAGGGTCTGCGTTTGAGTCACAGCTGTTCCATGAGATGTGCCTGCTGCACAACTGCCAGAAAGTCCGGACCACCGCCTATCATCCGCAAGGTAACGGACTCTGTGAAAAGATGAATAAGACTCTCATTGAAATGCGGAGAGCAGTACCCCCTGATACGAGGGGTGATTGGCCTACTCTGTTGCCACAACTGATGTACACTTATAACAACACCATCCATTGTTCCACCGGTTACACCCCGTTCTATCTGATGTTTGGGCGACAAGGGAGATTACCTGCGGATCACTCCCTGGGGGTACAAGTGCCGGATGTGATCAACCCACTGCCCAGGACTGATTGGGTAGTGGAGCACCAGAGGCGTCTTCTTAATGCCAAGGAGATTGTGCAAGAACGCATGGAGAATGTCCGGGAACGCCAGCAAAAAGACTACGACCAGACTGCCCATGCGGGACCCCTGGCTCTTGGAGACAAGGTTTGGTTGAAAAACAACCACCGGACCAGCAAGTTGGACAGCAAATGGGAAAGGATTCCCTACCTTGTTACTGCCATACCTAATGCTGCAGCCCACATTTACCAGGTCTCCAGAGAAGGAAAAGGTCCCCAAGTTGTTCACAGGAACCGCCTCAAACCCTGTATCGAAGGAGAACCAGCGGCGGAGGAGATGGAGCCTGAGCCTTCTGAGGAGGAATTGCCGGCTCCACCTATGGACCCTATGCAGGCTGTGGAGAACTTGATCCATGATAAAGAGCCGCTCCACTGGGCCCTCACGCCTTGGCTGAATTTGTTGGTTCCTGCTCCTGTTCCTGTTGGTCTCCCGTCTCCGGATACCTTACCCCAGAGAGCTCCTGAAGTGGTTCCAGAGGCTGTGAGCTCCATTAACCTTCCTGAGTCCAGGCAGGAAGAATCTCCGTCACTAAGGAGGTCTACACGTTCTACCAGGGGACACCCACCTGTGAGGTTTGAGGACTACATCATGGGTCCAGGTAGCCCCTCACGGGAAACCCCTGTTTAACCCTTTTGCAAGCCTGGGTACGGACTCATGTGATCCTTTGAGCCTCCAAGGACTTATGTTTGTTTTGCATTGTTATGGACTATCCTGGTTTATTGATACGCTGCACCAGGTCAGCGCCCCTGTTCCCTTACACTATCCTGAGAGAAGAGAACGACGCCCCTTTTCACCATTCCTTGCAGTTACATTGTTTGTTAATTTTTATGCTGTTGCTGTGATAATTGCCATGTGTGCCGGTTCTCATTTTGTCTCTCAGGCTGCAGTATCCAGCCGGGCAGGGCCCCTCCATGTTGCGCCGAGGACGGGCAACGTTAAAGTGTGATTGTATGTAGTGTCCCACTAGGTAAAGGTGGGCACTGCACAAAAGGGGTTAATGTGTCTTTAATACATCTAATGTGTTTTTATATGCATTTCCCTGTGTTAGCTGGGTGTCAGGCCTATTAGGGTGCAGTTTAGCCTCCCAGACGTTAGAGGGAGCCAGAGAGCCCTAGATATATATAGGAAGGCCCAGGCAGTGGAGTGGTAGTTTATTCCAGGGGACTAGAGGAGTTACTTCGTCCACCTGAAGCTCCTGAGGCTAGGCTTAGCTCAGTAGAGACACCCCGGTTGCAGGACGTCACCTCCTGGGAGAAACCACAGCCCTGCAGCAATAAAGCCAACATACTACAGGCAAAGATAAGTAACCCTGATAGGCAGATGCTTTAGGAAGAAAAGCAAGGATTTAATACGCGAGGAAGATATATATATATATACCAAGGATATAAGCCACCATTTAGGCATTTGGGCCTTGGGATTGAAACCAGACAGGAGTTCTAGAAAGGAACAGTGTACGCTATTTCTGAGGAAAGGTACAACCTGATTCTGAGTGCATTGTGGATTTACCCTCTGAGTATCTTGCATCATTAATACCTGCCATCTTGTGGAATAAGCCTGCTTGCAAGCTGTAATACAAAGGACTGTATAACTACCTTACTGTATAAAGTTGGACTGTTCAGTAAAGAAACGTTTGGTTCACTATACCATCTGTGTACCCCAATTATTCCCACTACAAATCGGTGTGCCACCGTCACAGGCACTGGCGTCACGAATCCAAAAGGGACCTTGCCCCAGGCACTTAAAATACCTGTAACATCCAGGGCACCTCATCCACCATCAGGCCTGGTCCCTACATACAGAGTGTGCCCCAGAGGAACTGTGTCTACCTCTCCTTCACTGCCGCATGCCTGCCCAGGGTTCTCCAATACAGTGAGCAACCCTCGATTGCCCAAAACCGTGACCTCACATCGCAATACCCTGCAGGTCTGGCGTGCTGCATAAGTGACTGCTGCATGACTTGGGGCTCAGACTGCTTGCCTGATTTGCAGGGGGGTGAGGTGAAAGACAGATGCCCATGGGCTGCAGGTGCCAACTCTGCGCTTTCAGCAGGGGACCGGGTGGGAGACAATGTGAAGGAACTGGTGGCACTGTCAGCCATACAATCTACTACCGCCTCTACTTGTTCTGGCCTCATTATTCATACACCGGTATTCGGGCCTATAAAATAACGCTGAACGTTCTGTCGCTATAGGTCACCTACAGAATTAACAGCCAGATAAATTATTATATTTCTGTGTCTGGAGTAGAAAGCTGGTGTATTGCACCCACAAAAAATCACTATAGGTCACCCACAAAATAAATTGCCAGATGAGATTCCTAACACTCTCCCTCACTTCAGCTGCCTGCTTCCTGTCCCTGCACTACTGAGAGCTGATGGGTGGTGCTACACGTGATCTAGCTTGTATAAAGTCTGGGTCACATGATGCACCGGCCAATCACAGCCATGCCATAACTAGGCATGGCTGTGATGGCTTCTAAGTGCAAAGTTCAGGTTCGGGTCTGGGTACCCGAACTCGCAAAGTTCAGTACGGACCCGAACTTTGCAGTTCGGGTTCGCTCAACACTAATCATGACCCTTTAAATCAATTACATAAGAATTTCTATTTTATTAGGTAAATTACATCAGTATATTTCGCTAACCAAGCTATTTCTTCACTTTAACTCTTTACTAAACTTCTTTCTGAGATGAGAACACAAGATGTCTGCCTAATGCAACATGGCTGACCATCAGATCTAATCCTGATTCCAGAATCCAAAGGTAGCTGCGTTTGCACAGTATAGGAAAAGGCAGCAACCAGGACCGCAGTAGTACCCATCACCTGGTGCTTTTTCCTATAGTGTGCAAGCATGGCCACCTCTGCTGGATTGTAGGGTGGTCATAAGTGCCTTGGAATAACTTTCTCTACATTGTAAATGCTATTTTCTGATTTGAGGCAAACCCTTTCAAATATTACCACTTTATATTTTTGAAAACATCCTTCTATTGCCGGAGGTGTTTCCACACTTTCCTAAAATTTTTGCACAGTACTATAGTACTATATATAGACTTATTCCTATGTTAAGAATGTCATGCTCCCACCTCTACCATAGTTGCTAGAGAATGGAGAATATCTGTAAAGAATAAATCAAGGCAACTGGGCTTACTGTAGATTTCTTGAAAACGTTTCACTCGTTCTTCCAACGAGAAGAACGAGTGAAACGTTTTCAAGAAATCTACAGTGAGTCCAGTTGCCTTGATTTATTCTTTACAGATATACCATGACCTGGATAAATGAGAACCTTCACAGACATAGAGAATGGAGAGGTGAAATGCAGGACACCAACATGGGCAACAGCAGGGCCCATGGAATATAAAAGCCTTTCTGCTGCGTGTTCTGCTCCTTCTTGCATTGTATTGTATGGTTGTCTGCACAGTATCATATTACTGGGTGCCTCTGCCTCAGTATGTCTCACTGAGCCTGCCACGCTGCACCATCAGTGGGTGCTGTTAAAAAACAATGGAAAGATGACTGTGCTTCTATGTGGCTCTTTCCATTGAAATCCATCTATTAGAGTTACTGAAAGGATAAGAGGTGTAACTAGAAGCTCTTGGGCTCCAATGCAAAATCTCTAATGGGTTCCCCATCTACTATGTGACATTTTAAGTACTGGTTTCTTCTTATGTGGCAGAAAGGCCTTCGGGCCCCCTCAGCAATCACGGCCCATGTGCGACTGTTATCTGTACACCCCTAATAGGTATGCCCATGAGCAGATCACTGCTTATTCACGAAGTTCCCTTTTCCCTGAGGTCTGGTTCTAACCTCCAGGACCCTCTCCTATCATGCATTGACAAATTGCCATAAATACCTAGGCTATGTTTGTCAGTGAACTATTCTCTGTTCCCAAAGAACTTTGAAATAATTAAGAAATGATTGGAGAAGAAGCCATCATGAAATGCTCTATTAGTACTAAATATGTACAGCAAAAGTTTTACCTTTTTGTTAGGTCACTTTAAATGGTTAAAGGGAGGCTGTCACTAGAGTTGTGTGATTAAACTGATGCCATGCTGCTATAGTGCTTGATAATAACGTTCTAGCCATTTTATTTCTCTACAATAAAATAAAATATCATAAAATTAATTATGCAAATATAATAATAACTGCTAATAAATAAGCTATAATAACGGCTATCCGTAATGTTCTGTACTATACACCACACGGTACAGCAATACAAAGCAAACTATACGATCTCATAGCAGTAGGTGGTACATATCATGTAAATTAATATGAGTCTCTATGCTTGGGTGTCCTTCAATTTACCTGCAATGTTAAAAATGCAAACCCATAATTCAGCAGAGTAGCATTACTGTACATGCAGGTCATGCTAATTTCACAACAATGGCAATCCTACTAGAAAGAGTATGTGATATACAACATAGTATAGTAGAAGTAGAAGTTCCTTAACAGGTGGTATAGTTCACAGTTTAGGGTACTTTCACACTGGCGTCCGTTTCAAGGCTCTTACAAGCGGCCCAAAACGGATCAGTTCAGCCTCAATGCATTCTAAATGGATAAGGATCCGTTCAGAATGCATCAATTTGGCTGCGTTTGGTCTCCGTTGTGTTTTTTAGACTGTCACTAAACGCAGCTTGCAGCATTTTGGTGACCGTCTGACTATGCGGAGCCAAACGGATTTTCACTGACAGTTTTTCACTGACACAATATGGTGCAATTGAAAACGGATCCGTCCCCCATTGACTTTCCATGGTAGTCAAGACGGATCGGTTTTGACTTAGACTTTTTTTTATGAATAATGCAAACGGATCCGTTATGAACGGATACAAGCGTTTGCATTATCGGTGCGGATCCGTCTGTACAGGTACAAGACGGATCCGCACCAAACGCGAGTGTGAAAGTAGCTTAACACTTGCAAGGTTTGGGGTGGTCCCGACTCCCAACACTACGCTGGGTGACTGGGTCCCCTGGAAATCACGAGATATTAATGATATATCCAGAGGAAAGGTCATCAGTTAAACTCAGACAACCCCTTTAACACTTCAAAGTGTCAAAGTAGGGAGTTGATGGCTTTGTATAGTAGCAATAGCGGCAAATGTCCACAAACATCCATAGTTCAAAGCACCCTTGCTCCAGGGCACTATGCATAGATAAGCTAAAGAAGCAAATTTGTAAATCTTTTTATTACATCGGCGACTCACGCTGCCACCTTTCTGCTCATCAGCTCCATACCTTCCAGGCTCCAGTGGCACAGTTCCTCCAGCCTTTCTCTCCTTCTTCTCAGCAGGCTCAGGCGCTGGAGTAGCTCTATTCCTCCACACAGATTGTGGCTAACTTCTTTCCAGCTAGGCATTACGCTCTCTTCGACTTTTAAAGAGCCAATGTGCACCCTATTCTTCCCCAGCCAGTACCTGGATACCTTGGGGTACTTCAGTCATCTTCCCCTATGGGAAAGTGCCTGAGATATAGGTTCTAGTCCATTAGTGTCCTGCAGAGGTTTGCTGGTTCTCTACATTTGTTTGTCCATGTACAAATTGTTGACTTTTTGACCCTTTGCAGCCTGACCTGAGCTCTACTTGATCTCCATTCTGACCCTGAGCTGCCCAGCATGACCTTGGACTGTTTATTGGATTGCACATACTCTACCTGCCCTGACCTTGGCCTGTTCCCAACTACAGCGTTGCCTAACCCCTTAGTCCTCTGTACGGTGTCTCTTAACCCCAGTGGGTCAGAAGTCAGCCACACACACACAGGGACTACTTCAAGAGACAGCAGCCTGGTGGTTCCCCTGCAGCAGAGTCCAGATCCCTGTATAGTGAAGACCAAGAGAGGCCACTTAGGATTACCCCTAAGCCAAATCTGTTCAAGTAACACAGTGGATCCACATTCTCTTAGTAACACTGGCTATACTACATCATAGTATCATGCACACTGTAATACAGCCAGGGACTGAAGATGAATTGGGACTGAAGATGAATTGGATATTTGTGGACATTTCTGTCCCACCATTCATAAAGACCATAAACCGCTTACATAGCTAATGTATAGTTCATTTTTAAACTGTAGCAATGCAAACTATAAAATAGGGAACTAACACTAGAATAATGATGTGATTTTAAAATGTTATTGTTTTATAACGCTAGAATATCGTCATACACCTGCAACCCTCTGCGTGAATTCTGTTTCTGTAACCCAGAGGTACAGTGTGCAGCAGAGCAGTCTCAGCAGTACCTACTATCCCGCAGAGCAAAGAATGTCAGTGCAGCACGTGAGCTGTTATCCTCCAGCTGTAATCAGAGCTGGATATAATCATGGCTGGATTTGCACGCTTATGCCTCTCTGTTTCATGACTTTATTTGCCAGAGAATAGACAACGTGACTCTGCTAAACTTGGAAAGTCAAGCATGTTTGCTTTCTGCTGCAGGATGAAATCCTACTGGCTTCAGACATTAAAACATTTAATCCCATGAAAGTTGAAAATCTAAATCTAAACTCTAGTTTTGCTTTGAAGTAGGAATTTCATGAGAGCAAAAATAGTATTTATGAGTTTATAACTGTAGTAAAGGACCTTGCGCATTCTTATTAAGATCACCATGTACTTTGCCCACCACTCCCTTACAGTTGAGGTCATGTTTGGTGGGGATTGTCGATAGGAAGTCTACTCAAAGGATTGAACTATTTTTATAAATTGTAAAAACACAAAATTACCTCAGATTTCCTGCTGCATTCATGTCCAGATATTATATAAAAAATATAATGATTTTATTACTATCCTATATAATTATTGCAATTTTTTTTTAGATCTCTATGGGTCAGATGTTACAAGATTTTGGAAAATTCCTTGGCATGTTCCTTTTAGTCCTGTTCTCATTTACCATTGGACTGACACAATTGTACGATAAAGGATATACAGACGATGAACCCAAGGACTGCGTTGGAATCTTCTGTGAACGCCAGAGCAATGACACCTTCCACTCGTAAGCCCCTTGCTAATTTTAAGTGACCCTGATTGAAAAATTAATGATAATGATAAGTTCTTATTAATATTGCTCATCTGCAGTACTGTAAAAAGCTTACACTGGCCATGATCAGTCATAGAGTAGTGTTATGTCATTAGAGTAGTAGTATGTTATTACTAAGTGCCCATTCTGAAGTGTGCTGTGGTTGGCCTAATACGTGGATATGATAGTTTAGGCACCAATGGACAACTTTACTTACATGCACATTGGCTATACCAAAATAATAGAAACAGTATTTCTTCTATCAGTCTAGCTTTTATCATAGTAATAGATAACAGACCTGACCTCAGACTGCTGTTTTCCCCACTGAACATAGGGGAAGGGATTGTCTACAATTCTAGACTAGGAAATTGTTTATCTAGCTAAGCAAATGATATATTATAAATACATATTCCTGACCACCTACCTGACCTTGTGTGAAAAAATACCAGCCACAACAGCCTCTTTAATAAATGATTAACATACAAAATATTACTTTGCATAAATATTAGAACTCTGCAAAACAAAACATTATGAGTATTATCATTCAATTGTAGTGTCCAAAAGAGGCCTTGGAGGGCCTTTGGCAGTACCAAAAACACAGCATTGTGCTATCTTAAACAGGTTTTCTTGTACTTACTGTAGATATACCGGTCTATCCTCAGGATAGGTCATCATTCACCTGGCACCCCTGCCGATCATCTGTTTCAGGCAGCCACTGTGTCACGGCCTCGATGTTGTGCGCCGTGACACTTTTGCCGTGCATGTTGGTTGCCAGCGCCAATGCATTGTTGTCTCAGCATGTATGTGCTTTTCTCCCCTTCTCCTTGTTCTTCCCCTGTTTGGTGTCTTTGAGGTTAACTATCTGGCTGGGTGTGGCCACTGGGTTTATACCTGCCTGTGGCTGGCAGGCTGGATTAGTTGTCCTCCAGCTTTGGTGTGTGCTGGAGTTGCTCCAGTTCTGGATGTATCATCGGTCCAGTTTGAGGGCCACCTAGTTGGACATCGATGTTACCTTGATGTCTTCCCTTTGTTTCCTCTGTTCTGTACCCTTCCTTACATGTTTGGTATGTTTGGTGTTGGTTTAGGTTTTGGGTGTGTTGTAATGTCTAGTTTGGTGTTCCATGTCTGCTATGTTTGGTGTTGTTATCCAGCATGGTTGCTAGACATTCTCCCTGTCTGTTGTGTCCTCCGAAAGGGGGTCTCTGGGTTCTCTCCACAAGGTTCCTCCAGGGCAGGTGGGCTGTTTCTGGTTTAGGCTCCAGGTGGGAATAGTGGCTTTTTCTGGCCGATACCCAGTTCTCTCTCCTTCCACTGTTCTCCTGGACCAATCCATAACAGACTCCTGATCCTACTCACTACATCTAGACCCTTGTCCTAAACTTAACCCTACCATCACTGATTACCTCTCCAAATCCTGTCATGGCCAGGCTTGCATTTGGCTGCACCACGTTTGCCACTCAATTTCATTAAACTCCCTGACAGCTATTTTTATTAGAAGTACTGTGGGGAAGTGAACAAAGCAGTTGGCAGACTTATGTGACCCACTTTCCTGAATTTGCCCAGTTTCTTCATAAATGTAATTGTATGCAAGAGGTTGAAAGACATCAAGGGAATTATACAGCACTGTGCAAACGTTTTATGAAGGTGTGAAAAATTATGCTAAGGAATAGTGTTGAGCAAGCATGCTCGGCCGAACTGCTGTTTGACTCGAGCATCGCTATGCTCGGCACATGGCGGTACTCGGCCGAGTACTGCATGTGCTTGAGCGCCTTGCTCGAATCTCCTCCCTGCACGTTTATTGGATGCTATGCAGCCAATAAACATGCAGGTAAGTACTGCCATCACTGTAATGCAGTAGCCTTATTGGTTACTGGCATTACAGTGATTGGCTGGCCGTAACACGTGATCGGATGCTATATAGCACCCGATGGCGCGTGTTCAGCTCATTATTAGTCAGGGAGAGCTGCACTTAGGAAGGGACAGATAGTGTAGGGAGTGTGATTGTAATCTATTTAGTTGAAAAACTTTTCAAAGACCCAAAAGTCATTTTAAGGACTATTGTGTGTGGTGGCAGCAATATAATATAGCCATCACTTTTTTTCCATACTTTTCCATACTTTTTCTATAGTGGGTGTCTGCAGTGACTTGCGACATCTGTGCAATACCTTCTGTGTGTCAGGGCCAGAGATAGAAAAAATATAAGTGAAATCTAGTATATTTTTTCCATACTTTTACGTACTTTTCCTATAGAAGGGTGTCTGCAGTGACTTCTGATATCTGTGCAATACCTTGTGTGTGTCAGGGTCAAAGATAGAAAAAATATAAGTGAAATCTAGTATATTTTTTCCATACTGTTACGCACTTTTCCTATAGAAGAGTGTCTGCAGTGACTTCTGACATCTGTGCAATAAATATAAGTGAAATCTAGTATATTTTTTCCATACATTTACGTACTTTTCCTATAGAAGGGTGTCTGCTGTGACTTCTGACATCTGTGCAATACCTTGTGTGTATCAGGGCCAGAGATAGAAAAAATATAAGTGAAATCTAGTGTATTTTTTCCATACTTTTACGTAGTTTTCCTATAGAAGGGTGTCTGCAGTGACTTCTGACATCTGTGCAATACTTTGTGTGTGTCAGGGCCAGAAAAAGAAAAAATATAAGTGAAATCTAGTATACAGTATTTTTTCCATACTTTTATGTACTTTTCCTATAGAAGGGTATCTGCAGTGACTTCTGACATCTGTGCAATACCTTCTGTGTGTCAGGGCCAGAGATAGAAAAAATATAAGTGAAATCTAGTATATTTTTTCCATACTTTTACGTACTTTTCCTATAGAAGGGTGTCTGCAGTGACTTCTGACATCTGTGCAATACATTGTGTGTGTCAGGGCTAGAGATAGAAAAAATATAAGTGAAAACTAGTATATTTTTTCCATACTTTTCCATACTTTTCCTATAGAAGGGTGTTTGCAGTGACTTGTGACATCTGTGCAATACCTTGTGTGTGTCAGGGCCAGAGATAGAAAAAATATAAGTGAAATCTAGTATATTTTTTCCATACTTTTACGTACTTTTTCCTATAGAAGGGTGTTTGCAGTGACTTGTGACATCTGTGCAATACCTTGTGTGTAAGTGAAAACTAGTATATTTTTCCATACTTTTACGTACTTTTCCTATAGAAGGGTGTCTGCAGTGACTTCTGACATCTGTGCAATACCTTGTGTGTGTCAGGGCCAAATATAAGTGAAATCTATTTTCTTTTTCCATACTTTTCCATACTTTTTCCATATATTGTGCTTGCTGTGAACTGTGACATCCGTGCCACGTCTTGTGTGTCAAGCGTGCATATAACATTTAATATGAAGAAGGTCGAGCATTAAGGGATGGGGAAGTGGCCGTGATGCTGATGGTTCACGTAAAGGCCGTGGCCCTGGGCTCGTTGAAACTGTGCCTGCTGCCAGAAAAACAATCATCCTCGATACCTAGCTTCATGTCCCAGTTTGCAGAGCGTCGCAGGACTAAACTCTTGAAGTCAGACCAGTGCGACCAGGTGGTCGGTTGGACTGCAGCAGATAATGCTTCCTGTCGGTTAAGCACCACTGTCACGGGGTTCCGAAGGTGCACTCGGTCCCCCATTGCCCGCAGACCTGTTGCTTAGCTTTTGGAATGAGGTTCTGTGTTTGACCTCATTCCCAGGGCGGCTTTACTAGCTGGGTGGCTCCCTGCTCCTAGTCTGCCTTGAGCGCCGAGCTGATCACTCGGTGCTCGACTGGTTGGTCTGTCGGTCATGTGACGCTGGCCACGTCACATGACCCTCACTCCCCACTATAAATACAGGCAGCCTGCTGGCTACAGGTTGCCTGTTAATTTCTAGGTTCCTGGATATTTGTTGGACTGCTGAATACATACCTGATCCTGTTCCCTTACCATCCTTTTGCCTGATCCTCCTGTACTGCGCATCCGTCCTGGTATTGTGACCTCGGCTCCCACCTGACTACTCTCTTAGGACTCCTCTTGTACTTCTCTGCTCTCCTGGTATTTATGACCCCGGCTTCTCCTGACAATTCTCTGTATGCTCCATTTGTACTTTGCAGCTTTCCTGGTATTGACTCGGTCCGTTCACGTCCTGTTTGTCTGTCTGTCATCCCTGCACTTATTCCAAGTTAGGGATTGCCGTCCAGTTGTCCCCTGTCATTAGGACTCGTGAGGCAAGTAGGCAGGGCCAGGGGTAAGTGTGGAGCGCAGTGGTCACTTCCCTCCCCCCTGTGTGTGTGTGTACGCGACCGTTACAGATTAACAGGCCCAATAACCACTGTATTATGAATCCTCTGGTGACCCTGACTGACCATGTCTCTAATCTGACGCAGAGGGTGCAGGAGTTAGGGGAAAAACTCAGTTCTTTTGAGTTAGGGCAAGGTTCTTCCACTCCTCAGGCCTCCAGTCCGCATTTTGAGCCCCAGATTAAGCTCCCAGAACCCTTTTCTGGAGACCGGAGGAAGTTTCTCTCTTTTAAGGAGAGTTGCAAACTTTACTTCCGTTTGCGCCCCGTGTCCTCTGGCCCCGAGAGTCAACGCGTGGGCATTATCATTTCCCGATTACAGGGTGATCCCCAGGACTGGGCGTTCTCTTTACCTGCTGGCACCAGTTGTTTATATTCTGTGGAGGGGTTCTTTCAGGCCTTGGGTACCCTCTATGATGAACCAGACAGGGCTCTAGTAGCCGAGGCGGCTCTAAAGGCACTGGTTCAGGGCAATTTACCAGCTGAGGATTATTGCACCCAATTCAGAAGGTGGTGTGTCCCCTCAGGATGGAACGAACCAGCCCTGCAGAGTCAGTTCAGGTCAGGTCTGTCTGATAAATTAAAGGATCTTCTGGTCAGTTATCAACTTCCAGAGACCTTAGAGGAGATGATGACCCTTGTTGTCCGACATGACCGACGGGTTAGAGAGAGACGACAGGAACAACAGTTCTCTTCCCAGATGGTGGTCCAGCCAGAGGCCTATCCCAGAGACAATGCTGAGGTCTCCACCGAGGAACCCATGCAGGTTGGCATGACCCGAGGGAATCTACGCCGCAGACGTGGAGAATGCTTTTACTGTGGAGATCCTGACCATTGGATCAACCAGTGTCCTAAGAAGGTCCTCTCTGTCAAGTCTCCTAAGACAAGGCAACCTAAAGACCAGGTACACCCTGAATTTTCTAAATGTAAGCTTTCGGTACCCATTACGATTTCTCTGGGAGTAGATAAATTGCCGGGTAAGGCCTTTATTCATTCTGGCTCAGCGGCTAGCTTTATTGACTCTGAGTATGCTGTAAGATTGGGTATTCCTATGTTTGCCTTACCAACTCCTATCCATGTCATGGCTATTGATGCTACTCCTCTTATTGGTGGTACGGTGAGCTTATGTACCTCAGAGATTTCTCTAACCGTGAGGTGTGTGCCACTCAGAGAGATGTTCGCTTCTAGTCCTGGAGAACCTACCTGCTGAGGTGGTACTAGGGTTGCCTTGGCTCCGACTACATAACCCCACTATAGACTGGTCCAATGGGGAGTTGGTGAGATGGGGGCCTAAGTGTGACTCGTGCTTGTCCGTGGTACAGGCTGGGGTCTCAGTAAAGTCTGATACTTTACCCTCTGTTGTTAGAGAATATTTTGATGTATTCTCAACACCAACCCCGGAGGTTCTACCCCCCCATAGACCTTATGATTGTACCATAGAGCTAGTAGAGGGGGCCAAGTTTCCTAAAGGACGAATTTATAATCTTTCTATGCCCGAACGCAAGGCCATGGAAGATTATATTAAGGAGAGCCTTGGTAAAGGGCATATTAGACCTTCTGTCTCTCCTATGGGGGCGGGGTTTTTCTTCGTTAAGAAAAAAGATGGTGCTCTTAGGCCATGTATCGATTACCGGAGATTAAATAAAATCACTGTCCAGAATAGATACTCCCTCCCATTGATTCCGGATTTATTTAACCAGGTTCTGGGGGCAACCTGGTTTTCCAAAATTGACCTGAAAGGGGCATACAATCTAATCCGAATCAAGGAGGGAGACGAATGGAAGACGGCGTTCAATACTCCGGTAGGACACTTTGAATATCAAGTGATGCCTTTTGGACTCAGCAATGCCCCAGCTGTGTTCCAAAACTTCATGAATGACATTCTTAGGGAGTACTTAGGTCAATTTTTTATTGTCTATCTTGACGCCATTTTGATATTCTCTCCTGACTTCGAATCCCATGTGTCTCATGTTAAACAAGTATTAGAGGTGTTGAGGGAGAATCAGCTATCCGCTAAACAAGAGAAATGTGTCTTTGGTGTACAGGAGATTCTGTTTCTAGGGCATGTTCTGACTCCTCACGCCTTCAAGATGGATCCTGGTAAGGTACTAGCAATTAAGGAATGGGTAAGACCTTCATCCTTAAAGGCCTTACAACGGTTCTTAGGTTTCGGCAATTACTATCGTAAATTTATTATGAATTTTTCCGTAATTGCTAAACCGTTGACCGACCTTACTAAGAAAGGGGCGGATTTAGAGAATTGGTCTACTGAGGCCATTTCTTCATTTGAAAAATTAAAAAAGGCATTCAGTAGCGCTCCCATTCTGATCCAGCCTGATCAGGAGAAACCTTTTATTGTGGAGGTGGATGCGTCCGAGAACGGCGTAGGAGCAGTCCTTTCACAAGGTCCTGCTAGCCTCACTAATCTGAGACCATGTGCCTTCTTCTCCAGGAAATTCTCTCCCACGGAGAGAAACTACGACATAGGGAATAGGGAGCTGCTGGCCATTAAATGGGCATTTGAGAAGTGGAGGCATTTCCTGGAGTGGGCAAGACATTGTGTAACTGTTGTCACTGACCATAAAAACCTTATGTTTCTCGAGTCTGCTAAGAGGTTGAATCCCCGTCAAGCCAGATGGGCTCTGTTTTTTACTCGTTTTGATTTTTCCATCACGTTCAGGCCGGGAAGTAAAAATGTGAAGGCGGACGCATTATCTCGGAGCTTCCAGGCTTTTCAACCTACTGAGGTACCACCTGAATCCATCCTACCAGCAAAAATCTTCTTAGCAGCTCTTACCCAGGATATCTCGGCTCGCATTAGGTCTGAACAACATCTGGCACCGGTATCCACCCCAACAGATAAGTTGTTTGTTCCCGTACAATTTCGTCTCCAGCTGTTGGGTGAGTGTCACGATTCTGCCTTTTGTGGACATCCGGGTGTTGAGGGCACTAAGGATCTGGTTTCTAGATCTTATTGGTGGCCCACTCTAACTAGGGATGTCAAGTCCTACGTGTCAGCCTGTGAGGTTTGTGCCAGGTCCAAGACACCTAGGACTCGCCCTGCTGGTAACCTACGACCCCTACCCATTCCCAGTAGACCCTGGTCCCATATCTCGATGGACTTTATAACTGACCTACCGCTGGCGGAGGGTAAGACTGTGGTTTGGGTAGTGGTCGATAGGTTTAGCAAGATGGTTCATTTCATTACCCTGTCTAAACTCCCGAATGCCAAAACCTTGGCGTCTATTTTTGTGAAAGAAATTGTTCGATTGCATGGTATCCCGGAAAATATTGTTTCTGACAGGGGTGTGCAGTTTGTGTCCAAATTCTGGAGGGCCTTCTGTCAAAAATGTAAAATTTCATTGTCTTTTTCCTCTGCCTACCACCCTGAGAGTAATGGGCAGACTGAACGCCTTAATCAGTCTGTCGAACAATTCTTGAGGTCGTATGTTGCTGATGACCAGCAATTATGGGTGAAATATCTTCCATTGGCTGAATTTGCTTTGAATAACCGTGTCAATTCTTCTGCTGGGGTTTCACCTTATTTTTGTAACCATGGTTTCCATCCCCGTTTTCATTCTGGGTCGTCCGTCTCCTCCTCTAACCCTGAAGCGGATAAACTCTCCTCCGAACTGTGCACAGTTTGGGCCCGGGTTCAATCGAACCTAGAAAAGGCTCAATGTTCTCAAAAATTCAAGGCCGATAGGAGACGTTCAAGGGGGGTAAACTTTCAGGTTGGGGATAAAGTATGGTTGTCCTCCAAGAATCTATCTCTCAAGGTAACTTCTAAAAAATTTGCTCCTCGTTTTATTGGACCATATAAGATCACGGAAGTGATTAACCCGGTATCTTTTAGGTTGGAGCTGCCTGAGTCATTCCACATTCATAATGTGTTCCATAAATCTCTGCTTAAAAAATATTTTGAACCGGTAGTACCATCAAAAGCCTCGCCTCCGCCGGTTCTTGTTAATGATGCTGTCGAGTATGTGGTGTCTAAAATAGTGGATGTCAGGAAGGTGCGTAATTCCTTGCAGTACCTGATTCACTGGAAGGGGTATGGACCTGAAGAGAGATCTTGGGTACCTGCCAGGGAGGTTCATGCTCCTAGACTTGTTCGTAAATTTCATTTAGAACACCCTGAAAAGCCATCGCCTGAAGTCTTGGGTCCGGTGGCCCCTCGTAAAAGGGGGGGTACTGTCACGGGGTTCCGAAGGTGCACTCGGTCCCCCATTGCCTGCAGACCTGTTGCTTAGCTTTTGGAATGAGGTTCTGTGTTTGACCTCATTCCCAGGGCGGCTTTACTAGCTGGGTGGCTCCCTGCTCCTAGTCTGCCTTGAGCGCCGAGCTGATCACTCGGTGCTCGACTGGTTGGTCTGTCGGTCATGTGACGCTGGCCACGTCACATGACCCTCACTCCCCACTATAAATACAGGCAGCCTGCTGGCTACAGGTTGCCCGTTAATTTCTAGGTTCCTGGATATTTGTTGGACTGCTGAATACATACCTGATCCTGTTCCCTTACCATCCTTTTGCCTGATCCTCCTGTACTGCGCATCCGTCCTGGTATTGTGACCTCGGCTCCCACCTGACTACTCTCTTAGGACTCCTCTTGTACTTCTCTGCTCTCCTGGTATTTATGACCCCGGCTTCTCCTGACAATTCTCTGCTTGCTCCATTTGTACTTTGCAGCTTTCCTGGTATTGACTCGGTCCGTTCACGTCCTGTTTGTCTGTCTGTCATCCCTGCACTTATTCCAAGTTAGGGATTGCCGTCCAGTTGTCCCCTGTCATTAGGACTCGCGAGGCAAGTAGGCAGGGCCAGGGGTAAGTGTGGAGCGCAGTGGTCACTTCCCTCCCCCCTGTGTGTGTGTGTACGCGACCGTTACAACCACCCTGTCTTCCACCAAGTTCAGTCTCAGTAGCCAAGAGTCTGGTCAACAGAATCCTCACCATGATCCACCTTCCTCCCACCATGGAGAGTCTGGCCAAACAAGTGATCCCACACATTCCAAGGAGCTCTTTTCATCACCATTACTTGATTTGGCCCTCTCGCCAAGCACGCTTGAAGAGGGACATGAGATCTTCTGCCCTGATTTTTAAACACTTGAGCATCCACAGTCACAAGAAGATCACGGTGGGGAACGGCAATTAGTGTGTAATGAGGTGGATGATGATGAGACACAGTTGCCATTGAGTCAATTACTGTCGCAAGAGATTGATGAAGAGGATGATACAGAGTTGTCAATCACTGAGGTTGTGGTTGGGTCAACAAAGCAGGAGGATGATCAGAGTGAGGAAGTGGAAGAAGACTTGGTGGACGAGCGAGGACAACAGTACAGATGGGGAGCGATCTGCAGCACCTAAAAAGAGCAGCACCTAAAAAGGCTGGAAGAGGCAGTGGGGAGAAGGTGGGCCACACCAAACAGGCCTGCAACTGTTCCATAGAGCACCCCCTTGGGTAAATCTTCCTTGCCAAGGGGTAGGTGTTCCGCAGTATGGCGCTTTTTTTTAGGAAAGTGCGGATGACAAAAGAATAGTAGTTTGCAACCTGTGCCACACCAAAATGAGCCAGGGCGTGAACACTAGCACCCTCACCACCACCAGCATGCACACAAGCACCGTAATAGGTAGGAAGAATGCCAGGGTCCACAATCTGTGTCTGCGGGTCACACCACTGCCTCCTCTTCCCCTATGGTATATGCTGGCCAATCGCCTGTCGAAGGCGCAGGCGAGGATGCCTCTCGCCCTGCACCTGGACCTTCGCAAGCACCATGAGCGACCACTTCCCTGTCCCAGTGCAGCGTCTAAATGTCCTTACCCCAGGCATTTGAACGCAAGCGCAAATACCCAGCCAGCCACCCACATGCCATAGCACTAAATGCACACCTTTCAAAATTATTGGCCCTGGAAATGTTGCCATTTAGGCTTGTGGACACTGAGGCCTTCTGCAGCCTGATGTCGGCAGCCGTTCCGCGGTACTCTGTCCCCAGCCGCCACTATTTTTCAAGGTGTGCCATGCCCGCCTTACACCAACATGTGTCCCGAAAATGTCACACGTTCCCTGACCAACGCAGTTACTGGGAAGGTGCACTTAACCATGGACATATGGACAAGTGCATTCGGGCAGGGACGCTACATTTCCCTGTGGCCACACTGGGTGAACGTTGTGGAGGCCAGGAGCGAGTCGTACCCTGGGATGGCACAGGTGCTACCGACGGTTTCTGCCAGCACCTACGTTAGTGGCTCCAACCCCCACTTCTCCTCCTCAGCCTCCTCCTCCACTTCCACCTCCGAATTATCCGTGTGCAGCACCAGTCAGCCATTAGCCGGTAGCTGGAAGCAGTGGGAAGTGTCAACAGGCCGTGCTAAAGCTGATATGCTTGGGGCAGCGGTCCCCAACCGCCGGGCCGCGGCCCAGGACCGGGCCGTGGAGGATTGTTAGCCGGGCCGCGGCGATCAGGGCAGTCTTTAACTCTGTACTAATGAAGCGCTTCCATTATGGAAGCGCTTCATTAGTACAGAAGGACCAGGGAGCGGTGAAGGATCTGTACTCACCACTTCCTGGTCCTCGGCTCGGCTATCGGCTGTGCAGGGCTGCGCACAGCGTGATTTCTCTCTGTGACCTCACGCTGTGCGCCGCTATACACAGCCAGAGCCGACAGCAGAATGAAGAGGATCGCGATGGTGACCAGGAGCAGGAGAGGTAAGTGTTTTTTTATTTTATTTTTTATTTGCACTGGGGGACATATGGGGCTGACATGAGGGGCTAATAGGGCTGACATGAGGGGCTAATGGGGCTGACATGAGGGGCTAAGGGGCTGACATGAGGGGCTAATATGAGGGGCTAATGGGGCTGACATGAGGGGCTAATGGGGCTGACATGAGGGGCTAATATGAGGGGCTAATGGGGCTGACATGAGGGGCTAATGGGGCTGACATGAGGGGCTAATGGGGCTGACATGAGGGGCTAATGGGGCTGACCTGGGGGACATGGGGCTGACATGAGGGGCTAATGGGGCTGACATGAGGGGCTAATGGGGCTGACATGAGGGACATGGGGCTGACATGAGGGGCTAATGGGGGCTTATGGCTGACATGAGGGGCTAATGGGGGGCTTATGGCTGACATGAGGGGCTAATGGGGGGCTTATGGCTGACATGAGGGGCTAATGGGGGGCTTATGGCTGACATGAGGGGCTAATGGGGGGCTTATGGCTGACATGAGGGGCTAATGGGGGGCTTATGGCTGACATGAGGGGCTAATGGGGGCTTATGGCTGACATGAGGGGCTAATGGGGGGCTTATGGCTGACATGAGGGGCTAATGGGGGGCTTATGGCTGACATGAGGGGCTAATGGGGGGCTTATGGCTGACATGAGGGGCTAATGGGGGGCTTATGGCTGACATGAGGGGCTAATGGGGGGGCTTATGGCTGACATGAGGGGCTAATGGGGGGCTTATGGCTGACATTGGGGGGGTTTATGGCTGACATTGGGGGGGGTTATGGCTGACATTGGGGGCTGATAGATGGCTAAGGGTTTGGGGGTTGATCTGAGCCATTGGGGGTCTGATCTGAGGTCTGATTAACATTGGGGGTCTGATTGCTGGTCTGACCTCAGGTGTAATGGAAAATATTTTTTTCTTATTGTTCTCCTCTAAAACTAGGTGCATCTTATAGGGCGAAAAATACGGTACAGTGCAGCAGAGACCAGTGCAGCAGAGACCAGTGCAGCAGAGACCAGAGTCAGTTTATATAGTCATTATATAGTGTTATATATTTTAATATGCACCTTGTGTTTTGTTATGCGTGTGAATCAGTCAGCCCCGCCCACCCCCTAAGCCCCGCCCCAGAACCCCCACCCCCTTCCCGCCCCACCCGGTCCCTGGGAAAATTGTCTTGCATGAAACCGGTCCTTGGTGCAAAAAAGGTTGGGGACCACTGACTTGGGGGACAAACAGCACACTGCCGCAGAGCTGTTGCAGGGGATAAGAGACCAGACTGAGCTGTGGCTCTCGCCACTCAACCTACAACCAGGCATGGTTGTGTGTGATAATGGGCGTAACTTGGTGGCGGCTTTGGAGCTCGGCAAGCTCACACACATCCCATGCCTAGCCCACGTCTTAAACGTAGTCGTTCAGCGGTCTCTCAAAACCTACCCCAATTTTCCTGAGCTACTGGTGAAGGTGCGCCACGTGTGTACACATTTCCACAAATCATTGTCAGCTTCAGCCGGTCTGTTAACGTTGCAGCAGCGCTTGAAATTGCCATCTCACCTGCTGTTGTGCAATATGAGCACGAGCTTGAACTCCACGTTCCACATGTTGGCCAGGCTTTGTGAGCAGCAGAGGGCAGTAGTGGAATACCAGCTGCTACATGGTCATTGCATTTCCAGTCAGCTTCCGCTAAACAGAAGCGAGGAGTGGGCATGAATGTCTGACCTCTGTGAGGTTTTAAGAAACTCTGAGGAATCAACACAGATGGTGAGCAGCGATAACGCTATTATCAGCATCACCACTAATGTTTTTGAAAGTCATTAGCAGGCCATTAATCATACTTTTTCCGTAGATGGTGTCCACTGCAGACAGTTAAATTATCCACGCCTCATCTTAGTGTAAAGTGTGCAGATATAAAAAATACAATCTTTTAGAGGGTCAGCTCACCAGCAGGCCCTCAGCGGAAATCTTTTAGAGGGTCAGCTCACCAGCAGGCCCTCAGCGGAAATCTTTTAGAGGGTCAGCTCACCATCAGGCCCTCAGCGGAAATCTTTTAGAGGGTCAGCTAACCAGCAGACCTCAGCGGAAATCTTTTCGAGGGTCAGCTCACCTGCTGGCCCTCAGCAGAAATCTTTTCGAAGGTCAGCTCACCAGCAGGCCCTCAGCGGAAATCTTTTAGAGGGTCAGCTCACCTGCAGGCCCTCGTATTTCTGTGCGATACAGTGTACCTTTTCCGTAGGCACTGCGAACAGTGTCATTACCTATGGTACCTCTCCTGTATAACGTTTCCTCATCCTAAATACCTATGACACTCCCTGTAATTTTTTTGTACTCATTCCAATGGCAGGGCCTCTTAAGAGTCCTGTATTGTTATTTATCGTCACTACCTCCCTGAGTCGGGAGTTGGTAATTTGCGCGCCCCTGCCTGCCTTTCTTGGAAGTGGTAGCCGTAACCGTTACTCAGGCTCCCTTTCCGGAAGCGAACCCTGAATCCCCGTTTTCTGTGGTCACCATAATAGGCGCATAAAAGAACATCGAAAGTTGATAGGGCAGATATCCAAATGGATCGTCGACATCACGGGGACGTGCGATCACCCAGAAGTTATCCAGAGTCAACAAAGTGGCAGCAGGCCCTTGCACATAATGTTTGAGAGGGTCAGCTCACCAGCAGGCCCTCACCTACAATATTTTACAGGGTCAGCTCACCAGCAGGCCCTCACCTACAAGTCCAGTCTCACTATCCAAGAGTCTGGTCAACACAATCCTCACCACCAGGGGTCACGTAACTATTTAGCATGAAAGAGTATTATCGTTTGTTATCGCAATGAACCACAAAAATCGTCTCGATCCACCCGCTCACAACGGCCATGCACCACCACCCGTAGAATCGTGAAAGAGGTATCAATTTGTCAATCCTTTCTGTGTCCGGGTGAGGTTTCCCGTGCATAGTAAATATAAGCTGCAGGCTCCACTCCTGGTGGTGCCCTTCCATCAATTAGTTTAAGTTTCAGCTTTGCAACCATACTCCCTCCGGAACCCAAAGAGTTTGTTTTCCCAGAAAATGCTCAGCGGGTAATGGGAATAACGCCGCCAGATCGCCTGTGGGATCATCTTCGAACCTCCGACTTTCATTGTTGATTAATGAAAACATTCATGACAACAAATGCTTTGGCTTTGGTTCGTCTTGCGCCAGTCCAAGAATTTCACCTCTTGCGGTACAATACGGATGCCACCAACCGTCCCTCTTAATGATTGCCCCAGTTCCGAAAATCAACAAAATTTTTGACTGAACTTGTACTTTATATACAAGTAAATTTACAGGAAAGAATGTTTCGTAACAATTTTTACTCTACAATCGATTTTATCTTTGGCTTTGTGCGTATTATTGTCAGTCTGTAAAAGTGCCGTACTACTCGGACAACATCGCTCCCAGCAGCAACATGGGAGTCCAAGATGCATGCAGACATCCTCCCCATGCTGTTCCCGAACCATTTCAGTGGTGTTTCCATCAATTTCTGAACTTTTCATATGAACCAGGCACCCTCCCCTCTTCAGAGCAGGGGGTGCCTGGTTTAATGCTCGGGTCCTCCCATTGACTTCCATTATACTCGGGTGCTTGGTAGAGAACCCGAGCATCCCGATGTGTTCGGACAGAGCACCCGAGCACTAAGGCGCTCGATCATCACTACTAAGGAACAATGCTTTCAAAAATAGACACGTTAATAGTTTATTTTTATCAGTTAACAAAATGCAAAGTGATTTGATCAATTTGATCAATATTTTGTGTGACCACACTTTGCCTTAAAAACAGCATCAATTCTTGTAGGTACATTCTAGGTACACACACAGTTTTTGAAGGAACTCGGCGAACTAACTGCAGGTGTTCTGTTGATGAAGGCTTGCTTAAATCCTTCTGTCTCTTCATGTAGTCCCAGACAGACTCGATGATGTGGAGATCAGAGCTCTGTTGGGGCCATATCATCACTTTCAGGACTCCTTGTTCTTCTTTATGCTGAAGATAGTTCTTAATGACATTGGGGGAGATTTATCAAACTGGTGTAAACTAGCAGTATCCCATAGCAACCAAACAGATTCCACCTTTCATTTCTCACAGCTCCATTGGAAAATGAAAGGTGGAATCTGATTGGCTTGTTATGGGCAACTAAGCCAGTTCTACTTTACACCAGTTTGAAAAATCTTTGAGGACACCATTAACCCTGACCAAATCCCCAACTCCATTTGCTAAAAACTAACATGCTTACTTTCAAAATGAAAATCAGACTTTGGAAATCAGATGTTCAGCTGTGCCATCAACTGCTCAGAACTGGCAGAAATATGTGGACCCAATGTCAATTAGAACTATCTTCAGAGTAAAGAAGAACAAGGAGTCCTGAAATTTATGATAATGTCCCCACAGAGCCCTGATCTCAACATCATCAAGCCTGTCTGGGATTACATATAGAGACAGAAGGATCTGAGCTAATCTAAATCCACAGAAGATCTGTGGTAAGTTCTCCAAGATGTTTGGAACAACCTCCCTGCTGAGTTCCTTCAAAAACGGTGTAAGTGTACCTAGAAGAAGTGATGCTGTTTTGACAGCAAAGGGTTGTCACACCAAATACTGATTGGATTTAGATTTAGATTTGTTGTTAATTCACTTTGCACTTTGTTAATTGATAAAAATAAACTTAACACATGCCTAAAACTTTTTCACATTACTGTATATGCTCTTTGTATGTACAAGGTAGACTGTTAAAAATCTACATCTATCAAGCATGTAACTCTTGATAGAAAGCAATAGGTGCAATGATGTTACTATGGGTTTTGTCAAATGAGAAACAAGCAAGCCATACTATATCTGACATTATTTACAGTGTAAACCCAGTGTGATGAATAAGGCTACTTTCACACTAGCATTTTTGCTGGATCCATCAGGGTTCAGCAAAAACGCTTACGTTACTGATAATACAACCATCTGCATCCGTTATGAACGGATCTGGTTGTATTATCTTTAACATAGAAAATCACAGAAATAAGATGATAATAATGCACTTAGTAAAGTAGATGCAAGCATTATATATGGACAAAGTCCTCACTCTGATATGATAATATCTGAGACACTTAGCCAATATATTTCGATTAAAACACATCTGAGCCTGCCTACCAAGCGCCAAGGTGGTCTCAGGTCAGGCGGGTCCTACGCTAAACCTACCTAAGCCATTGGGCTTCTATGTTCAGGAGCGCAGACGTCGCACATATGGTGTGCTGCTCCTAGTCACCTCCATATGCATCAAGCAACCAATGGGAGGAGGACCAAGCACACCCATATGTACCACCTAATCAAGGCGCTCTATTGGATAGGAAGGGCAAAAGTGCAGAGAAATGCTACTCCCAAGATAAAATAGGTGCACATTCACACTTGAAGGTGCCACTCCCTCAAGCTAATACTACATAGACAAAAAAAAATCACAGAAAAAAACTAAGATAAAAACATCTTGCACGGTATGATATACAAATCTGCGGATGTCACTGGCCATATTATTGAAGAAAATCACAGAAATAAGATAATAATGCACTTAGTAAAGTAGATGCAAGCATTATATATGGACATATATATGGATAATAATGCACTTTTGCCCTTCCTATCCAATAGAGCGCCTTGATTAGGTGGTACATATATATAGTACAGACCAAAAGTTTGGACACACCTTCTCATTCAAAGAGTTTTCTTTTTTTTATGACTATAAAAATTGTAGATTCACACTGAAGGCATCAAAACTATGAATTAACACATGTGGAATTATATACATAACAAACAAGTGTGAAACAACTGAAAATATGTCATATTCTAGGTTCTTCAAAGTAGCCACCTT
Organism: Bufo bufo; assembly: GCF_905171765.1. Taxonomy (NCBI): domain Eukaryota; kingdom Metazoa; phylum Chordata; class Amphibia; order Anura; family Bufonidae; genus Bufo; species Bufo bufo. The sequence goes on along the minus strand of NC_053392.1, from coordinate 162,298,170 downwards.
TTGCTTTGATTACTGCTTTGCACACTCTTGGCATTCTCTAGATGAGCTTCAAGAGGTAGTCCCCTGAAATGGTTTTCACTTCACAGGTGTGCCCTGTCAGGTTTAATAAGTGGGATTTCTTGCCTTATAAATGAGGTTTGGACCATCAGTGGCGTTGAGGATAAGTCAGGTGGATACACAGCTGATAGTCCTACTGAATAGACTGTTAGAATTTGTATTATGGCAAGAAAAAAGCAGTTAAGTAAAGAAAAACGAGTGGCCATCATTACTTTACGAAATGAAGGTCAGTCAGTCAGCCGAAAAATTGGGAAAACTTTGAAAGTAAGGGCTATTTGACCATGAAGGAGAGTGATGGGGTGCTGTGCTAGATGACCTGGCCTCCACAGTCACCGGACCAGAACCCAATCGAGATGGTTTGGGGTGAGCTGGACCGCAGAGTGAAGGAAAAAGGGCCAACAAGTGCTTAGCATCTCTGGGAACTCCTTCAAGACTGTTGGAAGACCATTTCAGGGGACTACCTCTTGAAGCTCATCAAGAGAATGCCAAGAGTGTGCAAAGCAGTAATCAAAGCAAAAGGTGGCTACTTTGAAGAACCTAGAATATGACATATTTTCTGTTGTTTCACACTTGTTTGTTATGTATATAATTCCACATGTGTTAATTCATAGTTTTGATGCCTTCATAGTCATGAAAATAAAGAAAATTCTTTGAATGAGAAGGTGTGTCCAAACTTTTGGTCTGTACTGTAGGTGTGCTTGCTCCTCCTCCCATTGGTTGCTTGATGCACATGGAGGTGACTAGGAGCAGCACACCATATGTGCGGTGTCTGCGCTCCTGAACATAGAAGCCCAATGGCTTAGGTAGGTTTAGCGTAGGACCCGCCTGACCTGAGACCACCTTGGCGCTTGGTAGGCGGGCTCAGATGTGCTTTGATCAAAATATATTGGCTAAGTGTCTCAGATATTATCATATCAGAGTGAGGACTTTGTCAATATACACTGCGTGCAGAATTATTAGGCAAATGAGTATTTTGACCACATCATCCTCTTTATGCATGTTGTCTTACTCCAAGCTGTATAGGCTCGAAAGCCTACTACCAATTAAGCATATTAGGTGATGTGCATCTCTGTAATGAGAAGGGGTGTGGTCTAATGACATCAACACCCTATATTAGGTGTGCATAATTATTAGGCTTTCCTTTCCTTTGGCAAAATGGGTCAAAAGAAGGACTTGACAGGCTCAGAAAAGTCAAAAATAGTGAGATATCTTGCAGAGGGATGCAGCACTCTTAAAATTGCAAAGCTTCTGAAGCGTGATCATCGAACAATCAAGCATTTCATTCAAAATAGTCAACAGGGTCGCAAGAAGCGTGTGGAAAAACCAAGGCGCAAAATAACTGCCCATGAACTGAGAAAAGTCAAGCGTGCAGCTGCCAAGATGCCACTTGCCACCAGTTTGGCCATATTTCAGAGCTGCAACATCACTGGAGTGCCCAAAAGCACAAGGTGTGCAATACTCAGAGACATGGCCAAGGTAGGAAAGGCTGAAAGACGACCACCACTGAACAAGACACACAAGCTGAAACGTCAAGACTGGGCCAAGAAATATCTCAAGACTGATTTTTCTAAGGTTTTATGGACTGATGAAATGAGAGTGAGTCTTGATGGGCCAGATGGATGGGCCCGTGGCTGGATTGTTAAAGGGCAGAGAGCTCCAGTCCGACTCAGACGCCAGCAAGGTAGAGGTGGAGTACTGGTTTGGGCTGGTATCATCAAAGATGAGCTTGTGGGGCCTTTTCGGGTTGAGGATGGAGTCAAGCTCAACTCCCAGTCCTACTGCCAGTTTCTGGAAGACACCTTCTTCAAGCAGTGGTACAGGAAGAAGTCTGCATCCTTCAATAAAAACATGATTTTAATGCAGGACAATGCTCCATCACACGCGTCCAAGTACTCCACAGCGTGGCTGGCAAGAAAGGGTATAAAAGAAGAAAATCTAATGACATGGCCTCCTTGTTCACCTGATCTGAACCCCATTGAGAACCTGTGGTCCATCATCAAATGTGAGATTTACAAGGAGGGAAAACAGTATACCTCTCTGAACAGTGTCTGGGAGGCTGTGGTTGCTGCTGCACGCAATGTTGATGGTGAACAGATCAAAACACTGAAAGAATCCATGGATGGCAGGCTTTTGAGTGTCCTTGCAAAGAAAGGTGGCTATATTGGTCACTGATTTGTTTTTGTTTTGTTTTTGAATGTCAGAAATGTATATTTGTGAATGTTGAGATGTTATATTGGTTTCACTGGTAAAAATAAATAATTGAAATGGGTATATATTTGTTTTTTGTTAAGTTGCCTAATAATTATGCACAGTAATAGTCACCTGCACACACAGATATCCCCCTAAAATAGCTAAAACTAAAAACAAACTAAAAACTACTTCCAAAAATATTCAGCTTTGATATTAATGAGTTTTTGGGTTCATTGAGAACATGGTTGTTGTTCAATAATAAAATTAATCCTCAAAAATACAACTTGCCTAATAATTCTGCACTCCCTGTATAATGCCTACATCTACTTTACTAAGTGCATAATTATCTTATTTCTGTAATTTTCTTCAATAATATGGCCAGTGACATTCGCACTTTTGTATATCATATCATGCAGGATGTTTTTATCTTAGTTTTTTCTGTGATTTTTTTATCTTTAACATAGCCAAGACGGATCCGTCATTAACTCCATTGAAAGTCAATGGGGAACAGATCTGTTTTCTATTGTGGCAGAAAAAACGGATCCGTCCCCATTGACTTGCATTGGGGGTTATCCTGGATCCGTCTTGCTCCGCATCCCAGGACGGAAAGCAAAATACAACATGTTGTGGTTTGGTCTCCGGTCTGGGAACGCAACTAAACGGAACGGAATGCATTTTGGAGCATTCTGTTCTGTTCAGTTTTGTCCCCATTGACAAAACTGAAACGTTTTTTTTGGTATTGAGGCCCCTATTACGGATCTCAATACCAGAAAACTAAAACGATAGTGTCAAAGTCTGCTACATTTAAAAAAAAATTGTTTCTAGATGTACTAGGAGTGCTTCCATGTATGATAGTGATTGTGCATACAAGTGGTATAGGCAGAAGTGTTCATAAATTACTACTTTACCATACTTTTATTTTATTTTTTGTTTTCTCCAGGTTTATTGGCACATGTTATGCCCTGTTCTGGTACATTTTCTCGCTGGCACATGTAGCTCTCTTTGTAACCAGATTTAGCTACAATGATGAACTTCCGTCATTTGTGGGAGCAGTAATAGTTGGCACATACAACGTGGTGGTTGTGATTGTATTGACCAAGCTTCTGGTAGCAATGCTGCACAAAAGCTTCCGGCTCATCGCTGTAAGTTATCTATATATTTTTATTTATTGAGTCCTAAATTTGGTCTAATATTGTATAATACAAATAAAACCATTGTTGGGACGAAATGTAGGTATTCTAAAGATGTAGGGGGTCATTTATTAAGCTGAAATACGACTATATTAGGCATATTTCGGGTGAAGTTTTCGGGGCAATGGTTAGTTATTATTATCCAAATAAAACTCAAGTTGGACAAGTCCAATTAAAAAGATTAGCTGTTAAGGCAAAAAAGGACGTTTTGGAGGCTATATGGGCCTTTTTTCTTTTTGCCTTTTTCTTTTATAAGTACTGGCAAATATAATTCTAATTGTGAAAATGTCATATTGTATGAGAGACTTTTACAATAATTATTTTTTATTAGTAGTAGTAATTGTATTGCTCAAGGCACTATGATCTGTCCCTTTTAGCTAAAAGACCTTGGGGATATTATTTCTATTAACAGTTATCTGACTGTATGTACCCTTTGCTGCAGTTATTATCATTTTTGACAAAGGAGCTATGCCTTTGTTCCTACTTGGATACAGATGATCCGAGGTCAAACCAACGAAGCAGATAACCTTGGGTGTACTAGTTCTCTACATCCTAACCTCTATCTTTGTCTGATCTATTGGTATCTTCGGCCTCCTAGAACCACGAGGATAAAGAGTGGAAGTTTGCCCGGGCTAAGCTGTGGCTGAGTTATTTTGATGACAAATGTACGCTCCCCCCACCTTTCAATATTCTCCCATCTCCCAAGACTGTATGCTATCTGTTCAACAGTCTGAGCAAGTGGATCTGTTCCCACACTCCATCAGGAAGGGTCAAGCGACAGAACAGTCTCAAGGTAAGACCAGTAATTGTTTTCTAACCTATTCCAGACAGCATAAATCCCTTTAATATAACCTTAGATCCAAGTCTAAGCTAACCCTCCAAGAATTTCCAAATATATATCAAGGATTTACAAAAGGAATGCAGCATAGAAGAAGCCTATTCCAAGAATTATTTCTTTTTTTACTTAAAGGCTATGTACACCTTTTAGGAGAATTTTTCATGATTGCATTTTAGGCTAAAAAAATATATTTTTTCAGTTGGTATTTATTAAAAATGTTCTTCCGTTTCTAAGATACAGGGTTGAAAATCAGTCTGTTGTTGAAAATCAGGTTGTCAGTTTCTGTTTTCATTGAATCCCATCATCTGATGGCTCATGTGTAGCTCTTATCTCTGATCTCCTGACTTTATAAATGCTTATTTAAGCCATATTGTTATCAGTTTGATAACAGCCACGACTACTGAAGATCAGGTGCTGTAGTTCTTATATAGTGCCCATATTGTTCTGCAGAACTGTACTGAGATTGTCATCAATCACGACTCTGTCACCGGTGAGGCTCACAATCTAATTTCTCAACACACACTCACAATTGGGCTAATTTCATGGGAAGCCAATAGACCTATGGTGACTTGCAAGTATAGTGACATCAAGTATATCCCCCCACCCCCTGTTGTATTAGAACCTGGAATTAAAAAGGATTTTTGGATTCGGTGGTACCATTTGATTTTAAACAACATGTGCTACGAAGGTACAAAATATACACTGCTCAAAAAAATAAAGGGAACACAAAAATAACACATCTTAGATTTGAATTAATTAAATATTCTTCTGAAATACTTTGTTCTTTACATAGTTGAATGCAGGGCCGGTACAAGGCAGGGGCCGAAGGAGCGGGTGCCCTGGGCGCTACCATTTGCGGACAGGAGGGGGGCGCAGGTGAAGTGCCAGCCACGGCCCCCCCTACATCATGCTGTGCCCCCCCATGTGCCCCCCCAACTAAAATGACCCCCCCCCCAAGTGAGCAGCCGCCGCCGGGCACAGGGAGATGAGCGCTTCCATTGCGCTCATCTCCATTGTAAACTGTCTGTGCCAGCGGAGGTGCAGGGGAGGGAGAGGCGTGTCCCTTCCCTTTCCTCTGATAGGCTGCAGGCCGCCCCCTAATTACTCCTGTTTACCTTTCTAAAGCTAAAGGACCTTTGATGATGTCATCACAGGTCCTGTAAGGGAACTGCACAGTGTAAAGTGTAGTTCCCAGGTTAGAACAGTGCATCTGCCAGGACCTGTGATGACATCATCTTCAACATCACAGGTCCTGCAGAATCTAGCAAAGGAACTGCACCAAAAATGGTGTAGTTCCTAGGTTTCAAAGGTACATCTGCCAGGACCTGTGATGACATCATCACAGGTCCTTCAACCCCTAACAGCAAGTATTAAAAGTTCACAAGCAGCTCTGTATTGATCCATACAGACTGGAATGGAGAGGTAAGAGGAGGTCCTCCACTTTTCATCATTTACCCCCCCCCCTCCATGCCCTGTTTTTACTCATTGCTCACTCATGTATACTACTTCAGACAGTTACCACTACCTCATGTACCTCACAGTGACTATAATGCATAACTGACCACATATTTCTATAAACACTGCATCTACAGTATTATACCTTCTATGTGTCACATCAATACACTGCTCTGTATATATATATATATATATATATATATATATACACACATACATGCACACACACTGCATATATTACACAGTATTATACATGCAATATGTACAGATATATAGTATATACCGCAGTGCACTGATATGTGAGGTATGAGGTATAATAGATGCTGTGTGTACAGATATCAGTACACTTCTGTATATACTATATATGTGAGGTACGAGGTATAATAGATGCAGTGTGTACAGATATATAGTATATACAGCAGTGTACTGATATGTGAGGTACGAGGTGTCAATACACTGCTGTATTTACTATATACCTGTACACACTGCATCTATTATACCTCGTACCTCACATATTACACTACTGTATATACTGTATACACTGCATATATTATACCCCGTACCTCACATATCAGTACACTGCTGTATATACTATATACCTGTACACACTGCATCTATTATACCCTGTACCTCACATATCAGAACACTAGGGAATATACTATATACCTGTACACACTACATCTATTATACCGCGTACCTCACATAACTGTACACTGCTGTATATAATATACATCTGCATCTATTATACCTCTTTTGTGTGCCAGGGCTGTTTTGTAATCCCATTCCGGCCCTGATGGCATAAATTATAAAACGCAGCAGCAAGAATAGTTCATGGAACAAAGGGAGGGGCTATAAAAGGGGAATGGGGGCCCAATTTAGATTCCTGCTATGGGGCCCAGTGATTTTTATGTACGCCCCTGGCTGCAGGCACTAGGCCGGCAGCCTATCAGAGGCCGGCGCAATGACGTCATCGTGCCGCCTGAGCCTTACATTACAGCGTGGGACACAGGAAGAGGCTGCATCGCATCGCTGACACTTAGGTAAGTATAAGTGTTTTTTTTTTGTTTTTTTTTACAATAGTGTTACTGGCACATTGGGGGGGCTTATTACAAAACTGGCACATGATGATGGGGGGGACTTTATACTGGCACATGATGATGGGGGGGAACTTTATAGTGTCTGTGACTTTCAAAGTCCCACTGTCCTTTGTTCTATTGCTTTAAGTATATTCTTGTTTTGAAACAACATTGATTCTTTCTTAAAAACGGGGGGGGGGGGGGGGCAGTTTGCCATCTTCGCCCTGGGCACCAAATGGCCTTGTCCCAGCCCTGGTTGAATGTGCTGACAACAAAATCACACAAAAATAAAAAATGGAAATCAAATTCTTCAACCCATGGAGGTCTGGATTTGGAGTCACACTCAAAATTAAAGTGGAAAAACACACTACAGGCTGATCCAACTTTGATGTAATGTCCTTAAAACAAGTCAAAATGAGGCTCAGTAGTGTGTGTGGCCTCCACGTGCCTGTATGACCTCCCTACAACGCCTGTGCATATTTTTCAAGAAAACTATGATTTTCATGCAGGACAATGCTCCATCACACACGTCCAAGTACTCCACAACGTGGCTGGCAAGAAAGGGTATAAAAGAAGAAAATCTAATGACATGGCCTCCTTGTTCACCTGATCTGAACCCCATTGAGAACCTGTGGTCCATCATCAAATGTGAGGTTTACAAGGAGGGAAAACAGTACACCTCTCTGAACAGTGTCTGGGAGGCTGTGGTTGCTGCTGCACGCAATGTTGATGGTGAACAGATCAAAACACTGACAGAATCCATGGATTGCAGGCTTTTGAGTGTCCTTGCAAATAAAGGTGGCTATATTGGTCACTGATTTGTTTTTGTTTTGTTTTTGAATGTCAGAAATGTATATTTGTGAATGTTGAGATGTTATATTGGTTTCACTGGTAAAAATAAATAATTGAAATGGGTATATATTTGTTTTTTGTTAAAGTTGCCTAATAATTATGCACAGTAATAGTCACCTGCACACACAGATAGCCCCCTAAAATAGCTAAAACTAAAAACAAACTAAAAACTACTTCCAAAAATATTTAGCTTTGATATTAATGAGTTTTTTGGGTTCATTGAGAACATGGTTGTTGTTCAATAATAAAATTAATCCTCAAAAATACAACTTGCCTAATAATTCTGCACTCCCTGTATGGTAAGAGGAGATGCTGATATTCAGAAGGTGTTCCACACCTGTTTTAAAGAGAGGTGTACCTATTTAATCCATATGTTACATACGGTAGCTGTTCCTGCTCTGACTCCTCTGTCCAGTATACCTCATAGTAGAATAGCATTATTTCTAAGGTCTTGACCGAAATCTAAAACCAATATTTTTACCAATTAAAACCAAGTTTTTATTTTATTGTCTATGCAGGATTATGGGGCCATAAGTCAAATGACATCTATGTGAGACTGTTCTAGGCATGCCCTGTGACTTGTGTAGAGGTCATTGTGCAGAGAGGGGGAGTAGATAAGCTGTGACATCACCTACTGTGAATGGCATATCCTGTGTTATCTATATATTAGTAATATCTGTCATTGTATACCTGCCTGTGATGAGATGACTGCTGAGGAGGGATCTCCACAGAACAGGGAGCCTTGACATATTATTAGGCTTAGAGACCAGTGTGAAAACTGCAGGATTTTTCTTTAAATATAGTGACATGGGAAATTGAAAATATCACCAAGAATTTAAAAAAAACAAAAAAAAAAAAACGTGATCTAAACCAGGCTGTTTTCTGATGACACATGCCTTCTAATTTGAAAAGGATGGGGAAAAAAATTGTTGAAGATCAGAAGTACTGTAAGAGTAAGTACTGTAAGGCCTCTTTCACACGGGCGTTGCTTGTGAGGGCCGGACAAGATGTGGGTGCGTTGCGGGATAATGCACGATTTTTCCACGCAAGTGCAAAGCGTTTTAATGCATTTTGCACGCGCTTGAGAAAAATCGGCATGTTTGGTACCCAGACCCGAACCCGGACTTCTTCACAGAAGTTCTGGTTTGGGATCGGTGTTGTGTAGATTTTATTATTTTCCCTGTATAACATGTCCATTGAGGGGTTAAAAATAATAAACAAATTTAACTCACCCCATCCACTTAATCGCGTAGCGGATCTCCTCTTCTTTCTACTTTCTTCAGGACCTGGCTAAAGGACCTTTGATGACGTCACTGCGCTCATCACATGGTCCATCACATGAAAAACACACAATATAGAGCATGCTGCGATTTTCACGCAACGCACAAGTGATGCGTGAAAATCACCGCTCATGTGCACAGCCCAATTGGAGTGAATGGGTCTGGATTCAGTGCGGGTGCAATGCGTTCACCTCACGCATTGCACCTGCACGGAATTCTCGCCCGTATGAAAGGGGCCTAAATTTTTTTATCAGGCTCCCAACCTCATGTAACTAGAATCCACTAGAAATTGTACAACAGTATGCTCCAGCCTTTGTTTTACTTTTTTCTTCACTTACGTGCAGTGAATATAGAATATATTCATGCAGAATAGTCCAAATATACTAAAAAATTAATAAAAGTACACATTTTCAGTAAACATAATCCAGGGGGAGATACTGTGGAGGTGAACCAAGCATGATCACATGCAGATGCAACATTTTGGGGTCCGCCCCGTGCAAAAAGTTGCAATAATAAATTTGCAAAATGTGTCATCAGTTTGTAAATGCCTACTTCACCGACAAAACTGGCAAAATCACTCTATTTTTCTGGAAAAGTGCACTTGATACATTATCCCTTTGGTCAGACAGTCTAGACATGCACCAAATTTATCACCGTGGCTCAGACTAGATGATAAGTTTGGTGCATGGCTATACACTTTTGCCTAAACTTCCTTTGCCACAGAACTTTACGCCAGAATTATTGCACAGTTTTGGTGTAAAATGTCAGGACACACCCCTTACTGCTAACACACGTCTCTACCTTTTTTACCATGCCCCTTGGTGAGCTATATACAGTAGAGCAGATATATTCCGACCACAACCTAGACATTTTCCACAGGGGAGTGGAGTATTTTTGGTTGTTTTGTTGGTGGAGTAAATTTAGCAAAATATTTCTGAAGAATTTGTCTCTTTTTTTTTTTGTGATTTGTTCCATGCCTGGCAACACGGGCACACAGATATTTTGTGGGCAGAGTTACATATTTACCCATATTTATCAATTGCAACTTTTTAAAATGTTGCCCAAAAATCACTCAAGTCTACTTCAGTCGCCTGGTGGAGAAGAAGGTGATGGCATCTTTATAATAGAAAGCATTAGACACTAGGTAATTTGTGCAAGAAATTTAACAAATGGTGAAGAATCCAGTGGTAAATTGATCCAAAAAGTTACTTTGAATATTGCCCTCATAATACATTACCCCCTTAGGGAGTGTAATCCAAAATGAAAACAAATTCACCTTTGGCACTGTCCACTATGAAGAAATTTTACAGTATTATATAAAGGGTCAGGGCCACATGTATACTATGGTGGTACTTAATTTAAAGAAGCAAGGGGCAAAACGCTGTTTTAGACGCCGGTCTTAATAAAGCCCTATAGCCTTTAGCTGTCTTACATTTAGACCGTTATCTACACCTGAAACAGGTGTAGAAAATGGTAAATGAGACTGGCCTGCTGGCTCTTCCCCGCCCATACACCACACCCACAAGACTTGGCGCGAGTGGGGAAAAGTCGTAGATTACTGCGCAGCTAACCGTTGCGCCTCAATCTGTGCCTGAAATACGCCTAAAATAGGCGTATTTCAGTATGATAAATGACCCCCAAAGTCCATAAAGAAATTCATGAATAGACGAAAACAACATGGCACTCACCATAAGGGTCCATTCACACATCCGTGTGTGTTTTGCGGATCCACGGACAGCGGCAATGTGCGGGTCCGCAATTCCGATTGGGGCCGCACGTCGTGTGGCCCCATGGAAATGTATGGGTCCGCAATTCCGTTCCGCAAAATGCGGAATGGAATTGCGGATGTGTGAATAGACCCTAAAGATAATCTTCTTTTATTTATTCCATATTGTGCAGAAGCAAGAGGGCAGAAAGAAGCAGGAGAGCAGGCAGCCTACAGCCATTTTGCGTCAGCAGACACTCAAGGCCTTGCCGTGAAACACCTGTAGGCTGCCTGCTCTCCTGCTTCTTCCACCCATCCTGCTTTTGCACAATATGAAATAAAAAAAGCAGACTATCTTTATGGATAGTGCCATGTAACTTTCTTTTATTCGTGGATTTTTGGAGTGTCTGCTGTTGTTTGACCCATTTTCTTTTGTTCCAAATTTAATAAATGTCACGCGCCAGTTCTTAATTTTGGCACATTTGGAAACAGATGCATTTTGTGGAAAGTGTCTAGATTGTGCTAGGGCTCATTTCAAAAAGTTGCATGCCATGTGATAAAATTTGTCACAATTTGTACCTTATCAAATCTACTCTAAAAAGAGGTCACAACACTTGGAACAGTGACATACGTACACATGTACCTAACTTGACACAACATGCTTAATAAACTATTGCAGCAAAATTGTCACTTAACACAAAAAAAAAAACAATGCAAAAGTCAAGTGAAAGTTTGCTAAGTGTCAAGTTAACATTTGCTACATCTTTACCATACAAGCTGAGCACACAACTACTATGGGTACCACGGCAGCACTAGGAGAATTCAGTTCATTCAGATTTTTACAGAGCTAACAATGAGAATAAGGCTACATGCACATGGCCGTGGTTTTGGTCCGCATCCGAGCCGCAGTTTTTGCGGCTTGGATGCGGACCCATTCACTTTAATAGGGCCGCAAAAGATGCGGACAGCACTCCGTGTGCTGTCCGCATCCGTTGCTCCATTCCGTGGACCGCAAAAAAAATATAACATGTCCTATTCTTGTCCGCACTTTGAGGACAAGAATAGGCAGTTATATTACAGGCTGTCCGTGCCGTTCTGCAAATTGCGGAACGGCACGGACGCCATCCATGTTTTGCGGACCACAAAACACACCACGGTCGTGTGCATATAGCCTAAGGCCTGAAAATGACCGAACTATTAAAATATAATAGCATTTATATGTGTAAAGGAAAATAAATCTAAATGGGTGAAGTGCTGTTTTTTTGGTTGATCCATCTCCCCAAAAAATTTAATAAAAAATATAAAAAACTGAAACAAAACAAGTCCTTATATGACTTGTGAATGAAAAAATTTAAAACTGACTCTTGGAAGGCAGGGAGTAAAAAACTTTTTGCTCAACATTTCAAATGTCACAAGTTTTAAATCTGGCTAAAAATTTAACTGCGCCCACAAAACATCTGTCTACCCCTTAGTAAATACAAAATGCTAGGAATGGCACAGACCACATTAAAACAGTCTCAAACACTTCATACACGTTCTTGCGCAAAGCCATTCATATATTGCTCCCTATATTTGTCACATTGTGTCAGTTTGCACCAAATTTGGGCACAGTTTACAACAAGATCTCTGTGCCTTCACATTTTTAAATGTGGGTCATCATTCCTTCAGATCAGTAAAGCTAGGGGAATTATTAACTTGGTGCAGAAATACTATACATGACCATTAAACAATTTAATATAATAAAAATCATCACAGTGGGAATTTATCAGCAGCTTTTCAAGTTTGCAAAAAGTTGCATTTTAAGCACAAGTTTTGCCTCTTTCACCATGTTTGGCAAAAGTTGAAAATGTAGGTGTGGCTTACTGGGAGGGACATGACCTATAACTTTTAGGGTGCCTTCACACACAGCCAATTTTATTGCAGAAAATGTATGTGACTGAAAGTCAGTTCCATTCCTCTGAATGGGACTTGTAGTAATCCATGTGCTTCCCACCAAAACAACCTCTAAATACTAATACATTTGGTGCATCTTCTGGTAGGCCATGTGAACGAACAGCCTAACTATAAGCTCCACCTGCTTTCTATGGCATAACATTTTAAAAGATTGTATATTTTTGTGCAAAATGCTGCTTTCACACAAATTTTACTTTTGTAGGTGTATATATTTACATAAATTCCCACCATAGACTTAATCTTCTGCCTTTAGGACAGTCTAAAATACACCACATTTACTAAGGGATGTGCACTATTTAATAAATGATCACCCCAACAGTCTTTTTTAGAGTGAAATATAACACCGGCATCTCAGCTTTTCATTAAAAACATGTGAAGGACGGGAGACCTAACACTAGAAAAATCCAAGACAGGCTCTGTAAAGGCTGCTCTTGAAATGATTTCCTTCACAGCAAGTTCCTACATTGTACACAGCCCCATGAACATGCCAGGGCCTTTTCCTTTCACATTTTATACCCTAAAAGGCATGAGGATACAAAGAAGAAATGCAGCTTAAAGGGGAAGCCCAGTTTGCCCATATTAATGACCTATCTGTAAGATAGGTCAATCAATAGTGATGGACGAATCGTGCGAACCTACAATTTTACTGTAGGCCGCTACAGGCCCCAAAAATTAGGCATTCACCTGACAGAAAATAATAAGTGATTATGTGGCTGAAGGTACATTAGGCGGTCACTGAATAACAATTTTACTGTAGGCAAGTGGAGTACAGGCCCCAAAAATTAGGCAGTCATCTGACAGAAAAGAACAAGTGATTATGTGGCTGGTGGTATATTAGACGGTCAGTGGATAACAATTTTACTGTAGGCCGGTACAGACCCCAAAAATTAGGCATTCACCTGACAGAAAAGAACAAGTGATTATGTGGCTGAAGGTACATTAGGCGGCCACTGAATAACAATTTTACTGTAGGCCAGTGGAGTACAGGCCCCAAAAATTAGGCATTCACCTGACAGAAAAGAACAAGTGATTATGTGGCTGGAGGTACATTAAGCGGTCACTGAATAACAATTTTACTGTAGGCCAGTGGAGTACAGGCACCAAAAACTAAGTATTCACCTGACAGAAAAGAACAAGTGATTATGTGGCCAGAGGTACATTAGGCAGGCACTGAATAACAATTTTACTGTAGGCCAGTGGAGTACAGGCCCCAAAAATTAGGCATTCACCTGACAGAAAAGGCCTTTTATGCCGCTGTATATACATAAGACAAGGACCATTCTTTGTTCTGTGTGGTGGCGGATATGTGTGGGCTGGCATGAGGAAATTCGATTACACATGGTTGTCACAGGTGTTGAATTCCTTCGAGATCCATGCCTCATTCATTTTTAGAAATATGAGGTAGTCCACACTGTCGTGAGCTAGGCGAGTGTGCTTATCGGTCACGATCCCTCCTTCAACTGAACGTCCTTTCGGACGGGACACTCGATGAGGGGCAAGCCAAGAGTTCCATGGCAAATTGTGCCAGCTCTGGCCACAGGTCAAGTCTGCACACCCAGTAGTCAACCCAGCTTCTCAGAGCATCCACATCGGCCGTTAACCCGATGTAGTCGGACACCTGTCAGTCTAGGCATTCCCTGAGGCTGGATCCGAGGGCGGCTGTCAATGGGTTGGCTGCAAGAATAATCTCATATCCAAAGTGACCAACACATCTTCAAACTGCCCTGTTCTTGTAGGCGCAGTAGGATTGGTACCTGCACCTGTTTCGCTGTGGGTGGAAATTCCTCTGCCAGCGCCCGCAACAGCAGAATGCAGCATCTCTCACAGCAAGGCCTGAAATTGCTGCATTCTGCCAGCCCTCTGTGATGCTGGTAACATGTCCGCCATTTTGTATTTGTACCGGGGGTCTAAGTACGTTGCCACCCAGTACTGGTCCTTGCCCTTTATGCTTTTTATACGGGGGTCCCCATTTGCACTAAATTGGAAGCGGTGGAGTGCCCTGGCTCCTGCTCATCGCCCAGGAGAATGTCATCCTCGGGCTCCTCCCCCCAGCCACGAACACCAGGGATCCCCGAAGAGTTTAAAGTCCCCATCAAAGCCTGCTCTTCTTGCTCCCCCTACTCCTCCCCCCAGCCACCATCCTCCTCTGACTCCTCTTCATACTCCTGCTGACTTGTCTCAGATGGAGTAGCCCACCCCCTGGGAATTCATTCAGCATTGCGACTTTCTCATCTTCCAGCTCCTGCTCCTCGACGGCTTGATCAATGACACAACATAATGCACGCTCCAGAAAGAAGGCGCAAGGTACGATGTCACTGATGGCGCCCTGGCTGCGGCTGACCAGTTTGGTGATCTCATCAAATGGCCGCAGAAGTCTGCATGTGTCGCGCATGAGCAGCCACTGACGCGGTGAACAGAAACCAAGCTCCCCAGAACCTGTCCTGCTGCAGAGTTCGTACAAGTAGTCGTTAACGGCACGTGGCTGCTGGAGCAGCCTATCAAGCATATATAAGGTGGAGTACCAGCGTGTCGGGCTGTCACAAATCAGACGTCTGACGGGCAGGTGGTATCGCCGCTGAACGTCAGCAAGGCGAGCCATGGCCGTTTAAGATCTTCTAAAATGCCCAGAGATTTTCCTGGCCTGCCGCAAGACGTTCTGGACCCTGGGGTATTTGGCAATGAATCGCTGCACGACTAAGTTCAGGACTGTGCCATGCACGGCACGTGTGTCATTTTGCCCTGTTTCAGAGCGCTAAGCAGATTGGCATCGTTGTCGCACACCACTTTACCAACTGTCAAATTGAGTGGGGTTAGCCACTGATCGGCCTGTGACCGCAAAGCTGAAAGAAGTGCAGGACCAGTGTGGCTCTTGGCTTCCAGGCACAACAGCCGCAGCACAGCATGGCAACGTCTCACCTGGCACGTTGAATAGGTTCTGGGAAGCTTGGGGGGTGCAGTGGAAGAGGCGGTAGCAGTAGAAAAGGAGGAGTCAGCCGAGGAGAAGACGGAGGATGGAGTAGGAGGAGGAGAAGAAGAGGCAGGCCTGCATGCAATCCGTGGCGGTAACACCAAATCCACACAGGTGCCACGGGTTGCATGCTTAAAGGTTCACTAGGGGGCAGTAAATGTTATGAACCTTACCTGCCCATGTTTGCTAGACAACGTGTCTGCGGTAAGATGTATCTTGGCACCGACACTGTGTGCCAGAGATATATTCACTTGCCACTGATATTGGCCATATAGCTCTGGAATGCCCTTCTGGGGATTTTCCATTGAGGTGTGCCAATGGCCACAAATTTTCTAAAGGTCTCCGAGTCCACCAGTTTATATGGCAGTAGTTGGTGGGCTAGCAGTTCCGACAAGCCAGCGGTCAGCCGTTGGGCAAGAGGGTTATCCGGCGTCATCAACTTTTTACGCTCAAACATTTAGGACACAGAAGCCTGCCTTCTGCCAGGTGAACGTGACGATGGCACGGTGGAAGGTGGAGTGGAGGACAAATGGGAAGAGAGAGGAGAAGAGGCAGGATGTGGAGCGCCGTAAGTGTGGCTTTGTGGGTTCTGACGGCGTTGCTCCCACTGGACTCGGTGATGGGAGGCCAGGTGCCTTCTTAAGTCAGTCGTTCCTAGGTGAGTGTTGGGCTTACAGCGACTTATGCGTTGACAGCACAGGCTGCAGATGGCAACACCATTGTCAGCAGCTGACACGTTAAAAAAAGCCCACACTGTGGAGCCATGTGCAAGCGTTCTGGGAGCGCAAGATGTGACCATGCATGGTGGATGACTCGCTCCAGATACATTTGCAGTCTGCTTTTTTGCCTCCTGTGCACTGCGAGTTCTGCTTGCTTCTCCTCCTTCTCCTCCCTATCTGCTGCTCCGTCTCTCCCTCTGAACTCCCCTCCTCTTCCTCTCTTGTGGGCACCTACGTGACATCCATCAACACGTCATAATCGTCACCTTCACCACCACTGACATTAGAGATCTCGGAGTAGGCAGCAACAGCCGGGACCACCCTCCTTGGGCTGATCTGAGAACTGTCACCAGACCGCTGTGTGGTTGCTTTTGCTACCTCCTATTCCTCATCCGATGCCAAGAATGGCTGCGCATCGGTAAGGTCTGGGAATGGATGGGAAAATAATTCCTCTGACTCGAGTGGAGAGGCTATGGTGGTGGTGTCTTTGGAGGTGCGCACAGCAGAGAGTGAGGAGGGTGCAGATACAGAGGATGAGGAGGGTGCAGAAGCGGAAGGCTGAGTGAGCCACTCAACCAACTCTGGTGCATCCTTTGACGTAATCGCACGCACCTTCTCCAACTTCCCACTTAGCATTCGGCCTGGTGCAACTGCCCAACCCCTACCACCCCTGCGGAACGGCCTGCCTCTCTGCCTGTCATTTTCAAAATGACCCTGTGCCAAAGTCCCTAGAGAAGAGCAGTATTTGTTGAAGCAAGAATATCGTAGGCCTCAATCAGTATTTGGTGGAATCCGGTATATCAAACCCCTTAATAAGTATTTTGTGGAAGCAGGTGTATCGCAGGCCTCAATCAATATTTTGTGGAAGGAGGTATATCAACCCCCTTAATCAGTATTTTGTGGAAGCAGGTGTATCACAGGCCTAAATAAATATTTGGTGGAAGCAGGTATATCAATCCCCTTAATCAG
This sequence comes from Bufo bufo, assembly GCF_905171765.1. NCBI lineage: Eukaryota > Metazoa > Chordata > Amphibia > Anura > Bufonidae > Bufo > Bufo bufo. The sequence goes on along the minus strand of NC_053392.1, from coordinate 162,280,918 downwards.
TATTTTGTGGAAGCAGGTGTATCGCAGGCCTCAATCAATATTTGGTGGAAGCAGGTATATCAATCCCCTTAATCAGTATTTTGTGGAAGAAGGTATATCGCACCCCTCAATCAGTTTTTTGTGGAAACAGAAATATAGAACCCCTTAATCAATATTTTGTCGAAGCAGGAATATCAAACCTCTTAATCATCATTTCGTGGAAGCAGGCATATCAATCCCCTTAATCAGTATTTTGTGGAAGCAGGTATATAGAATCCCTTAGTCAATATTTGGTGGAAGGAGGTGTATTGCACCCCTCAATCAGTATTTTGTGGAAGCAGGTATATCGCACCCCTCAATCAGTATTTTGTGGAAACGGGTATATAGAACCCCTTAATCAATATTTTGTGGAAGCAGGTATATCGCACCCCTCAATCAGTATTTTGTGGAAGCAGGTACAGTGGGGGAAATAATTATTTGACCCCTCACTGATTTTGTAAGTTTGTCCAATGACAAAGAAATGAAAAGTCTCAGAACAGTATCATTTCAATGGTAGGTTTATTGTAACAGTGGCAGATAGCACATCAAAAGGAAAATCGAAAAAATAACTTTAAATAAAAGATAGCAACTGATTTGCATTTCATTGAGTGAAATAAGTATTTGAACCCTCTAACAAAAAAAGACTTAATACTTGGTGGAAAAACCCTTGTTTGCAAGCACAGAGGTCAAACGTTTCTTGTAATTGATGACCAAGTTTGCGCACATTTTAGGAGGAATGTTGGTCCACTCCTCTTTGCAGATCATCTCTAAATCCCTAAGGTTTCGAGGCTGTCTCTGTGCAACTCTGAGCTTGAGCTCCCTCCATAGGTTTTCGATTGGATTAAGGTCCGGAGACTGACTAGGCCACTCCATGACCTTAATGTGCTTCTTCTTGAGCCACTCCTTTGTTGCCTTTGCTGTATGTTTTGGGTCATTGTCGTGCTGGAACACCCATCCACGACCCATTTTCAGTTTCCTGGCAGAGGGAAGGAGGTTGTCGCTCAGGATTTCACGATACATGGCTCCGTCCATTTTCCCGTTTATGCGAATAAGTTGTCCTGTGCCCTTAGCAGAAAAACACCCCCAAAGCAAAATGTTTCCACCCCCATGCTTGACGGTGGGGACGGTGTTTTGGGGGTCATAGGCAGCATTTTTCTTCCTCCAAACACAGCGAGTTGAGTTAATGCCAAAGAGCTCTATTTTGGTCTCATCAGACCACAGCACCTTCTCCCAGTCACTCTCTGAATCATTCAGGTGTTCATTGGCAAACTTCAGACGGGCCTGCACATGTGCCTTCCTGAGCAGGGGGACCTTGCGAGCCCTGCAGGATTTTAATCCATTGCGGTGTAATGTGTTTCCAATGGTTTTCTTGGTGACTGTGGTCCCTGCTAATTTGAGGTCATTAACTAACTCCTCCCGTGTAGTTCTAGGATGCTTTTTCACCTTTCTCAGAACCATTGACACCCCACGAGGTGAGATCTTGCGTGGAGCCCCAGAGCGAGGTCGATTGATGGTCATTTTGTGCTCCTTCCATTTTCGAACAATCGCACCAACAGTTGTCACCTTCTCTCCCAGCTTCTTGCTAATGGTTTTGTAGCCCATTCCAGCCTTGTGCAGGTCTACAATTTTGTCTCTGACATCCTTGGACAGCTCTTTGGTCTTTCCCATGTTGGAGAGTTTGGAGTCTGCTTGATTGATTGATTCTGTGGACAGGTGTCTTTTATACAGGTGACTAGTTAAGACAGGTGTCCTTAATGAGGGTGACTAATTGAGTAGAAGTGTCTAACCACTCTGTGGGAGCCAGAACTCTTAATGGTTGGTAGGGGTTCAAATACTTATTTCACTCAATGAAATGCAAATCAGTTGCTATCTTTTATTTAAAGTTATTTTTTCGATTTTCCTTTTGATGTGCTATCTGCCACTGTTACAATAAACCTACCATTGAAATGATACTGTTCTGAGACTTTTCATTTCTTTGTCATTGGACAAACTTACAAAATCAGTGAGGGGTCAAATAATTATTTCCCCCACTGTATATAAAAAACCCTTAATCAGTATTTTTTGAAAGCTGGAATATCACACCCATCAATCTGTATTTTGTGGAAGCAGGTATATAGAATCCCTTAATCAATATTTGGTGGAAGTAAGTATATCAAACCCCTTAATCAGTATTTTGTGGAAGCAGGTGTATCGCAGGCCTCAGTCAATATTTGGTGGAAGCAGGTATATCAATCCCCTTAATCAGTATTTTGTGGAAGCAGGTGTATCGCAGGCCTTAATCAATATTTGGTGGAAGCAGGTATATCAATCCCCTTAATCAGTATTTTGTGGAAGCAGGTGTATCGCAGGCCTCAATCAATATTTGGTGGAAGCAGGTATATCAATCCCCTTAATCAGTATTTTGTGGAAGCAGGTGTATCGCAGGCCTCAATCAATATTTGGTGGAAGCAGGTATATAAATCCCCTTAATCAGTATTTTGTGGAAGCAGGTATATCGCACCCCTCAATCAGTATTTTGTGGAAACAGGTATATAGAACCCCTTAATCAATATTTTGTGGAAGCAGGAATATCAAACCTCTTAATCATCATTTCGTGGAAGCAGGTATATCAATCCCTGTAATCAGTGTTTTGTGGAAGCAGGTATATAGAACCCCTTAGTCAATATTTGGTGGAAGCAGGTGTATTGCACCCCTCAATCATCAGTATTTTGTGGAAGCAGGTATATCGCACCCCTCAATCAGTATTTTTTGGAAACAGGTATATAGAACCCCTTAATCAATATTTTGTGGAAGCAGGTATATCGCACCCCTCAATCAGTATTTTATGGAAGAAGGTATAGAAAAAACCCTTAATCAGTATTTCTTGAAAGTTGGAATATCACACCCCTCAATCTGTATTTTGTGGAAGCAGGTATATAGAACCCCTTAATCAATATTTGGTGGAAGTATATCAAACCTCTTAATCATCATTTTGTGGAAGCAGGTATATCAATCCCCTTAATCAGTATTTTGTGGAAGCAGGTGTATCGCCAGCCTTAATCAATATTTGGTGGAAGCAGGTATATCAATCCCCTTAATCAGTATTTTGTGGAAGCAGGAGTATCGCAGGCCTCAATCAATATTTGGTGGAAGCAGGTATATCAATCCCCATAATCAGTATTTTGTGGAAGCAGGTGTATCGCAGGCCTCAATCAATATTTGGTGGAAGCAGGTATATAAATCCCCTTAATCAGTATTTTGTGGAAGCAGGTATATCGCACCCCTCAATCAGTATTTTGTGGAAACAGGTATATAGAACCCCTTAATCAATATTTTGTGGAAGCAGGAATATCAAACCTCTTAATCATCATTTCGTGGAAGCAGGTATATCAATCCCTGTAATCAGTATTTTGTGGAAGCAGGTATATAGAACCCCTTAATCAATATTTTGTGGAAGCAGGAATATCAAACCTCTTAATCATCATTTCGTGGAAGCAGGTATATCAATCCCTGTAATCAGTATTTTGTGGAAGCAGGTATATAGAACCCCTTAGTCAATATTTGGTGGAAGCAGGTGTATTGCACCCCTCAATCAGTATTTTGTGGAAGCAGGTATATAGAACCCCTTAATCAATATTTTGTGGAAGCAGGTATATCGCACCCCTCAATCAGTATTTTGTGGAAACAGGTATATAGAACCCCTTAATCAATATTTTGTGGAAGCAGGTATATCGCACCCCTCAATCAGTATTTTATGGAAGCAGGTATATAAAAAACCCTTAATCAGTATTTCTTGAAAGCTGGAATATCACACCCCTCAATCTGTATTTTGTGGAAGCAGGTATATAGAACCCCTTAATCAATATTTGGTGGAAGTAAGTATATCAAACCTCTTAATCATCATTTTGTGGAAGCAGGTATATCAATCCCTGTAATCAGTATTTTGTGGAAGCAGGTATATAGAACCCCTTAGTCAATATTTGGTGGAAGCAGATGTATTTCACCCCTCAATCTGTATTTTGTGGAAGCAGGTATATCGCACCCCTCAATCAGTATTTTGTGGAAACAGGTGTATAGAACCCCTTAATCAATATTTTGTGGAAGCAGGTCTATCGCACCCCTCAATCAGTATTTTGTGGAAGCAGGTATATACAGGGAGTGCAGAATTATTAGGCAAGTTGTATTTTTGAGGATTAATTTTATTATTGAACAACAACCATGTTCTCAATGAACCCAAAAAACTCATTAATATCAAAGCTAAATATTTTTGGAAGTAGTTTTTAGTTTGTTTTTAGTTTTAGCTATTTTAGGGGGATATCTGTGTGTGCCGGTGACTATTACTGTGCATAATTATTAGGCAACTTAACAAAAAAACAAATATATACCCATTTCAATTATTTATTTTTACCAGTGAAACCAATATAACATCTCAACATTCACAAATATACATTTCTGACATTCAAAAACAAAACAAAAACAAATCAGTGACCAATATAGCCACCTTTCTTTGCAAGGACACTCAAAAGCCTGCCATCCATGGATTCTGTCAGTGTTTTGATCTGTTCACCATCAACATTGCGTGCAGCAGCAACCACAGCCTCCCAGACACTGTTCAGAGAGGTGTACTGTTTTGCCTCCTTGTAAATCTCACATTTGATGATGGAACACAGGTTCTCAATGGGTTTCAGATCAGGTGAACAAGGAGGCCATGTCATTAGATTTTCTTCTTTTATACCCTTTCTTGCCAGCCACGCTGTGGAGTACTTGGACGCGTGTGATGGAGCATTGTCCTGCATGAAAATCATGTTTTTCTTGAAGGATGCAGACTTCTTCCTGTACCACTGCTTGAAGAAGGTGTCTTCCAGAAACTGGCAGTAGGACTGGGAGTTGAGCTTGACTCCATCCTCAACCCGAAAAGGCCCCACAAGCTCATCTTTGATGATACCAGCCCAAACCAGTACTCCACCTCCACCTTGCTGGCGTCTGAGTCGGACTGGAGCTCTCTGCCCTTTACCAATCCAGCCACGGGCCCATCCATCTGGCCCATCAAGACTCACTCTCATTTCATCAGTCCATAAAACCTTAGAAAAATCCGTCTTGAGATATTTCTTGGCCCAGTCTTGACGTTTCAGCTTGTGTGTCTTGTTCAGTGGTGGTCGTCTTTCAGCCTTTCTTACCTTGGCCATGTCTCTGAGTATTGCACACCTTGTGCTTTTGGGCACTCCAGTGATGTTGCAGCTCTGAAATATGGCCAAACTGGTGGCAAGTGGCATCTTGGCAGCTGCACGCTTGACTTTTCTCAGTTCATGGGCAGTTATTTTGCGCCTTGGTTTTTCCACACGCTTCTTGCGACCCTGTTGACTATTTTGAATGAAACGCTTGATTGTTCGATGATCACGCTTCAGAAGCTTTGCAATTTTAAGAGTGCTGCATCCCTCTGCAAGATATCTCACTATTTTTGACTTTTCTGAGCCTGTCAAGTCCTTCTTTTGACCCATTTTGCCAAAGGAAAGGAAGTTGCCTAATAATTATGCACACCTAATATCGGGTGTTGATGTCATTAGACCACACCCCTTCTCATTACAGAGATGCACATCACCTAATATGCTTAATTGGTAGTAGGCTTTCGAGCCTATACAGCTTGGAGTAAGACAACATGCATAAAGAGGATGATGTGGTCAAAATACTCATTTGCCTAATAATTCTGCACTCCCTGTAGAACTCCTTAATCAATATTTGGTGGAAGCAGGTATATCGCACCCCTCAATCTGTATTTTGTGGAAGCAGGTATATTAAACCCCTTATTCAGTATTTTGTGGAAGCAGGTATATTGCACCCCTCAATCAGTATTTTGTGGAAGCAGGTATAAAGAACCCCTTAATCAGTATTTTGTGGAAGCAAGTATATAGAACCCCTTAATCAGTATTTTGTGGAAGCAGATATATCGTACCCCTCAATCTGTATTTTGTGGAAGCAGGTATATAGAACCCCTTTATCAATATTTGGTGGAAGCAGGTATATCAAACCCCTTAATCAGTATTTTGTGGAAGCAGGTTTATCGCAGGCCTCAATCAATATTTGGTGGAAGCAGGTATATCAATCCCTTAATCAGTATTTTCTGGAAGCAGGTATATCAATTCCCTTTAATCGGTATTTTGTGGAAGCAGGTATATCGCACACCTCAATCAGTATTTTGGGGAAGCAGGTATTGTGGGGTTTTGCTCTGGTAGACAGGCTAGCGGACGCAGTATAGAGGCAATCACAAAGTCTTTAACTTAAACAGTTTGGTGTTTATTCACACATAAGGAAACACAAAATGACCATTCACAGTCTTGGTGTTTGTTCACACCATGCAATGTCCATAGAACAAAATCTTCACCTGGTTAGCAGTTTTCCCCCAGCCGTCCACAGCAGGCTTTAGGTGCCTATTTTCCAGCATGCGGCTTTTAATCCTTTAGTACGGCACCAATTGACAGATCCCAAAGCTTCCCTGTGGACTGCTGGCTGTTTTTTTTTTATAGGCCAATAAAGACCCGCCCTGGAGCGTGGGGAGAAGTCACCCACCCAGCACTTTGGCTACTCCCAGTAAGAACCGGCCCAGATCGGCTTTGCAGCCATACTAACAACAAACAGTGTCAATCAGCACTAGCTGCCGCTGACACTTAAAACTACCGGCTATTACCTAACCGAGGCCAGGAACCTCGGTGACACATATCTTCCATGAATGACAGCCCCTTGCACCTTCCTACAGTATATAAAAAACCCTTAATCAGTATTTTGTGGAAGCAGGTATGTAGAACCCTTAGGGTCCATTCACACGTCCGTAAAATGGGTCCTCATCCGTTCCGAAATTTTGCGGAACAGGTGATTACCCATTTATTTTAAATGGGGCCGGAATTTGCTGTCCGCATCCGCATTTGCGGATCTCCACTTCCGAATCCGCACTTCAGTTTCGCAAAAAAATAGAACATGTCCTATTGTAGTTCGCAATTGCTGACAAGAAAAGGCATTTTCTATGAGAGTGCTGGCGATGTGCGGTCCGCAAAATGCGGAACGCACATTGCTGGTGTCCGTGTTTTGCGGATCCGCAAAACACACATGGACGTGTGAATGGACCCTTAATCAATATTTGGTGGAGGCAGGTATATCGCACCCCATAATCAGTATTTTGTGGAAGCAGGTATATAAAAAACCCTTAATCAGTATTTTTCGGAAGCAGGCATATATAGCCGCAGGTATATATAACCTTTTAATCAATATTTGGTGTAAGCAGGTATATCGCACCCCTCAATCATTATTTTGTGGAAGCAGGTATATCGCAGGCCTCAATCAATATTTGGAAGCAGGTATATCGCACCCCTTAATCAGTATTTTGTGGAAGCAGGTATATTTCAGCCCTCAATCAGTTTTTTGGGGGGCAACAGGTATATCACACCCGTTGCAAATAGTTGTTTCAGTAGCGCTTGTCCCTCTATATACCTGAGGTATCGCAGCAGAACCGCACACTGCTGCACAATACAAATGCACTATAATATACTTTCTATGTTAGAAAGTATATTATAAGTATATCACACCCCTCAGTATATCACACCTAACGATAGCACACCAATACCAGTCCTTAAAATGACTTTTGTGGCCCTATTAGCTAGCGTTTGGTGTCCCTAACAGTCTGTCTCTGCTCCACAAAGCAACCTCTCCCTACACTGGCAAAATACAGAATGTAAAATGTCTGCCAGATCAGGTTCTGTTATAGGGTGGGGGTGTGTCCATGTGCTGAAACGTCTCAATTGCCTGTCCTGTCCCACCTGATGGATATGTCATGGGTCAAAGTTCGGCACAATGCAAAAGAATATGGCGCATGCGAACATCGCCATATGTTTGCATGTTTGGCGAATTGCGAACGAGCAATGTTCACCACAAAATGACTGCCGGGCGAACTGCAAGGCCATCTCTAGTCATCAGGTTGGGGAGGACCCAACTCCCGGCACCCATATGATCAGCTGTTTAATGAGAATGTAGCGCTTGTGTAAGCACTGTGTTCTCTTCACTGTTTACCTGCTCACCGTCGACATCTCAGCGGTGGAGTAGTGTAATTACATCCGCTCTGTCCCATTCAAGTGAATAGCATGGAGCAGCTGTAATTACACTGCTTCACTGCTGCAATGTCGATGGCAAGAAGTGAAGACAATGCAGCATTCACAGAAGCACTGCATTCTCTTCAAACATCTGATTGGCCCGCCAATCTGAAATTGGTGACCTATCCTGAGGACAGATCATAAATATGAACTAATCATACAGTAGCATGGCATTACTGGTTTACATATAAAAAGGATACACAGCTTTTTCTGATCCTCAGCTATAAAACTAAGGGAGAGATTTATCAAGACCAATTCTTTCTGTTCTGGTCTTGATATCCACTGGGCTTCCAGAGGATGCACCTAATTTATGAAGAGGTCCAGGCCTTGTCATAAATTAGGTTCATCCTCCAGCAGTTCATGTGCCTAAGCAGAAATCTAAAACTGATGTAAATGACGAAAAAGTTTGTCTTGGCTTTTTGCCACACCCTTTTCCCACCCCTGCCATAGGGATGAGTGAACCCGAATTTTTCAGGTTCAGAGTTCAGGCAGTGGAGGAATCCCGTTGGATTCCGTTATAACTGAATATAATGGAATTCTATGACGGAATGCAAAATGGAAGCCTTTAACCCGTTCGCTACCAGCGCTGTACATGTACGGCGCTGGAGCGATGTGTAAACATGGCGCCTGCTCGCACGTGCAGCGTGCGCCATGGCCGGCAGATTTCTGCTGTTTCAAACAGAAAAGACCTGCGGCTAATTACCGTGACTGACAATAATGCAGATCGCGGTAATTAAATGCTTTAGATGCTGTGACCAAGTGAGATCACGGCATCTAAATGCGCTTCCTACCGATGCCCCGTGTGGCCAATTGGGGCATCGATAGTGCTCTGGACACTTTCAGCCTCGCTGACGAGGCTGAAAGTGTTCATGCTGCAATTCTTATTTTGGCCACCAGGTGGCAGGCCAAGATAAGAAATGAGCAATACTGAGTTTAAATTGCATTTTAAAAATCCCTGATAGAACATAATGAAAAATGAAAATACATCATTTATAGGTTCATATATGAGCCACAAAATCATCACAAAATTTTTAAAAAAAGTAAAAAATATAAAAAAATATATATAAAAGTTTAAATCACCCCCCTTTCCGTATAATTAAAAAATAAATACCTAAATAACAATAAATATAAACATCATGAGTATCACTGCGACCAAAAAGGCCTATACTATTAAAATAAAATAAAAAATTCCAATACGGCGAATGGCGTAACGGAAAAAAGGGTCAAAATGCCCGATTTGCGATTTTTTCATTTCTTCTCTTACCCAATTTTTTTTTATAAAATATGATCAAAAAGTCATGCACACTCCAAAATGGTATCAATAAAAACTACAGATTGTTCTGCAAAAAATGAGCCCCTAAACAACTCAGTAGACAAAAGTATAAAAAAAGTTATGGGGGTCCGAATATGGTGATGTAATTTTTTTTTATCAAAGTTTAAATTTATTTGTACACTATTTAGACATAAATAACCTATACATATGGGGTATCTGTGTAATCGTATCGACCCAGAGAATGGAGGGCATGAGTCAGTTTTGTCGTAAACGAAATGATGTGGGAACAAAACCCATAAAACATTGGAGGAATTGTGATTTTTTTACCGCTTCCCACTACATTTTATGCCATAATTAATAGTGAAATTAGAAAGTACAACCTGTCCCACAAAAAATAAGCCCTCATACAGCTATGTGACCAGAAATATAAAAAAGTTATGGCTCAAGGAAAATAGGGAAGAAAAATGAAACCGCAAAAACGAAAAAAACCTCTGGTATCCTAAGGGTTAAGAAGCGTTCTGTTTTGATCCATCATAATAGAAATTTATGGCCACAAATAACTTATCCGTCTGGTTTCCGTTATGGAGGACAAAAAAGTCATGCCGGAACACCAAACCTGTAAAGTTTTTTCAAAAAGTCACAAACACACAGCTTGCGACTTTGTAAAGTCACTTTTGTGGCCCAAGAGAGATGATTAGGGTTGAGCGAAGTTCGGTATAAAGTATAAATTGTTATAACGGAAAATAATAGCATTCTTAACCACCTCCCGTCACACTAACGCCGATAGGCGTCAGTGCGGCAGCACTCTCAGGTCTCGATGACGCCAATAGGCGTCATCTCGTGAGACCCGAGATTTCCTGTGAACGCGCGCTCACAGGAGCGCGCGTTCACAGGATCGTGCAGTTCAGAAGTTCAACTACAGCCTGCCGGCATCGATCATTGGCTGGCAGGCTGTAGATTTTTAAAAGATCCAATCAAATAGGTATATCAGACGCTATTTTGTAAATAGCATCTGATATACTTGCTACCTTGTCCTCTGGTGGTCCGTTTTGCTTAGATCGACCACCAGAGGACACAGGCAGCTCTGTAAGTAGCACCAATCACCACACATACACTACCCCCCCCCCCCTGTCACTTATTAACCCCTTATTAACCCCCTGATCACCCCATATAGACTCCCTGATCACCCCCCTGTCATTGATCACCCCCCTGTAAGGGTCCCTCATCACCGCCAGGTAGTTAGCTACTTGTTAGGTAGTTAGCACCCAGCCCACCGCACCGCAGTCACTGATTAGTCGTTGATTAGCGTCATCGCTGTCGCTAATCAGCACTAGTACTATATAGTATCTGTAAGTGATCAAAACTGATCGCAATCAGATCTATATAAGTACATTAGGGTCACCTTAGGCTCTACAAAAAACGCAATGTTCGCCCGATCAGGCCTGATCTTGTGCGCACACTTGCGTTCAGTCCGCCCCACCGCAGTGACAGAAATATTTTTTTCTGATCACTGCAAAAACACTGTAAAATCGCTGCGCCGCTATAAAGATCACTTTTGAGCTTTTTGGATCTTTATTAGCGATCACAGCTTTACTTCGCAAGCACTCCTTTTTACTAGGCAGGTTTGCTCTTTTTCCTGGGTAGTCTCAGAGGAATACCCCCTAAATTTAAACAAGGGGTATTCCGCTGAAGAGGCCTACAGGATTCTGGCCGTGATGGATGAAAGCGATGGGGACGCCTCACCCGCTGAATCCAGTGGTTCAGAATATGAACCTGTAGACAGCAGTGGCACTCTAACCGCTAGTGAAGATGACGAGGTTGAGGTCCCTGCTACAGTCAGGCGTACCCGATCCCATGTCAGTGTTCTGCCTACCCCGCATGATGAGCCTCATTTGCAGCAGAGTGGTGCTAGCGCTGATCTTTTTTATGGTGCGGCATACACCAGCAGCGCAGCACACCCTGGACCTTCTACCAGCACTGCCGTATTCCCTGGTGAAGTGGCGAGCACCAGAAGGGAAGTTCAAGCTGGTACGGTGGCACGTGCATTAACTCCCCCGTCGCAGCTACCACGTTCACAGGCCCGTAGAGCCCTTAGTATCCCAGAGGTGCTGGCAAACCCTAATTGGCAATTCCCTGCTTCCACCGCACCCGTATTGCCCCCTTTCACCGCCCAGTCTTGAGGTCGCATGGAGACAGCTCATTTAGGATCGGCAAAATTCGGCTTCTCATAGACCATTTGTCATCCAGATTTGCAGATGCGTATACCCCCAATCAGAACATCTGCATAGACGAGTCCCTAGTACATTTTACCGGGCGCCTTGGCATCAAACAGTACATCCCCAGCAAACTGTATAAGCTCTGTGAAAGGGCCACAGGCTATACATATCGTATTAGGGTCTATGAGGGAAAAGACTCAAAACTGGAGCCAGTCGGATGTCCTGACTACCTGGGGAGCAGTGGCAAGATTGTCTGGGACTTGGTGTCACCCTTACTCCACAAGGGGTACCACTTATACGTAGACAATTTTTACACAAGTGTGGCCCTCTTTCGGCACTTACATCTAGTCGGAATTCAATGCTGTGGCACCGCGCGACCTAGTCGCCGGGGCTTCCCCCAACGGCTCATTAATACCCGACTTGCACGGGGGGAGAGGGCTGCCTTGTGTGACCAAGAACTGCTCGCGGTGAAGTGGAGGGACAAGAGGGACGTTTACCTTCTGTCCACCATTCACGCAGACACGACTGTCCAAATTGAAAGGGCAACTGGAGTCATTGAGAAACCCCTCTCTGTCCACGACTATAACCTTCACATGGGAGGGGTGGACTTCAATGACCAGATGTTGGCTCCCTATTTAGTGTCCCGCTGCACCAGACACTGGTATAAGAAGGTGTCTGTTTATTTAATTCAATTGGCTGTCTATAATAGTTTTTTGTTTTCTACAGTAAGGCTGGGAGAACAGGATCCTTCCTAAAATTCCAGGAAGGGATCATTTCGGAAATCCTGTATCCAGGAGGGTCTGTGCCCCAAGTCCCTGATGTAGTGAGCCGGCTACATGACAGACACTTCCCGAGTGTCTATCCTGGTACCCCAACTCAGCGTTCCCCAAGGAAAAGATGTTGTGTCTGTAGCAGGGCTGGAATAAGGCGTGACACCACCTTTTTTTTGTCCTGACTGTCCTGACCAGCCTGCCCTATGCATAGGGGGAGTGTTTCCGCAAGTACCACACACAGGTACACTATTAGTGTAGGGATTGCGTGACACAGGACAGGCACACAGGGGTCTTAGGTGGACCAAGCGATCAACCAGCTGCAGCACTGATGTGCATTCTGACGGAAGCATTGCGCTGCTGTCAGATTACACAAAAGTCGGTGTATGCAGCGCTGTAAGACGAGATTTCTCCTCTGCAGTAAAAAAGATACGTTTGCCGAGGCATATGAGCTGAGGGGCGGCGTTCATATGCTTTGGCAAACACTTTGTATAAAAAATAAAAATAAAAATTCTGGCAATGATTTATTCATCCACATCGATTGATGTGAATGGAGAAATCGGGTTTGCCAGGGCATACGAGCTTAGTGGGTTTAGATGTTGGGCCAAAGCGCTGTAAGACGAGATTTCTCCTCTGCAGTAAAAAAGATACGTTTGCCAAAGCATATGAACGCCGCCCCTCAGCTCATATGCCTCGGCAAACGTATCTTTTTTACTGCAGAGGAGAAATCTCGTCTTACAGCGCTGCATACACCGACTTTTGTGTAATCTGGCAGCAGCGCAATGCTTCCGTCAGAATGCACATCAGTGCTGCAGCTGGTTGATCGCTTGGTCCACCTAAGACCCCTGTGTGCCTGTCCTGTGTCACGCAATCCCTACACTAATAGTGTACCTGTGTGTGGTACTATGTCCTGGCAGACGCCTTTCCCCTCTTTTTTTTTTTTTTGCACATTTTCTGGCAGAGATTTTTTCATCCACATTGATCGATGTGAATGAAGAAATCTGTGCTGTTCATTTTTTCTTTCAGCCCAGAGGCTGAACGGAAAAAAAAATCTCATTACCCATATGCTCAATATAAGGAGAATAGCAGAAACTCCTAATGCTGGCCATACATGTAATGATTGTGGAGACCCTCAAATGCCAGGGCAGTACAAACACCCCACAAATGACCCCATTTTGGAAAGAAGACACCCCAAGGTATTCGCTGAGGGGCATATTGAGTCCATGAAAGATTTAACTTTTTGTCCCAAGTTAGCGGAAAGGGAGACTTTGTGAGAAAAAACAAAAAAATTCAATTTCTGCTAACTTGTGCCAAAAAAAAAAAATCTTCTATGAACTCGCCATGCCCCTCACGGAATACCTTGGGGTGTCTTCTTTCCAAAATGGGGTCACATGTGGGGTATTTATACTGCCCTGGCATTTTAGAGGCCCTAAAGCGTGAGAAGAAGTCTGGAATCCAAATGTCTAAAAATGCCCTCCTAAAAGGTACTCATTGGAATTTGGACCCCTTTGCGCACCTAGGCTGCAAAAAAGTCTCACACATGTGGTATTTCCGTACTCAGAATAAGTAGGGCAATGTGTTTTGGGGTGTATTTTTACATATACCCATGCTGGGTGAGAGAAATATCTCTGTAAATTGACAACTTTTTATAAAAAAATGGGAAAAGTTGTCATTTACAGAGATATTTCTCACACACAGTATGGGTATATGTAAAAATACACCCTAAAACACATTGCCCTACTTCTTCTGAGTACGGCGATACCATATGTGTGACACTTTTTTGCAGCCTAGGTGCACAAAGGGGCCCAAATTCCAATGAGTACCTTTAGGATTTCACAGGGCATTTTTTACGCATTTGGATTCCAAACTACTTTTCACGCTTTAGGGCCCCTAAAATGCCAGGATAGTATAAATACCCCACAAGTGACCCCATTTTGGAAAGAAGACACCCCAAGGTATTTCGTGAGGGGCATGGCGAGTTCATGTAAAATTTTATTTTTTGTCACAAGTTAGTGGAATATTAGACTTTGTAAGAAAAAAAAACATTTTCCGCTAACTTGTGCCAAAAAATAAAATCTTCTATGAACTCGCCATGCCCCTCACGGAATACCTTGGGGTGTCTTCTTTCCAAAATGGGGTCACTTGTGGGATATTAATACTGCCCTGGCATTTTAGGGGCCCTAAAGCGTGAGAAGTAGTTTGGAATCCAAATGCGTAAAAAATGCCCTGTGAAATCCTAAAGGTACTCATTGGAATTTGGGCCCCTTTGTGCACCTAAGCTGCAAAAAAGTGTCACACATGTGGTATTGCCGTACTCAGAAGAAGTAGGGCAATGTGTTTTGGGGTGTATTTTTACATATCCCCATACTGTGTGTGAGAAATATCTCTGTAAATGACAACTTTAAAAAAAAAATTATACAAAGTTGTCAATTTACAGAGATATTTATCTCACCCAGCATGGGTATATGTAAAAATACACCCCAAAACACATTGCCCTACTTCTTCTGAGTATGGCGATACCACATGTGTGACACTTTTTTGCAGCCTAGGTGCGTAAAGGGGCCGAAAGTCCAATGAGTACCTTTAAGCTTTACAGGGTTGCTCACAATTTAGCCCCGCCCAAAATGCCAGAACAGTAAACACACCCCACAAATGACCCCATTTCGGAAAGTAGACACCCCAAGGTATTCACTGAGGGGCATAGTGAGTCCGTGGGAGATTTTTTATTTTTTTTGCCAGAAGTTAGCTGTTAAAGGGGATATTAATTATTGATATTTATGCAAATCTCCATAATTAATATTCATAAATAGGCGAGAGTCGTCTAGTGATGACTCCGCCTATTTATACCTAAATAAACATAAAACACTACTGATTGCCTTACACTAATCACTAATCTAGCTGCATGCGCCTTACTATCACTATACTACGGCGGCGACTACTAAAAACACCATACACTGCATTATGAACAATAAGGAATATTTATTACACAATACAATTATACACGTCTAGCAATACGCTAATATCTATACATATTCATGGATCAATGGATATGAATATATATACATATAGACGTACACACCGCAGTACAGAAACAGTACTACCATAAACACAATACAAGCCTAACTACACTACACAACACAATCCCACATTCCACCCCACACACTATCTATACAATACAATAATACATTCGCATACACACAAATATCAGTAACAACCCCACCCGTCTGTACTCACTGTCCCTACAGGGTAACAAGAGGGTTAATTACACAATATTGTTTGCAGAGCAGAAGCATGCTCTACAGAGGAACCAAGGCAGGGGACCAGGGTATCCACCAGGGGTTAATCAGGGTTTACCAGCAGGGCCACCAGGGTTCAGGGGTCTATGGGGGGTGATAACAGGGTAAACCAGGGGAGAGCAGGCACACAGGGAACCAGGGGATGTATAGGGTTCCAGGGGTAACCAGGGGAGAGTAGGGGAACAGGGCACTGAAGGGGTTAACAGGGGACTGGGGAGCAGAGTTGCAGAGCAGGGGACTGTGACCTGGGGCAGCAGGGCAGGGGTTAAGGGCAGCAGCAATGCTGCTGGGATTGCCATTGGGGGACTGCTGGGCAATGAAGGGGTTAATGGCAGGGGGGCAGTGAGATATTTCAGGGCAGCAAGGGTTAAGGAGGAGGCAGGACAGGGAAAGTGATACTTAGACTGTATAACTTCTGCTCCGTCCTTCTGCTCTCCTCCTCAGGGCTGTTCTGGGCTCAACTACTCAGCCTAGTCTCCTCCACTTCTCTTCAGAGCGCTGCCAGCCTTTCGGGTATGTGCAGGAGCGCAGCTCCTTTGCTGGCTGCGCTCTCTCCTCTTAGTGGGGGGGATCTTCACTCCGGCATGCAGGGGGTCCACTTCTGAGCGCAGAGCACAGCGCTCTGCTGCGGCAGGCAGGCAGGGGTTCTCTATCCCAGCGCCGGGTGCGCTCACCTTCAGGGGGGGGGGACCGAACTGTCAGAGCGCAGTGCTGCTGGGGTATTTAAACCCTGCAGCACTCGCGCCCGTTTTACCGCCCTGCGCCAGCCCGCTCTCCCAGGCAGGGGGATCCTTTGATCCTCCCGCCTGTGGAGATATCGCACATCTCTGGCGCTGTAATTACAGCGCCTGAGGTGAGCGGCAGACAGGGGCATGGGAACTCTGTTCCCATGTCCCTGTTAGGCATACCATCTCCAGCGCTGCCGGAGATGGTGACAAAGGGCAGAGGATCTTTTTGATCCTCTGTCCTTTGTAGAGGCCGACGCTGGACATAATTGTCCAACTGTCTGTCTCCTCCACCCACCCAGCAGGCGCATATGAGCGGGATTCCGGCCATATATGTCCATAGATGCTTGAGGCACATCTATAAGCATATATGAACGGACATTATTCACATAGGGGCAGGAATAAGCCCTCCTATATAACTGTATAGGGGCACATATATATATGATAAGGGGGCATATATTAAGGGGGATTATCTAATGGGCCACATTCATATATAAGGGGGCACAGATAAGGGGGCACAAGCCCCTACAATATAAGAGGGCACAAGCCCCTACAATATAAGGGGGCACATATTTCCCACAGGGGCCACCATGAGCCCCTGGGGATCACCATGGGCAGACGTGCGCAGATGCTGGGCACATCTGCGCACATCGTCCCATGATGCTATGGCTAATGTATGCACATATATACCATACATGCCCGCACGTGTTTGCAGGCATGCATGGATATATATGCATATGTCTCAACCGTTCCTCAACATTAGCAGAAATGGAAACTTTATTTATTTATTTTTTTTCTCAGAAAGTGTCATTTTCCGCTAACTTGTGAAAAAAAATTAAATCATACATAAACTCACCATGCCCCTCCGCGAATACTTTGGGGTGTCTTCTTTCTAAAATGGGGTCATTTGGGGGGTATTTATACTATCCTGGCATTCTAGCACCTCAAGAAACATGACAGGTGCTCAGAAAGTCAGAGCTGCTTCAAAATGCGGAAATTCACATTTTTGTACCATAGTTTGTAAACGCTATAACTTTTGCGCAAACCAATAAATATACACTTATTGGATTTTTTTATCAGACATGTAGCACAATAAATTCTGACACAAACTTGTATAGAAGTGTAATTATATTTGAACAATTTAACCAGAGAAAGTTAAAAATACACTTTTTTTGAAAAAATTTCGGCCTATTTTGATTAATATCAGAAAAACGAAAAATCTCAGCAGCAATCAAATACCACCAAAAGAAAGCTGTATTTCTGAGAAGAAAAGGAGGTAAAATTCATTTGGGTGCCAAGTTGCATGACCGAGCAATAAACCATTAAAAGTGCCGATTTGTAAAAAAGGGCCTGGTTACTAGGGGGGTATAAACCTGTGGTCCTAAAGTGGTTAAGACAGAATGCTAAAAAAAATGGCCATTAAGGGGTTAAAAATAGTTAAAAAAAAATAAAATTAAAACTCACCTCATCCACTTGATCGCACAGCCGGTATCCTCTTCCTTCTTCTTTCTCCTGCTGAATGAAGATAGAAGGACCTGCGGTGATGTCACATGGTGAGCGCAGTGACATCATCGCAGGTCCTTTTGCAGGTCCTGCAGAAAGAAGAGGATACTGGCTGCACAATCAAGTGGATGAGGTGAGTTTTTTCTATTATTTTTAACCCCTCAATGGCCATTTTATTTAGCTTTCTGTCTTAAGAATGCTATTATTTTCCGTTATAACATGGTAAAATAATAAAGTGAAGTTCGGGTCCCCATTGACTTTAATGAGGTCCGGGTTTGGGGTCAAGTTTGGGTCAAGTTCGAGTCCCTTCCACGGGTTCGCTCATCCCTAGAGATGATAAATCTCACCCTAAGATTGCTTTTATATGCTATAAATCTACAGTATGTGGAGCCAATAATGAGGTTTTATTCACACATTGCAGATTTTCTCAGAACTTTTCAGTAGTATTTTCACGCCAAAATCGGAAGTGAGTGCAAAGTAGTCTAAATCTTTCCATTATATTTCCTCTGTGTTCAAGTTTCACTTCTAGGATTGTCCTACAAACACCAATGCAAAATACTGATCAAATGTGCAGTATTTGAATACGGCCTGTTGAGGCTGTATAAATCTGTAGGAACTAAATTCCTTCTTAGGGCTATAGTTAGCGCCATGAGATCCATGGTAGTTGTGTACTCGGCTTCTATGGTACAGATGTAGCAAATGTTATTTATCATGTAGAGAAAGTTAATACAAGCCACTTACTAATGTATTGTTATTATCCATATTGCCTTTGCTGGCTAGATTAATTTTTCCATCGCATTATACACTTCCCATTTCCATGGTTGCGACCAACCTGTAATCCATCATCGGTGGCCGTGCTTGCACACTAAAGAAAAAAGCACTGGTCTATGTATGCTTTAATGGTCCCGGATACCAAAGAGACTGGCACTTTTTTTTATAGTGTGCAAGCACGGTGTCCCAGACGTTCCCGCGACAGATGGCTGGAGATCAGTGAGACTGGCAACACGTGCTTTGATCTGACAGATTTTCCTTGTGGATCAAAAGGTGTCTGTGTTGTTTCTGGTAATGGCCACTCCCCTTGCCTCAGGTGTTGCTAATGTGGTCATTTAATCTTCCTTATTCATTGTTGCTTCTCCCACAATGCTGTGCCGTCTTTAGCTTCAGTTTTTGTTGTGGATAGCTGGTGAGTGGATCTCGGCGGATTTTCTGATGCTTCCATAGCCTTTTTGAAGTTAAGTCTTTCCTTTCCCTTTTGTATTTTGTTTGGGTTCTGTGTGCTGCATTTCCCTATTGTTTGTATTAGGCCTGTAGGAGACTCCTGTTCGTCCTTCCTTTTGGAGGAACAGGTAGTCCCATCCCTGCCATTAGTACCAAGGTCCTTTAGGGCTAGATAGGACTCTATGTATTCCTGCGTATGAACACACCTACCTCTGGGGTCTGTTCATACTGGTAGACATTCAGGATTTTGGTTAGGGTTTTACTAGGAGGTATCCATCTTCCTTCCCTAGTTCTCAGGCCTGATTCCCTGTTCCGCCCTTCCCTCTTATGCTTGGTGTGGTGTTTCCCTCCCACAAGGAAAAGTGACACACAGCCATCAATGCTGGATTGAAGGGTGGTCGTAACCATGGAAACAAGAAGTGTATAATATGATGGAAAAATGTATCTAGCCAGCAAAGGATGCAATATGGATAATAACAATACAATAGTAAGTGGCTTGTATTAACTTTCTCTACATGATAAATGCCATTTGCTGAATTGAGACAACCCCTTTAAAGACTACCTTTTACCACGAAATGCTGTGAAATCTGCAGAAAAGATTCAGTAAAAGCATTCATTTATTCATTTAAGTCTCTGCTCTTTTAAAGTTAAGACCACCCCCGTGCAGTCAGTGACTGACAGCTACTGTTTAGGCGATTTAAGCTATTCACTGGACTCTCTGGATCCGACATCTGCAATTTCCACTGGCCCCTTTGATTATAATGACATCTGGCGGAGATCCGGCTGCTACCTGTCAAATATACTGGGATTGGTACATAGCAGTTTTGGTGGGCATTGTGGTAACATCTAGCTATGCTAGACCCAGAGAGCTCCGGCAGGTCTGCCGGAGAGCTTTAATACTAGTGTGAAACTAGTATAAATCACCTATTTGAGGATCATTTACTATATTTAGATAGCAACAACTTACATAAAAGACACCAAAGATCTCATGATATACCTTTAGATTAAGGCAATTCAGTAAGGATGAACGCTAATTTATTCGTTCACATAAATGATTGTACATGCGTTGAATGAGGGTTTTCAGTGCAATTGTTCATTCACTACATACATTTACACTACTGGATTATCGCCCAACATGAATCGTTAACATTTGAATCTAAATGCGCCTTTATACAGAGAATGCTTTTAATCTCTGATAAGACGGTCCTGTGGACAACTGAGTTCAGTGAGAGCACAGATTCAACTGTATAAATTACACACTTTACTTACTAATGTTTTCCCACAAAACTAAATATCATTCTGCTCTGCTTCTCCTGCTCTATAACATTCTGCCTGCAGGTTGCACTGCACTTTGTGGTGACAGGTTCCCTTTATAGGGATTGTCTGGCTTAGGATCCAGTAACCCCTTATGATCCTAACCTGTGACCCATTAAAATTAAAAACCACCCTCACCTGTCTGCAGTCTTGCCTTGTCCTGTTCCCTGCTCTTTCTGGCCAGTTCAAGCAAATGTGATTGGCCACAGTGTTCATGGGACTGCAGTCAAGTGAGAGTTGATTTTTTAATGGGCACGTTAGGACCATAAGGTTTCAAAGCAAGGAGCAGACAGCACTCGACTTCGCACTTAGCCCGCACGAGGAGAAGATAACTTGCTCATTTGCTCATAGAGTTTGTCATTTCCTAGACAGAACAACATGTTGCAGCAGACTTTAACTTGACTTGCTTATTGGGTTTTGTTGTGTTAAGTGAAAATGTTGTCGCAACACTTTATTTAGAACTTTAAGTGTCAAGTTGGTGTTGCTACATCTGCTATAAGCATTGGACTGAAAAATGGGGATCAGATGATGCTCGAAAAGAGTGGAAGTGTTTCTGGAAGAAAGCAGCCATGTGTTTCTAATCTCATACACACTCCTTACTTATGAGTTTCACTTTATTCTGTTACTATCTATGTGAAGGTTTATGCTAATTAATTTGATTACATATGTTCATGGTTATAAATTATAGGAATGGAAGAGTCTCAGGCAGAAGAGAGATGAGAACTACCAGAAGGTCATGTGCTGTCTGGTACATCGATACTTGACTTCAATGAGGCAGAAGATGCAAAGCACTGACCAAGCCACAGTAGAAAACCTAAATGAGCTCCGCCAGGACCTTTCTAAATTCCGAAATGAGATGAGAGACCTCCTTGGCTTCAGGACCTCGAAATATGCAATGTTCTACCCCAGGAATTAAAGACCTCATTATAGATCTGTCCCTTTTTGTCTACAGAGCTGTTTGTGTTGGTATTTTCTGCATTCATTTGTGCCAGTATTTTATAATCTTATCCTTAAACGAACACTAAACCTAAAGCTGGACTCTAAAAGTAAACAAGGAATCTGGTTGCCCTCACTGTTTGGCAGTCTGCAGCACTTTCTGCATGATCTTGACACAACAGTCTTGTGGAAATCTTGCAGAGAACAATGGGGTTAATCTCTTGTTGATCTGCTTCAGCTAGATTTGACTAGAGTCCGACAGAGGAACAGAGCTTAACCAACAGGCAGGGATGAACAATCTTTTTGTACTACTGCAGATAGGACACAGCAGGGAGGCTCATGCTCCGGCCACTTGTCTTACAGCCTGTCTCAGGACCATAAGGAGGAGAAGGGAGGACATGCATGAGCTCCTGGTGCACAGAGAGATTTTTCAGTTTTATTTCTCAGTATTAATTATAATATGAGACAAAGTAGGACCACGGAAAATACAGTATGAAAATAAAGGGAGCAAGAGTTGGGAATTTTTTTTAAATGTTTCTGATTTCTCAGTGTTCCGTATTCTTTTAAAGTGTACATCTCATTATAGTTGTTGTTTTTTTAAAGAAAGCAGCAGGACACATTTTTTGACATTTTGTTAAGTGCCATCTTTCAGCAGTAGGTGTGGTAAGAACATGCTCCATGATACTTTGCTGAGGCACCACACAAAGTTGTGATCAGATCCCATGTATCTAAAGGTGATGTTACTTGAACAGGATGCTAGAAGAATACAGATGCAGGTCGACAAAAGTGAGGCTGCACAGTAAGCCAGATGCAGCATGTCACAGGCAGTGTGATCATTCCAAACCCATGCACGAAGGAACAGAGATTACTTTTTTTTTTTTAAGTCTTTCATCGTCAAGAGGAGGCGGCCTGGAAAATATTCAGTGACATCACCGGAATACACAGAACTAGGCAGATTTGCAGTTGTCACCCAGTTTGTCCCTGAATTATTTCATGCAATCATCCAAGTACAGTCCATTCTAATTCATATTTTATTATTCAGGAACCTACAAGATACAGCAGTGGCACTAGACATCATGATTACTGAGGAGAATGTGCATTAGACACCATGGTTTTCACAGTTTCCCTTAAGGATACATTCACATGACCGTAGTATTTTGCGGATCCGCAAATTGCGGGCCTGCAAAACACAGATACCGACCCATGTGCATTCCACAATTTGCGGACCACACATGGCCGCCGCTTATCATAGAAAATGCCTATTCTTGTCCGCAATTGCGAACAAGATTAGGACATGCTCTATATTTTTGACGGGGCCGAGGAACGGAACTACGGATGCGGACAGCACACTGTGTGCTGTCCACATCTTTTGCGGCCCCATTGAAATGAATGGGTCCAGCACCATGCAAACTCATTCGTACAGTCATGTGAATGAACCCTTAAGGAGTTATCTAAGTATACATTTTTCCCTTTCCCTGTGCTTCCCCTGCCAGGCCCTGCAAATTACTAAGGTACTTTTTTCTGTTTCACTCCGGAGATCGGGAGAGTGTTCACGTGACTGCGCCGACTGTGGAAACTGTATTTTGTAGGTAGGGTAGGCAGAGTCCACTTCTTGTTATATTGATGCTGTGTGGGAGGAAACATTAGGAGGAGGCAGCAAGCGGATGATGGAGGGTGTAGTGGGCAGAGTGTTTGGCCCAGGGAAGGGTGTAGTAGGAATTGACATTTCTAGCGGATCTGGCAGCACACAGCACTATGGGAAGTATTGTGGCTGCTGCTCTGCTACGTCCACAACCTGGAGGTTCGGGTTGTAAACAGTGGAGGGCAGGGGAGCAGTGAGACTGAAGTGGGGACATTATTATGTATGTAGGAGACCAGACGAGACTTACACAATTAAATTACATTTTGTAGGATCCTGCACAACCCTTTTAAAGTATGATGACAAAATGCATAAAATGGTTCATTCAACTGCTCTGTTAAGAACAGTTTATTATGAGGTGTATGATTCCTTTACATGTATACCTTGCTTTATTATGGTTCTCTGTAAATACGGATGTAGCAGGGTTAACACACATGCTTTATGTTATCTAAACTAAATGCAACTAAGTGCGTTAAGCAATTGCTTTTCAATGGCTTTTGTTTCAAGATAACGCAATGAGTTAAGAAATTTGAGTTAAGAGTGTGTGTTACCCCTGCTACATCTGTACATTGGCATGTCATTCATTTCACACACATTTATTTAACTGAACAAAATATCAAATTATTTATATTGTTTGTTCCTTTGAGTCACAGTTATTTCATTGTTTTACAGAGCAGAAATTCATTATTTCATATCCTTTATTTATTTGAAATCACTATAAAAATAATTCTATAAATAAAATATATTATTCTCAAAATGTCTCTTGCTTTAACTTCATTTATTTGGCAAAAATAAGGGATTGCACAGTGGTGGGGCTTTTGCATGTACTGTTGAGGTTTTTTGCAAAATTTTGCAGAATCTTTGTCTAGGAGTTTTGGATTTGATGAACAGAAGCGGTAGATCAGCCCAGACAGGAGCTTCAGATAGAATGAGGTGATACGAGCCCAGGATCCTTGGGTTATTATTGGAGATGGGGATGGAGATTAAAGGGGTTCTCTGGGCTTTTTTTATATTGATGACCTATCCTCAGGTTAGGTCATCAATATCAGATCGGCGGGGGTCCGACACCTGGCACCCCCACGATCAGCTGTTTGAGGTGGGAGGCGCGCGCCGTGCCAGCGCTGCCTCCTCTTCACTGTTTACCTTCTCGCCGTCGCCTCTGCAGCGGTGAGCAGGTGTAATTACACCTAACCGTCCCATTCATTTCAAAGGGACAGATCGTTCCCATACACAGTGAAGGTAAACAGTGAAGAGGAGGCAGCGCTGGCACGGCGCGCGCCTCCTCTTCAAACAGCTGATCGGTGGGGGTACCGGGTGTCGGACCCCCGCCGATCTGATATTGATTACCTATCCTGAGGATAGGTCATCAATATTAAAAGCCCGGAGAACCCCTTTAACCAAGGATCTTTTGATGCTGTTTAAATTGTATTAAAGCACATGACTGTGTTGCTAAGTTTTCAGCATGTTTTGAGCAGTGCAAAAGTGCAAATACAGTGCTTATGTGACTTTCAGTGATAGCTAATGAACTCTTAGTCACATTCTAGCGTATTTTGATGAAATTACTTGTCCAAACAATCAGCCATCCAGTATGACTGATCATGGTGGATGTTTTTAAAGGGGTGTTCCATGATTCTTATGGTTTTTAACAGATATGCTCATGTAGTTGCTTACATCATGTGCATCTTCCCCATGATCATGTATATCCCCCAAATACATTTTCCCTTTTTTTCAATTTGGACTCTTCTGACCCAATTTTCTTTTACCGTGTAAGCAAATCACTCTGGTTTCCTGTATGTAGCATTTCCTGTTGCTGTATCCAACCAATCCCATGATGCACTTCTCTGCCACAGCTCCAGCACCGCCTCTAGTGACGCCCAGTTAGTTACATAGACACTCCCCTATCACTGACACACCCATGATCATAAAATCAGAGGAAATAAAGAGCTGCATAGACATGTTCATGTGACCACAGCCCAGAAGAAGATAGGAGCAATAAAGGTAAAAGAAATACATTACAAATTATAGCTACCTTCATAAATGATTATTTTCAAGGATGTTGATACAAACTGGAAAACCCCTTTAATCCACTATATATGGCTTGACTAAAGTATTAATCTCTGACTGCTAGGATGGGTACAGAAAAGGATAAGCTTATTTTGGTGTGTCAATCTTTAGCTTTCTAGCAAAGAAGCAAAGTCAAAGCACCATTATTTAGAGACAGGTTAATGATAACCATTACTTAGAGCCAGGTTAATGACAACTGGGCACGGTAACCCGATAATTGGATACTGGAACTGAATTACAAAGAACTGGAAAATTTCCCACTGGCTGACCTGGAAATGACTACTTAGTCATCAGACACCAGACAAGATCTTCCTGGCTCATCAAGAGCCTGACATTATCCTACTTGGTCATCTGCTCACTGGTTTGCCAGGAATGGAAATTTCTTAATGACATCGCTTAGTACCGGCATTATATCACTGGTGTAACAGGGGATGTACAGTATAATATTGAAACACATTGGGGCAGATTTACAAATTCTGTAGATGGCGTATCCTTAAACAAACTGTCTAGAAATATGCCAGCTTTATCATCGTGGCTCATGAGGGATGATAAATGTGGTCCAGAGATAGACACTTTTAATTCTATACTAACTTTTGGTTGGCTACGTTTGAGACAGTATTTTATGCGTGTGCAATTTTGCCCCACAAATTGTCGCATCTTAGGCCATGCTCTTTGCCACAAAGTTTTGCCCTTTACATTAGGCAACCCTTTTTGGGTTAGGCACAGATAACTTTTCTAAACCTTGGTGCTTCAAATTGCGCCATATTTTCATCCAGTTTACGCTACAATCTAGTAAATGTGTACAAGTCATTTGATCTTCAAAGTACTGTCTCACCAGGGATCAAGGTTGCATATATACTTTTTGTTAAGGGGCCACTTATTTGCATTATTCCAAGTAGCTACTGGCAAATTGGCACAACCCACCAGCGCCATCAGGGATCTGCTGCTACCATAGACAGAGTAGAATGTTATTACAATAGACAGGTTCTTACCAAGTGTTCAGGTCATATGCACAGACTATAGCATTAAGTCTAATTTCCCTGAAGATTTAGCAGAATGGTGGTATAACTGTCACACTCACTGCATTGTTTACAGTGTACATAACCAAGTCTTACCTGCCCCTGATATGCTACACACAGAATGTTTTTTTTTTTTTTATGCTATTCAGTTGCAAGGTTCTGTTTGGTCCTAATGGTGCCACCAGTAGTGGCACTATTGGTTATCACTTCATATGGTGCCCCTTGTGATTCATAGATATAAGGATGTAATGAACATTCTCCTAGAAAAAGAAAGTAATTATGTAATTATGTTATATATATGACTATGAGATTTATTTCTGCTTAAGCATTTAAGTAATCCAGATGCATTTCATGGCTTTCATAGTTGATCATGGTTAGTGTGAAATTGATCTAACAGTTGTTTTACAAACCTGGAAATGAAGAGGGCAGTTCTGATTTTCCATTTTAATACTGCAAAGTTTCTGAGAAATTGTGGAATGTTATGAGCTGAATTTTGATTATTAGAAGGAAAATGAAACATTATGCCAGAGGTTAATCATTTAACTCCATGTAGGAAAAACTGTATTGCAAATTGGGAAAATAGAGTAAAAGCAGGTCTAGGTAAATACTAATTATAAAACTACATGTTTTTAGTTACATTTCTCTCCATTACAATACAACAGAAAATGTACCGGTCGTTAAAATAAACATGCAAGAACAGTTCTTTTCCTAAAGGAGTACTCACAATGAAGGGGATGTGGATCCACTGTATCACTTGAACAGGCTTGGCTTCAAAATACTCCTAAAGGCATTGTCTAAGTGCCTCCCTCGTCTTCATCCTTAAACCCCTGTACAGGGATCTTGACTCCACTGCAGGGAAACCACCAGGCCGCTACCTCATGGAGTAGTCTGCGTCTAAGTGACTGCTGACCCATGGGGGTTAAGAAACACCAGTGCACAGCATCAAGGGATCAGGCAAAACCATAGTCAGAGACAGGCGAAAGTCAGAACAGGCAGGGTTCATGCCATCCAATAAACAGTCTATGGTTAGGTCAGGCAGCAAAGGGTCCAATCCAGAAGTCAGGCAGAAGTCGGTACATGGAACAGGCAAACAAGCTATGGCAAACCATTGCAGGAAAGTAGCATACTAGAACCTATTGCTCAAGCACTGTCTGGCAGGGGAAGGTGCCTTAAGTACACCTAGGTGACCAGCCATTGGCTGGGAAAGATGAGGGTGTGCACACTGGCCCCTTAAGAGCCAGAGCGAGTGTGTGTGCACCTTACAGGCACAGCAGAGACTGGTCCCAGCCTGTGTGGAGGAGAGGAACACCAGCAGCACTAATCTGGGAATGCGGTCAGGTCTGAGCCGAAACAACACAGGAGCAAAGGAGCGGCAGCCATGTCCACTGGGAGAAGTGGTGGTGTGCAAGGACCGCCACCATAGCGCCAACATTTATGGCATATCCACAGAACACCTTTTTCCATATTACCTTTCAGTATTGCATGCTAGCATGCTATAGTACAGTGATGCCCAACCTACACACCCCCCCCCCCCCGTGTCATGCGGCCCGCGCAGTAACAGTTATCAGCGCAGGGCGCGCTGCGAACGGCACAGGCAGCAAAGCGATGCTGCCTGTGCCTGCAATCTCCCCGCCCAGCGCCGCCTCCTAGCTAATTTATTCACTGCACTTGCCTCTGTGAAATTGAAGAGAAGCGCAGTAATCTCGCACAGGCGCACTGGCAGAGGCATCGAAGTGCGCATGCACCGTCTTCCTGGCCTCTGCCAGTGCGCCTGTGCGAGATTACGGCGCTTCTCTTCCATTATACAGAGGCAAGTGCAGTGAATAAATTAGCTAGGAAGCGGCTCTGGGTGGGGAGGAGATCTGTGGATGACACTGAGGGGGATATCTGTGGATGACACTGAGGGGGATATCTGTGGATGACACTGAGGGGGATATCTGTGGATGACACTGAGGGGGGGATCTGTGGATGACACTGAGGGGGGGATCTGTGGATGACACTGAGGGGGGGCTCAGTACATGACACTGAGGGGGGATCTGTGGATGACACTGAGGGGGATCTGTGGATGACACTGAGGGGGGGATCTGTGGATGACACTGAGGGGGGATCTGTGGATGACACTGAGGTGAGGGGGGATATCTGTGGATGACACTGAGGGGGGATCTGTGGGTGACACTGAGGGGGATATTTGTGGGTTACACTGAGGGCAATATCTGTGGATGACACTGAGGGGGATATCTGTGGATGACACTGAGGGGGATATCTGTGGATGACACTGAGGGGGATATCTGTGGATGACACTGAGGGGGATATCTGTGGATGACACTGAGGGGGATATCTGTGGATGACACTGAGGAGGGGGGATCTGTGGATGACACTGAGGGGGGGATCTGTGGATGACACTGAGGGGGGGATCTGTCGATGACACTGAGGGGGGGATCTGTGGATGACACTGGGGGGATCTGTGGATGACACTGAGGGGGGGATCTGTGGATGACACTGAGGGGGGATCTGTGGAACAACCTATTTTTTGTCTGCGCTCCGCATTGTCATATCGTTCTATTTCAAAGGGCCACAAACTAAAAAATGTCCCCTCACAGTAGTTATGCCCAGATATGTGCCCCCTCACAGTAGTTATGCCAGATATGTGCCATCTTCACAGTAGTAATGCTCACTCGTGCCCCTCACAGTAGTTATGCCCTGATATGTGCCCTCTTCACAGTAGTTATGCCCTGATATGTGCCCTCCTCACAGTAGTTATACCAAGATATGTGCCCCCTCACAGTAGTTATGCCCAGATATGTGCCCCCTCACAGTAGTTATGCCAGATATGTGCCCCCTTCACAGTAGTAATGCTCACACGTGCCCCCTAACAGCGCCCTGCTGTAGGAGAAGCCGGCGGGAGAGGAAAGGAGGAGGGGCCAGCTCCTGGTGGTGTCCGGTACAACGGCACAAGCATGCAGTGGAGGATCTGACTGAAGCCTAAAGACCAGACATCAAGGTAGACCTGCAAAAGAAGGTGACAGCGCAGTATGTGATGTATACATGTGTGTAATGTATGTAGTGCAGTGTGCCCTCACAGTAATAATGTCAAGATATGTGCCCTCTTCACAGACGCAATGCTCACACATGCCCCCTCACAGAAGTTATGCCCAGATATGTGCCCCCTCACAGTAGTTATGCCCAGATATGTGCCCCCTCACAGTAGTTATGCCCAGATATGTGCCCTCTTCACAGTAGTTATACCCTGATATGTGCCCCCTCACAGTAGTTATGCCCAGATATGTGCCCCCTCACAGTAGTTATGCCCAGATATGTGCCCCCTCACGGTAGTTATGCCCAGATATGTGCCCCCTCACAGTAGTTATGCCCTGATATGTGCCCTCCTCAAAGTAGTTATGCCCTGATATGTGCCCTCCTCACAGTAGTTATACCCTGATATGTGCCCCCTCACAGTAGTTATGCCCAGATATGTGCCCCCTCACAGTAGTTATGCCAGATATGTGCCCTCTTCACAGTAGTAATGCTCACTCGTGCCCCCTCACAGTAGTTATGCCCTGATATGTGCCCTCTTCACAGTAGTTATGCCCTGATATGTGCCCTCCTCACAGTAGTTATACCCTGATATGTGCCCCCTCACAGTAGTTATGCCCAGATATGTGCCCCCTCACAGTAGTTATGCCAGATATGTGCCCTCTTCACAGTAGTAATGCTCACACGTGCCCCCTCACAGCGTTTGCATTTTTTTCTGGCAAAGCTACCTGGTTCCGGCCCGCGAAATTTATACCAAGTCTAGTGCGGCCCTCAGACGAAAAATGGTTGGGCACCACTGCTATAGTATACTAAATTGGATCTGCATATCAACAACATGGATACAAATGAATCCAGAGAGGTCAACATCCTGCTTCTCTCCAGGCATCTAAGAAGTCAATAGTAGTGTCCTGAGGAGCAAAACATATACAGTATTATATACAGTATTACTACCTGTAGTGGTATCTCATCATGTATGTCAGTGTCTGTGTAGAAACAGATCTGTGTTTGTTGTGTTTTTTTTCTACACTAATCTTTATTAACAACCTAGAGACAGGCGGCCATTTTACAAATCACCTACAGACAGACCAACATGTAAATGCACACAGTAATATAGTTAAACTAATAACCGCAATAAAAACCATGATTCCACCACTAGTCCTATTTACTTATCACATGAATGTGTCCTGTGTGCTGACCAAGCACATGTACGTCATGTAACCCTGCTGCTTACTGAATGTCAGGGATTATATGATGTGACGTGAGTCACATGACTGATCTCATGTTTCAGTTAGGTCTTGAATACAATACACAGGACTGATACATGGGCTATACCATTCTACTGCATATAGGGGTTAACCACCTGTTATAAGAAAGGTATATATGCAGAATGTGAAATACATGAATATTAGACAATTGTATGATTTCCTATTATATAATCAAATTTAAAAAATTAAAACTACCCCTTTAAATCCTAATCAAAGGCTTAAAGTCTATTGCACAGGATCCATTCCTAAGCAGAAAGATGACAGACTAAAATAATGTGAGGTTTCTAGCCACGTCTTTTATGGAATACGATATTGTGATTCTTTCAGACTTCTCTTGCCATTCGAGATGGCTATCATAGCTAAATGCAATCCCAGTGGTTTAGCACTATTTCTGGAATGTGTAAACTATAGAGGACTGAGGAACAGAAGAGTTTTCTGGAATCCACAGAATGGCCTGGAGGTTTCTATTCCCGCTCGCAGACCAAGTTAAATGTACCTCACTGAACTGCAGCCGGCCATGATCTATTACCTG
Organism: Bufo bufo; assembly: GCF_905171765.1. NCBI lineage: Eukaryota > Metazoa > Chordata > Amphibia > Anura > Bufonidae > Bufo > Bufo bufo. Next base: position 162,249,983 of record NC_053392.1, on the reverse strand, counting down.
CTCTATTTTCTCAGTAATTTTATTTTATCCTTAATGTAAGTGTAATAGGATGAATGAAAGCACTCTGTAGGGTTTAGAAAAATATCATAACACAGGGGAATTACGTAAAAGTGTACTGGCGCCATTCCAGACCTCAATGTGGGATAAAGAACAGCCGGAGCCAGTAATTAAACCCTCATATAATGTATGTGGTGGCATCTTGCAGTTCTACGGTTAAGCCTAATCATAGGCAGTTCACTCCACATGTTGCTCATACAGTTTAAAGCAGGGGTGTACAACCTTTTTTTTGTCTGCGCTCCGCATTGTCATATCGTTCTACTTCAAAGGGCCGCAAACTAAAAAAGGTCGATCGGCGCTCTTTTGCAACCGCCTATTACACAAGCCAATGCAAAGTGAATAGGGAGAAATGATCACTCACTACCACAGTCATTCCTCCTTCATTTAGTTATATTGATTATTGATAGGCCATCACTGATTACACAGGGAGTTGTGCTGACAATAATTGTACATCTTTCATTCTGATAAAATATGCAAATCAGCCGTCAAATGAGCAATTCCTTGTTTATTGGCCAATCAGTGGTACAATTACACCGGCCAGATATCACGAATGAGCGTTCCTATGGACACTTGTTCCCTGTAATTTGCCCAAATATTGTGCAGTATATTAGGGGCTTAATGGGATTTCCCAGTAAAAATGATTTTTTTAGCAAGTTCCTGCAACAAGTTCCTGCAACAATTGGAGTGCTTCAATGAAGAATGAAGAGAACATATGTGAATCTTATAATCCAGGGGTGGCCAACCCGCGGCTCTCTTTGCCGCTTCAAGTGAGGCTCTTGCGGTGGAGATGGGAAGCAGCTGCGCAGCCTAATAGAGAACATGGCATGCGCCTCTCTCAGCGCCTACCATGTTCTCTTCACTAGCACAGTGGAGAAGGAGGAAGTCCCTCCCTCTCCACTGTGACGCGGCTGTCGCTGCCACCAATTGGGAGAAGGGGAGCGGCTGTGGCCACTGTGTATTAATATCATTGATGGCAGTGACCACAGGGTTCCCTCCCCCCTCTTCATTGGTGGCAGTTCCGAGTGTAATCCTGGGGCTTCGATCTGTTACCATGGCAGTCAGGACGCTACTGAAGCCCTGGCTGCCATGGTACACTCCCTGCTGCGTGTGTATTATGCACAGGGCAGCAGGGAGAGTGTGAAGTCCTATTTACCCTAATAGAGCTCTATTAGGGTGAATAGGACAAGGGTTCTAGCCCCTAAGGGGGCTAATAGTAAATAAAAAATAAAATAAAAAAATACAAAAAGTTTCAATCGCCTTCTTTCCCAATTTTACATATAAAATTTACAAACAATAAAAAAGTGTTCCATGCCCGAGAAAGTGTGAACTATTAAAAAATATTTCCTATGCGGTGAACGCCATAACAGAAAAAAAACATTGCAACCGCGAAATGTATAGCTTGTGGCTCCTGGTAGTCATGCGTTTTTCTTTTCTGGCTCTTTGTGTCCGTAAGGTTGGCCACCCCTGTTATAATCTAATCTTTTCAGTGGAGAAAAACATTTTCAGGTTGAATCATTTGATTTTATCGCCAGGTCTGAAATAAATTGAGCGAAATGATGGATGAGGATAGACAGATAGGTTTACCTATCAGACTCCTACGCTGCACCATTGCCACTTGTTAGTCATTAGTTTATGTAAGCATTTTCTCCATGCTACAGCTAATTACTCACACAATTAATTATGCCGGAAGGCTGCTGTCAAGTTCAATTAGTCATTTGCAGAAAACAGATCAAATGATATTTATCATGTCATAGCTCGATTAGAATGTGATCAAAATATTCATAAAGACTATGGAGAAAATGACACAACCTGTCAAAGCCTTTACATAACCATGTATGTTCTGTCAAGGTGAACACATAGAAAACATATTCTGTTTACATATAAAAGAAAATATAACAAATATGCCATTAGAACAAGGTGGCAGGTATGAGAATAAGATTTCCTTCTCATGTCCCACAATTCTATTATGTATCTCCTAAAATTCTTGCTTTTACTAGGGAATTAATTTACAAGATGCCAGAACAGTGATATGTATTCCCCAGCTCAGGGACTGTCTTGGCTATAATTCAACAGGGTAAGGGCTCATGCACATGAACATATTTTTTTCCTCGTCCATTCTGGTTTTTTTGCTGACCGTATGTGGAACCATTAATTTCAATGGGTTCACACAAAAAATGGAAATGACTCCATGTGCATTCCGTTTCCGTATGTCCACATGGCCGTTCCGCAAAAAAAAAAAGACAGAACATAACCTATTCTTGTCCGTTTTGTGGACAAGCATAGGCATTGTTATAATGGATCCGCAAAAAAAAAGGATGCAATACGGATGTCACACAGACATCATCCATATTTTTTGCAGATCCGTGTTTTGCAGACCGCAAAATACATGCGGTCGTGTGCATGAGCCCTAAGATCCAGGCAGTGTGCATCATATTACTTTGCTTGGGAATGATACATGAGCAGAAAATGTGCAGAAATAGATGCAGAAATAAGAAAGTGAACCTATGTATGAACTGCTACAATGAGAAATCCAATTCAAAACTGGACAGGGCCAGGGAGCCGAAACGGGAATGGCGGTGAGCATGATTTTGTCAATAGTTAAAACTTCTACAAACAGTTACAAAAAAGTCCAAAAGGATGGATAACCCAACATATCAAAGTGGCACTTTGATATGTTGCATATAAAAAATATTTGATCGGTGGGATTCTGAGTGCTGAAACCCACATAATCTCTAGAACGAGGTCAGAGAAGCATTCGCTTAGCACGTTCTTTCTCTTCACTGCAGGATAGAAAGTGAGATGAACTCAATAGAAAGTCTATGGCCCCATCTCGGCCCATAAGCGAGTGCTTCTCTCCCCTTGTTCTAGAGATCGATGGGAGTCTCAGTACTATGACACTATGACACCCGCCAACCTAAATTTTTGATATGTCTCTCCCTATGACATATCAAAGGTTTAATGAAAGTATAGTGTCACTTTAAAAGCTGCATTAAACTTTATACACTTGAGCCAATAAATTCAAGCACTATACAATACTAGTAGCTAGTCAAGTTTGCAAAGTTTGTATAGTTTGTATCTACATTTTTTACCATAATTGAAAGTCTAATTTATTTTTATTTACACCAATCTTTAAAGAATGAATGGGCTATAAAATACTAGTGGATAGACTTTATTAAGCATAAATTGAACAAAAAAATGCATTTTAAAATATTTATTACACTGGAAAAAAAAATCCTAAAATTTTAAAAAACAAAAAATATAAATATTGCACTAGTTTTTTCTCATATGTTACATCACCATACTTTTAACTCCTAAAAATATAATTTTCATAATTTTCTGAAATCTATAAATAAAACAGATTTAAAGGGAATCTGTCAGCAGTTCTGGCCATGCTAAACTGTTGATAGCACTAGTTTGGGGCAGTATAAACATACATTTTGTGGAGCTTTCATCATTAAGAGTAATGTAAATTTGAACTTTTATTCTGCCAGTTTCTGCTCCTAGATGTACTCTAGAGGTGAGGTTTCAATGTGAAGAACTCTTTGCATTGAGCTGTTTCCCTCTGCTCTGAGTGACAGCTGTAGCATCCAACCAGGAGGCTACTTCATCTGTCAATAAGAGCAGTGGGGAGTCACTCCAGTTCTGCCTCCAGTGCACTTAGAAGCATTTTCCAGGTTCTAGATATTGATGACCTATCCTGAGAATAGGCCACCAATATCTGAAACTTGGAAAACCCCTTTAAGGAGCAGAATCTGTCAAAATAAACGTTATATTCCCACTACTCGTGATAATAAAAACTCTACAAAAGGTATGTTTGTAATGTTCTCCCTAGCCACGGCCTAGTGCTGATAAAAGTTTTGTATGGTCAAAACTGCTGATAGATTCCCTTTAAAAGTAGTCGGAACTTAGAACAGTTCAATTTATAAGTCAATGGAATCTCGAAGGGAGAAGCTTATATTAGAGCTACCCTGACTGGAGGTGCAAGAAATTAGAATGGTTAATGATGGCCAGCCCAGTCTAGCAGTGAAAGTATAAAGCACTGCCAAGAGATGATGAAGACTCACTGAATTACAGAATTCCTAAAGTCATATTATCTTTCTCTTCCATCAGGAGAAGCACAGTCACATATGCCGAGACGTCATCTAACATCTCTTGTTTTTCAATGTGTTCAGCAATTTCTGGTTCTTTGTTTTGAAGCTCATGACAAAGTTGCTCGGTAAAATCTTTGCTCGCCCCTCTTCATCGACTTGACCCATGATGATATAATTCAAACCTATAGTAAAGAACAATAAGATGAGAAGTTATTTACATGTTATAGTTGAAGCGATGGTGCACCTTCATCGAGCTTTATTGAAATGACCCAAAAATACAGTTGCAAGAAAAAGTATGTGAACCCTTTGGAATGATATAAATTTCTGCACAAATTGGTCATAAAATGTGATCTGATCTTCATTTAAGTCACAACAATAGACATTCACAGTCTGCTTTAACTAATAACACACAAATAATTAAATGTTACCATATTTTTATTGAACACACCATGTAAACATTCACAGTGCAGGTGAAAAAGTATGATAACCCTTGGATTTAATAACTGATTTGAACCTCCTTTGGCAGCAATAACTTCAACCAAACGTTTCCTGTAGTTGCAGATCAGACGTGCACAATGGTCAGGAGTAATTCTTGACCATCCTCTTTATAGAACTGTTTCAGTTCAGCAATATTCTTGGGATGTCTGGTGTGAATCGCTTTCTTGAGGTCATGCCACAGCATCTCAATCGGGTTGAGGTCAGGACTCTGACTGGGCCACTCCAGAAGGCGTATTTTCTTCTGTTTTGTTGTTGATTTACTTCTATGTTTTGGGACGTTGTCCTGTTGCAACACCCATCTTCTGTTGAGCTTCAGCTGGTGGACAGATGGCCTTAAGTTCTCCTGCAAAATGTCTTGATAAACTTTGGAATTCATTTTTCCTTCGATGACAGCAATCCGTCCAGGCCCTGACGCAGCAAAGCAGCCTCAAACCATGATGTCCCCACCACCATACTTCACAGTTGGGATGAGGTTTTGATGTTGGTGTGCTGTGCCTCTTTTTCCTCCACACATAGGGCCAGATTTATCATTCCTCTGACAGCTCACTCCACTTTCACATATGGCTAAAGTCAGTTTTAGCCTAGTCAGATTTGTGATCGGCCCTTTAAGACTGTAATAAATGTGGTTTGACGGTAGCAGTTTATCTGTCAGTAAGCAGCTTTACAAAAGTTGCACGTCCTTACGAAAAAGTCGCATGTTCTATTAAAAAGTCTCATAAGATAAGCATGGTCCTCACTCGAGTGAAAATGCACATTTTTTTGCGACTTTTTAAATAGTCCCAATAGTAAATCTGTCTAGAGCAGGGCTGGCCAACCTGCGGCCCTCCAGCTGTTGCAAAACTACAACTCCCAGCATGCCTAGACTGCTTACAGCTATCAGCCTACAGCAGGGCATGGTGGGAATTGTAGTTTTACAACAGCTGGAGAGCCGCAGGTTGGCCAGCCCTGGTCTAGAGATTCATTTACATAAGAAAACACGCCCACTTTCAGAAAACTGGCGAGCATAGTGCAGAGCAGAAAAAAGTCGCAAATTTGTGCGCAGTTTAAGCGTTTGCGCATTTTTTTTGTGACTTTTTTCACTCCATTATTCTGACTTGAGCTAATGATAAATCTGGCCAATAGTGTTGTGTGTTTCTTTCAAACAACTCGACTTTGGTTTCATCTGTCCACAGAATATTTTGCCAGTTACTGCTGTGGAACATGCAGGTGCTCTTGTGCAAACTGTAAATGTGCAGCAATGTTTTTTTTGGACAGCAGTGGCTTCCTCTATGGTATCCTCCCATGAAATCCATTCTTGTTTAGTGTTTTACGTATCGTAGAGTCGCTAACAGGGATGTTAGCATATGCCAGAGACTTTTGTAAGTCTTTAGCTGACACTCTAGGATTCTTCTTCACCTCATTGAGCAGTCTGCGTTGTGCTCTTGCAGTCATCTTTACAGAACGGCCACTCCTAGGAGAGTAGCAGCAGTGCTGAACTTTCTCCATTTATAGACAGTTTGTCTTACCGTGGACTGATGAACAGCAAGGCTTTTGGAGATACTTTTATAACCCTTTCCAGCTTTATGCAAGTCAACAATTCTTAATTGTAGGTCTTCTGAGAGCTCTTTTGTGCGAGGCATCATTCACGTCAGGCAATGCTTCTTGTGAAAAGCAAACCCAGAACTGTGTGTGTTTTTATAGGGCAGGGCAGCTGTAACCAACACCTCCAATCTCATCTCAATGATTGGACTCCAGTTGGCTGACACCGCGCTCCAATTAGCTCTTGGAGATGTCATTAGTCTAGGGGTTCACATACCTTTTTCACCTGCACTGTAAATGTTTACATGGTGTGTTCAATAAAAACATGGTAAGATTTAATTCTTTCTGTGTTATTAGTTTAAGCAGACTGTGATTGTCTATTGTTGTGACTTAGATGAAGAAACAGATTGCATTTTATGACCAATTTGTGCAGAAATTCATATCATTCCAAAGGGTTCACAAACTTTTTCTGCAACTGTAGATTTCACAATTAAGTGTGTGTCAGTCCTTATTCAGGCTGTCCCTATTCACAGCATGCACCAGTGATAACAATATGTACTAACATGATTTATTTTGTGTCTACTCTCAGGGCACCCATTCATTGTTACAAAATTAGCCAGCAGGACATAATGTCCCCTTAGGTTGGCTTGTGATTGTTTGCAAAATATTAAAATTTGGTGCAGGGCTAGACACTTTTCTCTAACTTCTTACTAGCTGTTGGTACCAATGGTTAATTGTCTTGTTGCATCTTAAGCCATACCCTTTTATGATAAGCCATGCCCTTTTTAAACTGTAAAACAGGCAAACTTGGCGCACTGGATTATTCTATTTTGGCTATTTGACTCATAAATAGGACTTAAACTTGATGTGACATTATGTACCAGAAATGACAAATCTTGGTGCAATGGAAAGAATTTATCATGAGGGAAATATATGAAGACAGATTTCCTTTAGTGTGCGTTGGTGTACTTTGCGTTGCTTGTTAAATTTGAAAATGGGGAACCTTTACTAAGGTTGGCATTTAATACTCCAGTCTTGGTAAAATGGCCGCTTGACTTAAGATGTAGCAAATTTATTAAATGGCACAGGTCTCTTAATAAATTTGGAGCATCTCCTGGTAGTTCGTGCACCCGAAATTTAAATCAAGGCCAACAATTTTCTGACAAACTTTTTCACCCCACTTATTTACATCACAAAAGTGGCATAAATACTTTAATAAATCTGCCTCAATATGTTCCTCAAAGCAACACTCCAGGCAATACTGATACACTATATACTGTCTAGTGCCAGACTTGAGATAGTAGTGCATAACAAAGGATTTAAAAGAGAGAACCCCGATTTCATGTGACACCCCTTTTTTTAGAGCATAACCCAATGTTTACGTTCTTCACAGAATGTTCCTTTAATAATTAGCTGTATGGATTTTACCAGCTTTAATTTAAAAAAGAGAATTTCAGAATGCATTCCCAATCCTAAGCCCCTGAAATTCAACATGACTGCTTTTGGATGGACAACCGTTTTTTTCCTGTACATTAGGTTAGGTTCAATTAACTTTGAGCTTTGCTGCTGACACCTGGTTAATTTTTCATTTCATTTTTGGTAAGTAAGTGCATAGACAATCCTGTTATGAAAAGCTGTGTGAAAACTACTATAATTCCAGTTTTCAATGTATTGTAATAGTTCATCTTTTAAAATAAGCTGAAAGGGGATTTTTAGGTGCATAATGGGATAAAAATAAAAACAATAGTCACCCCCACTAGTCCCCCCTCACTGCCATACTCTGCGCCTGTCCCCACTGTTCTCCACTTCCTGGTCCTGGGTTGTACAAAGAGCCGATGCCTTGAACTTTCTCCTCAGTCAATCACTGACCACAGCATTGCCCCACCTCAGCTAGTGATTGTATGGACAGGCAGGCCAAGTGACTTTCTGTGTGTCATACCTGAGGCCACGCAGCGGAGAGCAGCATGGATCAGAAAAGCATCGTAACGGCAGCTGTAGGTGATTGGTGAGGGTGAGTATTGATAATTTGTTTTAAACCAATCTGCCCCTATTAGAAAAAAATCCCATTGGCAAACCCCAAATCTCAGACTATACATTGTTAAAACCCTATTTGAAGATAAAGCAATTGTCTCAAATTTCTTGCATCAGGTGTCAGCTATGAATGTTTACTTACCTCTTCTGATCATTGGGCACTGTTTACACACTACGATAATCTTGACACTCATGGATTTTCCAGCTTGCTGGATGGCTAGTGTCCCTTCTTTATACACATTGATAATAGACACTGTTGCATACACACTTCCACCTCTGCTCACTGTTGTTATAACGGTGCCAGTAATGACTTGAAAAGTTGAGAGAATGGTCGGAAATTAATTATACAGCATGTAACCACGGTTAGCATATTAATTCAAAGACATGCAAAGTACCTTAAAGGATTTTCTGACAGTTTTTTACTGATGACCTGTCCTCTGGCTTGGTCATCCATATCTGATTGTGGGAGTCCAACACCCAGGACCCCCGCTGATCAGCTGCTTGAGAAGGCACTGGCGCTCGCAGTAGCTTTGCCTAGGCCAGTGACGTCACGTTCATCGGTCACATGACCTAGGCGCAGCTCAGCCCCATTGAAGTGAAAGGGGCTGACGGATCCGGCATGAAACACAATGTAAGTCAATGGTACCGGATTCGTTTTCTCGGACACAAAAGAAAACTAATCCAACACCCATTGACTTACAGTGGTTTTAGTGACGGATCCGTCATGGCTTTTTTTTTTAGATAATACAACTGGATCCATTGATAACGGATGAAGCCAGTTGTATTATCATGACGGAAGCATTTTTGGCGAAACCTACCGAATCCAACAAAACACAGATATGAAAGTAGCCTCAATGGATTCTCTTAAACAATGAGGGTCGGGCACTTGTAGCCACAATGGGTCCCCTCCACTTTGGCTATAATTGGTCTATTTCATGAAATGTGATTGATTTCAATTATGGGAATGACTTTGGTTTCATAGTCAATACAATATGTATATATAAAAATAAAATCAGAAAGTAAAACTATTTAGCCAAATAGTTTTAAATGCATAAATTGCTGTTTTCCTTCATTTTGTTGTCCTATAGAACTCATATAATTCCATATATTCTCCATTGCTTTAGAATTAAGAACATTAAGAAGGTTCGATCCCAAAGGGACAAACCTGTCCTTGTAGGTCAAAAATGCACACCGTGTTCCACAAATACAACATGTAGAAAAAGATGTCTGAATAAAGACCTTTATATAGTAACAGTTCACCTTCTGTCATTTGTGTTTATGCCGTTTGCCTAGGACAGATGTTTACAGTCTCCAGATTCTCAAGGAATCCTTTGACTTTGCAGACAGTAATGTAAGACACAGGCCGAGCAATAAGTCAACTCAGAAGGATTTTTCTGCCAGTTGGTATTAAAATGCACAGAAGTAAATTATTACAAATTAGAGATGCCCCTTTTGTCGTACCAAAGTTACTTGAACAGTAATGGCCCTGCAGGTTCCCAGTCCCTTTTACATTTTTGATGACACAATGCAACTGTGGGTTTCAGATCTAAGAAAAAACAATGAAAGAAATGAGTATCATGATTAAAGTAGACGAGTCAACAACGGCCATTAGTAGTATTACAATACAATACTTTAAGCAAGGTAAAATTGATAAGCAGTTTAACAGTTTTTTTGTGTGAATCCAGAACAATGAGTGCAATAACATACACTGTCATATAAATGACAATAAAAACCAGAAAGGAAGGAATGAGTAAAAAAGAAAAAGGTAAAAGGTTGAAAATTACTGAGGTGTTGAGAGAGAGAATTATATATAGACATATGGCTCCAAATATTATGAGGACTGTGAACAATATCTCGGATACACTAAAAAACAAGACGACACCGCAGGGGGCACTCTTCAAAGCATAGCATTGCAAATGGTCGTTTCTCAATCAATAAAGCTACTAGACCCATAATCTAATGTAAAACTGGCTGTCATAGTTGGGGACCAACATATTGTCAACATAAGTCTTGTGTATATCTGGCCACAGATTGCAGACCAAATAACATTTGCACTGCAATCTGCGCCAGATATACGCCAAAAATCTGCGACTTTTCCCCACTCACGCCAGATCTAAAAAACAGGGGGTGGCAGGAAATTATGGCAGGAAACAAGTTTGTGGTTTAGTTTTCCTAGTCTGTCTGCCTGTGCTACAGTCTTTGTTCCTGCCTGCCTTGTTTCTGCATCTATCACTACCCCACCCACAAGGACTCCTAGTGTCTCCAGTTCTGTGTTGCTATTATCAGCAGTTCCAGTAATAGAAACTGTCCAAACTGCTTCCACAATTGTGGTGCAGTTTTCCTGCATCTCAGCCATCCTTCCAAGTTTTCTACAGTTAAGTTCTCCCAAAAACCAAATAATCAATATGCGACTATTTAGACTATACCTACAGTTTTGGTGTGTTTTTGGTCTATTTTCTGTGCCCAGACCCTCTGCTGCTTGCACCAGTCCCTGACTCCAGTGGGTCAGCTGCAAACTATACTGGGACTATCCCAATAAGTAGTGGTCTTGTTGTTCCCCTGCAGCGAAGTCCAGATCCCTGTACAGTGGTTAAAGGGTGAATACCAGGGAAGCACCGGAATAACACCCTTAGGCCTCTTTCACACGAGTGTGACGGATTGGCTCCGGATGCGTTCACGGTGCATTCAGTGAAACTTGCACCATTTTGCAAGCAAGTTCAGTCAGTTTTGTCTGCGATTGCGTTCAGTTGTTCATTTTTTTTCCGCTCGGGTGCAATGCGTTTTCATGCGTTTTTCACGTGCGTGATAAAAAACTGAAGGTTTACAAGCAACATCTCTTAGCAACCATCAGTGAAAAATGCATTGCATCCGCACTTGCTTGCGGATGCAATGCGTTTTTCACTGAAGCCCTGTTCACTTTTATGGGGCCAAGGCTGCATCAGAAACGCAGAATATAGAACATGCTGCGTTTTTCACGCAATGCAGAACTGATGCGTCAAAAAAAACGCTCATGTACACAGACCCATTGAAAGGAATGGGTCAGGATTCAGTGCGGGTGCTATGCGTTCACGTCACGCATTGCACCCGCGCGGAAAACTCGCTTGTGTGAAAGGGGCCTTAGGAGTAAGCCCAAAGTTAGACTAGTTTTTTGGTTCAGTGTATCCACGCTCACTGATCCTTGACAAGAAGACGGTCTAGATTACAGGTATGTACCCAGGTCTGCTCGGGTTTTACCCAACCTAGACTGTTCTCTTGATTGTCCCTGCTGATTATCACTATTATTATGCTGATTTTGAATCTTAAATACTAGTACTCTGTGCCCACTGCAGAGTAATTGTTTGAAAGTAAAATATTTGGTTCCTAAAACAGACTTGATCTTTAATGCTTATCCTACTCTCACAAAATTCTGTATGTAAATAAAGGAGCATGATATACCTAATATGCATAATATCTTGTTATTTGTATTAATAATCCTCAAAGAAAAAGCAGGAAACAAAAAAGTAAATGAATAAACAAAAATAGAAAAAATGGGAGTTTACTAGAATTCTTTAGGTAATGCTAGCCATTTTATGCCTTATCTCAATCCTATAACCCAAATCTTCCTTGTTCCCTTTCTGCTTCTCATTTTAGACATGAAGTAAGAGAAAAATAGAATAAATAAAAAAAAGCAATACTGTACAGGAGGTTCCCCTGAAAGGTCAAAGAGTTAGCAGTGATCCACAGTATCACCACAGCTCATGCTGTCATTCACCTTTTGTATTGCACGGCTTCACCTCATGATTTCCACTTCTTGACAGGCCTCCATTGTAATGTATATAACAACCTATCTAGCTTACAAAGAAATGTAGTCTACATAAGTTTAACAATTTTAATTTTGACATGAAGCTTATAACAATTTAGAAATAATATTCATTGTTCTTTTTTCCTAAATGTTGGAGTTACTTATTTATTTTTTTTAACTTAAAAGTTCCCTATGGGCGTGATTAAATTCCCTACCCCTGATGATAATTAGATGACTATTCTGTCCCAACCTATACAACAAAGTTGACAAATTATCTTATTGTGACAGCTCAAGCAGCCATTGTATAAGCTGCGATATTTCAAGAACAAAAACCCCACTAAAAATGTTTAAAAATATGTTTAAAATAAAAACCTAAACAAGACGTCATTTTCTGATGATACTTCCCCTTGAAAGGGTTATGCTATAACTGATGTAAAAGCAAAAATCAGACATCATATACTTGTGCATCTCAATAAATTAGAATATCATTGAAAAGTTAATTTATTTCAGTAATATAATTAAAAAAAGTGAAACTTATTAGAATTGACAGTTAGCACTATATAGATTCATTACACACAGAGTGATCTATTTCAAGCGTTTATTTATTTTAATGTTGATGATTATGGCTTACAATCTAACGAAAACCCAAAAGTCAGTATCTCAGAAAATTAGAATATTGTGAAAAAAGTTCAATATTGTAGACTCATGGTGTCACACTCTAATCAGCTATAATCAACACAAAACAACTGCAAAGGTTTAATAGACCTTTAAATCAGGCATCCTCAAACTGCGGCCCTCCAGCTGTTGTAAAACTACAACTCCACAATGCCCTGCTGTAGGCTGATACCTGTAGGCTGTTCGGGCATGCTGGGAGTTGTAGTTTTGCAACAGCTGGAGGGCCGCAGTTTGAGGATGCCTGCTTTAAATGATCCTTAATGGAAAGTTCAATGGAAGGAAAAAGTGTGGTGGAAAAAGGTGCACAAGCAACAGGGATAGCTACAGCCTTGAAAGGATTGTCATGAAAAGGACCATTGAAGAATTTAGGGAGATTCACAAGGAGTGGACTGTGGCTCTAGTCAGTGCTTCAAGAGCCACTACACACAGATGTATACAGGACATGGGCTAAACCTGCCGCATTTCTTGTGTCAAGCCACTCATGACCTAGAGACAACTTCAGAAGTATCTCACCTGGGTTAAGGAGAAAAAGGACTGGACTGTTGCTCAGTGATCCAAAGTCCTGTTTTTAGATGCAAGTAAATGTCCCATTTCATTTGGAAATCAAGATCCCAGAGTCTGGAGAAAGAGTGGAGAGGCACACAATCCAAGTTGATTGAGGTCCAGTGTGAAGTTTTCCAGTCAGTGATGGTTTGGGAAGCCATGTCATCTGCTGATGTTGGTGGCACTGTGTTATATCAAGTCCAAAGTCAGTGCAGCCATCCACCAGGAAATTTTAGAGCACTTCAAGCTTCCCTCTGCTGACGAGATTTATGGAAATGCTGATATCATTTTCCAGCAGGACTTGGCACCGGCACACTGCCAAAAGTATCAATACCTGGTTTAATAACCACAGTATCACTGCTCTTGATTGTTAGGAAACTCTCCTGAGCTAAACCCCATAGAGAATCTATCGGATATTGTCAAGAGGAGGATGAGAGACACCAGACCCAACAACGCGGACAAGCTGAAGGCAGCTATCAAAGCAACCTGGGCTTCCTTAAAGGGAACCTGTCACCTCTACTATGCTACCCTCACTGAGCACTTCTAAATGTTCATTGTGTTACCCTAAACATATAAATTACACATTTAATTTCATTTGCAGACGAAATGGAGAAAGAGTGGAGAGGCACACAATCCAAGTTGATTGAGGTCCAGTGTGAAGTTTCCAGTCAGTGATGGTTTGGGAAGCCATGTCATCTGCTGATGTTGGTGCACTGTGTTATATCAAGTCCAAAGTCAGTGCAGCCATCCACCAGGAAATCTTAGAGCACTTCATGCTTCCTTCTGCTGACAAGGTTTATGGAGATGCTGATATAATTTTCAAGCCAGACTTGGCACTTGCACACTGCAAAAGTATCAATACCTGGTTTAATGACCATGGTATCACTCTGCTTGATTGGCCAGCAAACTTACTGACCTAAACCCCCATATAGTATCTATGAGGTATTGTCAAGAGGAAGAGGAGAGACACCAGACCCAACAATGTAGATGAGCTGAAGGCCGCTATCAAAGCAACCCGGGCTTCCTTAACACCTCAGCAATGCCACACGCTGATTGTCTCCATGCCACGCCATATTGATGCAGTAATTCATGCAAAAGGAGCCCCAACCGAGTATTGAGTGCATATACTTTTTCAGTAGGCCAACATTTCTGTATTAAAAATCTTTTTTTATAATTGGTCTTATGTAATAATTTCGTTTTCTGAGATACTGACTTTTGGGTTTTCATTAGCTGTATGCCATAATCATCAACTTTAAAAGAAATAAACTATTGAAATAGATCATTCTGTGTGCAATGTGGTAGTTGAAGGTTGGAACTGAGCATGTGCAACCACCTCATTAGGTAGGCATGTATACCACTGTACAGATTAAACACGGGTGCCTTTAAATATAGAGAATACCTCACAACTACAGCATTTTTGTAACAAGAAGTATATTACAAAAGTAACTAGTTTTTCATGCTGATGTATGTTGAAATAACATTTAATTGTGGCAGGTCCCATTTGAGTAGTTCGCAAACGTCCAGAAAATCCAGAATTAATATAGTTAAAGGGGTTATCTGATTTCAGAAACAACCCCGGGCCCCTCACAGGTAATATACTTACCCTGCTCCCTGTGGCGCTCCTGGTCTCTGCACCGCCGCTGCTGCTTCTCCCTGTACACGGATGAAAAATCCGGTGTCGGGGGGGGGGGGGGGGAGCAGCCAATGGCAGGCATTACCGGTGACGCGGGGACCAGGAGCGGCGCACGGAGCGGGGTAAGTATATATCCTGGTATATGGGGGAATGTTTCTGAAATTGGACAACTCCTTTAATGTCAGGCAACATATTCACCCATTCTCTAGCAGTGAACAAAATATGTGAATTTTCATAATATTGCTGTAAATACTTACACTACTGTTATTAATTTGTTTTAGAAGCTTGGAAAGAACATTACTATGCGGGAAATGTCATCCACTTGTTCATGTCATAGAGGGTACTCCAATAAACTGTTGGATTGTCTAACAATTCAGGGGTTAATGCCACTTAACATTAGCAGCCAGGAATGTGGGAGGCTGACAAACATATGGGGTATAATTTATCCTCCTTCCAGCTTTCCATACTTTCTTTATTACATCACTCCACAGACGAAAGGAAGATGAGATGACACATTCATGCTGAGATTAATAAGGCAATAATACAGAAGCTCAAACGTTTCAAATATATTTTTATATTTGTATTTAGTGATCATTGTGAGATATAGAAAAAATGAAGCTGTGGGAATTGTAGCCTTGGGACAGAAACAAGCCCAAAATGAAGGAAAATTGTATGGATAAAGCATAAGTAGGATAAGAATGAAAAGCGATGCATGTATGTTCCCTATCATTAGACACAAAAAGACATAAAAACAAGAAAACTACAAAAAAGGGGTTATCCTATGGTTCAGTTCACACTGAATTTAATTAGTTTTTTCGCATACCCCATTAATGATGTCTGAATAAATAGAGAGAGGTCCATTAGCCATAATGTAGAGGAGCTACAAGCAGCTTTTCTTATTCGGTAGAACCTAGAACATACAGTTGCAAGAAAAGTATGTGAACCCTTTGGAATGATATGGATTTCTGCACAAATTGGTCATAAACTGTGATCTGATCTTCATCTAAGTCACTACAATAGACAATTACAGTCTGCTTAAACTAATAACATTAGTCTAGGGGTTCGCATACTTTTTCCACCTGCACTGTGAATGTTTACATGGTGTGTTCAATAAAAACATGGTAACATTTAATTATTTTCGTGTTATTAGTTTAAGCAGACTGTGATTGTCTATTGTTGTGACTTAGATGAAGATCAGATCACATTTTATGACCAATTTGTCCATATCATTCTAAAGGGTTTACATACTTTTTCTTGCAACTGTATGTAGATGTAGACTATACAGACAGTCAGTTCATTTCAATACAAACTGTCAGGGGTGGACTGGCCATAGACCTTGCAGGGAAATTTTCCAGTGGGCTAATGCCCAGGGGGCCACCTAAGCAGTGGCGTGCCCAGGGGGGGCGGCTCTCACGGGGGTGCCAGCAGGCCCAGAAGCAATGAGCTCTTCCATCAATACAGATGGAAGCGCTCATTGCTGAAGCGTTGACACCCGCATACTGCGGCGGAGCGCATAGTTCCCTGCCCCGCCGCCGATCACTGCCATAGGCTTCAGGCCTAGTAGGCCTGAAGCCTATGCAGTAGTGAAATCATGGCGCATGCATGCGTGATGACATCATCGCACGCGCCTGTGCCGATACTCAGCAGCACAGTGCCGGGACTCTGCGAGCAAGCGCAGGTAAGTATTTAGCTTTTATTTTATTTTTTCTTTATCTTTTTTCTTCTTTTATGTGCAACTTTGGGGGACATGAGGGGGCCGGGGTGCACACAGGAGGACGTGTGGGGGGGGAAATATGGTGGGATACTGTGTGGGGGCAAATATTTTATTTTATTTTATGTGCCAACTTTGGGGACATGAGGGGGCCGGGGTTCACACAGGAGGACGTGGGGGGGAATTTGTGGGATACTGTGTGGGCACAAATTATTATGGAAGGGATTACTATGTGGGGGGAAAATTAATATATGGGCAATGTGGGGGGACACTACTGTGTGGGGGACACTACTATGTGGGGGACACTACTGTATGGGGGGGCAGTGTGGGAGGAAGTGTAAGGGGACACTACTGTGTAGGGGTAGTGCGGGGGACACTACTGTGTGGGGGGCAGTGTGGGGGACACTACTGTGTGGGGGGAAGTGTGGGGGGGCACTACTGTGTGGGGGGCAGTGTGAGGGACACTACTGTGTGGGGGACACTACTGTGTGGGACAGTGTGGGGAACACTAATTTGTGGGGGGCAGTGTGGGGACACTACTGTGTGGGGGACACTACTGTGTGGGGACAGTGTGTGGGCACTACTGTGTGGGGGGCAGTGTGAGGGACACTACTACTTTTTTCTTTTTCTTTTTTCTTCTTATGTGCCAACTTTGGGGGACATGAGGGGGCCGGGGTGCACACAGGAGGACGTGTGGGGGGAAATATGGTGGGATACTGTGTGGGGGCAATTTATTTTATTTTATGTGCCAACTTTGGGGGACATGAGGGGGCCGGGGTGCACACAGGAGGACGTGGGGGGGAATATGGTGGGATACTGTGTGGGCGCAAATTATTATGGGAGAGATTACTATGTGGGGGGAAAATTAATATATGGGCAATGTGGGGGACACTACTGTGTGGGGGACACTACTATGTGGGGGGACACTACTGTATGGGGGGCAGTGTGGGGGGAAGTGTAAGGGGACACTACTGTGTAGGGGGTAGTGTGGGGGACACTACTGTGTGGGGGGCAGTGTGGGGGGACACTACTGTGTGGGGGAAGTGTGGGGGGCAGTGTGAGGGACAACTACTGTGTGGGGGACACTACTGTGTGGGGACAGTGTGGGGAACACTAATTTGTGGGGGGCAGTGTGGGGGACACTACTGTGTGGGGGGCAGTGTGGGGGACACTACTGTGTGGGGGACAGTGTGGGGGCACTACTGTGTGGGGGGCAGTGTGAGGGACACTACTGTGTGGGGGACATTACTGTGCAGGGGCAGTGTGGGGGACACTACTGTGTGGGGGGCAGTGTGGGGGACACTACTGTGGGGGGGGGCAGTGTGTGAGGGACACTACTGTGTGGGGGCAGTGTCGGGGACACTACTGTGTGGGGGACACTACTGTGTGGGGGGGGGGCAGTGTGGGGGACACTACTGTGTGGTGGGACACTACTTTGTGGGGGCACTACTGTGTGGGGGGCAGTGTGGGGGAAATTACTGTGTGGGGGACACTACTGTGTGGGGGGACACTACTGTGGGGGGGCAGTGTGGGGGAGACTACTGTGTGGGGGACACTACTGTTGGGGGGCAGCGTGGGGGACGTTGGCTATTGGGGAAGCACTGTAGGGGCCAGTCTATTATTTCTGGGGACACTAAACAGGGACTATTACCTGGAGCACAATACAGGGTGTTATTACTGGGGGCACTCTAAGGGACATTATAGCTGCTGTAGACACTATAGGGACATTTGGGGGTAATTTATCAAAACTGGTGTAAAGTAGAACTGGCTTAGTTGCCATTGCAACCAATCAGATTCCACCTTTCATATTTGACAGCTCTTTTGGAAATCCAGTTCTACTTTACACCAGTTTGATAAATGACCCCAATTATGTCTATTAGGGTCACTATTTTTTCAGCAGTATAGTACCTGGGACATTGGGGAGCACCAGTGGGGCACAGTATTGGGGGTGGCAACAGGATGACACTGTGGGGACACCAGGATGGGGAGGTTGATGGAAAAATTTAGAAATCTAACGTGTCTGTCTTACAAACTCTACGACGAGATGTGGCTGAAAGAATTTGTCATGCGGTCTAACAGAGAAGAAGAGGAAAGAGAAGGTCTACATGACAGGAGATGTCCCTGGATGTAAGGGGTATGTGGTCAAGTATTGGGGGGGGTGCCAGAGAATGACCCGCCCCGGGTGCAAAAACACCCTGGGCACGCCACTGCACCTAAGGTCTTCTCAAGGCTGCCAACCAGGTACATAAAGATCTGATACTCTCAGCATTAATTCATGTAGGAGCATCAGGCACTTATGGACCTGGCCAGTGGCTGCAGGTGCCTCTTGAGTTCAACTGTATTGTCTTCCTCAGGATGAATGATACAGTTTTATAATGCGGCGGGGGGTGGCAGTACTTTGTGCTGCACTGTGGTATTTTGGTTCTTTTTGGGTGGTATTTTGTTCTGCATTACAGTATTGCTGTCTCAATCTGCTTCTGTTGTCATTGCCTACATGTCTTGGCCCACCTACTTGTGTTGCTCCACCTTCTGTCAGTTTAATACCCACCCACAACATGGGGCCACTTTTATTTTATTTTTTCCAGGGCCACTTTGAGTTTCCCAGTCCAGACTGTGCTGGATACAAGAACGTGGGTGTGCTGCATTTTTATATCTTTTTTTTTGTAATGTATACGTCAAACGGATGCATAGAACGTGATGTGAACCCACCTTAAATCCTCCTTTGTTCACAGAGCAACATTTCATCTTTTCCACAAAGCTTGAAATGGCTCAGTGGAGTAGCTGAAACATTGCTTTGTGAATGACTAGGGAATAAACTTCACTGCATACTATACTGCAGTGCTGCATTTTCTTCGCTACTGTATCAGTATAATATTGTGGAGCCATTGAAAAAACTGAATAGTTCAATGCAGAAAGAAAGTGATGCACAATGAAATATTACACTTCTCTGAGAGCAGACACAACAGAACAATTTTTCATATTGCATCACCCGTATTTTTCCCTTTATAAGACACACCTGATAATAAGACGCACCCCAGGTTTTAGATTAGGAAAATAAGAAACCCCATATCAGGACCTACACATCAGACCCCCCATCCGACCTCAGATCAGACCTTCATATCAGACCCCCATCACATCTCCAAGTTAGACCCCCATCAGACCTCCATGTAAGACCCCAGATCAGACATCCGTGCCAGATGCCCATCAGACCTCATGTCAGAACCCTAACAGACAGCAGATCAGACTTCCATGCCTGACACCTATCAGACCTCTCTGTCAGACCCCTATCAGACCTCCATATCAGACCTCAGATCAGATATACAATAAATACTGTAACTTCACTTACCTCTCCTGCTCCACAACTCCTCTCCAGGTCTGATGAACACTCCTCCAGTCACTCTCCCTTGTCTTCTCCGGCCCCCGATGCACTCTCATCTGACTGCGTGCAGCTATGGGTCATAGTACACCAACTACATCCTGCTGCTATATGCTGTCAGACATTACAGTGCAGCATGGCCCCCAGGAAAGAAGACAAGGGAGGGTGAGCCCCAGCAGCCCTCACAGTGCTTCGCTCCCTGCACAATAGTGAGAGCTTCCAAAATTGAAGCACTCACTAGTATTCACTTTACAAGATACACTGCCTTCCCCCCCCCCCCCCACTTTTGATGGTAAAATATGGCACATACTTGTGCTAGTGGACACGCATGCTTAGTAGCTCAGTCTCACCACCCAAATCCTATTGTGAATAGACAGTGTAGCGATTCCTGGTTTGCTTTGCTTGATTTGACTGTGATAAGTATTATTTATTCATGGGACAAAATATTTAAAGGGAATCTGTCAGCAGTTTTGACCATGTTAACTACTGGCAGCACTAGGTAGGGGCTCAGGAGCACACTACAAGCATACCTTTTTGTGGAGTTTTTATTATCAGGAATAGTGCGAGTATTAATCTTTAGTCTACTAGATTCTGTTCCTACAAGTGCACTTGAGGCAGGGCTCTCTGCTCTCTGCATTTAGATATTTCCCAGTCCCCTCTGCATTGAATGACAGCTGATATCCTGGTTGGATGCTACAGGATGCCAGAGGGCACTTCACAGTGACGCTCCACCCTCAGTGCACTTGCAGGAGGAGAATATGGTGGAATAAAAGTTCATATTCACATATATTCACAGCATGGGGGAGGCAAGGGAATTACACAAAACACAAATATCTGGAAACATTAAGCTATGCACATGGAATACTGGTATTCAGCAAAAAAGGGATACACAAGAAACCTAAAGACAGATACTGTCTATGATATAATGTTTCTACATGGTGCTCATTCCATAATATTGTATGTAGTGAGTATTTAATGTCTTATCCTTACCTATTGAATTCATTTAAATGATGAACCATCCCTATCAACACTGCAGTAATGGACATGTAAGGACCTAGTGCTTACACACCACATTGGCTTGCTATGTGGTCAGCCACGTTGGAATGTATAAATAGAGGTAATCGTCAGATATTACAGGCCTTTAATTCATCTCGCCCAGACAGATTTATTTATAGTACTGAACATAGAATTTTCAGTGTCAGTCTAAAACCTCCAAAGAAAACCTTCGGACAATTGAAACAAGCCAGACCTCTGTTGTATGGCAGCTTGAAATAACTTCTGGGCATTACAGCTTAGATTACAGAAATTCACAAGCACATCAGGGAGTACATGTGGTAAAGGTCAACAGAGTGTGATGTTCTTCAAAACCCATTACACTTTACAACCCAATTAACTACTAAATTAAAGTGTGGAGATCAGTAAGGTCTTTTCAATTAAAACAGCCAAAAATTGATAATATTTGTTGTTTATACCTTTTATTATTCAAATAATGAGCTGTTAGATGGGGATGTCCCAAAGCCACCAGATGCTGGATTAGGTTTTTTTTTTTAAATCTTGGAAGATCTAAATGATAATGCTAATTGTTCCAAGACCTTCTCAGAAATTACCGATGTATATTACTATCTAGACTGTAGAAAATGCGTTTAAAGAAATTGGACTCAGTTCTCTCACGAAAAACAATTTTTACAGTTTTCAAACCAGCACCTGGATCTGAATACTTTTGTAATTGCATGTTATTAAAAATGCAGCATAGCCACTGAGTTATTCAATAAAATAAATCTGTATAGCGCCACCTGCTCTTTGTTCTTTTTTTTCTTTTTTTGTCGACTCAGTGATATGGGTTTCATCTTTCAACTGCCTCCTGTGCTGTCATAGGGAGAGAACTGCAGCTGAATGGACACGCCCCCTGAGCTCCAGTAGAAAAGACACTCCCCTTTAGCTGACAGCTTGATATAGCGTCGTTCACTCACTGCATCTGCGCCGAATACTGAACGGACCGGCGCAGGCGTGAGATACATGGCAGACAGGGCCGGCAGGAGGAAGACCAAGGCTGCCTGGCCCTGTCAATCAATGGCGAGTCAAGAGGTGGGAGAACGGAGCTTCTAGGAGCAGGGGCACGCCCCCCCTCCCCCGCCCTAGAGGCTAATTAGCATATTATAAAAGTTATATTTCTGGAATAACGGGGGTATAGATACAAGTAGGAATAGGCTAGTTAGGTTCAGCTGACATTAGCACATCGCTAATGTCAGCTAGTTTAATAGGGTTAATTCTGGTGATAGAAACCCTTTAAAGAGCATCCGTCACCATGATCAACTCTAGTAAACAATACTGCCTGGTGCTGATCATGGTGACGGATGCTCTTTAAAGGGTTTCTGTCATCAGAACTAAATTCTGATAAATGACACACTGTTTAGTATGTCTTATGATTTCTCCACCACATCTGGCAATGTTTGCAATCTTTGCAATGGTCGGGTGAGATAGCTGTTGGACAAATGAGTTTTCAGCTAATGTGTATGACAAACAGTTTATTCTTTATATATACTAGTACTACACCTTGTCTGAGATTGTCACAGACTTTTATCTATTGCAACTGTCAGCTTAATTTTTCATGAATTTACCTACCCAAGAACATTGATAGGTGTAGAATGGTAAGTTCAAAAAATCTAGTTTTAAACCAACTGGTCAGTTCAGTCTTCCTTAGACTCCCCATAAATTAGAAGTCAAGAGCTCGCCCAAAGCAGAGATTTCCATATGGGTGATTGTCCCTAAACCATGTGTGCACCGCTAGTTGTTGTTTGTTACAGTTTATGATATTATTCCTGTTATAATACTGTTGTTAAAGGGGTTGTCCCAGTTCAGAGCTGAACCCGGACATACCCAGAAATTCACCCAGGCAGCTCCCCTGAATCGCGCAGGGCAAAGGCATTTTGTGGAGTTCCAGTGACGTACCGGGCTCTCCTTTGGGCTGCCAGTCAGAGGCTTCTGCCCATCAGTGAGCCCAGTGACGTCACCGGCACTGATAGGCAGGCTTTAGCGCTGCCCTAGCCTGTAAACAGCTAGAGCAGCGCTTAAAGCCCAACCATCAGAGCCGGTGAAGTCACAGAACACACTGCTGGGCGGAAGCCTCCGCCCGGCAGCATGTTACAGTAAATAAAAGAGCCCTTTCCCTGCGCGATCCTGCGTAGGGCAAGGGAGAGCATTGGAGCATGAACTGCTCTGATGCTCATGTCAGGGGGGCTGCCGGGTGAAATTATGGGTATGTCCGGGTTCAGCTCTGAATCCGGAGAACCTCTTTATCCATGAGTATTTGCTTGAAGGGAATCGGTCTCCTCCTCCTTAAGTGCTGTACTACATAAATAGTACTGCTCCTGCTGAACTACCATCACTACTTTATATGTCCATACTCACCCTGTTCCTCTGCTGTGCACCCACAAGACATTGCTGGAATATAGGGAGAGGACTTGTGTTACACTAATTAGGATTTCACACAAAAATGGATCAAGACTATCCAGAACCACTTCAGTATATTTAATTTATATTGCACTGCAATGCGATATTTCGAAAAAAAACAGCTAAATAGTCTCCTGCATACAAACCATATCAAATAAAAAGTATAATGATGGAATGTAATGTTAGTACTACTGAAGTACAATAGTCTGCAGCATTCCATTAAGTAGAGTCTGGCAAACCTTTCTTTGGGACTGATAAATCCATGAATGTCTATGGAGAACAATAGGTGAGCTGAGAAACCATAAGCATGTTTAGCTTTCAAGCTGTCCATTTCGCCATTGAGCACCACAAATCCAGAACACTGAGCTATTTCAACTACTGTTTATGTTACCTGTTATTACTATAATGTAACTCCTTACAAGGCTTGAAGGAAACATACAATGAAGTAAAATATTTCTGGAAGGAGAAGAAGAAGGAGGAGAAGAAAGAGAAACTACTGCTAATAATTTCACACTTTTTTCTCACTTTCAAGAAATGTTGCAATCAGGCCTATCGAGTAGTGCAAAAACAAAGAGATCAAAGAATGTTACAATCAAAGTAGTTACATCGTCAATTGCATATAACCATGGAGGGCTGATATAGCCTTGGAACTATAACTGAGTTATTGTTTTCAAAGTTGGACCTCTATTGATCAGCTGTAATCTTTTGTGAAACCTGGTTTGGTAATCAATCTCCTTGCAGCACCACTGAACAGACCTAGCTTGAGGCTACTACTGAGGTTGTGTGGGAGATAGTCGTCTTGTATCACCCCTTCACCCCTGTTTGGACTTTGCTACAGAGGCCACCAGGCTTGTAACTCTTTGTTCAGAGACTGTTGACCCAGGCAGATCAAAAGACACCAGTGCATGGCACAAAGAAATAGGGAGCATGCGTCAGAGGGCAAACTGAGGTCTGGGCTGGCAGAGTTCATGCAATACAGGACACAGACAATAGGTCAGGGCAGGTGGCCATAGGGTCAATACAGTAATCAGGCAGAGGTCAAGCACAGGAGGCAGGGCCGGCCGTTGGGGGTGTGCGGGCTGTGCGGCCGCACAGGGCGCCATAGCAACAGGGGCGCCGGGCGGCCGACAGTCAGCCGCAATAATCCTGTGCCCTGCTGTCACTCACTGCGGCACCGGCAGCCGGGTGATCAGCTGAGCGCAGCGCTCCAGTCCCGAGCTGAGTCCCTCCTCTCCCCTGCTCACTCCCTCCTCGATCTACACTACAGTGATGTGTGCCGTGCCCCCAGCCAGGCAGCGCAGCGGCTGCGGCTCACTCACTGTTCAATCAGTCAGTCTCCCATCCTCCTCGCTCCTCCCCTGCCTGCGGCTGCCTCCCAGTGACCCTGCCTCCTTCTCTCTGATAAGGAAGTCAGGTGACGGTCCACAGTCAGGAAGTGACATCAGAGAGAGAGGCAGGGAGCTCCTTCACCGTGGGAGAATTAAAATCATTCCTCTTCACTTCTCTCCAGTCCAGCTCCTCCAGCAGCAGCCAGGCAGCCTGCCCAAGTAGTGCCTGTGCCCAGCCCAGTGCCCACTATTGTGCCCTGCCTTCAGGCTGCAGTGCAGCAGCAGTGGTTTTTCAACCTGACCAACTAAGACAGTCCTGAGTCCTGAACTGAACTCTGAGAGTCCTGACACCTGTTGTCCTGGATAGTCACTCACTTACTTCTAAAAGGTATAAATATAAAACTTTGAAGTGTAATGTAACAGTGTTTTAAACAGGATTCTGAAATCTGTCAATCATCAGAAAAACGTATGTTATGTAGCTGAGTGACATTAGCGATGGGCTGATGTAAGCAGTACATAACAGTGTGTTTTATAACTCCCTGCCTGCCGCCGTTCTCTTAAAATAAAGACGTATAATATGCTAATGAGCATCTAGGTGCTATGAGGGCGTTCTGCAGCACTAGAGGCTCCGGTCTATTCACCCTTTGCAGTGGCAACGCCCATGTCCAGTTGATTGACGTCTCGAGTTCTCCTCTTCGTCCCGTAAATCCCACGCCTGCGCCGTCCGTTTAGTATTCGGCGCAGGCGCAGGATTTATGGGACGAAGAGGAGAACTCAGACGTCAATCAATCTGGACATGGGCGTGCCACTGCCAAAGGGTGAATAGACGGAGCCTCTAGGTGCGGCAGGAACGCCCTCATAGCACCTAGATGCTCATTAGCATATTATACGTCTTTATTTTAAGAGAACGGCGGCAGCGGCAGGCAGGGAGTTATAAAACACACTGTTATGTACTGCTGACATCAGCCCATCGCTAATGTCAGTCAGCTACATAACATAACGTTTTTTCTGATGACAGAAACCCTTTAATAAAAAATATTAATTGATTGGACGACAACTATCAATAAAATGGATTTTGCACTAACATGAAATTTAGATGTCTGTATTGGACGATATGTATTATTGCACATATAAGATGCCCCCCACAAAACATGTCACTGGTTACCTGTGGCATTTCTTTATGGGGGCATATTTTAGGTGCAATACTAACAAGTGCCTTGCCCTGCACTCGCTCAGCTGTGCTCGCATACATATCGTGCCCTGTGTCCACTGTCCTGTGACCACTCTGCTAAAGCCTGGCATAGCCCAACTATGCCCTGCTTTACCAAAGCAGACAGGCAGGAGCCATGTGGTGATCATATGTATTGTATGTATGTATGTGTGTGACTGTCCGTCCCTGTGTGTGTGTGTGTGTGTGTGTGTGTGTCTCTCCCTGTGTGTATCACCATGCCCACAGTGTTCCTATGTCTTGACGCAGCTGCATCAGAAGTTCAGAATGTTCTGTGCGGGGCAAGAAGAAGATGGAAGAGGAGGCAGCGCCAGCATGGAGTCCGTGCGATAGACACAGGGAGGCACACTAAGGACGAAGGTAACACTTCCACATGATCTACACTAGTGTTATCTGTGGTTTTACATAGGACTGCAGGTAACACTACCACATTAGCAGCACTAGTGTTATCTGTGGTTTTACATAGGACCAGAGGTAACACTACTACATTTACGGAAATCAGAGAGCCATCACTGTGTTATCTGTATTCAGAGAGCTATGTGGTGTTATTTGTGTGTTACATAGGACTGCAGATAAAACTTTTATGGTATATCCACAGGAGTCCCATAGATCAGATACCGTATCGTGTAGCAGCATTATGGGTCCCAAAAAACCAGGGGTAAGGGGGGGGGGGGGGGGGCGCCACAAGGTTAGCTCGCACAGGGCGCCTGAACACCTAAGGCCGCCCTGACAGGAGGTCATAGCATACTGTATAATAGCAACCTTTTCAGGACCTGACAAGCTGACAACCTTTTGATCAGGCAACTTACCGAATGTGACGGCACCATATAAACCCTAGGGAATGTTGTCATAGACTGGGGACAGATTAGCCTATGCACATTGGTCCTTTAAGAGCCAGGAAGAGCGGGCATGCCTACGGAGCTCTTACCAGTGAGAGCAGTAGGGAGGATGTAGGGGAAGACCACAAGCAGCCCTGCAGTGTTTAGCAGTAAGAGGGTAAGTATTCCAGCAGTCTACCTCACCAGTGGAGTGGAGATGCTGGTCGACACAGACCACCACTATTACATTCAATACATGGTTTGTGAGGAAGGGATGCAAATGACTCTTAACAAGTTCTGCCTCTAATGCCACGAGATGTAAGGCAGCTATCCTATAAGTCAATGTTCAGCTCTTAAAATGAGCCTTGAGACATGACTTGGATATTGAATAATCCAGCACCTCATCTGCAGACAGCTTTATCTGGGTGATTGCCCCTCATCAGTGCAGAGCAGAGAGTACTGGCTTAACTGGGTGAGAGGCCGTTCTCTCTCTAAGGAGAGTTAGTTCCCCCTGACCTAGACACAGGCCTCTCGCCCAGTTAAGCCAGTACTCTCTGCTCTGCACTGATGAGAGGCAATCACCCCGAAACAGCTGTCTGCAGATGAGGTCT
Organism: Bufo bufo; assembly: GCF_905171765.1. NCBI lineage: Eukaryota > Metazoa > Chordata > Amphibia > Anura > Bufonidae > Bufo > Bufo bufo. The sequence goes on along the minus strand of NC_053392.1, from coordinate 162,222,634 downwards.
GGATTATTCAATATCCAAGTCATGTCTCAAGGCTTATTTTAAGAGCTGAACATTGACTTATAGGATAGCTGCCTTACATCTGGTGGCATTAGAGGCAGAGCTTGTTAAGGGCTCATTGCATCCCTTTCCCTCCCAGATTTCCAGAGGAGCATGTATGGCCTATAAGTCTCCTCACACTGATTAAGGTGCTCTCTCCCTAAGGAGAGTTAGTTTTCCCCCATACATGGTTTGTGTATGCAGGACTAAACAGGTTTCAAAGTGAAAGATAATCTTTGTTTCTTGGTCATGAGATAAGGATTCTGAACAGAGGAACTAAACCGGACAACCCTTTAGCTGTTAACATTTTTCTCTCAAATTCCCTGCATTGTTGTAGGACTGCTACACAGGGGTAATACAGAGGTTCTGATTAAACAAAAAACATGTCCTTTTTTCCAAGGAAAAGCTTCAAATAGCAGGTAAAATTTTGGACATGGAATTTTCCTGGCATGCGTTTACCCATTGAAGTTACTGGTCTGAATATCCCACAGACACGGGGCATAAATAGAATTTTTTTTAATATTTTCTAAGTAATATGTGGGTGCTGTCATTTTTCCTTAGTAAAAAGCAGGAAAGTTGGAAGGAATGTTTTTACTGTGGAGTGAAAGCACTGCAACAGCAATAAATAGATAAATATATCAGTAAATCTTTTAGACCGTTCAATGTGGCGTACTAGGTGGAATTATACGTTAACTATGGTAAAGACCACACAGAGCATTTCTCAGAGGCCTCCGTGACTACTTTACCAATGCTGAAATACGTCCTTCTGATAATTTTCTCATTATGGTTATTAAGCTGTGCTGAGTGGAATCTATTACTGACTGTCTAATCACTCAGTAATTCCTGGGAACCTCATTGATGTTCACAATAAGCTTTCTTGAACTTCAAAGGGCCTGTCTCGATAAACATCAGAAGTATTCCATTAAAATGCCATTTTCTTATCTGTGATAAGCAGAATTTGGTATTTACAGATTAGCATCTCAGCTATTAGGAGAAGAATTTGCTACAGGTAGAACCTTTCCATCAGAAACCTTGGTTGGTCTTAAATGTCCAGTAACATACTGGCCAAACAGTCCTGTACTTCTTGAAAGGCAGACTGACTTACTTGCAGTTGTCGGAGCAGCTGTTGTGAGAGGAGAGGACGTGGTCGTCAGTAACTTTTTCGGCCTGAATTTGTAATGGCCAATGAACCCATCGGCTGTTAGACTTAAGTCAGACAAGAACTGGATGAGAAGTTCATTTTTCTCAGATACTATGGGTCTGTAAAGAGGACAGATAATGTGTCACTTCACAAGAAAAGAATATGAGACATTACACATTGATTCATATGCAAAATATAATGATCATACACATGGTATATAGTCTGGTTTAGGTGGGTGTTAAATGTTTAAGATACCAATAAATATGTTCTCTTCTATCAATTCTATTCAACTTTATTTTAGTTATTCTTGTTTCTGGGACAGCCGACCACCAATATGGTCACCACTAGAGCTCTGACATATGATTATTCCTATCACCAAAGTCACATTCAATGGCCAATTCATCAGTGGAACAATGTTGATAAAGGTCACAGACAAGTTTTAATGACGCCACCAAAGTATATTTAAAAAAAACAACAACAAAAATACTGTTCAGTGTATGTGCCTCTATAGAACTACTACATTTGTTTGATAAAAATCATGTGTAGACCACTTGGTACATTAAAGGGACACTTCCATAATATTTTTATCACATTAACAGTCTATGGGGCAGATTTATCATTAAAATAGTCCTCTTTTGTGGTGTGAAAGTCGTACATGGCAAAAATGTATGCGCAAGCGTCATTTCGCCACCAGCCTTGCCAGAAAATTTTACTCCAGTTTCCTGGCATACAAGGACACTTAAATCTACACCAGTAAGGGACTGGAGTAGATCAGGGGCCTAACTACCATAGCAGCAGACCATGCGACTGCTATGGGGCCCAGGGCAAGAGGGGCCCAGTCTTAGGGCTTGTTTACACGAATGTATGGGTTCCGTTCCATGCATTGGGGCCACAATTTGCGGTCCGCAATGCACGGAGAACGTTCGTGAGGCCTCCGGGATGGATCCAGACCCATTCAACTTGAATGGGTCCGCATCCCTCCGTTCCGCAAAAAGATAGGATATGTTCTATCTTTGTGTGGAACGGAAGTACGGAACAGAACCCCACAGAAGCACTTCGTAGTGCTTCCATGGGTTTCCGTTCCGTGCTTCCCTTCCGCACCGCTCTGCATCTCCGGATTTGCAGACCCATTCAAGTGAATGGGTCCGCATCCTCGATGCAGAATGCACACGGAACGGTGTCTGTTTATTGCGGATCCGCATATGTGGTCCGCAATGCGGCAACGGAACCCATACATTTGTGTGAACTTAGTTGGGATTATCTCCTTCTACTGGAGGTGAAAACTTGGTCAGGACTCAACCCTCTAAAGGAACTTTTAGCAAATGAAGCAGTGGAAAAAATGGCCCAAGGGTCATTGAAAATGGTTTAGGCAGAAACCCTTCTGTCCTGTGTGGGGGGCCTGGTTTGATCCTTGCTATGGGGCCCTTACCTCTCTATGTACGCCACTGGCGTATACAGCAGTATAGGCCCATGGACTTCTGGTTGCTGCTCCTAATTTATGACAAGACATACCGGGCAACACATCTGGTTATCACTGACCAGCGTACGTCCCTGTCCTGTCTGCGCCTATATTTGAATATTTTATGTATTTTTTTAATTTTAACTTTTTTTTATATAAAAATGAAAACTAAAAACATAAAAATATTTTCTATGGATATTAAACTTATCAAAATACAACTTTACCTTTCTGATGGAAATGTCTGTTTAATTTCTATTGAAATGCAAATAGTCAGAGAAGCTAATTAATTCCTTTCTCACTTTTGCCACCATTAAACTACACTTTTTTGGGGGGTTTTTGTGAACAAATTGTCATTTGGTCACTGATAGAGGATCATTTTTCATATTCTACATGTAAAAATTCTACCAAGAATGTCTCTGTAAAGTGAGAGGGGTGGGAAGAGTATTATTCTCTTACTGTGACAACCAGGATGAGCTAAGAGGACAGAGGAGGACCTTTTGGGTTATGGGTGACAGAGAAATGAGAGTCAGCATCATAAAAGCCAAATACACTCAGGTTTCATTTTTGTGGAGTAAGGCTAGGTCTACATCACGACATGTGTCGCGCGACAATAAGTTGCAACATTTGTCGCGCAAGATTTTGTCGCACCAATGTCGCGCAACAATTTTTATAATGATAGTCTATGGTGTCGCAATGCGACATGCGACATGCTGCGACTGCGACGTGACAGTCGCAGAAAAAAAAAACATTTCAAATGGATCTTTTGGACTGTCGTGTCGCAGCATGTCGCACGTCGCAGTGCGACACCATAGACTATGATTATAAAAATTGTCGCGCGACATTGGTGCGACAAAATGTCGTGCAACAAATGTCGTCGTGTAGATATAGCCTAAGGGTGAGTTCACATCACCGCAAGTTATTTCCATTGTTCTGCTCCATTATAGGAGCAGTGCAATGACAATAACAGAAGTGCTGGATGTGACATGTAACTGAGATGAACTGAGCTAAACAGACTCTGGTCAAAAAGACTGGAGTGGACTTTTTCAGACTTTTTTTTTTTAAGGAATCTGAACGGAGCCTTCAAAGCAGATGTGGACAATGTTATAATTTCATTTTTTTTTTCCACCACATGACATTCAGGAATATTCATATTTCGCCTTCACACATTAAAGGAATGCTTTATATTATAAAAGTGAGAACCTAATCCAAAGTTTTCTATCTTTAAGATGACAATCAAAAACTCCATGGCTCATTCATGAAAAAGTCCTTCCTATTTGTTTTAGCATGTAAAGAGGTGAAACTTTCTAATGTTCTCAATTTGATCCCTTACCTGAAGCCAACATAACTGGTGGACTGTAGCATACATAACTACTTTAAGTCCCTGTCTATAGATTAATGTATATGGAAATATAGAGTCCATTAGTTGCCAAAACCTCTGGAGAAAATATATGAAATCACTGCCCTGTCTACTGCTCTGAACATTTGAAGGTTCACAGGGATCACAAAGGTGGAAGTTATGAGTAACTAGGAAAAAGAAAAATGCAGCATCTGACCTAGGTAAAACGTCTTAACTTTATTGATACCAGTTAAGATCCAGCACAGGAAAAATGTACTGCTTACGCGTTTTGGGCTAAGTATGGCCCTTACTCAAAGATGTTTAATAGATATCCATTATTGTTGAGGTGTGTCTGTGCATCGGTATAGCACACAGTCACAGAGCTGGACTGTTGTTGTCTTAAAGAAGTTCTGGGTATGTACTTATAGCTCTAGGATTTTGCCATGTAGCATGAGGGGGGAGAAGAGATCATTTACAGATGTAGTAGAGTACTGTACATCAAACTAACAATTACTGTGATGCCATTTTCTTTGCATGAATCATATTCAATGTCAAATCTTGTCGTTTGTGTTTCTCAAATGTGAATGTAACCATTACAATGCCTTGTAGCTTGCTAACTGAAGGTAATGTAATTCTCAAAAAACACCAGTCTATTTCTTATTGGACACAAAGTTTTGTTTTTCACTCTTTTTGTTCCTAGAACATGTGCCATTTGGAATAGAAGCAGTGAACCGCGCCCATTTGTCCTTGGTTCAGAGCAATAAATATGAATGTGTGCAAGAGAAGTGTTGGAAAAAGCAGAATAAACCGTTCATACCAATATGAAGAGGTAATGGAACTTACGCCCCATGAAACGTGTACGGCACTGTATCAGTATCATTCATTACATAAAGACAATATGCAAAGATTAAATATACAGTACAGTATAGATTTAAAGGGGTTTTCCAGAACTTACATTTGGATGGCGTATCCTCGGCATAGGTCATCAATATCAGTCAATGATACTACAGTAGCTCAGCTGCAATTCAGGTAAACTGGAGCTGAGCTGCAGTACGCTGGCTCCAAAAACAACACAGTGGATGGATCTTGCTGTCCAAAATAACGTATTGGTGGGGGTGGCAAGTGTTTGACCAACAGATTTGATATTGATGACCTATCCTGAGGATAGGATAAGTTCTAAAAAACCCCTTTAATAATATGTTTGAGTCCACAATTTTAGACAGCACATACTTTTGGACCATAATGAAAGATCACTTAAAATGGTTTTCCAGGAATATACACTGACAGTCTATCTTTGTGATTGATGGGGACTGGGACCCAAGGACCACCCATTATCAGCAGAAGTGAGGGTCTAAGCTGCAGTGCAGTTCCTCTGAGAATGCCAGAACCATGGGAGCTGTGAATTTAGCTTTTAGCTTAGCTTGACTGTCTTGGTGTATAATTTTGGAGGAATGTGACCTGCAGGAACCTTCTCCAACTATACATTATATAGCAGCTGTCACTGCCATTCGACAGTGTATTTGATGCCATTAATCTAATCCACTACACACTGTTATGGCAGTGGATGTGGAACCTCTGTGGAACCACAGATTTAGCTTTGGGCTAATCCTAAGGTTGTTATCCTGGCAGTCCCCTGGTGTTAACTCTTTAACCCCTAAACAGGGATCTGGACTTCACTGAAGTTCAGCCACCAGGCCGCTACCTTCTAGAGTAGTCTCTATGTGGTTAACAGCTAACGCATAGGTATCAGAGACCCCAGTGCAAAGCACCAAGGGGTCAGGCAAAATTGCAATGAGGGACAGGCTGAGGTCAGCGCTGGCAGAGTACGTGCAATATGGTAATAAGAGGTCAGGGTAGGCAGCGTAGGGCCAATACAGGTAACAGGCACAGGTCAGGTCAGGCAGCGAAGATCCAATACAAGTAAACAGGTAGAGGTTAGTACATCGGCAGACAGCAGATCAGAACACCTTTGCAAAGGGCTTAGCATACTAAAGAAACTTATATCTCAGGCACAACAGGCTTGCCAGGCATCAGCTGGTGAAGATTAGGGTGCACACACTGGCCCTTTAAGAGCCAGAGAGAGCATGCACAGTCCACAGGCAGAGGAGGAGAGGTCTTTGCAGCATGCAGACTGCAGCTTGCGAAAAGGAACAGAGCAGACTCCACAACTAGGCCACCCGGAGGAAGACCGTTGGAGGCATGTATGGCCTACCAGGTAAGTAAGTGAAAACAGAGGCATCTTGCAGTTACTGCTGTAACACACACAACATAATGTTGTGATTTTAAATATATGAGTCTTTTAAGTAAATGAATAAAAGTGAAGTTTTATTGTATATAGATTTTGCCTTACTTTTTAGGTATAAGGTAGTGTGGAAACTGGTTATCTTTTAGCCCTAATGGCATATGTGCAGTGACCTGAGGGGAGGCGAGAATGGGAGGAATGGTAGTTGTGGCTCTGAGGGTAGTAGTAGTGCAGTACCCCAAAACAAGGTTAATGCAAAAAGGTTGATTGTCCTGATGTTGAATTGTTAAGTGAAATGTTAAGATTTATTGTATTTGTCTAATCAATAGTATTGTATGGATAGGTCAGGGTTAATAAGCGTGACTCAGCCCCTTTAGTTTGCTAGGAGGTGGACCTAGGTCCGCCCCTAGTGAGTGAAAAGTTAAAGGGGATCTGTCAGCAAATTGATACTTATGAAACTGGCTGACTTGTTGCATGCGTGCTTTTCAGATGAAGGCATCTGTATTGAACCTATGTTTATATGTGCCTGCCATGAGGGCGTTGCCATTACACTTAAAGGCTCTGCCCTCTGCAACTGCCAGTGCCTTTCCTTTTTGATTGACAGGGCCAGGCATTATGATGTTTTCACTGCTTTGCCCTGTCACTCAAAGTGCAAAGGCTGTGACAGTTGCAGAGAGAGGAGAGTCTCTAGATGTAACTGCAACACCCCCCCCCCCTTGCTCCTAAAGGCTCATTTGCATATAGTAAAGCTTAATTTTTCTCAGCAATGCGGGCACATATGAACATGGGAATATAACAAAACAATAACAAACACAGGTGCACTCTGCAGTATCACTAAATCCTCAAACTGATTTTAAAATTGAGAGATTAGTCAACATGTCCTACGGTGTAGAACATGTCTAAGCCCGGACACCACGACAAGGTTTCTCAAGTAGCTACTTGAGAAACCTTGTCGTGGTGTCCGGGCTTAGACATGTTCTACACCGTAGGACATGTTGACTAATCTCTCAATTTTAAAATCAGTTTGAGGATTTAGTGATACTGCAGAGTGCACCTGTGTTTGTTATTGTTTTGTTATATTGTTATATTAATTATTACATCCGCACTTGTTACCTTGTGTAGGATGTCTATTGTGGTACTTGTGGTTCGCCGCGGGCATCCTCCATTGTATGCATTTTGCTGGGGATTGCCATTAGCAACGGGCCACAAGTGCAGGATTTGCTCCCCTATATATATGCACAACTGCATGTGGGTTTGAAGCACCTCCTGCTAATGCCAACCTGTCTTCTTAGTTTGTACACATATGAACATGGGACCAACACAGATGCCTTCAGCTGCATTCTACACATACAACAGGTCAGCCAGTGTCATAGGTACAAATCTGCTGACAGATGTCCTTTAAAGACAGCTATTGAAGGGGTTGGATGAAGTCCTAGGAGACCCTAAAGTGTCATACATGACTTTTCAGGGCAGATATGGCACTTTCTATTGGAGTCAGATTTTTTCAGATTGAATTGAATCTGATGGCCAAATTGACCAAATCGGACTCTAAGCAAATCTTGCGAAATGTGTTCATCTCTATTTCATATGGTTTATTGTAAGTTCATTTTAAACTACTGTAAGGGATTAGCTCTTTTTCAGGGGTCATTCTCACAATTATCTTGACAACAGCCGGATTACAGGTCCTAACGTGAGGCTTATTTTCACAGCAACAAAACATAAATTAAACAAAACGAACACCTGCCCGTCTAGGCACTTGCTAATACAAAAACACAAGCCCTGACTCCACAAACCCTAGATCGAGCGCTGTTCACATGGGGATCATAAATGCGGCTTTCTCCAGCCATACAGTCCAGGTGATCCTTCAACACCTTTTTGGGGAATTGTGGCCCAGTAGTCCTACCGACTCTGGCCTTGTGACCCTTTTTCCCAGACGTCACGGCGTCCCCCAACGTCCAGGCTAGCACCTAGCCCCGTGGCTCCTCAGCCAGCCCTGCTGAGACCACTCGTACGGAGCCCTCAGCAGGACTCTGTTTCACAAAAAATCTCTCTCCCCTGACTGACAGTCTTGGCTGGGCTCTTATTCCAGACTGATTGTGGCACCTGGTGCTGCCTCTGACCTGATGACTGACGGGGAAGACATGGAAACTCCTGCCATAAATCTCCCCTAGCAGCTATGATGCCTGTCACTGCCTCACACCACTCTTTAGGGAGATTTATCAATTTTGGCACCATTTGCTCCATAACTAACTTTTAGAGCTGGAGATTAAAGTTCTAAAAGTTGAGGCCCAATTTATCAAATATAGTACAGAGCATAATAAATAAGTAGTGCAGACTTGCAAAATTTTTATGGAAATTGCAACATTTTTATACCAGTTAATGGGAGAAGATCAGGAAGTACTGAATATGGCTAGCTGTGCAAGAACACACTTGTCCAGGGTATGCTTACAATATCTCCAATATTTGCACGTTTTCTCTCATAACACATTCATAAGTGTGATGGCCCTAACTCCACTTTATTAACATTGTGCACTTTTCTTATCAGATTTCTATTTTGGCACGAATCCTTCTTTATGGAGTAAATACTGACATTGGTATGTGATAGATGGCTTGTAATTTTGCCGTATTTTGCACTACCTTTTTGGCACAGAATTATGTTTAAATGGCTCCAGTTCTAAATTGTATGATTGCAGCAACTAATGGTTTATCTGTTATTATATCAGCACCTTTACCTGTAGACTACACAATGGAATAGAGCTTTATAGTTCCAGCGCCGGAGCTACTCCTGAACCGCTGATTGGAAAGGGACTGGGGTGTCAGACCCCTGTTGATTTGATATTGATGGTCTGTTCTGAATATAGGACATCAATATCAAAATACTGAACAAGAAACATACTGTTCATCTACGTGTCAAAGAACATGAATATATAATTAATTCATAATGACATGACTGCCAGAAGACTTAACTCTGTATAAAAAAAAGCTACTGAAAGTATTTATTCATTCAATAAGAATTTTAAATAGGGGGCAGCAAAGTAAATACACTGTACATATGAGCAGAAAATAAGACCCTAATTATAGGTAAACTGCAACAATTAAATAATAACACCGATACATAAAAGAATGACTAAATAAATGCACCAAAGGTAAAGCCTTAAGGCCTTTTACTCTAAGAGACTTCAGTGGCAAAATTCAAATGCAATCAGCTGCTTCTAAGGCCAGCAGGATATTGTTATGTATTAAACGAGGCATGGACTCGTGGGATAGGGATGTAATATTACCACTTTACAAAGCTTTAGTGCGGCCTCTGGGCACCAGTTTTTAGATGCCCTGGAGCTGGGAAAAGTACAAATGACAGCAAATAAGCTGGGGCATGGAGGGTCTTAGTTATGGAAAAAGATAAGAATTACATTATTTAGTCTTGACAGTCTTTTTCAATCGTACTATATAACTATAACCCATATGGATGATTTGTTGCTGAAATTTCTACGACAGTTACATTAATCTGAATCAGACTTGCAGAAATGCATGTTCACGCTGCGGAATCAAGCACATTCAGATCTGTTATGGGCCAATATACACTAGTCAAATACCTGAGCCCTGGCCATGTAAATGGGCTTTTGAAATTGCATGCTGTGTATAGAACAATTAACAGAATCTCAATGAGATGATTAAAAATTATAAGAAACATTGTGGCTACAATCTCAGATATGCTTTGGAGCTCTTTACATATACTGTATAATATATTCTATATCACCTCTTGTATTCACTTCTAGCATTTTGTGAGTTGTGTTTACTTACTCAGGTGGACTGTCCCCACAGAACTTCCCAATCCTCTTGGCATCATTCAGCTCTCCTCCATTAAACACTGCCACATAATCATATCTGCAATAGTTGTCCCTCTCCACATCAAATTTCTCAAACTTTACTTCGATTACCTTAAACAAGAGAAAAGGAAATTAATGGAACGTCCTCTGTTTGAGTTTTAATCTATTCTTCTGCTATATCATGATATCTCAACAGGCAATGAATCTCATCTACTCACATCAATGGGAACCACAAATGAAATACATGAAAAGAAGTTGAGCATATATCTAAGCACGTCAGTACTTTTCTTGTATGATGCTGAGTTATTTCCTTTGTTATTGTCAGAAGCTGCATTTACAATTTAGACTCTGCTCACATTAGCATTGTGACTGCTGTCTAGAACATGAGTACAGAGATATCTGTAACACCCCAGAGTGGTGTTACCACTTCTGCAGCCTGCTACTGTCTTTATTGATCTAACCTCATGTCATCTTGTGTATTTATTCCAGGTCCTCCACAATGTGCATTCCTATTCTGTTATGCAACTGTTATGTTCACATGTAATGTGCCTGGTTCACCATCAGGTGGCAGCAAACACGGCAGAGCTGTATGTAGATAGAATGCAACTTACCATTCCATTCTAACCCCCCTCTGGAGAGAAGTAGGCAAGTCCTACTTCCTGCAGGAAGGGTGGGGCAGAATTTCTAGTCAGTCTAGTTTACCCCCAGTTAGGGGAAAGTTGTGCAGGGGCACGTCTCTGTTGGACGTGCCCACGCCAGCCAGAGCACCCTAAGCTCTGCTGACCATGGAAGCCAAAGCTTGAAGCCTCAGGAGCCAGGAGGAAAGTTTCCTGGAATCACCTAGAGTCAGACTACAAAGTGAAGTGCAGCATACAGAAAAACCTGAGTTATACTGTCAGTACAGCAGAGTCAGACAGAAACAGATATAGCAGAGTGGAGTTTGCCTGCCAGTTTCATGCTAAAGCCTGCTGGAACCAAGACAAAGCCTGTAAATCGTTTTGGAGCTGCCACTGAACTTCATCTCAAGGTATGGACTCAAGTTAATCTTTTATCCCTTAATTATTCCCCCTATTTATTGCTTCGGAGCCAAAGCCTGGGGTCCAGCTGTGTCCAGGTAGGCGCACCGTGACACACATAAAGAGACATTTTAGGCCGCACTATACCACTCAGCAATTTCTACACCTGGGACGCATTATATAGAGGGCCCTAGGGGGAGGCACCCGTTGCATATCACATCGGCATGCAGTGCTTTTTTCCTTCAAATGTAACAGAAGCAGTGACAGACATAGATGCTACAGAGCCTCGTTGCCAATAGCTTTAGGGCTCATGCACATGACCATACGTATTTTGCAGATCCGCAAAAAATATGGATGACGTACGTGTGCATTCCGTATTTTGTGGAACGGAACAGCTGACCTCTAATAGAATAGTACTATCCTTGTCCGTAATGCAGACAATAATAGGACATATTTAATTTTTTTGCAGAACGGAAATACGGAAACAGAATGCACACTAGTCATTTCTGTTTTTGCGGCCTTGTTGAAGTGAATGGTTCCGCATACGGGCAGCAAAAAAAACGGAACGGACATGGAAACAAAATACATTCGTGTGCATGAGCCCTTAGAATGGATAGTGTGAATATGCCTCTAGGTAGACACATTGCTACCAGTTTAAGCCCCTGTTACACTGAGCAATTTTCAGGCCAATCAGATAGAATAGGTGTTCATAGGACCACTCATTCCCGATAACTGGCTCGTATAATCATGACGTTAATCAACCAATAAACAAGCAAATGATTGTTCATCAGCTGATGGGCATCTTCTATCTTGATCATGTTATTGGCACCACATCTTCCTGTGTAATCAGGGATGTGTTGCCGATAATCAATAGAATTAAATAGGGAGGGAACGACTGCGATGACTTATATAACAGACCGATGCAAACAAGAATCTGGCTGTGTAATGTAGTGCGGCCTTTAGTTATGCTTCTGTAGTGTTGTAAGACAGTAAGCAAATCACAATAGCACACTTTGTGATGCAGCAAGAAATGCTGGGAGAGTTCAGCTCTGGAGTCTGATGAATTTTAAATACACCTCTGGATTGTAATGCAGGCTGTAAATAAGAATCCATACATCAGTAATATGATGTTATTCCAATGTAAACTGTAAATTAGACATAGATACGTTTGGGCCTGGAGAATTATTTCTAAATATATACTGTATAAAGGGAAATTTCAGCCTTGTGATAAAATTCACCATGCAGGCGTCATAAACTGCAGATTACAGAGGCCACCACAAAGAATGGTGTAACAGATCATCTGAATAAGAGACCAAGTCACATCTCTGAAAGTGGATCTGGAAGAATAGTATGAGGGATAGGTCCACTCTACTAAGAACCCAAACAGTACAAAAAGTACAGTACTGAGCATAATAAAGAATACAGTGAAGTCCACTGTATGCATGAGGCTACTCACAGACTACATGCCATACATGTAGATCCATACAGCTGGTCAACCAATAGTCAGAAGGGCAAGGGGCGACGTGGAGAGTAATTTGGTTGGTAAATGTTCACAGCGATATCATAGTCATTCTTTTCTTGTCTCACCTGATGTTTTGGAGCCACAATATGCCATGAACATGTCACTCCAGCAGGATAATCCCGATCTGGCCAGTTGGGTGTTTTGAAGGTTCCAGAAGGTTTGTCTAGGCGGCCTCCACAGTACTGATCCCCTGCAATTATACTTCTCATTTAGGATGATGGGTTGAGAATCAGAAGAAATATATGAGTTGTAGACATGTAGATGTTATTTGCTTTGTGTTAAACAGGTTATCCAAATTTGAATACCCCCCTCTAGGATGCCTGATGCCGGCTTCCCCCAGGATCGCTCCATCTCCGTTGATGGGGTGGGGTGCAGCCAATAGCAGGCTGCGGCAGTGACTAGCCCCCTCGTGTCATGTGTGGCAGGGGAGATGCATCCGTGGAGCAAACCTGGATGAAGCCAGCATCGGGGACCAGGTAAGTATGTGCAGGGTTGGGCATCAATTTATACTTATTCAAACTTGGATAACCCCTTTAGGTTTTAAACATAAAAAATGTACTATTGATATTGTGAAATTTTAAACTACATTAACCATACTATTGTAAGTAAGTTATATGCCCCCTCCCCCCGTGTCCTCCTTGTCTCCTCATATCAACTTAAAGAGGACCTGTCACCTCTCCTGACATGTCTGTTTTAGTAACTACTTGCATTCCCCATGTAATACCAATTCTGAAGCATCTATTCTTAGGACTCTGTGTTTTGCCATTCCTTTATTATTTCTACTAGAATTTATGAATGCATTTCCAGCAGCTTGCAGTAAAGGTACAAGTGGGTGTTACCAGTTGGGGGGGGGTGTCCCTGCACAGTCTTACACCAGCAGCACTGATTGGACAGAGTCAGACACACCCACTACTACTAACACCCAGCAGTACCTTTACTGCAGACTGCTGGCAATTTATTTGTAAACTTCTATCAGGAATAATACAGGAATGGCACAACAGAGAGTCATAAGAATAGATGCTCTGGACTCCAGAATTGTTATTACATGGGGAATACAAGTAGTTACTAAAACTGACATTTCAGGAGCGGTGACAGGTCTCCTATAAACGTAACCTTGGTTATTACTTCAGTTTATCCTTAGTCTGGGGACCTTAGTTGTGCAACTGTCCCGGGTCTTAAGTAGCCAACCAGACTTATTTCTATAGATGTCACTGATTGTGGTTCATTATGTTGTGCTCTCTTTCTCTGAATTGTGACAGTGTTTGCCTTTTTAATAAAAATAAATAAATAAAAATAAACACTATTGTTAAAAAACATGCCCAACATCTACAGGGGTGGACGTGTTCTGCTTTGTACTCAGTCTAAACTTATTAAATACTATTTCCACTTGCCTTTGGTGTGCCTGTATCTAGCATTAAAGGGGTTGGCCCATTTCACACATTGGTGGCATCGCTAGGATATGCCACTAATGTCAGAGAGGTGCAGTGCTCACCTCTGCGACCCGCACTTATCTCTAGAACAGAGACACCAAAGTAAACGAGACAGCACACCCTCTATTCACTTCTAAGGAAATCTGGAAATATCAGAGTATGGTCGCTTGTCTCTTTTCAGAACTCCCATAGAAGTGAATGGAGAGCATGCCGCACATCCGCAGTGAACTCTCCTTCGCTTTGGGGGCCCAATTCTAGAGATAGGTGCAGGTCCCAGAAGTGGGACCTGCACCTATCTGACATTAGTCGCATATCCTTCTGATGCCACCAATGTGTGAGATGGGCCAACCCCTTTAAACTGCTAAAACTCACTTCTTGTTTCTTACTTACCTAGGCTGTGGCTTCTGACCCCACTAACTTGATCCTGACCTATGTGTACAGCTCTTTTATGGTCCACCAGACTTGATCTTGACTACCACTTCGTCTGCTGTCTGTATAACTACTGACCTAGTCTCCAACCTTTCCCTTTGGCAGGAATTGCTAACATCTGTGTTGCTAATCTAATCTGTCCAACTATACACTGCACTTGGTAGTCCTGGTTGATTTTTGTGTTCTCCGCACCTCAGTGTTTGGGAAATATCACTTTGTGTAAATGTCCTTTGGGTGGCCAAGTAAGCAAGTATAACAAATTGCATGGGAAAGGGTAAAAACACAATCTTAATCCTAATTCTGTTTTACAATACTTAATTTATGTCTAGTGCAAGGAGTATCATACAATACCTCTTTCATTGGGTTCAGCTGCAGAAAACATTGCTATGAAACCATTTCCTGCAGTGTTGGCATCTGACACCATTTGGACCAACATCTTATTGCTGTTTGATACAAGAGCACCAGGTCTAAAAGTGCCGCAGAATCTTCCAATGCGTTGTCCATTAGCATGTCCATTATAAACGTCCACAAAGTCATATCGGCATAGATTGTCATTCTCCAAATCAATAAACCGGAAGGAAAGGACCACAACTTTACCCTCAGGTACCTGTAAAAAATACATCATTGATGGGTACAGCCAATAACAGAGGCAGACAGACAATGTATTTTCTATATATCTCCTGTTGTGGCTCTGCAGAAGAACTGAACACTTGCTGCCAGGTACTGCTACAGATTCCAGCTGATCACGGGGGGTCACAGCAGCAGAACACCCTGTGGTCATCTTATTATGGGGTGACCCATCTAACAAAAAGTAATTATCTAAAGACAGACCAGAGAAGGATTAGGGGGGCACTAAGTTGGCAGCACTATTGTAAAGGGGCAGTACTGTAAGGGGTGCACTAAGAGGGCAGCTGTGTTGTAACTACTGTGGGGGGCACTGACAGGGCATTCTGTTGTACGGAGGCACTAAGGGTGCATTCTATTATGACGGGAGCTCTAGGGGAAATAACTACTGTGTGGGGGGCACAAAGGGGATTGGGTGGGATTAGGCATGGATAGCTAGGCATTGGACAGAGTTAGAAACATTTGCCATGGTTCTCCTTGTGGTTTTCAAAAGTTGGGAGGTATGGCAGTTACTAATAGACCTGGTGACTCTATTTGTGATCTACATGTGGTTGACACAAGTAGCAGAACAGTCTCTGTACTACACACGCACAGTGATGGTTGCCACTAATTACAGAACAATCTCTACACTAAGGTCACAGTGTGTCTTGGGATAGACTTGTCAGGGCAACTACTCACAGTCTTTCGTACACACTTAGTGGGCAGTTACAAGTCACAGCGAGATGGCTTGGTCCAAATTTCTGGGTACTACTCTGTAGAGTATCATTCTCATGCACACCACGTTACAGGCTGGAAGTGGTCCACAAACACTTGCGTTACTTAGAGATGTCTCCTGACCAGTCACTGGCTGCTGTCCAGAGCATGACCACGGCATAGGCCTTTCAGATTTTGCAGTCTTTACTTCGCTCTGGCTCATCAGCGCTCTGTGATACACACGCTAGTCGATTGACCATGAGGTGCTCCAGCTCCTATTTATGGCTGGGCCCCACTGCTACAGTCTGTAAGGTGCAGTACATACAGTGCTCAAGTAAAGGTATATTATGCTTCACATACTCCACTTTCCAGCACAATTTATATAACCTAGCATAACACAGCATATGTATATAACAAGACATAACAATATGGCGGTCACCGTTTACTTCACTGGACGCCCCTTTACAGACATTTATATCAAGATACAGTACAGTAATACTGTGAAGTTTTATCAAGATAATTTCCTTAGAATTCTCGAATAAAAAAAAAAGACATATTGAGAACATTCATGTCAAATGCACCATCTGCTACGTGATCTCCAACATACCAATAAGAAGGAAGTGAAGATAAAAGAAACACATTTATTTGCAGTGAAATGAACTGCTGACCCTGTTAAGACATAACATGGAACAATACTCGGAAACCCTATACAGCCGGCTTTCCTCAGTCTTCAAATTTCTAATAATAAATGGAGCCTTAATGAATTGAAGAGAGCATTTACTGTAAACGGAGCTCTGAAAACCTGCAGTACGCTTCATCTGGACACACAACATGTTACTTCACTGCTGGATATGTAGATAGAAAGTGATTGATTCCAGATCTGATGCTCAGAGTAACATAAAGCAGTTCTTCATAGATAAATGGGGTTGATTTGTATAGTTCAGGAACTACTGCAATCACAACTCAGAGTGAAATAAACAGACTGCTCTCTGCATCTTTAACCCCTTAAGGACTCAGCCCTATTTTTGCAAATCTGACCAGTGTCACTTTAAGTGCTGATAACTTTAAATTGCTTTGACTTATGCAGGCTATTCTGAGAATGTTTTTTAGTCACATATTGTACTTCATGACACTGGTAAAATTAAGTTAAAAAATATTTTTTATTTATAAAAAAATACCAAATTTACCAAAAATTAGTAAAAATTGCAAATTTCCAAGTTTCAATTTCTCTACTTCTATAATACATAGTAATACCTCCAAAAATAGTTATTACTTTACATTCCCCATATGTCTACTTCATGTTTGGATCAATTTGGGAATGATATAAAATTTTTGGGGGATGTTACAAGGCTTAGAAGTTTAGAAGAAAATCTTGAAATTTTCCGGAAATTTTCAAAAACCCACTTTTTAGGTACCAGTTCAGGTCTGAAGTCACTTTGTGAGCCTTACATAATAGAAACCACCCAAAAATGACCCCATTTTAGAAACTACACCCCTCCAAGGTATTCAAAACTGATTTTACAAACTTTGTTAACCCTTTAGGTGTTGCACAAGAGTTATTGGCAAATGGAGATGAAATTTGAGAATTGTAATTTTTGGGCAAATTTTCCATTTTAATCCATTTTTTCCAGTAACAAAGCAAGGGTTAACAGCCAAACAAAATGCTATATTTATTGCCCCGATTCTGTAGTTTGCAGAAACACCTCATATGTGGCCGTAAACTACTGTACGGGCACACAGTAGGGCGTAGAGGGAAAGATGCGCCGTATGGTTTTTGAAAGGCAGATTTAGCTGGACTGGTTTTTTTGACACCATGTCCTATTTGAAGCCCCCCTGATGCACCCCTAGAGTAGAAACTCCATAAAAGTGACCCCATCTAAGAAACTACTCTTAGTTTTTCAAACTTGACCTGTTAACACATGTTGTGACACGGCAATAATGATTATTTACAGTTGGTCAATAGGACCAGAAGTAGTCTCTAGGTTTACATGTGTTAGTTTTACCTATGTATAAAATATAACGTTTATTTCTTTATCACTAAAAATTCCTACCTATAACTGACATTTTAAAATTATCAGCTGTGTCTGCAAATTTCCGCTTGTTGTTGCCCTGTTTTTTCGCAGTGGGGCTATCTATGGGGCTCTCATATATTTCTGCTTAACAGGCTCCTCTGTTTTCCCACGGTATCTACCGTGCTGGTGTGGACTCACACTGTTTGTCTCACAGTGCGCTGCACCTGAGAGTCTCTGGGTTCCCTCTTATCGCACCCTATTTGCTCATTCAGGCTGCATGTCCATTGCTTTTGCAGTCACTCGCTGTTTAAAACCACATTCACACTCTGCCCCCCATCTAAGAAACTACACCCCTCAAGGTATTCAAAACTGATTTTTCAAACTTTGTTAACCCTTTACGTGTTGCACAAGATTTAATGGAAAACAGAGATACAATTTTAAAATTTCACTCTTTTGGCAGATTTTCCATTTTAATATTTTTTTTCCAGTTACAAAGCAAGGGTTAACAGCGAAACAAAACTCATTATTTATGGCCCTGATTCTGTAGTTTACAGAAACACCCCATATGTGGTCGTAAACTGCTGTATGGGCACACGGCAGGGCGCAGAAGGAAAGGAATGCCATACGGTTTTTGGAAGGCAGATTTTGCTGGACTGCTTTTTTTGACACCATGTCCCATTTGAAGCCCCCCTGATGCACCCCTAGAGTAGAAACTCCAAAAAAGTGACCCCATTTTAGAAACTACGGGATAGGGTGGAAATTTTGTTGGTACTAGTTTAGGCACCGTTTTAAAATAGCTGTTTTGGCACCGTTTTTTTTTTTTGTTATTTACAACATTCATCTGACAGGTTAGATCATGTGGTATTTTTATAGAGCAGGTTGTCACGGACGCGGCGATACCTAATATGTATATAAAAATTTTATTTATGTAAGTTTTACACAATGATTTCATTTTTAAAACAAAAAAAAATCATGTTTTAGTGTCTCCATAGCCTGAGAGACATAGTTTTTTCTGTTTTTGGGCGATTATCTTAGGTAGGGTCTCATTTTTTGTGGGATGAGATGATGGTTTGATTTGCACTATTTTGGGGTGCATATGACTTTTTGATCACTTGCTATTACACTTTTTGTGATGTAAGATGACAACAAACTGCTTTTTTTACACCGTTTTTATTTTTATTTTTTTACGGTGTTCATCTGAGGGGTTAGGTCATGTGATATTTTTATAGAGCCAGTCGAAACGGACGCGGCGATACCTAATATGTATACTTTTTTTTTATTTATGTAAGTTTTACACAATGATTTCATTTTTGAAACAAAAAAAATCATGTTTTAGTGTTTCCATAGTCTAAGAGCCATAGTTTTTTCAGTTTTTGGGCGATTATCTTGGGTAGGGTATGATTTTTGCCGGATGAGATGACGGTTTGATTGGTACTATTTTGGTGTACATGCGACTTTTTTGATCACTTTTATGACCTTTTTTGGGAAGTAAGGTGGGCAAAATTTCAAATTTCTCATAGTTTTTATTTTTTTATTTTTATGGCGTTCACCATACGGGGAAAGTAACATGACCGTTTTATAGATCAGGTCGTTACGGACGCGGCGATACCTAATATGTGTAGTGTATTTAATTTTTTTAATTTTTATTCAGTGATAAATATGTTTTTTTTTATCTTTACTTTTTTCACTTTTTTAAAAAAAAATTTTTTACCCAGACCCACTTGGTTCTTGAAGATCCAGTGGGTCTGATGTCTGCATAATACAGTACAGTACGCTATATAGTGTATTGTACTGTATTTTACTTACATTTTGTCTGAACAGATCTATGCCTTTAGCACAGATCTGTTCAGCACCATGGACAGCAGGATGCCAGAGAAGGCGTCCCGTTGCCATGGGAACCTTCCCCGTCTGCCACAACTGAGCAGATGGGGAAGGGGAAGGAGGGGGGCTCCCTCCCTCTGCGACCCCATCCTGTCTGGAGGCTGCAAAGGCACAGCATCCCCCCAATGGGAGAGGGAGCTCCCTAACTGTTAACCCTTTCCATACAGCGGTCCGTACGGACCGCGGTATGGAAAGGGTTAAACGGCTGACATCTCATCACAGATGTCAGCCGTTTATACCAGAGTGTCAGCAATGTGCTGACACTCTGGTATAACCACTGGACACCAATGAATATTCAAGAGGAGGCGGGCGGGGGATCGCGATCCCGCCTCCCGCACAGCCTGCAACCCCCCCCTGCATAAAATCATTCAAAGGTTTGGGGGTGGGGGGGGGTGAAAAATAAATATTTTCGGCATATTAAAGTTTCTGATCCCCGCGGTCAGGGACCGCGGGGATCAGAAACTGTAGAAAGCGCAGCAAACCGCAGGTCTGAATTGACCTGCGGTTTACTGCGATCGCCGATACGGGGGGGGTATATGACCCCCCCGGCGTTGTGACAGGATGCCCGCTGAATGATTTCAGCGGGCATCCTGTTCCGATTAACCCCCGCAGCGCCGCGATCTCGTTTTAAACTCATGACGTACCGATACATCATGGGTCCTTAAGAACTCGGGAAACATGCCGTACCGGTACGTCATATGTCCCTAAGGGGTTAAAGGGATTATCCAATGTCATAAACAGGCCCCCCATGTCTCGGGCCCCTGACACGGAACATGCTTTTCCCGCTCCCTGCGCTGCTCCTGGTCCCCGCACTGCCGCTGCTGCTTCTTCCTGTACACGGATGAAAACATCCGGTGTCGGGGGGAAGCAGCCAATGGCAGGTGGGGACGAGCCTCCTTAGTGTCACCCGCAAGGCTCGTCCCCGTCCCCGCCTGCCATTGGCTGCTCCCCCCCAACATTGGATGTTTTCATCTGTGTACAGGGAGAAGCAGCAGTGGCGGTGCGGGGACCAGGAGCGGGGAGCCAGGTAAGTATATTCCGTGTGAGGGGCCCGGCACATGGGGGGGGGCTGTTTATGACATTGGATAACCCTTTTAAACTAAAAACATCAAAGGGGTTTTCCAGGATTTAGATATTGATGACCTATTCTCAGTATAGGTCATCAATAGCAGGGGTCCGACACCCGATACCTCCACGATTATCTGCTGTGAGCAGCCGCAGAAACTATACAGTGTGCCTAAATCCCAACACCAAAGAGCCGTGGTGTGGCACACACTGTAGTTGCACAAAATCTTGCGACTTTTTGGGGGGTCTTAGGCACTGCTCGCCACTTTTTAAAGTAGCAAGTGGTGTGGGGGTGGCATAGGCTGCCCGTCACATTTATTATAATCTACATCAGGAAACTGGCTTAGATTATAGCAGAAATCAACAACAGCTCCCTTGCTGGTGTTGATCTCTGCTTTGGTGAACAGACCTGGACAGATGCACCACAAATATTAAGAGGCACGTACCTATTAATACGTGTGGCACATCTGATGGGAGTGGGGCAGACTGGTGTGTAAATCTCCCAAACAGTGTACAGAGCCTTCCACTTCCGCTCCATACACTGTATAGACCCCCACCTATCTGATATTGATGACCTATCCTAAGGATAATAAATGAAGAGAGGTAGCGGCAGCATCTCCAGTGAATCCTTTATTGGACGGACTTTACAGAAAGTGCGCCATAAAATCAAGCAGCAACGTTTTTCGGCTGTATCCCAGCCTTTTTCAAGCCTTGACAAAGGCTGGGATACAGCCGAAACGTTGCTGCTTGATTTTATGGCACACTTTCAAATTTTTTGCCTTTCCAAGTCCTTTGTGCAGGTAGAGTAGTATACAAAGGTTGTAATAGTTAATGCAGGTATTTCTTTTATTTAGTGTAGGTTCACTTACTAATGGAAAGACTAAGGGGATTGTTCAGGAATTATGTGTACAGCAACTTCCTAATATGCTTCTATGGTTAATGTCAGCACTTTTACAGGGCAGTGACTCCACTCTTTCTTCTTCTGATAGAGTCATGGGAAACCACTGGGAACGGTTAGCCATATGATCGCTATGGTGCCAATGTCATCATACAAAGATATCCTCTGTGCTTGGCCCTTGATGATTCAACATTGGATTAAATGATTAAGTGTGGTAAAGCTGGCCACACACATGAGACAGTTTTTAGTTGAATGCTTATATGTCCAAAAGCTATCTCTCCCGATTATCCCATACATATGTATGCTTGGTTCGGCTGAGCATGTATAAATAGTTAACGAGGAGAGGAGAGAAAGCCACTACCTCTGGCAGCAACTTACCTCCTGGGAAAAAAAGGATCAGGCAGTTTAAATCCAACTTGCCCAATCTTTATCTCTCTAATAGCAACCATTGGAGGAGAGTCAAAAGACCATCATACACATTACATGCTCAGCTGAACCTGCTGAAATGGGTGGCTTTGGCCGATACACATCTAATGTATATGGCCAGCTTAATTGTAGTGCATTCTTGTAGCATTTTTAATGTGTGAATAGGTTTAACTGTTCTGTCCCTTTGCTAGCCTTTCCCCTATCAGACTATTTATTCTTTCTTCCTCTATGGTAATGTGGTTGTCTAACTTCAGCAAATGGAATTTATCATGTAGAAAAAGTGAATACAAGGCAGTTACTAATGTATTATGATTGTCCATATTGCCTCCTTTGCTGGCTGGATTCATTTTTCCATCACATTATACACTGCTCATATCCACGGTTACGACCACCCTGCAATCCAGCAGTGGTGGTCATGCTTGCACACTATAGGAAAAATGCCAGGCTCTCTTGTGGCCGGGACCGCGGGAGTATGCATAGTCCAACATTTTTTCCTATAGTGTGCAAGCATGACCACCACTGATGGATTGCAGGGTGGTCGTAACCATGGAAACGAGCAGTGTATAATGTGATGGAAAAATGAATCAAGCCAGCAAAGGAGGCAATATGGACAATCATAATACATTAGTAAGTGCCTTGTATTCACTTTCTCTACATGATAAATGCTGTTTACTGAAGTCAGACAACTATTTTAAGTATTATCAAAAGAGAAAGAGAACTGTACAAGGGCATAAAAATCAATGAATGAATGGATCAGTGATTTTTTTATTTGGTTGATATCTGATTTAAAATGATATATCCATTCATCATAAAATCACTGAATTCATTGTTCGGCCTCCAATACTAGGTAGTGGATCATTGGATAAAAATGCCTCTGCATACTCAATGCCGTAAAGAATCTGATTTTCCTACTGCTTCCGATAACAGAAGTATATCTGGGAATTCTTGTTTATGCAGCCAAATCACAATTTAAAATTTTTGTCAAAAATTTCCGAAAAGCCTGTATTCCAATGCATCACGTCTATTGCTTAATATAGTGTCCACAATGTCATTCAATTTCACAATGCTGCCAGATGGGAAGACAGAGGGAGAGACAGACACTGATGTCTCCTACTGATATGACTCATGGGATTCATGCTAGTAACAGGTTCATAATTGGAAAAACAGACATTTACTTATCTGTGGAATCTGTAGTCATCACACTGTCATGTCATATAGGCAGCTGAGTCATCGGCATCCCAGTAACCTTCTGTGACTAGCTAATAAAATGTACCATACCTTATGCCGCTACCCCAGTAGGGTGGTGAGCGCACACAGGCTGAGTGAATCTCCTAGGGCTCTATAGTGATAACATTTTAAGTTTCATCCCTTTGTAATATATCTTCATTAACTTTTTACATCTTATTGATATTCCAGTTTGTTTTTACTTTGTTCAATGTTGCTACTTGGAAACTGTCATCAAGTTGCTCTTGTCAGATCTGTTATTCCTTTTATGTACATTATTTAGGACTTTCAGTGCATTATTTTGTGCTCTTGCCAATGAACTGTATGTCTTATTAGCATTAGATATTTATATCTAATATTTGCTATTCTTATGGTGATTAGACTATATGCATTTATGTCTTAAATGGAAACATCAGACATTCATGTGTTATTAATGGGGTTGTCCGGGTTTTGTTACCTTGGCACACTGCTAGGAGGAGACTTCCACCCAGCGGTGTTCCCGGTGTCGTCACCGGCTCTGACGGGCGGGCTTTAGCGTCGCCCTAGCTGTTTTACAGGTTAGGGCAGTGCTAAAGCCCGCCCATTAGTGACGGTGACATCACTGCACTCACTGCAGTCCTTATGGAGAGCCCGGTATGTCAACGGATCTCCAAAAAATGCCTTTGCCCTGCGTGATACAGAACAGCGCAAAGGCGAGCATTGGAACATTTCATGCCCCGATGTTCATATCAGGGGGGCTGGAGGGGTGAAGATGGGATATGTCCGGGTTCAGCTCTTATTAAAGGGAATCTGTCATTAGTTTTATGCTGTCCTGTTTGAGGGCAGCATACACTGAGGACAGATCCCTTAAGCCTCCTGCACATGACCATATCCGTTTTTGATGTCCAAAAATCGCAGATCCACAAAACACGTATGCCGGCGGTGTGCATCCTGCATTTTCCATTCCATAGGTCCCGCAGCATGTTACAAATGTCTTTTGTGGCCCCATTAAATGAATGAACTACAGTCGCGTGCATGGGGCCTTAGAGAAATGCGAAAGTATTTTACAAAGATACTAGAGTTTACATATGCTAATCTATAGATCGGCTATAGAGCATTTCCTATGTTTTACTTCAGGGTGCACTTTGCAATATGTATTACAAATGTTTAGTACTCTGCGAGTGAAAAGTAATAAACTCAATTATTTTACATGGGTGGGCCAAAAATGAGTGCTGAGCAACTATATGAAAAGTTAATCAAGGCTTGTTTAAATTGTCTTTTAACGGGTTGAGGAAAACTGCATGAGGACATACAATTGCTAGTACAGTTTGCATATTGGTCCCTAACACTAGTACCTACCTGTTATGGGCCATGATAGCCACACAAAGTCCAGGGAGTGCAGGTACAGCATGCATGCCAGGCACACTCTGCTTTTAACCCCGTCCGGTACCGTGACAGCTTTCATCGGATCCAGGGATGCAAGTACCAACATGCATGCTGAGCCCACTATATACTTCTCCTGGAGCCAAATTAGTCTGCCCTGGAGGCTGGTTTTAAAGTCAGTATAAAACTGAGTCTGCTTTTACAGAGCCTACCAGTTCAACATCCAGCATAGAGGCAGGGCAGAGTGCTGGTTGCAGAGTGCTATTGCATTTGTGTTTTTGCGTTTGTATATGTATTTCGCCATAGCGATGTGCACCTGCATACAGGGTTGTGCTGACTGAATCCCCCACATTTTTTCTTTACAGTTTGCATATTGTCTGCAGTTTACACAGGGAGGGGGAGGAGGAGCTGCTAGAGGGAGACAAAGGCAGAGGAGGACACACAGCTGCTGCTAGTACATTTTCTATCTCACCCCAGTGCAGAAATCCCAGCTATACTGTTCATTACTGCTGTATAATGTCCTCCTCGATGCTGCTATTTCTGTGGGTCTGCTACAGAGAGATATGAGAATAAGACCTCCTCTGTGTGTGCTGTGTATGAGAGACATCAATATACCAACTAGTATCCAGTCATCCTAGAGCGGAGCTCAGGGAAAACTGACAATGTGGTTGTTCAAGGCGTTTTGCTTATTTCAAAATATGGGCAGAGCCACTAAATGTGATTAAATAGAAAAGAAGGTGTACTCACCAGTTAATCACCTGCTGTTTCTGCTATTTCTGCCCAGCTTTGTTTCACTGCTGCTGCACATGTCACTGCTGCTGCCAAACAATGGCCTTAGCCATATAAAGCACAAAATGGCTGAGGCCAGTGATTAGCTGCAGTGGTGATGTGGGGTATAAAGAACATCATTGCTGCAGCCAAGTAAACAAAGCCCAGCGGGAAGGACTGGCTGGGGGACTCTTTGGTAAGTAGACATTCTTTTTAATATTATCACTTTTTTTAGCACTCTGGGTACTTATTTTTTTTAATAATTAGGACAACCCTTTTAAAGTTTCTCAACACATAACGAGATGAAAAGTTCCAGAATAGGAAAGCCTTGGCTGTTGCTAAAGATTTATCTGAGGGTACAGCCACATGGTCATATTTCTTGATGCAGTTTTGGAAGCCAAAACCATGAGTGAATTAAAAAAGAGGAGAAGCCGTATCTGTTCTTTATACTCTTATACCCTAAAGAGTTTGGCCATCTCAACAGTTAAAATAAAATATATCTAAATTTGCCAATTATCTGTAGATAAATATCCTGTGCCTATGGCTAGCTTAACCTTTTAGTATGGGCAAGGTGAATACAGCCTCTGTACCCACATAAGATCTTCTCAAACTCCAAAAATATTGCAATAAGCAAGTACTGTGAATCAATGTGAAAAGAAAGATCAACCTACTGTAATCTTCCATGTACACTTGCTGTTGGGTGGATAGACTCCAGGAAACCCTTCACTTCCCAGAACTCCCGTTTCTCCTGTTAGATTTCCACCACAAGTAAATGTATACCTGTCCAAGACAAAACACAATTCAGTACCTGGATAGGCAAAAAATGATGCTCAGTAAAAACAACAAAAACTGTCAAATTGGGATATTCATGGTCAGTAACCTAATATTGACAGTGTGTCCAATGAAAACAAAGGCACACAAAAACTTATTAAGCATCATGTTATAACAAGCACCAATATATTAAACATTAAGAGAGAGAGATGTATTCATAGCAGCACACAAGACGAATGTTGCTCCATTCTCTCACCCAGGCCACCGAGTTGCAGATTCTTCAACAGGATACATGCCCTGGTGATTTGGTGGTCTATCTGTCATGGGGGAAAACAACTCCAGGTCAGATCTGGAGTTTTTTTTTCTGTAAATGTAGCCCACTCACTTTTTCTGGAATATACGTAAGTGACAGGAAAAGTGGCACAAGGGCACATAAATATGGAGTTCAATTTCATTACATTAGGAGATCTTCCAAAACAAGTCAGAGATATGATGAAGGCTACAACACTCTATTATTCTACCTTGGTGTGGAGGTCTCACTTCAAAAGACTCTACACACTACTCAATGGCATGACAGTGTAACTGTTGTTTCAGTATAATTTTAATATTATGTAAGGACTGGGATGTTAAACATTTGTGTAATCTACTTAATTAGTGAAAGGTGTTTCTTTGTACTAGAAAATGGTGTCTAGAGTCTCCTTAGAAACGCTGTAAACATTGCTAAAGAGAGTCTATCTTCAGCATCCTTCTGAGTGTTGAAGATGCCTATGTGTAAAATACAGAGGCTTCCAGCCTGCCTCTTATCTCTCTACCCCAGCTTCTCCTCCCTATGTGTGCCCTATCTCTGCTGTGTCCCTGCCTAACTGACCTGCTGCCAGAACTAACCGCTGGCAGCTCTGCTAGTTTAGCTCTCTTCCCTGTGGTTCCCTCTTTATAGGCACGGGGAAGAGAGCAGGGATCTGCCAGCGCTTAGCAATGACAGTGCACAGTCACACATCATACTCTTCTCCCTGTCTTCCCAGTATGTCTCTTACACTGGGAAGATACTGAGAGGAGCGAGGCGGTAGCGCTCTGCACTGACAGAGTGCTATGTTACTGTACACTTACTATCAGTTCGAAGCTTTGGCAGTTCCCATTCCCAAGTGCTAAATGACATCAACGGAATCACAAATTGAAACAAAAGTTACATTTTCAGATATCATAGAAAACAAATCAACCAAACATTATTCATATATCGCAGTATGAAATATCTACATAGAAATGTTCAAATTTCCCAAACCCTCAAAAGCAGAAGTTCCAATCCAAAATCCTAGTCACAATAAAAATGCAATCTTTGCAGAGTTACTGCCAAAGTGCCTAATGTTCTGCACAGTTGTTCAGTGCGGTTCCAAATGGATTAACAGAAGGGGACATGTTTTGAGTCATTTTTGGAGACAGTCCTTAGTAGAGGACTGCCCCCCCCCTCCTCCTTCCTCTTCAGTTCAGTCAACAGAGGCTGGATGTTTAATTGTTAGTGACATTGAAAGGCCTCTGCAGATCTGTCCCACCTGTATCACCTATAGTTATCATTTTATTGCTAGCACCTTTTTTTCTAATTTATTTAACTCACTTATAATATAGCGCTGATGTATTCCGCAGAGCTTTACAAACATTGTCATTGCTTTCCGTCCCCAGTGGAGCTCCTATTCTAAGTTCCCTATCACTATGTCTTTGGAATGTGGGGGGAAACCAGAGAACCTAGAAGAAATCCGCACAAACACAGTGAGAACATATAAACTCTATGCAAGTGTTGTCCTTGGTCGAATTTGCTAGCCATTGTGCTAACCACTGAGCCACCGTGCTACCCAATTTGATTTAATTTACTGATGGTTGTTATTCTGTTTCTTGAATATGATTATGGGGGCAGCCATCTTGCCTGAGCTGCTGTTAACAGCATTCAGAGATGTGCTTTACAGCAGCCACATTGCCCATAGGAGCCTGTAGACCAGGGATGCTCAACCTGCGGCCCTCCAGCTGTTCTAAAACTACAACTCCCACCATGCCCTTCTGTAGGCTGATAGCTGTAGGCTGTCCGGGAATGATGGGAGTTGTAGTCTGTATAGTAGTGTTATGGGCATCTGTGAATTGTGCACAGTTCAATGTGCAAGGAGGTAAAAGAGGTGAGCCATGACCATGACCATGGCCTATTGACATTGGTGGACCTTGTGAGGCTTAGTCGCCCATGAAAACGAACACTTTCAGATTGTTTGTGTTTTGTCTGAGGAAGGCTATGTTTTCATCTGTGTCAGAGCCTTTTATGTGGATTCCGTCATATATGATAGGAAAAATAGTGCTTCCTGAATTGCTAGTTTTCCTCTCTAAACAATGGACATCCAGGCAGATGCCGGAGAGCTACTTTGTAATTCAAAGACAGATCTGGCAATGTGTAATGGTATTGAGAATGGAAGCAAAAGTGTGAACAGAAACATAGTGCAACACACCTTTCATTAAAGGGGCTTTCTGGGAGTACAATACTGATCACCTGTCCTCAGGATAGGCCATTGATATCTGATTGGTGGAGGTCCGACACCAGGAACCCCCACCAATCAGCTGTTGGAAGAGGTTGCAGCACTCGGTTGAGTGCTAAGGACTCTTCACAGCATACCATGCAAAACGCCGTGCATTGTATAGTTCCTGTGCTTGGTATAGCAGCCCTGGCCCATTTACGTGGCTGGGACTGTGCTGAACATAGGCCATGTGACCGATGAACATGATGTCACTCACCTAGGAAGACTGGAGCACCCCTCCCAGCAGCTGATTGTCAGGGGTGCCAGTAGTTGGAGCGATCAGACATGAAAGACCTACTGTATCCTGAGAATATTTTACTTTTGGAAAACCCCATTAATCTCTTTCCTACTTGTAACAGTCATAACATTCAGTGTAGGCTGTAAAATGAGACAGTACAATAAAGCCTGTTTGGCTACTAGATGTCAGCGCCTTAATTCTGCTATTCATGGCAAAATAAAATAAAAAAAATGTAAAGCTGCCAAACAAATAAAAAAATGATAAAAAAAGACAGTGTGTCACTTGCACAACCTCTAGAAATGGATCCTAAGCACACAATAATAGCTTAAACATCTGTTTTCACCCTGTACATCATCCTGATGCATGCAATTGGCATAGTTTTCAAAACTATTCAGATACCACAACATAAAACCCGCCTGCTATGTCTGACTCAATACTAAGCAAGAAGAGATGTCAGACAGAGCATTACGTCCTACAGCACAAAAGATCTCCGACTCAGCTGGGACCTCATAAAATTCCTGCATTCTTGTTATATAAGTGATGTAGAACTTTCTACTCCTTTCCGCACTGTAACATCAAGCCTCCTGTAATCCTAGTTCGAAGAAATAAACACATCTACAAAGGACAGTGAGAAGACATTATATACCGCTAATAAAGGAACTGATGGCAGTGTGTGTGTCATACCTGAATATACATAAGTCTTATGTATCAGCATTAGGCTACATTTACACGACCGCAAGTGTTTTGCAGTCCGCACATGGCCGGCGCTATATTCTTGTCCACGATAGGACATGCTCTATTTTTGTGGGGCCATGGAACGGAACTACGGATGCGGACAGCACACGGTGTGCTGTCTGCATCTTTTGCAGTCCCATTGAAATGAATAGGTCCGCACCCATTCTGCAAATTGAGGAACGGATGCGGACCCAGAATTACGGTTGTGTTAATGAACCCTAAAGGATAGGATTACTGTAGTAACCCGCTTATGTGGTGGAATTTGCTGGCAGAAATTTGGCATAGGTTCGCACACACGTATACTGTACAGTGAGACTTAGACATAAGAGGTTCCTTATGTATTTTTCGTCCTCCTCTCCATAACCTCATTTTACGGAAAAGATCACTTCACTCTACCAATATTTAGCATGTGATCTTGGCTCCTCCAGATGTACAGTGCTTTCTGTCTGCTGCTACCAGTATAACGTATCCAGCAGAAAAGGGACTTACATTCTTCACATGTTAACAATTTAAATCTCTCCTACCATATACCGCAAATTGCATGGTTGCTCAGACTGAAAATTAGTCAGAAAAGATAACAGTATGGGATGCATGAACATTTAACACATTTTATTCCTCTGAAAATGGGGAAAACAGGGATTTGTACTCCTAATAAAATCTTCTACTAGACAAAAAGCAAACCTCATAATACGCTACTCACCTAAAGGGAACCCTTCAACATGAAAATGCAGTCCAATCTAGCAGCAGCATTTTATAGAGCCAGAGACGCTGAGCAGATGGGTGTATAATTTTTTTGAAAAAAGGTTCAGTAAAATATAACTTGTCATTTATTTCTTTACATCAATGCATATTCTGGGATTCAGAGTCCAGTGGGCGGTCCTGCCTAGTGATTGACAGATATCTCTGTATGCATGCATGTTCATAGAGGGAAAGCTGTCAATCACTGAGTGGGATATCAATCTGCTCAGGTTCTACTGCTCTATAAGATCAGCTTATCAGATCAAAGCACTAGTTTAACGTGAAAGGTTTCCTTTAACCCCTTCAGGACATCCGCCATACATGTACGGCAGATATCTGGTCTTTAAATATGGCACCCACACGTGAACGCAGTGGGCGCCAAAGCTGCCAGGTTTCTGCTGTTTTACACAATAAAGGCCCGGGGCTAATGTCTGCAATCGATGATAACTCTGATCGCAGTCATTTAACCTTTCAGATGCAGTTTTCAAAAGTGACCACGGCATCTGAGCGGTGAAAATGCGGGAGCCGTGTGCTCCAGTTCTGGTAACAGCTTTCCCCAGCTGAGATTGGAAAGATGTTGGATTGTAGTGATGGACGGAAGCCTACTTGAGATTTTGATGTTTTAAAAAATATAAAAATTTTAAAAATATAAAAGTTCAAAACACTCCTTTTCCACAAAATTTAAATAAACAATTAAAGAAAACATCACAGGCATTGACACAGCCAAAAACGCTCATACTATTGAAATATAAAAATATTTATCCCATACGGCAATAGGTTAAATAGTGCTATTAGAAAGTACAACTTATCCCACAAAAGAAAGCCCTTCTACGGCTATGTGAATGGAAAAATAAAAAAAGCTATGGCTATGGGAGGGCAGGGAGAAAAAATGAAAATGAAAATAAAAAGGCCTGGCTTGAAGGGGTTAAAATCTCCTTACAATAATCCCTTACTACTTGTTGCTATCTAGGCATAATGACATCTATTCCAATGACCACAGCGGTTAGCCTGCTGTAATAACATTACACTATTGCCATGGAGACCAGCCATTGGCTGCAGTGGACATGTGATGTGCCGCCATGCTGGATTACATTTCATTGTGCTGCAAGGACAATAACAAGCAACCAGGGACAATGGTGGCTGACAACGCAAGTAAGTATATTGTGTGGTGCTTTTGCATTTCCAGACTACAATTTCAAGACTTATCTTTTCTCAAAGCCTGATAATGTAGGTGCGTGTACAGTTAAAGGCTATGTATATCTTTGGTGGCAATTTTATTTTATTATTGAATTGTACTCATTTTGAGCTAAAAATCTTTTTTTTAATTGGTCTTTATTACCAATTTTAAACCCCTGTTTCTGTGCAGCCTTGATTTTCTCTAGTAGCAGGATCTGAATTTCCACTCTGTTCCACCAGGCAGCTGAGCTGAAGGCTCCATATCTATGATCTCTGACCTCCTAAATACTCATTATAGCTCAATTCTTATCTTACTGATAACAAAGTTGCCTAAATAAGTATTTATGACCTTTTAGTATTTTAGAGATAAGTTATTAGATAATTGGCACAAAGTGAAAGTACCATTCACACAGCTAGAAAAAGAGTTAACCATTTGTGACAGGCTCAATATTTTTAATAAGGACCAAATGAACAAATTATTTTTAGCCAAAAAATGCAATAATAAAATAAAATTTCCCCCAACGGTGTACAAATCCTTTAAACCTGGGCAGTATTACACTACCAAATGAGGCTGACAATTGTTAAGAAGGAACCGTTCCTTCACGGCAAGTGCCTGCTCATCAGTGGAGGTGACCACTGCATTTATATGTGGCCATTGCCCCCACAGTAGGAGAGGAGTGATAGCTAATGCCATCGTTTATCCCCATACAGAATCATTGTTTGACGACAGCAAATTAGTGATTAGAGGGCATGATCTGCTACAAACGATTATTTTTGTGACTGCATAAAAGATGCTATTACCCAATGAACATTCAACGTGTAATCGGCGCCACCAGCAGATCCTACAGACACTTGTTAGCGATGACCTGGCCGATACAGCCCTAAATCACTCCTCTCAAGGAGGAGTCTGGGGATCTGAGTTCTGAGGGACTCTCCTGTGTCTGCCTCTACAGAGCTAACACGGTACTCATCTGTGAGCACTGTTTCCTGTTTAACAAAATAATGGCTCTGTATGTGTCAAGGACAGGGACAATGGGGCAAATTTAGCATTTTTAACAATTTTTGAGCAAGTGGAGTTTCTACGCCTGCCTCGCCACTTTCCTGAAAAGGAGGGGTGGAAAGGGTGGGGGCTAGCGGTCCTGCCACATTTTTTCATCTTTTATGCCAGTTTTTTTTTTTACGTAAAAGAACAATGAAATGTGTGGACGATGCCTGTGGATTTAGTGTCTAGAGATATAAGAACAGGTAAGACAGTGTGAGGAAGCAGGTGGTAGTTGGAGCACCAAAGCTCAGTAGAATTTGTTTTATCTAGTAGTTTAAAGGGTTTTTTGGGGATTTACATATTGATGGCTTATCCTCAGGATAGTTCATCAATTTCCGATTGGTGAGGGGTCTGACTCCCAGGACCCCTGCCGATCAGCTGTACAAAGAGGTTGCAGCACTCCATGAGCCCAAGAGGTGCGGCTCAGCCCATTCAAGTGAATAACACTAATCTCATATTGATGACCTGTCCTGAGGATAGCTCATCAGTATGTAAATCCTGGAGAATCCTTTTAACTACTTAGATCTACACCATGAATATCCATGATACAACACTAATACCAACCTAAAAAAAGATGTCTAGGGGGAGATTTATCAAGACTGGAGCCTTCTGCGCCTGTCTTGATATCCCCTGCGCTGCTGGAGGATGCGCACACGGCTCGTCATAAATTAGGCCTATTGCACACAACCGTATGGCTTTTTCAGTAAAAAAAGGATCCGCAAAAAATACAGATGACGTCCGTGTGCATTTCGCTTTTTGCGGAACGGAACAGCTGGCCCCTGATAGAACAGTACTATCCTTGTCCGTTATGCGGACAATAATAGAATATGTTCTATCTTTGAACGGAACGAAAAAGCGGAAATACGGAAACGGAAGGCATACGGAGTACCTTCCGTTTTTTTGGTGGATCTATTGAAATGAATGGTTCCGTATACGGAACGCAAAAAACGTTACATAAATGGAAAAAAAACTGAAAACTGTCATGCATGAAGATAAATTTGTCGCATTACCTGGCCGCGCCCTCTTCCCTGCTCTTGCCATGAAAAGTGACGAGGAGGGCAAAAAGTGGCAGATGCGACAATTTTGTAAAAAATCGCAGTTAAGAAGTCGCATCTATTTGTTTTTAACAACACTTTTCAGGCGCACAGGGAATGATAGATCTCCCCATAGTGCATTAGTCCGTTTATGCAGGTCCGATTCAACACATATTTTGGCATGGATTATGTGCCAAAATCCACTTTAAATCTGACGCCAATCTGCATCCCGTGTGAATGTATATTAATGGGATTTCTGCATCTGAAATCACATTCAAAGGAAAATTCCGTGGCAGATTTTTGGCACCACTACAGAAAGAATCTGCACGTTTTTTTTATTCCGTGTGGAAATGATGAGGTTTAGACATTAGAGCTAACACTCATGCGGATCTGCTTCACAACCACAGCACATCCAGGGCAGAAACTTTAGACTTTTGTTGTCCCACAAAAAATATTCTACAGCTTTCAAATCAGCACCTGGATCTGAACACTTTTGTAATTGCAAGTAATTAAAAATGTATTCTAGTTTTCATTATTCAATTAAATCTGTCTGTATAGCGCCACCTGCTGTTTGTTCTTTTTCTAATTTCTCTGTCCTGCTCACTAAGATAGAAGCACATGCTCAGTTCTATCCTTCAACGGCCACCAGCTGCAGCAGAAAGGACACATCCCTGAGAAAGGAAACACCTTCTAAGCTGACAGCTTTAAATAAATCTAGCAGAGCAATTGGAGCAATGAATGGGGAGATCTCTGGACCCATGTGAGGTGCAGGGCTGGTTCTGGCTTTGTTAGGAAGAGGTTGTCATGTACTAGATTATGTATGATTTTCATCT
Organism: Bufo bufo; assembly: GCF_905171765.1. Classification (NCBI taxonomy): domain Eukaryota; kingdom Metazoa; phylum Chordata; class Amphibia; order Anura; family Bufonidae; genus Bufo; species Bufo bufo. The sequence goes on along the minus strand of NC_053392.1, from coordinate 162,188,130 downwards.
TTTATATTATTCATGGGATAACCCCTTTAAACTCTTTGTAGTATAATATATGTTGGATTTGCAACTGAATTTGAATCCAATATGTACACTACTACAGCAAGAACACACAAAGAAGAAATGTGCATGCATGGTAAGAAGTTATATGGACAGCTAGCAGAGCGGTCTCCCTTCTTATAATCCTTGATGTGTGGCGACCACATGCTGTATAATAAGATCAAATGAAACTCTGCCCCCTTAAAAAGGAGCCTGATATTCAGGAAGACCAGAGAAAACTGCATTAACCTGAAATGTTCGGAAAGGGCTGACACTAAAGTGGTTAAAAGCTTTCACACATCAGCCGCCAAAATAGATCATATGTACCAGACAGGCAGCCTAATACGACATCAGAGTAAACCGTATCTAATCACATCAAGAAACCGGATAATGTATGCAGAGAAGGTTACGGAATTCTAGGTTGTACTCACAGCAAGAGGTAAGGGAGTGGAGCGCACTGACCAATAACAAGGCATTCCCTGTATAACAAATGGGAGCAGTCTCCCAAATACCTTGCAGCCAGACATTTGCGGAGCAGGATGCTCACTCAAGGCAGAATGAATGGAAAGATCAAGGAAAGCGCAGGAGATACGTGAAGCAAACGGGTTTAGTTGGAGCGTTTGAAGATGTTACAGGATGTAAACACGACGTATGACAAGAGCAAAAATGATGGATAATAGATAGATAATAAATAGATAGATAGATAGATATATAGATAGATGATTTATTGAGAGATAATAGATAGATAATATATATATATATATATATATATATATATATATAGGATGGATAGATAGATAGATAATAGATAGATAGATTATAGATAGATTATAGATAGATAGATGATTGATTGAGAGATAATAGATAGATAGATATATATATATAGGATGGATAGATAGATAGATAGATAGATAGATAGATAGATAGGATAGATAGATAGATAGATAATAGATAGATAGATATTGGATAGATAGATAGATAGATATGAGATTGATAGATAGATAGATATTGGATAGATAGATAGATAGATAGATAATAGATAGATAGATATGGATAGATAGATAGATAGATAGATAGATAGATAGATAGATAGATAGATAGATAGATAGAAAGATAGGAGATAGATAGATAGATATTGGATAGATAGATAGATAGATAGATAGATAGATAGATAGATAGATAGATAGATAGATAGATAATAGATAGATATGGATAGATAGATAGATAGATAGATAGATAATAGATAGATAGATATGGATAGATAGATAGATAGATAGATATGGATAGATAGATAGATAATAGATAGATAGATATGGATAGATAGATAGATAGATAGATAGATATAATTCTGCACTATATATATAATTATGAAGTCATCCACAGATGTGTGAAGTTACAATTATGATGACCATACACTGATTTAAGTATTTATGATTGTTTTATTGGGCAAGGATGCCGAAAATATATTTGTTGGATGATATGTCTATATTACACTCACAATATACACTGGTATTTGATGTACTTTGATGATTATGTTATGATATTTCTTTGATTGTTATAATTGCACCTTGATTGATTAATGATGTGAAGCTGCATAAATATGCACAGTGCACTAGTATGTTTGTCACTGCTTGAGAAAGATCCCAGGAGGTGGATCGAAACGTCGCTGTCTGGTGAATAAAGTCTGAATTTATTTTACACCTTGGAAGTGCCGTGGAATTTTTCCTGCTAGACAGATAGATAGATGGTTAGATAGATAGATAGATAGATAGTTAGATAGATAATAGATAGATAGATAGTTAGATAGATAGATAATAGATAGATAGATAATAGATAGATAGATTATAGATAGATAGATAGATAGTTAGATAGATAGATAATAGATAGATAGATAATAGATAGATAGATTATAGATAGATAGATAGTTAGATAGATAGATAATAGATAGATAGATAGATAGATAGATAGATTATAGATGGATAGATAGATAGTTAGATAGATAGATAATAGATAGATAGATAGATAGATAGATAGAGAGATAGATTATAGATGGTTAGATAAATAGATAGATAGAGAGATAGATTATAGATAGATAGATAGATAATAGATAGATAGATAATAGATAGATAGATGATAGATAGATAGATAGATAGAGAGATAGATTATAGATGGATAGATAAATAGATAGATAGAGAGATAGATTATAGATAGATAGATAGATAATAGATAGATAGATAGATAATAGATAGATAGATAATAGATAGATAGATAGATAGATAGAGAGATAGATTATAGATGGATAGATAGATAGTTAGATAGATAGATAATAGATAGATAGATAGATAGATAGAGAGATAGATTATAGATGGTTAGATAAATAGATAGATAGAGAGATAGATTATAGATAGATAGATAGATAATAGATAGATAGATAATAGATAGATAGATGATAGATAGATAGATAGATAGATAGATAGATAGATAGATAGATAGATAGAGAGATAGATTATAGATGGATAGATAAATAGATAGATAGAGAGATAGATTATAGATAGATAGATAGATAATAGATAGATAGATAATAGATAGATAGATAGATAGAGAGATAGATTATAGATGGATAGATAGATAGATAGATTATAGATGGATAGATAGATAGATAGATAGATGGATAGATAGATTATAGATGGATAGATAGATAGATAGATAGATAATAGATAGATAGATAGATAGATAGATAGAGAGATAGATTATAGATGGATAGATAGATAGATAGATAGATTATAGATGGATAGATAGATAGATAGATAGATAGATAGATAGATGGTTAGATAGATAGATAGATAGATAGATAGATAGATAGATTATAGATGGATAGATAGATAGAAGATGGACAGAGATAGATAGATAGATACATATGGTAAGGATAGATACTGTAGATAGACAGATGATTAGATAGGATAGACATACAGATGTAGCAGGGGTAACACACAAACTCTTAACTCCAATTTCTTAACTCATCGCGTTATCTTGAGACAAAAGCCATTGAAAAGCAATTGAAGGTGTTTGCTTAACGCATTTCGTTTAGATTACACGTCTCATAAAGCATGAGTGTTATCTCTACTACATCTGTAGGTAGATAACTGATAGACATTACAAAGATATTAGACAGATAGAAATAGATAGACAGAGATAGACAGATACAGATGAGACTGCATCATTTGTGCATCATCATCATCATCATCATCATCCTCATGCAGTATATTCTGAATCCATGGTTATAATAAAACCCCAGGTAACACATGACACTCGGGACAGTTCTACCTGACAAACACACAAAGTAAGGTCTCCCCACAAAATGACATACCGCTTACTACGATGATGACGTAATACAGTGCTCAGTCATGTATCGATTCCATAATTGTAATAGATAACAACCCCAGCCCAAATGCCTATGTATTCCTAATATCACTCATCACTTCTATAGCACCAACATATTCCACAGCGCTGCAAACAGAATGTATCAGTTCCCACGTTCAGTAGACATTGAATAAGAACATCCTTCTCAGCATAGTATACTATATATATATAGCATGCAGCAGATATGAGCGGGCATGCCTGGCAGACCAGGGTGTAGTGTGAGGGCTCATAATCAGACATCCCAATAGTATTGTATCTCCTTACCTTTCATTGGGCTGATGCTGCTGGGCTGAGCTGTGAGCAGCCAGGAGCATGGAGATGACCAGCACTCGGAGTCCGGGGCTCATGACTACCACACCAGTCACACTAAAGGAAGGTGTATGAGCTGGAAAGCTGTAGGGGCTTTATATGGAAGATCGCCCTATAGTCTGAGCCTCTACTCATTTCCCTCTGGGAGGTTCTCTGGCATAGACATGCTCCTGATGAATATCCCATTTGTTCCTGTAGTCCTGAGGAGGAGGGGATCCAGTTCTCCTTAAAATCTGATCCTCCCCTCTCCTCCCCTTTGGCTTCTTTTGGAAAGGCTACCATTAACCCCTTGACATCTGTTATCGCATATGTATAATAGTATTCTTGCTTCAACCAATGTGCTGCAGAATATATTGATTTGTTCAGCATTGCATGTATAACATACCTGATCAGCAAGTTCAACGACTGCTGATCAGAAGTGATAGGCAAATGTATAGGGTGATCTTATAGCAGTTTGGTTGCAACCAATTAGGTTGTGAGTAGAGATGAGCGAATTTCACATTATGAAATTCGTTCACGCTTCGTTTGTTGGTTAAAGGTGAATTGCGTTATGGATTCCGTTACCACGGACCATAACGCAATTCTATGACGGAATGCATAACGGAACGCCTTTAGAGGAATTCCGTTATTCATTCCGTCATAATAGTCTAAGAACTGCAAAACGGATCCGTCCCATTTCCATTATGCAGGGGAGTCTTTTCCTGCATAACGGAAACTGGACGGATCCATTTTGCAGCCCATAGACTTCTATTATGACGGAATGAATAACGGAATGCCTCTAAGGGCGTTCCGTTATGCATTCCGTCATAGAATTGCGTTATGGTCCTGGGTAACGGAATCCATAACGCAATTCACCTTTAACCAACAAACGAAGCGTGAACAAATTTCATAAGCGGAAATTCGCTCATCTCTAGTTGTGACGTTCATTTTAAAAAGGGACCCCAGAGAAATGAGAGCTAGGATCTGATTGGTTGCTATGGACAACTGCTCTACGTTTCCTTTCTTTTGATAAATCTCTCCCATAATGTCCTAGAAATGTTTCTATCATGGTGAATGATTTTGGACATGCTTATTATATCTCTGGTGCTTCATTGTGGATTAGTGGATTGTGATATGAGATATGTCACAAACACACGTAATAATCCTCATGTCCAATAAACATTTCAGTCAATTGTATCTTAAATATTTGGTTTAAGCTCAATGCAAATCATTGTTCTTTTGGTGTCCCGGGAAGAACAAATTTCCTATATCATGGTCCATTTTATCAAATAAATGAATGTTTTGTCACTGTAGGAATGCAAAGGTGGCCACAAAACGTGGACAAATGTTTAGGTTTAATAATAACGTGTATATTAAAAATTCATGTCTTGGAGCACTCACTCATAGAATGTGTCGGCAGATAAGAACCATTTGGCCCATCTAGTCTGCCCAATATACTGAATACTATGGATAGCCTCTGGCCCTATCTTATATGAAGGATGGCCTTATGCCTATCCCATGCATGCTTAAACCCCTTCACTGTATTTGCAGCTACCACTTCTGCAGGAAGCCTATTCCATGCATCCACTACTCTCTCAGTAAAGTAATACTTCCTGATATTACTTTTAAACCTTTGCCCCTCTGATCTAAAACCATGTCCTCTTGTAGCAGTTTTTCTTCTTTTAAATATTCTCTCCTCTTTTACCTTGTTGATTCCCTTTATGTATTTAAAAGTTTCTATCATATCCCCTCTGTCTCGTCTTTCTTCCAAGCTATAGATGTTAAGGTCCTTTAATCTTTCCTGGTAAGTTAGAGTGAAGGACGAGAGCCCTTTTAGGATTCACAAGTGTTCATCCTCCTTTGGCACTTGGTGATGTCTCGTTTGCAGCATCACTACAAGCACAGCTAAGTCAACATTTTACCACCAACTGTGCCTTGACAGGTTTATTAACGCTGTTTGTCAAACTCCGAGGAGGGCGTCCACTCAATTATTTACCAAAAAATTACTTTAGGAGAAAACCGTGTGAAGAAGTTCACCACTTCTATTATACCGAGTTAAAAGTCATTTACAGTGTGGTTTGTGTTCCTGCTGAAGAGCTGGTTGATGTCATGGAGCAGGCCTGAGGTGCCATGTGCCTTGTGACAAGGTGTGATCCTGCTGGGTGAAGATGAGGTGATAGGTGGATTTACATTTTCAGCAACAGCGTTGGACTGAAGTTCCTTGGGTCCACCAGAGGAAATGATTCTGAGGGACCACACTCTATGTACACAGGACGTGTACATGTCCACCACAACGTTTGTCATCATTGGGCTTATCATTAACAAGGTTTAATAGGATATCTGGTTCAGAGACAAATATGGACCCCTTTATGTTTCAGCTAGCTTGTTGAGAGTGAGGTGCTTGTCTTTAGTTTTGAGCGATCCGAATTTCAGGAAAAATTCTATTCGCTGTGAAGCCGAATTTCCTCGTGCTTCATGGTAACGAATTGATTTTTCCTGAAATGGCGTTAAAAATAAAGAATCATACTCACCTCTAGGGCCGGACTGGGGATAAAAACCAGCCCTGGAAAAAGTTGCACACCAGCCCCACAGCATTGCGTCATTATTTACTTGTTTAAAATAGGGGAAAGCGTTCATTTTAAAACACGTGTGTGAACACGAATATGAACTTTGCCCCACAATGACTCTTTTGTAGAACCCCCATTGTTCATATTATCACAGTAGACCAGCTTTTCCCAACCAGGATGCCTCCAGCTGTTGCAAAACTACAACTCTCAGCATGCCCAGACAGTGTTTGGCTGTCAGGGCATGCTGGGAGGTGTAGCTTTGCAACAGCTGGAGGCATCCTGATAGGGAAACACTACAGTAGACCATTATCCCATCCAATTGGGTCAGAACTAAGAATAATCAACTTATACCGGCTCTACATATATAATTATATACAGGATATACTCAGGTTATACCAACATGGTCCATATCACTATATACAAGTAGATGTATAAGTTATAAATCTTCAATGGACCATGCTGGTATAACCTGGGTATCCCCTCTATATAATTATATATGTACAGCTGGAATAAGTTATACATCTTCTGTATATAGTGATATGGACCATGCTGGTATAACCTGGGTATCCCCTGTATATAATTATATATGTACAGCTGGAATAAGTTATACATCTTTTTGTATATAGTGATATGGACCATGCTGGTATAACCTGGGTATCTCCTGTATATAATTATATATATACAGCTGGTATAAGTTATACATCTTTTTGTATACAGTGTATAACTTATACCGGCTCTACATATATATTATATACAGGAGATACCCAGGTTATACCAGCATGGTCCATATCACTATATACAAGAAGATATATAACTTATACCTGCTGTACATATATCATTATATACAGGAGATACCCAGGTTATACCAACTGTACATATATCATTATATACAGGAGGTACCCAGGTTATACCACCATGGTCCATTAAAGATTTATAATATATACCAGCTGTTAGCTGTACATTTATAATGATATCCAGATGATTCCTAGGTTATTCCAACTTAGTATATTTAAAGGGAGTCTTTCATCTAATCTCAGCGTTTTAGACCGCTCAGATCACGTTATAGACTCTTTGACCCTCATTACAATGGTACCTTTGTTTTCTGTGTCCCTCGTCCAGATCATGAAAAAAAAAGCTTTTTAAACGTATGCAAATGAGCTTCTGAAGATGCCCAGGGGCTGAAGTTACTCGGCGATGTGCCCAGAAAAACACACCTCTTTCAGCCCTCTGGCACACCCTTCTCTCCTATTACCTCCACCGCCTCCAGCGAAAGTCACGAGTGGCACCAGATGCCGGCGGGCCGGCTGTGTTTAGTTGGCCGGGGCATGCGCAATATGAAAAGCTGTTCCTCCGCCCATAAAGGGCAGAGCAGTGCGCAGGTGCGGGCCAGTTCCCAACCTTCTCTTGCCGCTCGTGACGTCCGCTGGCTGGAGGCAGGTAATAATAGGAGTAAAATTCAGCGAAGCAGGCGAATAAAATGTTTGAGAACTTTGCATATCTCTTTGTCATAGAGCTTCTTTCTAGCAAGTTGTTCTATTGCAGATTTCGTTCACCAGTAACAGCTATCACAATAGTTAACAGTCCTTTATAAAAGTAAGTAGACATTAGGATGCATTGGTGTCTTCTTGATAACATAGTAATGGGCCCCTTGTCCTACTGGGCCCATATGCAGCTGCACAGACTGCACATATAGGGTATCCACCCCCGATCTGGTTATTGGTTCCAAAGTCATTTGAAGTTGATCTTTGGGGGGCCCTGTTGTATTAGGTGTCCATTACTGTGTTAGAGCTTGGGCCCATCAGAGGATCCTCTGGTACTCTGGTGGGTCAATCTAACCCTGGTCAGCAAGCATAATTAGGTAGGCTGCTGAATTCCTCTATACATTAAATGACCACCTGCCATAGACATTGGTTTTTCACCAAAGTAAGGTCCAACTATCTGGACTGTGCAGTAAAGGCTACATGCACACAACCGCAAAAAACGGAAGCCACCCGTGTGCCCTCCGCAATTTGCGGAACGGGCGGCCCATTGTAGAAATGCCTATTCTTGTCCACAAAACGGACCAAAATAGGACATGCTAAATTTTTTAAACATCTTTTGCGGCCCCATTGAAGTGAATGGGTCCGCACTCAAGCCGCAAAAACTGCGGCTCGGATGCGGACCCGAAAAACGATCGTGTGCATGAGGCCAAAAACTGAGATTCATCAGTGCCCCTTATTTTAGCTGACAGGGGAACTTACTGTGTTCTTCTGGACTAGTCCATCCATCTGAAGGCTTACCATACTCTGGGCGTGTTGAGGGATGGGGCATGGCCAGCAAGGCAGACACATTTATTTTCATCTGCGACACTTTTCTGGTGCAAATTAAGGCAGAGATCTACTGCAGCTTCGAGCTGCCGTATATTTTATTCTGGCACACAGACTGCTGGAGGATACGCCTAATTTATGGCGAGGCATGGGCCTAGTTATAAATTAGCCACATTCTCTGGTATCGTAGGAGATTTCAAAGACTGGCGTAAATCGTCGGTCTTTGATAAATTTCCCCCTTAGCTTCCATGCAATGACTGGTAGGTACTGGGTGGCTGGCGATCCATATGTGAGTTTGCACCTTTTATGTGTTTGGGCTGTTAACCTTGCCTTCATGTAAGCTTGAACTAGCTTGGTCATTCTCCTCTTACCTTTCACATTATAAAGATGTTTTCAGCCTATGAGCGGACATAAAATTTTATGGCACCAAGATTCATTCCATGGTTAAAGTGACTCAGGTCTCATTTCTTCCTTATTCAGTGATTTGATCTAAACATAAAACAATGAAACCACTAGACCAGGGGTAGGCAACTTCCGGCAGCTGTTGTGAAACTTCAACTCCCAGCATGCATGCTTGCTCTGCTCTTCTCAGAACCCTCACATAAATGAATGAGGCTGCTGGAAATGACACTTCCACAACAGCTGAAGTGCCCAGCAGATAAGTGCACTAAGGGCAGGTCTAAGACACGTTGTGCTCCCTTGCTCCTCCTGCTTCCTCTGCCAGCCCCTCCATCTCCTTCTTGATTGGCAGGGCCAGACAAGATGACTATGCAGGAACCTGGCCCTGTTAATCAAGAAGGAGAAGGAGGGGCTGGCAGAGGAAGCAGGAGGAGCAAGGGTGCACAGAGTGTCTTAGACCGGCCCTTGGTGCACGTATCTGCTAGTGCACGTGCACGTATCTGCTAATTTGCATATGGATTAAAAGTACCTTTTCTCTAGAATGAAGCACCGGATCATAGTATACTGCTACAGAGGGATCTGGATAGATTGGAGGCTTGGGCAGATAAGTGGCAGATGAGGTTTAACACTGATAAATGTAAAGTTATGCACATGGGAAGGAATAATGCAAGTCACCTGTACATACTAAATGGTAAAACACTGGGTAACACTGACATGGAAAAGGATCTAGGAATTTTAATAAACAGCAAACTAAGCAGCAAAAACCAGTGTCAGGCAGCTGCTGCCAAGGCCAACAAGATAATGGGTTGCATCAGAAGGGGCATAGATTCCCGTGATATGAACATAGTCCTACGACTTTACAAATCGCTAGTCAGACCACACATGGAGTACTGTGTACAGTTCTGGGCTCCTGTAAACAAGGCAGACATAGCAGAGCTGGAGAGGGTCCAGAGGAGGGCAACTAAAGTAATAACTGGAATGGGGCAACTACAGTACCCTGAAAGATTATCAAAATTAGGGTTATTCACTTTAGAAAAAAGATGACTGAGGGGAGATCTAATTACTATGTATAAATATATCAGGGGTCAGTACAGAGATCTATCCCATCATCTATTTATCCCCAGGACTGTGACTGTGACGAGGGGACATCCTCTGCGTCTGGAGGAAAGAAGGTTTGTACACAAACATAGAAAAGGGTTCTTTACGGTAAGAGCAGTGAGACTATGGAACTCTCTGCCTGAGGAGGTGGTGATGGTGAGTACAATAAAGGAATTCAAGAGGGGCCTGGATGTATTTCTGGAGTGTAATAATATTACAGGATATAGCTACTAGAGAGGGGTCGTTGATCCAGGGAGTTATTCTGATTGCCTGATTGGAGTCGGGAAGGAATTTTTTATTCCCCTAAAGTGGAGAAAATTGGCTTCTACCTCACAGGGTTTTTTGCCTTCCTCTGGATCAACTTGCAGGATAACAGGCCGAACTGGATGGACAAATGGCTTTTTTCGGCCTTATGTACTATGTTACTATGTTACTATGTTACTATAGTGAAAGGCGTCATTACATTCAGCTCAGCTAGTCCTACAAGGCATTATGCCTAATTTAACTGTGAATTTCCTGGTGACAGATACTATTTAAACCTTGTAATGAACCATTTTTATGTGTTTGCAGAGGATTTCACTTGAGTTTATTTTTGGGCATTTACGGGTAGAACGGAAAGATATTTGATTACAGCACACCCCTTTAACAGACATTAAAAACGGGTACACCAGTGCAATATGCCATGTACCGAGGCATTCGCTCCTCTCTTGATTGTGAACGACCTGCACTCAGGGTGATGACGTGACCACGCGATCATACTGGGAGTGCACATTGACGTCATCACGCTTAGCGCAGGTCCCTCACAATCAAGAGAGGAGCGACTGCCTCTGCGCGTGCAAGTGGATGAGGTGAGTGATTTTTTTCTTTTTTGAGAAGAGGACCACTATGGGGGACATTGGGACCACTATGGGGGAAAATGAATACTAGGGATGACTAGGAATTAGCGAATTGACTTCGGATGAAACATCCGAAGTCGATCCGAAGTCGTTTGCATGAAACTTTGTTCTAATACTGTGCGGAGAAGGAGCTCCGTACACTATTAGAGTGTATTGGCTCTGATGAGCCAAAGTTATTGCTTCGCAAAGTATCACGAGATTTCACGCAATAACTTCATAAATTAATTTGTACTGTAAAAAAACATCTCCCGAACTCGGATTCGGTTCCAAGTCGCTCATCCTTAATTACTACCACTGGGGGCCACTATGAGGGACATTATAGGCCACTATCGGGGAAAATGTTACTACTGGGGCCACCATGGGGCACATTATTACTGCTGGGGTCCCTATGGGAGACATTATTACTGCTGGGGGCAATAATGGGGGACATTATGTGTACTGACTGCAGAGGTTTGGACTTTATTAAAAAAAGCCAATGAAATGGAAAATGGCCATTAAATATTGACAGACAGACAGAAAACGGATACACACATGGTTGAAAAATGACCATGGTCATGTGCATGTAGCCTTAAAGGGGTTGTCCGCTTTTTACTATTGATGACGTATTCTCAGGATAGGTGGGGTTCCTTCTGTAAAAGCGAATTGGGACGCCATACTTGTAATTACACCTGAGAATAGGTCATTAATAGCAAAAAGCGGAGAACCCCTTTAATCAGAGCATCCCATAGCTGGATTCTACATTGCCCTGAAATTAGTAGGCCAAAAGCCAAGGAGAGGCGAGGCAGGAGAGAGTTTCATTTGAGGCTATTTTTGGCATTTCTGGGTAGAACTGGAAGATATTTGATTATTTTTATACAATGATTTTTTCTTATCTCTTTCTTTTGGAGGATTTTTGTGTCTCAGATTGGTCATTCACGGCTTGCAAATCAATATGTGTGAAGTGACTTTTTACCTTTTAGGCCAGCACTATCACACGGCCATTAACAAGGAACAGTGAAAAAAACGATCTGTTGAAGTCCACAGCAGCTTGTATGGCCATGCAGTTCAAGCCACTCCATTACCATGCCATTTGGTGCACGGCTGGTGCACAGTGGTGCCACATCTAAAATACAACCAGAATCTACAGGTCCATGTGGCTTCTTAATGAGATAAGCGTAGTCGGCTTGCTCTTTGTCGAGTTTTTTTTTCTAGGCAAATCACGTGGCCATTAACAGGCAGCATTAATTACTATTACTAAGCAGTAGGGATGAACGGACTCGTGGATGTTCGGGTTCGCCGGGTTCGCGACCCGAACTTGACCCGAACTCGAACCTGAACCCCACTGAAGTCAATGGGGACCTAAACTTTGGTGAACTAAAATGGCTGTAAAATAGTCGTAGTAAAGGCTAGAGGGCTGCAAAAGGAAGCAAAATTGGGGTAAGAGCAGGACAGTTGCCCAGCAAACAAATGTGGATAGGGAAATGACTTAAAATAACATAGAATATAAAAAATGAAAAATATGTGGGATCCATGCCTGGTTCATTTTAAGCCCTTAAGGACCGGGCTCATTTTAACCTTAAGGACCAGGCCATTTTTTGCAAATCTGACCAGTGTGAATAACTTTAAAATGCTTTTACTTGCTTACTTATGAGATTGTTTTTTGTCACATATTGTACTTCATGACACTGGTAAAATGGAGTAAAAAAAAAATCATTTTTATTTATAAAAAAAAATAAAATTTACCAAAAATTTGGAAAAATTAGCAAATTTCCAAGTTTCAATTTCTCTACTTCTATAATACATAGTAATACCTCCAAAAATAGTTATTAATTTACATTCCCCATATGTCTACTTCATGTTTGGATCCTTTTGGGAATGCCATTTTATTTTTTGGGGACGTTACAAGGCTTAGAAGTTTAGAAGCAAAAAACTTTTTAAGGATTAGTTCAGGTCTGAAGTCACTTTGTGAGGGATACATAAAAGAAACAACCCAAAAATGACACCATTTTAGAAATGATACCCCTCAAGGTATTCAAAACAGATTTTACAAACTTTGTTAACCCTTTAGGTGTTCCACAAGAGTTATTGGCAAATGGAGATTAAATTTCAGAATTTAAATTTTTTGTCAAATTTCCCATTTTAATAAATTTTTTGCAGTAACAAAGCAAGGGTTAACAGCCAAACAAAACTCAATATTTATTACCCTGATTCTGTAGTTTATAGAAACACCCCATATGTGGTTGTAAACTACTGTACAGGCACACGGCAGGGTGCAGAAGGAAAGGAACACCATATGGTTTCTGGAAGGCAGATTTTGCTGGACTGGTTTATTTACACCATGTCCCATTTAAAGCCCCCCTGATGCACCCCTAGAGTAGAAACTCCAAAAAGTGAACCCATTTTGGAAACTACACCGCTCAAGGTATTCAAAACTGATTTTACAAACTTTGTTAACCCTTTAGGTCAGGCATCCTCAAACTGCGGCCCTCCAGCTGTTGCAAAACTACAACTCCCAGCATGCCCGAACAGCCTACAGGTATCAGCCTACAGCAGGGCATTGTGGGAGTTGTAGTTTTACAACAGCTGGACATCCGCAGATTGAGGATGCCTGCTTTAGGTGTTCCACAAGAGTTATTGGCAAATGGAGATGAAATTTCTGAATTTCACTTTTTTGGCAGTTGTTCCATTTTAATCATTTTTTTCCACTAACAAAGCAAGGATTACCAGCCAAACTAAACTGAATTTTTTTTGCCCTGATTCTGTATTTTACAGAAACACCCCATATGTGGTCGTAAACTGCTGTATGGGCACACGGCAGGGCGCAGAAGGAAAGGAACACCATATGGTTTTTGGAAGGCAGATTTTGATGGACTGGTTTATTTACACCATGTCCCATTTGAAGCCCCCCTGATGCACCCCTAGAGTAGAAACGCCCAAAAAGTGACCCGATTTTGGAAACTACAGCATAAGGTGGCAGTTTTGTTGGAACTATTTTTAGGGTGCATATGATTTTTGGTTGCTCTATATTACATTCTTGTGAGGCAAGGTTACAAAAAAAATTTATTCTGAAATTTCATCTCCATTTGCCTTGGGGGTGTAGTTTCTTCGATGGGGTCATCTTCTGGAATTTATACTCTAGGGGTGCATCAGGGGGGCTTCAAATGGGACATGGTGTCAAAAACCAGTCCAGCAAAATCTGCCTTTTAAAAACCATATAACATTCCTTTCCTTGTGCGCCCTGCCGTTTGTCCATACAGCATTTTACGTTTCTGTAAATTACATAATCAGGGCAATAAATATAGAGTTTTGTTTGACTGTTAACCCTTGCTTTGTTAATGGAAAAAATTGATTAAAATAGAAGATTTGGCAAAAAATAGCTGTTTTGGCACAGTTTTTTTTTTTTTTTTACTGTGTTCATTTGAGGGGTTAGCTCATGTGTTATTTTTATAGAGCAGATTCTTACGGACGCGGAAATACCTAATATGTCTACTTTTTTTAATTTATTTAGGTTTTACACTAGAATATCCTTTTTTAGGCCTCATGCACATGTCCGTTCCGTTTTTTTTGCGGATAGGATGCAGACCCATTCATTTCAATGGGTCCGCAAAAAACACGGACAGCACACCGTGTGCTGTCCGCATCAGTATGTCCGTTCCGTTGCTCCGCAAAAAAAATAGAGCATGTCCTATAGTGCATGACAAGGATAGGCATTATTACTATGGATCCGCAAAAAAAACGGATCTGCAAAAAACTCATTTGCGGACCGCAAAACACATACGGTCGTGTGCATGTAGCCTTAAACAAAGAAAAAAAACATTTTAGTATCTCCAGAGTCTGAGAGGCATTTATTTATTTTTTTAGCCGATTGTCTTAGGTAGGGGCTGAGAGGACGGTTTTATTGGCAGTATTTTGGGGTGCATATGACTTTTTGAGCCCTTGATATTACACTTTTTGTGATGTAAGGTGACAAAAAATGGCTTTTTTTACACCGATTTTATTTAATTTTTTGACTGTGTTCATCTGAGGGGTTAGGTCATGTGTTATTTTTATAGAGCAGATTCTTACGGACGCGGCAATACCTAATATGTCTACTTTTTAAAATGTATTTAGGTTTTACACTATAATATCCTTTTTTAAAAAAAAAAAACATTTTAGTATCTCCATAGTCTGAGAGTAATTTTTTTTTTTAGTTTTTAGCCGATTGTCTTAGGTAGGGGCTCATTTTGTGCGGGATGAGAGGATGGTTTTATTGGCACTATTTTGGGGTGCATATGACTTTTTGATCGCTTGCTATTACACTTTTTGTGATGGTTGGTGACAAAAATATGGCTTTTTTTACACCGTTTTTATTTTATTTTTTGACTGTGTTCATCTGAGGAGTTAGGTCATGTGGTATTTTTATAGTTCAGGTTCTTACAGACATGGCGATACCTAATATGTATACTTTTTTTATTTATTTTAGTTTTACAAAATAATATAATTTTTGAAAAAAATAAATTTTTTGTTTTAGTGTCTTCAACGTCTGAGAGCCATAGTTTTTATTTTTATTTTTCTGGGCAATTGTCTGTGGCCAAATAGAATTAAAATTGGGGAAGGGGATTATAAATTTAGTACTCCATGGAAGTGTGGTACTCCCTGAGGCAACCGTCAATGCAGAGGCCCGGATGATCGGGGCACGTGTCACACTGAGTGGTGATGTCCTTCCGTATCCCCCTCCTGTGACACACCCTGCACTTTTTTTTGAGACCGTCCCTTCTTTCCAGTATGGGGGACCACACCTGGAAAGTGTTGGCCAGGGACGATCCGAGCTCCTCCAGTTCCCGAGGTACTCCGGCCTGCTCTTTCCCGGCAGAAAAGATCAGGGCCTTGAGGACTGCCTCATAGAACTGCAGGAATTTCCATTTGTTGCCAGCGCTCCGGGACAGCACAAAAGAGTTGTACAAGGCAACCTGTACCAAGTAGACTGCAACTTTTTTGTACAATGCCCAGGTTTTGCGCATGGCGTTACATGGCTTGAGGACTTGATTAGAGAGATCAACTCCTCCCATATACCGTTTGTAGTCCACGATACAATCGGGCTTGAGGACCGTTGCCGCGGTACCTCGCACAGGGACAGGGGTGATGCCATTACCGTGAATTGTGGACAGTACAAGGACATCCCTCTTGTCCTTATATCTGACCAGCAACAGGTTTCCACTGGTAAGGGCACGGGTCTCACCCCTAGAGATATGTACCTGGAGGGCGTGGGTAGGGAGTCCGCATTGATTTTTCTGCACGGTCCCACAAGCGGACGTGGATCTGGCGGTGAGGGACTGGAGCAAGGGGATACTAGTATAAAAGTTATCCACGTACAGGTGGCAACCCTTATCTAGCAGTGGGCTCATAAGGTCCCACACAAGTTTCCCGCTAACACCCAGAGTGGGGGGACATTCTGGGGGTTCAATACGGGAATATCGCCCCTCATACACACGAAACTTGTAAGTGTACCCTGAGGTACTCTCACAAAGTTTGTACAGCTTCACGCCATACCTCGCCCGCTTAGAGGGAACATACTGGTGGAAAATGAGTCTCCCCTTGAAAGAAATGAGAGACTCATCAACAGTGACCTCCCTTCCAGGTACATAGGCCTCCAAAAATTTGGCCCTGAAGTGATCGATGACCGACCTGATTTTGTACAGGCGGTCATAGGCAGGATCACCTCGGGAGGGACATGCTGCATTGTCTGCATAATGCAGGCATTTCCGAATGGCCTCAAAACGGGAAGGTGTCATGGCCATACAGTGGTGTGGGGTCTGGTAGAGGACGTCCTCACTCCAGTACTGCCTGACACTGGGTTTTTTGACTAGGCTCATGAGCAGCATGAGGCCCCAAAACGTCCTCATCTCAGCTGCACTGACCGGAGTCCAGCCACTGGACCTAGCCAAAAAGGAGCACGGGTGTTGAGCAATGAACTGTTGGGCGAACAAGTTCGTTTGCTCCACCATCATATTCACAAAGTGGTCACTGAAAAAAATACTAAAAAAGTCATATTCAGTGAAGCCCACTGTGGGAATCTGGATTCCTGGTTGGCCAACAAAGTCAGGAATCATGGGCTCAAAATCCTCTGTGGTACACCATGCAAGTTCACCGTAGGGGGCTCAGGTGGACTTATCTGGTGGGCCGGAAAACTAGTACGAGTCCCAGGCTGCTCATACTAGTGTGGGCCACAGGATTCCTGGCATGGGGGTCCCCTGGCTCCGCCTGGAGGTGTCTCCGCCGCTAGACGATGAGGAGGACGCGGATGACAAAAGGAAAGTGGGGTCATCCTCGTCCTCAGCGCATTTCATGGTAGGGTGTGGGAAGGCGGGATCCAGGGGGCCCAAGTAAATTCTTGCCCAGGGTCCTATCAATATTAAAGACGGCCCTGACCGCAGGGCAGGCCAGCACCTCCAAGGAGTAAAGGGCAAGCTCAGGCCATGTGCCCAATTTGGAGACCCAGAGGTTGAATGGGGCAGACCCATCAGTCAGTACATGTAGGCATGTGCACACGTACTGTTCCACCATGTTGCTGAAATGCTGCCTCCTGCTAAGACGTTCCATATGAGCTGGTGGTGCTGGTTGTTATAGAGTGCTGACAAAGCTTTTCCACATTTCGGCCATGCTAACCCTGCCTTCTGAGGTGCTGGCGGTGCCCCATCTGCGTTGACAACTTCTTCCTCCTCTGCCTTCACCTTGTGCTTCCACTGAGCCCTCGCTGTCAGGTGTGAATGCTATCAGCGTCACCCACCGAACTAACAGACGGATTAACTATATTATTTCCCTGTCACATATGCAGTGCAGGTGTACTTCACACAAAAAATGGGTATATGTCACCCACTGAACTAACAGACGGATTAACTATATTACTTTCCCTGTCACATATGCAGTGCAGGTGTACCTCACACCAAAAATGGGTATATGTGTAACGCCCCAGAGTGGCATTATCACTTCTGCAAATTGCTACTCTCTACTTTGGTTAGCCACATGTCATTCTGTGTATTTATTTCCAGGTCCTGTACAATGTGCATATCTATTTCCATGTAACTGTTTATGTTCACGTGTAATGTGCCTGGTTCACCAGCAGGTGGCAGCATAACATGGCAGAGGGAGAGAGCGGCCCAGGATTCGCCACCACATGAGAAGGACCATCTACCCTCTCCCATACAGCCTGAGGTCCTGGATCCATTTTGCCTGGCAGGAGGTTCCCGACCCTTTAAACAGAAAGTTGCGGCTGCCATGAAGAGTGTGACCACCCGGTCCATTCAGAGTTCCACCACAGAAGGGCAGTGACGCTCCACTAATTACATTCAGCAATAGTAGCAGCAGCGAGGAAGATTGGAGGTCCTTCCCCTAAGGAGCCTCAACATCTCCATTTAAAGAAACCAGGACTTCTGGGAGTTACGGCGTGGACTGTTCCTGAAGGGTGAGGGCCTGATGGCATTGTTTTTATGTTTTAGGTTGCCCTTGTTTTTAGTCCTCACCTGGGTGGTCACGTTCAGTTAGGACTCCCCCCCCAACTGTTTGTTATCCCCATTTTTATGTAACTCCAAATTGCGCTTAACAGCGCCAAAATTCTTCTCAGGTTGATTGGGGACCCCTTTTGTTTAAAAGGGTTCTCATGACCTGTGCTGCTATTCGTATACCCATGTGGATTACAAATGACATAATTGCCTTATGTGGATTACAAATATTCTGTTACTACTTCATTTGGATTACAAAGGACACTTTTGCACTTTTGTTCTAGTTTGCAATTGTTCCGCCAGCGTTAAAGGAAAGGACTCAAATGTGATTTTATTACATTATTGCACTACCTGATTGCATTGAATATGTGCCTTATATATTTGTGATTTGCACTAATCTTTTCTGTTTCAGTAACGTTTAAGCACTTTAGCCCATTGTTTGGACTCTTAGGCCTATTGCACACGACCGTATGGCTTTTTCAGTGTTTTGCGGTCCGTTTTTCACGGATCCGTTGTTCCGTTTTTTGTTTCTGTTGTGTTTCCGTTTTTGTTCCGTTTTTCCGTTCCGTTTTTCTGTATGGCATATACAGTATACAGTAATTACATAGATAAAATTGGGCTGGGCATAACATTTTCAATAGATGGTTCAGCAAAAAAACGGAACGGAAACGGAAGACATACGCATGCATTTCCGTATGTGTTCCGTTTTTTTTGCGGACCCATTGACTTGAATGGAGCCACGGAACGTGATTTGCGGGCAATAATAGGACATGTTCTATGTTAAAACGGAACGGAAAAACGGAAATACGGAAACGGAATGCATACGGAGTACATTCCGTTTTTTTGGCGGAATTATTGAAATGAAGGGTTCCGTATACGGACCGTATACGGAACACAAAAAACCAGTAAACGGTAAAAAAAAAAACGGCCTTGTGCAGGAGGCCTTATACGGGTACAACAATGTGACATATGCACTTTTTCTATGGACTTTATACCGTTAGCCATATAGCAGAGGCGTAGCTAGGACTGACTGGGCCCCACAGCAAATTTTTGTACGGGGCCCCCCACACACACTTACACCCTTCTTCACAAAGCCCCTCCTCCTGTGCAAACCCCTCTCATATGGCTATTTTGTGACTTTTTATTTACTGTATTTATTAATTTTTTAGCACAACTTTATTGATTTTTAACATTTCCAGTTGCTGACAGAGTTTATATTTAACTCAACCCCTTTAAAACCTGCGCTGCAATTGTAATAGACATGTCTGATTTACCTCTACATATCCACAAGTATAGCCTCTGTACCTTTCATGCTGCAGCCATGGACACACTCATACACTCAAGCCCACTGTGGGAATCTGGATTCCTGGTTGGCCAACAAAGTCAGGAATCATGGGCTCAAAATCCTCTGTGGTACACCATGCAAGTTCACCGTAGGGGGCTCAGGTGGACTTATCTGGTGGGCCGGAAAACTAGTACGAGTCCCAGGCTGCTCATACTAGTGTGGGCCACAGGATTCCTGGCATGGGGGTCCCCTGGCTCCGCCTGGAGGTGTCTCCGCCGCTAGACGATGAGGAGGACGCGGATGACAAAAGGAAAGTGGGGTCATCCTCTTCCTCAGCGCATTTCATGGTAGGGTGTGGGAAGGCGGGATCCAGGGGGCCCAAGTAAATTCTTGCCCAGGGTCCTATCAATATTAAAGACGGCCCTGACCGCAGGGCAGGCCAGCACCTCCAAGGAGTAAAGGGCAAGCTCAGGCCATGTGCCCAATTTGGAGACCCAGAGGTTGAATGGGGCAGACCCATCAGTCAGTACATGTAGGCATGTGCACACGTACTGTTCCACCATGTTGCTGAAATGCTGCCTCCTGCTAAGACGTTCCATATGAGCTGGTGGTGCTGGTTGTTATAGAGTGCTGACAAAGCTTTTCCACATTTCGGCCATGCTAACCCTGCCTTCTGAGGTGCTGGCGGTGCCCCATCTGCGTTGACAACTTCTTCCTCCTCTGCCTTCACCTTGTGCTTCCACTGAGCCCTCGCTGTCAGGTGTGAATGCTATCAGCGTCACCCACCGAACTAACAGACGGATTAACTATATTATTTCCCTGTCACATATGCAGTGCAGGTGTACTTCACACAAAAAATGGGTATATGTCACCCACTGAACTAACAGACGGATTAACTATATTACTTTCCCTGTCACATATGCAGTGCAGGTGTACCTCACACCAAAAATGGGTATATGTGTAACGCCCCAGAGTGGCATTATCACTTCTGCAAATTGCTACTCTCTACTTTGGTTAGCCACATGTCATTCTGTGTATTTATTTCCAGGTCCTGTACAATGTGCATATCTATTTCCATGTAACTGTTTATGTTCACGTGTAATGTGCCTGGTTCACCAGCAGGTGGCAGCATAACATGGCAGAGGGAGAGAGCGGCCCAGGATTCGCCACCACATGAGAAGGACCATCTACCCTCTCCCATACAGCCTGAGGTCCTGGATCCATTTTGCCTGGCAGGAGGTTCCCGACCCTTTAAACAGAAAGTTGCGGCTGCCATGAAGAGTGTGACCACCCGGTCCATTCAGAGTTCCACCACAGAAGGGCAGTGACGCTCCACTAATTACATTCAGCAATAGTAGCAGCAGCGAGGAAGATTGGAGGTCCTTCCCCTAAGGAGCCTCAACATCTCCATTTAAAGAAACCAGGACTTCTGGGAGTTACGGCGTGGACTGTTCCTGAAGGGTGAGGGCCTGATGGCATTGTTTTTATGTTTTAGGTTGCCCTTGTTTTTAGTCCTCACCTGGGTGGTCACGTTCAGTTAGGACTCCCCCCCCAACTGTTAGTTATCCCCATTTTTATGTAACTCCAAATTGCGCTTAACAGCGCCAAAATTCTTCTCAGGTTGATTGGGGACCCCTTTTGTTTAAAAGGGTTCTCATGACCTGTGCTGCTATTCGTATACCCATGTGGATTACAAATGACATAATTGCCTTATGTGGATTACAAATATTCTGTTACTACTTCATTTGGATTACAAAGGACACTTTTGCACTTTTGTTCTAGTTTGCAATTGTTCCGCCAGCGTTAAAGGAAAGGACTCAAATGTGATTTTATTACATTATTGCACTACCTGATTGCATTGAATATGTGCCTTATATATTTGTGATTTGCACTAATCTTTTCTGTTTCAGTAACGTTTAAGCACTTTAGCCCATTGTTTGGACTCTTAGGCCTATTGCACACGACCGTATGGCTTTTTCAGTGTTTTGCGGTCCGTTTTTCACGGATCCGTTGTTCCGTTTTTTGTTTCTGTTGTGTTTCCGTTTTTGTTCCGTTTTTCCGTTCCGTTTTTCTGTATGGCATATACAGTATACAGTAATTACATAGATAAAATTGGGCTGGGCATAACATTTTCAATAGATGGTTCAGCAAAAAAACGGAACGGAAACGGAAGACATACGCATGCATTTCCGTATGTGTTCCGTTTTTTTTGCGGACCCATTGACTTGAATGGAGCCACGGAACGTGATTTGCGGGCAATAATAGGACATGTTCTATGTTAAAACGGAACGGAAAAACGGAAAGACGGAAACGGAATGCATACGGAGTACATTCCGTTTTTTTGGCGGAATTATTGAAATGAAGGGTTCCGTATACGGACCGTATACGGAACACAAAAAACCAGTAAACGGTAAAAAAAAAACGGCCTTGTGCAGGAGGCCTTATACGGGTACAACAATGTGACATATGCACTTTTTCTATGGACTTTATACCGTTAGCCATATAGCAGAGGCGTAGCTAGGACTGACTGGGCCCCACAGCAAATTTTTGTACGGGGCCCCCCACACACACTTACACCCTTCTTCACAAAGCCCCTCCTCCTGTGCAAACCCCTCTCATATGGCTATTTTGTGACTTTTTATTTACTGTATTTATTAATTTTTTAGCACAACTTTATTGATTTTTAACATTTCCAGTTGCTGACAGAGTTTATATTTAACTCAACCCCTTTAAAACCTGCGCTGCAATTGTAATAGACATGTCTGATTTACCTCTACATACATGGACGCAGTCATACATGCACTCTCCACATACATGGACGCAGTCATACACGCACTCTCCACATACATGGACGCAGTCATACACGCACTCTCCACATACATGGACGCACTCTCCATGTACATGGACGCAGTCATACACGCACTCTCCACGTACATAGACGCAGTCATACATGCACTCTCCACATACATGGACACAGTCATACACGCACTCTCCACATACATGGACGCACTCTCCATGTACATGGACGCAGTCATACATGCACTCTCCACATACATGGACGCAGTCATACACGCACTCTCCACATACATGGACGCACTCTCCATGTACATGGACGCAGTCATACACGCACTCTCCACGTACATAGATGCAGTCATACATGCACTCTCCACATATATGGACGCACTCTCCACGTACATGGATGCAGTCATACACGCACTCTCCACATACATGGACGCACTCTCCACATACATGAATGCAGTCATACACTCACTCTCCACATACATGGACGCACTCTCCACATACATGGACGCACTCTCCACGTACATGGACGCAGTCCTACACGCACTCTCCACATACATGGACGCACTCTCCACATACATGGACGCAGTCATACACGCACTCTCCACATACATGGACGCACTCTCCACATACATGGATGCAGTCATACACTCACTCTCCACATACATGGACGCACTCTCCACATACATGGACGCAGTCATACACGCACTCTCCACATACATGGACACAGTCATACACGCACTCTCCACATATATGGATGCACTCTCCACATACATGGACGCAGTCATACACGCACTCTCCACATACATGGACGCACTCTCCACATACATGGAGGCAGTCATACACACACTCTCCACATACATGGACGCAGTCATACACGCACTCTCCACATATATGGATGCACTCTCCACATACATGGACACAGTTATACACGCACTCTCCACATATATGGACGCACTCTCCACATACATGGATGCAGTCATACACTCACTCTCCACATACATGGACGCACTCTCCACATACATGAATGCAGTCATACACTCACTCTCCACATACATGGACGCACTCTCCACATACATGGACGCACTCTCCACGTACATGGACGCAGTCCTACACGCACTTTCCACATACATGGACGCACTCTCCACATACATGGACGCAGTCATACACGCACTCTCCACATACATGGACGCACTCTCCACATACATGGATGCAGTCATACACTCACTCTCCACATACATGGACGCACTCTCCACATACATGGACGCAGTCATACACGCACTCTCCACATACATGGACACAGTCATACACGCACTCTCCACATATATGGATGCACTCTCCACATACATGGACGCAGTCATACACGCACTCTCCACATACATGGACGCACTCTCCACATACATGGACGCAGTCATACACGCACTCTCCACATACATGGACGCAGTCATACACGCACTCTCCACATATATGGATGCACTCTCCACATACATGGACACAGTTATACACGCACTCTCCACATATATGGACGCACTCTCCACATACATGGATGCAGTCATACACTCACTCTCCACATACATGGACGCACTCTCCACGTACATGGACGCAGTCCTACACGCACTCTCCACATACATGGACGGACTCTCCACGTACATGGACGCAGTCCTACACGCACTCTCCACATACATGGACGCACTCTCCACATACATAGATGCAGTCATACACACACTCTCCACATACATGGACGCAGTCATACACGCACTCTCCACATACATGGACGCAGTCATACACTCACTCTCCACATACATGGACGCAGTCATACACGCACTCTCCACATACATGGACACAGTCATACACACACTCTCCACATATATGGACGCACTCTCCACATACATGGACACACTCATACACGAACTCAACTTATACATAGATCCACTCATATACACACTCACCACATACATGGACGCACTCATACACGCACTCAGCATATACATAGATGCACTCATACATGTGCTCACCATATACATAGATGCACTCATACACGCACCCTCCACATACATGGACGCACTCATAAATGCGCTCACCATATACATAGATGCACTCATATACACACTCACCCCCGCCGCCCCCCCAGAAGAACTAGCAAGTAACTGCACTAAAGGTCCCAAGATCGCCTCACCTGGCTGCCTGGACGCTGTGACCCCATCAGCCGAAGATCCTGACTCCTGACGTTCATCCCTCTGCGACGATGCCGGTGAAAGGCGATCCCCAGACGGTCCCCTGGCCCGGCCGGGACCAGAGACGTGACATCCATGGTCTTCACTCGACGCCCCAGGGAAGGCGGAGCCTGGAGGGTCTTGCTGAAGCATCGCCGAGGGCCTGCTGCTATGGGCCGCAGCCACCCCGTGGTCTCCCAGAACATGCTCACGCCGAGGGGCCTCATCCACAATTATCTCCTGGGTAAGGCCTCCGTACCTGGTCCTGAACACTGGAGGGCGCTGGTACTTCGCTGGACAGACCTTCCAAGGCCTGCTCGAGGGCTGGCTGGATTCCTCCCACGCCTGGGCACACAGGCAGAAGCTGTACCCGCGGCCTGCAGGCGTGAAGGGTCCTTTGAAGGGCTCCGTCTGCGGCGCTGAGCCCAAGGGGAGGACAACTGTGGACTAAGGCGCGCCAGCGGCTGGACCCGCCGCGGCCGTGACAACGAAGGCTGAGGCGAAGCGGGTGCCTCAGCCGCCCCTCTCAGCAGCTGTTGGACCTGCTCCTGCAGCCAGCCCGGTCCTTTACTCGCCGCCGCCGTCCTCAACTCCGCAATCATGGCGTCCACCTCCATCGCGGTGCACGCGTCAGGTCAGTTTCGCTTGCACCCCAAAATGGCCTCCACTCTCCCCCAGCCCCGGCTACTTAACCCCTCCAGTTCCGCCCCTCAAACTTAAACGGGTCAATCCCTATCCCTCTGGGGGCTCGCTAAACAAAACCCCCCGTCATGGTAGCCTCCCCCAAGGCTACGCCCCCAGTCCGGCTATTACTCATGGTTGAAAAATGGCCATGAAAAACTGACAGTGCTGCCATGGAATTTGTAGGCCAAAAGCCCGGGAGAGGCAAGACTGTTAGGCCCATTTCACACGAGCGAGTTTTCCGCTCGGGTGCGATGTGTGACGTGAACGCATAGCACCCGCACTGAATCCTGACCCATTCATTTCGATGGGTCTGTGTACATGAGCGTTTTTTTTCCACGCATCAGTTCTGCGTTGCGTGAAAATCGCAGCACGTTCTATATTCTGCGTTTTTCACGCAGCCCTGGCCCCATAGAATGGGGCTTCAGTGAAAAACGCATTGCATCCGGAAGCAAGTGCGGGTCCGATGCGTTTTTCACTGATGGTTGCTAGGTGATGTTGTTTGTAAACCTTCAGCTTTTTTATCACGCGCCTGAAAAACGCATCAAAACGCATTGCAACCGCGCGGAAAAAACTGAACAACTGAACGCAATCGCAGACAAAACTGACTGAACCTGCTTGCAAAATGGGGCGAGTTTCACTGAACACATCCGGAGCCAATCCGTCACGCTGGTGTGAAATGGGCCTTAGTGTAGGTCCTGTCTGATAGAAGCCACCTTGTCGTTGGTACGTAGATGGGCCCAACATATCCTTGATCAAAAGTATGCGCAAAAAAGCTTTTAATTTTCATATAGTAAGTATAGCAGTAATGCAGTTTATATTTAATCATGTTTTCAATGTTTGCACTTGCCTTTGTGCATAAAGCAGTGTGCTGCTACTTGTAGTGCTTGTTTACTTTTGAATTGAAAAAGGACCACCCCAGCCAGTGCAGCCACAGACCTCTAATGCCTAAAGAGGTTGTCTCACTTCAGTAAATGGTCTTTATCATGTAGAGAAAGTTAATACAAGGCACTTACTAATGTACTGTGATTGTCCATGTTGCCTACTTTGCTGGCTGGATTTGTTTTTCCATCACATTATACACTACTGGTTTCCAGAGGTTATGACCACCCAGCAAGCAGCACTATAGGAAAAAACACAGACCAATGCACTCCCGTGGTCCCGGCCACCAGAGAGGCTGGCGCCTTTTCCTACAGTTTACAAGAATGACCACGACTGCTAGATTGCAGGGTGGTCGTAACACCCGGATATACACTCACCTAAAGAATTTTTAGGAACACCATACTAATACGGTGTTGGACCCCCTTTTGCCTTCAGAACTGCCTTAATTCTACGTGGCATTGATTCAACAAGGTGCTGATAGCATTCTTTAGAAATGTTGGCCCATATTGATAGGATAGCATCTTGTAGTTGATGGAGATTTGAGGGATGCACATCCAGGGCACGAAGCTCCTGTTCCACCACATCCCAAAGATGCTCTATTGGGTTGAGATCTGATGACTGTGGGGGCCATTTTAGTACAGTGAACTCATTGTCATGTTCAAGAAACCAATGTGAAATGATTGGAGCTTTGTGACATGGTGCATTATCCTGCTGGAAGTAGCCATCAGAGGATGGATACATGTTCTCATTCTGTTTACGCCAAATTCGGACTCTACCATTTGAATGTCTCAACAGAAATCGAGACTCATCAGACCAGGCAACATTTTTCCAGTCTTCAACAGTCCAATTTTGGTGAGCTCGTGCAAATTGTAGTCTGTTTTTCCTATTTGTAGTGGAGATGAGTGGTACCCGGTGGGGTCTTCTGCTGTTGTAGCCCATCCGCCTCAAGGTTGTGCGTGTTGTGGCTTCACAAATGCTTTGCTGCATACCTCGGTTGTAACGAGTGGTTATTTCAGTCAACGTTGCTCTTCTATCAGCTTGAATCAGTCGGCCCATTCTCCTCTGACCTCTAGCATCCACAAGGCATTTTTGCCCACAGGACTGCCGCATACTGGATGTTTTTCCCTTTTCACACCATTCTTTGTAAACACTAGAAATGGTTGTGCGTGAAAATCCCAGTAACTGAGCAGATTGTGAAATACTCAGACCGGCCCGTCTGGCACCAACAACCATGCCACGCTCAAAATTGCTTAAATCACCTTTCTTTCCCATTCTGACATTCAGTTTGGAGTTCAGGAGATTGTCCTGACCAGGAGCACCCCCCTAAATGCATTGAAGCAACTGCCATGTGATTGGTTGACTAGATAATTGCATTAATGAGAAATAGAACAGGTGTTCCTAATAATTCTTTAGGTGAGTGTACATGCTGCTCATTCCTGCTGTAGTCAGTCACCACTAGTATTAGCTTTGCAGACATCCAGGAGACAATTTATGAGGTCAGGAGCAAGTTGAGGTCTAGAACTAGGCCTCTTTCACACGGGCGTCACGTTTTGGCTCAGGATGCGTACCGGGTGCATTGCGGCAAACCCACGCGAATAGGTACACAATTTCAGTCAGTTTTGACTGCGATTGCCTTCCGTTGTTCAGTTTTTATCGCGCGGGTGCAATGCGTTTTGCACGCACGTGATAAAAAACTGAATGTTGTACCCAGAGCCAAACTTCTTCACTGAAGTTCAGGTTTGGGTTCAAGGTTGTGTAGATTGTATTATTTTCCCTTATAACATGGTTATAAGGGAAAATAATAGCATTCTTAATACAGAATGCTTAGTAAAATAGGGCTGGAGGGGTTAAAAAAATAAATAAAATAATTTAACTCATCTTAATCCACTTGTTCGCGCAGCCGGCATCTCTTCTTTCTTCAGGACCTGGGAAAGGACCTGTGATGACGTCACTGCGCTCATCACGTGGTCCATCACATGATCCATCACCATGGTGATGGATCATGTGACGGACCATGTGATGAGCACAGTGACGTCACCACAGGTCATTTTCCTCCTGCACAGCAAAGAAGAAAAAAGAAGAAAAGCCGGGCTGCGCAAACAAGTGGATTAAGGTGAGTTTAAATTATTATTTTCTTAACCCCTCCAGCCCTATTTTACTAAGCATTCTGTATTAAGAATGCTATTATTTTCCCTTATAACCATGTTATAAGGGAAAATAATAATGATCGGGTCCCCATCCCGATAATCTCCTAGCAACCATGCGTGAAAATCGCCCGCATCCGCACTTGCTTGCGATTTTCATGCAGCCCCATTCACTTCTATGGGGCCTGTGTTGCGTGAAAAACACACAAAATAGAGCATGCTACGATTTTCACGGAACGCACAAGTGATGCGTGAAAATCACCGCTCATGTGCACAGCCCCATAGAAATGAATGGGTCCGGATTCAGTGCGGTTGCAATGCATTCACCTCACGCATTGCACCCGCGCGGAAATCTCGCCCGTGTGAAAGAGGCCTTAGAGATGAGCGAAGTTTTAAAAAATTTGATTCGGCTGCTTCGCTGAACTTTGAGAAGAAATTCGATTTGTTACGAATTGCTTTGTCATCAATCGCATTCCATTGTATGGAGCAGGCACAATGATGGGGAACGGCGATTGCGCCGCACCTGTCATTTAACCCTACAGATGCCGCTTTTAACGCTGATAGTGGCATCTGAGACTCACATTTATGTGCTCAAGGGGTTAATCTAGGGTTAAAAAAATATATATATATATATACGCTCACCTCATCCATTTGATCGTGGCGAGGCCGTCTCAGCCATCTTGATTTATGAAAACACGTCAATTGGGGCGTGATGACGTTGAGAATTGGCTCGTTTTCTTT
This sequence comes from Bufo bufo, assembly GCF_905171765.1. Classification (NCBI taxonomy): domain Eukaryota; kingdom Metazoa; phylum Chordata; class Amphibia; order Anura; family Bufonidae; genus Bufo; species Bufo bufo. Next base: position 162,158,921 of record NC_053392.1, on the reverse strand, counting down.
AATCAAGATGGCCACAACGCCATTTCAAGAAAAATTTATTAGTTCCCAAGAAGTGGCAGGAAATTCGGATTTGTGGCAAATCAAATTTTTCCTGAAATTCGGATCAAGTCAATTAATTTAACTTTGATTCGCTCAACACTATTTAGAATAATAAATACAGTTCAGAATATGATTTTTACTAAACAACTTATATATATTGATTAGAAAATGGATGACAAGTTGATATTTGCATCCCTATGGCCCCTTTCACACTGGCAAGATTTCCGCGCGGGTGCAATGCGTGAGGTGAACACATTGCACCCGCACTGAATCCGGACCCATTCATTTCTATGGGGCTGTGTACATGAGCGGTGATTTTCACGCATCACTTGTGCGTTGCATGAAAATCGCAGCATGCTCCTCTTTGTGCGTTTTCCATGCAGCGCCGGCCCCATAGTGAATGGGGCTGCGTTAAAATCGCAAGCATCCGCAAGCAAATGCGGATGCGGTGTGATTTTCACACACGGTTGCTAGGAGACGATCAGGATGGGGACCTGATCATTATTATTTTCCCTTATAACATGGTTATAAGGGAAAATAATAGCATTCTTAATACAGAATGCATAGTACAATAGGGCTGGAGGGGTTAAAAAAAAAATAAAATATTTTTTGACTCAGCTTAATCCACTTGCTCATGCAACCCAGCTTCTCTTCTGTCTTCATCTTTGCTGTGCACAGGAAAAGGACCTGTGGTGACGTCACTGCGCTCATCACATGGTCCGTCACATGATCCATCACAATGTTGATGGATCATGTGATGGACCATGTGATGAGTGCAGTGACGTCATCAAAGGTCCTATTCCTCAAAGAAGATCGCGATCAAGTGGATTAAGGTGAGTTAAATTATTTTTTATTATTTTTTAACCCCTCCAGCCCTATTGCACTATGCATTCTGTATTAAGAATGCTATTATTTTCCCTTATAACCATGTCATAAGGGAAAATAATAAAATCTACACAACACCGATCCCCAAACCCGAACTTCTGTGAAGAAGTTCGGGTTTGGGTACCAAACATGCCGATTTTTCTCACGCGAGTGCAAAACGCATTACAATGTTTTGCACTCGGAAAAATCGCGCATGTTCCCGCAACGCGCCCGCATCTTTTTCCACAGCGCCCGTGTGAAACCAGCCTATCAGTTTGCTCCACTAAAACATAAAACATAATGACGATCCTGTAAAAAAAAAAACTCACTGGTTACTGAACTGAGAAAAGTGTTGTAAAGTGAAGCAGTCAGAGACTAAAAAGAAATGAAAGGAATATTCCCACATTGAATGTTATATGCCATTACAGTTGATTCATGAGGGTCAGGCATCTGTGACCCTCCACTGATCAGCAGAAGGAAGAGACTCAAGTCGCTTCCTGTATCCTTCTGCACAGCAGGGTTCCTGGCCACATGCTGTACCAGGTATTGCAACTCAGCCCCATCTCAGACTACATACTCCACTGATTATATAATGACTGATTGGAGGCAGTCCATCAGCTGACTACAAGTCACAGACAACTCCTGAGCAGGACAGCACTAAGTACATGTCATCTACAGATTACTTAAAAGCCTTCTTACTGGTAGGAGTATCTGCACAGCATACAATATAGTTGATTGCGCAACAAAAATAACAGTACAATTCTGCCCTCTAGTGGGAAAAATATGTAAGACTACATTATGCAATGATCCTTCCAAATCCACAATACTCAGCATCTACAGAAGAATGATGGGCATCCCAAGAAAAAGATTCTAAGGGTCTGCCAGCTATGCAGTGACATTTTAATTTGTACTGTGTGCATTGCTGTAATAATTGTACACTTTGGTTATGTCTATGATATGGTATTTTAAGCAGGGGCGTTGCTAGGGTCTGAAAACATCTGAGGCAGAAGCCCACTGTATCACGCCCCCGCGAAGCCATGCCCCCACCCCATGAAGCATGAAGTCATGCCCCCATCGCCTGGGGGCCTTCCCAGTAGTTATTAACCCCTTTCCGCAGTCCCCCCTTCACAGTAGTTATTAACCCCTTCCAGCAGTCCCCCCTTCACAGTAGTTATTAACCCCTTTCAGCAGTCTCCCCCTTCACAGTAGTTATTAACCCCTTTCAGCAGTCTCCCCCTTCACAGTAGTTATTAACCACTTTCAGCAGTCCCCCTTCACAGTAGTTATTAACCCCTTTCAGCAGTCCCCATTCAGTGAATGGGGGACTGCTGAAAGAGGTTAATAACTACTGTGAAGGGCCTAGCAGTCTGGCCAACCCCATAGATCATCCCCTCAGTAATCCGTATCCTGCAGTCAGTGGTGTACATACAGGGGTCGCAGGGGTTGCAGTTGCGACCAGGCCCGGCACTCCAGGGGGCCCAGCCGCCTGTGGACCCCTGGCCCCTGCAGTAGTGCCACTCAGACTCAGGTGTGGGCCCACGGCAGCGGTGGCGGCAGGTGACAGGGAGATGAACGCTTCCATTGTGGAAGCGCTCATCTCCATAGTGATCTGTATCGCCGTCCTTAGGACAGCGATACAGATAGCTGTGCAGCTGCCGGGCAGGGGAGGGAGACGTCTCCCTTCCCTGTTCCTCTGATAGGCTGCGGGCCTTGTGCCAGTAGCCTATCAGAGCGGTGCAGGCGGCCCGATGACGGTAAGTATAAGGGTTTATTATTATTTTTTAATACCGGACTTTACTGGGACATGAGGATGCACTTCATACTGGCAAATGAGGGGGAGGGGGTTGGCACTTCTTACTGGCAAATAGGGGGGGTTGGCACTTCTTACTGGCAAATGGGGAAGGGTTGGCAACTTGGCACTTACTGGCAAATGGGGGGGTTGGCACTTCTTACTGGCAAATAGAGGGGGGTTGGCACTTCATACTGGCAAATGAGGGGGGTTGGCGCTTACTGGCAAATGAGGGGGGGTTGGCACTTCTTACCGGCAAATGAGGGGGGTTGGCACTTCATACTGGCAAATGAGGGGGGTTGTCGCTTACTGGCAAATGAGGGGGGGTTGGCACTTCTTACCGGCAAATGAGGGGGGTTGGCACTTCATACTGGCAAATGAGGGGGGGGTTTGGCACTTCATACTGGCAAATGAGGGGGGTTTGGCACTTCATACTGGCAAATGAGGGGGGGTTTGGCACTTCATACTGGTAAATGAAGGGGGGTTGGCACTTGATACTGGCAAATGAAGGGGGGGTTGGCACTTGATACTGGCAAATGAAGGGGGGTTGGCACTTGATACTGGCACATGGGGGTTTGGCACTTGATACTGGCACATAGGGGGTTTGGCACTTGATACTGGCACACGGGGGGTTTGGCATTTGATACTGGCACACGGGGGGTTGGCACTTGATACTGGCACACGGGGGTTTTGGCACTTGATACTGGCACATAGGGGGTTGGCACTTGATACTGGCACATGGGGGGGAGAGAGGCACTTGTTACTGGCACATTATTGGGGGCACTATTTGGGACCACAGGGCACAGTATTGGGGTAGGAGGATGTTTTGTCCAGAAAATGGTAGGATGCTGGAAAAATAGTAAACTAAGATTCTTTTTTTGTCAAACTGCAGAGATTAAAAATGGCGGTCTGGTCTGAAAGGAGAAGATGAGGACAGAGAACATCTACATTGAAGGAGACGTCACTGGATGTAAGAGGTACAGGCGCGATTTATGGGTGGGGCTGTGTGTGGGTGGGGACACAGGGGCCCCATAATCTCTTATTGCCCGGGGAAATGCACCCAGCACTGCTATATCTCTATATGACAGCTGCCCCAGCACACTCAGCTCTGCTATATCTCTATATATGATAGCTGCCCCAGCACACCCAGCTCTCCTACATCTAATACACATGACAGCTGCACCAGCACACTCAGCTCTACTATATCTATATATATGACAGCTGTCCCAGCAAACCCAGCTCTGCTACATCAATACACATGACAGCTGTCCAAAACACACCCAGCTCTGCTACATCTATACATATGACAGCTGCCCCAGCACACTCAGCTCTGCTATATCTCTATATATCTATCTACTGTATAGCAATACTTAGAGATATATAGATGTAGCAGTGCTGGGTGTGCTGGGGCAGCTGTCATATATAGAGATATAGTAGAGCTGAGTGTGCAGCTGTCATGTGTATTAGATGTAGCAGAGCTGGGTGTGCTGGGGCAGCTATCATATATAGAGATATAGCAGAGCTGAGTGTGGTGGGACAGCTGTCATATAGAGATATAGTAGTGCTGGGTGTGTTTGGGCAGCTGTCATGTGTATAGATGTAGCAGAGCTGGGTTTGCTGGTGCAGCTGTCATATATAGAGATATAGTAGAGCTGAGTATGCTGGTGCAGCTGTCATGTGTATTAGATGTAGCAGAGCTGGGTGTGCTGGGGCAGCTATCATATATAGAGATATAGCAGAGCTGAGTGTGCTGGGGCAGCTGTCATATAGAGATATAGCAGTGCTGGGTGTGTTTGGGCAGCTGTCATGTGTATAGATGTAGTAGAGCTGGGTTTGCTGGGGCAGCTGTCATATATAGAGATATAGTAGAGCTGAGTGTGCAGCTGTCATGTGTATTAGATGTAGCAGAGCTGGGTGTGCTGGGGCAGCTATCATATATAGAGATATAGTATTGCTGAGTGTGCAGCTGTCATGTGTATTAGATGTAGCAGAGCTGAGTGTGCTGGGACAGCTGTCATATAGAGATATAGCAGTGCTAGGTGTTTTAGGGCAGCAGTCATGTGTATAGATGTACACTTAGCCAGCTATAACAGTAGAAGTCTCATATTTTTTCAATCAGTGTCAATGCATCTCTTATGGCCGTGTGGTTAGTTGCTTTGCCTCTGATACAGAAGGTCGTGGGTTCGAATACCAGCAGAAACTTTTCTGAAATACAAGCACTGACTCCATATATGGACATACAGGGTGGGACACAGGAAGAGGCTGCATTGCATCGCTGACATGGAGGTAAGTTTAAGTGTTTTTTTTTTTTTAATACCCGACTGTTACTGCCATGGGGGGAGCGGGAGGCACTTGATACTGGCACATTGGGGGAGGGGGGTTGGCACCTGATACTGGCACATGGGGGGGAGGGGGGTTGGCACCTGATACTGGCAGATGGGGGAGGGGGGTTGGCACTATGATACTGGCACATGGGGGGGAGGAGAGAGGCACCTGATACTGGCACATGGGGGGGAGGGGGGTTGGCACCTGATACTGGCAGATGGGGGGGGTTGGCACTATGATACTGGCACATGGGGGGAAGGAGAGAGGCACTTGATACTGGCACTTTTTTTGGGGGGGGGGAGATGGCACTATGATACTGGGACATGGGGGGGGAGGAGAGAGGCACTTGATACTGGCACTTTTTTGGGGGGGCAGATGGCACTATGATACTGGGACATGGGGGGGAGGAGAGAGGCACTTGATACTGGCACATGGGGGGGAGGCACTTGATACTGGCACTTTTTTTGGGGGGTGGGAGATGGCACTATGATACTGGGACATGGGGGGGAGGAGAGAGGCACTTGATACTGGCACGTGGGGGGGGGGGGGGGGGGTTTGGCACTATGATACTGACAAATTGGGGTGGGAAGGAGAGAGGCACTTGATACTGGCACATTGGGGGGGATGGCACTATGATACTGGGACATGTGGGGGGGAGAGAGGCACTTGATACTGGCACATTGGGGGGGTGGCACTATGATACTGGGACATGTGGGGGGAGGAGAGAGGCACTTGATACTGACACATGATGGGGGGGGGCATCTATGGGGACACTTACTGGCACATTATTGGGGGGCATTATGGGGGACACTAGGCCAGCAGCCTATCAGAGGCCGACACTAAGGGCATCTACTGGGGCACTATATATGGGGCATTTTATACTGGTACATTATGGTGAGCACTAGCAGGAAGGGGGGAGAGGAGCACTATGGGGGAATTTACTGGGGGCACTATATAGGGGTATTTTATACTGGGACATTATGGAGGCACTATGGGGACATTAGCTCAACTGGGGGCATTAAGAGGGGGTATTTTTTGCATTGCCACATTATAAGGAGAATTATTTCTACTGGGGGGGCATTATGGTGGGCTTTATTACTCCCCCATGGTATGAACCCCTAGTAGCAGAACCAGCCTCTCCCTGCTCTGCTATCCCTCTCCCCCTTCTCCAAATCCTTATTATGAAATCTTTCTCATTAGGATAAAACACATCAGCTCCGCCGAGCTCCCGGCCAAAGTGTTGAAGTGGTGTCCGAGATCCCCAAGGGCCAAGCCAAGTAATTGTAAGTTTTCATGTGGAATATGTTTGTTATACACATATAGCCTACACTGTGCCACACAATATACAGTATACCGCTACACTGTGCCACACAATATACAGTATACCTCTACACTGTGCCACACAATATACAGTATACCGCTACACTGTGCCACACAATATACAGTATACCGCTACACTGTGCCACACAATATACAGTATACCTCTACACTGTGCCACACAATATACAGTATACCTCTACACTGTGCCACACAATATACAGTATACCTCTACACTGTGCCACACAATATACAGTACATCTCTACACTGTGCCACACAATATACAGTATACCTCTACACTGTGCCACACAATATACAGTATACCGCTACACTGTGTCACACAATATACAGTATACCGCTACACTGTGCCACACAATATACAGTATACCTCTACACTGTGCCACACAATATACAGTATACCTCTACACTGTGCCACACAATATACAGTATACCGCTACACTGTGCCACACAATATACAGTATACCGCTACACTGTGCCACACAATATACAGTATACCTCTACACTGTGCCACACAATATACAGTATACCTCTACACTGTGCCACACAATATACAGTACACCTCTACACTGTGCCACACAATATACAGTATACCTCTACACTGTGCCACACAATATACAGTATACCTCTACACTGTGCCACACAATATACAGTACACCTCTACACTGTGCCACACAATATACAGTATACCTCTACACTGTGCCACACAATATACAGTATACCGCTACACTGTGCCACACAATATACAGTATACCTCTACACTGTGCCACACAATATACAGTATACCTCTACACTGTGCCACACAATATACAGTATACCTCTACACTGTGCCACACAATATACAGTATACCTCTACACTGTGCCACACAATATACAGTACACCTCTACACTGTGCCACACAATATACAGTATACCTCTACACTGTGCCCCACAATGTACAGTATACCACTACACTGTGCCACACAATATACAGTATACCTCTACACTGTGCCCCACAATATACAGTATACCTATACACTGTGCCGCACAATATACAGTATACCGCTACACTGTGCCGCACAATATACAGTATACCGCTACACTGTGCCACACAATATACAGTATACCTCTACACTGTGCCCCACAATGTACAGTATACCGCTACACTGTGCCACACAATATACAGTATACCTCTACACTGTGCCACACAATATACAGTATACCTCTACACTGTGCCACACAATATACAGTATACCTCTACACTGTGCCACACAATATACAGTATACCGCTACACTGTGCCACACAATATACAATATACCTCTACACTGTGCCACACAATATACAGTATACCTCTACACTGTGCCACACAATATACAGTACACCTCTACACTGTGCCACACAATATACAGTATACTGCTACACTGTGCCCCACAATATACAGTACACCTCTACACTGTGCCACACAATAAACAGTATACCTCTACACTGTGCCCCACAATGTACAGTATACCGCTACATGGTATGAACCCCTAGTAGCAGCACCAGTCTCTCCCTGCTCTGCTATCCCTCTCCCCCTTCTCCAAATCCTTATTATGAAATCTTTCTCATTAGGATAAAACACATCAGCTCCGCCGAGCTCCCGGCCAAAGTGTTGAAGTGGTGTCCGAGATCCCCAAGGGCCAAGCCAAGTAATTGTAAGTTTTCATGTGGAATATGTTTGTTATACACATATAGCCTACACTGTGCCACACAATATACAGTATACCGCTACACTGTGCCACACAATATACAGTATACCTCTACACTGTGTCACACAATATACAGTATACCGCTACACTGTGCCACACAATATACAGTATACCGCTACACTGTGCCACACAATATACAGTATACCTCTACACTGTGCCCCACAATGTACAATATACCGCTACACTGTGCCACACAATATACAGTATACCTCTACACTGTGCCACACAATATACAGTATACCTCTACACTGTGCCACACAATATACAGTATACCTCTACACTGTGCCACACAATATACAGTATACCGCTATACTGTGCCACACAATATACAGTATACCTCTACACTGTGCCACACAATATACAGTATACCTCTACACTGTGCCACACAATATACAGTACACCTCTACACTGTGCCACACAATATACAGTATACCGCTACACTGTGCCCCACAATATACAGTACACCTCTACACTGTGCCACACAATAAACAGTATACCTCTACACTGTGCCCCACAATGTACAGTATACCGCTACACTGTGCCACACAATATACAGTATACCGCTACACTGTGCCACACAATATACAGTATACCTCTACACTGTGCCCCACAATGTACAGTATACCGCTGCACTGTGCCACACAATATACAGTATACCTATACACTGTGCCCCACAATATACAGTATACCGCTACACTGTGCCACACAATATACAGTATACCTCTACACTGTGCCACAAAATATACAGTATACTGCTACACTGTGCCACACAATATACAGTATACCTCTACACTGTGCCACACAATATACAGTATACCTCTACACTGTGCCACACAATGTACAGTATACCTCTACACTGTGCCACACAATATACAGTATACCGCTACACTGTGTAGTCTGTTCTATACGCACCATTGTTTTGTGGTGGCGGACAGAAAATAATCTGGAAGTGACCCTCCCGAGACCAGGCTCTGACTGCTAGGGGGGGTCTGCTGAGCTAACGGATGCCCCCTATGGCAGTAGCACCACCATAGCCCCCATATATGGCTAAAAAATTATTGCTTAGGGGGAAGGGGTGACACCATTTTGTACCGCACCGGGTGACACCAGCCCTAGCAACGCCACTGATCTCATTACTATCTTACACACTCAGCTCCAGTAACAGGCAGTGTGGGCGGCGCTCACTCACTGAAGTTTTGCGCCTGCGCCACCTAGTGGGAGGAGCAGGCATGTGACATCAGTGAGCGAGTGCTGCCCGCACTGCATGTTTCCCAGAGCTGAGTGTGTAAGATAGTAATGAGATGAGCGCTGATTTAAAGTTCAGTTACTGCAGGATACGGATTAGGATGGCGGGGCTGGTGTAAAGTAGTGCTGCGCAGCGCAGGAGAGTCAGAGCGGCCGGCCCTGCCAGCATAACATTCGGGGCATTGGTCAAAACATCCGGGGCTCAAGCCCCGAATGTTTTGACCTAACGACGCCCCTGATTTTAAGTATGACAACAGAGCGGTTTTAAACTCCAAAATTCGTTTTGCTTGACTTGTTTCCAATTTGAGATGAGCAAACTGATTCATACTAAGGATCAGTGAATCTATTCTACCGGTTTATCATTTAGAATTTCCCAAAATATTTGGATTGTAATGAACTAAAGTGACAGAGAGAGACTTTCCAGAAAGAATGGTTTGGTCCTGGGGTCTTTTCGGAAAAAAATATACAGTGCCATGCAAAAGTTTGGGCACCCCTGGTCAAAATTACTATTAATGTGAACAGTTAAGCAAGTTGAATATGAAAGTTATAAAGTTAAATATGACACATTTCCTTTTTATTTTAAGCAAAAACAATATTTTTTATTTCATATTTTACATTTTCAAAATAAAAAAAAGGGAAAGGGCTCAAAGCAGAACTTTGGGCACCCTGCATGGTTCGTACCTAGTAGCACCCCTTTTGGCAAGTATCGCAGCTTATTGCCACTGAGGCCTGTTGGAGGATTAAACAATTGGGGAGACACTAGCAAATATAGTGTACTCACAGCCTATTACATATAGGACAAAACAGAGAGACCCAACATCTCGGAGACAAACACATGCTGAAAGCAATAGACTTTAATTACAAATGAGACCTCTCAGCTTGTGTATGACGTTTACATTGTTAATGAATCATACCATTTGGTCATCTGACCATAGAGCATCTCTTTACACGTCCTGTTAATTTTAAAATTCAGCTCTTATTTTTAATTCTCATTAAATCATCTAAATAAACAAAAAGTGACCAACAAAAACACTGTGAGACTATTCCAGTAGTCGGTAGAAATATGCCCTTCATTCTATTTAGTATCTAATATTTGTGAGGGGTCACTGTTTATATAAATTCCTCCTTTGAGGTCTATCCACAGATTATCAATGATGTTCAGATCAGTGGACTGTGAGGGCCATGGTAAAACCTTTAGCTTTTGTTTCGGGCCCTTTTCTATGCCTTTTGGAGAACCTTTCATCTTCAACTTGCTTAACTGTTCACAGTAACAGAAGTTTTTACCGGGTGTACCCAAACTTTTGTATGCCACTGTAAGTCCTGGGAGACCAGAGAATGTTATACACCAACTTTCAGGGCAATTGGAGAATATTTGATTTAGGTAGAATCAATTCATACCCAAATGAAACATTTTTAAAAATTTGACAAATCAGACCTGAAAAGAATTTCAAGCAGTTTGCTCATGTCTCGCTCATGGTAGGACCGCTTTACAGAAGGGGTAAGCATTCTTGGGTGGAATACGCTCTTCCTGCGCTAACAGACCTGCTTTTTATTTAAAGGGGTTCTCCGGGAATTAAGAAAATGAAAATTCTTAAATATTACTTTATTATAAATATATTCCCAAATACCTTTCATTAGTTATATTTATTAGTTATCGTTTTGTCTAGGGAGCAATTAAATAAAATGGCTGCCGTCCTATTAGTACACGCAAAACCTGTCCTAATCACACAGCAGCACAAGTTACTTCAGAACGCTGAGATAAAGAGCTGCATCCTCCTCCTCTCTGCTCTACTTGTCAGGGATTATGATCCTGAATATAGTTTAATATGATCTTCAGCTCGATCTCTGTAGGAATGGAGTTCATGAGGAGACATGAAGTACAGAGAGGATGGATAGGACAGACTGGGGTAATGGAGACTGCATTCAAGAGCTGCTGCTCATTAGTCACATCCCCACCCTCCTCTCTGTACTTCATGTCTCCTCATCAACTCCATTTCTATAGAGAATCAGCTGAAGATCATATTAAACTGTACTCATGATCATAATCCCTGACAAGTAGAGCAGAGAGGAGGAGGTAGCGCTTTACCTCACTGTTCTGAAGTAACTTGTCTTGCTGTGTGATTAGGATAGTTTTTGTATGTACTAATAGGATGGTGGCCATTTTATTTCTCCTAATGATTGCTCCAAAGACAAAATGAGCCATTACAACTAATGAAAGGTATTTAGGAGTGTATTTATAATAACATAATATTGAAGTATTTTCATTTTCTTAATTCCCGGAGAACCCCTTTAAGAATCTAACTATACATGCTGGTGAGTGCCTACCCTGTGTCTGCCACCCTGCCGGAGATCCCTTGTTTCACTATGAGATCACTACGTTGACACTGAGAAGAAAGGAAGGGAGCAGGGAAGCTGATAAGAATGTGTTATAGTGGTGGCTTGTTCTCACAGCCACTGCTCTGCTCACCTGCTCCCAGGTTCGGTAACTCGGACTTGCCAGCGTCTTTGCCCTCCTTTGTGGAATGAGAAAAGTGCATGTATAAAAATGGAGACTCTGTATTTACATTGATATACTGTTTATACTGTTAGTTATTATCTTAAAGGAGTATTCCGGTAGGTACAAATTATCCGCTATCTTCAGGATAGATACCACTGGTACCCCCACCAATCACAAGAATGGGGCCCCGTACCACCTGCAAGCCCTTTGCTGCTACCCTTAAATGACCGCTCCTTTGATTTCTATGGGAGTTTCAGAGATAGTTGAGTACAATTGGGATCCTGTGTAAAATGTAAATAATACAATGATGCAAGAATGCAAGAACGCAATGATTTGCAAATCTCATAGGCCCACACTTTATTGACAGTAGAGCTTAGAACACATATCAGACATTTTACTATTTCATGAAAAAAATAACTCATTTAGAACTTGGCAGCAATGCATCTCAAAATAGTTGGAACAAGGCCACATCTACCATTGTGTAGCATCACCACTTCTTTTAATAACAGTCTGTAAACATTCAGGAAGTGAGGAGACCGATTGCTGGATGTTGTTCCATTCTTAACTGATGTAGGATTCTAGCTGTTCAACAGTCCTAGGTGAAAGGTCTGGACTGCAGGCAGGCCAGTTCAGCACCCAAACTCTTCTTCTGTGAATCCATGCTGTTGTGATAGATACTGTATGTGGTTTAGCATTATCTTGCTGAAATATGCAAAGCATTCCCTGAAAATGACATTTCCTGGGTGGGAGCATACATTGTTCTAAAAACTTTATGTAGTGTTCAGTATTGATAGTGCCTTTCCATATGTGTAAGCTGCCCAAGCCAGAGGCACTAATGCAACTCCATACCATCAGAGATGCAAGCTTTTGAGCTGTGCACTGATAAGAAGCTGGATGGTCCCTCTCCTCTAGAGTTTGCAGAACATGGCATCTGTGGTTTCCAAAAAGAATTTCAAATTTTGATTCATCTGACCACAGAACAGTTTTGCCTTTGTCCATTTTAAATGAGCTTTGGCCCAGAGAAGATGGTGGTGTTTCTGGATTGTGTTGACACATTTCTTCTTCTTTGCATGATACAGTGTATTTGTGGATTGCACAGAGAACTATGTTCAATGATTTCTGGAAGCGTTATAGAGCCCATGCAGTGATTTCAAATAAAGAATCATGGCTGCTTTTAACCCGTTGCTCATCGCCAATAGCCTTTTGATAGAATCGAAAAATGAACCTGTGGTCCACCACAGCCTTCCTATGATGGCCTAGTCTAAGCATTGCACCAGTCTAATGCAAAGCAGAGCAGGAGTGCAGCTCTCACATGAGTGCCAAATTTCTGCTCTAACAGCCAAGACTGGCACAAGCACCGACTGGGCTGTTTAACCTCTTAAGGACACAGGGCGTACAGGTACGCCCTGATGTCCTGGTACTTAAGGACACAGGGAGTACCTATATGCCCTGTGTATTTCCGATCACCGCCGCATGGCGGGCGGTGATCGGAACAAGGTGCCTGCTCAAATCATTGAGCAGGCACCTTGGCTAAATGAGAGGGGGGGTTCCCGTGACCCCCCCCCGGGTCGGCGATCGCTGCAAACCGCAGGTCAATTCAGACCTGCGGTTTGCGGCTTTTCATGTTGCGGGCGGCGGCGGGCAGCTGTGCCATCGGGTCCCCGTGGGGCTGTAGGGGGGACCCGATGGCATGGAAGTGTCACGGATGGTGTACAGGAAACAAGACAATGCAATACAATTAATGACTCACTGGATCCACAACTAAGGAACAAAAGGGAGACCCCTACATGAGACCTGCCACTCTCCCTAATTGCTCAGCCTGGGCGCATATCCACGTACCTCGGCTATCTAATACCTGAAGACCCTACAATAGTGAGGGGACACGACCACCGGCTCCCTACACTAGACACGGAGGGAGTCAGGGTCACCTGAAAATCCAGCAGACAGAAAATCACAAATAAAGGAACAGCACTTAACTTGCAGAGGACTGGGAAATAGAAACAGCATGCACACACACTCCAGGAAGTTGTATAAGCCGCACACTACTGCATTATGGGGAGGAACTTAAAGGGAAGCAATCAGTCCAACTGCATGACAGCTGAGATAGACTAACGAGATGAGGAACTTAACCAAAACAAAGAAACTCAAGGAGGAGGATCTGGAAAGCTCCTGTCAGAGCTTCTCAACTGTCTGGTTGTGACAGTACCTCTCCCTCTACGAGTGGACTCCGGACACTCAGGGCCCACCTTCTCAGGATGGGACCTATGGAAAGCCCTGATGAGACGAGTGGCCTTAATGTCCGTCACTGGGACCCACATCCTCTCCTCAGGACCATAACCCTCCCAATGAACGAGGTACTGGAGGGAACCGCGGACAAGACGAGAATCCACAATCCTAGAGACCTGAAATTCAAGATTTCCATCAACCATAATCGGAGGAGGAGGCAAAGGCGAGGGTACAATAGGTTTAACATAAGGTTTCAATAAGGACTTATGAAAAACATTATGGATCTTCCAAGTCTGAGGAAGATCAAGACGGTAGGCAACAGGATTGATGACAGACAGGATCTTGTAAGGCCCAATAAACCTAGGACCCAACTTCCAGGAGGGAACCTTCAATTTAATATTCTTGGTAGACAACCACACCAGATCACCAACATTCAGGTCCGGACCAGGCACACGTCTCTTATCTGCCACACGCTTATATCTCTCACTCATGCTCTTTAGATTATCCTGAATCTTTTGCCAAATAGATGACAAAGACGAGGAGAATCTGTCCTCATCAGGTAAACCAGAAGACCCCTCTCCCGAGAAAGTCCCAAACTGCGGATGAAACCCATATGCACCAAAAAATGGTGACTTATCAGAGGACTCCTGACGACGGTTATTTAAAGCAAACTCAGCAAGGGACAAAAAAGAACACCAATCCTCCTGATTCTCCGCCACAAAACAGCGCAGATATGTCTCCAGATTCTGATTGACGCGCTCTGTCTGGCCATTCGACTGCGGGTGGAAAGCAGAAGAGAATGACAACCGAACCCCCAAGCGAGAACAGAAAGCCTTCCAGAATCTGGAAACAAACTGCGTGCCCCTATCAGAGACTATGTCTGAAGGAATACCATGCAATTTGACAATGTGGTCAATAAATGCCTGCGCCAGCGTCTTAGCATTGGGCAAACCAGGAAAAGGGATGAAATGCACCATTTTGCTAAAACGGTCCACCACCACCAGAATCACAGTCTTCCCCGAGGAACGAGGCAAGTCCGTTATGAAGTCCATGGACAGATGTGTCCAAGGACGGGAAGGAATGGGTAAGGGAAGGAGAGGACCTGATGGCCGTGAATGAGGGACTTTGGCACGAGCGCAAGTCTCGCAAGCTGCCACAAAACCCTCAACCGACTTACGAAGCGCAGGCCACCAGAATCTCCGAGCGATGAGATCCAGTGTGGCTCTTGCCCCCGGGTGCCCAGCAAGGACCGTATCGTGGTGTTCCTTAAAAATCTTGTGTCTCAAAGCGAGAGACACAAACAACCTCCCAGGAGGACAAAGATCAGGAGCCTCTGACTGGGCTGCCTGCACCTCTGCCTCCAATTCAGGAAAAAGAGCAGAGACCACCACACCTTCAGCCAAAATGGGACCCGGGTCTTCAAAATTCCCACCTCCCGGAAAACAACGTGACAGGGCCTCTGCCTTCACATTCTTAACCCCAGGGCGGAACGTGACAACAAAATTAAACCTTGAAAAGAACAAAGACCATCTGGCCTGTCTCGGGTTCAGACGCTTGGCTGACTCCAAGTAGGCCAGATTTTTATGGTCAGTAAACACGGTAATAGGGTGTCTGGCTCCCTCTAGCCAATGGCGCCATTCCTCAAAAGCCAACTTGATGGCCAACAATTCCCTATCTCCCACATCATAATTTCTCTCTGCGGAGGAGAGTTTCTTCGAGAAAAAGGCACATGGTTGCCATTTGGCAGGAGAGGAACCCTGAGACAAGACCGCACCCACCCCTACCTCAGAAGCATCAACCTCAACTATGAAGGGTAACGAAATATCAGGTTGTACCAGGATGGGAGCGGAAGCAAAACTCTCCTTGATATTAGAAAAGGCCTTACGCGCCTCTACCGACCAGGAAGAAAAATCGACCCCCTTTCTGGTCATATCAGTGAGTGGTTTAACAACAGAGGAATAATTCAAAATAAATTTCCTGTAATAATTGGCAAAGCCCAAAAAACGCATCAGCGCCTTCTGATTCTCAGGAAGCTCCCACTCAAGCACAGCGCGGACCTTCTCGGGGTCCATGCGAAAACCAGAAGCGGAGAGAAGAAACCCCAGAAATTGAATTTCTGGAACCGCAAACACACATTTTTCCAGTTTCGCGTATAATTTATTCTCCCGCAGGATGAGCAAGACCTGACGTAAGTGTTCCTTATGAGTCTTGAAATCAGGAGAAAAAATCAAAATGTCATCCAAATACACTAATACAAATTTTCCCATTAAATGATAAAAAATGCTGTTCACGAAATGCTGAAAAACGGCTGGGGCATTCATCAAACCAAAAGGCATAACCAAATTCTCAAAATGGCCCTCAGGGGTATTGAAAGCAGTCTTCCATTCGTCTCCTTCTCTGACCCTGACCAGGTTGTATGCCCCTCTTAGGTCTAATTTGGAAAAGACTTTAGCCCCAACAACCTGGTTAAACAGGTCTGGGATCAGAGGAAGCGGATAAGGGTCACGAATAGTGATACTGTTCAGCTCCCTGAAATCCAGACAAGGTCTTAAAGAACCATCTTTTTTCTTAACAAAGAAAAAACCAGCTGCAACAGGTGACTTCGAGGGTCGTATGTGTCCTTTTCTCAGACTCTCAGAGATATAAGCACGCATAGCGACCCTCTCAGGTTGGGAAAGATTGTATAAACGAGATTTAGGCAGTTTGGCGCCTGGGATGAGATTAATAGGGCAATCGTACTCCCTGTGCGGGGGCAAATCCTGAACTCCACTCTCAGAGAAGACATCCGAAAATTCAGAGAGGAAAGGTGGTACAGTCTTAGTAGAAACCTCAGAAACAGATGTCATGAGGCAATTCTCTCTGCAAAAGTCACTCCAACCATTTATTTGCCTCGCTTGCCAATCAATGGTGGGGTTATGTTTAGTGAGCCAGGGTAGCCCCAACACTAGAGGAGTAGGCAAACCGCTAAGGACGAAACATGACACATCCTCAACATGAGCATCACTCACAATTAAACGAATATTGTGAACTATGCCCTTTAATGATTTCTGAGAAAGTGGAGCGGAATCAATAGCAAAAACAGGAATATCCTTTCCCAAAGTGCATACCTGGAAACCATGAGTTATTGCAAATTGATTATCAATGAGATTGACAGCTGCTCCACTATCCACAAAAATCTCACAAAAAATGCTCTTGCTCTCTAGCGCCACCCTAGCAGGCAGGACAAAACGGGAACTACAAGCAAACAGAAAACCTTCAATTTCCGCCTCAACCCTGCCAATAGTAACAGATGGAACATTTTTAAAAGATTTTTTCCTTTTTGTTTCTTTATTACTCCCAGAAGACAGCCTGAATCTCCTAGAGGGACAAACATTTGCCAAATGATTTATACCTCCACAACAAAAACAAACCCTCCCATGCGGGCTGAATCTTCTATTGTCAGAGGCAATCAACCCCAGCTGCATGGGCTCCTGCTCAGAAGGGGCTGACAGCGACTGAGACCCCTGCGCACAGAAAGAGACCGCTGCACTGTCCCGGGACTGAGTATGACAGGAAGGAGAGATCTCTCCTCTCTCTCTAAGACGCCTGTCAATACGAACGGCCTGAGACATAGCAGAATCCAAGGAGGTAGGTCTCTCATGAAAGGCAAATGCATCTTTCAATCCCTCTGAAAGACCATGGCAAAATTGACTTCGGAGTGCAGCATCATTCCAACCAGTATCAGCTGCCCATCTCCGAAATTCTGAGCAGTATATCTCTGCGGATTATATAGAGAATTCAGGGGGCACTCACAAAAGGGATCACTAGATAGATGTAGTACAGATATTTATTAATAGTATTAAGAACATACCCTAAAAATCACTAAAACATATATAAAATAAATATGCACTGACAATATTCACTGACAATATTCCTGACACCAAACTCTAAAGATGAATTAGGGATATCTCTGCGGATTGTTTACCCTGGCATAACAGACGTAGTCTAGACTCAGCCAGAGCAATACGATCCGGATCATCATATATCTGACCCAGGGCTAAAAAGAATTCATCCACTGAACGGAGGGGCCGTGCCCCCTCCGGCAGCGAAAAGGCCCAGGATTGAGCGTTACCCCTGAGCAGCGATATAATGATCCCCACCCTCCGTTCTTCATCACCAGACGAATGGGGAAAAAGGCGAAAATGGAATTTGCAAGCCTCTCTAAAACGCACAAAATACTCACTACCCCCGGAGAACGTATCCGGGAGCGAGATCTTAGGCTCAGAACAAACTCCATGAACGCAAGCTGAACCGGTCACTTGAAACTGAGAAAAAGTCTTACGGAGATCAGCTACCTCCAATGAAAGACCCTGGAAGCGCTCAGCCAAAAGTGAAATCGGATCCATGCTTGAGACGGTTTAGGCGGCTTATAATGTCACGGATGGTGTACAGGAAACAAGACAATGCAATACAATTAATGACTCACTGGATCCACAACTAAGGAACAAAAGGGAGACCCCTACATGAGACCTGCCACTCTCCCTAATTGCTCAGCCTATGCGAACACCCCAAAGGTGGATGGGCGCATATCCACGTACCTCGGCTATCTAATACCTGAAGACCCTACAATAGTGAGGGGACACGACCACCGGCTCCCTACACTAGACACAGAGGGAGTCAGGGTCACCTGAAAATCCAGCAGACAGAAAATCACAAATAAAGGAACAGCACTTAACTTGCAGAGGACTGGGAAATAGAAACAGCATGCACACACACTCCAGGAAGTTGTATAAGCCGCACACTACTGCATTATGGGGAGGAACTTAAAGGGAAGCAATCAGTCCAACTGCATGACAGCTGAGATAGACTAACGAGATGAGGAACTTAACCAAAACAAAGAAACTCAAGGAGGAGGATCTGGAAAGCTCCTGTCAGAGCTTCTCAACTGTCTGGTTGTGACAGGAAGGCAGCTTCCGGCCTGTGAGATCCAGCCCCCTGGATCTCACAGGCTTGTCACCGGAAGGCAGCGCGATGCTTTCGTTAGGCATCTGCGCTGCCTTCCGGTGATGAGCCTGTGAGATCCAGCCCCCTGGATCTCACAGGCCGGAAGCTGTATGAGTAATAAAATATGAGTAATAAAAGTTGACATATTAGGTATCGCTGCGTCCGTATCGACCAGCTCTATAAACATATCACATGACCTAACCCCTCAGGTGAACACCGTAAAAAAAAAAAAAAAACGTGTAAAAAAATACATTTTTTGTCATCTTACATCACAAAAAGTGTAATGGCACTGTAATGGCAAAGTCATATGCACTCCAAAATAGTGCCAATCAAACCATCATCACATCCCGCAAAAAATGAGACCCTACCTAAGATAATCACCCAAAAACTGAAAAAACTATGGCTCTCAGACTATGGAGACACTAAAACATGATTTTTTTTGTTTCAAAAATGAAATCATTGTGTAAAACTTACATAAATAAAAAATATTGTATACATATTAGAAATCGCCGCATCCGTGACAACCTGCTCTATAAAAATACCACATGATCTAACCTGTCAGATGAATGTTGTAAATAACAAAAAAAACAAACGGTGCCGGAGAGGTGGAGGGGTCTGCCTTTATGTAAAATCTTGTCTAAAGCCCACACTCCGTGAAGATATAAGTGAGGGACATGAACATGTGGAGTCACTGTGGGTAGAGATACATGGAGCTAAAAACAACAATAAATTACTAATAGGAGTCTACTATAAACCACCTAATATACCAGAGTCCACAGAAAATCTACTACTAAACGAGATAGACAAGGCGGCAAATCATAATGAGGTGGTTATTATGGGGGACTTCAACTACCCAGATATAGACTGGGAAACTGAAACTTGTATATCTCAGAAAGGAAACAGATTCTTGGCAATAACCAAAGACCATTATCTCTCCCAACTGGTTCAGGACCCGACTAGAGGGACGGCCATACTGGACTTAATATTAACCAATAGACCTGACAGAACAACAGACGTGCAGGTTGGGGGACACCTGGGAAATAGTGACCATAAAGTAATAACCTTCCAATTATCATTCAAAAGAGCGTTTCTACAGGGAGAAACAAAAATACCAAACTTCAAAAAAGCTAAATTTAGCCAACTAAGAGAGGCCATAGGCCTAACTAACTGGGACAAAGTCCTCAATAATAAAAATACAGCCAAAAAATGGGATATCTTTAAAAACATCCTAAAATCTCATTGTGAGAGGTACATACCGTATGGGAATAAAAGGTTAAGGAACAAAAAGAAACCAATGTGGATAAACAGAACTGTAAAGAAAGCAATAAATGACAAAAAGAAAGCATATAAAACCCTAAAACAGGAGGGTAGCACGGAAGCACTGAAAAACTATAAGGAAAAAAACAGAACATGTAAAAAACAAATAAAAGCGGCCAAATTAGAGACCGAGAGATTAATTGCCAAACAGAGTAAAACTAACCCTAAAATGTTCTTCAATTATATAAATGTTAAAAAGTATAAATCTGAAGGTGTCGGCCCTTTAAAGAGTAATGAGGGGGGAGTCGCAGAGAGCGACGAGGAGAAAGCAAAGCTGTTAAATATTTTTTTCTCCAATGTATTCACTGAGGAAAATAAACTGTCAGATGAAATGCTGAATGCTGAAATAAATTCGCCATTAAAAGTGTCCTGTCTGACCCAGGAAGAAGTACAACAGCGACTTAAAAAAATCAAAATAGACAAATCGCCAGGACCGGATGGCATACACCCCCGTATCCTAAGGGAATTAAGTAATGTCATAGCCAGACCCTTATTTCTGATATTTGCGGACTCTGTACTGACAGGGAATGTCCCACAGGATTGGCGCATGGCAAATGTGGTGCCAATATTCAAAAAGGGTCCAAAAACAGAGCCTGGAAACTATAGGCCGGTAAGTTTAACATCTGTTGTGGGTAAACTGTTTGAAGGTTTTCTGAGAGATGCTATGTTAGAGCATCTTATGGGAAATAAGCAAATAACGCCATATCAGCATGGCTTCGTGAGGGATCGGTCATGTCAAACTAATTTAATCAGTTTCTATGAGGAGGTAAGTACTAGACTTGACAGCGGCGAATCAATGGATGTCGTGTATCTGGACTTCTCCAAAGCATTTGACACTGTACCTCATAAAAGGTTAGTATATAAAATGAGAATGCTCGGACTCGGAGAAAACGTCTGTAAGTGGGTAAGTAACTGGCTCAATGATAGAAAACAGAGGGTGGTTATTAACGGTACATACTCAGATTGGGTCACTGTCACTAGTGGAGTACCTCAGGGGTCAGTATTGGGCCCTATTCTCTTCAATATATTTATTAATGATCTTGTAGAAGGCTTGCATAGTAAAATATCAATTTTCGCAGATGACACTAAACTGTGTAAAGTAATTAACACTGAAGAGGACAGTATAATACTACAGAGGGATCTGGATAGATTGGAGTCTTGGGCAGATAAGTGGCAGATGAGGTTTAACACTGAGAAATGTAAAGTTATGCACATGGGAAGGAATAATGCAAGTCACCCGTACATACTAAATGGTAAAACACTCGGTAACACTGACATGGAAAAGGATCTAGGAATTTTAATAAACAGCAAACTAAGCTGCAAAAAACAGTGTCAGGCAGCGGCTGCCAAGGCCAATAAGATAATGGGTTGCATCAAAAGGGGCATAGATGCCCGTGATGAGAACATATTCCTACTACTTTACAAATCACTGGTCAGACCACACATGGAGTACTGTGTACAGTTCTGGGCTCCTGTAAACAAGGCAGACATAGCAGAGCTGGAGAGGGTCCAGAGGAGGGCAACTAAAGTAATAACTGGAATGGGGCAACTACAGTATCCTGAAAGATTATCAAAATTAGGGTTATTCACGTTAGAAAAAAGACGACTGAGGGGAGATCTAATTACTATGTATAAATATATCAGGGGGCAGTACAGAGATCTATCCCATCATCTATTTATCCCCAGGACTGTGACTGTGACGAGGGGACATCCTCTGCGTTTGGAGGAAAGAAGGTTTGTACACAAACATAGAAAAGGGTTCTTTACGGTAAGAGCAGTGAGACTATGGAACTCTCTGCCTGAGGAGGTGGTGATGGTGAGTACAATAAAGGAATTCAAGAGGGGCCTGGATGTATTTCTGGAGTGTAATAATATTACAGGCTATAGCTACTAGAGAGGGGTCGTTGATCCAGGGAGTTATTCTGATTGCCTGATTGGAGTCGGGAAGGAATTTTTTATTCCCCTAAAGTGAGGAAAATTGGCTTCTACCTCACAGGGTTTTTTTGCCTTCCTCTGGATCAACTTGTAGGATGACAGGCCGAACTGGATGGACAAATGTCTTTTTTCGGCCTTATGTACTATGTTACTATGTTTAGATGAATGTTGTAAATAACAAAAAAAACAAACGGTGCCAAAACAGCTATTTCTTGTTACCTTGCCTCACAAAAAGTGTAATATAGAGCAACCAAAAATCATATGTACCCTAAACTAGTAGCAACAAAACTTCCACCCTATCCCGTAGTTTCTAAAATGGTGTCACTTTTTTGGAGTTTCTACTCTAGGGGTGCATCAGGGGGGCTTCAAATGGGACATGGTGTCAAAAAACCAGTCCAGCAAAATCTGCCTTCCAAAAACCATATGGCATTCTTTTCCTTCTGCGCCCTGCTGTGTGCCCGTACAGCAGTTTACAAGCACATATGGGGTGTTTCTGTAAACTACAGAATCAGGGCCATAAATATTGAGTTTTGTTTGGCTGTTAACCCTTGCTTTGTAACTGGAAAAAAATGGAAAATCTGCCCAAAAAGTGAAATTTTGAAATTGTATCTCTATTTTCCATTAATTCTTGTGGAACACCTAAAGGGTTAACGACGTTTGTAAAAATCTGTTTTGAATACCTTGAGGGGTTTAGTTTCTTAGATGCGGTCACTTTTATGGAGTTTCTACTCTAGGGGTGCATCAGGGGGGCTTCAAATGGGACATGGTGTCAAAAAAAACAGTCCAGCAAAATCTGCCTTCCAAAAACCGTATGGCATTCCTTTCCTTCTGCGCCCTGCCGTGTGCCCGTACAGCAGTTTACGACCACATATGGGGTGTTTTTGTAAACTACTGAATCAGGGCCATAAATATTTAGTTTTTTTGGGCTGTTGAGGCCTCTTTCACACTTGCGTTGTCCAGATCCGGCGTGTACTCCACTTGCCGGAATTACATGCCGGATCCGGAAAAACGCAAGTGTACTGAAAGCATCTGAAGATGGAGCCGTCTTCAAATTGCGTTCAGTGTTACTATGGCAGCCAGGACGCTATTAAAGTCCTGGTTGCCATAGTAGGAGCGGGGAGCGGGGGAGCGGTATACTTACAGTCATTCCGGGGCGCTCCAGAATGACGTCAGAGCGCCCCATGCGCATGGATGACGTGATCCATGCGATCACGTGATCCATGCGCTTGGGGCGCCCTGATGTCACTCTGGAGCGCCCCGGGAGCCGCACGGACGGTAAGTATGCTGCTCCCCCGCTCCCCGCTACACTTTACCATGGCTGCCAGGACTTTAGCGTCCCGGCAGCCATGGTAACCATTCAGAAAAAGCTAAATGTCGGGTCCGGCAATGCGCCGAAACGACGTTTAGCTCAAGGCCGGATCCGGATCAATGCCTTTCAATGGGCATTAATTCCGGATCCGGCCTTGCGGCAAGTCTTCAGGATTTTTGGCCGGAGCAAAAAGCACAGCATGCTGCAGTATTTTCTCCGGCCAAAAAACGTTCCGTTCCGGAACTGAAGACATCCTGATTCATCCTGAACGGATTTCTCTCCATTCAGAATGCATTAGGATAAAACTGATCAGGATTCTTCCGGCATAGAGCCCCGACGACGGAACTCTATGCCGGAAGAAAAGAACGCAGGTGTGAAAGAGCCCTAACCCTTGCTTTGTAACTGGAAAAAAAATATTAAAATGGAAAATCTGCCAAAAAAGTTGAATTTTTAAATTGTATCTCTATTTTCCATTAATTCTTGTGGAACACCTAAAGAGTCAACGACGTCATTTTTGGGTGGTTTCTATTATGTAAGCCTCACAAAAAGACTTCAGACCTGAACTGGTCCTTAAAAATTAGGTTCTTCTAAGCCTTGTAACTTCTAAGCCTTGTAACGTCCCCCAAAAATAAAATGTCATTCCCAAAATGATCCAAACATGAAGTAGACATATGGGGAATGTAAAGTAATAACTATTTTTGTAGGTATTACTATGTATTATAGAAGTAGAGAAATTGAAACTTGGAAATTTGCTAGATTTTCTAAATTTTTGGCAAATTTGGTATTTTTTTATAAATAAATTTTTTTGTTTTTTTACTTCATTTTACCAGTGTCATGAAGTACAATATGTGACGAAAAAACTATCTCAGAATGGCCTGGATAAGTCAAAGCCTTTTAAAGTTATCACCACTTAAAGTGACACTGGTCAGATTTGCAAAAAATGGCCTGGTCCTTAAGGTGAAAATGAGCCCGATCCCTAAGAGGTTAATAGCTACGAATAGCGACCATGTCTTCTAAGAAGTTTAGAGGGGGGTGCTCCACTGTTAGGTATGAACACCCCCTTGAATAAGTTTGTGGGGTGCCGATGTCTTAGCATGGCAGCCAGTGGTCTAATAAAGGCCCCAGGACTGGCGCAGCCTGATGGTGTCTTTCATGCTTTTCAATAGAAAAAAAATGCAAAAATAAAAACCCCTCCATATATTTGGTATTTCCGCGTCTGTAATGACCTACACTACACAATTATCAAAAAATTTATCCTGCACGGTGAGTGCTGTAAAAAGTAAAAAAAGGCAAGAACTGCTGTTTGTTGCTTATTTGCCCAAAACTGGTAGCAATGAAAACTACAAGTCATCACACAAAAATCAAGCTCTCAAACAGCTCCGTAGAAAGAAAAAGTTATGGGTCTTGGGTTGTTTTTATTGTGCAAAAGTAGTAATTTCTTTTTTTTAAACTGCGGGGTAGATTTATCAAACTGGTAAATGGTTTATAACATAGAAACTCCAGAACTATATAATGAAAGTTAATCAGTAAGTTATGCATACCCCAAAATGTGACCATTAAAAACTAGGGGGTTATTTATTAACACCGGAGTTTAAGAATAGAATAGCCATGTCCACCATATGCCCCGCAATATGATATAATAATGCCAAACATATAGCTATATTAAAAACCCTATATGAATCATGGATGATAAAGAAAATCATTAGGCTTCTATTGAACAGAGAGTGCAATACGTCTCTACTGAACAAAAAAGATAAATCAGACTACCAAATAAGGAGTCAAAATAAATGATTCTTGCAAAAAACAGACAATATAGGTTTGAGACAAGAAACAAAATATACTGATCATACATAGACCAGGGGTATACCATAGAGTGCAAATGTTATGTTGGAAAATAGAAAGACACCAACCTCAAAGGAAAAACCAAGGTAGGTATAGACCAGGGGTGCACAACCTGCGGCCCGGGGGCCACATGCGGCCCTTGATGCCATTCTGTGCGGCCCCCAACCATCTGGTAACAGACATGTATGCCTATGTCTTGTGGCTGCTCACATGTATTTTTCATGTATTTCTCCCATTAGATGGAGTCCTGGAAGTGTAACTAGACATTAATGGTATATAATGTGTGTTCAATATGCCATAAGTACTATATTTCAGTTGTTAATACACCTTTAAATTTTTATTTCGGCCCTCGTCATTGGTTCAGTCTGGCAATGTGGCCCCCAACCAGGAAACGTTGTGCACCCCTGGTATAGACACTATGGCATAAATAGGTATATGCACAATCCAGTCATACAATGAACATACTCTGGGACATGGTTAAAGCCCCACGCACAAAATCTCAACGCGCGTTTCACCCTGAAAGCTTCGTCAGGAGGTAGAGAAAGTAAAAAAATCGAGGGTATATATAGCGAGGAGAATATAGGAAAATAGAGTCACCTGCGTTCACACCATGATGGGCGCAATGCCTCCATGATGGCCGGCGCCATCCGTCAGCGCGTCTCATGCGTAGGTCCTCGACCCAGTGGAACGCATGTGACACGCAAAACACCCAGTCTATAGGTAAGAAAGCAACTCCATCAAACATAGAGTTGCCAGTGCCTAAACCAAGAAGGGATATCAATCATGAACCAAGAGAAAGTGCCATACAACAGATGATAGACCCGCTGCATAATCCAGATAAAGTGCATTTAAAATTATGTATCCATTACACAATTATGATACATACAAAAAATGTATAATTGCATCACAATTAGTGTTGAGCATGAATATTCAAATAGAAAATTTTTATCGCGAATATTGCCACTTCGAGAATTCGCGAATATTTAGAATATAGTGCTATATATTCGATATATCAAATATTCTGCATTTTTATCCATCTGAACACATGATTCCTCTCTGCTTCTTGCTTGTGGGCCAATGAGAACAATGTCAACTTCACAACAATACTTAGTGCACCAATCAGTAATCTGTAGTCAGACCTGCTAAAATGTGTAGTTGTACGTCGTGCGAAAAAATATTCTAATCACTGCCAATTAGCACAATCGCAAATATATTGGAGCACTTGACTCTATCTGCATATAAAGCTATTCTAATGTTCTGCCGTGCCAACCATTTTCTCCAGTCTCAGGAAACTTATACCAGCTTAAAAAATGTAGCCAAAGTGACCTACGCCTGTATATTGCGTTACAAATTCGCATTATGCGATTTTTACATTGGCGATTTATCGCATTCAATAAAATAATCTCGAATTCTCGAAATTCGTGAATATATGACGAATATTCTACAAAATATTTGTGAAATATCGTGAATTCGAATATAACCCCTGCCGCTCATCACTAATCACAATTAA
Source organism: Bufo bufo (assembly GCF_905171765.1). Lineage (NCBI taxonomy): Eukaryota > Metazoa > Chordata > Amphibia > Anura > Bufonidae > Bufo > Bufo bufo. Next base: position 162,131,976 of record NC_053392.1, on the reverse strand, counting down.
TAAAATACATGATTGTGCTATACCAAACAAAATACATAATTATACATACCCAATCGCACTTACACATGATTGTCCATACCTAATAACATATATACGAAATTGATCATTAATAATATTCAGAATATTGGAAAAACCAAGTGTATAACTACAAGTGAAGTCAGTATATATTGAAAACAATTCTCTCCAATATAGTGATAAAAGGTAAGAATATGTATATATGTAGTTAAAATACACGAAAGTAGTGATAAATATATTATCCATCACCACTTCCGTATATTAAAAAAACATTATTTCATGATGAATAAAAAAAAATCTATATATATAAAAAAATTACCCAAGAATTACACATAGTGAGTGCATCCATATATAAAAAGCATGCAAAAAAATACAAGTATTAAAGTGTAAAAATAAATAAAATACAAGCGACAAAGTGCAAAAATAAAAAAAGAACATAATAATAATAATCCCCCACCCCCCAGAAATATGCCTAATATAGTCATATTTCTGTATAGTAAATGACAACTTGTAGGGGGCACAAGAAAAAGTCCTCATATGGCTACATCAACAGAAAAATAAAAAAGTTATAGCTCTTGGAACACGACGATGAATAAATTTAAAGAAAATGCTTGGCCACCCAAAACAGGCTGGTCACTAAGGTGTTAATACAGTGCTGTCTGAGGGCCAATAGATCATGAGCATCCAATACTGACTCTTGTGCTATGAATTTCTCCAGATGCTCTGAATCTTTTTTGATATATGAGGTAGATGGTGATATATTCAAAGTTTTAGGGCTCATGCACAAGACCGTATGTATTTAGTGCAAAACACATATCTGCAAAATACGGATTATGTCAGTGCGACGTCCGTGTTGCATTCATTTTTTTTTGGACCCATTGACGTCAGAGAGTCTGTGATCCACATTTTACGGCCAAGAATAGGACATGTTATATTCTTTTGTGGAATGGACTTACGGATGCGGAAAGCACACAGATAATCCACATTTTTCTGAAATTGTTCCACAAATTTTACATGCAGTTTTTTGCAGATTACTGATGAACCTCTGTCCGTCTGCTTCTGAGAGACTCTGCCTATCTAATATTCTCTTTTTATACCCAGTGATTGCTCCCCCAGCCGTTTTTTTTTAGTACCACTTAGTTTTCAGCCTTTTGTTGCCGCTGTCCTAACTTTTTCATGAAATCGTAGAATGTCTCACTTTCAATATCTGATATGTGTTCTTTAATCCAGTGTTCCCCAATAGTGATGGACGAACATCGGCCGGGACGGTTCGCGAACGCGATCAAATGTTTGCGAACCACAAGTTTGCTTCGGGCCCCATTCACTTTAATGGCAGGCGAACCTGGAAAACCTTCAGGCCATATTTGCAGCCACCAAATTCTTACTAAAAGTGTACAAATAGTCCCACAACATGGACAGTGACATACTAGACGGGGAATCAATGACAAAAATTCCCACAAAAATATGTATTTTAATCAGGGGCCATTTTTATGCTTCTTAAAGGAAAATTCTCAAAAATGTGCCCTGCTGGAGCCTAGTAAATTTTTATTTTAGGCCACGGGAGAACGGGTCCTAAAAATTAGGCATTCACCTGACATAAAAGAACAAGTGATTATGTGGCTTGAGGTACATTATGCGGTCAATGGATAAAAATTTTACTGTAGCCCACTGGAGTACAGGCCCCAAACATTAGGCATTCACCGTACAGAAAAGAACAAGTGATTATGTGGCTGAAGGTATATTAGACGGTCATTGGATAACAATTTTACTGCAGGCCAGTGGAGTACAGGCCCCAAAACATTAGGCATTCACCGTACAGAAAAGAACAAGTGATTATGTGGCTGAAGGTACACTAGGCGGTCACCGTATAACAATTTTACTGTTGGCCAGTTAGATTACAGGCCCCAAAAATTATTCATTCACCGTACAGAAAAGATCAAGTGATTATGTGGCTGGAGGTATATTAGACGGTCATTGGATATAAATTTTACTGCAGGCCAGTGGAGTACAGGCCCCAAACATTAGGCACTCACCGAACAGAAATAATCAAGTGATTATGTGGCTGGAGGTATATTAGACAGTCATTGGATAACAATTTTACTGCAGGCCAGTGGAGTACAGGCCTCAAAACATTAGGCATTCACCGTACAGAAAAGAACATGTGATTATGTGGCTGGAGGTACACTAGGCGGTCACTGTATAATAATTTTACTGTTGGCCAGTTAGATTACAGGCCCCAAATATTATGCTTTCACCGTACAGAAAAGATCAAATGATAATGTGGCTGGAGGTATATTAGACGGTCATTGGATATCAATTTTACTGCAGGCCAGTGGAGTACAGGCCCCAAACATTAGGAATTCACCGGACAGAAAAGATTAAGTGATTATGTGGCTGGAGGTATATTAGACGGTCAGTGGATATCAATTTTACTGCAGGCCAGTGGAGTACAGGCCCCAAACATTAGGCATTCACCGGACAGAAAAGATCAAGTGATTATGTGGCCGGAGGTATATTAGACGGTCATTGGATAACGATTTTACTGTAGTCCAGTACAAATACATGTCAAATACATATGTTTAAAAGAGCTAAAAATATAAAATTGGATTAAAAACATGGCTAACGAAATCCCCCCTCTTGAATAAACCCCAAATGATAATAGACAAAATTCGATAACACGTGGTCGTCACAGGTGTTGAATTTCTCAAATAGGCATTCACCGTACAAAAAAGATCAAGTGATTATGTGGCTGGATGTATATTAGCCAGTCATTGGATAACAGTTTTACTGCAGGTCAGTGGAGTACAGGCCCCAAACATTAGGCATTCACCGGACAGAAAAGGCCTTTTCTGCCGCTGTATTTACAGGGATCATTCTTTGTTCTGGGTGATGGCGGATATGTGTGGGCTGGCATGAGGGAATTCAATTAAACGTGGTCGTCACAGGTGTTGAATCCCTCCGAGATCTATGCCTTATTCATTTTTAGAAATGTGAGGTAGTCCACACTGTCGGGAGGTAGGCGAGTGTGCTTATCGGTCACGATCCCCCCTGCTGCGCTGTCCCTTCGGACAGGACACTCGACGAGGGTCAAGCCACGAGTTCCATGGCAAATTGTGCCAGCTCTGGCCACAGGTCAAGCCTGCACACCCAGAAGTCCAGGGGTTCCTTGCTTCTCAGAGCGTCCACATCGGTCGTTAACCCGATGTAGTCGAACACCTGTCTGTCTAGGCATTCCCTGAGGCTGGATCCGGAGGACGGCTGTCGATGGGTTGGCTGCAAGAATGATCTTATATCCAAAGTGACCAACACATACTAACAAACAATTCTAACAAATCTGAGCAAACTGAAGAGTTAGCTGGACTAATGAACAAAAAATCATCAAAATAATGCATTCCCGCTCCTCGACTGCTCCTGCTACAACCCACTCCAGGAAAGAAGAAAAGACTTCAAAATAAAAACAAGATAACGAACACCCCATCGGTAATCACTTGTCAAAATAAAAAGAACCCTGAGAATAAAAAAAAAGGGAACTAAAAGCAGCAGGATGTACCGGCAATAGGAGAAAAGCAGACTGAATATCAGTTTTAGCCATTAAAGCCCCGTTGCCGTAGCTACGCACTAGATTCACAGCTGAATCAAATGTAGCGTACTTAACAGAGCACAATGCCTTATCAATTTCATTATTCAGCGATGCCCCATAGGGGAATAACAAATGATGAATTAAACGATAAGCACCCGGCTCCTTTTTAGGTACAACCCCTAATGGAGAAATATGAAAATTAGCAAAAGGAGGGAATGGGAAAAGACCAGCAATCTCCGATCCTCTGCCAACTCCTTTCCTAATTGTGATTGGAGCACCAGCGAGAACTGCGCCACCGAGGAAAAATTATTCACCCACATACAACCTTTCCCTGAAAAGGATGGTAAACGGAAACCTTCTCCAAGACCCTCAAGGAGCAGACCCCCCATCCTGCGATTTGGGTACTGCCCTAGGTCGCATGATCTCCAGCTTTACTGGCGTCCAAGCTCTTTGTAATAAATTCCCTTGTAGAAGGCTGGCTGGGTAAATTTGCTCTCTTAAAAAAGAGCACCATGAGGTGGCTGCCCCCACAAAATGTATATTCATGCCTATATTTACAGGAGGAAAGCCATCGACTCTGCGTTTCATTAAACGCAAAGCACGTGACCCTCCTCAGCCCAGAAGATTGCTGTACTGCCAAAGGTGGCTGCTGCGGAGGGGCAGAAAAAGACGTACGCTGCGGCACCAATAAATTAAGCCACAAACCCACATCCTTTGTGCCCCAACGCATACTAGGGTAAACTGCTAGCCTTTGCCTAACTCTCTCATCATAAGTAAACCAACCAATCCCCCCCAAATTTTTATAAGCTTCTAGAACGTTGTCTAAATGCTAAAACAAACCCGAACATATTTGGGGGAACTTCTCGCCCATCACACTACAATTTATACAGTACGCCTGCAACCAATTATTAAGTCCGTGGGATTGGACATCTCCTATCCTCCTCTGACATCCTCCCGCTTCTCTAATTTAGCTACAAACTCCTTCGATGCAGGCAGCAAGGATAGGATGTTGACAAATTCATTTCTCCATATCTTTTCTTTTATGGACATGGACAAATGAAAACCTAGAAGGGAAATATCACAGGGCAGTGGTTCTTTATAACACGTCTCAGCAACCCCTCTACGCGTGGAAAAAATTGGCAAAGGGGTGGAGTCCTCACTATCAGAGTCCTGTTCCTCCCCCTGATCGCCCGGCCGCCAAGCATCAGTGACAACGCCCGCCAAAGCGGCCGTTCTATCAGAAGAAGCCAATTGGGGGAACAAACTCTGTAAGAAGGACAGCACCCTCGACAGGGACGCTAGCACAATGGCTAAGCCAGCAGTACAGTCAGCACCAGATGCAGCCCCAGGCTGATCCGTAGAAGGAGATGGGTCCTCAGGAGGCAGGGGGGGAACCTTCTTGGCACACATACACCAGCTGCTCAACGCCATAGCGGAGCTGCCGTACCGGACGCTACCCATGCGAAGCCCTACTTCTGCGCTGTCGGTTCTTTGCCTGATGAGATGCCGCTGAGGCTTCTCTGGACAACTCACCCCTTGGCAGTGGAGGCAGGGAACTCCTCTTCTTGGAAGGCAGCAGGAACCAATCTGCTAATCCAAGTGTCTGGGGGACACCAAATCTTCATGCACCGCCGGAAGCGACGTCCTCACCCCGATGCCAATTCCGGTCCTGGCATCAGATGCCGGCCGCTTCTCGCCGGAGGGGGAGTAAGAGAAAACTGTGCGCTGCCTCCTCTCACGCTGAGAGGAGCGCAGCGCAGGTAAGGCAACTGGGACTCCTGCATCCATGGTAGGCATCACTGACTATACTCCAGCCAGGGCAGCACCACATGGCTCCAAAATGACTGGCACTGCATCCGCAAGGCAAGATTCCAGCCAGGCAGACGTTTCTCCCTCTTCAGCGAAAACGTCCATGGTGAGTAGGAGACCGGATACAGGCAGATAAGCAGTCTGCAGGGGCGGCAGGCGGGCAAACTTCACAGGCGGCAGGAGGGCAGCAGCTGAACAAAGATGCAGCTTGGCAGAAAGGCCTAATGCTGGCGGCCACCTCATTATATACACCTTTTCCACACCACCCCAAACCCATCCACCAATGCACTAACTGTTTCTGGGCACCCTAAACTTCCCAGCCTCAGCAACAATCCCACTATAGGACAACCCAACTAGCCAATCCCTGTAATCTGCCCCCCAACCCAGCAACCATACTAAAATTAGCCTTCTTTACCCTGATTTTTTTGGCGGGAAAACTCCCTCCAAAAATGTCCTAAGCAACCTATGGCATAATCATAATCCCATGCAAATCCCTCCAAATGGGATTCTCGGGATCTCTACATTCTAGGCACATGAGGCTTGGAGTATGGTGATTTCACAAGGCAGCTTTTATCAGCTTTTTCTGGGTTTAGGAGTCCAGTGGGTGGTCCGATCAGTAATTGACAGCTTTCCCTGTGTAACTGTGCATACAGATATAGCTGTTAGCCAGTAGGACTGCCCACTGGACTCATAAGCCTAGAATGAGCAGGAATTAAAAAATAATAAATTATACATGTTAATGGATGTTTCCCACAAAACTATATTAGTCTGCTCTGCTCCTCTTGCTCCATAACATGCTGCCTGCAGGTTGAACTGAATGTTCAGTATGACAGGTTCCCTTTAAATGTTACTGCAACCCACAATTGATAATTATACTGTCTGTGTAATATACTGTATTGTCTCTTGTAATCAGAGAATTACAATCGTGGTAGCATTAGTGTTAGCAAAGGCTTGATTGCTAAATCCAACTCCTATCAGTTGTGCAGAACACATATTTCACACCTCACTGTGCGCAGTTGGCCATAATTGGACTGTAAATTCTAGACTGCCTAGCAAAGTTTGCATGTAGAATATTTTCTTGAAGATTTCAATTATTACAATGCAATTAGCACAGCATCTCTTTGTGTTCCTATTTCTGATTTTGACCGTATATTTTCAGAGTGGGTGACACCATAGGTTGAATTACTTATCATGCCTTCACAGGTCATATATGTCAGCAACTTTTAATTTGCAAGGAGAACATTCCCCTTCACTTTATACAACCATCCGAATAAAAAGTTAACACTGCACAGGATGGATCCATAGATTTGTGCTGCTTATGCCATCTGGAGAGGAGGCAAGGTAATGGGAGGAGTGGTAGTGGCTATGACTAGAGTTGAGCGAACACCTGGATGTTCGGGTTTGAGAAGTTCGGCCGAACTTCCCGGAAATGTTCGGGTTCGGAATCCGAACCCGACCCGAACTTCGTCCCGAACCCGAACCCCATTGAAGTCAATGGGGACCCGAACTTTTCGGCACTAAAAAGGCTGTAAAACAGCCCAGGAAAGAGCTAGAGGGCTGCAAAAGGCAGCAACATGTAGGTAAATCCCCTGCAAACAAATGTGGATAGGGAAATGAATAAAAAAAAATAAAAAAAAATTAACCAATATCAATTGGACAGAGGTCCCATAGCAGAGAATCGGGCTTCACGTCAGCAGAGAATCAGTCTCTTCATGCCATAGCAGAGAATCTGGCTTCATGTCAGCAGAGAATCAGTCTCTTCATGCCATAGCAGAAAATCTGGCTTCATGTCAGCAGAGAATCAGTCTTCATGTCATAGCAGAGAATCAGGCTTCACGTCACCCACCACTGGAACAGGCCACTGTCACATATTTAGGCCCCGGCACCCAGACAGAGGAGAGAGGTCCCGTAACAGAGGATCTAGCTTCATGTCAGCACAGAATCAGTCTTCATGTCATAGCAGAGAATCAGGCTTCACGTCACCCACCACTGGAAGAGGCCACTGTCACACAGTTAGGCCCTGGCACCCAGACAGAGGAGAGAGGTCCCGTAACAGAGAATCTGGCTTCATGTCAGCACAGAATCAGTCTTCATGTCATAGCAGAGAATCAGGCTTCACGTCACCCACCACTGGAACAGGCCACTGTCACATATTTAGGCCCCGGCACCCAGACAGAGGAGAGAGGTCCCGTAACAGAGAATCTGGCTTCATGTCAGCACAGAATCAGTCTTCATGTCATAGCAGAGAATCAGGCTTCACGTCACCCACCACTGGAAGAGGCCACTGTCACACATTTAGGCCCTGGCACCCAGACAGAGGAGAGAGGTCCCGTAACAGAGAATCTGGCTTCATGTCAGCACAGAATCAGTCTTCATGTCATAGCAGAGAATCAGGCTTCACGTCACCCACCACTGGAACAGGCCACTGTCACACATTTAGGCCCTGGCACCCAGACAGAGGAGAGAGGTCCCGTAACAGAGAATCTGGCTTCATGTCAGCACAGAATCAGTCTTCATGTCATAGCAGAGAATCAGGCTTCACATCACCCACCACTGGAACAGGCCACTGTCACACATTTAGGCCCTGGCACCCAGACAGAGGAGAGAGGTCCCGTAACAGAGAATCTGGCTTCATGTCAGCACAGAATCAGTCTTCATGTCATAGCAGAGAATCAGGCTTCACGTCACCCACCACTGGAACAGGCCACTGTCACATATTTAGGCCCAGGCAGCCAGGCAGAGGAGAGAGGTCCCGTAACAGAGAATCTGGCTTCATGTCAGCACAGAATCAGTCTTCATGTTATAGCAGAGAATCAGGCTTTACGTCACCCACCACTGGAACAGGCCACTGTCACATATTTAGGCCCTGGCACCCAGACAGAGGAGAGGTTCATTCAACTTTGGGTTGCCCCGCAATATAATGGTAAAATGAAAATAAAAATAGGATTGAATGAGGAAGTGCCCTGGAGTACAATAATATATGGTTAAGGGGAGGTAGTTAATGTCTAATCTGCACAAGGGATGGACAGGTCCTGTGGGATCCATGCCTGGTTCATTTTTATGAACGTCAGCTTGTCCACATTGTCTGTAGACAGGCGGCTGCGTTTGTCTGTAATGACGCCCCCTGCCGTGCTGAATGCACGTTCAGACAAAACGCTGGCCGCCGGGCAGGCCAGCACCTCCAAGGCATAAAAGGCTAGCTCTGGCTACGTGGACAATTTGGAGACCCAGAAGTTGAATGGGGCCGAACCATCAGTCAGTACGTGGAGGGGTGTGCACAGGTACTGTTCCACCATGTTAGTGAAATGTTGCCTCCTGCTGACACGTTCCGTATCAGGTGGTGGTGCAGTTAGCTGTGGCGTGGTGACAAAACTTTTCCACATCTCTGCCATGCTAACCCTGCCCTCAGAGGAGCTGGCCGTGACACAGCTGCGTTGGCGACCTCTTGCTCCTCCTCTGCCTTCGCCTTGGGCTTCCACTGGTTCCCCTGTGACATTTGGGAATGCTCTCAGTAGCGCGTCTACCAACGTGCGCTTGTACTCGCGCATCTTCCTATCACGCTCCAGTGTAGGAAGTAAGGTGGGCACATTGTCTTTGTACCGGGGATCCAGCAGGGTGGCAACCCAGTAGTCCGCACACATTAAAATGTGGGCAACTCTGCTGTCGTTGCGCAGGCACTGCAGCATGTAGTCGCTCATGTGTGCCAGGCTGCCCAGAGGTAAGGACAAGCTGTCCTCTGTGGGAGGCGTATCGTCATCGTCCTGTGTTTCCCCCCAGCCACGCACCAGTGATGGGCCCGAGCTGCTTTGGGTGCCACCCCGCTGTGAACATGCTTCATCCTCATCCTCCTCCACCTCCTCCTCATCCTCGTCCTCCTCGTCCTCCAGTAGTGGGCCCTGTCTGGCCACATTTGTACCTGGCCTCTGCTGTTGCAAAAAACCTCCCTCTGAGTCACTTCAAAGAGACTGGCCTGAAAGTGCTAAAAATGACCCCTCTTCCTCCTCTTCCTCCTGGGCCACCTCCTCTTCCATCATCGCCCTAAGTGTTTTCTCAAGGAGACATAGAAGTGGTATTGTAACGCTGATAACGGCGTCATCTCCACTGGCCATGTTGGTGGAGTACTCGAAAGAGCGCAACAGGGCACACAGGTCTCGCATGGAGGCCCAGTCATTGGTGGTGAAGTGGTGCTGTTCCGCAGTGCGACTGACCCGTGCGTGCTGCAGCTGAAACTCCACTATGGCCTGCTGCTGCTTTCACAGTCTGTCCAGCATGTGCAAGGTGGAGTTCCACCTGGTGGGCACGTCGCATATGAGGCGGTGACCGGGAAGGCCGAAGTTACGCTGTAGCGCAGACAGGCGAGCAGCGGCAGGGTGTGAACGCCGGAAGCGCGAACAGACGGCCCGCACTTTATGCAGCAGCTCTGACATGTCGGGGTAGTTGCGAATGAACTTCTGCACCACCAAATTCAGCACATGCGCCAGGCAAGGGATGTGCGTCAAACCGGCTAGTCCCAGAGCTGCAACGAGATTTCGCCCATTATCGCACACCACCAGGCCGGGCTTGAGGCTCACCGGCAGCAACCACTCGTCAGTCTGTTGTTATATACCCCGCCACAACTCCTGTGCGGTGTGGGGCCTGTCCCCCAAACATATGAGTTTCAGAACGGCCTGCTGACGTTTACCCCGGGCTGTGCTGAAGTTGGTGGTGAAGGTGTGTGGCTGACTGGATGAGCAGGTGGAAGAAGAGGAGGAGGAAGCTGAGTAGGAGGAGGAGGAGACAGGAGGCAAAGAATGTTGCCCTGCGATCCTTGGCGACGGAAGGACGTGCGCCAAACAGCTCTCCGCCTGGGGCCCAGCTGCCACTACATTTACCCAGTGTGCAGTTAGGGAGATATAGCGTCCCTGGCCGTGCTTACTGGTCCACGTATCTGTGGTTAGGTGGACCTTGCCACAGATGGCGTTGCGCAGTGCACACTTGATTTTATCGGACACTTGGTTGTGCAGGGAAGGCACGGCTCTCTTGGAGAAGTAGTGGCGGCTGGGAACAACATACTGTGGGACAGCAAGCGACATGAGCTGTTTGAAGCTGTCTGTGTCCACCAGCCTAAATGACAGCATTTCATAGGCCAGTAGTTTAGAAATGCTGGCATTCAGGGCCAGGGATCAAGGGTGGCTAGGTGGGAATTTACGCTTTCTCTCAAATGTTTGTGAGATGGAGAGCTGAACGCTGCCGTGTGACATGGTTGAGATGCTTGGTGACGCAGGTGGTGGTGTTGGTGGTACATCCCTTGTTTGCTGGGCGGCAGGTGCCAACGTTCCTCCAGAGGCGGAGGAAGAGGCCGAGGCGGCAGCAGCAGAAGAGGCCGAGGCGGCAGCAGCAGAAGAGGTAGCAGGGGGGAGCCTGAGTGACTTCCTTGTTTTTAAGGTGTTTACTCCACTGCAGTTCATGCTTTGCATGCAGGTGCCTGGTCATGCAGGTTGTGCTAAGGTTCAGAACGTTAATGCCTCGCTTCAGGCTCTGATGGCACAGCGTGCAAACCACTCGGGTCTTGTCGTCAGCACATTGTTTGAAGAAGTGCCATGCCAGGGAACTCCTTGAAGCTGCCTTTGGGGTGCTCGGTCCCAGATGGCGGCGGTCAGTAGCAGGCGGAGTCTCTTGGCGGTGGGTGTTCTGATTTTGCCCACTGCTCCCTCTTTTGCTACGCTGTTGGCTCGGTCTCACCACTGCCTCTTTCTCCGAACTGTGAAAGTCAGTGGCACGACCTTCATTCCATGTGGGGTCTAGGACCTCATCGTCCCCTGCATCGTCTTCCACCCAGTCTTGATCCCTGACCTCCTGTTCAGTCTGCACACTGCAGAAAGACGCAGCAGTTGGCACCTGTGTTTCGTCATCATCAGAGACGTGCTGAGGTGGTATTCCCATGTCCTCATCATCAGGAAACATAAGTGGTTGTGCGTTAGTGCATTCTATCTCTTCCACCCCTGGGGAAGGGCTAGGTGGATGCCCTTGGGAAACCCTGGCAACAGAGGCTTCAAACAGCATAGGAGACTGCTGCATAACTTGAGGCTCAGACAGTTTCCCTGATATGCATGGGGGTGATGTGACAGACTGATGGGCTTGGTTTTCATGCGCCATCTGTGCGCTTTCTGCAGAAGACTGGGTGGGAGATAATGTGAATGTGCTGGATGCACTGTCGGACACCCAATTGACTAATGCCTGTACCTGCTCAGGCCTTACCATCCTTAGAACGGTATTGGGCCCCACCAAATATCCCTGTAAATTCTGGCGGCTACTGGGACCTGAGGTAGTTGGTACACTAGGACGTGTGGCTGTGGCAGAACGGCCACGTCCTCTCCCAGCACCAGAGGGTCCACTAACACCACCACGACCATGTCCACGTCCGCGTCCCTTACTAGATATTGTTCCCGTTCACCACAAGAAGAAAAATATTATTATTGGGCAGACTAGATGGGCCAAATGGTTCTTATCTGCCGACACATTCTATGTTATTCGGGCCAATGTATTGAATTAAAATTCAGGCCTTTTTTTACAGACACCTAACACTGTCTGGCTATCTATTTAGGTACCGTATTACACTAATACAGGCACACCAGTAATGACAGATTTAGCTGAATATAAATGTGAGGCCTATTTTTTAGGCGCTGTGTGACAGGTATACGTTTAATCACAGAATTAGACTTGTATCTGCACTGTAGCATGTGTGTTAAGTTTTTCAGAATGACACTATCAGCACCTTGAATCTAATATACCCTTTTTGGGATAGATTTAAAGTAGGCCTGATATAGCAGAAACTACTAATTTTGAGAATGGCAAATTTGGGAATTGTTTTTCAACCCAGAACAAAAACTGTGCTTTTACGATCACTAAAAATAATTTGACCAGCTAAAACAGTACTGATTTGGAGGAATATAAATGTCAGGCCTATTTTTTAGGCGCTGTGTGACAGGTATACGTTTAATCACAGAATTAGACTTGTATCTGCACTGTAGCGTGTGTGTTAAGTTTTTCAGAATGACACTATCAGCACCTTGAATCTAATATACCCTTTTTGGGAAAGATTTAAAGTAGGCCTGATATAGCAGAAACTACTAATTTTGAGAATGGCAAATTTGGGAATAGTTTTTCAACCCAGAACAAAAACTGTGCTTTTACGGTCACTACAAATAATTTGACCAGCTAAAACAGTACTGATTTGGAGGAATATAAATGTCAGGCCTATTTTTTGGGCGCTGTGTGACAGGTATACGTTTAATCACAGAATTAGACTTGTATCTGCACTGTAGCGTGTGTGTTAAGTTTTTCAGAATGACACTATCAGCACCTTGAATCTAATATACCATTTTTGGGATAGATTTAAAGTAGGCCTGATATAGCAGAAACTACTAATTTTGAGAATAACAAATTTGGGAATCGTTTTTCAACCCAGAACAAAAACTGTGCTTTTACGGTCACTACAAATAATTTGACCAGCTAAAACAGTACTGATTTGGAGGAATCTAAATGTCAGGCCTATTTTTTAGGCGCTGTGTGACAGGTATACGTTTAATCACAGAATTAGACTTGTATCTGCACTGTAGCGTGTGTGTTAAGTTTTTCAGAATGACACTATCATCACCTTGAATCTAATATACCCTTTTTGGGATAGATTTAAAGTAGGCCTGATATAGCAGAAACTACTAATTTTGAGAATGGCAAATTTGGGAATTGTTTTTCAACCCAGAACAAAAACTGTGCTTTTACGGTCACTAAAAATAATTTGACCAGCTAAAACAGTACTGATTTGGAGGAATATAAATGTCAGGCCTATTTTTTAGGCGCTGTGTGACAGGTATACGTTTAATCACAGAATTAGACTTGTATCTGCACTGTAGCGTGTGTGTTAAGTTTTTCAGAATGACACTATCAGCACCTTGAATCTAATATACCCTTTTTGGGATAGATTTAAAGTAGGCCTGATATAGCAGAAACTACTAATTTTGAGAATGGCAAATTAGGGAATTGTTTTTCAACCCAGAACAAAAACTGTGCTTTTACGGTCACTAAAAATAACTTGACCAGCTAAAACAGTACTGATTTGGAGGAATAGAAATGTCAGGCCTATTTTTTAGGCGCTGGGTGACAGGCTCAACTTGCCCCTGATGTAGTATATGGCCAAAAAATAACCACACTATTGATGGTTAAATGCACTTGGGTGACACAGGCTCAGCCTGCACCTGATGTAGTATATGGCCAAAAAATAACCACACTATTGATGGTTAAATGCACTTGATGAAAGCTTGACCCTGATGTAGGATATAGCAAAAAATAACCACACTATTGATGGTTAAATGCACTTGGGTGACACAGGCTCAGCCTGCACCTGATGTAGTATATGGCCAAAAAATAACCACACTATTGATGGTTAAATGCACTTGGGTGACACAGGCTCAGCCTGCACCTGATGTAGGATATAGCAAAAAATAACCACACTATTGATGGTTAAATGCACTTGGTGGTAGCTTGTGCTGGCGCACCACAAGCCACAAAATGGCCGCCGATCACCCCAGAAAAAAGTCATATAAAAACGCTCTGGGCAGCCTAAAAAAAGTGAGCAATTGAATATCAGCACTTCAATGATCCACAGCTGGAGATCGATCACTGAATAAAGTCTTTTGGAGGAGTTAATCTGCCTAATCTCGCCCTAATGTCGCAGCAGCAACCTCTCCTTACGCTTGTATCAGCAGAGTGACGTGCAGCGCTACGTGACCCAAGCTTATATAGAGGCTGGGTCACATGCTGCACTGGCCAATCACAGCCATGCCAATAGTAGGCAAGGCTGTGATGGCCTCTTGGGGCAAGTAGCATGACGCTTGTTGATTGGCTGCTTTGCAGCCTTTCAAAAAGCGCCAAGAAAGCGCAGAACACCGAACCCAGACTTTTACGAAAATGTTCGGGTTCGGGTCCGTGTCACGGACACCCCAAAATTCGGTACGAACCCGAACTATACAGTTCGGGTTCGCTCATCCCTAGCTATGACAGTGATAGTAGTACTCAGTACACGGTGGACGTCTTCAATGTGGCTCTCCCTGGGCTTTGCACAGTGAATTTCTTCCCTCGGGCACACACCGCTTATTTCCATGGTTATGACCACTTTGCAATTCAGCAGCAGTAGCCATGCTTGCACACTAAAGGAAAAAGCACCAGCCTATGTGCACTCCCGCGGTCTCAACCATTAGAAATGCTTTTTCCTATAGTGTGCAAGCACGGCCACTGCTGCTGGAATGCAGGGTAGTCGGAAACAAGCAGTGTACAGTCGTGGTCAAAAGTTTTGAGAATTACATAAATATTGGAAATTGGAAAAGTTGCTGCTTAAGTTTTTATAATAGCAATTTGCATATACTCCAGAATGTTATGAAGAGTGATCAGATGAATTGCATAGTCCTTCTTTGCCATGAAAATGTCCTTAATCCCAAAAAAAACTTTCCACTGCATTTCATTGCTGTCATTTAAAGGACCTACTGAGATCATTTCAGTAATCGTCTTGTTAACTCAGGTGAGAATGTTGACGAGCACAAGGCTGGAGATCATTATGTCAGGCTGATTGGGTTAAAATGGCAGACTTGACATGTTAAAAGGAGGGTGATACTTGAAATCATTGTTCTTCCATTTTTAACCATGGTGACCTGCAAAGAAACGCGTGCAGCCATCATTGTGTTGCATAAAAATGGCTTCACAGGCAAGGATATTGTGGCTACTAAGATTGCACCTCAATCAACAATTTATAGGATCATCAAGAACTTCAAGGAAAGAGGTTAAATTCTTGTTAAGAAGGCTTCAGGGCGTCCAAGAAAGTCCAGCACGCGCCAGGATAGTCTCCTAAAGAGGATTCAGCTGCGGGATCGGAGTGCCACCAGTGCAGAGCTTGCTCAGGAATGGCAGCAGGCAGGTGTGAGCGCATCTGCACGCACAGTGAGGCGAAGACTTTTGGAAGATGGCCTGGTGTCAAGAAGGGCAGCAAAGAAGCCACTTCTCTCCAAAAAAACCCCATCAGGGACAGATTGATCTTCTGCAGAAAGTATGGTGAGTGGACTGCTGAGGACTGGGGCAAAGTCATATTCTCCAATGAAGCCTCTTTCCGATTGTTTGGGGCATCTGGAAAAAGGCTTGTCCGGAGAAGAAAAGGTGAGCGCTACCATCAGTCCTGTGTCATGCCAACAGTAAAGCATCCTGAGACCATTCATGTGTGGGGTTGCTTCTCATCCAACGGAGTGGGCTCACTCACAATTTTGCCCAAAAACACAGCCATGAATAAAGAATGGTACCAAAACACCCTCCAACAGCAACTTCTTCCAACAATCCAGCAACAGTTTGGTGAAGAACAATGCATTTTCCAGCACGATGGAGCACCGTGCCATAAGGCAAAAGTGATAACTAAGTGGCTTGGGGACCAAAACGTTGACATTTTGGGTCCATGGCCTGGAAATCCCCAGATCTTAATCCCATTGAGAACTTGTGGTCAATCCTCAAGAGGCGGGTGGACAAACAAAAACCCACTAATTCTGACAAACTCCAAGAAGTTATTATGAAAGAATGGGTTGCTATCAGTCAGGAATTGGCCCAGAAGTTGATTGAGAGCATGCCCAGTCGAATTGCAGAGGTCCTGAAAAAGAAGGGCCAACACTGCAAATACTGACTCTTTGCATAAATGTCATGTAATTGTCGATAAAAGCCTTTGAAACGTATGAAGTGCGTGTAATTATATTTCACTACATCACAGAAACAACTGAAACAAAGATCTAAAAGCAGTTTAGCAGCAAACTTTGTGAAAACTAATATTTGTGTCATTCTCAAAACTTTTGGCCACGACTGTAGAATGCAATGAAAAAATTAATCTAGCAAGCAAAGGAAGCAATATGGATACTAACAATACATTAGTAAGTGGGCAGCACAGTGGCTCATTGGTTAACACTGGTACCTTGCAGCGCTGGGGTCCTAGGTCCGAATCCGACCATGGACAACGTCTGCATGGAGTTTGTATGTTCTCCCTTTGTTTGCTCCGGGTACTCTGGTTTCTTCCCATACTCCAAACACATACTGATAGGGAACTTATATTGTGAACTCCATTGGGGACAGCCTAGTGCTAATGTCGGTAAAGCGATGCCGAATATAGTAGAGCTATGTAAGTGCATTAAATAAATAATATTGTATTAGCTCTCTATACATAATCAATGCCACTTGCTAAAGTGACACAACTCCTTTAACAATAAATCACAACCTTTAACTATTGGCACTAATTAAACCCTTTGCAGTTGTCCTCTGTAGGTACAGCACCTAATTAATATATATATATATATTTATATATATATTGTAGGAAGACGCAAGGGTACATGTCACCGAGGTTCCTGGCCTCGGTGAGATAAGAACCGGTAATTTTGTGTGTCAGCGGCAGCTAGTGCTCGCTGACACTGTTTTACTTAGTGTGGCTGTAAAGCCAATCCAGGCCAGTTCTTATTGGCAGCAGCCAAAGAGCAGGGTGGGTGGCTGTTCCCCACGTCCAGGCCAGGTTTTGGGCTGGGTTTAAAAACCCAGGCAGCAGTCACAGCTATGTGTAGTATGATCCTTCAAGTGATAGTGGAGATGTGGGAGCTCTGTGTTTTTGGGAGCTGAGGAGAACCGCCATACTGCAAGGCTGAGAGCCGCATGAGAGTCACCTGCTGGGAGTCAGGCGCCCTAAAGCCTGCTGTGGTCTGCCAGGTGATTTATGTTATTTTGGGAACTCTTGCTGTGTGAACTAACACCAGGACCCTGTAAAGCATTGTTTTTCTTTTCTGCCTTCTCTGTGTGAATAAACCCTGGACTTTTGTTTTTTCAACCGTGGTCTTGCCTCTGTATTGCGTCCGCTTAGCCTGCCTACCAGAGCAAATCCCTACTCTATATATATATATATATACACTGCCTGTCCAAAAAAAAAGTCGCCACCAAAAAATAAAGGTCACACACTCTAATGTTTCGTTGGACCGCCTTTAGCTTTGATTATGGCATGCACTCACTGTGGAATTGTTTCGATAAGCTTCTGCAATGTCACAAGATTTATTTCCATCCAGTGTTGCATTAATTTTTCACCAAGATCTTGCATTGATGATGGTAGAGTCTGACCGCTGCGCAAAGCCTTCTCCAGCACATCCCAAAGATTCTCAATGGGGTTAAGGTCTGGACTCTGTGGTGGCCAATCCATGTGTGAAAATGATGTCTCATGCTCCCTGAACCACTGTTTCACAATTTGAGCTCGATGAATCCTGGCATTGACATCTTGGAATATGCCCGTGCCATCAGGGAAGAAAAAATCCATTGATGGAATAACCTGGTCATTTAGTATGTTCAGGTAGTCAGCTGACCTCGTTCTTGGAGCACATACTGTTGCTGAACTTAGACCTGACCAACTGCAGCAACCCCAGATCATAGCACTGCCCCCACAGGCTTGTACAGTAGGCACTAGGCATGATGGGTGCATCACTTCATCTGCCTCTCTTCTTACCCTGATGCGCCTATCACTCTGGAACAGAGTAAATCTGGACTCATCAGACCACATGACCTTCTGCTATTGCTCCAGAGTCCAATCTTTATGCTCCCTAGCAAATTGAAGCCTTTTTTTCTGGTTTGCCTCACTGATTAGTGGTTTTCTTACGGCTACACAGCTGTTCAGATCCAATCCCTTGAGTTTCCTTCGCATTGTGCTGTGTGGAAATGCTCTTACTTTCACTATTAAACATAGCCCTGAGTTCTACTGTTGTTGTTTTTTCAATTTGATTTCACCAAACGTTTAAGTGATTGCCGATCACAATCATTCAGGAATTTTTTCCCGCCACATTTCTTCCTCAAATATGATGGGTTCCCACTATCCTTCCAGTTTTTAAAAATGTGTTGGACAGTTCTTAACCCAATTTTAGTAGTTACTGCAATCTCCTTAGATGTTTTCTTTGCTTGATGCATGCCAATGATTTGACCCTTCTCAAACAGACTAAAATCTTTTCCACGACCACGAGATGTGTCTTTCGACATGGTTGTTTAAGAAATGAGAAGCAACTCATTGCACCAGTTGGGGTTAAATAACTTGTTGCCAGCTGAAAGATAATCGCCCATGCAGTAATTATCCAATAGGAGGCTCATACCTATTTGCTTAGTTAAATCCAGGTGGCGACCTTTTTTAGACAGTGTATTTATATAAAACTAATTATAAAACTTTATAACTCTTTGTGTACAACTATATAATAGTTGACAACCACCCGCCAATCCCATCGTACTATGCCACAGTTGCCATACAGGTCTCGTCCCCTAGAGACTTCTGGAGGCGAATCCACTGTGAGAACAGTAGACGTTTAAAATTGGTTGGTGTGCCCATACATGATACAATCGGTAAAATAAAATTATAAATTTCGCGTGTGAAATCAACCTAATTTGCTGCCACCACTCTTCATATTGAATCTGGGCGAAGAGACCCCAGCTAAATATTCCTAAAGGGAAGAAACAGTTATTTGCAACCTAGCTAACAGATCAACAATTTATAAAAATAAGACAATGCGGTAGTATGTCTCTTCTGAGGACAGAGCTCTTAGCATAGACCAGATAATCAAGTAACAAGGGCAAAACTTTATACACAGAAATATACATTAAAACTGACAGGTAAATATACCTGCCAGTCGAACAGATTGGTTGGATAGAAATAAGTAAGAGATGAAAGGGAATAGAATGTCTGTAAGTTCAGAATTACCGTGGTAGAGTCCAGTAAAAGATAAAGTCTTTGCAAGGAATAATCCAAGATGGCGGGGTGCCCGTGTCCAGCGGGCGGTCGTGATGTTATTCGACTTCAGATGGTAGGTGAGGGACCCCCAGACCTGAGTCGGTCACTGTGTTTTACCCACTCTGTAGCTGGAAGTGGCTATGACACGCACAAGGCCAGCCTTGGGTAATTGAAACAGGGGGCAGATCTTGACCCAGAGAGAGAGAATCTGGCAGAATTCTTGCTTTGCCAGTTTCTCCGTACCCGTAGGTAAAATTATGAAATAGAATTCATATTTATAATTAGTAGAACTTTACGAATCATCTGATACCAAATATGACTGGAAGACAATACCGTGTGCCTGAAAACCTTTATATCTCGAAGCGGGAATCTCCGATTTGCTTGCAGATTTCCTGGAAGGTGTGTTAGAATAACCTCATCCATTTATGAAGAAATTGTTCATTCCGTATTTTCCTAACCCATGAAATATGAAGAAAATATGGGGAAAATATGCAATCTATGGATTGGAGGTGACTTTAAGGTCATCTCCTTTCTTGTACCAACCAGCTTCATGATAAGGATCTGTAATTCTCTCTTGAAGTTTCTGACCAGGTTTAAGGGTGTTAAGACCCCTGCTGTGCTGGGGCTGCTCAGACTAGAGAGAGGGCACCTTTATGGGGTTTTCTATGGGGTTTTGTCATGATAATATCAGATTGAGGGATAGTTAACCTGGAAGGGGTTTCTCCTAGGGCCAGGAAGAATCTTTTGGAGCTGGGAAGGTGAATTAACTTCTGGGTTGAGAGAGTTTTAACTCTTTGTGTGAATGAGAGGGCTCTTGTGATTCAGTAATTTTAAAACAGGATGCATTCAGGATTTCTTTGATAATCGGTATTGCCGAGATCGCGAAGCGTCACACATATATATATATCACTGCTTGAAAAAGGTTCCAGTGTGCGAACCAAAATGTTGTATATCTGGTGAATAAATATTTACGCTTTTACTGAAGGAAGTGCCGTGGATTTCCTGGGATTATATATATACAGTTGCAAGAAAAAGTATGTGAACCCTTTGGAATTATATGGATTTCTGCACAAATTGGTCATAAAATGTGAACTGATCTTCTTCTAAGCCACAACAATAGACAATCACAGTCTGCTTAAACTAATAACACACAAAGAATTAAATATTACCATGTTTTTATTGAACACACCATGTAAACATTCACAGTGCAGGTGGACAAAGTATGTGAACCCCTAGACTAATGACATCTCCAAGAGCTAATTGGAGTGAGGTGTCAGCCAACTGGAGTCCAATCAATGAGATGAGATTGGAGGTGTTGGTTACAGCTGCCCTTCCCTATTAAAAACACACACCAGTTCTGGGTTTGCTTTTCACAAGAAGCATTGCCAGATGTTAATGATGCCTCGCACAAAAGAGCTCTCAGAAGACCTACGATTAAGAATTGTTGACTTGCATAAAGCTGAAAGGGTTATAAAAGTATCTCCAAAAGCCTTGCTGTTTATCAGTCCACGGTAAGACAAATTGTCTATAAATGGAGAAAGTTCATCACTGCTGCTACTCTCCCTAGGAGTGACCGTCCTGTAAAGATGACTGCATGAGCACAGCGCAGACTGCTCAATGAGGTGAAGAAGAATCCTAGAGTGTCAGCTAAAGACTTACAAAAGTCTCTGGCATATGCTAACATCCCTGTTAGCGAATCTATGATACGTAAAACACTAAACAAGAATGGATTTCATGGGAGGATACCACAGAGGAAGCCACTGCTGTCCAAAAAAAACATTGCTGCAAGTTTACAGTTTGCACAAGAGCACCTGGATGTTCCACAGCAGTACTGGCAAAATATTCTGTGGACAGATGAAACCAAAGTTGAGTTGTTTGGAAGAAACACACAACACTATGTGTGGAGAAAAAGAGGCACAGCACACCAACATCAAAACCTCATCCCAACTGTGAAGTATGGTGGTGGGGGCATCATGGTTTGGGGCTGCTTTGCTGCATCAAGGCCTGGACGGATTGCTATCATCAAAGGAAAAATGAATTCTCAAGTTTATCAAGACATTTTGCAAGAGAACTTAAGGCCATCTGTCCACCAGCTGAAGCTCAACAGAAGATGGGTATTGCAACAGGACAACGACCCAAAGCATAGAAGTAAATCAACAACAGCAAATCCCTAACCGCCCACAGCGTCTCATCCCTCTCCTCCCCCTCCCTGACGGCCGAGCGAAGTCTCGCACAGACGCAGTACCCACTGAGGGCTGCGCCAGTGCGATTTGCTGGAAACTGAGGGCAGGAGCTTCATCGTCGTCACTGGGCATGCGCCGAGCCCAGTGACGTCCGATGCTCGCGCAAGACTTCGCTCGGCCGTCAGGGAGGGGGAGGAGAGGGATGAGACGCTGTGGGCGGTTAGGGATTCTGGAGGAAGGCATTTTGGGCACTGTAAGAAGGGCGTTACTGGGCACACAAAGGGGAACATAACGCCCCTCTGGGCACCTTCAGGGTTTTATAAAAGTCGTTTTTCTGCAAAACTGTACAATAAAAAACAGCACAGCCGATTCAAGGTAAGCTGTGGAGCATGACTGGTTTAAAATCTGAATTTGTGTTATACGAGGTGACAGAATCCCTTTAAACAGAAGAAAATACGGCTTCTGAAGTGGCCCAGTCAGAGTCCTGACCTCAACCCGATTGAGATGCTGTGGCATGACCTCAAGAAAGCGATTCACACCAGACATCACAAGAATGTGTTCAATAAAAACATGGTAACATTAAATTCTTTGTGTGTTATTAGTTTAAGCAGACTGGGATTGTCTATTGTTGTGACTTAGATGAAGATCAGATCACATTTTATGACCAATTTGGGCAGAAATTCATATAATTCCAAAGAGTTCACATACTTTTTTTTGCAACTGTATATATATATATTTATGGTGGCGGTGGGTTGCAATTCTTGGTTGTTAATGTCATGGTCATTATCATAAACCCACGGCGACGAACTCCTTGCTGCACCACAACAGTTTCCATCCAAAGAGTGTAAAAAAGTCTGTTCCATATGGACAATTTATCAGGTTGAAAAGAATAAATAATACTGAGGATGGTTACAGGAGACAAGTTTTAGACTTGAAGGAAAGATTAATGATAAGGGGTTATCTGGAAAAAAAATCTGGTTCGGGCCATGGAGAAAGTGGCGGGTATCCCACAGTCCTATCTGCTACAAGGAAGTAACAAAAGTAAAGGAAGCAGAACAAGTGACAGAAAGTGCGTTTATGTCTTTAGATATAGTCCTATGACAGACAGTATACGCAGAATAATACAGAACAACTGGGATATTCTAAAAGGGGATAGTAGCCTAGAGCAGCTTGTCAAGAACAGACCGATTGTGACATTTAGAAGAAGCCATACTATTAAAGATATGCTTGTGAGGAGTAGGTATGTAGAACATAGGAATACAAATTGGTTACAGGATAGGAGACCAAAGTGGAACTATAAGTGTGGGAACTGTACATTTTGCAAGTTCAATACCCAGAACAAAATTCTCAACTTTGGAAGCATTTCCCATAAGGTGGATAGTTTCATCATAACCTGTAAAAGTACATACCATAAAATGTGATCTGATCTTCATCTAAGTCACAACAATAGACAATCCCAGTCTGTTCAAACTAATAACACACAAAGAATTAAATGTTACTATGTTTTTATTGAACACACTATGTAAACATTCACAGTGCAGGTGGAAAACGTATGTGAACCCTTGGATTTAATAACTAGTTGAAGCTCCTTTGGCAGCAATAACTTCAACCAAACATTTCCTGTAGTTGCAGATCAGACGTGCACAACGGTCAGGAGTAATTCTTGACCATTCCTCTTTACAGAACTGTTTCAGTTCAGCAATATTCTTGGGATGTCTGGTGTGAATCGCTTTCTTGAGGTCATGCCACAGCATCTCAATCGGGTTGAGGTCAGGACTCTGACTGGGCCACTTCAGAAGCCGTATTTTCTTCTGTTTAAGCCATTCTATTGTTGATTTACTTCTATGCTTTGGGTCGTTCTCCTGTTGCAACATCTATCTTCTGTTGAGCTTCAGCTGGTGGACAGATGGCCTTAAGTTCTCCTGCAAAATGTCTTGATAAACTTGAGAATTCATTTTTCCTTTGATGATAGCAATCCGTCCAGGCCCTGATGCAGCAAAGCATCCCCAAGCACAGTGCCCCCCCCCCCCCCCCCCCCCCACACTACTTCACAGTTGGGATGAGGTTTTGATGTTGGTGCTCTTTTTCTCCTCACATAGTGTGTGTTTCTTCCAAACAACTCAACTTTGGTTTCATCTGTCCACAGAATATTTTGCCAGTACTGCTGTGGAACATCCAGGTGCTCTTGTGCAAACTGTAAACATGCAGCAATGTTTTTTTTGGACAGCAGTGGCTTCCTCTGTGGTATCCTCCCATTAAATGCATTCTTGTTTAGTGTTTTACGTATCGTAGATTCGCTAACAGGGATGTTAGCATATGCCAGAGACTTTTGTAAGTCTTTAGCTGACACTCTAGGATTCTTCTTCACCTCATTGAGCAGTCTGCACTGTGCTCTTGCAGTCCTCTTTAGAGGATAGCCACTCCTAGGGAGAGTAGCAGCAGTGCTGAACTTTCTCCATTTATAAACAATTTGTCTTACCGTGGACTGATGAACAGCAAGGCTTTTGGAGATACTTTTACAACCCTTTCCAGCTTTATGCAAGTCAACAATTCTTAATCGTAGGTCTTCTGATAGCTCTTTTGTGCGAGGAATCATTCACATGAGGCAATGCTTCTTGTGACAAGCAAACCCCGAACTGGTATGTGTTTTTTATAGGGCAGGGCAACTATAACCAACACCTCCAATCTCATATCATTGATTGGACTCCAGTTGGCTGACACCTCACTGCAATTATCTCTTGGAGATGTCATTAGTCTAGGGGTTTACTTGGTGTGTTCAATAAAAACATGGTAACATTCAATTCTTTGTGTGTTATTAGTTTAAGCAGACTGTGATGAGTGTCTATTGTTGTGACGTAGATGAAGATCAGATCACATTTTATGACCAATTTGTGCAGAAATCCATATCATTCCAAAGAGTTCACATACTTTTTCTTGCAACTGTATATTGTGTATTTGGTGACATGTCAGTGTGGACGTTTCTACATAGAGAAAACTATCAGATGCATATATGAGAGAATTAGGGAACACATAAATTCTATCAAGACAGACAAAGGATGCCCCAGATTGATTAAACACGTACGTGAAATGCCGACCCCCCCCCCACAAGGAGGGGACAGACACCGCCTGCTCCTGCAGAAGGAAGCAAGGCGGATCATTCGAGCGAGGGCCTTAGGTCCACTAGGTATGAACTATAAAAATGATTTGGGTGTATTCCTGTAATGTTATAAGAGTAGCGTTCTTTTTCTGTTTTTTGTATTTGCTTGTTTTTACCCATGGGTTTTTAGTGCAGGTGCTGCAATGGTTATTGACATAATGAAGTCAGTTTGGGATGTTTCCATGGTGAGTGATGCCAGGAAGCATTTAAAATAAGCACTCCCACTTGGTAGGTAATTAGTGGCCAGAGGAAGTGCAACCTGCGCAAAACGGCAGTCGCTACTGCTACTGGGAGCTGCAAGGAAGTTTGTCAGCCCCTGTCGTGTATACTATGTCTATTCTAGACGAATAAAGATTTTCTACGATCGGTGAGTGCCGCCTGTTACTTCTACTCTATACATATATATATATATATATATATATATATACAGTACAGACCAAAAGTTTGGACACACCTTCTCATTCAAAGAGTTTTCTTTATTTTCATGACTATGAAGGCATCAAAACTATGAATTAACACATGTGGAATTATATACATAACAAAGAAGTGTGAAACAACTGAAAATATGTCATATTCTAGGTTCTTCAAAGTAGCCACATTTTGCTTTGATTACTGCTTTGCACACTCTTGGCATTCTCTTGATGAGCTTCAAGAGGTAGTCCCCTGAAATGGTTTTCGCTTCACAGGTGTGTCCTGTCAGGTTTAATAAGTGGGATTTCTTGCCTTATAAATGGGGTTGGGACCATCAGTTGCGTTGAGGAGAAGTCAGGTGGATACACAGCTGATAGTCCTACTGAATAGACTGTTAGAATTTGCATTATGGCAAGAAAAAAGCAGCTATGTAAAGAAAAACGAGTGGCCATTATTACTTTAAGAAATGAAGGTCAGTCAGTCAGCCGAAAAATTGGGAAAACTTTGAAAGTAAGGGCTATTTGACCATGAAGGAGAGTGATGGGGTGCTGCGCCAGATGACCTGGCCTCCACAGTCACCGGACCTGAACCCAATCGAGATGGTTTGGGGTGAGCTGGACCGCAGAGTGAAGGCAAAAGGGCCAACAAGTGCTAAGCATCTCTGGGAACTCCTTCAAGACTGTTGGAAGACCATTTCATTGGACTACCTCTTGAAGCTCATCAAGAGAATGCCAAGAGTGTGCAAAGCAGTAATCAAAGCAAAAGGTGGCTACTTTGAAGAACCTAGAATATGACATATTTTCAGTTGTTTCACACTTCTTTGTTATGTATATAATTCCACATGTGTTAATGTTTTTGATGCCTTCATAGTCATGAAAATAAAGAAAACTCTTTGAATGAGAAGGTGTGTCAAAATTTTTGGTCTGTACTGTGTATATATATATATATACACTGCTCAAAAAAATAAAGGGAACACTTAAACAACACAATGTAACTCCAAGTCAATCACACTTCTGTGAAATCAAACTGTCCACTTAGGAAGCAACACTGAGTGACAATCAATTTCACATGCTGTTGTGCAAATGGGATAGACAACAGGTGGAAATTATAGGCAATTAGCAAGACACCCCCAATAAAGGAGTGGTTCTGCAGGTGGTGACCGCAGACCATTTCTCAGTTCCTATGCTTCCTGGCTGATGTTTTGGTCACTTTTGAATGCTGGCGGTGCTTTCACTCTAGTGGTAGCATGAGACGGAGTCTACAACCCACACAAGTGGCTCAGGTAGTGCAGCTTATCCAGGATGGCACATCAATGCGAGCTGTGGCAAGAAGGTTTGCTGTATCTGTCAGTGTAGTGTCCAGAGCATGGAGGCGCTACCAGGAGACAGGCCAGTACATCAGGAGACATGGAGGAGGCCGTAGGAGGGCAACAACCCAGAAGCAGGACTGCTACCTCCGCCTTTGTGCAAGGAGGAACAGGAGGAGCACTGCCAGAGCACTGCAAAATGACCTCCAGCAGGCCACAATTGTGCATGTGTCTGCTCAAACGGTCAGAAACAGACTCCATGAGGGTGATATGAGGGCCCGACGTCCACAGGTGGGGGTTGTGCTTACAGCCCAACACCATGCAGGACGTTTGGCATTTGCCAGAGAACACCAAGATTGGCAAATTCGCCACTGGCGCCCTGTGCTCGTCACAGATGAAAGCAGGTTCACACTGAGCACATGTGACAGACGTGACAGAGTCTGGAGACGCCGTGGAGAACGTTCTGCTGCCTGCAACATCCTCCAGCATGACCGGTTTGGCATTAGGTCAGTAATGGTGTGGGGTGGCATTTCTTTGGAGGGCCGCACAGCCCTCCATGTGCTCGCCAGAGGTAGCCTGACTGCCATTAGGTACCGAGATGAGATCCTCAGACCCCTTGTGAGACCATATGCTGGTGCGGTTGGCCCTGGGTTCCTCCTAATGCAAGACAATGCTAGACCTCATGTGGCTGGAGTGTGTCAGCAGTTCCTGCAAGACGAAGGCATTGATGCTATGGACTGGCCCGCCCGTTTCCCAGACCTGAATCCAATTGAGCACATCTGGGACATCATGTCTCGCTCTATCCACCAACGTCACGTTGCACCACAGACTGTGCAGGAGTTGGCAGATGCTTTAGTCCAGGTCTGGGAGGAGATCCCTCAGGAGACCGTCCGCCACCTCATCAGGAGCATGCACAGGCGTTGTAGGGAGGTCATACAGCCACGTGGAGGCCACACATACTACTGAGCCTCATTTTGACTTGTTTAAGGACATTACATCAAAGTTGGATCAGCCTGTAGTGTGTTTTTCCACTTTAATTTTGAGTGTGACTCCAAATCCAGACCTCCATGGGTTGAAAAATTTGATTTCCATTTTTTATTTTTGTGTGATTTTGTTGTCAGCACATTCAACTATGTAAAGAACAAAGTATTTCAGAAGAATATTTAATTAATTCAGATCTAGGATGTGTTATTTTTGTGTTCCCTTTATTTTTTTGAGCAGTGTATATATATATATATATATACAGTGGTCCCTCAAGTTACAATATTAATTGGTTCCCGGAAAACCATTGTATGTTGAAACCATTGTAAGTTGAGTAATTGGTTCCAAAGCCCCAAAATGTCATCCAAGATAAGAGAAATTGAATATTTGAAAAAAATAAGCAGATAACTAGTACAGATTAAACATGTCCTTACATATAACAGCCAGGAATAGCTGCTAACTAGCAACTAATTCAGCTATTTTACCAGAGAAGTGGCCTTGATTGGTTGCATCTGAGTCTGAGACATTGTATGTTGAAAATGTTGAAGATCTTGAGGGACCACTGCTACCGTACTTACAGTAGCAAATGGATGAAAGGTTATATACCTCATCCACTCACTGTGGAAATGGACCTGCAGTGTGGATTTTAAACCCGCAGCATTGCAAATTCCAATTTTGCCATGGATTTGTCATGGATTTGTTGTGGATATAATTATAAAACTAAAGATAGTCTCCATGAACATCATGAAGAATATTAGAATCAATAAGATTTAATAGCCTCCTGGAAACCTGAAACAGCAAGGCCACACAGAAAGCAAGGTGAAGCTCAGACACATGAGCTTATTGACTAGAACAGAATATTGTATGCCTGATTCTGATATATGGGTGTTATGAGCAAATTCTACCCAGAGCAGAAATTCTGCTTAAATATTGTATCTTCATGAGCTGTGCTTCCAATAATTTAGAAATTTACTACAATCTCTGATGGGAGACAGTATGCGGGAATTTATGAGGGCAATATTTAAAAGGATTGTCCGGTTTTGGCGCCAACAACCTCTGTGGTCCTCTGTGGGCCTGTGATTGGTCAGGTGGTTATGGGACCAAGCCACTTCCTTGTTCTGCAGGGAAAGGAGCAGTGGTGGGACTGCGGACAGGTGAGTGGGTTTTTAATGTTATGGGGCATAAGTTAGGACCCCAGGTGTTTTCAGCTCCAAGGCCAGACAACCCATTTAGTCAGTTTTGCATGGAGTCCGCATTGGTGGATTGTAAAATTTGGCACACCCATTAGAATGAGTGTGTACCTTTTTTAAAATAGTCTCAGTGATAAATCTGGGGTGGAACTTTCCTACCCACTTTTCAAAACTGTAAGTGAGTGGTGTGAAAATTGAAAAATGTGCAGAATCTTTACACAGGTGACTCAGAAATTTTGCAAACCCCTAGAGCAGGGTGTGATATACACTGCTCAAAAAAATAAAGGGAACACTTAAACAACACAATGTAACTCCAAGTCAATCACACTTCTGTGAAATCAAACTGTCCACTTAAGAAGCAACACTGAGTGACAATCAATTTCACATGCTGTTGTGCAAATGGGATAGACAACAGGTGGAAATTATAGGCAATTAGCAAGACACCCCCAATAAAGGAGTGGTTCTGCAGGTGGTGACCGCAGACCATTTCTCAGTTCCTATGCTTCCTGGCTGATGTTTTGGTCACTTTTGAATGCTGGCGGTGCTTTCACTCTAGTGGTAGCATGAGACGGAGTCTACAACCCACACAAGTGGCTCAGGTAGTGCAGCTTATCCAGGATGGCACATCAATGCGAGCTGTGGCAAGAAGGTTTGCTGTGTCTGTCAGCGTAGTGTCCAGAGCATGGAGGCGCTACCAGGAGACAGGCCAGTACATCAGGAGACGTGGAGGAGGCCGTAGGAGGGCAACAACCCAGCAGCAGGACTGCTACCTCCGCCTTTGTGCAAGGAGGAACACGAGGATCACTGCCAGAGCCCTGCAAAATGATCTCCAGCAGGCCACAAATGTGCATGTGTCTGCTCAAACGGTCAGAAACAGACTCCATGAGGGTGATATGAGGGCCCGACGTCCACAGGTGGGGGTTGTGCTTACAGCCCAACACCGTGCAGGACATTTGGCATTTGCCAGAAAACACCAAGATTGGCAAATTCGCCACTGGCGCCCTGTGCTCTTCACAGATGAAAGCAGGTTCACACTGAGCACATGTGACAGACGTGACAGAGTCTGGAGACGCTGTGGAGAACGTTCTGCTGCCTGCAACATCCTCCAGCATGACCGGTTTGGCATTAGGTCAGTAATGGTGTGGGGTGGCATTTCTTTGGAGGGCCGCACAGCCCTCCATGTGCTCGCCAGAGGTAGCCTGACTGCCATTAGGTACCGAGATGAGATCCTCAGACCCCTTGTGAGACCATATGCTGGTGCGGTTGGCCCTGGGTTCCTCCTAATGCAAGACAATGCTAGACCTCATGTGGCTGGAGTGTGTCAGCAGTTTCTGCAAGACGAAGGCATTGATGCTATGGACTGGCCCGCCCGTTCCCCAGACCTGAATCCAATTGAGCAAATCTGGGACATCACGTCTCGCTCTATCCACCAACGTCACGTTGCACCACAGACTGTCCAGGAGTTGGCAGATGCTTTAGTCCAGGTCTGGGAGGAGATCCCTCAGGAGACCGTCCGCCACCTCATCAGGAGCATGCACAGGCGTTGTAGGGAGGTCATACAGGCACGTGGAGGCCACACACACTACTGAGCCTAGGATGTGTTATTTTTGTGTTCCCTTTATTTCTTTGAGCAGTGTATTTTCCCCTATGCCTTGGAGGCAGCCTTAGCATAGTCGTTGGACCATATAAATATTATTTATTTATTTTGTGCACTTATATAGCACTACTATATTGTGTGCAAGAGGCCTAAGAGCGCGCAACCGCTGCCGACAGCCATTCAGACACTTTGATGTCCTATTTATACAGTTCTATCATCTCTTTATGTTGTGATAAAACGCATTGTGTAGACTAAAAGGAAGAGATGCCTATCATGTATATAAATTGACATTTGTATTTCACTATAATATAGACGTTTAAATAAAAATAAAAATTAAATGCTAAACGAGATATTGCTGTAATGTTTGATAAATTGCATTTAATATGCTCATACAATGTGCTATGAGCACTGATTACCTTAACGCCCATTAATTAGTTACATAAAATAACTAAAGTAGCATTGAGAATCTGTTTGCACTAAATATTTTTCAGTATCACACCACCAGGGGGTGCACTTGAGGTATTTCCAGAATTTAGAGCAGAGGATTACCTTGCTAAAAATGCTCACACTGCTGGAAACTAGGACTAAAAGACTGAAATTGGTATTTGGTCTCCAAAGCAACTATTAAAAACGTGGCTTGCCAGACTCCCCTGTAGCTCACCTGCATTCAAAAATCTTCTCAGATAATTTCCATGTATATACAAGCACTCAGCACAGCTGGTGTAAACCTCTATGTGTACTACGTCCCAGTAGTGCTTTGCATATATTTCCATGGCTCTCTCCCTTGTCATCTGGCTTACATAGCAATCTAGGCTCTGATTTCCACTTGTTATAGATTTGACTTATGACTTTGATCGGAGCAGTGTTTCAGATGTCTAAAAATATGCCTCTTTACCAGCAGTTTTCTGTCATTAAAAATGGTGCAAATTCGCAAAACGTTTTCTCGGATGTATGCTCAGTACCAGTTATTAGGTCTGGTCTGGCCAGATGAAGCCTGTCTGACAAATTGGGTTGCCAGATTAAAAAAAAAAAGAAGAAAAACAAGGACAAAGAGTAGATCTGCAAAGTAAAGCACCCTCGTCTCAGGGTAGGTTTTTTTGGAGGCTGATTTTCCTCCAGGTTTTTCAGCCAAAGACAGAAATGGATTCGAAAAAAGAATAGAAGTTATAAAAGAAAGGAAGTATACTTCTCCTTGATGTGGGGTCCACTTCTGGCTTTGGTTAAAAAACTGTCAGGAAAATCTGCCTCAAATCCTCCTCTAAAAAACTCTGTGTGAACCTCCGCTTAGGAGTGAGCTAGAATCGATATGAAACGTCTGTTGCTGAATGAACTGATCTGAAATGTATCTTTTATTATTAGGGTTTCTTCACACATACTTTTGTTCTTGTCGTTATTTTTGGCCAAAAAACTTGTCCAAAGAAACTACAGGGAGATTTCCTGATGGCCCGAAGCCCAGGTGGGTCATCTAAGCTCTCCTCAAGGCTGCCAGCTGTATACCTAACGAATTGATGCTCTCAGTAGTAATTATTGCTAGGAGCATCATGTACTTATGTGCGTGACCGGTGGCTGCAGATGTCCACCTGAATTGAACTTTATTGCCGCCCTCAGGACGGTAATACACTTGAATATTGCAGTGGGCAGCCGTATTTTGTGCTGTACTGTGGTATTTGGTTCTATTGGGGTGACATTTTGTGTTGCATTACAGTATTGCTGGTCCAGACTCCTTTTGTTGTCCCTGCCTATTTGTATTGTCCTTGCCTATCTGTGTTGTCCCTGCCTATCTGTATTGTCCCTGCCTATCTGTATTGTCCCTGCCTATTTGTATTGTCCCTGCCTATCTGTGTTTTGCCTGCCTATTTGTATTGTCCCTGCCTATCTGTGTTGTCCCTGCCTATTTGTATTGTCCCTGCCTATCTGTGTTGTCCCTGCCTATCTGTATTGTCCCTGCCTATCTGTGTTGTCCGTGCCTATCTGTGTTGTCCCTGCCTATCTGTATTGTCCCTGCCTATCTGTGTTGTCCCTGCCTATCTGTATTGTCCCTGCCTATCTGTGTTGTCCCTGCCTATT
This sequence comes from Bufo bufo, assembly GCF_905171765.1. Taxonomy (NCBI): domain Eukaryota; kingdom Metazoa; phylum Chordata; class Amphibia; order Anura; family Bufonidae; genus Bufo; species Bufo bufo. The sequence continues at coordinate 162,099,882 of NC_053392.1, read as the reverse complement.
TGTATTGTCCCTGCCTATCTGTATTGTCCCTGCCTATCTGTGTTGTCCGTGCCTATCTGTATTGTCCGTGCCTATCTGTATTGTCCCTGCCTATCTGTGTTGTCCCTGCCTATCTGTGTTGTCCCTGCCTATCTGTATTGTCCCTGCCTATCTGTATTGTCCGTGCCTATCTGTATTGTCCGTGCCTATCTGTATTGTCCCTGCCTATCTGTGTTGTCCCTGCCTATCTGTGTTGTCCCTGCCTATCTGTATTGTCCCTGCCTATCTGTATTGTCCGTGCCTATCTGTATTGTCCTTGCCTATCTGTGTTGTCCCTGCCTATCTGTGTTGTCCCTGCCTATCTGTATTGTCCCTGCCTATCTGTATTGTCCCTGCCTAACTGTGTTGTCCCTGCCTATCTGTATTGTCCGTGCCTATCTGTATTGTCCGTGCCTATCTGTGTTGTCCCTGCCTATCTGTATTGTCCGTGCCTATCTGTATTGTCCGTGCCTATCTGTGTTGTCCCTGCCTATCTGTGTTGTCCGTGCCTATCTGTGTTGTCCCTGCCTATCTGTGTTGTCCCTGCCTATCTGTATTGTCCCTGCCTATCTGTATTGTCCCTGCCTATCTGTGTTGTCCCTGCCTATTTGTATTGTCCCTGCCTATCTGTGTTGTCCCTGCCTATCTGTATTGTCCCTGCCTATCTGTATTGTCCCTGCCTATCTGTGTTGTCCCTGCCTATTTGTATTGTCCCTGCCTATCTGTATTGTCCCTGCCTATCTGTGTTGTCCCTGCCTATCTGTATTGTCCGTGCCTATCTGTATTGTCCGTGCCTATCTGTGTTGTCCCTGCCTATCTGTATTGTCTCTGTCTACTTGTGTTGCCCTGTCTTCTGTCAATTTGGACCCACCTACAACATGGGGCCTCTTTTAGGTTTTTACAGGGCCATTTTAAGCTTCCAGTCTGCCCCTGGGCCTTTAAAAATGCTTGACATGATCAGCTGTTTATTGTAGCCTTTTTTTTCAAAGATTTTTACGGCCTTTTTTCCATTTAGTGTGCTTTACCACCTAGCATTTTTTTAAGGGATTGTCCAAAATTTTGACATTTATAGCCTGTCCTCATCAGTATCTGGAATGGGTCAGACTCCTGGGGATCTGATATGAGGTCTGATATGGGGACCCATCTCATAGGGAGTCCTGATCTAAGGTCTCACATGGAGGTCTAAAGGGGGTCTGATATGGGGGGGTCTGACATAAAGGTCTAATGGGGGTATGATCTGAGGTCCGAAACTGTGTTTCTCATCTGAGTTCTGATATAGGGGTCTGGCATGGAGGTTTAAAGAGACTCTGATCTGAGGTATGATATGGGGGGGTTTAACATAAAGGTCTGATGGGGGATTTCATGTGAGTTTTGATATGGAGGTCTGATCCCAGGATCTGTTAGGGGGTCTAAAGATCTGATATGTACTGATGCACATTATAAGGGGGTAGTTTTTGTACTTGTGCACATTATAGGGGTATTTTTTGTGTTGGCTCACATTATAATAGTATTTTTGTACTGTCTATTGTATTTTGCCACATTTATAATACATGCCGTTTCTTTGCTGCATGCGTTGTGCAAAATGCCACAAGGGGGCCCACTGAGACTTTATCGCTCAAGGGCCTACATGAACCTGGAGCCAGCCCTGGCTGGGGGTATCGAAGGAGTTGGAATCTAGAGACGGGGACCAGTTGAGTATGATTCCCTCCGCAGATAGGTTATTTCAGACAAGAGAAAAAGTCCCTTGTTGACGGATCTCAGATAGAAACGGCTAAAATGGATGCAAAATGAAAATAATGGATGCTCAAAATAATGGATCATTTTTTTCTTTGTTTTCTTTTCTGCTGATGGATCAGAAGAAAGGAAAAAAAAACTGTGACTTGAGCCTACTCTTATCCTGTGCACCAGACATATTTGTATCATTAAAAAACCCAGCCCTACATCTTGGAGAGAACTGCATTTTTTAAAAGCCTTTATGTCTAGGCTGTAAAACACAGTTTGAAAAGAACAGATCAATACAACCAGTGGCGTAACTAGAGTGTTATGGGCCCCAGTGCAAACTTTGGATCGGGCCCCCCCCCCTTTTTACAAAGAAGCGGCAGATTTTCTTACGAAGGGCTCTTTCCCTTGTGGTTAGTCCGCTGCGTGAATGAGGGCCAAGCTCCATTCCGGACAGCAGAGACACGGAGCAGTAACATGATTGATAATGCTCCGTGCCTCTCTGTGACCTTTTTACTACAAAATCACAGTGAGATAAAGTTGTCACTGTGAGTTTGTAGCAAAACGATCATAGAGAGGCACAGAGCATTATCAATTATGTTACTGCTACGTGTCTCTGCTGTCCGGAGCGGGGCTTGGCACTCTTTCACACAGCGGATTAGCCACACGGGATCCGCTTGTGTTAAAGAGCCCTAAGCCCAATGCATGGCTACACTAACCCAGTCCTAATAAAATCTGGTCCTACCTCATCCAGGGTGTCGCTGGCTTCGGCGTGATATCCACTGGATCCAGAACAAGGTCCCTGTGGTGATAGAGAAAAAAATGAATAATCACATAAGGAAGGGATGGTGACTGCCCCTATGAAATCACCAGCAGGGGGCGCTGTGCTGGCCTGGTAGACTGAGCTATGCCAATGTATAGCAGGGTAATTTAGGACATTTCCCCTAAGTGCTACCACACAGTACTAATGCCCACATTGTGGCCCCTCACAGTACTAATGCCCACCTTGTGGCCTTTCACAGTAATTAAGCCCACCTTTGTTCCTGTCACAGTAGTTATGCCCAGATATGTGCCCCCTAACAGTAGATATGCCAAATATGTGCCCCCTAACAGGAGTTATGCCAAATATGTGCCCCCTCACGGTATTTATGCCAGATATGTGCCCCCTTCACAGTAGTTATGCCCAGATATGTGCCCCCTTCACAGTGGATATGCCCAGATATGTGCCCCTCACAGTGGATATGCCCAGATATGTGCCCCTCACAGTGGATATAGCAAGATATGTGCCCCTCACAGTAGTTATGGCCAGATATGTTCCCCCTCACAGTAGTTATGACCAGATATGTGCCCACTCACAGTAGTTATGCCAGATTATTTGCCCCTCACAGTAATGACCAGATACGTGCCCCCCTACAGTGGTTATGCTAGATTATGTGCCCCTCACATTAGATATGCCCACATATGTACCCCTCACAGTGGTTATGCCAGATTATGTGCCCCCCCTCACAGTAGTTGATATATGTGCCCTCTCATAGTAATGCCTTTATATGTGCCCCCCTCACAGTAGTTATGACAGATTAGGTGCCCCCTCAGTAGAGATGCACACTTTTGTGCCCCCCCTTCCCCTTTGCCCCCAGTCTGCAAAAAAAAACAAAAACATACTTACCCTCTTCCCTGATGTTTCACTGCCACACTCACATCGCGCTGCTGGCTGTACTGAAGGCAGTTTCCCGGGCCTTCAGAGCTCCTCCCACAGCCAGCAGCGCAATGTGCGGCAAGCAGAGGGAGCGCTAGAGCTCCTGCTTCACTGATGATCTGGAGACAGCCCGGCAGTGACAAGAACTGCCGGGCCGAGTGTATAAAAGTGAGTGCGCGCGTCCCCCCTCTTCCTCCTCCCCCTCTCTGCGCAAACCTCCCCCACCTTGCCTCATAATATTAAACGTGTAATGGAGCGCCCTGACGGGGCTGGCATTGTCACTGTACTTCATGCCGGGCCCCGTCACAGCTCTTCATTACATGTTAGTACAGCGGGCTCCCTCCCCCCGCCGGGCCCGGTTGCAGTCGCACCCCCTGCGACCGCGATCGTTACGCCCCTGATATACAACTAATTCTTAAAACACTGGTGTCCCTACATTGGTAATGGCAGCAATAAAACCAAAACAGCTGGCACCCATAATGCATCTACATGCCTGGTGGAAATGTCACTTTGTTAGCACAAAGGTTGCTGTGGACAGTGCATAGAGCAAAAGTTGATGCCAAGATGCTAGCGGAATTGTTTAAAAATGTTTGAGGTTATTCTCGTCTGTCAGTTTGTTGAAAATTCTGTTTTAAACTTAGGCGACTTTCACATCTGTGCTTTCCCTTTCCGCTATTGAGATCCGTCAGAGGATCTCTAAACCGGAGGAAAACACTTCCATTTTGTCCCCATTCATTGTCAATGGGGCCAAAACTGAATAAACCGGAATGGAGTGCACCAGAATGCATTCTGTTCGGTTTTGTTGCATTCCCATGCCGGACACAAAAACGCTGCAAGCAATGTTTTTGTGTGCATTATAGGATTCTGATCAAGACAGATCCACAGCCGTCGCTGCATATTCCTGTTGTGTGGATCACAACATCCGGTGACGGGAGGGGAAGGGGGGGGGCAGCCAACAGCAAACTGTGTTGCTGACCCGCTCCTTTTGAGTCATGGGTCACACATGACACAAAGGGGTAGGTCACGGGGTATAAAAAAAAATGGGGTATACATAACTGAGTTAAAGGGATTCAAAACATGATACAAGATGGCCAATTGATCGCAAAATCACGATACGTAAATCAGGTGACATACAGAAGTGCTAAATAAAAACAGCGGCACCCACTTACAAGAGCCAGGTTATGCAGCACTAATGTGCCGATGGTGACGTATGTGTTACGTATGTCCATCGCCAGCAGAACATGTGCAGAGGTGAAGTGAAGGCAGGGATATGTATATCAAAATAGATGATGCCCCTGGGTCAAAAACGAAAAGATTCCCTCACCATGAGGGCCAGGATGAGCATGGCCATGGGTTGACTGCAATGCACACAGTCACGTGTGGTCTCCACCATTGCAGCATGCACAATAGGTTAGATGAAAACAATCTCCGTATGGGCATGAGTATATAAACAGGGACCCTACACATGCGTCGTTGGTAGCAATACCCGTCACCACCAGAGCACTTATAGGTGCATAGGGAGTATCCTGCTCACCTGCCAAGCGGTCCCTGTGATATGTGTAGTGTACGGGAACTGTAATACCTTTCACTACCAAAGTGTCACTTGGTGTGCTGTCGTCCCTCCTAATTATGGGGAAGTTGTTATATGTCAGTTTTATAAAATGTCATGTAATGTATGTATTTTCCTGTTACTGAAACTTGCATGTACAGGCCTGCTAGGGGTGTCATTCCAGCTTCTAGTCAATAGAGGGAGCTAGGGAGCCCTAGTTTATATAAGGCCCAGTCAGGGAAGTGCAAGGCAGACGGAGTCTAGTGTCTGTAATCTACAGTTGGAGATTAGACAATGTCTGAGACAAGTCCAGGCCTGAAGCCTGCTGTCCAGGAGAAGATTCCCTCCTGAATTCCCATATGCAGAAACAGGAATATGTTAGCTCAAGAGCCTGAGGAAGTTTCCAGAAGCTGAGAGAGACAGAGGCAAAGATCAGGAAAGCAAGAGGTACTCAGAAAGACAGAGGAGGTACTTATTAAAGCTATAGCCAAGGATATAAAGCCAGAACTAGGTTAATGGGCCTTGGTGAAGATATGCTATATTCCAGGATCAGACAGAATTAAGCTCCTGTGCTGCAAGTCCTGTGTTCAACACTCTGTAATCACCTTGCTGTAACTGAATTGCCTGCATCGACCGAATTGCAAAATCGACTGTATGCCAAGGAACTGCGATTCCAATATTGTCTCTGCTTGAAAACTACTAAAGTTGGAGTTCTGTTTTAATACTACGTTTCCTCAATTTATTCCTGCATCCGCAAACGGCGTGCCACCGTTTACTTGGCACTGGCGTCACAAACTATTTCTACCTATACCTGCCCTTGCAGAGAGTCAGCTGTACCAGGTTAGTGTATATTGCACTACATCACCCAGAAACACCTATTGCACACAACTTGAGTACGCTGCACCTCTCTTTTGGCGTCACGAACAGGATACGCACGCTTTCTAGTGCAAGAAGCGTGAACTTTGTGCCTTATACAGTTGCCCTGTGACCAAAGTGACAAATTACCTGTTTATTGAAAGTGGACTTTGTGGACTGAAAATCGTACCCAAAGTGTACCCAAAACTTCTAAAAAGCGCTGTGCAGTGTTGCGCTACCCAGAGAAAGAAAATCGCCGCATTGGAGTGTGGTTTTGTGGACTTTTTACAATCCTGCTTGCTGTCAGTGAATAGACAGCGTTTATACCCCAAGATGGCTGCCGGGCTTGCTGAATTTACTGCTGTGTCACCTTCATCCCGAAAAGGCGGGAAAAATTGGCGCCTTTCTGAGGAAAAAGCGGGAAGAAGGTCAAGGTCAGGCGCCACGGCTTATCTGGATATTTGCATGTCTGCCAGCCTGGACACTGCCTTCCATATACTGGAATACCTGGGGGGCGGCCTCCCAGTGCAGTGGGAGGAGCTGGCTACTCTAATTGACGCGACCCTATCGCTCTCCTCAGAAGGATCGAGCATGTTGGAAAGCGAGCAGAGTGTTACTGCAGCGTCCGCACCTGAAATTGCAAAGATGACTGACATCGGTGTAGAGCCAGAAGAGGCTCCACCGGCCTACTCTCCGGGACCGGAGCAACCCGTCTGCCGCCCAAGGGAGGAAGAACCCGAGCCCTATTATGGCTCGTGGAGGGACTTTTTCCAACCATCTTTCAAATGGTCCTCCCTGATGGCGGAGATCCGAGAGGCCGCTATAAAGCGGAATACAAAGACCAAAATCATCTATGAGGAACTAACAAAGACAATACATGAGAAGCATACGCACACCCAACCCCGCCTGGAAAGGAGAAAGGGAGTGGTGCTGTCATTTGACAAATCCTGTGGCTACGGGTTTATCCAGGACTATCTAACTGGCAGAGACCTCTATGTGAATCGAAGGTCTGTCAAAAGAGACTACCTCCCTTCGTACCAGCACAGCCTCCGCGAGGGAGAGGAAGTGGAGTACACCCCTGCCGAGAGCCTACGAGGCCCTTATGCGACTGCTGTGACCCGTCCCAAGCGTGTATCTGAGGACTGGGAGGCAGAAGAAGGAGAAGACTACTCTGGCTGCGAGCGGGAACCGGAACGCTCTCCAGAGCCGGCCCATCACGCCTTTCAGGAGCGGAGCTCCTTCATTGGGCCCAATGTCTTCTGGCAGCCAACCGTGTTGGAGAAATGGGTGAGCCCCTATCCTTCCCCCGAGCTGCCTCGTCGGGAGAAGACCATATCAGAGCTGGAACAGTTAAAAGGACTTAGTGCTACCTTTAAGAACATCCGGATGGGTCGGAGACCAGACGCATCGCCCGAACCTGCAGAGGCCGAGTCCGCGCCATCGGTGACTGTACCTGCGCCGGCGGCGCCAGCAGAGGACAGCGACTCCGACACAGAGAGCATCGGTGAGCAGATCGTCCGGCTGGAGGAGAAGTTGCGGGAGTTGCGCAAGAGATACACCGCCAGGATCCAGACACCGCCGAGGAAGGATGAGGTAAGGGTGCCTGTCACCACCCGTAGACCGCCTTCTGTTGCCACCGCTCCGTCAGTGCCCCAGACTGGACCCGCGATTGCCGTAAACTGCTGCACCCAGAGCACCGGACCGCTTGCTGCGGCGGTGCCAAGCCCGTTACACCCTGCAGTGATCATGCAAGGACCGGCACGGTCCACCAGAGGGTTCATCCCTAGGCCTAATGGGCCAATACCTATTAGGGGCCCCTTTACCCTACAGCTGCCCCCTGACACAGTTATGTGGGCACACCCTCCTGTAGAAGAATACTATAGACGATACCTGCCAGCGGAGCCAAGTGGATATGATATGCCACTGTAATCAGCCTGCTAGGCCTTTGATTTATTTCACTGCAGAAGTTTGATGTTAACCCTTCCAGGACAGGAGTCCTACGTTTCTGGTCCTTTGTTGCGGCTGCCAGTTTGTCCACGGCTCAGTGGTAGGTGTTGACCACTGAAATCACAAAGTCAGCAAGGCCACGTTTGTTTCCAGGACCTCCTGCCTGCTTTTGTTACCCCACGCCAAGTTGTGCCTGTTCCTTTAGTTGCACCTTTTACCCTTCACCCCCTTTTCAGGTTGATCAGGGGTATTACAGCACTTGTCTTTGCTGTCCTTTTATTGTGCAACTTCATACTAAGGAACCGTGCCCGGAGACAGACTCAAAAGTACCTGAGCCTCTGAGATTCTTATTCTTTTAAAAGTAATGTGCCCAGAGATGGACTCCACCGCATGAGAGCCTCTGTGATTAATAAGAAATAACCTGGGTACGGACTCATGTTTGTTCTTTGAGCCTCCAAGAACTTTTATACTGTTTTATCCATTTTGCTGTTCTATCATGGACTTATTCATTGTCATGGACTATCCTGGTTATAATGTTACGCTGTGCCAGGTCAGCGCCCCCGTTCCATTCATTATCCTGAGAGAAGAGAACGACGCCCCTTGTCACTACCCTGCACCTTTGCCAATTGGACCTGATGTAAATGTAAATGCAGATGAATTACATGTATGTATGCCTGCATGTCTCTATTTTCTATTTCAGGTAGAGATTCCAGTTGGGCGACCCATGATGGAGTACGAGGCCGTACTCAGCTTAAAGCAGTGGGGTATGTAGTGTACGGGAACTGTAATACCCGTCACTACCAAAGTGTCACTTGGTGTGCTGTCGTCCCTCCTAATTATGGGGAAGTTGTTATATGTCAGTTTTATAAAATGTCATGTAATGTATGTATTTTCCTGTTACTGAAACTTGCATGTACAGGCCTGCTAGGGGTGTCATTCCAGCTTCTAGTCAATAGAGGGAGCTAGGGAGCCCTAGTTTATATAAGGCCCAGTCAGGGAAGTGCAAGGCAGACAGAGTCTAGTGTCTGTAATCTACAGTTGGAGATTAGACAATGTCTGAGACAAGTCCAGGCCTGAAGCCTGCTGTCCAGGAGAAGATTCCCTCCTGAATTCCCATATGCAGAAACAGGAATATGTTAGCTCAAGAGCCTGAGGAAGTTTCCAGAAGCTGAGAGAGACAGAGGCAAAGATCAGGAAAGCAAGAGGTACTCAGAAAGACAGAGGAGGTACTTATTAAAGCTATAGCCAAGGATATAAAGCCAGAACTAGGTTAATGGGCCTTGGTGAAGATATGCTATATTCCAGGATCAGACAGAATTAAGCTCCTGTGCTGCAAGTCCTGTGTTCAACACTCTGTAATCACCTTGCTGTAACTGAATTGCCTGCATCGACCGAATTGCAAAATTGACTGTATGCCAAGGAACTGCGATTCCAATATTGTCTCTGCTTGAAAACTACTAAAGTTGGAGTTCTGTTTTAATACTACGTTTCCTCAATTTATTCCTGCATCCGCAAACGGCGTGCCACCGTTTACTTGGCACTGGCGTCACGAACTATTTCTACCTATACCTGCCCTTGCAGAGAGTCAGCTGTACCAGGTTAGTGTATATTGCACTACATCACCCAGAAACACCTATTGCACACAACTTGAGTACGCTGCATATGTCAGTTTGATAGACAAGATATTGTCAAAGATAAGGCTAGGGCTACTCTGCGACTTTTTGTAGTTATTGAACTACAGCTGCAATACAAATGAATGGATTCAATTGAATGCAATCTTGTGAACTGCAGCTGTTATTCAATAGTTAAAATCAATCAGGCTACGAAAAGTCGCAGTGTAGGTCTAGCCTAAGAGAGACCTGCTAGGTTTTTCTGTGTGGAATCGCAGTGTAATATAGTACCAGCAAAATGTATGAGATTTCATAAATCTTATGTACAATTTCCTTTTTTTATTCCATGCAGAAATTGACCTGCCGTGTGGATTTTGAAATCCATAGCATGTCGGTTGTGCGGTTCCTTTGTGACAATTTCACCCCTTTCAATGCATAGGTGAGATCTGCTGCAAAATTGTATCAATTCTGCACCAAAAACTGGTGCGGTTTCTGGTGCCATTTTCAGTGTGGATTTGGGGAAGAATTTCTGCACGACAGCCAGCATCCGTGTACAGGTAGTCTAAGGCCCCTTGCCGATGAGCGTGTCCAGATTAGGTCCAAGTAATTCAGTTTTGTTTGCGATCGTGTTCAGTTGTTCAGTTTTTATTGCACGGGTGCAATGCGATTTAATGCGTTTTGCACGCGTATGATAAAAAACTGAAGGTATACAACCAACATCTCTTAGCAGCCATCCGTGAAAAACGCATTGCATCCGCACTTGCTTGTGGATGCGATGCGATTTTCACGCAGCTCCATTCACTTCTATGGGGCCAGCGTTGCGTGAAAATCGCAGAATACAGAACATGCTGCGATTTTCATGCAACGCACAAGTGATGCGTGAAAACCAATGCACATGTACACAGCCCCATTGAAATGAATGGGTCCGCATTCCGTGCTGGAATCACGCATTGCACTCGCGCGGAATACTCACTTGTGTGAAAGGGGCCTAAGGGTGTCTGCACATGGTGTGGATTATGCAATGTTTTTCTGTGCAGATTTCATGTGAAAAAACGCAGCGTAATACAGTACCAGCAAAATGTATTACATGTACACTTTGCTTTTTTCTCAGGTGCAGAAATTGACCTGCTTTGCAGATTTTGAAATCCGCAACGAGTCAATTGTTGCATTTTTTTTGTGCGGATTTCACCCTGTTCAATGGAAGGATGAGATCTGCAGCAAAACAGCATCAAATCTGTACCAATAACTTCATAAAAAACACATTAAACTAAAAAGTTTGCAGGCACAATATGCTGATGCAAAATAAACCTTAATCTAAATATATGTGCCTAGGGCCGGCGTCAGCACCCGGCATACCCGGGCAAGTGCCGGGGCCCACTGTTCCTTAGAGGGCCCACTCGTTTCCGCGGCCCCTTTAAACATTTTGACATACTTTAACTTTATGCTGCGCTGCTATCTCTCGAGATCTCCAGCAGATCGGAGGAGGACTGGAGGAACGTGCACGTGATCACAGCAGGGGCGGAGCTGATTAGCAGCAGGAGCACAGCTGAAGACACAGCCGAGCACCGAAGAAACCAAGAGCAGGGCAGCCGTCAGTGTGAGATGTGAGTCACTGTGACGTGTGACCACTGACACCACACAGCAGTAACATGAAGGGGTGGCTGCAGGGCTAATGCATGGTGTGGTGTTTTTGGGGAGGGATCCCCCCAGCCTCCACTAATAAGAAAATAATGAATTGAGCAACAAACCTCTTTGTGGGGGAATTCCTTAGACCTCCTCCCCCCCCCCCCCCCCCCAGTATACCTAACCTCAGACTACCACATATAATGTAATGTATATGGAGGAGAAATGCACATTAAACAGTAAAGCAAATATTCCTAAAGGCTCAGTCAGCAGCATGTCCAGCCTCAGTCAGCAGTGAGTGAGTCTGTCATTGCTGATAACGTATCACTGCTGACAGAGCCTTTAGGGATATTTTCTTTACTGCTTGCTGTGCATTTCTTCTCCTCATCCATATACATGTATGTACATAATGTGGCAGCCCCACTCACTATGTGGTGCTGAGACAGTGGATAGAGCGGACTGCGGCAGTGAGCCTACCCCATACACAGCAGGTGCCGTGACGATCTCCCCATCGTATAAGTGTCTCTCCCTGTGTGTGTGTCTCTCCCTGTGTGTGTGTCTCTCCCTGTGTGTGTGTCTCTCCCTGTGTGTGTGTCTCTCCCTGTGTGTGTCTCTCCCTGTGTGTGTCTCTCCCTGTGTGTCACCATCACCATGCTCACAGTGTTCCTATGTCTTGACGCTGCTGCATCAGGACGTTCTGTGCGGGGCAAGAAGAAGATGGTAGAGGAGGCAGCGCCGCCAGCATGGAGTCCGTGGGAGAGGCACAGGGAGGCACACTAAGGATTTAGGTAACACTGCCACATTATCTACACTAGTGTTATCTGTGGTTTTACATAGGACTGTAGGTAACACTACCACATTATCAGCACTAGTGTTATCTGTGGTTTTACATAGGACTGTAGGTAACACTACCACATTATCAGCACTAGTGTTATCTGTGGTTTTACATAGGACTGTAGGTAAAACTACCATATTATCAGCACTAGTGTTATCTGTGATTTTACATAGGACTGCAGCTAATACTAACACATTTTCTGTATTTAGAGAGTTATCACTGTGTTATCTGTGGTTTTGGTTTTACATAGGACTGCAGGTGACTTCTACTACATTATCTGTACTCAGAGAGTTATCACTATGTAACGGGGCCCACTGAGACTTTATCGCCCAAGGGCCCACATGAACCTGGAGCCGGCCCTGTATGTGCCCCCAATGAATGCACAGTACAGTATATTGTTGGCAATCCCTTGAAAAAGATGACGGCATACCCGGGCACCTACTGCTGGTCACTTTGTGCCCTTTGCAGATGACAAGCTGTCTGCCAGGATGTTCCCTTTTTTCCTGGTAATACTCATGTAAAGAAGCCTTGACTCTTTCACATGTATCTGATTCTCCTGCAGATAACCTGAGATGACATGTCATTGGAGGATTACATGAATGTCTGATACATGAGTTTATTTTTGATGCCGGAAACAGATGGTTGTTGAATGATTCATTAGCATCTATAATGTGCATAACTAATACATTTTACATTTCCTTCTTTCAATTGAAATAAAAGGACTGGAGCAGCTTGACCTTTGAGGGAAGAGTGAGAGCTGTGTGCCCCCCGCAGTATATTCCAGCTAATCTGAAAACAAAGACCGTCTCCTCAATGCCAGGGTGGGAGGCTGCATTGTCAGTTATCACTACCTGTAAGCAGAAGAACAACATTTTAATTATTTCTCTTCATATTTTTACATTTCTTATATTTTTACATTTTGTGTATTTCTTTTTTATTTAAACATTTTTATTCTTAAACTCTTCCCCTGTATGCACTTTGGATCAAGCATTATTTTTTTCATTTTTTTCATTCTAAGAGCTAAAAAACTTTAATTTTGCCATCAATGTAGCCATTGGAGGGCTTGTTTTTTTGTGGGACAAGTTGTAGTTTTTTGGAGTGCACATAATCATTGATTAACTTTTATTAGCTCTTTCTGGAGGAATTGAAAAAGAACAGCAAGAGTGTCATTTCCTTTTTATGTGACATTCACATTGCAGTATATATAACAGCATTACATATATATATATATTTTTATTTTATTTTTTGCTATTTTTGAATGATAAAAACTATTTAAAAAAGTTTTTACATTAATGCATCCCAACCCATAACTATTTATTTTTCTTTCTATAGAATTGTGTAAGGGCTTGATGTTTGCAGGACGACTTGTAGAATTCAGTAGTGTTATTTTGAGATACATATGAAGATTTTTTTAAAAAATAGAACTAATTCTTGATTTTAGACTTAGTAGTGTTGAGCAAATCAAAGTCCATGAAGTAGAATTCGATCCGAATTTCAGGTTAAATTCAATTCGCCACGAAGCCGAATTTCCTCCTGCTTCGTTGTAGCGAAAGGATTTAACCTGAAGTAGTGGATTAGGTAAGTATGATTATTTTTTAAAATTTTACACTGTGTTATTTATGTATGTATGAACGTGGGCTACAATGAGGGGTATAATGACGGGGTACAATGGGGTACCATTAGGGGTAAATATTTTTGGCTGCTTACTAAAGAGGTACATATAAAGAACATTGTGGACTATAGTTATGTTAATGTTCTTCCCTCATGGGGTGATTTACATCCAGCTCGTTGCCCCATTTTGCAAACTAAACAAACAACAAAGTGAGCATTTTATTTGCCGTGTGACGTGCAATAGAGGAAGAACTGACCTTCGCTTATAGTGTTACATCTGTACTAGCATTACACGGTAACAAGACTCATAGGAAGAACAGCGAGCAGCGAGCCACAGCGTCTAATCAGTTATATGTAAATCTGACTGATTAAAGACACTTATAGAAAACTCCCAATGGGGAAACACTGGGGATTGGTAGCGATCTTCCCTCTGAAATAGCAGGGGAAAGCTCTGGAAGTATGAATGATACCAGTACCAGCAGGACACATCTGGACTGGAGCATGGACAACTGTCTGCTAATCAGTGGGGCACTCCCTGACAATCTGGGTGGTCACAGCGTCATTAGCACTTTAATTCCTAATTGACATTTACAATAGGAAATTGTGAATCCTTTTCCCATAAATACTCGTGTTCCATCAATTACAAGATAGGGTTCATACGTTTGCCAACTTTATCACCAATTAGTGCAAAAAACAAAAAAGAAATCATACTTACCTGCTCCATTTGCCCGTGACAGCCGGTGGACACCATCTTGCTTAAAGATCTCGGCCCAAAACCTTGACAGGTCTTCAAGCAAGATGGCGGCCGCCGGCCCATCGCAAGCAATTGGATTAGGTAAGTATGATTATTTCTTAAAATTTTACACTGTGTTATTTATGTATGTATGAACGTGGGGTACAATGAGGGGTATAATGACGGGGTACAATGAGGGGTACAATGACGGGGAGCAGCGCAATTGACGCTCCCTGTCATTACACCCACTACTTACAAAGAAATGCTAGGGACTTTGGCCTGCCATCCTTTGAACTCACACATAGTACACTGTACTACTTGTGCAGTACTGTGTACTATGCTATCAGTAGAGACTGACAGGAATTCTATTAGGCAGTGCCTTTGACACAGCATAATAGGCAAACACAGTGGGCAGGCCTGGGGTCCTTCATTAGACTCCTTACTGCCATGTACAAATATCGTCTCCATGTGATTTCTTTCACGGCAGAGCCGATGGCTGACAGAGGGAGCCCCTTGTCTCTTAAACTACTTACATGCTTCGGTCGCTATTGACTATTGCATGTAAGGATTTGAAAAGGTCAGGATCGTCACTTTGGCCAATCTGTGCCATTAGAACAGAAGCCTGGCTGTCATGAGAGAGCAGAGCTCTTGCTCTTCGCTGCAGGGCAGACGCATGCAGCGTTTAAACTAGGCCACCATAAAGAAGCAGCGGCCTAAAAAAAAGGCTCCTTAATAACCATCGTAAAAAGGAGCATAGGCAGTCATTAAGAGGTCAAAGGAGCACTACTAGCAGGTACAGTATATATTGAAGCACATTTGGTGCTTATTAAAATGTAAGGTCATCACACATTACTTATGTTATAAGGGTTGCTGTGTCTGAATTCCTCTGACAGCACTTCCTGTCCTGAATTCTGACAGCTCAGACTGTTAATATAGGAAAAGAGAAATGTGGAGGCACTTCCCTAGTGTGACACCTGATGGTGATGACACAAGATGATAAATCTCCTAGCCCCATGAAATTACCAGAAAGTGTTGTGCACACCGAGTACTGGTTATAACCAAGCCGCTGCACTTTCTCGATGGAAACATCCACTAGGAGCCGGAACAGAATACAGAGAGACATGTGTAAAACTCGGGATATAATGGGCATTGCACTCATATCAGTAAATATTTTTTCTAGATTTTAAAATTGAAAACAATAAAAATGATAAAAACAAGTTATGAGTTTCTGCCGCGGGCCGCCATCTTCCTCAGGTTTGAACTTGTCTAGCAATAGTCTACATTGTAAACAGGATTAGTAAACCTGATCCATTCTTTACAAATCTCTGAAACCTCATGTATCTACTACTTTCTGGGACATAGTAACTGTCAGACCAAATTGTGTCCCCAAACTTTGCCTCCTAATGGACTAATGACAAATAGGCAATGAAATTTGAAGTGGTTGTGCACATGTTCTAAACAGATTGATGGTGCACTCTTGGAATCATCGAATCACTGCCCTTGACTTGTTGCTAGAACCTCGCCTTCTAGTCCGCCCCCTCCTTTGCGACATCACATACTTCATTTGAACTCTGCCCGTGTTGTTAGCACTTGCCGCAGAGAAATCTAATGCAGGCACAGAGACTTCCCTGCAGTGGGTATGGACTCACTCTAGGTAGTGCGCATGTGCAGAGCCCTGTGACGCAAGTCTGATGCCCACAGCAGGGAAATCTCTGAGCGTGCGCAAGCTCTTGCCACAGTAAGAGTTAACGACGTGGGCAGAGATCAAAAGAAGTATGTGAGGTTGTAGAGGAGGGGGTGGACTAAAGGGCGAGGTACAGGGAACAAGTGAATGGGCAGTCTTGGGCTGTAGGGGAGAGGCAGGTTGGGGCCCTTGAAGGAGGTGGGCTTGGGTTCCTTGAACCGTTGCTGACGCCCTGCGGGCACATTGGAGCTAATTTGCATACCAAATAAAGTTAATTTTCTGCTTTTTGAAAGATCACTAACCAAGACAAACATATAGTTTTAATCATGTTTTAGCACTACATAGCATTTCCATCAGTTACATACGGTAAAAGTAGGTGAAAGATTGCCTTTAATTTACCACAGCCTTACGATTACCTGAATATTTTTGGCTGCTTACTAAAGAGGTACATATAAAGAACATTGTGAACTATAGTTATGTTAATGTTCTTCCCTCATGGGGTGATTTACATCCAGGTCGTTGCCCAATTTTGCAAACTAAACAAACAACAAAGTGAGCATTTTATTTGCCGTGTGACGTGCAATAGAGGAAGAACTGACCTTCGCTTATAGTGTTACATCTGTACTAGCATTACATGGTAACAAGACTCATAGGACGAACAGCGAGCAGCGAGCCACAGCGACTAATCAGTTATATGTAAATCTGACTGATTAAAGACACTTATAGAAAACTCCCAATGGGGAAACACGGGGGATTGGTAGCGATTTTCCCTCTGAAATAGCAGGGGAAAGCTCTGGGAGTATGAATCATACCAGCACCAGCAGGACGCATCTGGACTGGAGCATGGACATCTGTCTGCTAATCAGTGGGGCACTCCCTGACAATCTGGGTGGTCACAGTGTCATTGGCACTTTAATTCCTAATTGACATCTACAATAGGAAATTGTGACTCCTTTTCCCATAAATACTTGTGTTCCATCAATCACAAGATAGCGTTCATACGTTTGCCAACTTTATCACCAACTATTTCTGGACAATTGAACCAAAAATCTCGGACAGCCAGTTTTCCCCAAGGACAGAACAACACTGGTTACTTGAAAGCAAAGGAGTAGAGCCAGAACATAAGGGATGTCCAGGGTGGGTACCTGGCGCAATGACTGTGCATACTCCTCCAGTATCTTCCACTTCCTAGTCCGGTATTCTACACAGTATATGGACAGGCCGACACACCACATGACCACTTTCATAACTCCCAAAAGGAGGACACCATACCTAGGACAGCGGGTGACGAGACAACACACAGAATGGAAACTATAATATATATATCATCAGAGGACATTGCTGGGAGGAGAGAACTACAACACTCAGCATGTCCTTGTTTTTATTTTGGGATATCAGAGGAAGGGAGGGGATATGAGGAAATAACTACAACTCCCAGCATTACAGGCTTATATAATGTGATATCAGAGGACATTACAGGGAGGGGGTACAAGAGGGGAGGACTACAAATGCCAGCGTGTCCAGGATGATATTATGGGATATCAGAGGAAGGAAGGAGGAATAAGAGGAGAGAACTACAACTCCCAGCATTTCCAGATTATAGTGTCACCCTGGACATTTTTTGCAATTTATTAATCCCGGCCAGACAATTTTTTTAGGTCCCAGAAAGAGGACATGTCCGGGAAAAAAAAAAGGACGTATGTTCACCCTAACTTACAGCAGGCCGCAAACAAGATGAGTGAGGACTGGCCTGCATTATGCATCATGTCATCAGCAACTTTGAAATAGAAAAAAATATATATAAAAAAACCACTGTGGATGGCAGATAAAAACACCCCCTTTTTGCGGACTAAATTTATGGACACTTGTGAACCCTGGTTCTTGCACATGGCTCCATTTTGTGTACTGTTTTTGTTTCTCGGATGCATGCTTTGTTTGACCGTGTATGTATGGATGCATTCTATTCTAAAAGCACTGCTTATGGGGATAAGGCTCTGTACACATACGGGGTCAGGCAGGGCCTATATAGCAGCACAGGGAACCATGCACTAAGGAGCCAATTGGTCTCTGTGCACTGCTGTGCAGGCTCCATATGCACAGCTTGACCATGTGCAAGAACCCCGTGAAAGCATAAACTGCTTGTTTAGCCAATAATTCAACAATACTCTATATTACCCTTTGGAAGTACCTCTAATACACTTCAAGGCCTGTTTAATAATTTACAATATCTATAAGTCAGGCTGTTGCTCTTTGTTTGAGTAAAAGCTGGAGTGCACCATGTGCCTTGTGTATTGCCTGCTGCATCTCCATTGCCATCTCAGGTCTCTTAGGACACACATGGGTCAGAGGTCACATAGATTATAGTAGAAAATGCCTCACAGACTGAAGATATTTGATCTTCTCCTGCCTTCTGATCAATTTCTCATATTGCCTAGCCTATTAAGGTAATTATTTTACAAAGCAGGGATATTTAGGTGATATACTGTTAAAGATACCGTCCAGTCCAAGGTGCAAAATTTCATCCACTTTGACTGACAAAGAGCAGTTTTATCTACAGGCGTCTAAATCATTCATGTCACGTAAAAATATTGGGGCAGATTTACTAATCTTAAGATTTAGGTACAAATCTGTTGACAGATGCCCTTTAACCCTTTAGCAGTAAACCAGCAGGTCACAGCATACATTGATGATAGGTTACATTACATATGTTATATGTATATATGCAAGCATAATGCCAGGCTATATCTTAAGTTGCCTTTACACACATTCAGGTTTTGAACAGGTTTTCTGATGCAGTTTTAAAGCTAAAGGCAGGTGTGAATTCACAAAAGAGAAGTAGAATCTGAATGTTATCTTTTTTCTCTTAATGATCCCTTTATGATCCACTCCTGGTTTTGGAAACCTAAGGATGCTGCCACACATGCAGATTTGTTGGGGCAGTTTTTGAAGCCAAAACAAGAAATGTATTGAAAAAAAGAGAAGTAGTATCTATCCTTTTCGCTACATGTACACGAACGTTGTATGTTTCCGTGTCCATTCCGTTTTTTTTGCGGATAAGATGCGGTCCCATTCATTTCAATGGGTCCGCAAAAAACGCGAACAGCACACCGTGTGCTGTCCGCATCAGTATGTCCGTTCTGTTGCCCCGCAAAAAAAATAGTGCATGTCCTATTTTTTTCTAGTTTGCGGACAAGGATAGGCATTATTACAATGGATCCGCAAAAAAACGGATCCGCAAAAAAACGGATGCCATACGGAATGTCATCTGTTTTTTTGCGGATCTGCAATTTGCGGACCGCAAAACACATACGGTCGTGTCCATGTAGCCTAAAGGTGTTTTCCAATTTAAAATCGTGGGCAGCCCCTGTGGAGCAATACTTACGCCATTTCCTGTGCTGTGCTCCTATCTTCCGTGCTGCTGTTTGTTTTCCTGGTTGCAGCGGTGATGTCCTATGTGATGCTGAGCTGACTGACTGCACTCTGACCTGTGTACATAAAAATTCTCCACTGCAGCCAGAAATATGTCGTCTTCAGTGGGGTGGACCAGAGACAGGTGAGAAAATGGGTAAGTATTGCTTTCTTTGGTATTTTAGAACATTTAGGCTATAGGAAGATGCCACACTTCATGGATGTTGAGTGCCTTATTTCGCTGGTCCAAGTGGGTACAGCTATTGTAGTGAGCCTCTGAGGAGCCAGTGCAGAGGTTGGGAGTGGTAATGGCCCTGGTGAGATGTTGTGTCACAGTGTACTTCCCTGGGGATCCGTGGAGTGGAAAGGTGGTTTGAAGAATCAGACCAGAAGTAAAAGTATAAACGCGTCACGACAGAGGGGAGGGATAAGTGCTTCCCTAAACTCCACCCCACCTCTATCCCTGCCTACTTGCACTGCCCGTCCTAACTGATGGCGTACAACTTGGCGGCAGTCCCTCGGTCAGATACATGCAGGGGCCTAAGAAGATAAGAAGAATACCGTAAGAGTCAGGCAAGTCAAAGTCAAAGCCAGGAGGTCACGCAGGTACCACAGGGAGCAATACAATAACGAGGTAAAAACACAATCCGGAGTCAGAAGCCAAGAGGTTACGTCAAATCCAGGGAGGTCACAAGGTCGAGGTCAAAAACAAAGCCGAGGTCCAAGAACACAGAAATGCACAATAGGAAACTACTGGTGAGGGTAGCAAGACCAATCACAGTCAACCTGTGGCCAGCAGGTTACCTGTTTAAATAGGTCCTCCTGATGGGTCACATGACCCGTCCCCCGCAACTCAGAACAGCTGAGCGCTGACTCATCAATATCGGCGCTCAGTTCCCCATGTGCTCGTTGCCTAGGGGATAGAGGACGCCGGCCACGTCGAGGAAGCGTGTGCAGCCGGGTCCTCCCCGCCCTCTGGTTGCTCTGAAGATGAGGACGCCGGCTGAGTAAAGCAAAATATAAGTTGTAGTACACCCAGCTGTAGTTTGTATATAGTGCTATTTCTATCCCCAGATGATGATGTTTGATGGCTGTATAAGTGCCAATTATTGCACCTCCTATATGCTATCTTGCTGACAACTGTCTCTTGCACTTGTGATTTGTGTGTCTGCTGTGTAATGCAGGCTTGAAGTTGGTTTGGCCTGGATGCCATCTAGGTGATGGGTGTCCGAACCATATTCCCTCACCTGCAGGAGGGTCTGTAAAGCTGTGGCTTGCTGGTCACTTTGCTGACTGTAAATGCTGTAGCTCTCCAGTAACCCTGGTGCTCTTGCAGTCTCTCTGGAGTAGTGGTCTCCCCGGAGAATTAATTTCAGAAACTGGTCCCTAAGACCTTAGGAGTAGGAGCAATTGGACATGCTTCCACACTCCTCACTCTACAGGAAGCAGGTCCAGCTCACTTCTACCAAGTGGGAGGGAACAGGGTGGTTAATCCTGTCCCTGCTGACTATACCTTCTCATTCTAGTGTATTTACATATCATATAAAACATAACATAATATGACATTAATATTAGCATTTGCAGATAGCCCCAGGTCTGGGGCACTGCACTATCTGGGACAGTGCAAGTGAAGTACCACAGCAGCGATCGTAAAAATACAGCCTGGGCGATTATGTGACCATCTTGTGGGTGTTCACAAGGGGTTGGGGGTGAAAGGTCCATGATACTGATCCATTTTTTACAGCTCATTAAAATCAAATGTTGAAGGGATGACAAACGGGCGTTAAAAATGGTTAGACAGCTGGGTAAAAACTGTGACACATTAATGCAAAATGGCCATGAAAAACAGACAATTTTACAATTTTTAACAGCCATTTTTGTTCATGTCATGTGAATATAGCCTTACAGGGGAACCTTGAGTTTTTATTTAAAGCAGACAACCTGCTTAATGCTTTCTCTTCTTTTATGATCTACTTCTGATTTTTGCTTCAAAAACTGTATAAAACAACCTGATCATGTGGCATCATCTTATGAAGCTAGAAAATAGAAGCTCTTTGTAGCCAGTTTTACTCCCAGTTTTACTAAACACTGGGAGAAATAAGACAGCCAGTGCATCTATATATGTTGAGATTATTTCAAAATCTCTGTTCTACAGGTGATTGATAAAAGACTATTTAATTATTGAGATGGCCACAAATTATTTATCCCAGGTAGTGAATAATTAAACTGTTTCCTTTCTATATCAGGTGTTCTGGCCTTCTTCTAAAACCCTTTCATGTGCACTGCTACGAGATACAGCTCACTTTGTTGGACACAGAAATGTGATTATTCGAAGGTGTAAACAGTTTTTTATTATCATCTATGTCACCAAAAATTTTGAAAATAATTTGAATGTAATATTTTAATGTGATCAGCAGGTTAGGGCACACCATTATTAGATTATTATGAGTTGATAATACAATCAGGACAACTGTAACACAGACACAATTTAGTGTCTAAATTGTAGGCACTGAAGCATTGAAAAACTTTAAGAAAAATAATAAAATATGTAAAAGACAAAATCAGCCAAACTAGAGACAGAGAGATACATTGCCAAAGAGAGCAAAACTACCCCTAAAATGTTCTTCAATTATATAAATGGTAAAAAGTATAAAGCTGAATGTGTCGGCCCTTTACAGAGTGATGAGGGGGGAGTTGAAGATGGCGATGAGGATAAAGCAAAGCTACTAAATATTTTTTCTCCACTGTATTAACTGAGTAATTTCAGATGAAATGCATAATGTAAGAGTCAATTTTCCATTAAAAGTGCCCTGTCTGACCCAGGAAGAAGTACAGTAAGAAGATAGACAAATCGCCGGAACCAGATGGTATACACCCCCGAATCCTAAGAGAATTAAGTAATTTCATAGCCACACCCTTATTTCTGATTTTTAAGGACTCTATATTGACAGGGAGCGTTCCACAGGATTGGCGCATAGCAAATGTGTTGCCAATATTCAAAAAGGGTCCAAAAACAGAGCCCGGAAACTATAGGCCGGTAAGTTTAACATCTGTCATGGGTAAATTTTTGAAGGTCTTCTAAGAGATGCTATCTTGGAATACCTCAATGAAAATAAGTGAATAACGCCATATAAGCATAGCTTCATGAGGGATCGGTCATGTCAAACTAATTTAATTCAGTTTCTATGAGGAGGTAGGTTCTAGACTTGACCCCATCAAGTCAACAGATGCCATATATCTTGACTTCTCCAAAGCATTTGACACTGTACCACATAAAAGGTTAGTATATAAAATTAGAATGCTTGGACTGGGTCAAAAATGTCTGTATGTAGGTAAGTAACTGGCTCAGAAAACAGAGGGTGGTTATTAACAGTGCACACTCAGATTGGGTCACTGTCACTAGTGGGGTACCACAGGGGTCGTCAGTATTGGGCCCTATTATCTTCAATATATTTATTAATGATCTTGTAGAAGCCTTGCACAGTAAAATATCAATTTCTGCAGATGACACTAAACTGTGTAAAGTAATTAACACAGAAGAGGACAGTATACTGCTACAGATGGATCTGGATAGATTGGAGGCGTGGGCGGATATATGGCAGATGGGGTTTAACACTGACAAATGTAAGGTTATGCATATAGGAAGAAAAAATACATGTCACTAGTACATACTAAGTGGTAAAACACTTGGTGACACTGACATGCAAAATGACATGGAATTTTAGTGAACAGCAAACTAAGCTGTAAAAACCATTGTCAGGCAGCTGAATTGGGCTGGTATCATCAAAGATGAGCTTGTGGGGCCTTTTCGGGTTGAGGATGGAGTCAAGCTCAACTCCCAGTCCTACTGCCAGTTTCTGGAAGACACCTTCTTCAAGCAGTGGTACAGGAAGAAGTCTGCATCCTTCAAGAAAAACATGATTTTCATGCAGGACAATGCTCCATCACACGCGTCCAAGTACTCCACAGCGTGGCTGGCAAGAAAGGGTATAAAAGAAGAAAATCTAATGACATGGCCTCCTTGTTCACCTGATCTGAACCCCATTGAGAACCTGTGGTCCATCATCTAATGTGAGATTTACAAGGAGGGAAAACAGTACACCTCTCTGAACAGTGTCTGGGAGGCTGTGGTTGCTGCTGCACGCAATGTTGATGGTGAACAGATCAAAACACTGACAGAATCCATGGATGGCAGGCTTTTGAGTGTCCTTGCAAAGAAAGGTGGCTATATTGGTCACTGATTTGTTTTTGTTTTGTTTTTGAATGTCAGAAATGTATATTTGTGAATGTTGAGATGTTATATTGGTTTCACTGGTAAAAATAAATAATTGAAATGGGTATATATTTGTTTTTTGTTAAGTTTCCTAATAATTATGCACAGTAATAGTCCCCTGCACACACAGATATCCCCCTAAAATAGCTAAAACTAAAAACAAACTAAAAACTACTTCCAAAAATATTCAGCTTTGATATTAATGAGTTTTTTGGGTTCATTGAGAACATGGTTGTTGTTCAATAATAAAATTAATCCTCAAAAATACAACTTGCCTAATAATTCTGCACTCCCTGTATAAATATATCAGGTGTCAGTACAGAGATCTCTCCTATCATCTATTTACCCCCAGGACTGTGACAAGGGGACATCCTCTGCGTCTGGAGAAAAGGTTTGTACACAAACATACATGAAGATTCTTTACGGTAAGAGCAGTGGTACTATGGAACTCTCTGCCTGAGGAGGTGGTGATGGTGAGTTCACTAAAAGAGTTCAAGAGGGACCTGGATGTATTTCTGGAGTGTAATATTACAGGCTATAGCTACAAGAGATGGGTTGTTGCTCCAGGGAGTTATTCTGATTGTCTGATTGGAGTCAGGAAGGAATTTTTTCCCCCTAAAGTAAGGAAAATTGGCTTCTACCTCACAGGTTGTTTTTTTTTGCTTCAAGAATGTTGGCCCCAAGTAATTATCTTACTTGTTTTTGTCTGTGCAGACTATCATAGACAACTTGAATAGACATTCCTTCTTATTGACAGGCTCATGCCTGAGCAAAAACACTGGTTATCCTTCTTCAGTAGCCCTTTCCTTGTATGTTTACGGCTTTCTTATATCAATTCATCCATCAGGACAACTTTTTTAAGTGAATTCCCCAGATTGTAGAAGGAAGCAGTGGTTGATTGGAAAGTTAAAGGGATTCTGTCATCAGAAATGAGCCCTATAAGCTAAACGTATGGTGATGTCCCTTGTAAAACACTGAATCCTAAAGTGAGTTTATCAAATGCCCCTGTGGCTCTATATTCATAAAAAAGCGGTTTATATCACCTGTCAATCACTTCAAAATGTGTCCAAGGGGACCTCTCATGGTGAAAGGTGCCCGGCTGCAGCCATCTCGTTTAGGTGCCCAGCTCCGCCTTCTGAGCTGAAATCGCCGCCCTCCCTTTCATTCGATCCGCCTACCTCAGGTGACTAACGTTCCTTGTGCCCAGCCACACCCGCCTGTGAAGGAGCCCAGCACCGCCTATGTCTCCTCCTTTCATCAACGATAGATAGCCGTAATCTCGCGATGCGCGAGCTCGCGCATGCGCAGTGCCGGTATAGTGTTCCTTCCCTGTGCTGGCATCAGCCTCAGGGAAAGAACTGCGCATGCGCGAGCTCGCGTATCGCGAGATTACGGCTATCTATCGTTGATGAAAGGAGGAGACATAGGCGGTGCTGGGCTCCTTCACAGGCGGGCACGGCTGGGCACAAGGAAGGTTAGTCACCTGAGGTAGGCGGATCGAATGAAAGGGAGGGCGGCGATTTCAGCTCAGAAGGCGGCGCTGGGCACCTAAACGAGATGGCTGCAGCCGGGCACCTTTCACCATGAGACGTCCCCTTGGACACATTTTGAAGTGATTGACAGGTGATATAAACCGTTTTTTTATGAATATAGAGCCACAGGGGCATTTGATAAACTCACTTTAGGATTCAGTGTTTTACAAGGGACATCGCCATATGTTTAGCTTATAGGGCTCATTTCTAAAAAAATCTTAAAGTGGCCTCATATTGTAGGTGGATCTAAATTGGCAGCAGCAGACCCAACACAAGTTGACAGGGTCAGGCATGGCCACATTAATCTTTGGTGGGTTCAATGTAAAAATACATTGGAATACCCCTTTAAGATAATAGGACACAGGACACAGCACCTGTACCCTTATATGCAGCTTTATAGTCAAATATAGACTACCATCATTTTATATTGCATTGACCAGGTTTGAGGTTGCCCCAACACTTCGTTGAATCCCCCGGAAAGCATCGAGGTGTCACCTCGTGTTGATGTTTTCTAGAGGGGATGGTAAGGCATGGACCACTGTTATAGGAAATAATTCCAGAGAGTCAGGGTTTGCAGTAAACCAGTGTGTTTCTTTACTGGAGGAACTCAAGTTCAAAACAATACATGCAAGACACTGAGCTGGCTTTTCCAGAAGAAAAATTCTGAGCCCCATCTAGGGATCTTCCTCTGGTCACTCATGCAGTCTGCCAGGGTTTCTCCTACTAAGCATTGGTTCCTATCTGCAGAAACGTAGGAGTTCTGGCTGCTCTACTTTTATACAGTTTATAACTGATTCAGAACCTTCTAGTGGGAGAGGTGAAGCTGGGCGGGAGAAGCATAGCCAAACATAAACAATGTTGCATTGCATGGTTGCCATAGACTTGCACTGTGCCTCAATACTAATCAAAGGGAATGACAAAACAGTTTCCAGACATAAACAACCATCTGACAGACCTAAACCAGATGGTCAAAAGTTCACTGCATCTGTTCTTTTTACCTCCAAAACTTAGCTCTGCATAGTCCCTTATGGTAACTGAGGAAAATTACTAACTTCTCAGTGCACAGACTGGAAAGTCCTAAAGTCTCTCAGTATAAGCTGGCTATGCATTAACCCTCATTCCACAGTGCAGAGCAAATACAGTGCAATAACAGTGCAAATGAACAAGATATATTACCACCCCCAATACTGTGCTGCTGTGCTCCCCAATATTATACTGCAGAAACAGATAAACCCCCTTATAATATTAGTACCATACAGATAGTGCCCTTCAATAATTATTGGCACACAGTGTCCTAAAATAACTGGGCCTAGCAAATAGTGCCTCTGACACTAATAGTGTAAACATAACATCCCCCAAAAATAATTGTGGTAAGCTGATACTGTGCCAAGGTGCCCCCACAGTAATAGTTCTCCCCAAATTCCCACTAATAGTAATAATTCTCTGCTAGAATACACATAGTAGTAATAATGCTCCTACAGTGCCCCCAACATGTTCCCACTGTGCACCAGAGGTAATAATGCTCCCATAGTGCCCATACTAGTAATCATGTTCCCCATAGACCCCCAGTAGTAATAAAGCCCACTATAATGCCCCCCAGTAGTAATAATTCTCCTTATAATGTGACAGTACAAAAAATGTCCCTTTATAATGTGTGCCAGTGTATAAAATACCCCCTTTAATGCCCCCAGTTGAGCTAATGTCCCCATAGTGCCCCCATAATGTACCAGTATAGAATACCCCTATATAATACAACCAGTAAATGCCCCATAGTGCTCCTCTCCCCCCTTCCTCCTAGTGCCCCCCATAATGTACCAGTATAAAATACCCCTATATAGTGGCCCCAGTAAATGCCCCCATAGTGCTCCTCTCCCCTCTTCCTCCTAGTGCCCCATAACGTACCAGTATAAAATGCCCCTATATAGTGCCCCAGTAGATGCCCTCAGTGTCCCCCATAATTTGCAAGTATAAAATACCCCTTCTTAGTGCCCCCTGTAGATGACCCCATAGTAGTCCTCTCCCCCCTTCCCCATAGTTACCATTATAATGTGTCCCAGTATAAAATGCCCCTATACAGAGCCCCCCATATAAAATATCCCTTCTAGTCTCAGTAGATGCCCCATAGTACCCCCCAATAATGTGCCAGTAAGAAGTGCCCCCATAGATGCCCCTAATTATGTGTCAGTAAGAAGTGCCCCCCATAGATGCCCCCCAATTATGTACCAGTAACAAGTGCCCCCACTGGGCACCGGAGAGGGAAAAAAAACGCCCCTCTGGGCACCTTGGACCCTCATTAGCATATAATAAAAAGCGCTTTTATATCAAAAGGACAAAACGAAATCAAGTAAAAAGAAGACTGCTGTAAATAAGGTACTTTAGTGAACATAGCGATGGTGACAGCTTAAAATGCTAAAAGTAGGTGACAGATTCCCTTTAATGTGACCATCGCTAATCTTTTAAATGCACATGTCCAACTGTTCAATGTTTCAGTACTTTATGCACAACTTGCTGTTCTCTAACAAGATGCTTAATGGCAAAATTCACATTCCATGAATTTCCCAATAAATTGCCTGGATCAATTAGAATTGCTATTTAAAAAGTCGTCCTCATCATGCTGTTCACATTTTTACATCATAAGTCCAAGACTACACCTAACAATTGATCAACAGTACCGCGCCATTGCGAGGCTTAAAGCAGGGTGTTCTCATACGAAAGTGGCCACTGAGCTTAGAGTGTCACAGAGTGTCATCTGCAGGTTGCAACAGAGATACAGAGAGACTGGAAGAGTCACAGAAAGGCATAGAAGTGGACCTACTTTGGCCACATCCCACACTGATGACCGATTCATTGTGAACAGTGCCCTGCGGAACTGAATGATAAATGCCACACAACTCCAGGCACCCAAGTTCACGTCAGACCATTCAAAACAGTTTACATAAACGTTGTCTGCGTGCTATATGGCCTGCATGGGCACCTGAGCACAGGTGTCGTTGTCTTGCATGGGCCACGAGCAGCTACGCTGGATGAGGGACCAGTGGGGCTCAGTGCTGTTCACTGATGAAAGTTGATTCACGCCTAGCAGAAAAGATGGCTGCCAACGATGTTGGAGATGTCAAGGAGAGCGCTATGCATCAGCCACTGTTGTCACCAGACGAGCCCTTGGTGGTGGTGTTACAGTGTGGGCAGGTGTGTCTAGTCAGTACAAAACTGCCCTACACTTTGTGAATGCCCATACTACTTGAATAACATCATTAATCCAGTCATTGTGCCTCTGCATGAACAACACAGGCCTAATTTCATCTTCATGGACGACAATGCGCCAGCTCATCGAGGTTGCATCATTTGTGAACAGCTGCTGGAGACTGGGGTACCTCAAATGGAGTGGCCTGCACTTTCTCCAGACCTGAAATCTATGGGATCAGCTGAGTCGCCATGTAGATGCTCGTAACTCTGTACTCCAGAACCTCAATGACCTGAGGGCCACCCTTCAAGAAGAGTGGGGTGCCATACCTCAGCAGACAATAAATTGACTTGTGAGCAGCATGAGATGTCATCAGTACTGGTCTCCCTATCCTTCCATGGTTTGATCAAATTCACATGGTACACCTGCTCCGGCTTCCGCTACCCTGGCTGGTGTACCTTGTAGTTTACTTCCCCAACCTTTTCGAGTAACTCGTAGGGTCCCTGCCACCTCGCCAGTAACTTACTGTCCACTGTCGGTACCAGAACCGAAACCTGATCTCCCGGGTTAAAGATCTGGACCCGAGCCTGCTGATTGTACACCTGACTTTGAGCTCGCTGAACTGCCTCCATATGTTCCTTTACCAGCGGCAACACAGTTTCCATACGTTCCTGCATCTGGGTGACATCTGGGTTACACAGTATAACATAATTACACATATCCAACACCAATACACATTTAACTCAAACTGATGACCATGTCGTCACATAGTTCCCCCAAGTTAAAGCATGGGAGACCCGGTGAGACCCTCTACGGGTCTACTTGGGGATGTCCATGTTAGTCATCTTCCAGTTTGGGCCTTTGTCAAAAGAGAAGGAAGGAGAAGAAAGAGCACCAAGACTACCAGTGAGGGCGAGAAGCATGACAGACGCAAGAATATGGTTATCCCATATGTAAATGGGGTGTCTGAGAAACTCAAAAGGATTTTTAATAAACATCACATCCCTGTCTGTTTTAAACCCAGCAATACACTGAGGCAACAACTGGTTCACCCAAAAAACCCAATGCCTAAACACAAGATGGACAACATTGTGTACGCAGTCCAGTGCAATGAGGAATGCTCAGAACTGTATATCGGCGAAACAAAACAACTACATCAGCGAATGGCTCAGCATAGAAGAGCCAAAACCTCTGGTCAAGATTCAGCCATGTGCTTACATCTAAAAGAAACAAGTCACACCTTTGAAGACAGTCAAGTACGTGTTTTGGATAAGGAGGCCGATTGGTGCAAACGAGGTGCGAAGGAGGCCATCTATGTAAAAATGGAGAAGCCAAGCTTGAATAGAGGCGGGGGTGTTAGACATCTATTGTCTGCCACATACAATGCTGTCTTGACACCTTTTTCTGGGAGGTCATTATCACCTACTGACTCCAATTAGGATAATGGATTCAACACCTTTGACCCCATGCTGGGTATAATGACCTCTGACCCCATGCTGGGTATAATTACCAGATGTTGATTCAGTTACATATTTATTCCCAGAGAATTCTTGTACAGTCACTCAGAATTGAGAAAGCTCGTTGGAAGAACGAGTGAAACGTTTTCAAGAAATCTACAGTAAGTCCAGCTGCATTGATTTATTCTTTACAGATATACCATGACCTGGATAAATGAGAACCTTCACAGACAGCGGTGATAATTCACACATTGGTGTGGTCACTGGCCTAAGGCTCAGTGACAATGTCATGCTGGATTATGGAAATGCATCCAGGGAGGTCTAAAAACGCATCCGTGTTCCTGCTGATGAACTCCCTGGCCTCCTGAGTCTGTTTAGAGGAGAGGCTGTCAGCAATCTTCACTGTGGCAACCGCTTCCCTTACATCAGATTTAGGGGTCGGAACCTCTCCCCCTAGAAAACTCGGCTGCGGACTATCATCAGTACTAGTCTCCCTATCCTTCCATGGTTTGATCAAATTCACATGGTACACCTGCTCCGGCTTCCGCTACCCTGGCTGGTGTACCTTGTAGTTTACTTCCCCAACCTTTTCGAGTAACTCGTAGGGTCCCTGCCACCTAGCCAGTAACTTACTGTCTACTGTCGGTACCAGAACCGAAACCTGATCTCCCGGGTTAAAGATCTGGACCCGAGCCTGCTGATTGTACACCTGACTTTGAGCTCGCTGAACTGCCTCCATATGTTCCTTTACCAGCGGCAACACAGTTTCCATACGTTCCTGCATCTGGGTGACATATTCAACAACACTTTTATATGGTGTGGGTTGTTTCTCCCACGCCTCTTTGGGTATGTCCAACAGACCAGCTGGATGTCTGCCATATAGTAGTTCGAAGGGTGAGAACCCAGTAGAGGCCTGGGGCACTTCTCGCACTGTGAACATAAGATAGGGCAGAAGGAGGTCCCAGTCCTTTCCATCCTTAGCTACTACTCGTTTTAACATAGTTTTTAACGTTTGATTAAACCTTTCTACTAGGCAGTCAGTTTGCGGGTGATAAACGGATGTCCATATCTGTTTGATATTCAGCAACTTACAGAGCTCCCGCATGACCTTGGGCATAAAAGGAGTCCCCTGGTCAGTCAGAACCTCTTTGGGTATCCCCACTTGGGAAAACATCTCCATTAACTCTTTTGCTATGAGTTCGGTTGATGTATGTCGCAGTGGCACTGCCTCCGGGTACCGAGTGGTGTAGTCCAGGACGACCAAGATGTGTTGGTGCCCCCTAGCGGTACTGGGCCTACGAGATCCATAGCGATTCTCTCAAATGGTACCTTGATAATCGGGAGGGACACTAAGGGACTGCGGAACAGGTGCTGGGGGCTAGTGGTTTGGCAGGTCGGGCAAGACTTACAAAAGTCATCCACCTTTCTAAAGACACTGGGCCAGTAAAACCGTTGTAGTATCCGGTCCTGTGTCTTCTGCAGTCCCAGATGACCCCCGAGAACATGTTGGTGGGCAAACTCTAACACGAGTTTTTGATAGGCCCCGGGCACCACCAACTGTTCAACAAGTTCACCCCGCAGCTGGTTTACCCGATATAGCATATTCTGGTGGACCACAAAATGGGGAAACATCGACTCGTGGGTCCACCTGCCGGCCACCGTGGTTAGGGACACCAGCGCGGTGGGGTAATCTTTCAAGTCTCTAGGAATGCACATCACCCCAACTTTCCGGCCAGTATACTCAGTGGACCGCACCAGGGTAGCCCTTACCAGCAGCGCCTCTGCTTGAGTGTCTCCCACTTCCACCTGGCACAAGTGGTCTAGAGCCTCCGGGGTACCTGTGGCACACAGTTTCCTAGCATTAAGCTATTGTTGGTAACAACAATTAGTGTCCATGGGCTCAACCCGATGAGGACACTCAGCACTGCTGTGGCCAGGTTCCTGACACCAACAACAGATTAACTGGGTCCGGCCCAAAGGGGGAACCTCCTGGGGGTTTCACTGACTCATACCGGTGGGCCTGGGGTGGGGAGTTCTGGAGTTTGCCTGTCCTCTTCCCAAAAGAACCCCCCTTGAGATTCTTGGTGGCCTCATAGCTTTCAACCAGGTCCACTATTTCCAGGGCATTTCCAGGAGATACCTGGCCGATCCAGTGCTGGAGAGGGGGTGGCAGCGCCCTCCAGAATATGTCAGCCAATAGTCTATCCAGCATAGCCGTGGGACTCAGCACATCAGGCTGTAGCCACTTTTGCAAAAGGTGGATTAAGTCATAATACTGGGGTCTCGTGGGCTCAGCCGGCTTAAACCCCACTGATGTACCCGCTGGGCCCGGACCAACACATTCACCCCAGTCTTGCCAAAATCTCACTCTTTATCTTCGGGTAGTCGGCTGCTTGATCATCCGGCAAGACAAAATACACCCGCTGGGACTCTGATGCCAGGAAAGGAGCGACGACCTCAGCCCACTGGTCTGGGGGCAGCTTTTCCCTGGTGGCCACTTTCTCGTACATCGCCATGTAGGTTTCGATGTCGTCTGCGGGTGTCATCTTAGGGATCGCTGCACGGACTGCTTTCCGTGCATCGTGGACGCTTGGGGTTGCTCCTGCTGTCTGCAAAGCCATCACATGTTGTAGCAGCAACTGGTTGGTCTCTTGCTGCTGCTTACTAGCCTCCCGTTGGTGCAGGTTGGTCTCTCGCTGCTGCAAATTAGCCTCCATGAGGGCCTTAACAACGGACTCCATTTTGTCATGGGGCACGGGTTGAAATACAACTGTGCCCAAAAATGCAAACCCAAAAATATATTGGCGTTCACGCCAGCCTCACTGCGCTTGCACGCATCCTCCACCAATTGTGGGGATTCGCTCTGGTAGCTAGGACTAGCGGATGCAGTATAGAGGCAAAGTACACAGTTCTTGAATCAAACAGCGGTGTTTATTCACACATTGGTGTATAACAAAATGCAGATAAGGTGTATCACAAAACGCAGGTGGCTTGGTGTTTGTTCACACACAAGAAAAGTCCATAAACAATAAAATTCACCTTTTCTCATGGGTGTTAATTCACACCCTGTTAGCAGTTCAGCCTCATCAAGTCCATAGGCGGCCTGTTCGCCTTTAGAGGGGCCTGAGTACTCCAGCCCAGCTCAAACCTCAAATCCCAGCACAGCCCTCAGTTCACAGCACGCAGACTCCTGAGCTCCACTGTCAGAGGGAGGTAACTCCACCACACCTGGCATTGCTGGCTGGTTATTATGCCTGGCAAAACCCGGCCTGGAACATGGGGAGTAGTCACCCACCCAGCACTTTGACTACTCCCAGTAAGAGCAGTCCCGGATTAGCTATGACAGCCATGCTAAATCTCAAAGTGTCAATTAGCAATAGCTGTTGCTGACACATAAAATACTGGCTCTTACTTCACCGAGGCCAGGAACGTCAGTGACACATACCTTCCATCCACAATAATTCCAGGTACCTTCTTACAACCCTTATAATAGAACATTGAACACCCTATATGTGCTACTGAGAATAAGGTACACATTATAGATACACGATACATCAACATACAGAGTTGCCAAGTGCATGGACCCTAAATCATATGATAGCTCAGTGATTTAGAATTACTGCTGCTAATTAAATGTCCTGTAGACTTTACATATTGTTCTGATTCAGTTCCCATGGCTGAGCATTATGTTCCAGCATCTCAGTTTAGAAAGTGCCTGTGATAAATACCTATTTGCCACAAAATATCTGTTTGGGAGAGAACTTTCTTATGTAGGATATCTATCTTAGAGTTCATTCACACGATCGTATGTATTTTGTGGTCCGCAAAATACGGATCTGCAAAAAATATGGATGGCGTCCGTATGATGGCATCCCTGTGACGTCCGTGTTGCATCAGTTTTTTTTTTGTGTATGCATTGTAACAATGCCTATTCATTTCCATAAAACAGACAAGAATAGGACATGTTCTATCTTTTTTTGCAGAGATGGGGAATGGACATACACATGCGGACAGCACACAGTGTGCTGTCAACATTTTTTGTGGACCCATTGAAATGAATGGGTCCGCATCCTTTCCACAAAAAATACGGATTGGATGAGGAGCAAAAATACGGTCATGTGAATGGGGTTTTATGTTGTTGCCATGCTCACCATCATATACAGGAAATTTCTCTGTAACATCTATTTTTTGGGAAAATAATTTGGTAATCTGCAATTAGCTCTTTTCTAATTACATGTTTATTTAGTAATTTAGAAGTAAAGATTTAAAGCAAAAATTTTAAAACAAAAAAATCTATGTTGCCAAAGACATCTGCACAGTAAAGTATGCTTTATTCTAATTTGTAAGCATGCAGCAGTATTTGCTAGTGTTTATTCTAAAAACACTGTGGCTCAGTGATTAGTTCTGGGGTCCTTGGTTCGAGCGTAACCAAGGACAACATCTGCATGGAGTTTGTATGTTCTCCCCGTGTTTGTGTGGATTTCCTCTCGTTACTCCGGTTCCCTCCCACACTCCAAAGACACTGAGAGGGAACTTAGATTATGAGCTCCTTTGGGGACAGTAAGTGATAATGTTTGTAAAGCGCTGCGGAATATGTCAACGCTATATATAAGTGAGCAAATTTTGAAATAGGAATATTTAGGATTTCAGACATGACAAATTTCTTGATTGATTTTACTGCTATCTACCATAAAAACCTGGAAATATCAACTTAGCTGACCAGGGTAGTTTTCAACATCGCTTAGCTGACTGTGCATGTATTTCAGTGGGAAGAAGACACCTATCAAAGAGGCTTATCTCCAAAGGATTGGGCATTTAGAAACCAAACAAGCCCAATCTTTGTTTCCCCCAACATCGTGGAGTGGAGTTGAGAGGATCTCATACATTAGACCATCAACTGATGCTGCTAAAATTGAGGTAGTTCAGCTGACTTTTATGTTATGTGTATGCATGGATAGCTTTTATGAGTGTGTATATTTTGGCACCAGAGTTGAGTACTACAAGCTACCCCCCACCCTGCCTCTGGCATAAGAGGCGCTAAGATGCTTTAGGCTGCTTATGTTAGGCTACATTCACACGTCCGCAATGTGTTTTGCGGAAACACGGAGTCACGGATCCGCAAAACACGGAAAGCGGCAATGTGCGTTCCGCATTTTGCGGACCGCACATTGCCGACATAATAGAATATGCCTGTTCTTGTCCGCAATTGCGGACAAGAATAGGACATGTTCTATTTTTTTGCGGAAACGGAAGCACGGATGCGGAAGTGCGGATCCGCAAATGTGGATGCGGACAGCACATTCCGTCCCCATAGAGAATGAATGGGTCCGCACCCTTTCCGCAAAATTGCGGAAAGGATGCGGACACATTTTGCGGACGTGTGAATGGAGCCTTAGTCTGCACAGTGAAGCCTCAACCCCCCCTCCCAGTGCCCATGGGTAAACAAACCGCACCATCTATAGGTGGCATCTGCGTCCTTTATTGCAAATATTTCAGTGCCTGTGCAGTGGACACAGATGCTGCCATCTTAGGAAGCTATGGACGCCGCAGTTCCAGGTGTTAGCGCAATGGGGACTTCACAATGCAGACTAAGGATAAGGCCACACGGGTCGCGGCCAGCTGCAGTCAAGAACCGCATGGCCAATAAGGCCGCAACTGCCTGATATTTAACTAATGAAGACTACACCGAGCAGACAGTCTGAATGCAGTCTGAATATAGTGTGGTCTTCATTAGTTAAATATCAGACAGTTGCGGCCTAATTGGCAGCGCGGTTCTTGACCGCAGTTGGCTGCAACATGAACGGATCACGACCGTGCCGTGTGGTCATACCCAAATGTACTCCTGAAGGGTTTCATGTCATTACACATCAATATATAGTTAATTTCTGAAATCTGAGCAGAAAGCGGACAACTCCTGTCCTGGAAGGTAAGGGAACGCCCATACAGTGGTAGCGGCTCATCTAAGGTATAGGAACCACATGATTTGCCCCTCTTTAGAAGACAACGTTATTTGGATCCCTGCTGGGCAAGATCCGCCAGAACAGCTTATGCAGATAGATTATACTATCATCTACATCTAATATTATCTAATATCTATCTATCTAATAACTTTCTGTCTGACTGACAAACTTTGCATGAAGTATAATCAAAACGCTGCAGGATGTATGCACATTGTGAACAGAATCTGCTGCAGAGAATTTCTAAGACTGTCACCAGCTACATCAAAATTCAAATTGCCTTCTCAGCGAGGAATAGTCAATGCAGACCATCTGAAATCATTATCTATGTTATTGACATTCCATTCTTAATTGCTAAGGCAGAAGGAATTCTGGATAGGACCTTTGCTAAAACTGCATTAGATAGAGACTGATTTACTGGCTTCATCTTCCCTTTGTCAGTACATTTAATGTATTAAATTCTTCATACTGTTGTCTCCCTTCTCTATTTTAGTCATCTTTAGATATGGTGGTTGACTGTAATGGCCCTTTTTTATGACATGGGTCAGAGCTGCATTGTGCAATGGATACATTTGTATTAATAGCATATCATTTTGAAGAAGTAAATATATACTTTGCATATTTTGTAATGTCCTAATGCACAAACACCAATTTTATGCTCAGATTTACATTTTGAGACCCTGTAGGCCAGTTCGACTGTTCTAACCCCATCCCCCTGCTGCCCAAGGCCTAAGCATTTGATCACGATTCTTCACAGTTCCTGCAAAAAATTCACAATTGTGCTGGACAACACTGAAGATCTAAAACTTTGATACAATGTGAAGTAGTCAGTGTACAGCTTGTATTAGGCTACTTTCACACTTGCGTTCAGAGCGGGTCCGTCTGGTATCTGCACAGACGGATCCGCTCCTATAATGCAGACGTTTGGATCCGTTCAGAACGCATCCGTCTGCATTATAGTTTAGAAAAAATTCTAAGTGTGAAAGTAGTTCAGACGGATCCGTCCAGACTTTACATTGAAAGTCAATGGGGGACGGATCCGTTTGAAAATTGAGCCATACTGTGTCAACTTCAAACAGATCCGTCCCCATTGACTTACATTGTAAGTCTGGACGGATACGTTTGCCTCCGCACGGCCAGGCGGACACCCGAACGCTGCAAGCTGCGTTCAGGTGTCCGCCTGCTGAGCGGAGCGGAGGCTGAACGCTGCCAGACTGATGCATTCTGAGCGGATCCTCATCCACTCAGAATGCATTAGGGCAGTACGGATGCGTTCGGGGGCGCTTGTGAGCCCCTTCAAACGGAGCTCACAAGCGGAGCCCCGAACGATAGTGTGAAAGTAGCCTAACTGTGTACATTTGTTGTGCCCTCAAAATAACTCAACACACAGCCATTAATGTTTAAACTGCTGGCAACAAAAGTGAGTACACTCCTAAGTGATAATGGCCAAATTGTGCCCAAAGTGTCAATATTTTGTGTGGCCACCATTATTTTTCAGCACTGCCTTAAAGAGGACCTTTCACCACTCCTTACATGCCTGTTTTAATATCTTCTTGCATTCTCCATGTAATAACAATTCTGGAACATCTATTCTTATTCTCTATGTTGTGCCATTCCTTTATTATTTCTACTAGAAGTTATTCTGAATGAATTGCTAGCAGTCTGCAGTAAGGGTACAGAGGGGAAGTAACCAGTTGGGGGGTGTCTTTGCACAGTCTCACTCTATCAAGTCAGTGCTGCCATAGAGTCATAAGAATAGATGTTCCAAAACTGTTATTACATGGGGAATGCATGTAGCTAGTAAAATAGATATTTTAGGAGTGGTGAAAGGTCCTCTCTCTCTTGAGCATAGAGTTCATTAGAGCTTCAAAGGTTGCCATTGGAATTCTCTCCCAATTCTCCATGATGACATCACGGAGCTGGTGGATGTTAGAGACCTTGTGCTCCTTCACCTTCCATTTGAGGATGCCCCACAGATGCACAGATGTTTAGGTCTGGAGACATGCTTGGCCAGTCCAGCACCTTTACCCTCAGTTTATTTAGCAAGGCAGTTGTGTTTGGGATTGTTATCATGTTGGAATACTGCCCTGCTGCCCAGTTTACGAAGGGAGGGGATCATGCTCTGCTTCAGTATGTAACAGTGCATGTTGGCATTCATGGTTCCCTCAATGAGCTACAGCTCCCCACAGCCGGCAGCAGTCATGGAGCCCCAAACCATGACACTTCCACCACCATGCTTGACTGTAGGCAAGACACACTTGTCTTTGTACTCCTCACCTGGTTGCTGCCACACGTTTGACAGCATCTGAACCAAATATGTTTCTCTTATGCCTCATGCAGACGTCTGTGTCAGTTTTGGATCAGTGGTAACACGGACCGTGTTCAATCTGTGTTTTATCCCGTGACAGATGCGTGTTGGGTCCGCTGGTCTGTTTTTTGCTGTCCGTGTTGCATCCGTGTTTCACTAACACTCAACAGCTGAAAAATAATTTTCAAAGAATCTCTTGTTAATGATCCGTGAAACATGGATGCAACACGGATGGCATCCGTGGTTTTACGGACTTATAGACTATAATTGGCCTGATGGATCCGTGAACACGGACAAAATAGAGCATGCATCCGTGGTAAAAAAACGGACCCACGGACCGTGCTAAAACACTGATGTGTGAATACACACATTAAAATGAATAGGGACGTGTGCTGTCCGTGGAGAACACGTACAGCACACGTCCGTGAAACACTGACGTGTGAATGAGGCTTTAGTCTCATCAGACAACAGGGCATGGTCCCAGTAAGGGCTCTTTCACACTTGCGTTGTCCGGATCCGTCGTGTACTCCATTTGCCGGAATTACACGCTGGATCCGGAAAAACGCGTAAGAACGCATAATTTTTTCTTTCCGGATGCGTCTTTCCGGCTTTTTTGGTAAGAGACTGATCCGGAAATCCTGAAGCCAACATCAACTTTTTTTTCCGGATCCGGATGGGGCCGGATCCGTACGACGGATCCGGAAAAAAACGTTGATGTTGGCTTCAGGATTTCCGGATCAGTCTCTTTTCGCGCCAGCCAAGTCCTTCCTACTTCCTGGCGCAGGCGCAGACCCAACTTCCGGATCCGTCGTTGCGTCGTAACAACTGAAGATGTTAGGACGGATCCGGAATAATACATTTCAATGCGCTATTATTCCGGATCCGTCGATGCGGCAAGTGTTCAAGATGTTTGACCGGAGCAAAAAGCGCAGCATGCTGCGGTATTTTCTCCGGCCAAAAAACGTTCCGGTCCTGAACTGAAGACATCCTGAACGGATTTCTCTCCATTCAGAATGCATGGGGATAATCCTGATCAGGATTTTTCCGGCATAGAGCCCCGACGACGGAACTCTATGCCGGAAAACAAAAGCGCAAGTGTGAAAGAGCCCTAATCCATATCCTTAGTTTGCTTGTCTTCAACAAACTGTTTGCTGACTTTCTTGTGCATCATCTTTAAAAGAGGCTTCCTTCTGGGACGACAGCCATGCAGACCAATTTGATGTAGTGTGCGGCGTATGGTCTGAGCACTGACAGGCTGACCCTTCACCCCTTTAACCTCTACAGCAATGCTGGTAGCCCTCATACTGCTATTTTGAAAAGACAACCTCTGGACATGACGCTGAGCACGTGCACTCAACTTCTTTGGTCAACCATGGCAAGGCCTGTTCTGAGTGGAACCTGTCTTGTTAAACCCCTGGATGGTCTTGGCCACCATGCTGCAGCTCAGTTTCAGGGTGTTGGTAATCCTCTTATAGCCTTGTCCATCTTTATGTAGAGCTACAGTTCTTTTTTTTTTCAGTTCCTCAGAGAGTTCTTTGTTATGAGGGGCCATGTTGACATTCCAGTAACCAGGAGGGGCGGATTGGCAATGTACCCTACCAGGAGAATTCCCGGTGGGCCGAATGCCTTTAACTAGACAGTGAGCTGCCGGAGCCCTGCATCACTTCACACATATTGGGCCAGATTTATCATTAGCTCAAGTCAGAATAATGGAGTGAAAAAGTCGCAAATTTTTGCGCAATCGCTTAAACTGTGCAAAAATTTGCGACTTTTATTGGCTCTGCACTATGCTCGCCAGTTTTCTGAAAGTTGGCGTGTTTCCTTATGTAAATGAATCTCTAGACAGATTTACTATTGGGACTATTTAAAAAGTCACAAAAAGTCGCAAAAAATGCGCAATTTCACTCCAGTGAGGACCATGCTTATCGTATGCGACTTTTTAAAAGAACGTGCGACTTTTTCGTAAAGACGTGCGACTTTTGTAAAGCTGCTTACTGCCGGATAAACTGCTACCGTCAAACCACATTTATTACAGTCTTAAAGGGCCGATCATAACTCTGACTTGGCTAAAACTGACTTTAGCCATATGTGAAAGTGGAGTGAGCTGTCAGAGTAATGATAAATCTGGCCCATTGTCTTTAGCAGCCCCATGTGTGCCAATACACATCACAGTCTGCTGGCCCACCTGTGCACAGTGCCCTGTCATTACCACACACTGTATATGATAATGGCAGCAGGGGCTTGCAAAGTGTGTTAGAGCCGGTAATACATATCAGAGGCGCCGGCCGTGCTGTGCCTATCATACAATGTGTATGATCAGGACAGCACTGGTCTGTGATGTATGAGAGCCTCAGCCCATCTCAGCCCCCACTACACTGTGGCAATTTCCCCTCCAGCCTGCTGCCGTGTGCTGACCGAGCTGCAGCCTCCACCAATAACACAACTACCTAGCTCAGAGCCCTGGAGCTGTCACGTGATACACACCAGCCAATGACAACCCTCCCTTCCCTGCTGGAATTCCTGCACTCCACCCAGGGAGACTTCTGACTTCCCACTGTTATCAGGTATGATCTCTGCTCTGTGTGCCAAGTCCTCACCTAGCATATTGCAGGACTACCCCTAATAGATATGTAACTGCAGCATATATATTACTAGGGGTAGTCCTGTGGTATATCTATAATAAATATATATACTGCAGGAGATAGATTATAAATATATCTATCTATCTATCTATCTATCTATCTATCTATGTCATATCTATCTATCTATCTATCTATCTATCTATCTATCTATCTATCTATCTATCTCTATTTATCTATCATGCAGGACTACCCCTAGTAATAGATTTGTACACTGCAGGACTACCCCTAGATATACAGATATATATAGATTTATGCTCCTCATGTATATGACCATATCCATTCTTTAGTCTGCAAAGCATGGATCCACAAAATACGGATTTTATCCATAAAAGAATAGGGTATGCACATGTATGTCTGTTCCGCAAATTATAGAACTTGTCCTATTCTGCTATGGATCCATTGAAGTCAATTAAATAACTTTAGATCGCACACAGATGGTATGCGTATTTGGAAGTTCCACGGTTTGTGGACTGGAAAAAGGGATACGCTCATTTGCATCAGCTTTAATACATATAGACCCCTAGTAATAAATATATATTGAGGATTTTATCAAAACAGGTGCAAAGAAAAAATTTCTTAGTTGCCCATAGCAACAATCAGATTCCACCTTTCTTTTTTCAGAGCTTCTTTGGAAAATTAAGGAACAATCTGATTGGTTGCTAGGGGCAACTAAGACAGTTTTCCTTTGCACCTGTTTTGATAAATCTCCCCCATATACTGCAGGACCACCCCTAGTAATAGATATATGTACTGCAGGAATACCCCTAGTAATCGATATACATAAAATAAAAACACAAAGAAAAAGTCAAATATAAAAATACAAAGTCTGGTAACATCTAACATGGGATCTTTATAAGAATTTAGCATGAAATTCTGCTGCTGCTCATTAACATACAGGGCTGTATTTGTAGCTGGCCTAACAGTTTTCTGACCCCGCCTACTTGGCTTGGCCACGCCTTTAACTAGTTTGGCTCTGCCTACAATATGGGGCCACTTTTACTTTTGTTTCCAGGGCCACTTTTAGTTCCCAATCCACCCCTGGTGACTAGTATGAGAGAGTGTGAGAGCGATAACACCAAATTTAACACACCTTCTCCCCATTCACACCTAAGACCTTGTAACACAAACGAGTCACATGACACTGGGGAGGGAAAATGGCTAATTGGGCACAATTTGGCCATTTTCACTTAGGAGTGTACTCACTTTTGTTGCCAGCGGTTTAGACATTAATGGCTGTGTGTTGAGTTATTTTGAGGGCACAACAAATGTACACAGTTATACAAGCTGCACACTGACTACTTTACATCGTATCAAAGTGTCAGATCTTCAGTGTTGTCCCACAAAAAGACAGAATAAAATATATACACAAATGTGAGGAGTGTACTCACTTTTGTGAGATACTGTAAATGCAGTATACAGTTATACATGAACTTAAGGGGGTTTCCAACAGGGCTGGTAGCAGCGGGCCCCAAGATCTGTTCTCTGGAACCAAACTAGTGAGGAAGATATCTCACAAGGTATAGGCATATACAGTATGCTCAGTTTGCTCAACTAATTATATTTCTAAATAAGCATCAACATGCTTTAAAATAAATATTTATGAAGGTAGCTGTAATTTTGTAATGTATTTCTTTTACCTTAATTGCTCCTATCTTCTGTTGTGGGCTGTGATCACATGACCATGTCCATGCAGTTCTGTCTTTTTTCCTGTGATGCTATGTTCATGGGTGTGTCAAAGTAGCAACAGGGTCAGTGATAGGGGAGTGTCTACGTAACTAGCTGGGTGGGAGGAGCTATAAACTAGATGGGTGTTGTTAGGAGAGGTGCTGAAGCTGTGGCAGAGAAAGGAGAAGTGCATCATGGGATTGGTTGGATACAGGAACAGGAAGTGCTACATACAGGATGGAAACAAACCAAAGTAATATGTACATGGTGAAAACAGGTCAGGAGAGTCCAAATTGAAAAGAAAAGAAACCCCTGTGATTTATGCCAGAATCTATGTACACTGTGTTTTCCCAGCTATTCGATCTCATTTAGAGTTCATATTAATTTTACAGTTATATACTATATTTAGTGTATTGTGTTGCTATCTAGTGGCCATTGTTAGATTTGGTTTATTTATGTTATCTATATTGCAATTCATTATGCCAGTCATCTTGTAACACCTCATCCTCTGTGAGCTCACATCTATTGATGAGCGGCAGGGGCAATATTCAAATTTGCGATACTTCACGAATATTTGGCAGAATATTAATCATATATTCGTGAGTTTGCAAATTCGAGATTATATTCTTGATCACGAAAAATCGGCAATGTAATATTCACATAATGCGAGCAAAATACAGGCGTGGGTCACTATAGCTAAATTTTTCAAGCTGCTAGAAGTTTCCTGAGACTGGAGAAACCGGTTGGCACGGCAGAACATTACAATAGCTTTATATGCAGATAGAGTGCTCCAATATATTCGAGATTGCGAAATCAGCACTAATGATGTGAATATTTTGGCGCAATATAATTGGTTCACATTTTAACAGGTCTGACTACTTATTAGTGATTGGTGCACTAAGTATTGTTGTGAACTTGTGACATCACAGCACTATGTATGTATGTAGCGTACATACAGTGAGGCAAAAAAGTATTTAGTCAGCCACCAATTGTGCAAGTTCTCACAACTAAAAAGATGAGAGAGGCCTGTAATTTTCATCATAGGTATACCTCAACTATGAGAGACATAATGAGAAAAAAAAAATCCAGAAAATCACATTGTCTGATTTTTTAAGAAT
The DNA here is from genome assembly GCF_905171765.1 of Bufo bufo. Lineage (NCBI taxonomy): Eukaryota > Metazoa > Chordata > Amphibia > Anura > Bufonidae > Bufo > Bufo bufo. The sequence goes on along the minus strand of NC_053392.1, from coordinate 162,056,461 downwards.
TTATTTGCAAATTATGGTGGAAAATAAATATTTGGTCAATAACAAAAGTTAATCTCAATACTTTGTTATATACCCTTTGTTGGCAATGACAGAGGTCAAATGTTTTCTGTAAGTCTTCACAAGGTTTTCACACACTGTTGCTGGTATTTTGGCCCATTCCTCCATGTAAATCTCCTCCAGAGCAGCGATGTTTTGGGGCTGTCGCTGGGCAACACGACTTTCAACTCCCTCCAAAGGTTTTCTATGGGGTTGAGATCTGGAGACTGGCTAGGCCACTCCACGATCTTGAAATGCTTCTTACGAAGCCACTCCTTCGTTGCCCGGGTGGTGTGTTTGGGATCATTGTCATGCTGAAAGACCCAGCCGCGTTTTTTATCTTCAATGCCCTTGCTGATGGAAGGAGGTTTTCACTCAAAATCTCACAATACATGGCCCCATTCATTTTTCCTTTACACGGATCAGTCGTCCTGGTCCCTTTGCAGAAAAACAGCCCTAAAGCATGATGTTTCCACCCCCATGCTTCACAGTAGGTATGGTGTTCTTTGGATGCAACTCAGCATTCTTTTTCCTCCAAACATGACAAGTTGAGTTTTTACCAAAAAGTTCTACTTTGGTTTCATCTGACCATATGACATTCTCTCAATCCACTTCTGGATCATCCAAATGCTCTCTAGCAAACTTCAGGGCCCAGACATGTACTGGCTTAAGCAGGGGGACATGTCTGGCACTGAGGGATTTGAGTCCCTGGCGGCGTAGTGTGTTACTGATGGTAGCCTTTGTTACTTTGGTCCTAGCTCTCTGCAGGTCATTCACTAGGTCCCCCGTGTGGTTCTGGGATTTTTGCTCAACGTTCTTGTGATCATTTTGACCCCACGGGGTAAGATCTTGCGTGAAGCCCCAGATCGAGGGAGATTATCAGTGGTCTTGTATGTCTTCCATTTTCTAACAATTGCTCCCACAGTTGATTTCTTCACACCAAGCTGCTTGCCTATTGTAGATTCAGTCTTCCCAGCCTGGTGCAGGTCTACAATTTTGTTTCTGGTGTCTTTCGACAGTTCTTTGGTCTTGGCCATAGTGGAGTTTGGAGTGTGACTGAGGTTGTGGACAGGTGTCTTTTATACTGATAACAAGTTCAAACAGGTGCCATTAATACAGTTAACCAGTGGAGGACAGAGGAGCCTCTTAAAGAAGAAGTTACAGGTCTGTGAGAGCCAGAAGTCTTGCTTGTTTGTAGGTGACCAAATACTTATTTTACCGAGGAATTTGCCAATTAATTCATTAGAAATCCTACAATGTGATTTCCTGTATTCTTTCCCCCCATTCTGTCTCTCATAGTTGAAGTGTACCTATGATGAAAATTACAGGCTTCTCTCATCTTTTTAAGTGGGAGAACTTGCACAATTGGTGGCTAACTAAATACTTTTTTGCCCCACTGTACAGCACTATGTATGTAGCATGTATGTATTGTAGGAAGGTGCAAGGGGCCATCATTGACGGAAGGTACTGTATGTGTCACCGAGGTTCCTGGCCTTGGCGAGGTAAGAGCCGGTTATATTAAGGGTCAGCGGCAGCTAGTGCTGATTGACACTGTTTGCTGTTAGTATGGCTGTAAAGCCGATCCGGGCCGGCTCTTGCTGGGTGGTTGGCTTCTCCCCACGTTCCAGGCTGGGTTATTACTGGCCTATATCAAACCCGGCCAGCAGTCTCAGCTGGGTGTGGATTACTCCTCTCTGACAGAGGAGCGCTATCGGTATCTGTGTGTTAGGGAACTGAGAACTTGTGCCGTGCTAAAGGGCTGAAAGACGCCTGCTGGGAAACAGGCCCTAAAGCCTACTGTGGACTGCGGGTGGAAAAACTGCTGACCAGATGAAGGCTTTTGTTCTGTGAACTTTTTATGGTGTTAACAAACACCAAGACTGCAAACCGTTACTTTTCGTTTTTCCTTATGTGTGAATAAAACACTGAACTGTTTAAGTTAAAGACTTTGTAGTTGCCCTTGTACTGCGTCCGCTAGCCTGTCTACCAGAGAAAATCCCCACAATTGGTGGAGGATGCAGGTAAACGCAGTAAGGCAAGTCTGAAGGCCGAAAAGTTTTTTGTTTTCCCGGGCACAAGTGCATGTCCTATATTAAGCCGGCAAGGTCTCCCCTGACAAAATGGAGGCGGTCATGAAAGCCCTCGTGGAGGCTAACTTGCAGCAGCGGGAGGCTAACAAGTAGCAGCAGAAAACTAACCAGCTGCTATTACAACATGTGATGGCGTTGCAAGTGACAGGAGCATCCCAGAACGTCCACGATGCCCGGAAAGCTGTCCGTGCAGCGATCCCTAAGATGACCCCCGCGGAAGACGTCGAGACCTATCTGGCGGTGTTCGAAAAGGTGGCCGTGAGGGAGAAGTCACCCCGAGACCAGTGGGCTGAGGTCGTCGCTCCATTCCTGGCCCCAAGCAAGTGTTTTTTGATCTCCACGATGATCAAGCGGCCGACTACCCGACCGTAAAAGGTGAGATTCTGGCGAGACTGGGGGTGAATGTATTGGTCTGGGCCCAGCGGGTGCATCAGTGGGAATTTAACCCAGATGAACCCGCCAGACCACAATATTGAGACCTGCAAAAATGGCTGCAGCCTAACATACTGACTCCCATTGCTATGCTGGACCGTCTGTTGGTGGATGTATTCTGGAGGGCTTTGCCGTACCCTCTCCAGCACTGGATTGGTCAGGTGTCTCCTGGTTATGCTTTAGAGATGGTCGACCTGGTGGAGCGCTACAAAGCCACCAGAAAACTACAGGGGGGTTCTTTTGGGATGGGGCCCGTCAAACCCCGGAAATCTCCACCCCAGACCCAGCGGCTGGTGCCAGCCAAACCCACCCAGGACGTACCCCCTGCAGACCCAGTGGTCTGCTGGCGGTGTCACGAGCCTGGACACATAAGGGCCGACTGTCCCCATCGGGGTGAACCCATGAGATACCAACTATGGCTACCGCCACTCATTGTATGCCAGGAAGCTATATGTCACAGGAACCTCCGAGACTATAGACAATAGCCACCTGTGCCAGGTGGAAGTGGGGGACACTCTGGTGGTGGCACTGCTGGATTCAGGGAGCCTGGTGTCCCTGGTAAGAGCTGCCCTGGTGTGGCCCGCTGAGTATACTGGCCAAAAGGTCGGTGTTGTGTGCATACATGGAGACTTAAAGGACTATCCCACCGCTCTGGTCTCTCTATCAACTGTGGCCGGCAGGTGGACTCATGAGGTGGCCGTCGCCACAAAATTACAGTATCAACTAATAATTGGGAGAGACTTCCCCGGCACTATGGCATGGATACGAAAGTTTCCGATATCCGTGAGACAGAGGTAACCCTAGCAGAGTGGGGGAGACCAGAACCCTGGGAACCTGAGTCCGAAGGGCCAGCGGTAGGGGGCGACCGCCACTTCGGTGGAAGAGGGGAAGACAACCCCGCTAAGTGTGATGGTGGGAGACATGGAGGACTTGCCGCCGGGTCCTGAACTGGCAGACCTCAATGTCTCCAGTGATAATTTTGGTACTGCACAACACCGGGACCCAACCCTATCCCGAGCCTGGGAAAATGTATTAATAATAGATGGGGAACCACAACAACTGGGGGCAGAGTCAGTGTTTCCCCGTTTTGTGGTTCATCAAGATATGTTGTATCAGGTAAAGCTGCGAGGTGAATCCATTGAACAGTTGGTGGTGCCCCAGGCTTATCGCAAACTCGTGTTAGAGTTAGCCCACCAGCATCTTCTCGGGGGTCATCTGGGAATTCACAAAACACAGAACCGGATGCTACAACGGTTTTACTGGCCCAGTGTGTTCAGAGAGGTAGAAGAATATTATAAGTCTTGCCTAACCTGCCAGATAATGAGCCCCCAGCCACATTTCCGCAGTCCCCTGGTACCCCTCCTAATTATCGAGGTCCCGTTCGAGTGAATCACTATGGATCTCGTAGGCCCGGTACCGAAGTCCGCTAGAGGGCACCAACACATTTTGGTCGTCCTCAACTACACCACTCGGTACCCGGAGGCAGTGCCACTGCGTCATACATCAGCCAAACTGATAGCTAAGGAGTTAATGGAGATGTTTTCTCGAGTCGGTCTGCCTAAGGAGGTTCTGACTGACCAAGGGACCCCGTTTATGTCCAAGGTAATGAGGGAACTCTGTAAGTTGCTCCACATAAAACAGCTACAGACGTCCGTGTATCATCCGCAAACGGATGGCTTGGTAGATAGGTTTAATCAAACATTGAAAAATATGTTAAAAAGAGTGGTGTCTAAGGATGGGAGGGACTGGGACCTTCTTCTGCCCTATATCATGTTCGCAGTGCGAGAGGTGCCCCAGGCCTTTACTTGGTTCTCGCCCTTCGAACTGCTATACGGCAGACACCCTCTCAGTCTGTTGGACGTGGCCAAAGAGGCGTGGGAACAACAACCCACACCGCACAAAAGTGTGGTTGAGTACGTCACCCAGATGCAAGGACGCATAGAAACAGTTTTACCTCTGGTTAGGGAGCATATGGAGGCAGCGCAACGAGCCCAGAGTAGGGTATATAATCATCAGGCGCGGGTCCGGAACTTTAACCCGGGTGATCGGGGTTTGGTTCTGGTACCAACCGTAGACAGTAAGTTCCTAGCTAGGTGGCAGGGGCCCTACGAGGTACTTGAAAAAATTGGAGAGGTAGATCACAAGGTACACCAGCTAGGGAGGTGAAAGCCGGAGCAGGTGTACCATGTGAATCTGCTCAAACCATGGAAAGATAGGGAAACCGGTATTAAAGACAGCCCATGACCAGGGTTTCTAGGGGAAGCGTTTTCGGCCCCTCTGTCTGAAGCAAGGGAAGGGGCTGCCAAAGTGAAAATTGCTGACAGCCTCTCCTCTAAACAGGCTCAGGAAGCCAGGGAGTTCATTAGTCGGAACACAGATTTGTTCTCGGACCTCCCTGGACGCACATCCATAATCGAGCATGACATTATCACTGAGACTCAGGCAAAAGTCCGGTTAAAACCGTACCGGATACTCGAGGCTCGGCGACAAGCCATCACAAAGGAAGTGCAGCTAATGCTGCAGCTAGACGCTATTGAGGAGTCCAAAAGTGAATGGGCCAGTCCAATAGTCTTAATACCCAAGCCGGACGGGACATTACAGTTCTGTAACGATTTTTGCAAACTAAACAAAATCTCTAAGTTTGATGCATATCCCATGCCTCGGGTGGATGAGTTTATTGAGAGGTTAGGCCAAGTTAGGTATTTTTCTGTTTTGGACCTCCGTCAAGGGTACTGGCAGGTACCCTTGACGGAGGTTGCCAAAGAGAAAACTTCCTTCATTACACCAGAAGGGCTATACCAATATAAGGCGTTACCCTTTGTTCTGCATGGCGCCCCTGCCACTTTTCAAAAGCTCATGAACGTTGTACTTCGTCCACATCGTTGGTACGCTTCGTCTTACCTGGACAATATTGTCATTCATAGTACCGACTGGAAAAGTCATCTACCAAAAGTGCAGGCGGTAGTGGACTTCCTTAGGAAGGCTGGACTGACCGCTAATCCAAAAAAGTGTGCAACAGGGTTAGAAGAGACCAAGTACCTGGGGTATGTAATTGGGCGCAGAATTATCAAACCTCAGCTGAACAAAATTGAGGCAGTTCAGAATTGGCCCCGACCTGTCACTACTCTGCAAGTAAAGTCGTTCCTGGGAATGGTCGAATACTATATGAGGTTTGTCCCCCACTTTGCTACAGTCGCCGCACCGTTGATAGGCCTTTGGAAGGGACGCAAGTCAGTGACGGTCCACTGGAATGAACAGGCAGAAAAGTCTTTCTCCGCTTTGAAGTCGGCCCTCTGTGGGTCCCCGGTTTTGGTGCCGCCCGACTTCAAAAGGGAGTTTATAGTGCAGACCGATGCCTCCAAGGTCGGTCTCGGTGTTGTACTGTCTCAGGAAGTCAATGGAGAGGAGCATCCCATTGTCTTCCTCAGCCGTAAGCTCACCCCAGCTGAGACGCGGTACGGTATAGTGGAGAGAGAGTGCTTGGCCATCAAATGGGCACTCGAGTCTCTCCGCTATTATCTGTTGGGGAGAAACTTCCGTCTAGTGACCAACCACTCCCCTCTCAAGTGGATGAGCCAGGCCAAAGAGAGGAATGCTCGGGTCACCAGGTGGTTCTTGTCGCTACAAAACTTAAAATTTTCCGTGGAACATAGGGCAGGCAGGTTACAGGGAAACGCAGTTGCCCTGTCCCGGGTACACTGTCTGGCAGGTATTCACCCCCTCAGGGTTGAACAAAGGGGGGAGGTATGTAGGAAGGAGCAAGGGGCCGTCATTGACTGAAGGTATGTGTCACTGAGGTTCCTGACCTTGGTGAGGTAATAGCCGGTAATTTGAAGGGTCAGCGGCAGCTAGTGCTGATTGACACTGTTTGCTGTTAGTATGACTGTAAAGCAGATCCGGGCCGGCTCTTACTGGGAGTAGCCATAGTGCTGGGTGGGTGGCTGCTGCCCACGTTCCAGTCCGGGTCTTTACTGGCCTATATCATACCCGGCCAGCAGTCTCTACTGGCTGTGGATTACTCCTCTCTGACAGTGGAGAGCTGTCAGTCTCTGTGTGTTTGGAAACTGAGAACTTGTGCCGTGCTAAAGGGCTGAGAGATGCCTGCTGGGAAACAGGCCCTAAAGCCTACTGTGGACTGCGGGTGTAAAAACTGCTGACCAGGTGAAGCCTTTTGTTCTGTGGACTTTTTATGGTGTGAACAAGCACCAAGACTGCAAATTGTTACTTTTTGTTTTTCCTTGTGTGTGAATAAAACACTTAACTGTTTAAGTTGACTTTGTGGTTGCCTCTGTACTGTGTCCGCTAGCCTGTCTACCAGGGCAAATCCCCACAGTATGGACAGCAGAACCTATCAGCAACACTATATCACTATCTAACCTACACTGACTATCTCCCACTAACTATCTGTATTATATATATATAAGCTAACTAACTAACTATCTAATGTAATGACACAGGAAAGCAGAGAGCACAGCAATAACACTGCTGTCCCTCTTAGATCTGCAAAATACTGCATACAAGGGCTTCTGGGGAGGTTCTTATATAGTAAGGGGTAGGCAACTTTCCTATTGGTTGCTAGGGATGTTGCTAAACTCAGACAAAGACATTGCAGCCTTCTCATTTGCCCACAAGCAAGAAGGGAGGTTATTGATGAAAAAAAAATCTAGAATATTCGAAATTACGAATATATATCACTATATTCTAAATATTCGCGAATTCTCGAAGTGCCGATATTCGCAATAATTATTTGCTATTCGAATATTTGAGCCCAACACTACTCACATCCTAAGTCCTTCAGTCTTTTCCTGCTTTCAGACGTAACACAGAGCTGGATAGAGGATTTTCCTTAGATTTTTTGTCTCAAGGTTCATTCTAAAAATTACCTAAAGGGATATCCATTGCATCTCCCTCACTGGAATTCTACATGCAACTTGTGTCGCTAGTGGAATGATTATAGCGAGTTCACTATCTTCCATTGCTTGTACATGAGCTTGCCACTTAGCAGAGACTTATTTTAAGTACATCGGTGGCAGAGTAGTCACATTAGTAAATGTGGGACAATGTGTGCATGGACTTTACAGGTTCTCCCCCTGTTTGCATGGGTTGTCTCTGCGTACTGTGGTTTCCTTCTGTATTTCAATACTGATTGGTTAATTTGGAATTTGGCTTGTGAGCCCCATTAGGGACAGGGGCCAATGTGAGTGGTAAACTCATTACAGCGCTGCAGAATGTGTTGATACTACAGGGAGTGCAGAATTATTAGGCAAGTTGTATTTTTGAGGATTAATTTTATTATTGAACAACAACCATGTTCTCAATGAACGAAAAAATGTATATCGTGGCTCACCCTTATCTGATGTACGATAATGGTGCTATATTTTATGGGTGGTTCACCTATCCACCCAATAGCAGATAATTGAAATTAGATAAATAAAATAAGCACTCACCACCTGGTATAATATCAATAGTTTATCTATTCAAATATTTAAAATTGTTTATAACACATATAACATTAAAACATAATTATAAATTCCTATACATTGGTGAATATATCTGTTAAATATGTCTAGTAGATATATCTTATCTCTTATTTCTTAATATCCGCAATAGATGTCCTAACTTTGGTATACCTAATACATTTGTACCATGTGTATCAAATGAGTATCAAGAGATGCATATAAGTATCAAAAATATCAAAAATATATATCAAAAAGTGTCCATAATGTGGAAACCTATTCAAATGATTCCAAGTGAAAAAATAGTGTTTCAGATGTATAAGTATACAGTCAAAAATCAAGGTAAAATATGGTGTCAAAATAAAAATATTCAATGTGATAAAATCCTTGTGCAGTAATAGGTATCCGGGCAGAAATAAAGAATCAAGAGCTTGGGATAAACATTTGAGTCTCCCAATAACCGTCAATATTTTTCCAATGGAGGCATTCAGTAGATTAGGTGTTAGTAATGGGGTTAGGTATTAGTATATAGGGATTGCGTCTGGGGCGTCCCCCTGATGCTCACCCTCTTACCTTCCCCTGCGTGGTGTTCGCTACTTTAGGTGGTCAGCTTCGGTGCGACTCGCTGTATATCACCGCTGAAGTATGGTTAGAGTCCAATGGTTGTTCACGGGATCTTCGGCGTTCTTAGTTTGTCTCGTGGCCTTCCTCTGACGTCATCAAACCTCGTCTGGTTTGCGTGTCATTCTCCCGGCAACTCACGTATTACCTCGCGGTATGTTCAAGCACCGCTTCCTGATTGTAGATAAGTGTATATGTCGGTCCGTATAAGGAGCGACTTACACAAAAACACTTTCTTTAGGTTTTCTTTTCTTTTAGGTTTAGATGGGTAGTTGGTCCTCTCCAAATCAGGCCAGACGCGTTTCGAGGGTTAATCCTCTTCCTCATAGCCACTGAGGAAGAGGATTAACCCTCGAAACGCGTCTGGCCTGATTTGGAGAGGACCAACTACCCATCTAAACCTAAAAGAAAAGAAAACCTAAAGAAAGTGTTTTTGTGTAAGTCGCTCCTTATACGGACCGACATATACACTTATCTACAATCAGGAAGCGGTGCTTGAACATACCGCGAGGTAATACGTGAGTTGCCGGGAGAATGACACGCAAACCAGACGAGGTTTGATGACGTCAGAGGAAGGCCACGAGACAAACTAAGAACGCCGAAGATCCCGTGAACAACCATTGGACTCTAACCATACTTCAGCGGTGATATACAGCGAGTCGCACCGAAGCTGACCACCTAAAGTAGCGAACACCACGCAGGGGAAGGTAAGAGGGTGAGCATCAGGGGGACGCCCCAGACGCAATCCCTATATACTAATACCTAACCCCATTACTAACACCTAATCTACTGAATGCCTCCATTGGAAAAATATTGACGGTTATTGGGAGACTCAAATGTTTATCCCAAGCTCTTGATTCTTTATTTCTGCCCGGATACCTATTACTGCACAAGGATTTTATCACATTGAATATTTTTATTTTGACACCATATTTTACCTTGATTTTTGACTGTATACTTATACATCTGAAACACTATTTTTTCACTTGGAATCATTTGAATAGGTTTCCACATTATGGACACTTTTTGATATATATTTTTGATATTTTTGATACTTATATGCATCTCTTGATACTCATTTGATACACATGGTACAAATGTATTAGGTATACCAAAGTTAGGACATCTATTGCGGATATTAAGAAATAAGAGATAAGATATATCTACTAGACATATTTAACAGATATATTCACCAATGTATAGGAATTTATAATTATGTTTTAATGTTATATGTGTTATAAACAATTTTAAATATTTGAATAGATAAACTATTGATATTATACCAGGTGGTGAGTGCTTATTTTATTTATCTAATTTCAATGTTCTCAATGAACCCAAAAAACTCATTAATATCAAAGCTGAATATTTTTGGAAGTAGTTTTTAGTTTGTTTTTAGTTTTAGCTATTTTAGGGGGATATCTGTGTGTGCAGGTGACTATTACTGTGCATAATTATTAGGCAACTTAACAAAAAACAAATATATACCCATTTCAATTATTTATTTTTACCAGTGAAACCAATATAACATCTCAACATTCACAAATATACATTTCTGACATTCAAAAACAAAACAAAAACAAATCAGTGACCAATATAGCCACCTTTCTTTGCAAGGACACTCAAAAGCCTGCCATCCATGGATTCTGTCAGTGTTTTGATCTGTTCACCATCAACATTGCGTGCAGCAGCAACCACAGCCTCCCAGACACTGTTCAGAGAGGTGTACTGTTTTCCCTCCTTGTAAATCTCACATTTGATGATGGACCACAGGTTCTCAATGGGGTTCAGATCAGGTGAACAAGGAGGCCATGTCATTCGATTTTCTTTTATACCCTTTCTTGCCAGCCACGCTGTGGAGTACTAGGACGCGTGTGATGGAGCATTGTCCTGCATGAAAATCATGTTTTTCTTGAAGGATGCAGACTTCTTCCTGTACCACTGCTTGAAGAAGGTGTCTTCCAGAAACTGGCAGTAGGACTGGGAGTTGAGCTTGACTCCATCCTCAACCCGAAAAGGCCCCACAAGCTCATCTTTGATGATACCAGCCCAAACCAGTACTCCACCTCCACCTTGCTGGAGTCTGAGTCGGACTGGAGCTCTCTGCCCTTTACCAATCCAGCCACGGGCCCATCCATCTGGCCCATCAAGACTCACTCTCATTTCATCAGTCCATAAAACCTTAGAAAAATCAGTCTTGAGATATTTCTTGGCCCAGTCTTGACGTTTCAGCTTGTGTGTCTTGTTCAGTGGTGGTCGTCTTTCAGCCTTTCTTACCTTGGCCATGTCTCTGAGTATTGCACACCTTGTGCTTTTGGGCACTCCAGTGATTTTGCAGCTCTGAAATATGGCCAAACTGGTGGCAAGTGGCATCTTGGCAGCTGCACGCTTGACTTTTCTCAGTTCATGGGCAGTTATTTTGCGCCTTGGTTTTTCCACACGCTTCTTGCGACCCTGTTGACTATTTTGAATGAAACGCTTGATTGTTCGATGATCACGCTTCAGAAGCTTTGCAATTTTAAGAGTGCTGCATCCCTCTGCAAGATATCTCACTATTTTTGACTTTTCTGAGCCTGTCAAGTCCTTCTTTTGACCCATTTTGCCAAAGGAAAGGAAGTTGCCTAATAATTATGCACACCTAATATAGGGTGTTGATGTCATTAGACCACACCCCTTCTCATTACAGAGATGCACATCACCTAATATGCTTAATTGGTAGTAGGCTTTTGAGCCTATACAGCTTGGAGTAAGACAACATGCATAAAGAGGATGATGTGGTCAAAATACTCATTTGCCTAATAATTCTGCACGCAGTGTATATAAATGAATAAAATAAATAAATATGTATACCCTTGTACTACAGCTAGCAATGCCTAATTTTTAGGAAAAAAAGGCAAATATAGTTGTTGGTATTTGAGAGAAAAATGCAGTAAGTTGCCATCTTTCTCAACAAAGTTGTACCAGTTCACTCTCTAGAAATCAGGATGTATGAAGCCCAGAATTTCTACAAGTACAATATCTTATTTCAGGATAGGTCAAGAGAAGAAAGTAGAAAGAGGAGTTAAAAATAAATGACCCTAAATTACGCTTTACCAAGATTATAAATAGAAAACTGGATTGGGACCAGAATTTCCTGAATTCTTGGCCTACGTTCTAACCACTAATATATATCGGTGACTTGTTACTTGATATACTTGGAAGCATTCTACTCCAGGACCATGCTATAGTGGTTCACTAATATTTATTGACAATGTTACACAGTGTACTTGTGACAAAATGTATCCAAACGCAAAGTCAGAAAGGTATCTTTTATACCTCATATCTCTGACAAATACTCTGTAAATGCTATGGGGGTCATTTACTATACTGAGATACACCTAAATTAGGCGTATTTCAGGCACAGATAGCAACGGTTAGTCTTAATAAATATGCATATATATGAATATATATATAGTAGATATTTTGTGCTGGGATGTTGTATTCATATGGTGAAGTTGGGAAGGTAATTTGACAAAGTACACTAGTAGCAGATGCTGAGGTATTTTGAGCTTTATCATGGTATTGCTGTTGTGGAGGGTAACAAATGTCCCTGACCATGTGGTTAAGCATTTTTGTGTTCCACTTTTATTTTCTTTCTTGTATTGATGGTTTACATAGGGGCATAACCAAGTAAAGTAAAATTCACCTCTGCAGTGTACATTGCTCACTATTATTTTTATGCATTATCATATGCGGGCTGGTGGGGTTTGTGTGCCAAGGCTGTTTTGGAATCCCAGTCCAGCCCTTATTATCCAGTCCATATTACAAGCAGCAGCAAGCACAGGGGAGAGGCTTTGTATGCTGCATGGGGGCCTAATTTTAATTCTTGCTATGGGGCCAAATGATTTCTATGTATGCCCCCGCCAGAACACGCAGCACAGAACACATAGGGGGACATTTAACATCAACCTTGTGCCTGAAAATTTGTGTTTAAAAGTTGCATTCCATGTGTTTGTGACTTTTTAACTACAACTTCTTTAAAAAATTGTTGCATCTCTCAGATTTTACACCACCCTCGCTACTTTCCCTAAAGGGGCATGACAAGGGCAGAAAGGGGGCATGGCCAAATGCCTCAGATCAGACCCCCAATGTTTATAAGAACCAATTCACACCTCAGCTCAGACCCACAATGAGAAAAAGACCCCCATTCAGACCTCAGATCAGACCCCAATGTGAGTGATGCCCTATCAGACCTCAGATCAGAGCCACAATGTGAAGGGGATCCCCCATTAAGACCTTAGATCAGACTCCCAATGTGAATGACCCCCAATCAAACCCCTATGCTCAGAGCACACACAAAAAAATAAATCAACTTACCTCTCCTACTCTGGACACCACCGCCACTCCTAACATCCAGCGCTCTTCCTGATCTTCCTGCCGTGCTGTGCTGTGACCCGACGTTGCACAGTGTGAGGAGCCTGCAGAAGAAGACCAGAAAGCGGAGAGTACAGAGCCTGGGGAACGATGCGTTCACTGCTTCCCAGTCCTCTTTTACTAATGAGTGCTTCCATAATGGAAGTGCTTATTAGTATTTGCACCATAAGACGCAGTGACATTTTTCCCCCACTTTTGGAAAATATTGTATTTACTGAAAGACATATCAATAGGGGTGACAGATCATCTTTAAGGAACATGATAAATAGTTCAAGGTGTTGACTTGGCCTTCAAATCCCCAGATCTCAATCTGATTGAGAACTTGTGGAATGTGCTGGAGGCCCCATATCGCAATTTACAGGATTTAAAAGACCTCCTGTTAGAAAGGTAAATTCAACATACGACGGTTGTTGTGTAAAATGTATTCGAAGATTGGATTGTCGGGTCTGTTTGATCCTGATGTAAGGAGTGGAACACAGTAATGGCAGATACTGCAGAAATTATTGCTATTAATAGTCATTATTGAACTGTGCTTTCCAAACTGACTGCAAGATGGTTAAGCATTCATTTCTGTAAACCATGTGAACAAGAGTGGAGCTTTACTGGGTACAATTTGCTAGAATTGTGTATCAAATTGTAAGAAAAGTGGAGCACCCCTCACACACCAAGTTTATAGGGAGATTTATCAAAACTGGTGTAAAGGAAAAATGGCTTACGGTGGCCAAACACATAAGTCTGACCGACTGTCATTTGAAAAACTAGCGTGAACGAGCATTCGCGATCCCTGACGGCAGACTCTAGTCTGCCAAAAATGTGATCTGCCGTCCGGGAACACTTCGGCCGTTTATCGGCCTAAACTGCATTTTGATGGCATAATCGCCTAAATTCAGCCGAACACTTGCTATTGTGCTCAAGTACCAGGGAGTCTGTTTTTATAAACTGTTGAAGTTGGCAATGACTATGCTGAGCAAAGTTTTGAAAAATTTGATTCAGCAGCTTCACCGAAGTTCTACAAGAACATTGATTTGTAACAAATTAATTTGCCACGAATCGCTATAAATCAGATATACCCAGGCCAATCTGACTAAATGCAGCATTTTCAAATCCGGCATAATACAATACAATGACATCCGTCCTCCATCGTAGTGTAGGTTAAATAAAACAGAAACTTTATTTTCCATTTTAAAGAACAGGTAGACGGATCCGTTGGATGGAAGGCTGAAAACCAGCGAAACGCTGGTGTGAACCCACCTGAAGATATATTCTAAAGCTTAGAAGTTACAGCTGCATAACGCTGCATTTTTAACCAACTTGGGGGCCCAATCACAGTATGCTGTCCAAGTGTCTTATACATTTCATAAAAAGCAGTATAAAGTAGAGGCCCCATGATAGAGTGGGAAGGGTGGTAGCAGCAACAGCAGTGGCAGTAGCAATGACAGTAGTGGCCCCATGACAGAGTGGGGAGGGGGAGCAGCAGCAATGGCATACAGCACAAGATGGTGGCAGATCACAGTAGTAGCAGAACCTAACAATAGCAGTGTGATAGCAAGGCCCAGTGGCATGCATCATTTAAAAAAATGTATATGTACTTATCAGTTGGCCAAGAAGCCCCATTGTAGGAATAGCAGTAGAAGCAGCAGGCAGGTGGCATCAGATGGGTGGCAGCATCAGAATGGTGGCAGCAGCACATAGCCAGCACATTACAGTATGATCATTAGTGATGAGCAGCAGGGGCTATATTCGAATTCGCGATATTTCACGAATATTTTGTAGAATATTTGTCATATATTCACGAATTCGAGAATTCGAGATTATGTTATTGAATGCGAAACATCGGCAATGTAAAAATCGCGTAATGCGAATTCGTAACGCGAAATACAGGCGTGGGTCACTTTGACTACATTTTTCAAGCTGCTAGAAGTTTCATGAGTTTCTCCTGAGACTGGAGAAAATGGTTGGCACGGCAGAACATTAGAATAGCTTTATATGCAGATAGAGTCAAGTGCTCCAATATATTTGCGATTGCGCTCATTGGCAGTGATTAGAATATTTTTTCGCACTACGTGCAACTTCACATTTTAGCAGGTCTGACTACAGATTACTGATTGGTGCACTAAGTATTGTTGTGAACTTGACATTGCTTTCTTCTCATTGGCCCACAAGCAAGAAGCAGAGAGGAATCATGTGTTCAGATGCCGAATATTTGATATAACGAATATATAGCACTATATTCTAAATATTCGCGAATTCTCGAAGTGGCGATATTCGCAATACAAATTCACTATTCGAATATTCATGCTCAACACTAATGATCATTAGTGGCAGAATGATCTATTCTGTTTTGCACCAGGCACTGGTGTCTGTAAATCCTGGTTGATCCATGCATGATTCATATTTATGAAGGTTAATCTCTCAACATTTTGGGAGTAAAGGTGAGTTCTCTTGGGGTTAAAGGGAGTCTGTCATCAAAGTATCACCTTTTTAACCCTTCCCATAGCTTTCTAGCAGCCTTACAGTTAATAAAAACGTAACCTTTATGAGCAATCCTGGACTTATAAAACTGCCAAAAAACAACTTAGTAGCATATGCAAACGAGGGCTCGCAAGTGCCCAGGGGCGGCGTTACCCTCGTAGGTGCCCAGCTAGCTCAGCCTTATTGTCGCTTCCCCCCGCCCATCCTTTCCCTCTGACCGCCCATCTATTTACTTCTTGTTTCGCCGAGATCCCGCGCCTGTGCACTCAGTCCGTTGGCCGGCGCATGCGCACTGCGATGCCCATTCCTTGTATGGCATCACAGTAATTAATGCGCATGCGCCGGCTAACGTCGCTTAGCCGGCGCATGCGCATTAATTACTGTGATGCCGTACAAGGAATGGGCATCGCAGTGCGCATGCGCCGGCCGACAGACTGAGTGCGCAGGCGCGGGATCTCGGCGAAACAAGAAGTAAGTAGATGGGCGGTCAGAGTGAAAGGGTGGGCGGGGGGAAGCGACAATAAGGCTGAGCTAGCTGGGCACCTACGAGGGTAACGCCGCCCCTGGGCACTTGCGAGCCCTCATTTGCATATGCTACTAAGTTGTTTTTTGCCGGTTTTATAAGTCCAGGATTGCTCATAAAGGTAACGTTTTTATTAACTGTAAGGCTGCTAGAAAGCTATGGGAAGGGTTAAAAAGGTGAAACTTTGATGACAGACTCCCTTTAACTATGCCCCCTGCCACACTGAACACCTACTCTGATGCCACACTACTGGCTGGGCAGGAAAGCTTGTCCATGGCAAACTTAGCCAGTTGAGGCCACACTTCAAGTTTGCATGGCCAGTAGATCAGGGAATCTTGGATCATGGGTGACAGGGTGCAGTCTAAGTATGCCACCACCTGCTGGTTGAGGTTCTGTTGCATGTCCTGCTGCTGCGGCAGAAGAAAACTGGCCATCAGAGACTCAAGACTTAACATGCTGCCTATGGAGCTGGTGCTGCTCCTGTGCCCCACACCAGTCATGGAGTGTGAGCGCAGAGGGTCACCCTGCCAGACCTTCCTGAGGATGGCAGATGGCGCTCGTAGGCAGCAACCAACCGACTACACAGCATGTCTCTATAGTAGTCCATTTTAGCAACCTTCTCAGAACGTCTAAAAAACACGCCCATTTTTGACATGCATCTGGCCATTTGTGCAAGGGACTCGGGAGACCTCCCTGCATCCATCTCCACTGCATACTGCTGCGGTCTGTCGGGGTCATCTGCATCGTCTTCATCGCCGTTCTCTAGCTCCTCATGCCCCTCCTGCTCCTCTCCTGTCCTTTGGACAGATGAACCACCTAAGTGTGTACAAACCGGATTCCAAAAAAGTTGGGACACTATACAAATCGTAAATAAAAACTGAATGCAATGATGTGGAGGTGCCAACTTCTAATATTTTATTCAGAATAGAACATAAATCACGGAACAAAAGTTTAAACTGAGAAAATGTACCATTTTAAGGGGAAAATATGTTGAATCAGAATTTCATGGTGTCAACAAATCCCCAAAAAGTTGGGACAAGGCCATTTTCACCACTGTGTGGCATCTCCCCTTCTTCTTACAACACTCAACAGACATCTGGGGACCAAGGAGACCAGTTTCTCAAGTTTAGAAGTAGGAATGCTCTCCCATTCTTGTCTAATACAGGCCTCTAACTGTTCAATCATCTTGGGCCTTCTTTGTTGCACCTTCCTCTTTATGATGCGCCAAATGTTCTCTATAGGTGAAAGATCTGGACTGCAGACTGGCCATTTCAGTACCCGGATCCTTCTCCTACGCAGCCATTATGTTGTGATTGATGCAGAATGTGGTCTGGCATTATCTTATTGAAAAATGCAGGGTCTTCCCTGAAAGAGATGATGTCTGGATGGGAGCATATGTTGTTCTAGAACCTGAATATATTTTTCTGCATTGATGGTGCCTTTCCAGACATGCAAGCTGCCCATGCCACACGCACTCATGCAACCCCATACCATCAGAGATGCAGGCTTCTGAACTGAGCGTTGATAACAACTTGGGTTGTCCTTGTCCTCTTTGGTCCGGATGACATGGCGTCCCAGATTTCCAAAAAGAACTTCGAATCGTGACTCGTCTGACCACAGAACAGTCTTCCATTTTGCCACACTCCATTTTAAATGATCCCTGGCCCAGTGAAAACGCCTGAGCTTGTGGATCTTGCTTAGAAATGGCTTCTTTTTTGCACTGTAGAGTTTCAGCTGGCAACGGCGGATGGCACGGTGGATTGTGTTCACTGACAATGGTTTCTGGAAGTATTCCTGAGCCCATTCTGTGATTTCCTTTACAGTAGCATTCCTGTTTGTGGTGCAGTGTCGTTTAAGGGCCCGGAGATCACGGGCATCCAGTATGGTTTTACGGCCTTGACCCTTACGCACAGAGATTGTTCCAGATTCTCTCAATCTTCAGATGATGTTATGCACAGTTGATGATGATAGATGCAAAGTCTTTGCAATTTTTCGCTGGGTAACACCTTTCTGATATTGCTCCACTATCTTTCTGCGCAACATTGTGGGAATTGGTGATCCTCTACCCATCTTGGCTTCTGAGAGACACTGCCACTCTGAGAAGCTCTTTTTATACCCAATCATGTTGCCAATTGACCTAATTAGTGTTAATTGGTCTTCCAGCTCTTCGTTATGCTCAAATTTACTTTTTCCAGCCTCTTATTGCTACTTGTCCCAACTTTTTTGGGATTTGTTGACACCGTGAAAATTGGAATCAACGTATTTTTCCTTTAAAATGATACATTTACTCGGAATAAACGTTTGATCTGTCATCTACGTTCTATTACAAATAAAATATTGACATTTGCCATCTCCACATCATTGCATTCAGTTTTTATTCACAATTTGCTTAGTGTCCCAACTTTTTTGGAATCCGGTTTGTATATAAATTCCTGGGCATTTATGTCCTCCTCCTCGTCCTCATCTTCCTCCTCTGCCAGTTAATCCTCCTCAAGGCTCAGATGGCCGTGAGAAGTAGGCGCCACATCTTCATTCCCCTCGCCAATCAGATTTCTCAGCATCCCCTCTACAATGTGAAGACATCATTCACCCAGTAGTTCTGCCAACTGACAAATAAAGTGGCCTCCCCAAATGGCCTAAGCAAATAGAATGTGTCACTCATGAGCTGCCACTTGTTAAGATGGAAATTACAGCGGGGAGTAGACCTGTCCGTCAGCAGCATTGTACAGGCGGTCTAACATATGGAGCGTGGAGTTCTAATGGGTAGAAACGTAGCATATCAGGTGATGTTGGGGAAGAGAATTTTGCCTTTGCAGCTCAAGATGGGTGTTTTGCACGATAAGAGTGGCTTAAGTGCACGCACAGCTTCCTGGATATTTTAATAGCTCTTGCAGTCCAGTGAAAGACCTGAGGAACCGGGTGACAACGAGATTGAAGATGCGTGCCATGCAGGGCGCATGGGTCAGCCTTTCCTGGTGCAGCGCATACAAATGTTAAATAGATGCCATAATCTTAGGCTGTCCAGGCATGCACCAAATGTATCACAGTGAATCAGGCTGGATGATTGATTTGGTGCAGGGCTAGACACTTTTCTCTAACTCTATACTATTATTTGGCATAGATTGAGGAAGAATTTTATGCTAGAATTGTGGTGCAATTTTTGCTCAAATTGTTGAATATTAGGCCACAACCCATTCCTTGCAAAGCCCCACCTCTTTTCTATTAAGGCAAGTCCCCTTGCCAGACCAAGCGCACCTAATTTCTGTAAACCTATATGCACCAAATTGCACCACATTTTGGGCCATTTGTCATACAACTGTTTGTATGAATAGGAAAAAGACTAACAAATTTCAATAATATATTACATACAGTATGTACAGTTTAGGCACATATCAAAAATGCCATGCATAAAAAGAACAACCTTGTACATTTATTTTTCTTAATTGTCCTAAAGCAACTTAAATGAAAAGCGAGAGACCGAGAGATTAATTGCCAAAGAGAGCAATACTAACCCTAAAATGTTCTTCAATGATATAAATGGTAAAAAGTATAAATCTGAAGGTGTCGGCCCTCTACAGAGCAATGAGGGAGGAGTTGCAGAGAGCGATGAGGAGAAAGCAAAGCTATTAAATATTTTTTTCTCCACTGTATTCACTAAGGAAAATAAATCAGATGATATCCAGAATGAAAAAGTAAATTCCCTATTAAAAGTGCCCTGTCTGACCCAGGAAGAAGTACAGCGGCGTCTTAAAAAGATTAAAATAGACAAATTGCCAGGACCAGATGGCATACACCCCCGTATCCTAAGAGAATTAAGTAATGTCATAGCCAGACCCTTATTTCTGATATTTAAGGACACTATACTGACAGGGAGTGTTCCACAGGATTGGCGCATAGCAAATGTAGTGTCAATATTCGAAAAGGGTCCAAAAACAGAGCCCGGAAACTATAGGCTGGTAAGTTTAACATCTGTCGTGGGTAAACTGTTTGAAGGTTTTCTAAGAGATGCTATCTTGGAGTACCTCAATGAAAATAAGCAAATAACTCCATATCAGCATGGCTTCATGAGGGATTGGTCATGTTAAACTAATTTAATCAGTTTCTATGAGGAGGTAAGTTCTAGACTTGACAGCGGCGAATCAATGGATGTCATATATCTGGACTTCTCCAAAGCATTTGACACTGTACCGCATAAAAGGTTAGTATATGAAATGAGAATACTTGGACTGGGAGAAAATGTCTGTATGTGGGTAATGTGACACAGTAAAGGGAGTTGTATGGGGAGGCAGGTATTTTCCTCCCAGTGTGTGCTGCTGGATTGATTAGCGGCCAGGTGGGGTCAAACACTGGATTGGACTCATGTGCCGGTCTGGGTTTTGACAACACCTAGCTGCCTTTAAAAGACAGCTGGGTTCATCAGAAAGGTCTCTATATTGGGATCTGAGGCTTGTGCTGGGCTTGGAGGTCTGAGACCAGTGTGAGGGGAAACAGGCCGCCTAAAGTCTGTTCATGGACTAATACCAAAAGGTGACTTTTTGTGTTGAATGTGACTTTTTAATGGGACCCGACATTATCCCGAGCCTGGGAAAATGTGTTAATGGTCAATGGAGAACCACAACCACCGGGGGCCGAGTCAATATTTCAGTGTTTTGTGGTTCTCCATGATTTGCTGTATCAGGTCAACCAACTACGGGGGGAGAATGTGGAACAGTTGGTGGTGCCCAAGGCTTATCGCAAACTGGTACTAGATCTAGCGCACCAACATGTTCTCGGGGGTCATCTGGGATTGCAGAAAACAGGACCGTATACTACAGCGGTTTTAATGGCCCCGTGTGTTTAGAGAGGTGGAAGAGTTTTGTAAGTCTTGCCCGACCTGCCAGACAACTAGCCCCCAGCCCCATTTCCGTAGTCCCTTAGTACCTCTTCCTCTCATCAAGGTTCCGTTTGAAAGAATCGCTATGGATCTCATAGGACCAGTACCAAAGTCCGCTAGAGGGCACCAACACATTCTAGTCATCCTAGACTACGGTACCCGGTACCACTGCAGCACACATCAGCCAAACTCATAGGTTTTGGCCCCTCTGTCTGCTGCAGGGGAAGCGGTTACCACAATAAGAATTGCTGATAGCCTCTCCTCTAAACATGCTTAGGAAGCCAGGTAGTTCGTTAGTCAAATCACGGATGTGTTCTTGGAACTCCCTGGATGCACGTCCATAATCCAACATGATATTGTCACCGGGTGCCGCCGCTGCACTACAGTAATACACTATACGAGTGTATTACTGTAGTGCAGCGGCGGCATGAAGCGCACGGCGTCATAGCAACCAATGACGCCGTGCACTCCTGCCCTCAACAGGAATCCAGGACGTGTTACCACGGACCGCTCTCGGCCGTGGAACACGGCCGTGTGCATGAGGCCTTATGTATATGCACCTGTGACTATGAATATGAATGGGCTAGTCTAAATTTCTTGTTGCATTTCACGGTGGCAGGTTCTCTTTAAAGTTATTTTTGAATGTATAAAAGAGGTCTGTTTGTACTAGAAACAGTGCCCCACCTGCACATGGGGGGGTTATACCTGGTATTGTAGCTCGATCCAATTCAAGTGATTATTTAGTGCATTTGCTTCCCAAAAATTATAATGAACTTATTAGCTTTGTATATACAGTGGTTTGGAATATCCCTATTACAGAAACCAGTGTAATTGATTTTTTTAAATAAATAACTGCATGTATTACTGGAAGATCCATTTTAGGTTACAGTAGGAAAGAAATATGTTTGCTCACGTTATAAATAGCAAATAAATATGTTCTCCTTCTACAAAATATAGTACTAAAAAAGGACCAAGCTTTCAATTTGATAAAATATTTAGTTCAATTGTGCCAATTATACTGGTCCTCAGCTGCCTATGCAAAATGGGTAACTGAATTACCTCCATACAGCTAAAAATTTTCTATTACACAGTTGAGTCACATTATTATGACCACCAGCTAATATCCAGAGTAACCGCTGTGTGCAGCACGGACAGAAGCTAGATGGGCTGAGAGTGACTCAATAAGGTCCTAGTAGGTTGTCACTAGAGATGGCCTTGCGGTTCGCCCGGCGGTCATTTCACGATGAACTTTGCTCGTTCGCGATTTGCCAAACATATGGCGAAATTCGCACGCGCCATATTTTTTTGCATAGCGCCAAACTTTGACCCATGACACATCCATCAGGTGGGACAGGACAGCCAATTGAGACGTTTCAGCACATGGACAAACCCCCTACCCTATAAATAAACCTGACCTGGCCGCCATTTTACATTCAGTCTTTTGCCAGTGTAGGGAGAGGTTGCTATGTGGAGCAGGGACAGACCGTTAGAGAGTATAGAGACACCAAACGCTATCTAATAAGGCCACAAAAGTCTTTTTAAGGACTGGTATAGGTGTGCTATCGATAGGTGTGACATACTGAGGGGTGTGATATACTTATAATATACTTTCTAACATAGAAAGTATATTATAGTGCATTTGTATTGTGCAGCAGTTGTGTGCAGTTCTGCTGCAATACTGCAGCTATACAGAGGGACAAACGCTATTGGAATAACTAATTGCAACTGGTGTGATATACCAGTTGCCCCCCAAAAAAACTCATTAAGTGCTTTGATATACCTGCTTCCAGCAAATAATCATTAAGTGGTTCTATATACCTGCTTCCACAAATACTGCTCTTCTATAGGGACTTTGTCACAGGTTCATTTTGAAAATGACAGGCAGAGGAAGAGGCCGGCCATTCCGCAGTGGAGGTAGGGGTCGGGCAGGTGCACCAGGCCGGAGCCTAAGTGGGAAGTTGGAGAAGGTGCGTGCGATTACTTCAAAGGACACACCAGAGTTGGTTGAGTGGCTCATTCAGCCTTCCACTTCTGCACCCTCCTCATCCTCTGTATCTGCACCCTACTCACTCTCTGCTGTGTGCACCCCCAAAGACACCACCACCACCACCATAGCCTCTCCACTCGAGTCTGAGGAATTATTTTCCCATCAATTGGCATCGGATGAGAAAGAGGAGGTAGCAACAGCTGCCATACCCAGATCAGTCCAAGGAGGGTGGTCATCGCTGTTGTAGTGGGCGCCGAGGGGTTAAAGGATGGCGACCTGGACTGTCGAGAATTTTTGGGAGCTTCAGGGTTAAGTTAGTTAGCAGCAGATAGGCTAGTTTGTTAACTGATAAGAGGGGGGCGGGGTCAGGTAGAGCAGGACAGAAAAGTTAAGGAGGTTCTGTATTCCTATATCACCCTCCTCCCCTGGTTCCTGAATGGTTGTGTAGTTGGTAGGGCCGGGATGTTTATAAGGGGTTTAGGGACGGCTGCCTCTTCCTCTTAGGCACCGCGATTTACAGCGCCCCTCCCTCCCACCCTCTTTTGTTACGGTGTGATTGGTTGTTGACTGTTTTCTCAATGTTAATTTATAGGTATTCTTACCATCAAGTCACAGCAGAGGTCGGTTATCTAAATCATGACGGCAGAAGAAGGCGGACTTGCCCACAGAGGGAGTCTGTGGGGCATACCGCTTCTTGAGACCCAGAGATGTTATGGTGGTTTGGAGATAAAAAAGAAAAAAGCTGGTTAATAACAAATAATTATTAATAAAGCTGTGACCGACTCTCACCCAACATTTATTGTGTCCGGTTGTGTTTTTCCTAGCTGCTAAGGGATCAAGATGGGGTTATTAAGGTCCATTTCTCGGCAGTCCTGCCTACTCCGAGATCTCTAATGTCAGTGGTGGTGAAGGTGACAATGATGACGTGTTGATGGACGTCACGTGGGTGCCCACAAGAGAGGAAGTGGAGGGGAGTTCAGAGGGCGAGACGGAGCAGCAGATAGGGAGGAGAAGGAGGAGAAGCAGGCATAACTCGTAGTGCACAGGAGGCTAAAAGCAGACTGCGGTGATGGACCATGTGATTGGACCATGTGATCTGACGTCACCACAGGTCCTTTAGCCGGCAGCTCATGATTAAAGAAGTAAGAAGAGACCGGCAGCTACGCGATCAAGAGGAGAAGGTGAGTTAATTATTTTTTATTTTTTAACCCTCAATTGACCACCTACTAAGCATTCTGTATTAAAGAATGCTATTATTTTCCCTTATAACCATGTTATAAGGGAAAATAATAACATCTACACAACACCGAACCCAAACCTGAACTTCTGTGAAGAAGTTCGGGTCTGGGTACCACAGTCAGTTTTTTATCACGCGCGTGCAAAACGCATTGCACCCGCACGATAAAAACTGAACAACGGAACGCAATCGCAGTCAAAACTGACTGCAATTGGGTACCTACTCGCGCGGGTTTGCCACAACGCATCCGGACCTTATCCGGACACGCTCGTTTGAACTCAGCCTAATACAGGTTATATTAATCACATTGCGAATTCAACTTAGAGCTGGGTTTCTAATGGTTGTATTGCTAGAATATAACGAAGATTGAGAATATAGTGCTATATTCGTTATATTAGTCAATTCTAGCAATACAACCATTAGGAACTTAGCTCTAAGTTGAATTCACAATGCGATTAATGCAGGTTATATTAATCGCATTGCGAATTCAACTTACCACGGTCTGCATCAACTACGTAATTTTCCATGGGAGTTTTGCCATGGATCCCCCTCCGGCATGCCACAGTCCAGGTGTTAGTCCCCTTGAAACAACTTTTACATCACTATTGTGGCCAGAAAGAGTCCCTGTGGGTTTTAAAATTCGCCTGCCTATTGAAGTCTATGGCGGTTCGCCCGTTTGCGAACATTTGCGGAAATCCGCGTTCGCGAACGGAAAATTTTATGTTCGCGACATCTCTACTGTCAACGCATAAGTCTGGGTAAGCCCAACACTCACCTAGGGACGACCGCCTTAAGAAGGCACCTGGCCTCCCATCACCGAGCCCAGTGGGAGCAACGCTGTCAGAACCCACAAAGCCACACTCCTGGTGCTCCAGGTCCTGCCTGTTCTCCTTCTCCTTTTCCTCTCTCCTCCCATTTGTCCTCCACTCCATCTTCCACAGTGCCGTCGTCGCGTTCTTCTGGCACAAGGCAAGCTTCCGTGGCCCAAATGTTTGAGCATAAAAAAATGATGACGCTGGATAATCCTCTTGCCCAACGTCTGACTGCTGGCTTGTTGGAACTGCTAGCCCGCTAACTACTGCCATATAAATTGGTGGACTCGGAGGCCTTCAGAAAATTTGTGGCCATTGGCACACCACAATGGAAGGTCCCCGGAAGGAAATATTTCTCCAAGAAAGGCATCCCAGAGCTATATGGCCACATTCAGCGGCCAGTGGCTGCTCATGCGCGACACATGCAGACTTCTGCGGCCATTTGATGAGATCACCAAACTGGTCAGTCGCAGCCAGGGCGCCCTTCAGTAACATCGTACCTTATGCCTTCTTTCTGGAGCGTGCATTGTGTCGTGTGATTGTGTTGTGTCAGAGGAGGATGGTGGCTGGGGGAAGGAGGAGGAGAAGCAAGAAGAGCAAGCTTTAAACTTTTATTAGATCCCTGGTGTTGTCTGTGGATGGGGGGAGAAGACTGAGGACGAAATTCTCATGGGTGATGAGCAGGAGCCAGGCCGCTCCACTGCTTCCAATTTAGTGTAAATGGGGGCCTTCATTCTACAGTGTTTGAAGAGGTACCCCCGTATAAAAAGCATAAAGGGAAAGGACCAGTACTGGGTGGAAACGTACTTAGACCCCCCGTACAAACACAAAATGGCGGACATGTTACCAGCATCACAGAGGGCTGTCAGAATGCAGCATTTCCAGGCCTTGCTGCGAGAGATGCTGCATTCTGCTGTTGCAGATGCTGGCAGAGGAATTTCCACCCACAGAGAAACAGTTGCGAGTACCAATCCTACAGTGCATGCAAGAAGAGGGCGGTTTGAAGATGTGTTGGTGACTTTGGATATGAAATCATTCTTGCAGCCAACCCATCGACAGCTGCCCTCCGGATCCAGCCTCAGGGAACGCCTAGACGGACAGGTGTCCGACTACACCAGGTTAACGGCCGATGTGGACACTCTGAGAAGCGAGGAACCCCTGGACTACTGGGTGTGCAGGATTGACCTGTGGCCAGAGCTGGCACAATTTGCCATGGAACTCTTGGCTTGCCCCTCGTCGAGTGTCCTGTCCGAAAGGACGTTCAGCGCAGCAGGGGGGATCGTGACCGATAAGCGAACTCGCCTAGCTCACGACAGTGTGGACTACCTCACATTTAAAAAAATCAATGAGGCATGGATCTCGGAGGAATTCAACACCTGTGACGACCACGTTTAATTGAATTTCCTCATGACAGCCCACAAATATGCGCCACCACCCAGAACAAATAATGGTCCCTGTCTTAGGTAAATACAGCGGCATTAAAGGCCTTTTCTGTCTGGTGAATGCCTAATGTTTGGGGCCTGTACTACACTGGCCAGCAGTAAATTTTATATTGAATGGCTGTCTAATATACCTCCAGCCACATAATCACTTGATCATTTATGTATGGTGAATGCATAATTTTTGGGGCCTGTAATCTAACTGGCCAACAGTAAAATTGTTATACGGTGACCCAGGGCCGGCGCCACCAGTAAGGCGACTTAGGCAGTCGCCTGGGGCGCCATTTAGCAGGGGGCGCCCGTTGCGGTGTAAAAAAAAAAAGTTGGTTATATAAGTTCGGCCGGCGGCGCCCCTCATGCTGCGCCTCCTGAGTCTCCGGCGGCCGGAGATTCAAATTAGAGCGGCAAGCGCTCAGGACTGTGCTTTTGTTAATGTAGCGTGGCCGAGCTCTCTTCAGTCCGCGGTACTGGAGCTTTTGTTTCCTGTACCCGGCCGGACTGACAGGAAGTGCTCACTTAGTGTGCACTTCCTGTCAGTCCGGCCGGGTACAGGAAACAAATGCTCCTGTACCGCGGACCGAAGAGAGCTCGGCCACGCTACACTAGAGGTGTGTGTGTGGGGGGAATAATGACATTGACAAGGGGGGGAGGGGGGGGTTGGAATAATGACAATGACATTGACAAGGGGGGGGTTGGAATAATGACATTGACAAGGGGGGGGATAATGACAATGACATTGACAAGAGGGGGAGGGGGGGTTTGGAATAATGACATTGACATTGACAAGGGGGGGGGGGTGTTGGAATAATGACATTGACAAGGGGGGGATAATGACATTGACAAGGGGGGGAGGGGGGGGGAATAATGACATTGACAAGGGAGGGGGGGAGGGGGGGAATAATGACATTGACAAGGGAGGGGGGGGAATAATGACATTGACAAGGGAGGGGGGGGATAATGACATTGACAAGGGAGGGGGGGGATAATGACATTGACAAGGGAGGGGGGGAATAATGACATTGACAAGGGGGGGAGGGGGGGAATAATGACATTGACAAGGGGGGGGAGGGGGGGGAATAATGACATGGACAAGGGAGGGAGGGGGGGGGATAATGACATTGACAAGGGAGGGGGGGCCGGGGGGGAATAATGACATTGACAAGGGAGGGGGGGGAATAATGAGAGTGACAAGGGAGGGGGGAGGGGTGGAATAATGAGAGTGACAAGGGAGGGGGGGGATAATGAGAGTGACAAGGGAGGGGGGAGGGGTGGAATAATGAGAGTGACAAGGGAGGGGGGGTGGAATAATGAGAGTGACAAGGGAGGGAGTGGGGGAGAAGAGAGTGACAAGGGAGTCCGCAGAGCCAGACCCAGAGCCAGACTGCAGCCAGAGACCAGATCATCTTATTGTCCTGGTGGTAAGTAGACAATGCAATATGTTTATTATGTAATTGTTTAGTTATTAATACTACATTGGAAACTAATTTACCTCACATTTAGGGTCCATTCACACATCCATGTGTGTTTTGCAGATCCACGGATCCGCAAAACACGGACAGCAGCAATGTGCGTTCCGCATTTTGCGGACCGCACATTGCCGGCACTAACAGAATATGCCTATTCTTGTCCGCTATTGCAGACAAGAATAGGACATGTTCTATTTTTTTCCGGATCGGAATTGCGGATCCGCAATTCCGGATCGGGGCCGCACGTCATGCGGCCCCATAGAAATGTATGGGTCCGCAATTCCGTTCTGCAAAAAAAGACAGCTACAAGAAGCTGGATTAACCCTAAGGGAAACATAGCAGTTCTTTTTATTTAAAAGCTGAGAAAGGGGTTGAACATATGTGATGTCATGATATGGGCAGATCATCTGATAAGGGGGGGCGGCAATTTTTATCTTGCCTAGGGCGGCAAAAATCCTTGCACCGGCCCTGCGGTGACCGCCTAATGTACCTCCCGCCACATTATCAATGGTTCTTTTCTGTACGGTGAATGAATAATTTTTGGGGCCTGTAGACCACTCGCCTGCAGTAAAATTGATATCCATTGACCGTCTAATATACCTCCGGCCACATAATCACTTGATCTTTTATGTACGGTGAATGCATAATGTTTGGGGCCTGTACTACACTGGCCTGCAGTAAAATTTATATTGAATGACCTTCTAATATACCTCCAGCCACAAAATTACTTGTTCTTTTCTGTCCAGTGAATGCCTAATGTTTGGGACCTCGGAGGAATTCAACGAAGACCACGTGTTATCAAATTTCAACTATTATCATTTGGGGTTTTTTCAAGAGGGGGGATTTCGTTAGCCATGTTTTTAATCCAATTTTATATTTTTTGTTCTTTTAAACATATGTATTTGACATCTATTTGTATTGTCCTGCAGTAAAATTGATATCCAATGACCGTCTAATATACCTCCAGCCACACAATCACCTGATGTTTTCTGTCAGGTGAATGCCTAATTTTTGGGGCCTGTACTCCCGTGGCCTAAATATACATTTTTCTAGGCTTCAGCAGGCCACATTTTTGAGAGTTTCCCTTTAAGACGCATAAAAATGGCTCCTGATTAAAATACATTTTTTTTGTGGGAATTTTTGCCATTGATCCCCCTCTGGTATGTCACTGTCCATGTTGTGGGACGATTTGTGCACTTCTTGTAAGTATTTGGTGGCTGCAATAATGACCTGAAGGTTTTTCAGGTTCGCCTGCAATTAAAGTGAATGGGGCCCTCCACGAACTTGCGGTTCGCGAACATTTGATCACGTTCGCCGATGTTCGTCCATCACTAGCTGTCACAGGTATCTGGAGCCATGCTGACTGCCTTGCACCCCACAGCTACTGGAAGGTTTATGTGAGGGAGGATCCATAGAGCAAACACGACAATTGAGGTTGTCCCATAGATGTTCAATTGGGATCAAGTCTGGGGAATTTGGGGACCAGGGTTGCACTTGGAAACATTGTCAAACATTTCTAGCTGCGTGACATGTCGTATTGTCTTTCTGGAAGATGCAATCCACCCCAGAGAAGACAATCAGCATGGGTGTATGTGATCTGCAAGGATGGATTCATATCCAAATCGTCGGAGTGTGCCTTTCACATGGATGAGTGTGCCCAGAGAATGCCACGATAACATTCCCCAGACTATAGCACCACCATCACCAGCTTGTGTTCTTCCAGGAATGGTTGCAGGGCAGGGGTGTATTAAGTGCATGATGGGCCCAGGGCTGTCTACCCAACTCGGGCCCCTCCCTCCATTTTAGTTTAGTTTTTTTTCTTCTATATGATGAGGCTGTGGTGCTTTGTGAGCGCCAAGTCTCTTCCTAGGCCATATGACATCACATTCATCGTTACATGGCTTAGGTGCAGCTCAGTTCCATCCGAGTGATTGGGGCTGAGCTGCAATACCAAGCACAGTGCTATCAAATGACAGCGCTGAGCAAAGAGGCTGCGGCGCTTACTGGAACATTGCGGTCTCCTCAAACAGCTTATTGGCTAGGGTGCCAGGAGTCGGACCCCCCACCGATCTCATATTGATGACCTATCCTGAGGATAGGCCATCAATATATAAATCCTAGGGAACCCTTTTACCTTATGCTATCTGTAGTGTTACATAGGACTGCAAAAATACCCAGGAGCCATTGGCTCCTAAACTGAAAAATTTAGGAGCCAAATTAAATTTTTTGTTGCCAAATTTTAAATACATACCGTATTTTTCGCTTTATAAGATGCACCTGACTGTAAGACGCACCCCAGGTTTAGAGGAGGAAAATAATAAATAAATATTTTCAACCAAAAGGTGGGCTAAAACATGTGCAGTACATGGGTGCATACCTTTGGATGAAGGGGATTATAGTCATATAATATAAACACTCTCCAGTGTACCGTAATTCACCTGTGTTATAACCCCCCTCATCCATAGATGAGGGGGCTTATGGTCACATTTAATATACACAGGTCAATTATGGTACAATCCCTGGACAGTGTTAATATTAAATGTGACTA
This sequence comes from Bufo bufo, assembly GCF_905171765.1. Taxonomy (NCBI): domain Eukaryota; kingdom Metazoa; phylum Chordata; class Amphibia; order Anura; family Bufonidae; genus Bufo; species Bufo bufo. The sequence continues at coordinate 162,026,059 of NC_053392.1, read as the reverse complement.
TAACCCCCCTCATCCATAGAAATTCACCCATGCACTGCTCCACATGGGTGTATTCCTATGAATGAGGGGGGTTATAGTCACATTTAATGCAAACACTTAGGCCAATAATAGAACCCTCCTGGACAGTGTTTATATTAAATGTGACTATAACCCCCCTCATCCTAAAGAGTTCACCCATGAGCTGCAGTACATGGGTGTATTCCTATAGATGAGTAGAGGTTATAGCCATATGTAATACGTATTTGTCCAGGTCGGCCCTTGAGCTCCCATTCTTTATATCCAGGCTGTCACTCACCATGTCTCAGGTAGAGACAGCCCAGTAGTCCCCAGGGGAAAGCAGTGGTAGTGGTGAGCGGTCGGGCTACTGACTAAACTGATTGGTGGAGGCGGTAGAGCAGCAGTTCCTGCCGTGCTCACCACCAATCAGCTCAACATACAGGGCAGCAGTGCCGGAACGCGTCACAGTAGGGGAGGGAGGTGTGGTTCGGAGGACAGCACAGCGTCAGTGCTGCTAAGCAACATCAGACTGAGCGCTTACACGTCCTATTAAACATGCGTGCTGGCGGCATTTAGCTTCAATGACCGCCGCCCCACACTTCCTACTAGAGGGTGCCGCCTCACATTATTAACATTGGAGGTGCGTCTCTAGATAACAGCCTGCAATGTGACGGCCATATTTCTGGGCACGTTCACTTTATAAGACGCATTGACTTCTTCCCCCCATTTTGGGGGGGAAAAGTGCGAACTATAAAGCGAAAGATACGGTAAATTATAATTAAAAAAATTTCCCCCACACTGCACCCACAGTATTAATTTCCCCCACACTAGTAACTTGATCCCACGTAGTAGTTTGCTCCCCACTGTCCCTTCAGTAATATTCTCCTGTGCCTCCCAGTAATGTCCCCCAAAGTTGGCACACAAAAAAAGTAAAAATAAAAGCTGGCGCCAGTTGGCGCTCACTTCGTAGATGGTAGGCAGGCGAGCTGCGCACACATATCAGTGTGCTGCGTCCGGGCACAGGCGTGCGATGACATCATCACGCCCGCCTGCGCAGGGATTTTACTACCGCATAGGCTTCAGGCCTACTAGGCCTGAAGCCTATAGCTGTGATCGGGGGCAGGGAACTATGCGCTCCCGTGCCCCGATGTAGTTTGTGGGCGTTTGGGTTGGCGTTGGGCCCCCCAGTGATGACATGTGACTTCCTTCATGAGCTACCTGCTGCCAAAGTCAAAAGTAGGAAGTGGCCATAATAATGGGACTTGACTGTGTATTTGCCATGTATCTATTGACAGAATTGGAGTCGGGAAGGAATTTTTTATTCCCCTAAAGTGAGGAAAATTGGCTTCTACCTCACAGGGTTTTTTTGCCTTCCTCTGGATCAACTTGTAGGATGACAGGCCGAACTGGATGGACAAATGTCTTTTTTCGGCCTTATGTACTATGTTACTATGTTACTAGAAACATATACTGTATGTGCCCTAAATAGGTGTTCTTCAAAGATTTTGGTATTTTCATGGATGCTGCTGACCAAAATAATACTGGCATACAGGACAATGCTGTCATGTCACATTACTGTCTCTAATAATATTGTCATAAATGGCTTTCTTTATTACATTCATTGACAAAAAAAATAACGCACTAAGATGGAGTTGTTGAAATTGAATAAAACTTTATGTGAGAATGTAATGATACAGTATATGTAAATGATTACAATATTAGAGAGAAAGGATATGTTTGTTGGGGAAAATAGTACAATTGAAAGGAGGATCTAGTACCCTGTTGGGCAGAAATATAATGAGCATCGTGACACCAAATTTCCAGCAGAGCAGTGCAGCTCTGTCCACTTCACATAGGCTGCTCTTAAAGGGCCAGTGTCCATCCACCTCAGTCTTCTTAGTTTGGTCACCTTATTAAAGGCACTTTCCCCTGTGGGTTCTACTGTAGTTTTCTATATCTCTAGTTTTCTGTCTCTGGATTTGACTCTTCACTGTCTAACCTGACCTCTGTCTGTTCCTCATACTCACCCTGAGTTGTCTTTGACTGATTCATGATTGTATGAACCCTGTGAGCCTTCACCATGGCATGTCGTTGGCTACAGTTTTGTATGACCCCTTGGTGCTTTGCACCGCTGTCTCTTGACCCCTGTGGGTCAGCATCCTCTGAAACAAGACTACTCCAGGAGGTAAAGGCCTGGTGGTTCCCCTGCAGTGTAGTCCAGATCCCTGTATGGGTGAAGACTAGTATGGATCACGAATATTCAATTTTTTATCGCGAATATAGGTACTTCGAAAATTCGCAAATATTTAGAATATAGTGTGTGAGACAGTGACAGGTCTCACGCAGGTTAGAAGGGGTGGATAGTGCGGTCCACACCCCTATTCCACCACAGGTGAGACCAGCTGGAGGTACTCAGCCTGGCAGAAAGCACCTCCCAGAGTGTCAGCAAGGGGGGAGTGTGTTACCTGTGGAGAGAGGCCTGGAGGCTCTGTCTGTGTGGTCTCAGCTGGGCAAGGCTGAGGGAACACAAGGCTGGGAGATAGCCTGGAGTTGGGTGACGAAGCGACGCCTGGGAGGGTCGCAGGGCTATAGTCAGGCGGACTACTAAGCCCCAATCCCCCACCATAAACACTGAACTGGAGACAGTGGGCGTACTGGACTCTGTACAGCCAGAAGGCCGTGGGACATTGGCTTACAAAGCCGCATGAGTTCACAGGGTGTGAACTGGGACCTAGGTGAGTCAGGAAACTTTATGTTTAGTTAGAGCCGGGACGGGCGAGTGTTTATTATTTTGTTGTTGCTTGTGTTGCACAATAAATGCACTGTTTGGACCTGAAACCTGGTGTCCTAAAGGCGTATCTGTGAGAATGACCCCCGGAGAAGAGCTAACCCGCCCACAAGTGATATATATTCGTAATTTCGAATATTCGAGATTTTTTCGTAATGCGAAATTTTATCGTGAATTTTTCAATTGCCGAGTAAAAACATGATTCCTCCCCACAAGCAAGAAGCAGGGAGGAATCATAACTTTAAATGAGAAAAATTATGAATATATATAGCACTATATCAAATATATTCATTTTTTCAAATATTCGTAATATTCTAAAACAAGAATATATAGCGAATATTCGAAAAAAAACGAATATAGAGCAATTTAGCTAATATAGTGCTATATTCTTCTTTGTCTAATAGTTGTAATTTTTTTCTCATCTGAAGTTCAGATTGGAAAAAAATTTCAACTATTGAAAAAAAAGATAGCACTATATTAGCTAAATTGCTCTGTATTCGTTTTTTTTTCTTCGAATATTCGCTATATTGCTATATATTCTTGTTTTAGAATATTATGAATATTCAAAAAAACGAATATATTTGTTTTTTCGAATATTCGTAATATTCTAAAACAAGAATATATAGCAATATAGCGAATATTCGAAAAAAAAGAATATAGAGCAATTTAGCTAATATAGTGCTATAATCTTCTTTGTCTAATAGTTGTAATTTTTTTCTCATCTGAAGTTCAGATTGGAAAAAAAATTCTACTATTGGAAAAAAAGATTATAGCACTATATTAGCTAAATTGCTTTATATTTGTTTTTTTTCGAATATTCGCTATATTGCTATATATTCTTGTTTTTGAATATTACGAATATTCGAAAAAACGAATATATTCGATATAGTGCTATGACTCATTGGCCCACAAGCAAGAAGCAGGGAGGAATCATGTTTTTGCTCGGCAATTGAAAATTTGCAAAAAAAAAATCGCATTACGAAAATCCGCATATTACGCGATCATTACCTTGTCGATTTTTCGAGTAAAAAAATCGTTGAATATAACGAATATTCAAATTCACGAATATTCGGCGAATATTTTACAAAATATTCACGAAATATCGCGAATTCGAATATGACCCCTTCCGCTCATCACTAGTGAAGACCAGGGTAAATGGGTGAAGACCAGGGTGCTGCCAGGATTATGCCCTTAGGAGTAGCACAAAGCCAAATCAGTTCAATAGGCACATTAGATCCACATTTTCTTCCGTAACAGGAGTGTAGGATCCAACAGTTTCCAGCTGGTTTCAGGGTCCCAAAATGATTGTACACTCTTTTGTGATTCCAGTAAAGGACAGAGGATACTGTATCAGTGTAGTCATTTATTCATGTCATATATGTATAGTAGAATATAGGAACAGAACATCAAATCTACAAGAAAGCAGGCTTCCAAACTCTTTATGCTTGTACAGAATTAGCCTCTTTCAAAGCCCAGAACTCTGTGGAAGCCATACTAAGGATTGGTACACAATATGAGCCTTAAAGGTCAGTCATAACACCTTTCTGACCTAATAATTTTATGCTTACAGTTAGTGCAGTAGTCGGGTTTGAGGTGGTCCCAACTCTACTCTGAGTCCCCCGGACACTCTTGTGGTATGACGTGTTGCTGCACTCTGGAAGGGATGGTAAGGCATGGTGCACCCCAATGGGAAATAAGTCCAGAGAGTCAGGGTATGCAGTAAACCAGAGTGCTTCTTTATTTGAGGAATTCAGGTACAAAACAATACAGGCAAGTAGAGATGGCCTTGCAGTTCGCCCGGCGGTAGTTTCGCGGCGAACTTTGCTGGTTCGCGATTCGCCGAACATGCGAACATATGGAGATGTCTGCCGGCGCCATATTCTTTTACATTGTGAAGAACTTTGACCCATGACACATCAGGTGGTACAGGACAGCCAATTGAGACATTTCAGCACATAGACATACCCCCTACCTTATCAATAAACCTGATCTGGGCGCCATTTTACATTTAGTCTTTTGCCAGTGTAGGGAGAGGTTGCTGTGTGGAGAATGTATATTATTGGTATATTTAAAGGTAGTTAGAGCAGCTCTCACCTGTCTGGAACCTCCAACCATGAGGACACGGACCGCTCCTTCACCCGGACTGGGAGCAATAGAAATAAGTGAAGAAGAGTTGTCCAGCCTTTCTTTGAGAAGTTCCAATTGCACTTTATTCTATATCAAAATTTAAAAAGCATCCAGGTACAGGTTGCGTTGGTCTACGCGTTTCAGGCAGCAAAACAATTTCAGCCCTTCATGACCGGTCATGAGTAAGGGCTGAAATTCGGGGTTAAATGTCCGTGATGGCATTACTGCCGGTTGCGGGTGTCTGCTATAAGAAGCAGGCGGCCACACGCAGCTATGGTGCCCACAGCGCTCAGGAGTGGGCACCATCTTTAAAGACCCGGCCAGCGCCGTACTATTATGGGTCGGGAAGGGGTTAAACCCTATTGCAGCTGTGGAAAATTATCAGCTTCTCAATCAAAGCCCTAACAGTCTCTCAGTATTCATTAACCCTTTCCACAGAGCCATGTAAATACAGTGATAATGAACAGGATATATATCACAACATATAAAATGCAGGTACACAGTATTAAACAGTATAAGTTAACCTTTTCAAGAGAAATAAAGTAAGAAGTTTTAACTTTGCATAGGGGATATAGGCAAATGTACACAAATCTCCAAATGTCAAAGTACTCCCTGCTCTAGCGCACTACATTAGTAAAGAAGAAAGGCAATAGCGGCACTACCGTATATTTCCATGTAGATCCAATAAGTGGTGGTGCTTGAAGTGTTGGACCCTAGCCAGCTAATCAAAAAGAAGAAACTGCAGAACTCCTTAATTCTTTTTATGGTGAAGGTTTATTCACCAAATAAGGTGCGACGTTTCGACTACGTATAGTCTTTTTCTTTCAAATTTATTTTTATTAAATGTTATATTGAAACTGGTATTAACTTTACAATTCATAAGAATTAAGAATACAATTGTATATTCATACATAGTATAACATGTTTGACCTCCCTATACCTGATATAAAGCTTCCTTCCCAAGAGGATGGAGGTCAAGGCACATTATATGGTTACAATTAGGGTTGAGCAAACCCGAACTGTAAAGTTCGGGTTCGTACCGAACTTTAGGATTTTGGGACCCCGGACCCGAACCCGAACATTTCCGTAAAAGTTCGGGTTCGGTGTTCGCCGCTTTCTTGGCGCTTTTTGAAAGGCTGCACAGCAGCCAATCAACAAGCGTCATACTACTTGCCCCAAGAGGCCATAACAGCCATGCCTACTAATGGCATGGCTGTGATTGGCCAGAGCAGCATGTGACCCAGGCTCTATATAAGCTTGAGTCACGTAGCGCTGCACGTCACTCTGCTGTTGCAAGTGTAGGGAGAGGATGCTGCTGGACTTGTGATTTCAGGGAGAGCATAGGAAAGAATCTAACTCGGCGATCTAAAGACAAATAGTTGTGTGGGTGCATGGCACTATCGTTTTACCCTGCCCTGAGCTCATTGACCAAAAAATACTACGTTTTAGAATTCTGTTAGTTAGGTGGGTGGCGGCGGCGGCCATTTTATGCATGCTCAGTGCACCAGCACTGCATCTGAGCTTTTGGGACATTGCAAATCACCATTTTTTTGGGGCAAACTACAACATCTGTATTAGTCAGTGTGCAGTTTAAGGTAGAAATACACCCATCATTTTCTGGGGTTTGAAAAACACACTTTTTTTTCCAAAAAACTGTATTTTGCAGATCTGCAAGTGTTAAATTCAAGTTTAATATCTACAGCTTTCATATTCTGTTATCAAAAAATGACTTTTTTGGCAATCTACAACATCTGTATTAGTCAGTGTGCAATTTAAGGTAGAAATACAGCCATCATTTTCTGGGGTTTGAAAAACACACTCTTTTGACAAAAAACACTATTTTCAGGCCTTGCAGCATCAGCACGTGTGAAATGACAGTCTTATATACTGCTGTCAAATTCAGTTTTTAAACAAACACATTTGGGCACAAAAAATTTAGTTGGCAGCCTTTGATGCAGATGTCATTGTGAGATACACCCTTAATACATTTGGGTTACATTCAGAGATTTTAAATACCGCCATTTGGTGCACCAATATTGAATTCAGGCCTACACTGGTTCAGGCCCTGTGAGATACCCCCTCTACATACAGGGGTTTGAATTAGGCATTTGAAATACAGCCATTTGAAATACAGCCATTTTGTGCAAAGATATATTTACTTCAGGCCTACACTGATTCAGGGCATGAGTGATCCCCCCTATACATACAGGGGTTTGATTCAGCCATTTGAATTACAGCCATTTTGTGCAAAGAAATCTTTACTTCAGGCCTAAACTGATTCAGGGCGTGTGTGATCCCCCCTATACATACAGGGGTTTGAATTAGGCATTTGAAATACAGCCATTTTGTGCAAAGATATATTTACTTCAGGCCTACACTGATTCAGGGCGTGTGTGATCCCCCCTATACATACAGGGGTTTAAATTAGGCATTTGAAATACAGCCATTTGAAATACAGCCTTTTTGTGCAAAGATATATTTACTTCAGGCCTACATTGATTCAGGGCGTGTGTGATCTCCCCTATACATACAGGGGTTTGATCCAGGGATTTGAAATACAGCCATTTGAAATACAGCCATTTTGTCTAAAGAAATCTTTACTTCAGGCCTACACTGATTCAGGGCGTTTGTGATCCCCCCCTATACATACAGGGGTTTAAATTAGGCATTTGAAATACAGCCATTTGAAATACAGCCTTTTTGTGCAAAGATATATTTACTTCAGGCCTACATTGATTCAGGGCGTGTGTGATCTCCCCTATACATACAGGGGTTTGATCCAGGGATTTGAAATACAGCCATTTGAAATACAGCCATTTTGTCTAAAGAAATCTTTACTTCAGGCCTGCACTGATTCAGGGCGTGTGTGATCCCCCCTATACATACAGGGGTTTGAATTAGGCATTTGAAATACAGCCATTTGAAATACAGCCATTTTGTGCAAAGAAATCTTTACTTCAAGCCTACACTGATTCAGGGCGTGTGTGATCCCCCCTATACATACAGGGGTTTGAATTAGGCATTTGAAATACAGCCATTTTGTGCAAAGAAATCTTTACTTCAGGCCTACACTGATTTAGGGCGTGTGTGATTCCCCCTATACATACAGGGGTTTGAATTAGGCATTTGAAATACAGCCATTTGAAATACAGCCATTTTGTGCAAAGATATATTTACTGCAGGCCTACAGAGGTTTAGGCCCTGTGAGATACTCCCTCTACATACAGGGGTTTGAATTAGGCATTTGAAATACAGCTATTTGAAATACAGCCATTTTGTGCAAAGATATATTTACTGCAGGCTTACACTGATTCAGGGCGTGTGTGATCCCCCCTATACATACAGGGGTTTGAATTAGGCATTTGAAATACAGCCATTTGAAATACAGCCATTTTGTGAAAGATATATTTACTTCAGGCCTACAGAGGTTTATGCCCTCTGAGATACCACCTCTACATACAGGGGTTTGAATTAGTCATTTGAAATACAGCCATTTGAAATACAGCCATTTTGTGTAAAGATATATTTACTTCAGGCCTATTCTGGTTCAGGCCGTGTGAGATACACCCTTTACATACTGTCGTTATATTCTACTATTAATTAAACACCCATTTAGGGCAAGATCCTAAATTCGAAAAATATGAGGAGAGCGTCAAATAAGGGAGGTGGCCCAGGTCGTGGTGCTGCTGGTGGAGCTCCTGTTGCAGGGAGAGGATGTGGTCGATCTGTGCCAGCTACACGCACAAGTGAAACCCCTTACTCAGGTGCGAGTAGGCGACAAAACCTGCAGCGGTATTTTGTCGGGCCTAATGCTGCTCTACGAATGGTGAGGCCTGAACAAGTACAGGCGATAGTAGATTGGGTTGCTGACAGTGGATCCACTTCTTTCACATTGTCTCCCACCCAGTCTCCTTCTGAAAGACCACAGATGGCACCTGCAGCCGATGTCCATCAGTCTTTCACCTCACCCCCTTGCAAATCAGCCAAGTAGTCTGAGCCCCAAGTCATGCAGCAGTCTCTTCTGCTTTTTGATGACTCTGTTAGCAGGGTTTCCCAGGGCCATCCACCTAGCCCTGCCCCAGAAGTGGAAGAGATTGAGTGCACCGATGCCCAACCACTTATTTTTCAAGATGAGTACATGGGAGGACCATCGCAGCACGTCTCGGATGATGACGAAACACAGGTGCAAACTGCTGGGGCTTTCGAAAGTGTGCAGACCAACAAGGAAGTCAGGGGTGAAGACTGGGTGGAAGATGATGTGAAGGACGATGAGGTCCTCGACCCCACATGGAATGAAGGTCATGCGAGTGACCGATGTAGTTCGGAGGAAGAGGCGGTGGTCGCACAGAGCCACCAGCACAGCAGAAGAGGGAGCAGGGTGCAAAAGCGGAGCGGCCATCCTCTAGACAGTACGCCTCCTACTGCCCACTGGAGTAATGGACAGAGCACACCAATGCCAGCTCCAAGGAGTTCCCTGGCGTGGCAGTTCTTCAGACAATGTGCTGACGACAAGACACGAGTGGTTTGCACGCTGTGCAATCAGAGCCTGAAGCGAGGCATAAACGTTCTCAACCTGAGCACAACCTGCATGACCAGGCATTTAAGTGCAAAGCACGAGCTGCAGTGGAGTAGACACCTCAAAAACCAAGAAAGGTCTCTGGCTCCTCCTGCTTCCTCTTCTGCTGCAGTCGCGGCCTCTTCATCCACCTCTGGAGTGACAGTGCCACCTGGCACCCCACAAACAGAGGATCTGCCAGCAACACCAACACCTGGGTCACCAAGCATCTCCACAATGTCACATGGAAGCGTTCAGCTCTCCATATCCCAAACGCTGGAGAGGAAGAGGAAGTACCCCCCTACCCACCCGCGATCCCTAGCCCTGAATGCCAGCATTTCTAAATTACTTGCCTTTGAAATGCTGTCATTCCGTCTGGTGGAGACAGATAGTTTTAAAGGCCTTATGGTGGTGGCTGTCCCACAGTACGTCGTGCCCAGCCGCCACTACTTTTCAAGGCGAGCCATCCCTTCCCTTCACAACAAAGTAGGGGACAAAATCAGGTGTGCACTGCGCAACGGCATCTGTGGCAAGGTGCACCTGACTACGGATACGTGGACCAGTAAGCACGGTCAGGGCCGTTATATCTCCATAACAGCACACTGGGTAAATGCAGTGGCGGCTGGGCCTGAAGCGGATAGCAGTTTGGCGCATGTCCTTCCACCACCGAGGATTGCAGGGCGCTTCAGTTTGCCTCCTGTTGCTTCCTCCTCCTACTCTGCTTCCTCATCCTCTACCAGCTCCTCATCCGGTCAGCGTAACACCTTCACCACCAACTTCAGCACAGCCAGGGGTAAACGACAGCAGGCAGTTTTAAAACGTATCTGTTTGGGGGACAAACCCCACACCGCGCAGGAGCTGTGGATGGGCCTTGAACAACAGACCGATGAGTGGTTTGTGCCAGTCAGCCTCAAGCCTGGCCTGGTGGTGTGCGATAATGGGAAAAATCTCGTAGCAGCTCTGGGACTAGGCGGTTTGACGCACATCCCTTGCCTGGCGCATGTGCTGAATTTGGTGGTGCAGAGATTCCTTAAAAATTCCCCCGACATGTCAGAGCTGCTGCATAAAGTGCGGGCCGTCTGTGCGCGCTTTCGGCATTCTCACCCTGCTGCTGCTCGCCTGTTAGCGCTGCAGCGTAACTTCGGCCTTCCCACTCACCTCATATGCGACGTGCTCACAAGGTGGAACTCCACCTTGCACATGCTGGCCAGATTGTGCGAGCAGCAGCAGGCGATAGTGGAGTTTCAGCTGCAGCACGCACGGGTGAGTCGCTCGGCGGAACAGCACCACTTCACCACCAATGACTGGGCCTCCATGCGAGACCTGTGTTCCTTGTTGCGCTGTTTCGAGTACTCCACCAACATGGCCAGTGCCGTTAACGCTGTTCTCAGCGTTACTATCCCACTTCTATGCCTCCTTGAAAAAACGCTCATGGTGATGATGGAAGAGGATGTGGCAGAGGAGGAAGAGGGATCATTTCGTAGGGTCTCCAGCCAGTCATTCCCAAGTGACTCCGAGGGTGGGTTCCTGCACCCGCAAACCCAAGGTACACAATTGTCCAGCCAGGGCACAGTTCTGGAGGATGAGGAGGAGGAGATGCAGTAGGAGGAACCATGTTCACAGCAGGGTGGCACCCAGACCAGCTCATGGCCATCACTGGTGCGTGGATGGGGGATACAGAGGACACAGACGATACACCTCCCACAGAGGACAGCTTTTTGTTGCCTCTGGGAAGCCTGGCACACATGAGCGATTACATGCTGCAGTGTCTCCGCAACGACCGCCGGGTTGCCCACATTCTAACTTGTGCTGATTACTGGGTGGCCACGCTGCTGGATCCCCGTTACAAGGACAACGTACCGTCCTTAATTCCGTCACTGGAGCGTGATCGTAAGATGCGCGAGTACCAGCGCACGCTGGTAGACGCGCTGCTGGTGGCATTCCCACCTGACAGCGGGGCACAGTGGAAGCACAAGGCGAAGGCAGAGGATGAGGAAGAGGTCGCCAACGCAGCTGGGGCACCGCCAGCACCTCAGAAGGCAGGGTTAGCATGACCGAAATGTGGAAAAGCTTTGTCAGCATGCCACAACAACCAGCACCACCAGCTGATATGGAACGTCTTAGCAGGAAGCAGCATTTCACCAACATGGTGGAGCAGTATGTGCGCACACGCCTACACGTACTGAATGACGGGTCTGCCCCCTTCAACTTCTGGGTCTACAAATTGGGCACATGGCCTGAGCTTGCCCTTTACGCCTTGGAGGTGCTGGCCTGCCCTGCAGCCAGTGTATTATCTGAACGTGTATTTAGCATGGCAGGGGGCGTCACCACAGACAAGCGCAGCCGCCTGTCCACAGCCGACGTGGACAAGCTCGCGTTCATTAAAATGAACCAGGCTTGGATCCCACAAGACTTGTCTGTACCTTGTGCAGAATAGACATTTATACCACCATCAAACATACATTCTTGTACTCAAGTCAAGTGCAATGATTCTTTGTTTTCTTTTTTTTATTTGTCCCAATATTTTGGGGGCTACCTACCCCAATAAAAAAAAACAAAAAAACATTGTTGGCTACCCCCTCCTCCTCCATTGCTGCCTCCACCTACAACACCATATTCACCGTCTCCTCAACCTCCGACTCCATATCCACCTCCTTCTCAGAGTTGCAGGTTAATCATTTGTAATTTCTTTTTATTTTTATTTTTTAAACTTCTCTTTATTGAAAAGCACAGGTAAAAACAGCAGTCAGGTAGAAAAGACATACATCTCAATGCATATTGTGATAACATGCATGGCAAGTACATAACAGTCTCCATCCTTTTGTTGATAACATCATACATGTCAAAAGTTATCCTTTTCCACCAGACCTTTTCTTCTCATTTCTCTTTCTTATTTTTTTTTTAGATTAAACCCTATGTTATTACATTTGGACTTCACTTCTTCCCAACATAACATTACAGCACCAATTATTATCCCGCTGAGATAATATGTTAAAGTACAATTCCACCCTCAGCCCTATGAAAAGGGTAGAAATAGAACAAAAGAACACTTGTAGAAGGCCACGCTCGGTGTGACCAGGTAGACATACAGTCCCGCGAGAGAACAATGAACGTGACAAAAAGATCGGATAATCGAATAACGGGATATACCCAAGCAGTTCAGTTCCAGGTTGTGTCTTGACCCATTTCGATCAAATACTGACGGGTATACAACCCGACACTACCCGTGTCGCTGTTCATGAGAAAGTCAGATAAGACATTTTCTTTTCCAGCCGTGAACTGACCTGAATTTCACTGGAGTGGGCGTCCCCTATTGCTGTTGCCTCTTGGCGAGCGTTCACCCTCAGATCGAAAAATATGTTGTAAGGCTCTTCTAGCCTCCTGTGGATCATGATAAGTATCAATGGATCCTTCAGCATCGTGGACCCTTAAAATCGCAGGGTAGATCAGGGTGAACTTTACTTGCGCCTTATATAGATCCGAGCAGATTGAAGAAAATTCTCGCCGCCTTCTGGTGACTTCCGCTGAAAAGTCCTCAAACAAAAGGGCTTTGGAACCTTGCAACATCAGGGGTGTCCTATTATTTTTGTAGGCCCTAAGTATAGCCGCTTTTTCAGAGTAGTCGAGGTAGCATACAATCACTTGCCTCGGTCTTTGATTCAGAGCCATTTGCGATGCCGATTCACGACTCTGTCTCCCTGCTGGTAACGGTGCTTGGCCTATTCTATGAGCCCTCTCCACTTTACAGTTGGCTTGTATGTTCAGCGCCTGAGGCAGTTCTTGCTCACATAACTTCACCAGCTCGTGCAGGGGCACTGTTTCTGCTATGCCCACTAACCTCAAGTTATTTCTTCTTGAGCAATTCTCTAGGTCGTCCAATTTCAGTAAGATTCTTTTATTCTCTTGTTGGAGCCTGGAATAATCAGAGCGATAGTGGCTCTGGTCGTCTTTAATCGCTGCAATCCTCCCCTTTGCCTCGGTAAGCCGACGGCCATGTTCAGCCAGATCCTGATGAATCTGCGACAGGGAGGCTGATACTGTGGTAGATAGAGATTCTTGTAGATCTGGGAGGATACGTGCCGCTACTTCTAAAGCCAGCTGCTTGTAGTCCACTGTGAATTCCTCACCGTGATCCAGATCCCCTGCAGCTTCTTCCTCTGGTTGTGACTGTGGCGTCTCTATGAGAGTCTCATGGGCGGCAAGATCCGCCATGTTTCACGCCACTGATTGAGATCTGGTGACCTTCATTGGTCCCTTCTGTTTGTTCCTGCTCCCCATCGTAACCAGGAACCGATCCATATGAAACTGGGAGCGCTCTGCGTGCGGTAGGTCCAGACTTTGATCGGTGTCAAGTCCTGTGTGTCGGGGAGTCAGGCTTGCAAAGTGCGGGCTATAGCGGAGCTTCACTCAGCGCGACTTGCCATGTTGGCGCCGGAAACGGAAGTCTTTATTTTATTTTAAGTTATTTCCCTATCCACATTTGTTTGCAAAGCAGTTGCCATGCTCTTAAGCACATTTTACAGCCTTTTACATCCCTCTAGCCTTTTCAAGGACTATTTTAGAGCCATTTTAATGCAAAAAAGTGCCAATTTTAGTGCCCTAAATTGAAAAAGATCTTATTTTCAATTGTCGGGTGACATTTTACCATTTTTGGCATATACAAACCCCTGCTGTGCTTGGATGACAGGGGCCTAAATCTCTCAAAATCCTCTGTTCTATTGCTGGGTGACATGAACCCCCTTTTGCCATGAATGAACCCCTGCTGTGCCTGGGTGACAAGCAGTGTCGGACTGGGATACTGTTGTGCCTTTTCATAGGTAAATGCATTCATATCCAATTCATTATTGTCAAAATGGATGTTCATTGCCTTTAAGAGCCATGCTCGACTATAGTTGCAATTTTGTATGTCTTGAGTAGGCCAATTTAAGGTCACACAAAGGTTTATACTCTTCAGTGTTATCCTTCCCATGAATATACCAGTCTGAGAAGTGGCCTCCTTATCTACTTTTAAATTCATGACGGGAGGTAAAGATGAGCTCTATGCAGCTGGTGATCATTACCTATACAATTAGGCATTTATTAATGAAGCAAAATATATAATATGTATGTATTCATTTAATGAGCCTTAGTTAGTCCTTAGCATAAGACAATCAGTAGGACATATATATATTTGTTTATATTATATTGTTATATGTTATGAAGACAACATGTATCCAGTATATATATTTTTCTCATTAGGAGTATCTGTCTCTAAAAGAACTGTCTTTAAAGATGTGTGTTTTGTAACAATTAATCACATCTTTGGTATGACAGGAGGTACTGATATCTCAGTGAGAAAACAAGGATATTTACGATCCATAAATTAAGTGTGAGAAACATTCAAAAGAAACGCCTAGAGGTCTGTCTCTAATTGCTACAAGTGTCAGAATTAATCCCTATGGCTTTGAATTAAAGCTTCTAAGGTCAAAATGTATATTCAGACTTACATACGTTAACCCTTTATACTATGATGCAAATAGCTTATACAGTAGTGCCACCTAGGTATCAATAGGTGACATTACAACAGTAGCAAAAGTGCATTCTGGGTAGGGTTATGATGTCACATTTTATCAATGGTCACGCCCATCCGACAATGATTGGAAAGTTCCAAACTAGGAAGGTGTGTCTAACTGATAAGTTTGTAATCATAAGCCATACACAGGAGGTGGAGGAGGAGAAAGGAAAGAGAGGAGAGGAGAAGTTGAGTCTCTAGAGGGGTCTATCAAGATGAAAGCCATGATGAGATGCGCTATGATGGACCACCCAGCTTTCCTAGGAGCAGAAGTGAGATTCCTACTAGGACTTGGTAAGAGACACAGGAAATGATATTTCATTTTATTAAGACTAATTTGATAGTGTGGGTGAAATTATACCATCTAGATTGGCGAATAAATAAATAATTAAATTAATTGATCATCTCCATATTGAGATGTAGTCTTAGGATATTGTGAGACTTCATTCTACCTGCAGAAGAATCTAGACTCATAATCTAACAAAGCATTAAATAATTGCTTTTTTATATATATATATATATATATATATATATAATTAGAACATTCTTCGCCAAGCTAAGTGATGGATTCCCACAGGAGAGACTTATTTCAAGTCCCTCCCATTAAGATATGGTCTAGCAAGATCCTAGATCCCTGTTATTTGTCTTAATAGTCTTACCAAAGTTATATGTGTGAAAATAGTCCAGGATCGGGCGGAAGGATACAGTTATCTCTTCTAAGTTATATCCTTGGATGGATTTGCCCATCTTGAAGTCATGTGATGTGTAGTTGGTTAGGGGGGCAGAATGTATTTAGCATTCTATAATGAGGTCTAGGATTAGACATGCCCATCCTGATATCATGAGGTTTTCTCTGAACAGAAGTAATGTATATAACTTATGTTCCTACTTTGATATCCTAACCTTATAATAGCTTGTGTATAATGTGACAAGTTATTTCCACTCACATGTATTGTTAAGCTTGTAATGCTTTATATTAAAGTTATATATATATTCATTTGCATGTATCATTGTGTTTATTTACTTATACATGTTTATAATCTTGTAACCAATAAATCTGCATATTTTTATAATACCTGTGTATTATTGTATAATGCAGAACTACATTTTATCATTAACGTCATCTCACGTCAAAATTTATCTGAGGAAATAGTCGGACTCAGATGAGAATTGTATCGATTAGTTTGTCTACAATTCACCAGGTCATGATTTTAAGAACTTATGACAAATTTTATAAATTTAAATTTTTATGGTTAATAATTTTTATGACCATAATTAATAATTCATAATTGAATTATTATCCCCCGACAATACCTAAGGCCCACCAGTAAAATTTATTTTGGGGGCCCACCGTACAGATACATTCAAATATAATAAATATTTTAACAAGTTTTTTATATGAACATAGGCTGGTTGAGGTGCTCTGCATTGAATAAATATATGTAGAGCAGTAAATCTACTGTGTTATGTGCCACTTGTGTTATGTGCCACTTGTGCAGGGGGTGGGAGACTAGGGGCCCACCTTGCTCAGGGGCCCACCGGGGGATTCCCCTGTACCCCTGTGGGCCAGTCCGAGCCTGGTGACAGGTGCCTAAATCTCTCAAAATCCTCTGTTCTATTGCTAGGTGACATGAACCCCCTTTTGCTGTGAATGAACCCCTACTGTGCCTGGGTGACATGGGCCTAAATCTCTCAAAATCCTCTGTTCTATTGCTGGGTGACATGAACCCCCTTTTGCCGTGAATGAACCCCTGCTGTGCCTGGGTGACAGGGGCCTAAATCTCTCAAAATCCTCTGTTCTATTGCTGGGTGACATGAACCCCCTTTTGCCGTGAATGAACCCCTGCTGTGCCTGGGTGACATGGGCCTCGTTCTCTCAAAATCCTCTGTTCTATTGCTGGGTGACATGAACCCACTTTTGCCGTGAATGAACACCTGCTCTGCATTGCTGATGGGGAACTAAATTTAGTGAAAACATCGCTGGTAGACACGCTGATGGTGGCATTCCCACCTGACAGCGGAGGCACATTGGTAGCACAAGGCGAAGGCAGAGGAGGAGGAAGAGGTCGCCAACGCACCTGAGGCACCGCCAGCACCTGAGAAGGCAGGGTTAGCATGGCCAAAATGTGGAAAAGCTTTGTCAGCCTTGGAGGTGCTGACCTGCCCTGCAGCCAGTGTATAGTGTGAATGTGTGTTTAGCACGGCAGAGAGCATTATCACAGGCCGCAGCCAATGTGGACAAGCTTACGTTTATTAAAATGAACCAGGCATGGATCCCACAGGACTTGTCCGTACCTTGTGCAGAATAGACATTTATACCAGCCTCAACCAGCCATTCTTGTACTCAAGTGCACTTATTCTTTGTTTTATTTTGTTATATGTCCCAATAATTTGGGGGATACCCCAATTTAAAAATAAAAAATAACACAAATCAGTGTTGGCTACCTATTCCTCCTTCACCGCCGCTTCCACCTACACCGCCACGTCAACCTATACCGCCACATCCACCCATCCACCGCCTCCTCAACCTCCTACTCCTAGATCCAGATTGTTATTTTTAAATTTTTCTGTATTTTATGTTATTTTAAGTCATTTCCCTATCCACATTTGTTTGCCGAACAGTTGCCATGCTCTTAAGCACATTTTGATGCCTTTTGCAGCCCTCTAGCCCTTTCCAGGACTATTTTAGAGCCATTTTAGTGCCCAAAAGTTCAGGTCCCGAACCCAAACTTTTTTTTCAAGTTCGGCCGAACTAATCGAACCCGAACATCCAGGTGTCCGCTCAACTCTAGTTACAATGTATTGGTAGATGTAACAGTTCCACAAAAGTATACAATAAACATAAATAAAAGTAAGAAGTGTAGGTAGTGGGGAGAGGACAAGGGAGGGGAGGGGAGACAAGGGGAAGAAGGGGGAGGGGAGGTATACCATGTGGTCGACTAATCTCCTAGTTAGTTATGCTGGTCTAGCATAGGAGTAAGCATTTGCCCAAATTCGGAATCCCCTTCTGCGTCCCCTGTTCTATAAATACTCAGAGATCAAATACATGTTGGTAAGTGGGCATCCAGATAAGAACATAACATCTATGAGGTGCTTCCCTGGTCTGTTGCTCGATATTCTTTCCAAGGTCCCCAAAGCTTCATGTATCTATGATTCCTATCTTCCCACCCCGCTAGTTCTTCAAGGCGGCATATGTGGTCCACCTTGTCGACCCATTGGGCCAAGGTGGGTGTCATGACCGACGTCACTCACAGGGAGGATAAAAGGGAAAGCCCTGCCCAAGGGAGAGGGAAAGGTGGTGACCCCTAACTCACCTTGCGGCTGGCACCTGACTGCCCTGACGTCCCTAGACGGGTTCCTCACCCGTGCGGCGATCACGTGCCTAAACCCTGGCTTTCCCTAAAATGAGCCCTAGATAGTGAACAGGCCGGTGGGATCGCTAGTCCGCACCACTATCACTAAGAGGGAAACACCAGGAAGAGGACAGACAAAACAGACAAACACATACACCCAGGTGGGCGATCACAATAGACCACAAAGGTCCAACAGGGATCCGGAGGGTAGCGTTCTGGACCAACTACCAGAGAACGCAGCAACACAGCTCCAGAAGGTCAGAATAGATGTCCAGGCAGGAAGTTCTATCTCTGGCAACCAGAGAAGTGTGAGAGAGGAATATAAGGAGGTTTGGGAGTGCTGGACAAGGAACAGCTGAGGAGAAGGAGCTACGGATCCCTGAGTGAGCCAAAAGGGTTTGCAAAGCAAACCCAGAAAGCTACCATAAGGAAAACAGCCCTATCTTAAATAGAGCGCGCAGCCAACCGCTGCGACTTCCTGACCCCGGGTATAACGGAGTCAGGCGTGGTTCTCGATACCCTTGTGACAGTGGGAGGATCCTTACTAAGTCATTTAGGGGGATCAGAAACCTGGCACCTATAGTCTTTTTCAAGCAATTAGTTGATTAACATTGAACAGTCTCGATGTAATTAGGTCCCAGTGACCCATTGTCTTTATCTTGGAAATTTTGAGATAAATATTGTTTGCAAGTCAAATATACAGCCTTCCTAAAATATATATATATGCAGATGCTGAGCATGTAAAGCCCAATATTTGCATTGTTACAGAAAATGATCACCACCTGTAAACATTTGCCTGATGTATAACTAAAAGACCACATCAATATATCAGTCCCTCTCAGAGACCAGTAACACTGTAAGTCCTGGTACATATACTACACCATCCCACCTACATGCTGTATAAAGTCACCAAATTTATCACAGAGGCTCAGGCTGGATAATAAATCTGGTGCAGGGATAGATACTTTTGTCTGACTTTATACCAACTATTGGTTGGATTATATTACTGTATGAGGGAGGTTTATCAAAACTTGTTTAGTTTCCCATAGCAACTAATCCGATTCCACTATTCATTTTTTTTTTAAAGCAGCTCTGAAAAATGAAAAGTGGAAAGCCATACCTCTTTTTTGTGCCCAAATCTGGGTGCATTTACATTAGTTGTTAATAGTGATACGTTTTGTGATGAGGAACTCACGTGGTTGCACAGAGCCTTGACCTCAACACTATGAAAAACCATTGGCATAAATTGAAACACCAATTCCATGCCATACCTTCTCATCCAACATCAGTGTTTGACCTCACAAATTCTCTTTCAGCAGAATGGGCCAATAATTCCACAGACACCGTCCAAAATTTAGGCTACATGCACACGACCGTTGTGTGTTTTGCGGTCCGCAAATCGCGGATCCGCAAAACACGGATGGCGTCCGTG
Source organism: Bufo bufo (assembly GCF_905171765.1). Taxonomy (NCBI): domain Eukaryota; kingdom Metazoa; phylum Chordata; class Amphibia; order Anura; family Bufonidae; genus Bufo; species Bufo bufo. The sequence continues at coordinate 162,006,256 of NC_053392.1, read as the reverse complement.
TGCATTCCGCAATTTGCGGAATGGCACAGACAGCCTTTAATATAACTGCCTATTCTTGTCCGCCAAGCGCGGACAAGAATAGGATAGGTTATATTTTTTTTGCGGACCACGGAACGGAGCAACGGATGCGGACAGCACACGGAGTGCTGTCCAGATCTTTTGCGGCCGCAGTGAAGTGAATGGGTCCGCATCCGAGCCGCCAAAACTGCGGCTCGGATGCGGACCAAAACAACGGCCGTGTGCATGAGGCCTTAGGGCTTATGCACACTGCCGTTGCCCGGGCGTGCGCGTATTGTGACCCACCGAACAACGGCCGAGTGAATGATCAGTAGGTGTTTGCCCATCGTCAGTACAGAGTAGGATTCTGGCTGGCTGTCTTCATTTTCAAATGCTTGTTAAAAAGTCAGACAATTATTCATAGGGAGCTACTTCGAGAAGGTGGCACTAGAGAAACATGGGAGATACCTCTTTGGTTATAAGTATTGCCACTAAGTCCCCATACAAGGCTGGTCTCCTAAAGGAGACCCAGTACCATGGGCGTAACTACAAGGGTAGCAGGCATAGCAGCAACAGTGCTTCCCTTATATATGGTCAAACAAAACACCCTAAAACAGCAGTTTTTCTCATAGGGAGCCACTTCCAGAAGGTGGCATTAGCAAGATGGTTCTCTTTCTCTAAAATATACCACTTTTCACCATAGAAAATCATACCAATGAGAATAGGGCAATAAATTCTTTCTAATGACTGCAGTAGTGATTAAAATAAATTTGGATAGTGACAACATTATGATTCATATGAAATGTGACAAATAAATAAAAAATCCAAGAACATTTCCTTAAAGGGAATCTGTCAGCTCCAAAACACCCCCAAACTAGAGTAAGTATTGTATAGTGTATGTGTTGCTGAGTGTGATTATGAAATTTTATCTTCATACTCACTCGCAGTCCGACGCTATGCTCTGACAAACCAGCAGTAAAATGCCGAATGCAGAGTCCTCTCCATTATGCATGTGAGCTCGGGAGTCCTCTCAATGCATTTAAATGCTTCTTTGTGGGAGCACAGTATCAGAATGCAAATGTGTATGAAGATAAAAAGTATATTACCGTTCTTAGTGTCACTTACATTATACACTGCTTACTCTAGTTCCGCAGTTGCTTTGGAGCTGACAGATTCCCTTTAAAGAGTTGTGCCACAAAACACATTTTACATTTTTCAAACCAGCACCTGAATCTGAATACTTTTGTAAATGCATGTAATAAAAAAAATTAGCATAGTTACTGAGCTATACAATAAAATGTATCGGTTTAGCGCCACCTGCTGTTTGTCCTCACTGAGGTGGTCGCTCACGCTCATTTTAAATCTTCAACTGCCATCAGCCATATCTTCTGTTAGAATATGTGTTCGGCTACAGGGAAAGAGCTACAACAGCCCCTGAGCTGGCAGCTTGAAGTAAATTTAGCAGAACCATTGGAGCAATGAATGGGGAGAAAGCTGAATCCATGTGAGGTACAGGGATGGTTCGTGCTTTGTTTGAAAGAGATTGTCATGTACTATATATTAAGTTTGTTGTTCACATTTCGGAGCTTTGAAAAAGATCATAATGCTAAGCACCTGTTCACTTCACTGCTGAGCCAAGACTTTGTACAATTTTGGCTGCTCATTATATTCACGTATTTATTGGCATAGAAACACTCAGTTCACTAAATGCTTCTGGTCATGAGGAGTTCTACATCAAGGTGCTAAGACTTAAAAAAGAGTTATGTAGCAGGAAATGTGCCACACACAAGATAATACACAGCAAAATATTAAGATATAAATGTATGGTTTAGCTTACATACTATACTACTGTATTTTTCACCCTATAAGACGCACCTAGGTTTTAGAGGAGGAAAATAAGACAAAAATATTTTTAATCAGACTTCACCTCAGAGCTCCAATCACACCTTCAATGTTAATCAGACCTCAGATCAGACTTCCAATGTTAATAAGACCCCCAATCAGACTTCAGCTCAGACCACTAATGTTAATAAGACCCCAAATCAGACTTCAGATCAGAACCCAAATGTTTAAAAGATCCCCAATCAGACCTCAGATCAGCCCCCATGTTACTAAGACCACCAATCAGACTTCAGATCAGAGCTCCATTTTACTGAGACCCTCAATCAGACCTCAGATGAGACCCTCATGTTAATCAGACCTCTCCTTCTCCGTACACAACCGAAGCTGCTCCTGAGATCCAGCTACTGCTCTTCCTGCCACGCCTTGCTGTGACTCAATGTCGCACAGCATGAGGTCACAGAGTGTGCCGACGTCATCATGCTGTGCGAAGGTCACAGCACAGCGTGCATCCGACGAAGATCTGGAAGTGGTGAGTACAGAGCCTGCACAGGGAGTGGAGCATTCACTGCTCCCCGGTCCTCCTGTACTAATGAGCTTTTCCATAATGGAAACGCTCATTAGTATTCGCCCCATAAGAAGCACTGACATTTTACCCCACTTTGGGGGGGTAAGTCTTATAGAGCAAAATATACAATAATCCTGTAGATGGCGTAACCTTAGGCAGGCAGTCTACACCTTGACCAGATCTTTTACAGTGCCTTAGGCTGGATAATAAATCTGGTGCATGGATGGACACTTTTCTCTGACTCTATACCAACTATTGGTTGGCTTACTTTGAGACAGAATTTTACGCCAGAATTGTGGCACAACTTTGGTGCAAAATGTTGCATCTTAGGCCGTGCCCTTCCCCTCAAAGCCCCACCCTTCCCACTAAGAACTACCCCTTTTCAAGCAAATTAGAAAAAAGTGTAGAAATCTTATTTGTGTCAAACTGCACCAAAATTGCTCCAACTTATGCCATTTTTAGATAGATTCTAGGTGCAGACACATTTGTAAATTTCAGCTGATATAGTTTTTAAAAAAAATGCTAGAAAGAACAGTAAACAGTTAGAGCTGTGTTCACATTAATATTGGAGGCACTGTCACAAATTTCTTGATAGGAAGAAATTGAACACAACAAAACTATTCTTCCAATTAAAATTTGTCACAATTATAAGTCAATGGAATCTGTCAAGGGCCAGAAGCATGTGGCATACAATAGATACGGCACTGCGCAGTGGTTTCATTATCAACAGAAACCACAAGGCATATGTGATCAGAGTCTTAAAAATGAAATCAATTTTGGTGTGATCACCTGTTTACTTTAAAGGGATTTTCCAGGGAGCAAGTTTAAAAAAAAGAGCCAGACAACGACAAAGAAGCATTACTTACCTCCACCAATCCCCCACTGCTTTTTTTCTGATGCTGCCCCAGTCTCCACTAAGCCAATCACTGGTCTTAGGTGTGACCTGTCTCAGCCATGATGGGCTAAAAAACAGGCCTTGATTGGTATTTTACACCATTTTTAACATTGTCTCCCTCTTTTTTCAATACTCCCAGGAAAACCCCTTTAATGAGGACCTTTCATTACAATAAAAAATCTAAACTAAGTATACAGACATGGAGAGCGGCGCCCAGGGATCTCCCTACACTTACTATTATCCCTGGGCGCGGCTCCGTTCTCCCGGTATAGGCTCCGGTATCTTCAGATTTTTGGCTCAACTGGGAGGAGCCTGCTCTTGTTCTCCTGGGCGTCTTCTTCTCCCAGGCTGGAGTGTTGGCCAATCGCAGCGCTCAGTTCATAGCCTGAGAGGTTTTTATCTGAGTGCTGCGATTGGCCAGTGCTACAGCCTGGGAGAAGGAGACGCCCAGGAGAACAAGAGCAGGCTCCTCCCAGTTGAGCCAAAAATCTGAAGATACCGGCGCCTATACCGGGAGAACAGAGCTGCCCCCAGGTATAATAGTAAGTGCAGGGAGATCCCTGGGCGCCGCTCTCCATGTCTGTATACTTAGTTTAGATTTTTTGATGCAATGAAAGGTCCTCTTTAAACTGCATTAAACAGGTTATGCCAAGTTTAAAAGATAGCCTGATGCTCTATTCCGACTGGGGATAGAGGATGAGTATACATTCATTTTCTATGGGACTGACAGAGATAGCTGAGTCCAGCAATCAGCAATCTTCAGCAGTCCCATAGAGAATAAATAGAGAGGGACTGTTGGTACTCCAAACCAAAGGGCCAGCTTATGATCTGCAGAGAAGCAAAGGTAGAACTGTAGAATCCAAAAAAGTACCCAGCCACCAGAAAGTAAAAGAATACAAATGGCTTTATTTCATCATCTTAAAATCCACATAAATGGTATGACCCAAGAGGGTAGAAAAACGGCTCCTACGTGTTTTAAGTTCAATATGCACTCTTAGTCAGGGCACTGATGTCACTATCCAGATTTATTTTGGTCAGTACTGTCAGCCTTTTCCGTTTACGGGTTGTTTTTTGCGTTCCGTATACGGTTCGTATACGGAACAATTCATTTCAATGGTTCCGCAAAAAAAAACTGAATGTACTCCGTATGCATTCCGTTTCCGTATTTCCATTTTTCCATTCCGTTGAAAGATAGAACATGTCCTATTATTGCCCGCAAATCACGTTGCACGGCTCCATTCAAGTCAATGGGTCCGCAAAAAATACGGAACACATACGGAAATGCATCTGTATGTCTTCCATATCCGTTCCGTTTTTTGCGGAACCATCTATCGAAAATGTTATGCCCAGGTCAATTTTTTCTATGTAATTACTGTATACTGTATATGCCATACGGAAAAACGGAAAGGAAAAACAGAACAGAAACGTAAACAAAAAACGGAACAACGGATCCGTGAAAAACGGACCGCAAAACACTGAAAAAGCCATATAGTCGTGTAAAAGAGGCCTAAGAGAGAATCTGCCGCCAGAATATCTGCATCAATCCATCTTGATAATGGATAAAAGTACCAGGTGAATTCTTCTCCAGTGCCATTTGCACACATGCAGTCCCAAGCATGCAGAAATCATTGTAATGCTTCAGATGCTCATCCATCTAGTTCTCTCTTCTATAGATAATCAGTGTGAAAAAAAAGTCTAATTTGGGCTCTTCAGTCAATGGTACTTAAAGCCTGTATTCAGCCTTTAATCATTGTATTTTTATGCATAATGGGGACGGGTGGAAGGGAGGGGGAGGGGGGAAGAGGAGCAGCTTTTCAGTAGCAAATCTTCTATTAGGACCAAAGCTGACAAGACTCTGAGAAGGTGAAAGGCTGTGCGTGCATTAGAGTGGATTCTTTCTAATTTAGAGGAGATGTCAATTTAATGATCTATAGTACGGCCATTTGATGATCTGATATACTGTATCTTGTCAGAAGGACTTGGACACAACAGTTAAAAAAAGCATCTGCTGTAAGATCTCTGCCTGGAAGACATCTTACTGACACAGAATGACTATCACATTTCTAGACAGAACAAAATGGTCATATCTCAATCCTATAAATATAGGGGGGTCATTTATTATTCTGAAATACGCCTATATTAGGCATATTTCAGGCGCATATGTCGTCGTAACGGTTAGTTATGCCGCAATCTGCGACTTTTTACCAATCGCGCCAGGTCTAAAAAAGTGGGCATGGTGTGGGCGGGTAAGGGGATGGGCCGGGAGACCCGTCTCATTCATCATTTTTTACACCTGTTTTTGTCTAAATGTAAGACCGCTAGAAAGCTTTAGACTGACGCTGGATGCGCCGAAGTTATGTAGAAGCCTGCGCCTCTTCACAACTTTGGCGGATCCACCACCAGCTATAGGGTTTATTAAGATCGGCGTCTAAAATGCTTAAAGGGCATCTGTCAGCAGATTTGTACCTATGATACTAGCTGACCTGTTGCATGAGTGCTTGGCAGCTGGGGGCATCTGTGCTGGTCCCATGTTCATATGTGCTCACATTGCTGATTTTTTACTATATGTGAATAAGCCTCTAGGAGCAACGGGGGTGTTGCCTTTTCATCTAGAGGCTCAGCTCTCTCTGCAACTGCTGCTGCCTCTGCACATATAAACATGGGACCAACACAGATGTCTTCAGCTGCCAAGAGCACATGTAACAGGTCAGCCAGTGTCATAGGGACAAATCTACTGACAGATGGTCTTTAACATAACATTTACAATAGATACAGTATTGAAATATACACACGTGTTTATGCTGCCTTACGTGTTTATACATTTTAATGATATTTTTCTTTACCATGAACACCATCTTGCACCACAGGTTCTATTTGTACATTAAAGTACACTGCTCAAAAAAATAAAGGGAACACTTAAACAACACAATGTAACTCCAAGTCAATCACACTTCTGTGAAATCAAACTGTCCAGTTAGGAAGCAACACTGAGTGACAATCAATTTCACATGCTGTTGTGCAAATGGGATAGACAACAGGTGGAAATTATAGGCAATTAGCAAGACACCCCCAATAAAGGAGTGGTTCTACAGGTGGTGACCACAGACCACTTCTCAGTTCCTATGCTTCCTGGCTGATGTTTTGGTCACTTTTGAATGCTGGCGGTCCTTTCACTCTAGTGGTAGCATGAGACGGAGTCTACAACCCACACAAGTGGCTCAGGTAGTGCAGCTTATCCAGGATGGCACATCAATGCGAGCTGTGGCAAGAAGGTTTGCTGTGTCTGTCAGCCTAGTGTCCAGAGCATGGAGGCGCTACCAGGAGACAGGCCAGTACATCAGGAGACGTGGAGGAGGCCGTAGGAGGGCAACAACCCAGCAGCAGGACCGCTACCTCCGCCTTTGTGCAAAGAGGAACAGGAGGAGCACTGCCAGAGCCCTGCAAAATGACCTCCAGCAGGCCACAAATATGCATGTGTCTGCTCAAACGGTCAGAAACAGACTCCATGAGGGTGATATGAGGGCCCGACGTCCACAGGTGGGGGTTGTGCTTACAGCCCAACACCGTGCAGGACGTTTGGCATTTGCCAGAGAACACCAATATTGGCAAATTCGCCACTGGCGCCCTGTGCTCTTCACAGATGAAAGCAGGTTCACACTGAGCACATGTGACAGACGTGACAGAGTCTTGAGACGCCATGGAGAACGTTCTGCTGCCTGCAACATCCTCCAGCATGACCGGTTTGGCATTGGGTCAGTAATGGTGTGGGGTGGCATTTCTTTGGAGGGCCGCACAGCCCTCCATGTGCTCGCCAGAGGTAGCCTGACTGCCATTAGGTACCGAGATGAGATCCTCAGACCCCTTGTGAGACCATATGCTGGTGCGGTTGGCCCTGGGTTCCTCCTAATGCAAGACAATGCTAGACCTCATGTGGCTGGAGTGTGTCAGCAGTTCCTGCAAGACGAAGGCATTGATGCTATGGACTGGCCCGCCCGTTCCCCAGACCTGAATCCAATTGAGCACATCTGGGACATCATGTCTCGCTCTATCCACCAACGTCACGTTGCACCACAGACTGTCCAGGAGTTGGCAGATGCTTTAGTCCAGGTCTGGGAGGAGATCCCTCAGGAGACCGTCCGCCACCTCATCAGGAGCATGCACAGTTGTAAGGAGGTCATACAGGTACGTGGAGGCCACACACACTACTGAGCCTCATTTTGACTTGTTTTAAGGACATTACATCAAAGTTGGATCAGCCTTTAGTGTCTTTTTCCACTTTAATTTTGAGGGTGACTCCAAATCCAGACCTCCACGGGTTGAAAAATTTGATTTCCATTTTTTATTTTTGTGTGATTTTGTTGTCAGCACATTCAACTATGTAAAGAACAAAGTATTTCAGAAGAATGTTTAATTAATTCAGATCTAGGATGTGTTATTTTTGTGTTCCCTTTATTTTTTTGAGCAGTGTATAATTTAAGATTTGACAGTTTTAGGTTCATCTAGATCTAGATGGGATGAACGGGTTAAATGCTTCTGTCAGCCTGTATTAACTTGTAGTCTATCTAACAAAGACATTAGCTAACTGACAATCCAGTCCGTGCGAGCTTCTTATAAAGGCTGATTTCCAGACTGTGTGGCTCTGGAGATGGAACGACCATGGATTGTCATCTCAACAGTAATGACTTAAAATCTCAGAGATTGGCAGCTAAGCCAGTTTAGTGGAAAGCAGAATATTTGTTCTTACAACTTAAGACATTGCTCCTGCATTGTACATCTGCCTTTTTTTTTACCTTATATTAGAATGTATGTACTAGTCAGAACTGATGAATTGCTTTTCAAATTGGCAGCTAGAAAAGTGTATGTATATCAGAGAAACAAATGTAAAAAAAAAAAATTCCATCAAATTATACACATTATTCACACAGTCAGTGTTTTGGTCAGTGATTTCCATCAGTGATTTTTAGCCAAAATCAGGTGCGGCTCTAAACACAGAGCAGGGGCAGATCTTTCCCTTCGCTCCTGGTTTTGGCTCACAATCACTGATGGAAATCACGGACCAAACACTGAAAGGCCTTGTTCACATGTCCATTTTTTACTGACGTGTGCTCTCCACATTTTCTGCAAACAACAAACGTACCCATAGATTTTAATGTGTGTGTTCACATTTCAGTATTCTTTTACTGACCGCGTATCAGTAAAAAAAAAATCACGGAGGCATGCACTACTTTGATCTGTGATGTGGACCGAATATGCCCATTGAAGTCTATGGGTTCATGAAAATCAAGGACACAACGTGGATGGCATCTGTGCTTGGTCCATGTTTGGTCCATTTTTCACTGGCCACTGATAGGAGATGCTTTTGAAATTAACTTTCAGCTGAGCAGTGTCCGTTGAGTATGAATGACACACGAAGGGCAAAACACAGACACACTGACCAAACACGGATCCTTCACAGATGAAACACTGACAGATTTTTTCAAGTACATTAAATGGACACGGAAATGTGTACAAGCCCTAAGGGTTACAAGTGATTCAACCAACAATATAATCACTTCACAGTTCACCAGTCGGACCACATATGGAGCATTGTGTAATAACTAAGAACTGTATAAATGATTTTTTACGGTAAGTGCAGTGACACTACGTAACTTTCTGCCGGAGGTGGTGGTGATAGAGAACTTGTTAAAAAAGTTCAACAGGGGACTGGAATCTGGATGCATTTCTTGAGAGAAACAATATTACAGGTCATAGTTATTAGATTACTGGAGAAAAGGTCATTAATTCAGGGAGCCATTCTGATTGCTAGATTTGGAGTCAGGAAGATATTTTTTCATCTATAAGATGAAGAAAATTGATTTACTGATGGGGCTCTTTTTGCTTTCCTCTGGATAAACTTTGCAGAATAATAGACTGAACTGGATGGACATATGTGTCTTTTTCAGTCCTACAAACTATGCTGCTAAGAAAAATATTGAAAAAATAAAATAAATATATAATAAAATGGTGTCTGTGAAGGTTCTCATTTATCCAGGTCATGGTATATCTGTAATGAATAAATCAAGGCAACTGGACTTACAGTAAGTCCAGTTGCCTTGATTTATTCTTTACAGATATAATAAAATGGTGTAATAAAATAATAAAATTTAATACAATTATGTAATAAAATAATAGAAATATGATACCATTATGAAATAAAATAGTAAAAAATATAATAAAATTATTGGGGTATTTATTAAAGAGATACCAAACTAATGGGAAACAGGTTTTACTCCTGTCAGTATGTATCATGCTAGAATCTGGCTGCTTTTATTATTTGAGTATATTGATTTATTTTGTTTGTTTATTTCTTATTTCTCTTTTTGTTTTACATATAAACAAACATTGTTTAACATATATTGTAAAAAAAAAAACATCTCGAAACCCCTCACCACCGCCACAAAAAAAACCCCCATCTAATCCTTTTCTCACTCCCCCTACACAGCCCCCATTAACAGCTCTTACCAAATCATGGGGCATCCTCGCGAGAGGTGTAATTTGTCTGCTTCTGACAGTCTACATTTTACATTCAGGACACCGTGAGTCTTCATTCATAAAAAAACATTGTAAATGTTCAGGGGAATAATATAATTTATGAACAATAAAGGATGAGCTGAACTAAAAGAGACCTTGGGAATACATCTGAACATCAAAGAAAAAGGATCCTGGTTAAGGCGGCCTAGATATTCTCCCAGGATTCTATCGATCTCTAATGATTTCTTCCTTGTTTTTGCTTCAAAATTAATTTACAGTATATAATTTAAAAGTTAACCCTGTGAAGAATCTTATAATCATACTTAATTCTATCATACCAGACTTTTTTCCAAATGTGGTGGAGTATTTTGATTTCTGGTTATGCAGCTCTGTTCTTACCTTGGGTTATCACATGGCAATTTAAAAAATACAACTACTGTTTAAACCTGTGTATTATTAGTCTTAGACCCCCTGTAGAGAAACATTGCTATGACGCCGTGCGCTTCATGCCGCCGCTGCACTACAGTAGTACACTCGTATAGATCATTCGGCCTTTACCACATTTCTTGTATACATGCTGTGCACCACATTTAATATGGGTTTTAGACACTTTTTGTACCTCACTAGCTACTTTTGCAAAGTGTCAAAAAAAAGGTGTATGGTTAAGTGCAATAGTAAAATGCACCAGATGGAGCAAAATAAAAGTGTAACATGGTCAGTCATTGAATCCTTAATTCAACATATGTGCTGGCAACAGCACATAAAGGTACTTAGTCATACACTGTCAATAAAAAATTGCCACCGATGTCTGATTTAAATTGTTTACTCCTGCATTGACCAGTCCCATCTATCTGCAGTCTCCATTGACTAGCACTGCGCATGTTCTAGTTTCTAAAGCCAATTTCAGTGTTTGGGCTCATACACACAAGCGTATGTATTTCGCAGTCCGCAAAACACGGATCTGCAAAGAAAAATGGTAGACATCCACGTGACATCTGTGTTATATCCATATTTTTTGCGGATCCACTGTAACAATGCCTGTCCTGTCCACAAAAAGGACAAGAATAGGACATATTCTTTTTTTTTTTTGCGGAACGGACATACGGATACAGAATGTTTGTCTCCCTGCGATTTGTGTGTGTGTGCCAGAGATAGGGAAAGTAGATTGTTAGCCCCATTGGGAACAGGCACCTTAAATGATGACAGTCAGTGTTGGTGTTTAGTCGGAGCCTGTCAGCAGTGATGGCCAGTTCGCATTGTTCGCCCGCGAACATATGCGGGCTGCCATCTTTTTTCACAAGTCCGGCGAGGCACAGGTAAGCCCTTACCTGTGTGCGAGCCGGTCTGAAAACAAGTGCGGTCAGCGGGAGCAGGCAGTTCCGAGAACAGCCACCGGGGGCCTTCATTGGGCTGTTCTCGGAACTGCCCGATCCCGGTGACTGCATTTGTTTTCAGACCGGCTCGCAGCACTGGCACAGGTAAGAGCTTACCTGTGCCTCGCTGGACTTGTGAAAAAAGATGGCAGCCCGCATATGTTCGCAGGCGAGCAATGCGAACTGGCCATCACTGCCTGTCAGCAGTTTTGATCATGCAAAAATGCTGAAAGCACTATGTAGGGACTGGGGAGAGCAGAAGAGACATACTTTTTGTGGAGGTTTTATGAGGAGTAGTGTGAATATGATCTTTTATTCTGCCATATTCTGCTCCAGTAATTGCCTAGGAAGTTGAGCTTCGCTGTATAGTGCTCACTGCACAGCCCTCCCTTCTGCTCTGAGTGGCAGCTGTAGTGGTCTCTTGGATGGCTTCTACAACTGTCAATCAGAGCAGAGGGGAAGGGGTGTGAAGTAGCTCAAAGCAAAAAGCAAAGAACACTTCACAGTAAAGCCCTGAATTCTGGGCACTTGCAGGAGTGGTACATGGCATAATAAAGCTTCATATTCACTACCTCTGATAAGAAAGACTCCACAAAAGGTATGTTTGTCCTGCCCTCCCTACCTAGTGCTTTCAGCAGTTTTACATGGTCAAATCTGCTGACAGACTCCTTTTAACAAGCTGAAGGAAATAAATACAGTAATAATACACAGTCAAGTCACATTATTATGACCAATTCCTACTATCGATGTCTGCAGCACATAGCTCATGAAGGAAATCACGTGTCATGAGCTGGCTTGGTGGGTATATAAGGTGTGCCATAGGTGGTTTGCACACCTATCCCTCATTGCTGTCATGGGTAAAACGGGGGTGATTTGCAAAAATGGATGAATATTGGCTTTCAGGCCAAGGGTGGCAGTATTTCTGAAACTGCGGCTTTTGAGAACTGTTCACATGCTGCTATGGTGAAAGTATACCCAGAGTGGACAAATGGCACCATTGTAAATAAGCAATGTGGAAACTGCGTAGCACCGCATGCCATTGATGTGAGAGGTTAACGTCAGCTATGAAGGTGCGCGGGGATGGACTCATACGCTACAATGGAGAAGCTCACCATCAAAATGAACCAGGAGCTACCAGACATGTGTATAAAACAACAGCTCAATGAATTATACTGCATATTGGTCTCAAAGAGAATGGATGGTCACTGCACCTCTGGTAACGAAGTTGGATTGGCAGAAAAGGCTTCAATTTTTTTAATAGCAGTATCGGAATTTGACCTCTGCTAATTGGCAAAGGGTTGCCTTCTCTGATGAGTGACATTTTCTGCTTCATTGACCGGATGGACATTGGAGTGTCAAACGAGAAATATCAGAAAACAAACACCCTGCAACTGTTGCTGGAAGAACACAAGCTGGTGGAAGCAGCACTATGGTCTGGAGAATGTTTTCTGGGCCCACTCATCCATGTGGAAGGCACTCTCAACCAATCTGGGTATGAATCCATCCTTGCAGATCACGTACACCCATACATGCTGATTGTCTTCCCTGAGGCGGATGGAATCTTTCCAGCAAAACAATATGCCATGTCACACGACTAGAAATGTCCAATTATAGTTTGAAGAGCAGGACCAAGACTTCTGAGTACTACCCTGGCCCCCTAATTCCCCAGACTTGACCCCAATTGAGCATCTTCGGGACCACCTCGATCGCCATGTTTGCTTTATGGATCCTCCCCCACACATCCTCCAGAAACTGTGGGATTCACTAAAGTCAACATGGCTCCAGATACCTGTGACAACCTACCAGGACCTTATTGAATCACTCCTAGCCTATCTAGATGCTGCCCATGCTGCACATGACAGTTACTCTGGATATTAGCTAGTGGTCGAAATAGTGTATAAAAACCTTTTCAACACCATTTACCATGCAAGGCTGTAATCTGGGACTTTTGTTAGGTAGAAGCCAGCTATTTAGCACAGTTTGTAGGAATCTATGATCCGGGGGCAGACACCTAGCAACAGATATTAAGTGTAGGCAGCTGCCTCTCTCTGCCATCGGGAAAGAAGTAAGATCTCACGAGAGTTCAATCGCCCAAGCTAGATCTTGTGGGGAAGTCTCATGAGAGCAAGTACTTCCCTCAGAGTTTTTTCCCGTGGAGGCCAATCGCTTCTCTCCATCAACCTAAGATTATAGTTAGCAATAATAAAACACAACTAGACTTTAAAGGTTTTTACTATTTAATAACTGAAACTAGAAAACTGTGATAAACTCTGTGGCTTAGAGAAATTTATAATATATATATATTTTTTTTTCTTTAAACTTTAAAAAATGTAGCTGTATGCAGTAGGGAACTTGGAATGAAGTCACATAAGCAGAATAGTCTTGTGTTTGTAGTAGACTGCTATCCTCTACTTCTTTGCATCTGATTGTGGCTGAGGACCTTGTTTCTGGGGGTCAAATAGAAAAAAATATATATATCAATTAGTATTCTCCGCTACCAACAGGAAAAACCTAGTGAGTACAGTCTTGGGAGGGTTGCATTACTAGGTGGCTGTCCCTTTCCATAAAACTAAAACTGTTTGCAGATCATAGATTTTTACAAACTGTGCTTTGTTCGTTGGGAGGCAGCCACTTGGCACCAACTATAAGGTAGAGTAACACACACCTGATGGTAGCTCTCATAAATTGTAATAGTTCAATTTCTGAAGGACGCCAGTGGAACTTAATGAAGGTTTGTTGTGAAGACCATCTCACTGCCTTTAATATTGTTTCTAGAAAAACACCTTTTGTGGCAGCTCATGATGAAGCAAGTCCCCTCATAGAGTGAACTCTAAACGTGGTCATAACTAAGACAGCATTTTTCATGGCGAAAAGAATCCACCTGCTAATAGTATTAGTCAAAGCTTTACAATAGGGTGGTCTAGATGTTATAAATAATTTAAAGATTCCTTCTCGGTAGGGTACACATTTTCCCAAGTATGTGCTCATTGCACTTACTAAACAGAGAGAGGGTTCATTGAGGTCTTTAACTAAATCTAGCTCAATTGGAAGATGTTCTATAAAGATGTTCTAGGTTAGCTGTTTTAGTGAAGCCTTTTAAAACGGCATGATATCATCCAGGGGTTGCAGACAACCAAGGCTCATTAATATGTAACATTGTGAGTTCAGCTGATCTAACTGCCATAGCTAAAGGTAAGAGACATGCTAGTTTAACAACATTCCTATCACAATTTTTGCATAGACACATAGCTGTGGTTCGCCTGATTAAAACTCTGTTCTTCTTTGGTTAATACAAGGCCCCATTTCCGAGTTATGATCCTTTTAAAATATGCAAATTAGGCCTTTGGTGCGATAAGGGTGTCACCATTGCTCTTGTTGCAGCCAAGCTGTGGCCAGCCCCTCCCTCACTACTTTGATTGACAGGGCTAGGCAGTGGCAATGCAGTGAGGGAGGGGCTGGTCACAGAAATGAGTGGAGACTAATTTCCATATTAAGAAAAAGTATTATAACTCAGGAACGGAGGCTCGGATCAACAAAATAAAAATAGCGTCCTGATTAGGTGACACAAAGCTATGTGTCTATGCAAACTGTTTGATAGGGTGGTCACTGGTGACAAATTCCCTTTAATACTGACGCTCACTTCCATTTTTCTAAGGTGTCCAAAACACAACTCTTTTATTAGAGTACCAATTTTGTAACTCTGAGACGATGTATCGACCATACTGGGTAGACTATCACCATTTGTTGTACCCTGTCATCTTGTATTTTCAAGATAATTTTAGAGAGGAGAGTTAGGGGAGGAAGGATACAGGTTCCTCAATTCAGTCCAGGGAAAAGAGAATACATCCACCTTACATGCTTCCTGAAACCATGTCCTCCACTCAAATTTTGTGGTCTAAGCTGAGGTAGTTAATGCAAATAGGTCTATTTCCATGGTATTATATGTTTGATTTATGTTTATGAATAGATGATGTTGGAGTGCTACTCTCTCTGGACAAGGCATACACTTCTATGTTGAAGTGTCCAGGTACATATTGTGCTCTCAAGTCTAGATTGTGATCAAGAACCCACCTCCATATCCCTAAGGCTTCCTTGCACATATTTATTGATTTTGCACCCCCGATCTTGTTCATACAGTTGCAAGAAAAAGTATGTGAACCTTTTGGAAGGATATGGATTTCTGCACAAATTGGTCATAAAATGTGATCTGATCTTCATCTAAGTCACAACAATAGACAATCACAGTCTGCTTAAGCTAATAGCACACAAAGAATTCAATGTTACCATGTTTTTATTGAACACACCATGTAAACATTCACAGTGCAGGTGGAAAAAGTATGTGACCCCTTGGATTTAATAACTGGTTGAACCTTCTTTGGCAGCAATAACTTCAACCAAACGTTTCCTGTAGTTGCAGATCAGACGTGCACAACGGTCAGGAGTAATTCTTGACCATTCCTCTTTACAGAACTGTTTCAGTTCAGCAATATTCTTGGGATGTCTGGTGTGAATCGCTTTCTTGAGGTCATGCCACAGCATCTCAATCGGGTTGAGGTCAGGACTCTGACTGGGCCACTCCAGAAGGCGTATTTTCTTCTGTTTAAGTGCAGGCCCTGACGCAGCCCCAAACCATGATGCCCCCACCACCATACTTCACAGTTGGGATGAGGTTTTGATGTTAGTGTGCTGTGCCTCTTTTTCTCCACACATAGTGTTGTGTGTTTCTTCCAAACAACGTCAACTTTGGTTTCATCTGTCCATAGAATATTTTGCCAGTACTGCTGTGGAACATCCAGGTGCTCTTGTGCAAACTGTAAACGTGCAGAATTTTTGGGACAGCAGTGGCTTCCTCTGTGGTATCCTTCCATGAAATCCATTCTTGTTTAGTGTTTTAAGTATCGTAGATTCGCTAACAGGGATGTTAGCATATACCAGAGACTTTTGTAAGTCTTTAGCTGACACTCTAGGATTCTTCTTCACCTCATTGAGCAGTCTGCGCTGTGCTCTTGCAGTCATCTTTACAGGACGGCCACTCCTAGGGAGCGTAGCAGCAGTGCTGAACTTTCTCCATTTATAGACAATTTGTCTTACCGTGGACTGATGAATAGCAAGGCTTTTGGAGATACTTTTATAACCCTTTCCAGCTTTATGCAAGTCAACAATTCTTAATCGTAGGTCTTTTGAGAGCTCTTTTGTGTGAGGCATCATTCACATCAGGCAATGCTTCTTGTGAAAAGCAAACCCAGAACTTGTGTGTGTTTTTTATAGGGCAGGGCAGCTATAACCAACACCTCCAATCTCATCTCTTGGAGATGTCATTAGTCTAGAGGTTCACATACTTTTTCCATCTGCACTGTGAATGTTTACATGGTGTGTTCAATAAAAACATGGTAACATTGAATTCTTTGTGTGTTATTAGTTTAAGCAGACTGTGATTGTCTATTGTGACTTAGATGAAGATTAGATCACATTTTATGACCAATTTGTGCAGAAATCCATATCATTCCAAAGGGTTCACATACTTTTTCTTGCAACTGTATATGCTACTGTCGTTCTTCTGTCCATCTGTAGCAAGACTGAACGTTGTAGGGGTGACAGGGAAATTGTTTTCTGTAAACTCAGCTTTGCTGCTCAGATTCCTAAGGCTGGGTTCACACGGGCAAGATTTCCGCGTGGGTGCAATGCGTGAGGTGAACGCATTGCACCCGCACTGAATCCGGACCCATTCACTTCTATGAGGCTGTGCACATGAGCGGTGATTTTCACGCATCACTTGTGCGTTGTGTGAAAATCGCAGCATCCTCTATATTGTGCGTTTATCACGCAACGCAGGCCCCATAGAAGTGAATGGGGCTGCGTGAAAATCACAAGCATCTGCAAGCAAGTGCGGATGCGGTGCGATTTTCACGCATGGTTGCTAAGATGACAGTCTATTCATTGTATTATTTTCCCTTATAACATGGTTCTAAGGGAAAATAATAGCATTCTTTAATACAGAATTTTTAGTAGAAGGTCAATTGAGGGTTAAAAAAAATAATTATTAACTAATCTCCTCCTCTTGATCGCGTAGTTGCCGATCTCTTCTTATGTCAGGACTCGAACCCGTGACCAGCCACATCCCAGGCGGTAGCCCTGCTTACTAGGCTACCGTCCTCTCTGGACATTCCTCCCTGAAGCCTATTAGTTAACCTCAGTCTTGCCAAGCCTTGCTCATTACCCTTGATTCCCCACACCTGGTACTTCCCTATATAAGTCCAGCCCCTTGCACTCCAGTTTGCTGATTATTGAGCTCCTGAGCCTTGATCAAGCTTCTCCTCATCTGCTGCTCTTGCTACTGCTGGAAGTCCACTGCTGACCAGGAATTGCCTACCGACTACTCTTCTGCTTTATCCCTACCTACTGAACTGCTACCACCGTTGCCATCCGGATTGTCTGACCACGCTTACTGCCGCCTGCCCTGACCCACCGCCTGCCTGCGGTCCTTGCCACTGGGCTCCACTCCTACCTCCAGCAAGCGGTCCTCTGACTCAGGTGAGCCTGTAGGACTGTTACATCTTACTTCTTCAATCATGAGCTGCCGGCTAAAGGACCTGTGTTGACGTCACATCACATGGTCCAATCACATGGTCCATCACCGTGGTGATGGACCGTGTGATTGGACCATGTGATGAACTCAGTGACATCACCACAGGTCCTTTGATAGGTCCTGAAGAAAGAACAGGAGACCGGCAGCTACGCAATCAATTGGAGGAGGTGAGTTAATTTTATTTTTATTTTTTAACCCTCAATTGACCTTCTACTAAGCATTCTGTATTAAAGAATGCTATTATTTTCCCTTATAACCATGTTATAAGGGAAAATAATTACATCTACACAACACCGAACCCAAACCTGAACTTCCGCGAAGAAGTCCGGGTCTGGGTACCACATTCAGTTTTTTATCACGCGCGTTCAAAACGCATTGCACCCGCACGATAAAAACTGAACAACGGAATGCAATCGCAGTCAAAACTGACTGCAATTGGGTACCTACTCACGCGGGTTTGCTGCAATGCACCCGGGATGCATCCTGAGCCAAAACGTGACGCCCGTGTGAACCCAGCCTAACAGATTGATATGGAGGTTCATGTTCAACACCTTCCATTTCCATCTCACTGCTGCAGTTGTAAAAAGGCTTCCCACCCTTTTAGGTAAGCGTCCGGTGTTATAGTCATGTCTGCTGTGTCTCATCTGATAGGACAAGAGTTTGGAAGGGAAAGATGTAAGAATAATTCCTTTTCTCTTCTGACTTCTGGAATTAAGTGTACTTCTGAGGTCCATTTTTCTTCTGTTATAGAAGAATGCCTAACCAGATTTGTCTGTGTTAATACCATACAAGTATAGTTTTGAAAGCTGGCCTAGCTGCATTGCTACTGACTTCCCTAAAAGGCTGGCTATTCTTTTCAGAGACACCGTTTCTGTGGCTAGTGTGTGTTCAACTGATGTCAGTACTTTGAACAATTTCGCTCTTGGAACCCCTATAGTCAAATCTGTGGAGATCGTTTCCTATAAGTCTACATAATGACAGGAAGTATTTGGCTTTGTTGAGGCTCCTTTTCTCAAATTGTCGACTGTCCCTGTGAATCTTGGGTCGGCCCAAGGGACTTCCGTGTGCGACCATCTGAGCAAAAGGGTTTTTCTTTGCCCTATATCTAATTTTTACTTCCAGAATGAACTTTGAACCAAACAGACTACTGTTTTCCAGATTAGGATATTCATGTCATTTTGGAGCAAAGGCCGGGTTCATATCTGCGTTGTGAACTCCAGCACTGTAATCCTGTCACTGCATCCGTCGTACATGTTTATGAATAGATGATGTTGGAGTGCTACTCTCTCTGGACAAGGCATCCAGTTCTATGTTGGAGTGTCCAGGTACATATTGTGCTCTCAAGTCTAGATTGGGATCAAGAACCCACCTCCATATCCCTACTGCGCAGCCAATAAACGTGCAGGTAAGTACTGCCACTCACTGTAATGCCGTAGCCATGTTGGTTACTGGCATTACATTGATTGGCTGGCTAGAATGCGTCATCGGGTGCTATAAAGCACCCGATGACACGTGGTTTGGCCAGTCTTAGTCAGGAAGAGCTGTGCTGTAGAAGGGACAGATAGTGTAGGGAATTAAATTACATTTTTTTGTTAGGCAGGGTTGGTGTTAGAGACCCAAAAGACCTTTTAAGGACTATTGTTGTATCTGGCAGCAATATATATTTTTAGCGCAACCTGCGCTAAATTGCGTGCAATTGTAGAGACCCAAAAGTCCTTTTAAGGACTATTGTTGTATCTGGCAGCAATATATATTATTAGCGCAACATGCGCTAAATAGCTTGCAATTGTTTGGCCGCTGCAGACAGCGACATTATCTGAGCTACATCTCCTGTGTAACGTGTGCGCAGCCTAAAAATATCTGTGACATCCAGTGTCCTTTTTCTGTAGATGCTGCGGACAGCGACATTATCTGCGCTACTGTACCTGTGACATACTTGCAAGCATACCATTTAATATGATGAAGGCGAACAGAAAGGGACGGGGAAGTGGCCGTTCTGCTGATGGAGCACGCAGAGGCTGTGGCCCTGGGCGCGGTGAAACTGTGCCTGCTGGCAGAGCACAAGAAACACACTCATCCACGATACCTAGCTTCACATTCCCAGTTTGCAGGGCGGCACAGGACACTACTCTCGAAGTCAGACCAGTGCGAGCAGGTGGTCGGTTGGATTGCAGCAGATAATGCTTCCAGTCAGTTAAGCACCACCCTGTCTTCCACAGTAGCCAAGAGTTTTGTCAACAGAATCCTCGCCCTGATTAATTTGGGCCTGTCGCCATACCCGCTTGAAGAGGGACATGAGGAGATCTTGTGCCCTGATTCCCAAGAAGATGGCGGTGGGGAACAGCAATTAGTGTTTCACGAGGTGGATGATGATAAGACACAGTTGCCAAAAAGTCAATTTCCATGGCATCAAAGCACCCTAATAGGTGGGCCGAATGCCTGGGTCCACAATCAGTGTCAGGGTTGTCTAGGAGGTGTATAAATCACAGAAAAACTGCACCAAACGGATATGCCACTGACTATACTGGCTAGTCATAAATGCAGATATTAAAAGCTGAGACTTTCGCCAATATATTCCTGTCAGGAAAATATCGGAGCCCATCATTGCACCACGTCACGGTCACTCAGCATGGCAAAGGGTCCTACCACTACGCTACCTATGGTGTGAACACGGTCTGAAGGCGATGTAATCCAGCTCGCAGCCAGGCTTCCACACAAACGCCTAGCAGGACAACTAGTGCAATGTGAACAAAGCCAAGACTGCAAGCCACGCCCATATCAGACCCTGTGATGGAGGTCACCAGGTGCAAAAGAGTGCTTGAATGCCAGGTAACGGCACATACACTACATATAAAACAAGACAAAAACACAGAAATATAGTGGCAATACTGGAGGAGCGGCTCAACCCCTAACACTGTAGCGTGTTTTACATTGGGGGAGCAGCCCCACCGCATGTGGACCGCAGCAAACGACTATCCCCAGCAAAAAATGCATACGGTGGAGGATGTCGGCGCGGTCCACATGCACCACAAGGGCATCCTACACAAAACGGAGCATTGTGCGGATGTAAATACAATCATATAAATCACAGAAAAACTGCACCAAACGGATATGCCACTGACTATACTGGCTAGTCATAAATGCAGATATTAAAAGCTGAGACTTTCGCCAATATATTCCTGTCAGGAAAATATCGGAGCCCATCATTGCACCACGTCACGGTCACTCAGCATGGCAAAGGGTCCTACCACTACGCTACCTATGGTGTGAACACGGTCTGAAGGCGATGTAATCCAGCTCGCAGCCAGGCTTCCACACAAACGCCTAGCAGGACAACTAGTGCAATGTGAACAAAGCCAAGACTGCAAGCCACGCCCATATCAGACCCTGTGATGGAGGTCACCAGGTGCAAAAGAGTGCTTGAATGCCAGGTAACGGCACATACACTCCATATAAAACAAGACAAAAACACAGAAATATAGTGGCAACACTATATTTCTGTGTTTTTGTCTTGTCTAGGAGGTGACCTGTTTCTTGCCTAGTTTCCAGTCCCAGTTACCGTTCCTCTTCCCTCCTGTGTTCAGTGTGGAGTTTCCCCCCCACCCCCCACCCACACTGATCGTGACATTATCTACCACCATAAAAACCGCCATTTTGTTCAGGTCAGTGCAGCTATGGATCCTATGTCTGCACTGGTCGAACAGCTGCAGGGACTGTCATTAGAGGTAGCTGAACTCCGTGTGACAGTCTTACTGATTCACAGACCACAGACGGCTGGTTCCGATGGTGGGTACCAGGCCTGCCCTGAACCTAAGTATTCCCTCCCGGACAGATTTTCTGGGGGTAGTGACAATTTAATTTGGTTCAGGGAATCGCGTAAGTTGTACTTTAAGCTGCGTCTATACTCTTCTGGGGATGAGTGTCAATGTGTGGGTATGATCATTTCTTTGCTTAAGGATGATGCACAGTCTTGGGCTTTTTCTCTGCCGACCGGATCACCGTCCCTCCAGTCGGTAGATTAATTTTTTTTAGAGCCTTGGGTCTTATTCATGATGACCCGGATCGGATCTCTCATGGCTGAGACCAAGTTACGTGGTTTACGGCAGGGACAGCTTTCCGCAGAAATCTATTGCTCTGAATTTAGGAGATGGGCTACGGATACGGAGTGGAATGATCCTGCTCTCCGCAGCCAGTTCTGTCAGGGTCTATCTGAGAGGCTGCAGGACGTGTTGGCCTTTCATGAAAAACCTGAGTCATTGGAAGCAACTATG
The DNA here is from genome assembly GCF_905171765.1 of Bufo bufo. Taxonomy (NCBI): domain Eukaryota; kingdom Metazoa; phylum Chordata; class Amphibia; order Anura; family Bufonidae; genus Bufo; species Bufo bufo. Next base: position 161,984,217 of record NC_053392.1, on the reverse strand, counting down.
TCCCTTGCTGTACGTCTGGATAGACGCCTGATGGGAAGATCTAAGGGTCCTCACCCTCAGGACCCACTGTCAAATAAGATGGCGGCTTCCTTTGACACTTATGGTAAAGAGACATCTGTGGTTACGCCTTGTGAGGAGCCTATGCAGTTGGGGGGAGCTACTCCTGGGACTGCTGGTAAGAGCTCTGGTCATATGAAGGGAGTCTGTTTTTGTTGTGGAAAAAAGGGACATTTTGTGAATATTTGTCCGTACATTCAGCGCCAAGGTGCAAACAAAAGAAAAACACGTAATCCCCAAATTACTATTGGTGGTGTGTGTGGGGAGCAAGAAAACGTACTTTTGTCATTTACTGGTAGTAACCGATTTCTCCTGTCTGCTGAGGTGGTGCTAGAGTCCAAAACTGTGGAAATCGAGGTATTTATCGACAGTGGGGCTGGGGTTAACCTGATTGGACAGTTTGTTTGAATTCATGGGTTGACTACTAGTGCACTAGAGTCACCGCCAGAATCTTTAGCCACCATCCTTTGGCTATGGGAATATAAAGTCCCCTGACGAACCAAGTTCTTTTACTTGGGGAAACGCGTCGGGACATTTCACTACCATCACTTTTAGGACGATTCATCTTGTCCTTTAAAACAAGCAGCCCACTTTGAGCAAGCACCTTAGGGTCATGTAGGGGTAAGTAAAGGGCCTAGTTAATAGGTATCTATAAGGATATCCGACCTGCAGCCCGCACTTAAAACACATCCATTCCATAAGGATATCTTCTAACCGTAAGTGCTATATCCTTCTTACCTATTATTTACAAATTATTCTCCTACTACCCTAACTCCAGAGGTGGGTTTAGCCTCTTTTTGTCTGGCATACAAAAATATACTATCATGGAATATTTGGAATGATGCTTCTTTTAATATTATTTAGTAAAAGTTAAATTTTAAATTGGTAGCTATAACCTTCTTCTGTGATATTATTTGATGATAGCTTGCCACTACTATATATGACACCCTGTGACTGTGTACTAGTGCACTAGAGAAAAGCATTTTCTGTCTTTGCTATTGATTCTACACCTCTTACCCAAAAATGACTGTTGCAGGTGGCAAATGACATCCATTTAAGAGTGGGTGATTTCCATCAGGAATCTGTCTCATGTTATGTGTTGGATGGTCTGCCTGCTCCGATGGTTTTGGGTTAAGCAAACATAACCCTATCATCGACTGGCTAGCGAGACAGATTCTCGATTGGAGTGATTTTTGCATGGACAGCTGTCTCAATGCGTCTTTCTCTGTGGTTACCACTAAAACTGTACCCTCGTTCATTTCCGAATTTTCTGATGTGTTTTCTGGTAACCAGGAGTAACCCCCGCATCGGGAGTATGATTGTCCCGTCAATCTTATTCCTGGAGCTAAACTGCCCAAATCTTGGTTGTATAGTCTTTCTGAGCCCGAAAAAAAGGCTATGCGAGAGTATATCACCGAAAGCTTGGCGAAGGGTCATATCAGACCATCCAAATCCCCAGTGGCGGCTGGGCTTTTCTTTGCAAAAAAAAAAGATGGTACCCTTAGACCATGTTTGGACTTCCGTGAGCTCAACCGTATTTCCGTCCGTGAGCCGTACCCCCTTCCTTTGATTCCGGATTTGTTTGATCAAATTGTCGGTGCCAAGGTGTTCTCTAAATTGGATCTGAAGGGGGCATATAATTTGGTAAGGATAAAAGAGGGGGACGAATGGAAGATGGCCTTTAATACCCCAGAGGGTCATTTTGAGAATCTGGTCATGCCTTTTGGGTTAACCAATGCTCCAGCGGTTTTTCAACACTTTATCAATGACATCTTTCATCATCTGGTGGGGAGATTTGCAGTTTTATATCTGGATGACATACTAATTTATTCTCCAGACATGGAGACTCATCAGGATCATGTGAGACAGGTGTTACAGATCCTAAGAGAGAATAAATTGTATGCGAAGATGGAAAAATGTGTTTTTGCTGTTCAGGAAGTGCAATTCCTGGGTTACCTGCTCTCATCCCCAGGTTTTCTTATGGATCCCGATAAAGTATGTGCGGTGTTGGACTGGGATCGACCCGAAAATCTGAAAGCACTTATGCGGTTTTTGGGATTCCTCAACTACTACCGTAAATTCATCTTGAACTATTCAACTGTGGTTAAACCTTTAACAGACATGACTAGGAAGGGGGTCGATTTCTCTGTTTGGTCTGAGGCAGCATTACAAGCCTTTTCTGCTGTGAAGGAATGTTTTGCTTCAGCCCCTATTCTGGTGCAACCGGACGTGTCTCAGCCATTCATTGTAGAGGTTGATGCATCCGAGGTAGGGGTGGGAGCAGTTTTGTCACAAGGTCCTTCACCTAGTCAATGGCGCTCATGTGCTTTCTTCTCTGAAAAAACACTCGACTGCTGAAAGAAATTATGACGTGGGTAATAAGGAATTGCTGGCCATTAAGTTGGCTTTTTAAGAATGGCGCCATTGGTTGGAAGGAGCAATTCATCCTATTACGGTAATTACTGATCACAAAAATCTGGCTTACCTTGAATCGGCTAAACGACTGAATCCAAGGCAGGCCAGATGGTCGCTGTTTTTCACCAGATTTAACTTCATTGTCACCTACCGCACTGGAGTTAAGAACTTCAAGGCGGATGCTCTGTCGCGCAGCTTTCCTGGGGGGGAGGGGGTGATTTTAAAGATCCTAGAACCAAGATCCTGATCTTGAGGCTAAGATGTTGGAGGCCCAAGAGGATGCACCAGACTCTTGTCCTCCAGGGAAATTGTTTATTCCTTCAGACTTACGTCACAAGGTATTTGAGGAACATCACTGTACTGTTTTGGCTGGACACCCTGGGAGTAGATCCACTGTCGATCTCATCTCACGCAGATTTTGGTGGCCGGGGCTGCGTAAGTGTGTTGAGGACTATGTGTTAGCCTGTTGTAGCTGTGCTCATGCTAAAATGACACATACTCGGCCTTCTGGATCTCTTCTTCCATTACCCATCCCGTCCAGACCATTGACGCATTTTTCCATGGACTTTATCACGGATTTACCGAATTCTTCGGGAAAAAACGTGATCCTGGTGGTAGTTGATTGGTTTAGCAAAATGGCGAATTTTATAGCATTGCCTGCTCTACCTAATGCCAAAACTCTTGCACAGGTGTTTGTCGATAACATCGTGAAACTACATGGTATTCCCTCTGATGTGGTGTCCGATCGGGGGACTCAGTTTGTTTCCAGATTCTGGAAAGCGTTCTTTATTTGACTAGGGGTACAATTGTCCTTTTCTTCTGCTTTTCATCCTCAGTCAAACGGACAGACGGAGCACACCAATCAGAATCTGGAGACTTACTTGAGATGTTTTGTTTCAGAGAATCAGGAGGAGTGGTCTTCATTTTTGTCGTTAGCTGAGTTTGCCATTAATAACCGTAGACAGGAGTCCACTGATAAGTTGCCTTTTTTTGGGCATATGGATTCCATCCGCAGTTTGGCACATTTTCTGGTTCTCAAACTTCCAGTATTCCTAAGGATATACAATTTTCCTCTTCTTTGTCTTGGATTTGGCAGAAAATTCAAAATAACCTGAAAAAGATGGGCAACAGGTATAAGCGTGTGGCTGACAGGAGGCGTATGAATGGTCCGGACCTGAGAGTGGGTGATTCTGTGTGGCTGACCACAAGAAACATTAAGCTTAAGGTACCTTCTTGGAAGTTGGGCACAAGATTTATTGGTCCATATAAGAGCACTACCATTGTTAACCCTGTAGCATTTCCGTCTTGAACTTCCTCAGGCTTTGAAAATTCATAACGTATTTCATAAGTCGTTGTTGAAGAATTGTGTTGAACCTGTTCAGCCATCCTCCTTGCCTCCTGCTCCTGTCATGGAGGACGGTAATTTAGAATTTCAAATCAGCAGGATTGTGGACTCCCAAGTTCGTAGTAGATCCCTCCAGTATCTCGTCCACTGGAAGGGTTACAGACCAGAGGAGAGGATGTGGGTTCCAGTAGCCAATGTTAATGCGAATCGTTTGGTGAAGGCCTTTCACAGAGCCCTTCCTGACAAGGTCGGTCCTGGGTGCCCGGAGGTCACCTGTAAAAGGGAGGGTACTGTCACGGTTCCTCAGGTGACTGGTGTCAGGAGTTTAGAGAGACTGGCTGAGCATGGAGGAATCTAACTGCCTCCTTGATTTCTCTTTATTCAGTGTTGATAGGGTTAATGACCACTTCCCTTTTCTCAGCTGTTGCTCAGTGGTCATCACTTCTACCCTTTATAGTCTGACACCACCCTTCTGACTATGCAGTAGATAGCTTAATTTCAGTTTGGTTGAGTTGGTGTGAGGTCGCCTCTGGTTTTCCTGTTCTTCCATCTCTACAGAAGTTAAGCGTTGCGTTTGTTTGTATTTGTTATATTCCCTGTTGTTGTATCTGGGCCTGAGACAGAGACTTCCATTCGTCCATATGGGGAGAAATGGGTTGTCTCTGGTCCTAAACTTATTCCAGGGACTTATAGGGAAATCAGGGCCTAGGTATCCTGCATATGAATATTCCTACCTTCAAGGTCTATTCATATTGATAGGTAGTCAGGGCCCGGATTAGGGTTGTCTAGGAGGTGAGCTGTTTCTTCCCTAGTTTCCAGGCCCAGTTACTATTCCTCTTCCCTCCTGTGTTCAGTGTGGAGTTTCCCCCCCACACTGATCGTGACACTAGCACATCTACTTCTGTGTCTCAGCGTAGCGTACAGATGTCCATACCACAGGCCTTTGAACGAAAGCGCAATTACCAAGCCACCCACCCACAGGCCATAGCACTAAATGCGCACCTTTTCAAATTGCTGGCCCTGGAAATGTTGCCATTTAGGCTTGTGGACAATGAGGCTTTCCGCAGCCTGATGGCGGCGGCCGTTCTTCGCTATTCAGTCCCCAGCCGCCACTATTTTGCCCGGTGTGCCATCCCCACCTTATACCAGAATGTGTCCCGTAACATCACCCGTGCCCTGACCAACGCAGTTAGTGGGAAGGTCCACTTAACGACTGACACATAGACAAGTGCTTGTGGCCGGGGACGCTACATTTCACTGACGGCACACTGAGTGAACGTTGTAGAGTACGGGAGTAAGTCGTACCCTGGGATGGCACTGGTGCTACCGACGCCAAGGATTGAGGGCCCTAATTCCATCAGGATTTCCGCCACCACCTACATTAGTGGCTGCAACCCCCCTTCTCCTCTTCCACCTCCACATCTAAATTGTCATCTTGCAGCACCAGTCAGTCATCAGTCAGTAGCTGGAAACAGTCTAGGGGAAGGAGCAACAGGCCGTGCTGAAACTTTTTTTGCTTAGGTGACAAACAGCACACCGCCGCAGAGCTGTGGCAGGGTATAAGGGACCAGACTGAGCTGTGGCTCTCGCCACTCAACCTACAACTAGGCATGGTTGTTTCTGATAATGGCCGTAACTTGGTGGCGACTTTGGAGCTCGGCAAGCTCACACACATACCATGCCTAGCCCACGTGTTAAACTTAGTGGTTCAGCGGTTTCTCAAAACCTACCCTAATTTATCTGAGCTACTGGTGAAGGTGCGCCGCGTGTGCGGCCATTTCCGAAAGTCATTCACAGCTGCCGCCGGTTTGGCAGCGCTGCAGCAGTGCTTGCAATTGCCAGCTCACCGACTGTTGTACGACGTGAGCACGTGCTGGAACTCCACGTTCCACATGTTAGCCAGGCTTTGTGAGCAACAGAGGGCAGTAGTGGAATACCAGCTGCAACATGGTTGTCGCCTTTCCAGTCAGCTTACGCTCTTCACAAGCGACGAGTGGGCATGGATGTCTGACCTCTGTGAGGTTTTACGCAACTTTGAGGAATCAACACAGATGGTGAGCGGCGATGCCGCTATTATCAGCATAACCATCCCACTTCTGTTTCTACTAAAACGCTCACTGCTCACAATGAAGGCGGACGCTTTGCATGTGGAAGAGGTAGAAATGGGGGAAGACAGTACACAGGGTGATAGCCAGACCACCCTCATTTCGTCTTCTCAGCGCAAATGGGATGATGAGGAGGAGGAGCAGCAGGAGACGGTTGCCTCCGCTACAGAGGGTATTACCATAGCAGGTTTATTCCATCTGTTCAGCGTGGATGGGCAGAAGAGGAGGAAGAGGATGAGGAGATTGAGAGTCATCTTCCTGATGAGGACAGCGAAGTCTTATCTGTTGGGACTCTGGCACACATGGCTGAATTTATGTTATGCTGCCTTTCCCGTGACCCTCGCGTTTTACGCATTTTGGCCAACACCGATTACTGGTTGTTCACCATTCTCGACCCCCGCTGCAAAGAGAACTTCTCATCTCTTATTCCTGTGGTGGAGAGGACTAGCAAAATGGTGCAATACCAGAAGTTTCTTGTGAAAAAATTGCTCCAAATATTTCCAGCTGACAACGCTGGCAGCAGAGTACGTAGTTCCTTGGGCAACCGAGGAGGGGAGATGAGGGGAACACACAGCAGTTCCAACAGAGGCAGAGCAACACTCTCCAAGGCCTGGGACAGTTTCATGACACCCTGCCAGCACCCTCACCCTGATGCGCGGCCTACTGTCACAAGGAGGGAAACATTTTGGAAGATGGTGAAGGAGTACGTAGCAGACCGTGTCTGCGTCCTCAATGATCCCTCTGTGCCTTACAGCTATTTGGTTTCCAAGCAGGACACTTGGCACGAACTAGCACTCTACACCTTGGAGGTGCTGGCCTGCCCTGCCACCAGCGTTTTGTCAGAGCGGGTATTTAGTGCTGCTGGGGGCATAATAACTGAAAATTGCATCCACCTGTCAACTGAAAATGCTGACCGGTTGACTCTTATCAAAATGAACAAGGCCTGGATTGCCCCTGACTTCTCTACTCCACCAGAGGAAAGCGGCTGAACATATAGGCACTTTAAATGTGGCTTTTATGGTGTATTGAATACACTGTATTTCCATGCACCCCTTCCACCACAAAAAAAGGTATATGGTTCCATCTTCCTTTTCTCGTCCTTCTCCTCCATCATATCAACATGCTTATTAGGCTGCCCTCGCTCCTAATGTTTAAGAGGGTCAGCTCAGCAGCAGGCCCTCAACCATAATTTTTTCGATGGTCCGCTCAGCCGCAGGCCCTTGCCCATAATTTTTTCCATCATCAGATCAGCAGCAGGTAGTAATGGACGAACATTGGCCGGGACGGTTCGTGAACACGATCGCGCGAACGCGATCAAATGTTCGCGAACTGCATGGAAAAACCTTCAGCTCATATTTGCAGCCACCAAATACTTAGTAGAAGTGCACAAATAGTGCCACAACATGGACAGTGACATACTAGAGGGGGATCAATGACAAAAATTCCAACAAAAAATATGTATACGTCACAGTGAGGAAGCCGGCACCAGGAGAGCGGCCTTCACTCACTGCGCCTGCGCCGAAGACAGAAGTGAACGGCGCAGGCGCGGGATTTCGGCAACGATGCTGCGAACAGTCACATCAATCAAGAGGAGCGGGGCGGGCAGAACAGGGGACCTGGGCAGGATAAAGGGTGAGTAGACGGAGCCTCTAGGTGCTGATTTTACGCCCACATAGCACCACTGGCTCTTTAGCATATTATAAAAGTCCTTATTTTACCAAAACGGCTGCAGGGAGAAATGTAACAAACATACTGTTAGTGCTGACATTAGCGCATCGCTAATGTCAGTCAGCTACATAACGGTATTTCTGGTGGTAGAAACCCTTTAAAAATTAGGCATTCACCTGACATAAAATAAATTCTGATTATGTGGCTCAAAGTACATTATGCGGTTACTGGATACAAATTTTACTGTAGGCCACTGTACTACAGGCCCCAAACATTAGGCATTCACCGGACAGAAAAGATCAAGTGATTATGTGACCGGAGGTATATTACACGGTCAATGGATATCAATTTTACTGCAGGCCAGTACAAATACAGGTCAAATTCATATGTTTAAAATAACTAAAAATGGTTAAAGAGCTAAAACATGGCTAACGAAATCCCTCCTCTTGAAAAAACCCATTATGATAATAGTTGAAATTCGATAACATGTGGTCGTTCATTCACCGTACAGAAAAGAACAAGTAAGTATGTGGCTGGAGGTAGATTACACGGTCATTGGATATCAATTTTACAGCAAGCCAGTGGACTACAGGCCCCAAAAATTATCCATTCTGCGTACAAAAAAGAACAAGTAAGTATGTGGCTGGAGGTAGATTACACGGTAATTGGATATCAATTTTACAACAGGCCAGTGGACTACAGGCCCCAAAAATTATGCATTCAGCATACAGAAAAGAACAAGTAAGTATGTGGCTGGAGGTAGATTACACAGTCATTGGATATCAATTTTACAGCAGGCCAGTGGACTACAGGCCCCACAAATTATGCATTCAGCGTACAGAAATAACAAGTAAGTATGTGGCTGGACGTAGATTACATGGTCATTGGATATCAATTTTACAGCAGGCCAGTGGAATACAGGCCCCAAAAATTATGCATTCAGCGTACAGAAAGAACAAGTAAGTATGTGGCTGGACGTAGATTACATGGTCATTGGATATCAATTTTACAGCAAGCCAGTGGACTACAGGCCCCAAAAATTATGCATTCAGCATACAGAAAAGAACAAGTAAGTATGTGGCTGGAGGTAGATTACACAGTCATTGGATATCAATTTTACAGCAGGCCAGTGGACTACAGGCCCCACAAATTATGCATTCAGCGTACAGAAATAACAAGTAAGTATGTGGCTGGACGTAGATTACATGGTCATTGGATATCAATTTTACAGCAGGCCAGTGGAATACAGGCCCCAAAAATTATGCATTCAGCGTACAGAAAGAACAAGTAAGTATGTGGCTGGATGTAGATTGCACGGTCATTGGATATCAATTTTACAGCAGGCCAGTGGACTACAGGCCCCAAAAATTATGCATTCAGCGTACAGAAAGAACAAGTAAGTATGTGGCTGGATGTAGATTACATGGTCATTGGATATCAATTTTACAGCAGGCCAGTGGAATACAGGCCCCAAAAATTATGCATTCAGCGTACAGAAAGAACAAGTAAGTGTGTGGCTGGACGTAGATTACATGGTCATTGGATATCAATTTTACAGCAGGCCAGTGGAATACAGGCCCCAAAAATTATGCATTCAGCGTACAGAAAAGAACAAGTAAGTATGTGGCTGAAGGTAGATTACATGGTCATTGGATATCAATTTTACTGAAGGCCAGTACAAATACAGATCAAATACATATGTTTAAAAGAACTAAAAATATAAAATTGGATTAAAAACATGGCTAACGAAATCCCCCCTCTTGAAAAAAAACCCTAATGATAATAGTTGAAACACGTGGTGTTGAATTCCTCCGAGGCCCAAAACATTAGTCATTCAACGGACAGAAAAGGCCTTTTATGCCGCTATATTTACCTAAGATAGGGACCATTATTTATTCTGGTGGGTGGCGGATATTTCTGGGCTGTCATGAGGAAATTCAATTAAACTTGGTCGACTCGTCACATTTGTTTAATTCCTCCGAGATCCATGCCTCATTCATTTTTAGAAATGTGAGGTAGTCCACACTGTCGTGAGCTAGGAGAGTGTGCTTATCGGTCGCGATCTTCCCTGCTGTGCTGAACGTCCTTTCGGACAGGACACTGGACGAGGGGCAAGCCAAGAGTTCCATGGCAAATTGTGCCAGCTCTGGCCACAGGTCAAGCCTGCACACCCAGTAGTCCAGGGGTTCCTTGCTTCTCAGAGCGGCCGTGAACGCGATGTAGTCGGACACCTGCCGTCTAGGCGTTCCCTGAGGCTGGATACGGAGGGCAGCTGTCGATGGGCTGGCTGCAAGAATGATCTCATATCCGAAGAGACCAACACATCTTCAAACCGCCCTCTTCTTGCATGCGCTGTTGGAAATTCCTCTGCCAGCGCCCGCAAAAGCAGAATGCAGCATTTCTTGAAGCAAGGCCTGGAGGTGCTGCATTCTGACAACCCTCTGTGATGCTGTTAACATGTCTGCCATTTTGTGTTTGCATCGGGGGTCTAAGCACGATGCCACTCAGTACTGGTCCTTGCCCTTTATGTTTTTTATACGGGGTCCCTCTTCAAACACTGGAGCATGAAGGCCCCGATTTGCACTAAACTGGAAGCAGTGGAGTGGCCTGGCTCCTGCTCATCGTCCAGGATAATGTTGTCCTCGGTCTACTCCCCCCAGCCACGGACAAAACCAGGGATCCCAGAAAAGTATAAAGCATGCTCTTCTTGCTCCTCCTCCACCCCAGCACCATCCTCCTCTGACTCTTCTTCAGACTCCTGTTGACTTGTCTCAGATGGAGTAGCCCCCCCTGGGAATTCATCCAGCATTGCGACTTCCTCATCTTCTTGCTCCTGCTCCTGGACGCCTTGATCAATGACACACAATGCAAAGCAAGGGTTAACAGCCAAACAAAATGCTATATTTATTGCCCTGATTCTGTAGTTTGCAGAAACACCCCATATGTGGCCGTAAATTACTGTACGGGCACACGGTAGGGTGTAGAGGGAAAGGAGTGCCGTGTGGTTTTTGGAAGGCAGATTTTGCTGGACTGGTTTATTTATACCATGTCCCATTTAAAGCCCCCCTGATGCACCCCTAGAGTAGAAACTCCATAAAAGTGACCCCATTTTGGAAACTACGGGATAAGGTGGCAGTTTTGTTGGGACTATTTTTAGGGTACATATGATTTTTGGTTTATCTATATTACATTTTTGTGAGGCAAGGTTACCAAAAATAGAAATTCTGAAATTTCATCTCCATTTGCCATAAACTGTTGAGGAACACCTAAAGGGTTAATAAAGTTTGTAAAATCAGTTTTGAATATCTTGAGGGGTGTAGTTTCTTAGATGGGGTTGCTTTTATGGAGTTTCTACTCTAGGGGTGCATCAGAGGGGCTTCAAATAGGACATGGTGCCAAAAAAAAGGCCATCAAAATCTGCCTTCCAGAAACCATACAGCGTTCCTTTCCTCTTGCGCCCTGACATTTGGTCATACAGCAGTTTAAGGCCACATATGTTGTGTTTCTGTAAACTGCAGAATCAGGGTAATAAATACTAAGTTTTGTTTGGCTGTTAACCCTTGCTTTGTTACTGGAAAAAAACAGATTAAAATGGAAAATTTGCCCAAAAATTGCTGTTTTGGCTCCGTTTTTATAAAAAAAATTTGACTGTGTTCATCTGAGGGGTTAGGTCATGGGGTATTTTTATAGAGCAGATTCTTACAGACGCGGCAATACCTAATATGTGTACTTTTTTACATTTATTTATGTTTTACACTATATTATCTTTTTAGAAACAAAAAAAACAACATTTTAGTATCTCCATAGTCTAAGAGTCCGTTTTTTTTTAGTTTTTAGCCGATTATCTTAGGTAGGGGCTCATTTTTTGCGGGATGAGAGGACGGTTTTATTGGCACTATTTTGGGGGGCATATGACTTTTTGATCGCTTGCTATTACAATTTTTGTGATGTAAGGTGACAAAAAAATAAAAAATGTTGCACTTTTTTATTTTATTTTTTTGACCGTGTTCATCTGAGGGGTTAGGTCATGGGGTATTTTTATAGAGCAGATTCTTACAGACACGGCGATACCAATATAGATATACTTTATTTTAGTTTTTAGTTGTACTAAATAATATATATATATATATATATATATATATATTTTTTTTTTTTTTTTTTTTTTTTTTTTTTTTTTGTTTTAGTGTCTCAAGTCTGAGAACCATAGTTTTTTATCCGATTGTCAGTGGCTAAATTGGGGAAGGGGAATATAAATTTAGTACTCCATGGAAGTGTGGTACTCCCTGAAGCAACCGTCAATGCAGAGGCCCGGATGATCGGGGGACGTGTCACACTGAGTGGTGGTGTCCTTCCGTATCCCCCTCCTGTGACACACGCTGCACTTTTTTTGGGTCCGTCCCTTCTTTCCAGTATGGGGGACCACACCTGGAAAGTGTTGGCCAGGGACGATCCGGGCGCCTCCAGTTCCAGAGGTACTCCGGCCTGCTCTTTCCCGGTCAGAAAAGATCAGGGCCTTGAGGACTGCCTCATAGAACTGAAGGAATTTCCCTGTGTTGCCAGCACTCTGGGACAGTACAAAAGTAGGCAACCTATACCAAGTAGACCGCAACTTTTTTGTACCATGCCTGGGTTTTGTGCATGGCATTATATGGCTTGAGGACTTGATCAGAGAGATCAACTCCTCCCATATGCCAATTGTAGTCGACGATACAATCGGGCTTGAGGCCGTTGCCGCGGTACCTCGCACAGAGACAGGGGTGATGCCGTTACCGTGAATTGTGGACAGTACAATGACATCGCTCTTGTCCTTATATCTGACCAGCAACAGGTTTTCACTGGTAAGGGCTTGGGTCGCACCCCTGGGGATAGGTACCTGGAGGGGGTGGGTAGGGAGGGCGCTTAGATTTTTCTGCATGGTCCCACAAGCGGACGTGGATCTGGAGGCGAGGGACTGGAACAAGGGGATACTAGTATAAAAGTTATGCACGTACAGGTGGTAACCCTTATCTACCAGTGGGTGCATAAGGTCCCACACAAGTTTCCCGCTAAAACCCAGAGTGGGGGGACATTCTGGGGGTTGAATACGGGACCCTCGCCCCTCGAACACACAGGCCTGTACAAATTTGGCCCCAAAGTGATCGATGACCGGCCTGATTTTGTACAGGCGGTCATAGGCAGGATCACCTTGGGGGGGACATGCTGCATTATCTGCATAATGCAGGCATTTCCAGGATGGCCTCAAACCGGGTACGTGTCATGGCCGTACTGTAAAGTGGGGTCTGGTAGAGGACGTCCCTACTCCAGTAATGCCTGACACTAGGTTTCTTGACTAGGCCCATGTGCAGCACGAGGCCCCAAAACGTCCTCATCTCGGCTGCACTGACCAGAGTCCAGCCCCCGGCCCTAGCCAAAAAGGATCCCGGGTGTTGAGCAATGAACTGTTAGGCGTACAGGTTCGTTTGCTCCACCATCAGATTTACAAAGTGGTCACTGAAAGAAAGACTAAAATAGTCATATTCAGTGAAGCACACTGTGGAAATCTGGATTCCTGGTTGGCCTACAAAATCAGGAATCGCAGGCTCAAAATGCTCTGGGGTACACCAGAAAGTTCACCAGTAGGGGGCTCAGGTGGACTTGGATCTGGTGGGCAGGAAAACTAGTACGTACTAGTGTGGGCCACAGGGTCCCTAGCATGGCGGTCCCCTTGCTCCGCCTGGCGGCGTCTCCGCTGCTTTGGGGGCTCATCATCATCGCTAGATGATGAGGAGGACGCGGATGACAAAAGGAAAGTGGGGTCATCCTCGTCCTCACTGGGGCTCTTGGACTCGGAGGCAAGCTGGGCGTATGCCTCCTCGGCCGAGAAAATCCGGCGGGCCATAAGGAAGTGTGTGTGTGCGTGAGTGTTAAACTTTATTTGGTGTGCGTGTGTGTGGGGGCACGGGTGTTTACGAACTTACCCTAAACCTAACAGACAAAAAAAAAATATAATAAATAAATAAAAAGGGCAAAAAATAAAAAATAATTCAAACTCGCTGATCAGCCGTCCGAAGCTGATCAGCGGTGGGGTGTGCGATGCACTAACAGTGGCCGGACGCTAAGAGTGCCGGCCACAGTCAGCGTACGCAGAAAAAATATATATAACTGTTTGCGCCCCAAAAAAAGTTGTGGGGGGGCAGGGGGGAAAGCTGCAGCACCCCTGGGGGGGGGTCTAGGGTCACACAGCTGTGCTGTGGACCCCAAATACCCGATTTTGGGTGATGCAATAAAAAAACTTTTTTTCTTTTTTTCCCACTAACTTTTCCTGAATATCCCTGCCTAACCTAACCTGTCCCTAACCTTTCCCTAAATACCTTTCACTGTGCAGGGTCAGAAGGGGGTGCTGGGGCACAGATGGGGGTGCTGGCTCTTGAGATTGTGCAGCTGGCTCTGGAGATCGTGCAGCTTGCTCCTCTCTCCTCGGCTCCCGAACACAAAAGGAGGAAGAGAGGAGCACTGCACTAATTTAAATGGCCCGCCCGCCCCAGCCGACCAATCAGAGCCAATTCTGAGAGGTCTGAATTGACCTGTGGTTTGCTGCCATCGCCGACACGGGGGGGTCAATGATTTGAGCAGGCACCCAGTTCCGATCACCGCGTGCCGGTGATCAGGACTACACAGGTTGTACAGGTATGCCCTGTGTCCTTAAGTACAAGGACATCAGGGCGTACGCCCTATGTCCCTAAAAGGATAAGGCCCTAGTCCAGGGTGATCGGCCGGTAGAGGATTACTGCACTCAGTTTCATAAATGGTGCGTTCCTTCTGGCTGGAATGAACCGGCGCTCAAAAGCCAGTTAAGGTCCGGACTCTCTGAGAAACTTAAGGATATGCTGGTGTGTTATCCCTGTCCCGAGTCCTTAGAGTACATTATGACCCTGGCTATTAGATTGGACAGACGTGTTAGGGAGAGACAGCGGGAACATTTCTTTCTTTCACAAACTGTCCCTAACCCTGAATCCGTTCCAGTGGGACTCAGGGTGGAAGCGCCGACTGAGGAACCTATGGAATTAGGTATGACCAGAAGGGAACAAGGCGACAACAAGGTACCTGTTTCTACTGTGGTGGCACTGATCATTGGGTCCGTCAATGTCCTAAGATCTTTCCCTCCGAAAGCTCATCCATTCCTGAGGGATCCAAAGGCAAGGTACTTCCTGTGGTGGTAAGAAAAAAGTTGCTGGTTCCCATTACTGTTGTTTTTGGGCCTAATAAGGGTTCAGGTAATGCTTTTATTGATTCCGGTTCTGCCGCTAGCTTTCTAGATCTAATGTTCGCCCTACAAGTGGGAATACCGGTGTTAACCTTGTCTACTCCTATAAGTCTTGTAGCCATTGACTCTACTCCTTTGTGTGTGTGTGGGGGGGGGGGGTGGGGGGCGGTCAGATATTGCACCCCAGAGATAACCTTGTCCGTGGGAGTGTGTCATACTGAGAAATGCTCCCTATTCATACTGGAGAATTTGCACGTTGAAGTGGTCTTAGGAATGCCATAGCTCCATGTTCACAACCCGACCATCAACTGGGCTATGAGGGAATTAGAAAGGTGGGGTCCTAACTGTTCTTCTTGTGTATCCATAGTGGTAGCAGGGGTTGCTTCTAGCCCTATGGCCATTCCTCCATATATTAAAGACTTCCGCAATGTTTTTTCTACCTCTGAGGTCGAGGAACTTCCACCCCATAGGTCTTACGATTGTGCTATTGAGTTGGTGCCGGGATCCAGGTTTCCCAAGGGTCGTATTTTTAACTTGTCTTGGCCGGAACATGGTGCCATGAAAGATTATATTAAAGAGAGCCTAAGTAAGGGGCATCTCAGGCCATCTACGTCTCCTATGGGGGCTGGTTTATTTTTTGTTAAAAAGAAGGATGGTGGTCTCCGACCCTGTATTGATTACAGACAATTGAACAAGATCACCGTTAAAAATCAATATTCCCTCCCTTTGATTCCTGACTTGTTCATACAGCTTCTGGGACCATCGTGATTCTCTAAACTTGATTTAAGAGGGGCATATAACCTGATTCGTATCAAGGAGGGAGACGAGCGGAAAACTGCCTTTAATACTCTGGAGGGACATTTTGAGTACTTGGTAATGCCATTCGGACTCAGTAATGCCCAAGCAGTTTTTCAGAATTTTATGAATAACATCTTCAGGGAATTTATCGGGAGGTTGCATCAACTGTTTCATTCTCTGCAGTTTTGCCTGTGCATAACCTTCAGCATGACAGGAAGATGCGCATTAAGGAATTCAATGTATGGCTTGGTGATTGGTGTCTGAACCAAGGGGTTGGCTTTGTGTTTCATGTTAGCTCTCGTTGGAATGGAAAAGAACTGTACAAGAAAGATGGTTTGCATCTTTCTCTCAAGGGAACGAATGTCCTTAGTGAACAGTTCAAAGTACTTGCTAAGGAGCATTTAAACTAGGAAATGGGGGCAAAAGAGTGATAATCCAGCAGTCCAACTGCCCCCCAGAACAATGCCAGAAGATGCCAGTAGCACATAGGTTAAGAAATGACAAGCTCAGAGTCTTGTCTACAAATGCTCGCAGTTTAGGGAATAAGATTAATGAACTTGAGTCTATAATGGCATCTGAGAATATAGATTTAGTGGCTGTTACTGAGACATGGTTCAATGGGAGTAATGACTGGTATATAACAATACCAGGGTTCTCTCTATATAGGAAAGACAGAGAAGGCAAGAAAGGGGGAGGGGTGGCCCTGTATGTGAAAGCATAAAATCTAATTTAATACAAGTTAGCAAGACCAATTTAGAGTCAGTTTGGGTTACCTTGCAGCTTGATAATCATAAGGTAACTCGTGTAGGTGTGATATATAGACCACCTAGCCAAGTCAAAGAATTAGATGATCTACTAGTTGAGGAAATAGCTAAAATGACTTTGAAAGGGGCAATTATCATTATGGGATACTTAAATTTTCCTGATGTAAACTGGAAAACCAAAATGGCTAGTTCTGCCAGGAGTACAGATATTCTAAATTCCCTACTGGGATTATCTCTACAGCAAGTAGTTGAGGAGCCAACCCAAAAGGAGGCCATGTTAGATTTAGTATTCACAAATGGGAATTTGGTATCTGATATTACTGTAGGGGAAAGCTTGGGATCTAGTGATCACCAGTCAGTGTGGTTTACTATAAGTACAGTGACTGAGTCACACCACACACAAACAAAAGTTTTAGATTTTAGAAAAACTGACTTTTCTAAAATTAGATTAGTGGTAAACGAGTCCCTATCAGATTGGAACAGTTTCAATGGAGTCCAGGAGAAATGGAACTACTTAAAAGTGGTACTATTGAAGGCAACAGATAATTGCATTAGGCTTGTCAGTAAAAGCAAAAAAAAGGAAGAGACCAATGTGGTACTCAGCAGAAGTGGCCAAAATCATTAAAAACAAAAAGATAGCATTTAGTCATTATAAAAAACAAAAAAAAATGAGGATGACAGGCAAATTTATAAGATTAGGCAGAGAGAGGCCAAACAAGTTATAAGAGCTTCTAAAGCACAGGCAGAAGAGAAATTAGCTCAGTCAGTGAAAAAAGGCGATAAGACATTCTTCAGATACATAAATGAAAAAAGGAAACTAAAACAAGGAACTAAATTAAAAACAAAAGAAGGAAGGTATATGGAAGAAGATAAAGAACTAGCTGACTGCCTCAATGAATACTTCTGTTCAGTTTTTACAAAGGAAAATGAAGGAAAAGGACCTCAGTTAGGAAGGAAGACTAATGAATCTTTTGATGCATGTGTCTTTACAGAGGAAGAGGTTCTAAGTCAGCTGTCTAAAATTAATACAAATAAGTCACAGGGGCCTGAAGGGATATACCCAAAGCTATTAAAAGAGCTTAGTGGTGAACTAGCAAAACCATTAACCCCTTAGGGACCAGGCTCATTTTCACCTTAAAAGGATTCTGTCATGACATTTTAGGCCTATACCCTAAACATATGGCCAGGTCCGTACTAATAATCTGAATCCGAAACTGTCCTTATTAAATCTGCCTGTGGCTTTATTAGCACAAAAAACAGGTTTTTATAACCTGTCATTCACCTACCTAAGGTGCCCAAAGGGGACGTCGCTTCATACAGTGTGCCCGGCTCACCCATCTCCGTCTGGTGCCTAGCGCTGCCTTCCCAGTTGAAATCACCGCCTTCCTCACCTCATCCCCGCCTCCGCAATCGTCCGGTCCCTCAGGTTATGCCTAGTGCGCACGCGCGGGATCTGGCAGAGGGACCGGACGATTGCGGAGGCGGGGCTGAGGTGAGGAAGGCGGCGATTTCAACTGGTAAGGCGGCGCTGGGCACCAGACGGAGATGGGTGCAGCCGGGCACACTGTATGAAGCGATGTCCCCTTGGGCACCTTAGGTAGGTGAATGACAGGTTATAAAAACCTGTTTTATGTGCTAATAGAGCCACAGGCAGATTTAATAAGGACAGTTTCGGATTCAGGTTATTAGTACGGACCTGGCCATATGTTTAGGTTATAGGCCTAAAATGTCATGACAGAATCCCTTTAAGGACCAGGCCATTTTTTGCAAATCTGACCAGTGTCACTTGTTATGTGGTGATAACTTTAAAACGCTTTGACTTATCTAGGCCATTCTGAGATAGTTTTTTCGTCACATATTGTACTTCATGACAGTGGTAAAACAAAGTAAAAAAAAAATCATTTTTATTTATAAAAAATACCAAATTTACCAAAATTTTGGACAATGTGGCAAATTTCCAAGTTTCAATTTCTCTACTTCTATAATGCATAGTAATACCTACAAAAATAGTTATTACTTTACATTCCCCATATGATACTATGTTTGTATCATTTTGGGAATGACATTTTAGTTTTTGGGGATGTTACAAAGCTTAGAAGTTTAGAAGCAAATCTTGAAGTTTTTCAGAAATTTTCAAAAACCAAATTTTTAGGGACCAGTTCAGGTCTGAAGTCACTTTGTGAGGCTTACATAATAGAAACCACCCAAATTACCCCATTCTAGAAACTACACCCCTCAAGGTATTCAAAACTGATTTTACAAAGGTCGTTAACCCTTTAGGTGTTGCATAAGAGTTAATGGCAAATGGAGATAAAATTTCTGAATTTCGATTTTTTGGCAAATTCCATTTTAATACATTTTTTCCAGTAACAAAGCAAGGGTTAACAGCCAAACAAAACTAAATATGTATTGCCCTGATTCTGTAGTTTGCAGAAACACCCCATATGTGGCTGTAAACTACTGTACGGGCACACAGTAGGGCGTAGAGGGAAAGGTGCGCCGTGTGGTTTTTGGAAGGCAGATTTTGCTGGACTGGTTTATTTACACCATGTCCCATTTTAAGCCCCCCTGATGCACCCCTAAAGTAGAAACTCCATAAAAGTGACCCTATCTAAGAAACTACACCCCTCATGGTATTCAAAACTGATTTTACAAACGTTTTTAACCCTTTAGGTGTTGCACAAGAGTTATTGGTAAATGGAGATGAAATTTGAGAATTTCAATTTTTTTGCAAATTTTCCATTTTAATCCGTTTTTTTCCAGTAACAAAGCAAGGGTTAACAGCCAAACAAAATGCTATATTTATTCCCCCGATTCTGTAGTTTGCAGAAACACCCCATATGTGGCCGTAAACTACTGTACGGGCACACAGTAGGACGTAGAGGGAAAGGTGCGCCGTGTTGTTTTTGGAAGGCAGATTTTGCTGGACTTGTTTATTTACACCATGTCCCATTTGAAGCCCCCCTGATGCACCCCTAGAGTAGAAACTCCATAAAAGTGACCCCATATTGGAAACTACGGGATAAGGTGGCAGTTTTGTTGGGACTATTTTTAGGGTACATATGATTTTTGGTTTATCTATATTATATTTTTGTGAGGCAAGGTTACCAAAAATAGAAATTCTGAAATTTCATCTCCATTTGCAAAAACTGTTGAGGAACACCTAAAGGGTTAATAAAGTTTGTAAAATCAGTTTTGAATACCTTGAGGGGTGTAGTTTCTTAGATGGGGTCACTTTTAGGGAGTTTTTACTCTAGGGGTGCATCAGGGGGGCTTCAAATGGGACATGGTGCAAAAAAAAAAGGCCATCAAAATCTGCCTTCCAGAAACCATACAGCGTTCCTTTCCTTCTGCGCAATGCCGTTTTGGTCATACAGCAGTTTACGACCACATATGTGGTGTTTCTGTAAACTGCAGAATCAGGGTAATAAATATAAGGTTTTGTTTGGCTATTAATCCTTGCTTTGTTACTGGAAAAAAACGGATTAAAATGGAAAATTTGCCAAAACATTCTGTAAACTGCAGAATCAGGGTAATAAATATAAGGTTTTGTTTGGCTATTAATCCTTGCTTTGTTACTGGAAAGAAATGGATTAAAATGGAAAATTTGCCAAAACATTGCTGATTTGGCACCGTTTTTATTTAAAAAAATTTGACCGTGTTCATCTGAGGGGTTAGGTCATGGGGTATTTTTATAGAGCAGATTCTTATGGATGCAGCGATACCTAATATGTCAACTTTTTTTAAATTTATTTATGTTTTACACTATATTATCCTTTTATAAACAAAAAAACATTTTAGTATCTCCATAGTCTAAGAGTCATTTATTTTTATTTTTTTAGCCGATTATCTTAGGTAGGGGCTCATTTTTTGTGGGATGAGAGGACGGTTTTATTTGCACTATTTTGGGGGGCATATGACTTTTTGATCGCTTGCTATTACAATTTTTTTATGTAAGATGACAAAAAAAGAAAAAAAAATTTGCACCATTTTTTTGTTTTTTTTACCGTGTTCATCCGAGGGGTTAGGTCATGGGGTATTTTTATAGAGCATATTCTTGCGGACGTGTCGATACCTAATATGTCTACTTTTTTTTATTCATTTTAGCTTTACTAAACAATATTTTTGAAAAAAAAAATATTTTTGTTTTAGTGTCTCAAGTCTGAGAACCAGTTTTTTATCCGATTTGTCAGTGGCTAAATTGGGATATAAATTAAGTACTCCATCGAAGTGTGGTACTCCCTGAAGCAACCGTCAATGCAGAGGCCCGGATGATCGGGGCACGTGTCACACTGAGTAGTGGTGTCCTTCCGTATCCCCCTCCTGTGACACACTCTGCACTTTTTTGGGGTCCGTCCCTTCTTTCCAGTATGGGGGACCACACCTGGAAAGTGTTGGCCAGGGACAATCCGGGCACCTCCAGTTCCCGAGGTACTCCGGCCTGCTCTTTCCCGGTCAGAAAAGATCAGGGCCTTGAGGACTGCCTCATAGAACTGAAAGAATTTCCCTGTGTTGCCAGCACTCCGGGACAGCACAAAAGAGTTGTACAAGGCAATCTGTACCAAGTAGACCGCAACTTTTTTGTACCAGGGCTTGAGGACTTAATCAGAGAGATCAACTCCTCCCATATACCGATTGTAGTCGACGATACAATCGGGCTTGAGGACCATTGCTGCGGTACCTCGCACAGGGACAGGGGTGATGCTGTTACCGTGAATTGTGGACAGTACAAGGACATCCCTCTTGTCCTTATATCTGACCAGCAACAGGTTTCCACTGGTAAGGGCACGGGTCGCACCCCTGGGGATAGGTACCTGAAGGGGGTGGGTAGGGAGACCGCGTTGATTTTTACGTACGGTCCCACAAGCGGACGTGGATCTGGAGGCGAGGGACTGGAACAAGGGGATACTAGTATAAAAGTTATCCGCGTACAGGTGGTAACCCTTATCTAGCAGTGGGTGCATAAGGTCCCACACAAGTTTCCTGCTAACATCCAGATTGGAGGGACATTCTGGGGGTTGAATACAGGAATCTCGCCCCTCGTACACACAAAACTTGTAAGTGTACCCTGATGTACTCTCACAAAGTTTGTACAGCTTCACGCCATACCTCGCCCGCTTTGAGGGAACATACTGGCGGAAAATAAGTCTCCCCTTGAAAGCAATGAGAGACTCATCAACCGCGACCTCCCTTCCAGGTACATAGGCCTGTACAAATTTGGTCCCAAAGTGATCGATGACCGGCCTGATTTTGTACAGGCGGTCATAGGCAGGATCACCTTGGGGGGGGGACATGCTGCATTATCTGCATAATGCAGGAATTTTCAAATGGCCTCAAACCGAGAGCGTGTCATGGCCGTACTGTAAAGTGGGATCTGGTAGAGGACATCCCCACTCCAGTAATGCCTGACACTAGGTTTCTTGACTAGGCCCATGTGCAGCACGAGGCCCCAAAATGTCCTCATCTCGGCTGCACTGACCAGAGTCCAGCCACCGGGCCTAGCCAAAAAGGAGCCCGGGTGTTGAGCAACAAACTGTTGGGCATACAGGTTTGTTTGCTTCACCATTAGATTTACAAAGTGGTCACTGAAAAAAAGACTAAAGTAGTCGTATTCAGTGAAGCCCACTGTGGAAATCTGGATTCCTGGATGGCCTACAAAATCAGGAATCACGGGCTCAAAACGCCCTGGGGTATATCATGCAAGTTCACCGGCAGGGGGCTCCGGTAGACTTAACTGGTGGGCCGGAAAACTAGTACGAGCCCCAGAGCAGCTCGTACTAGTGTGGGCCACAGGGTCCCTAGAATTTAGATGAAAGTAAATATTTTACATTTTGTGAGGATGACACCTCACCTTCCTACTCTGTCTTTCTCAACATAAATAGTGGTTGGCCTACTGTGTCTGCTACTTTAAATTGAACATTCTTAAGTGCCTGGTCAATAATATCATTAGGAAACGATGTTTCAGTAATAGATAGCAGAACAGGGTCCATTTCTGAATGTCAGGTATCATTATATAATTTCTGAGAACTAAATCGTCCTCTTTAACCAAATTGGAATGAAAGGCCAGCTGATCAAAATCTCTGACTTTAGAAGATTCAAATATGGCCCATCTGTGAGAAAACACTTTTGATGGTGGGGTTCTACATGACAAGCCCATCCTCAACATTATCAGCTCACTCCATTTTCCCCTTTCAGATGATGCTGTGGAGCATGTCACAGTTTCTGAGTCCCGGTCAACCTCAGTGACCCACAGAAGCCATGTTGAAATAAATGTGTCCTTTCATAATACCGCAAATGAAGTGTATGTTTTTTTTCTCTGAGGGGAAATCACCTCCGAGTCTGTATGAAATTGCTGAAACAATAGACTTAAAGGACAGCAACAATTGCTGAATCCTAGCAATAAAATGATGGGGAAGCTTCTCGTAATCTT
Organism: Bufo bufo; assembly: GCF_905171765.1. NCBI lineage: Eukaryota > Metazoa > Chordata > Amphibia > Anura > Bufonidae > Bufo > Bufo bufo. The sequence continues at coordinate 161,961,392 of NC_053392.1, read as the reverse complement.
TTTGGGGTTGCTTAAATTATTTTTGGGGATGGACTGGTGGATGCGGATGTGAACACTGCTAAGGAGCAATTGTCTGCTGGAAAAAATTCTGAGGGAAATACTCAGAGACTTCCTTGCAAGATGTCTCTCGAGTTGAAAATCTCAAAAGATCTCGACTCTTTCTCGACGGCAGAGATGGCAGCTGCCTACACCTAATAGCCGATGTCAGGTGGCTGCCTCCCAAAGAACAAATAACCAGTTCCTGAGCTCAAGGCCGTACAGTTTTTTTTATTAAATTAAAGGGCCATATAATAGCTATTCATGAATATGGGATGCAGCCATTTAACCTTATAAAACTGCACATCCCCAGTATATTTCAGTTGCCAACACAGACTCATTTCGAAATACAGTATACTGCTGACAACAGAAAATATTTTATCTTTGCTGTCTAGTGATGATGTTAGTAGAAGACCTATGTTCCCACATCCTTGGATTTGTTCTTGTTTGTGTTCCGTTAGACATATCAAGTGTCTGCCTATTATATAAGGCTTTCCGTGGTGGGAGCAAACAGCTATTCTGCTATCTTTACTTGTCTGAGTCACAAAGAAACAAAGAACTGGAACAAAGAGAAAGGCTTTTACTGGGAAGATATTAGAGGAAACAAAGCTAAAAGCATGTATGACTTCAAATGCTGAAGTCAGATGAAATGCACACCATGACAAACTATGCATCGTGTCAAATTACACATAGACCCTGTATATCCCTGGGCATTCTTTATAGAGATGAGCGAATTTCTCAAAAATTTGATTCGGCCTGTTTGCCGAATTTACTGGAAAAATACGTCTATTTCCTGGCCTGTATAGTGGTGTAGAGCACGGTGCCTTGCAGTAACACGCATAGGAAGTCTGCTGTGGTAGTGAAACAATACTGTGAGTCAGTATGATATGTAGATGACAGGCGTTGCTCTTAGAATCACTGCACACTTCACTTATTTGGGCAGTTACGGGGCCAAAACTGACCAAATAACTCAAGTGTGAACTCAACCTTACAGGTCAATGTTAGCGCCAGGTATAAAGAACCATGCAGAGGCCCAAGATCCTACTATAGCGTGAAAGAGCGCACTCCTTTTACACCAATTCACTGATTCCACATAGATTTCTAAAGAACCTGTTCTATTAAATGCTTATACAAGTAGAGCCCCCCCCCCCCCTGATAGAGTGAAGTGGGTGTCAGCAGTAAGTTTGTGTTGACGTCACTGATTATTTTGCCCTTCCTCTGATCCATCAGAACAGTAACCCCCAAAAGAACAGATCCTGTCTGTGGAGCATCCGCCTTTACTCGGTCAGCATTTGGTCAGTAATCTATCAGTAGAGTTGAGCGGACACCTGGATGTTCGGGTTCGGCAGGTTCGGCCGAACTTGAAAAAAAAGTTCAGGTTCGGGACCCGAACTTGACCCCGAACCCGAACCCCATTGAAGTCATGGGCACTAAAATGGCTCTAAAATAGTCCTGGAAAGGGCTAGAGGACTCCAAAAGGCATCAAAATGTGCTTAAGAGCATGACAACTGTTCTGCAAACAAATGTGGATAGGGAAATGACTTAAAATAACATAAAATACAGAAAAATAAAAAATAACAATCTGGATCTAGGAGTAGGAGGTTGAGGAGGCGGGGGATGGGTGGATGTGACGGTGTAGGTTGACGTGTAGGTAGAAGCGGCGGTGAAGGAGGAATAGGTAGCTAACACTGATTTGTGTTATTTCTTATTTTTAAATTGGGGTATCCCCCAAAATATTGGGACATATAACAAAATAAAACAAAGAATAAATGCACTTGAGTACAAGAATGGATGGTTGAGGCTGGTATAAATGTCTATTCTGCACAAGGTACGAACAAGTCCTGTGGGATCCATGCCTGTTTCATTTTAATAAACGTAAGCTTGTCCACATTGGCTGCGGCCTGTGATAATGCTCTCTGCCGTGCTAAACACACGTTCACACTATACACTGGCTGCAGGGCAGGTCAGTACCTCCAAGGCTGACAAAGCTTTTCCACATTTTGGCCATGCTAACCCTGCCTTCTCAGGTGCTGGTGGTGCCCCAGCTGCGTTGGCGACCTCTTCCTCCTCCTCTGCCTTCGCCTTGTGCTTCCACTGTGCCCCCGCTGTCAGGTGGGAATGCTATCATCAGCGTGCGCTTGTAGTCGCGCATTTTCCGATCAGTAACAGATGTTTTCACTAAATTTAGTTCCCTGTCAGCAATGCAGCACAGGGGTTCATTCACGGCAAAAGGGGGTTCATGTCACCCAGCAATAGAACAGAGGATTTTGAGAGATTTAGGCCCCTGTCACCCAGGCACAGCAGGGGTTCATTCACGGCAAAAGGGGGATCATGTCACCCAGCAATACAACAGAGGATTTTGAGAGATTTAGGCCCCAGGCCCCCCGGCCCAGCAAGGGTTCATTCACGGCAAAAGGGGGTTCATGTCACCTAGCAATACAACAGAGGATTTTGAGAGATTTACGCCCCTGTTACCCAGGCACAGCAGGGGTTCATTAATGGCAAAAGGGGGATTATGTCGACCAGCAATAGAACAGAGGATTTTGAGAGATTTAGGCCCCTGTCAGCAATGCAGAGCAGGGGTTCATTCACGGCAAAAGGGGGATCATGTCACCCAGCAATACAACAGAGGATTTTGAGAGATTTAGGCCCCAGTCACCCAGGCACAACAGGGGTTCATTCACGGCAAAAGGGGGTTCATGTCACCCAGCAATACAACAGAGGATTTTGAGAGATTTAGGCCCCAGTCACCCAGGCACAGCAGGGGTTCATTCACGGCAAAAGGGGGTTCGTGTCACCCAGCAATACAACAGAGGATTTTGAGAGATTTAGGCCCCTGTCACCCAGGCACAGCAGGGGTTCATTCACGGCAAAAGGGGGTTCATGTCACTCCGCAATAGAACAGAGGATTTTGAGAGATTTAGGCCCCTGTCAGCCAGGCACAGCAGGGGTTCATTCACGGCAAAAGGGGGTTCATGTCACCCAGCAATAGAACAGAGGATTTTGAGAGATTTAGGCCCCTGTCAGCAATGCAGAGCAGGGGTTCATTCACGGAAAAAGGGGGTTCATGTCACCCAGCAATACAACAGAGGATTTTGAGAGATTTAGGCCCCAGTCACCCAGGCACAGCAGGGGTTCATTCACGGCAAAAGGGGTTCATGTCACCCAGCAATAGAACAGAGGATTTTGAGAGATTTAGGCCCCTGTCAGCAATGCAGAGCAGGGGTTCATTCATGGCAAAAGGGGGTTCATGTCACCCAGCAATACAACAGAGGATTTTGAGAAATTTAAGCCCCTGTCACCCAGGCACAGCAGGGGTTCATTCACGGCAAAAGGGGGATCATGTCACCCAGCAATACAACAGAGGATTTTGAGAGATTTAGGCCCCAGTCACCCAGGCACAGCAGGGGTTCATTCACGGCAAAAGGGGGTTCATGTCACCCAGCAATACAACAGAGGATTTTGAGAGATTTAGGCCCCTGTCACCCAGGCACAGCAGGGGTTCATTCACGGCAAAAGGGGGTTCATGTCACTCCGCAATAGAACAGAGGATTTTGAGAGATTTAGGCCCCTGTCAGCCAGGCACAGCAGGGGTTCATTCACGGCAAAAGGGGGTTCATGTCACCCAGCAATAGAACAGAGGATTTTGAGAGATTTAGGCCCCTGTCAGCAATGCAGAGCAGGGGTTCATTCACGGAAAAAGGGGGTTCATGTCACCCAGCAATAGAACAGAGGATTTGAGAGATTTAGGCCCCTGTCACCCAGCACAGCAGGGGTTCATTCACGGCAAAAGGGGGTTCATGTCACCAAGCAATACAACAGAGGATTTTGAGAGATTTAGGCCCCTGTCAGCTATGCAGAGCAGGGGTTCATTCACGGCAAAAGGGGGTTCATGTCAACCAGCAATAGAACAGAGGATTTTGAGAGATTTAGGCCCCTGTCACCCAGGCACAGCAGGGGTTCATTGACGGCAAAAGGGGGTTCATGTCACCCAGCAATAGAACAGAGGATTTTGAGAGATTTAGGCCCCTGTCAGCAATGCAGAGCAGGGGTTCATTCACGGCAAAAGGGGGTTCATGTCACCCAGAAATACAACAGAGGATTTTGAGAAATTTAGGCCCCTGTCACCCAGGCACAGCAGGGGTTCATTCACGGCAAAAGGGGGATCATGTCACCCAGCAATACAACAGAGGATTTTGAGAGATTTAGGCCCCAGGCCCCCCGGCCCAGCAGGGGTTCATTCACGGCAAAAGGGGGATCATGTCACCCAGCAATAGAACAGAGGATTTTGAGAGATTTAGGCCCCTGTCAGCAATGCAGAGCAGGGGTTCATTCACGGCAAAAGGGGGTTCATGTCACCCAGCAATAGAACAGAGGATTTGAGAGATTTAGGCCCCTGTCACCCAGGCACAGCAGGGGTTCATTCACGGCAAAAGGGGGTTCATGTCACCAAGCAATACAACAGAGGATTTTGAGAGATTTAGGCCCCAGTCACCCAGGCACAGCAGGGGTTCATTCACGGCAAAAGGGGGTTCATGTCACCCAGCAATACAACTGAGGATTTTGAGAGATTTAGTCCCCTGTTACCCAGGCACAGCAGGGGTTCATTTACGGCAAAAGGGGGATCATGTCACCCAGCAATAGAACAGAGGATTTTGAGAGATTTAGGCCCCCTTCACCCAGGCACAGCAGGGGTTCATTCACGGCAAAAGGGGGATCATGTCACCCAGCAATAGAATAGAGGATTTTGAGAGATTTAGGCCCCTGTCACCCAGGCACAGCAGGGGTTCATTCACTGCAAAAGGGGGTTCATGTCACCCAGCAATACAACAGAGGATTTTGAGAGATTTAGGCCCCTGTCAGCAATGCAGAGGAGGGGTTCATTCCCGGCAAAAGGGGGTTCATGTCACCCAGAAATACAACAGAGGATTTTGAGAAATTTATGCCCCTGTCACCCAGGCACAGCAGGGGTTCATTCACGGCAAAAGGGGGATCATGTCACCCAGCAATACAACAGAGGATTTTGAGAGATTTAGGCCCCAGTCACCCAGGCACAGCAGGGGTTCATTCACGGCAAAAGGGGGTTCATGTCACCCAGCAATAGAACAGAGGATTTTGAGAGATTTAGGCCCCTGTCACCCAGGCACAGCAGGGGTTCATTCACGGCAAAAGGGGGTTCATGTCACCCAGCAATACAACAGAGGATTTTGAGAGATTTAGGCCCCAGTCACCCAGGCACAGCAGGGGTTCATTCACGGCAAAAGGGGTTCATGTCACCCAGCAATAGAACAGAGGATTTTGAGAGATTTAGGCCCCTGTCAGCAATGCAGAGCAGGGGTTCATTCATGGCAAAAGGGGGTTCATGTCACCCAGCAATACAACAGAGGATTTTGAGAAATTTAAGCCCCTGTCACCCAGGCACAGCAGGGGTTCATTCACGGCAAAAGGGGGATCATGTCACCCAGCAATACAACAGAGGATTTTGAGAGATTTAGGCCCCAGTCACCCAGGCACAGCAGGGGTTCATTCACGGCAAAAGGGGGTTCATGTCACCCAGCAATACAACAGAGGATTTTGAGAGATTTAGGCCCCAGTCACCCAGGCACAGCAGGGGTTCATTGACGGCAAAAGGGGGTTCATGTCACCCAGCAATACAACAGAGGATTTTGAGAGATTTAGGCCCCTGTCACCCAGGCACAGCAGGGGTTCATTCACGGCAAAAGGGGGTTCATGTCACTCCGCAATAGAACAGAGGATTTTTAGAGATTTAGGCCCCTGTCAGCCAGGCACAGCAGGGGTTCATTCACGGCAAAAGGGGGTTCATGTCAACCAGCTATAGAACAGAGGATTTTGAGAGATTTAGGCCCCTGTCACCCAGGCACAGCAGGGGTTCATTGACGGCAAAAGGGGGTTCATGTCACCCAGCAATAGAACAGAGGATTTTGAGAGATTTAGGCCCATGTCAGCAATGCAGAGCAGGGGTTCATTCACGGCAAAAGGGGGTTCATGTCACCCAGCAATACAACAGAGGATTTTGAGAGATTTAGGCCCCTGCCACCCAGGCACAGCAGGGGTTCATTCACGGCAAAAGGGGGTTCATGTCACCCAGCAATACAACTGAGGATTTTGAGAGATTTAGGCCCCTGTTACCCAGGCACAGCAGGGGTTCATTCACGGCAAAAGGGGGTTCATGTCACCCAGCAATACAACTGAGGATTTTGAGAGATTTAGGCCCCTGTCACCCAGGCACAGCAGGGGTTCATTTATGGCAAAAGGGGGTTCATGTCACCCAGCAATAGAACAGAGGATTTCAAGAGATTTAGGCCCCTGTCAGCAATGCAGAGCAGGGTTTCATTCACGGCAAAAGGGGGTTCATGTAACCCAGCAATACAACAGAGGATTTTGAGAGATTTAGGCCCCTGTCACACAGGCACAGCAAGGGTTTGTATACTCCAAAAATGGTAAAATGTCACCCGACAATTGAAAATAAGAATTTTTTCAATTTAGGGCACTAAAATTGGCACTTTTTTTAAATTAAAATGGCTCTAAAATAGTCCTTGAAAAGGCTAGAGGGATGTAAAAGGCAGTAAAATGTGCTTAAGAGCATGGCAACTGCTCTGCAAACAAATGTGGATAGGGAAATAACTTAAACACTTAAAATGAAATAAAATAACTAAAAATTACAAATTATTAACCTGCAACTCAGAGAAGGTGGATATGCAGTCGGAGGTTGAGGAGGCGGTGAATGTGGTGTTGTAGGTGGAGGCAACAATGGAGGAAGAGGAGGTAGCCAACAATGTTTTTTTTATTTTTTATTGGGGTAGGTAGCTCCCAAAATATTGGGACAAATAAAAAAATAAATAATAAAGAATCATTGCACTTGAGTACAAGAATTTGACACTGTACCACATAAAAGATTAGTATATAAAATGAGAATGCTCGGATTCGGAGAAAACGTCTGTAAGTGGGTAAGTAACTGGCTCAATGATAGAACAGAAAAAACAACAAAATCCGTAACCCGTGAGGTGAAGGAAACGACACCGGGAAGGAGAAGGATTAGCGCCAAATTTCCAATCTGTGATATTGAATGCGAATAGATATATATATATAGAGGTAATCAATGGATAAAAACAGATAATAAATGATAAAAGCTTTAGAGCTTTTCCACTCACTTCACAAGGGGGGTCACCTCCAGGATAAACTCAAGACACCCGGGGTGATACCCCCTTGATCCGAGGTCGTTCGTAGAATGGTAGAGATCCAGGTAAGCGGACCAAATCTGCGGTGAAGATGGAAACAGCAGGCGGATCCTTTGCTTCATGAAAATCTCTCTTTATTGAGAATAAAACAAGCTCAACGCGTTTCGGGGTCCATATGAAATCCCCCTTCCTCAGGAGCAGATAGATAAGGTGAGTAGTTGTCTACAGATACATATATACCAAATGAAAAAAAAATATATAAATAAAATCGGCGCCAAAAACTAATGGGCGTGGCTACAGAAATGACATCACCCACAGTGATCTCAAGGGTGTAAAAATCAATCCATAACGGTTTCACAGTAGTCCCCTTGGGGGGCAAATGATATTGCAAGTACCTAAATCAAACATAGGAGACATATACATATGTATATAAGAATTTTGAGCAGAGTTAGGTAGTAACCGAAAAGACCGGATGTGACGTCAGTGGAACGCATACGATTTGCATAGAGGTGCTCCATCTGGCCTTGGATTAGCATCTAAATAACAAATCCATACACATATATATAATACAATTCACACGACAGGCTGCCCTGCATAGAGACTTTGTGAAGTGAGTGGAAAAGCTCTAAAGCTTTTATCATTTATTATCTGTTTTTATCCATTGATTACCTCTATATATATATATATATATCTATTCGCATTCAATATCACAGATTGGAAATTTGGCGCTCATCCTTCTCCTTCCCGGTGTCGTTTCCTTCACCTCACGGGTTACGGATTTTGTTGTTTTTTCTGTATTATGACTTAGTGTTTAAACTCTGTTTACACTGATTTGAGCTGCCTACTTCCTTTTAAGTGACCTACTTCTTTATATCATCACAGTCCTGTTGGCGCCCGTCTTTCCTTCTCTTCAGGGGTATTCAGTTGATCCCCTTATAGAGTTGGGATAACCTCGTTTTCTTTTTTCTTTTTTACGCTCTTGACTTCATGGATCGGCCGAAAGGAAACTTGACGCCGAATAGAGGTTATGAGGCTGACTCAGGACTGTCCTATCTTCAATACGATTTACCACAGCTCATTAAGAGAGTTAAGAATGAAATCATCAGCTTGCTACCAGAGGAACTCTCTAAAAAACTTACCATCACTCCTAATGGCACATGGATGGATGTTGGAGTCACCGATATCGATGATAACACAGCTGAACCTGGAATTGACATCCTAAATCTGAGTAAGGACTTTATCCACAATGAAATAGATGGATATCTCCTAACCATCTATCTTCATTTAGGACTTGTACCACGAGGACTTAGACTCGCTCTAAAACCCACTTTTTCTGATGATAAGGTTTTCTGTGAAAAATGGCTTAAAAATAGTGATGACTGTTCCTTTAATTTCATGAAAATCCTTGTCACCAAACGTAAACAGATATGCACGAATCTTGTCACTAGACTCAAACTTGCTCTTAAATTACCAATTGAGAGGCAGCGCCCTGATATTAGGCCCTTCCATACATATTCTGAACGAACCAATCTTAGAAGGTTTGAGTATAATATGGTCCGCGACAAATGCAATAAACTTTGTCGAGATCTGTCGGATTATAAAGAACGTTCGGTACGAGCATGGGAAAGGAAAAAAGATTTAAACATTAGTACAAGTATCCGAAACATTAAAAGTAATATCCACTCTGTAGACCATATCCCCCCTATCATCCCTCATATACTTTTCGTGGAAATGAAAACCCTATACCCTCTCAAAATGTTGGACCTGTGAATACAAGGGTTGTGTATAATAGTAGGTTGTACTCACAACATAACACCAGACAGAATCAACGTGGCCTATATAATAAGAGCCCATACGCAAGGACTAATGACAACATATCCATGATGCCTAGACCCAATAAGAGTCTGCAATTATCTGGCCACTCCAATACCAATGTTATTGGCCCTGGGTTATCCTTACCTGTCCATCCTACTGACACTTCTACTGTTGAGGTCAAGTCCACTTCACTCCCCCATCTTATAGATTCTAATCCTTCAACACTTCCATCTCCAGGGTTAAGAACGAACTCTCAACTACAGTGTCTATCAAACTCTCCGGTAGCTCCATTGAATCTATCCGATTCTACGGTAGCAGTTCCAAATCATGGGAACTACTTACCAATTTGTCTGTTCACTCCTCTCCTAAGCCATTCACCAATCCCTCCCCTCCTCAAGGTCCTTCTTCTCTTTTGAATATTTCTACACACTCTGTTTCATCTATTAGTCCTGAAAGCTTTCTAGCTTTACCCACCAATCTTTCTGATACCTCTTCTTTTTTAGAACAGGTTTCCCCGACCATCAACAAGGGTCCTTCGTTACTACCGACCAGGAAAATTCTGACGAGTTTTTTAGCTCTAAGCCCGCTACTAAGATCCACCGATCTCTCCCCCCTCAAAACATCTATCACTACTCCCCAATCACTCAAGATCACACATTTCTATACACCAGTTTCCAGCCTAAAGAAGAAAAAAAGACCAAATATAGATCTAGAGGATGCAGGGGAAGCGGAACACAACGCTCCAGTCAACAAAAAATTAAAACCAAGAAAGGAAAGCCTGAACACGATAAAGTAAGCAGTGTGATTCACAACACTATAGATTTCGAAAGGAAGTTAGGAATCTTTAACTTATCAAAATACAGTCTAACGAAGAACGAAACCGAACTATTGGGCAAAGGACTTTCCTTTTGTCCGACCAACCAACCCAATCTCTTTGAGTTGTTTGTCGATTTGAATCAGTTTACACGAAAACTAACTCTACATCGACATTTTGCGACAAAAATTTCTATGCAAGATTTAGGGATTACAGCTGAAAGTACATTACCTCCCTCTGGTATTTCTAAAACCACCACTGCACACTGCACATGCACGAGTCACTGGCGCTATGACATCATTACCAACTTCAATTAGTGACTATCCTTCCGACATGGAGTCTATCGACAATGCCAGTTCTCTAACGAGTAATGGTTTAACAACTCCACCATCCACTAGCATGGCCTGTGAACCTCAACAAACCCCCATTATTTCTAATGTGAAGATGAAATCCTCCTTTTTTCCCCTTGACAGCAGAGGAGCCAACATTGAAAGTTTTTTCAATATGGTTCTATCCGATTTTAAAGAAAATCTTTCCTCTCTGCCAACCAGCTGCACCACCAATAGAAATTTAAATCAAGACCTTTCAAATGCTTTAAGGTCCCTAACACAGAGAAAAGATATTGTCATCAAAAGCGCCGATAAAGGTGGAGGCATTGTCGTTATGGACTCTTCCTACTATTTGGCAGAATCTTTACGAATCCTCTCAGATAGGGACTACTATTGTATTCTACCATATGATCCAACTAATGACTACAAAAAAAGTCTAGTCCAGCTTGTTGATGAGGGCTTCAGCCTAGGTATTGTCAATAAGAAAGAACGTGTTTTTTTAAAAAACCCTCATCCCACGTTATCACGTTTTTACTTTTTACCAAAAGTGCACAAGTCTGTAAATAACCCCCCAGGGAGACCGATTATTTCTGGTGTGGGTTCATTAACATCCAATCTATCCGACTACGTTGACAGTTTATTGCAAAAATATGTCTTGCAACTGCCGTCTTTTTTACGTGACACTTCGCATTTGATTACCACTCTAAACCCCCTCACATGGAGAGACACCTACTATTGGGCCACACTAGATGTCACTTCTCTTTATAGTAACATCTCGCATACCTTAGGCCTTCGAGCAATAGAGCAAACACTAAGTCTGGACCCTTTGATGCCGAATTCTCAAAAATCATTTGTGTTAGACTCTATACATTTCATACTTCATCACAATTATTTTATGTTTCAGGATGTAATCTATAAACAGTGTAAAGGGACAGCAATGGGGACTAAATTTGCCCCCGCTTATGCAAATATATTTATGGGCGCGTTTGAGGAGAAATTTGGCCTCTCATCACATCCCAATATTATATTCTATAAGAGATACATAGACGACATCATCCTGATTTGGAATGGAGATTCGTTTTCTCTTGTAGAATTTACCGAACAAATTAATAAAAATGATTGGAACATTACTTTTACATTGGAACATGATCGTACTAAGGCCATCTTTTTAGATCTTGAACTAGAAATCATTAATAATAAAATAACTACTAAAACGCACTTTAAAAAGGTCGATATGAACAGCTATTTAGACTATAAAAGCTGTCATCATACAAAATGGCGAAACAACATCCCTTACAGCCAAATGCGTAGAATCCGTAGGAATTGTTCAGACGATATCATGTGTAAGGAACAACTAAGCATTTTGAAACAAAGATTTCTGAATAAAGGTTAGGGCTCTTTCACACCTGCGTTATTGTCTTCCGGCATAGAGTTCCGTCGTCGGGGCTCTATGCCGGAAGAATCCTGATCAGGATTATCCTAATGCATTCTGAATGGAGAGTAATCCGTTCAGGATGCATCAGGATGTCTTCAGTTCCGGTACGGAACGTTTGTTGGCCGGAGAAAATACCGCAGCATGCTGCGCTTTTTGCTCCGGCCAAAAATCCGGAACACTTGCCGCAAGGCCGGATCCGGAATTAATGCCCATTGGAAGGCATTGATCCGGATCCGGCCTTAAGCTAAACGTCGTTTCGGCGCATTGCCGGAGCCGACATTTAGCTTTTTCAGAGTGGTTACCATGGCTGCCGGGACGCTAAAGTCCTGACAGCCATGGTAAGTGTAGCGGGGAGCGGGGGAGCAGTGTACTTACCGTCCGTGCGGCTCCCCGGGCGCTCCAGAGTGACGTCAGGGCGCCCCAAGCGCATGGATCACGTGATCGCATGGATCACGTCATCCATGCGCATGGGGCGCTCTGACGTCATTCTGGAGCGCCCGGGGAGCCGCACGGACTGTAAGTATACCGCTCCCCCGCTCCCCGCTCCTACTATGGCAACCAGGACTTTAATAGCGTCCTGGGTGCCATAGTAACACTGAAAGCATTTGGAAGACGGTTCCGTCTTCAAATGCTTTCAGTACACTTGCGTTTTTCCGGATCCGGAGTGTAATTCCGGCAAGTGGAGTACACGCCGGATCCGGACAACGCAAGTGTGAAAGAGGCCTTACCCAAACAAATTAGTAAACAAATCAATGAGAAGGGCCCTTGAATTTTCACAAACAGAAAGTCTAAAAGGAAAAAAGAAAATTGTCAGTGAACAAGATGATATGAAACAGTTTAGTCTCAACTTCATCACCCGCTATAATACGCGGCATAATGATATTAGGAAAATTATGAATAAACACTGGAACATCTTGTTAAAAGACCCTATTATAGGTACATCTATCCCCAGAACCTCTAAATTAATCTTTAAGAGAGCCCAGACTTTGAAGAACATTTTGGCCCCATCTTGTCCTAAATTAGCCACTGGAGCGAGTAAAGCGACAACACAAACATGTCTCAATCCTTCCATGTTCGGCCTGGAAAAACCTAGCCCTAAGAATTGTATTGGCCCCCACAAATGTGGCGTTAAAAGGTGTATGTGTTGTGCTATGATTAATGTATGTGGTAAACAACTTACCCTACCCCACCCAAGAGAACACGTAATTTTAAAACAAAATATGTCCTGTAGTAACACTAACATTGTTTATCTATTACAATGCCCCTGTGATCTTTTATACGTGGGTCGTACTACCCAGTCACTGAGGGAATGTATGAACGAACATCGTTCGAATATACGCCGAAAAGTGAATACACATAGCATCTCTCGTCACTATGCTCTCAGTCATGAAGGTGACCCCTCCTCCCTGTTGGTTACACCGTTAGAATGGATACCCCACTCCTTCCAAACTCTATGTAGGAAGGAAATGTTTTGGATTTTTAAATTAAATACTCTGTCGCCCTTCGGCCTTAATAAATCACTAGAATATACAAATTACTGACCTCCTTCTGTTCCTTGTTTTAAACACTGTCAATCATTTTTTAGTCATATAACATTTTGTTTTATACACAACTTCATTTAAAAGTCCATTTAATAAAATATCCTATAACCCTTTCCCCCATAGTATTTATTCTATGAAATTGATTTTATATATAATTAATTTAATCCAACTGTAAAACATTATAAAACATTATTAACAGTTTTAATATATTTATTTATATCTAAATTATATAAATATTTATGTAGAGGTATACCCCTCCCTTTAGATTTTTTAATCATTTTTTCCTGTTAGAATCATAGGTACCATAATACATATTATTTTTTATTCTTTTATTTTTATTCTTTCATTTTACGTATGAAAACTGCAGTTTGGATTGATTACTGTATAGCTTTTTTAATATGTGTTTTTATATAGGTGTACTTTTGTCTTGACCAGGTATTAATATATATCTTCTTACATATTATTATCATTATTATTATCTTGTATGTGGTTTTACATACACATATATATGTACAGTTTGTATGTACATGTGAGCCTCCTTGAGATTTAATTTTAGGGGCACTAGACCCCCCCCTTTTTGCCCCGATCCAATATGTTGTCTGGTACCGACGGCAGGTGGAACGCACGCTGTTCGGCGTGCGTTCCACATACATCATGTATCCCATGGCGCCTCCCACCATTCAAAGCTCCGGCGCTTTACTTGCGGACATCCTGTCTGGCAGCAGAATGGAGCGCGCGCCGACCCGCATGCGTTCCACGGTTGCCATAGCTTCCTTGGGGCCTCACTTGTTGTCCTGGAGTTCCGGTTTGTCCAATTGGAACGCACGCGTCACTGTGTGCGTCCCTTAGGTCCCGCCCCTCCTTCCACTCTGGTTTGCTAATGCGGAGCTACAACCTTCTTTATCCCCCCTTGCGAGAGGTGATATATATGTCTCTATGCAGGGCAGCCTGTCGTGTGAATTGTATTATATATATGTGTATGGATTTGTTATTTAGATGCTAATCCAAGGCCAGATGGAGCACCTCTATGCAAATCGTATGCGTTCCACTGACGTCACATCCGGTCTTTCCGGCTACTACCTAACTCTGCTCAAAATTCTTATATACATATGTATATGTCTCCTATGTTTGATTTAGGTACTTGCAATATCATTTGCCCCCCAAGGGGACTACTGTGAAACTGTTATGGATTGATTTTTACACCCTTGAGATCACTGTGGGTGATGTCATTTCTTTAGCCACGCCCATTAGTTTTAGGCGCCGATTTTCGATTTGTTTTGATTTTTTCATTTGGTATATATGTATCTGTAGACAACTACTCACCTTATCTATCTGCTCCTGAGGAAGGGGGATTTTATATGGACCCCGAAACGCGTTGAGCTTGTTTTATTCTCAATAAAGAGAGATTTTCATGAAGCAAAGGATCCGCCTGCTGTTTCCATCTTCACCGCAGATTTGGTCCGCTTACCTGGATCTCTACCATTCTACGAACGACCTCGGATCAGGGGGGTATCACCCCGGGTGTCTTGAGTTTATCCTGGAGGTGACCCCCCTTGTGAAGTGAGTGGAAAAGCTCTAAAGCTTTTATCATTTATTATCTGTTTTTATCCATTGATTACCTCTATATATATATATCTATTCGCATTCAATATCACAGATTTGAAATTTGACGCTCATCCTTCTCCTTCCCGGTGTCGTTTCCTTCACCTCACGGGTTACGGATTTTGTTGTTTTTTCTGTATTATGACTTAGTGTTTAAACTCTGTTTACACTGATTTGAGCTGCCTACTTCCTTTTAAGTGACCTACTTCTTTATATCATCACAGTCCTGTTGGCGCCCGTCTTTCCTTCTCTTCAGGGGTATTCAGTTGATCCCCTTATAGAGTTGGGATAACCTCGTTTTCTTTTTTCTTTTTTCTTTTTTACACTCTTGACTCAATGATAGAAAACAGAGGGTGGTTATTAACGGTACATACTCAGATTGGGTCACTGTCACTAGTGGGGTACCTCAGGGGTCAGTATTGGGCCCTATTCTCTTCAATATATTTATTAATGATCTTGTAGAAGGCTTGCATAGTAAAATATCAATTTTCGCAGATGACACTAAACTGTGTAAAGTAATTAACACTGAAGAGGACAGTATACTACTACAGAGGGATCTGGATAGATTGGAGGCTTGGGCAGAGAAGTGGCAGATGAGGTTTAACACTGACAAATGTAAAGTTATGCACATGGGAAGGAATAATGCAAGTCACCCGTACATACTAAATGGTAAAACACTCGGTAACACTGACATGGAAAAGGATCTAGGAATTTTAATAAACAGCAAACTAAGCTGCAAAAAACAGTGTCAGGCAGCTGCTGCCAAGGCCAATAAGATAATGGGTTGCATCAAAAGGGGCATAGATGCCCGTGATGAGAACATATTCCTACTACTTTACAAATCATTAGTCAGACCACATATGGAGTACTGTGTACAGTTCTGGGCTCCAGTGAACAAGGCAGACATAGCAGAGCTGGAGAGGGTCCAGAGGAGGGCAACTAAAGTAATAACTGGAATGGGGCAACTACAGTACCCTGAAAGATTATCAAAATTAGGGTTATTCACGTTAGAAAAAAGACGACTGAGGGGAGATCTAATTACTATGTATAAATATATCAGGGGGCAGTACAGAGATCTATCCCATCATCTATTTATCCCCAGGACTGTGACTGTGACGAGGGGACATCCTCTGCATTTGGAGGAAAGAAGGTTTGTACACAAACATAGAAAAGGGTTCTTTACGGTAAGAGCAGTGAGACTATGGAACTCTCTGCCTGAGGAGGTGGTGATGGTGAGTACAATAAAGGAATTCAAGAGGGGCCTGGATGTATTTCTGGAGTGTAATAATATTACAGGATATAGCTACTAGAGAGGGGTCGTTGATCCAGGGAGTTATTCTGATTGCCTGATTGGAGTCGGGAAGGAATTTTTTATTCCCCTAAAGTTAGGAAAATTGGCTTCTACCTCACAGGGTTTTTTTGCCTTCCTCTGGATCAACTTGCAGGAGGACAGGCCAAACTGGATGGACAAATGTCTTTTTTCGGCCTTATGTACTATGTTACTATGTTACTAAGAATGTATGTTTGATGGTGGTATAAATGTCTATTCTGCACAAGGTACAGACAAGTCTTGTGGGATCCAAGCCTGGTTCATTTTAATGAACGTGAGCTTGTCCACGTTGGCTGTGGACAGGCGGTTGCGTCTGTCTGTAATGACGCCTCCTGCCGTGCTAAATACACGTTCAGAGAGGCATACAGGGCAAGCTCTGGCCATGTGGACAATTTGGAGACCCAGAAGTTGAATGGGGCAGAACCATCAGTCAGTACGTGTAGTCGTGTGCACAGGTACTGTTCCACCATGTTGTTCAAATGCTGCCTCCTGCTAACACGCTCCATTTCAGCAGTTGGGGCCAGTTGTTGCGGCGAGGTGACAAAGCTTTTCCACATGTCGGCCATGCTAACCTTGCCTTCTGAGGTGCTGGCGCTGACACAGCTGCGTTGGCGACCTCTTCCTCCTCCCCTGCCTTCGCCTTGTGCTTCCACTTGTCCCCCGGCGTCAGTCGGGAATGCTCTCAGGAGCGCGTCTACCAGCGTGCGCCTGTAGTCGCGCATCTTCCACCACGCTCCAGTGAGAGAATTAAGGACGGCACATTGCCTTTGTAACGGGGATCCAGCAGGGTGACCACCCAGTAGTCAGCACACGTTAAAATGTGGGTAACTCTGCAGTCGTTGCGTAGGCACTGCTGCATGTAGTCACTCATGTGTGCCAGGCTGCCCAGAGGTAAGGACAAGCTGTCCTCTGTGGGAGGCGTATCGTCTGTGTCCTCCGTATCCCCCCAGCCACGCACCAGTGATGGGCCCAAGCTGCGTTGGATGCCACCCCGCTGTGAACATGCTTCATCCCCATCCTCCTCCTCCTCATCCTCCTCCTCCTCATCCTCCAGTAGTGGGCCCTGTCTGGCCAAATTTGTACCTGGCCTCTGCTGTTGCAAAAATCCTCTTTCTGAGCCACTTCTAAAAGACTGGCCTGAAAGTGCTAGAGATGACCCCTCTTCCTCCTCCTCATCCTGGGCCACATCCTCTTCCATCATCGCCCTAAGTGTTTTCTCAAGGAGACATAGAAGTGGTATTGTAACGCTGATAACGGCGTCATCGCCATTGGCCATGTTAGTGGAGTACTCGAAACAGGGCACACAGGTCTCGCATGGAGGCCCAGTCATTGGTGGTGAAGTGGTGCTGTTCCACAGTGCGACTCACCCGTGCGTGCTGCAGATGAAACTCCACTATGACTCGCACAGTCTCTCCAGCATGTGCAAGGTGGAGTTCCACCTGGTGGGCACGTCGCATATGAGGCGGTGAGCGGGAAGGCCGAAGTTACGCTGTAGAGTAGACAGCCGAGCGGCGGCAGGATGAGAACGCCGGAAGCGCGCACAGACGGCCCGCACTTTATGCAGCAGCTCTGACATGTCGGGGTAGTTGTAAATGAATTTCTGCACCACCAAATTCAGCACATGCGCCAGGCAAGGGATGTGCATTAAAACCGGCTAGTCCCAGAGCTGCGATGAGATTTCGCCCATTATCGCACACCACCAGGCCGGGCTTGAGGCTCACTGGCAGCAACCACTCGTCGTTCTGTTGTTCTATACCCCGCCACAACTCCTGCACGGTGTGGGGCCTGTCCCCCAAACACTTAGTTTCAGAACGGCCTGCTGACGTTTACCCCTGGCTGTGCTGAAGTTGGTGGTAAAGGTCTGTCGCTGACCGGATGAGGAGGTGGTAGAAGAGGAGGAGGAAGCCGAGTAGGAAGAGGAGGCAACAGGAGGCAAAGAATGATGCCCTGCGATCCTTGACGGCGGAAGGACGTGCGCCAAAGACCTCTCCGCCTGGGGCCCAGCCTCCACTACATTAACCCAGTGTGCAGTTAGGGAGATATAGCGTCCCTGGCCGTGCTTACTGGTCCACGTATCTGTGGTTAGGTGGACCTTGCCACAGATGGCGTTGTGCAGTGCACACTTGATTTTATCCGATACTTGGTTGTGCAGGGAGGCCACGGCTCTCCTGGAGAAGTAGTGGCGGCTGGGAACGACGTACTGTGGGACAGCAAGCGACATGAGCTGTTTAAAGCTGTCCGTCTCCACCAGCCTGAATGACAGCATTTCAAAGGCCAGCAGTTTAGAAATGCTGGAATTCAGGGCCAGGGATCGAGGGTGGCTAGGTGGGAATTTACGCTTTCTCTCAAAGGTTTGTGAGATGGAGAGCTGAACGCTTCCGTGTGACATGGTGGAGATGCTTGGTGACGGAGGTGGTGTTGTTGGTGGCACATCCTCTGTTTGCTGGGAAGCAGGTGCCAACATTCCTCCAGAGGCGGAGGAAGAGGCCGAGGCAGCAGCAGAAGAGGGAGCAGGAGGGGCCTGAGCCCTTTCTTGGTTTTGAAGGTGCTTACTCCACTGCAGCCCATGTCTCTCATGTAGATGCCTGGTCATGCAGGTTGTGCTAAGGTTCAGAACGTTAATGCCTCGCTTCAGGCTCTGATGGCACAGCTTGCAAACCACTCGGGTCTTGTCGTCAGCACATTGTGTGAAGAAGTGCCATGCCAGGGAACTCCTTGAAGCTGCCTTTGGTGTGCTCGGTCCTTGGTGACGGAGGCCAGTAGCAGGTGAACTGTTTTGGCGACGGCTGCTCTGCTTTTGCACCCTGCTCCCGCTTTTGCTACGCTGTTGGCCCGGTCTCACCACTGCCTCTTCCTCCGAACTCTGAAAGTCAGTGGCACAACCTTCATACCATGTGGGGTCTAGGACTTCATCGTCCTGTCACGGATGAAGTTAGCAGATATCTGGAACATATAAATAAACAAGCAACTGGCTTGATCCCAAACTAAGGAGCTTATAGGTGAGCCCTATAAAGCTCTAAGAGCTCTCCCTGACTGCTAGGCACATGCAAGGGTCTGTATCATAGACGATTGCATGCCCGCGTACCTAATACTGTGTGACACCTGAAAACCCTATAATAGTGAGAGGACACGACCACCGGCTCCCTGCACTTAATACGGACGAAGTCAGGGTCACCTAGAATCAAGCCAGCAAGGAAACACAATAAAGTAAATGACTTATCTGAACAAACAGCAGACGCAGCCTCCAGCAGTGAACACCTCATCCAGGAAGTAGTATAAACCGCAAAGTGAGGCAGTATGGGAGGGATTATAAAGGAAGACGATTAGTCAAAATAAGTAACACCTGGCAGAAGGAAAGGAGATGAGAAAGTGAAACTAAAACAAAGAACATCATACAAGATGTAGAGAAGAACGTCTGCCAGATCTTCTCACAGAACTGGCGGTGACCAGTCCCCTGCATCGTCTTCCAGCCAGTCTTCCTCCCTGACCTCCTTTTCGGTCTGCACACTGCAGAAAGACGCAGCAGTTGGCACCTGATTCGTCATCATCAGAGACGTGCTGAGGTGGTATTCCCATGTCCTCATCAGGAAACATAAGTGGTTGTGCTTCAGTGCATTCTATGTCTACCACCCCTGAGGAAGTGTTAGGTGGATGCCCTTGGGAAACCCTGCCAGCAGAGTCTTCAAACAGCATAAGAGACTGCTGCATGACTTGAGGCTCAGACAGGTTCCCCGATATGCACGGGGGTGATGTGACAGACTGATGGGCATGGGTTTCAGGCACCACCTGTGTGCTTTCTGAAGAAGACTGGGTGGGAGATAATGTGAACGTGCTGGATCCACTATCGGCCACCCAATTGACTAGCGCCTGTACTTGCTCAGGCCTTACCATCCTTAGAACGGCATTCGGCCCGACCAAATATCGCTGTAGATTCTGGCGGCTACTGGTACCTGAGGTAGTAGGTTCAGTAGGACGTGTAGCTGTTGCTGAACGGCCACGTCCTCTCCCTGCACCAGAGGCTCCACCAACACCACGACCATGACCGCGTCCCTTATTAGATGTTTGCCTCATAGTTAGCGTTCACAAAGCAAAGTAAAAAGTGCTTAAGTATGTTAAAAATAATTAACCGCCAATATAAACCCTGATGTAGGGTATTGCATATTTTTAAACTCTAGATGACAGCGATATTTGTGGCCTAAATGTGACACTCACTTAAGCACGTCTTATCCCAGATGTGCAGTATATCACAGGGTTTTTTCACCCCAGTAACCAAAAAGCCGTATTTCTGGCCTAAATGTGACAGTAACTGATGCTTGTCTAATCCCAGATGTGCAGTATATTAGAGGGTTTTTTCACCCCAGTAACCAAAAAGCCGTATTTCTGGCCTAAATGTGAAAGTCACTTATGCACGTCTAATCCTAGATGTGCAGTATATCAGAGGCTTTTTTCACCCCAGTATGCCAAAGCCGTATTTATGGGCTAAATGTGACAGTCACTTATGCACGTGTAATCCCAGATGTGTAGTATATTAGAGGGTTTTTTCACCCTAACCAAAAAGCTGTATTTCTGTCCTAAATGTGACAGTCACTTACGCACGTGTAATCCCAGATGTGTAGTATATTAGAGGGTTTTTCCACCCTAACCAAAAAGCTGTATTTCTGTCCTAAATGTGACAGTGACTTATGCACGTGTAATCCCAGATGTGCAGTATATTAGAGGGTTTTTTCACCCTAACCAAAAAGCTGTATTTCTGTCCTAAATGTGACAGTTACTTATGCACGTGTAATCCCAGATGTGCAGTATATGAGAGGCTTTTTTCACCCCAGTATGCCAAAGTCGTATTTCTGTCCTAAATGTGACAGTGATTTATGCACGTGTAATCCCAGATGTGCAGTATATTAGAGGGTTTTTTCACCCTAACCAAAAAGCTGTATTTCTGTCCTAAATGTGACAGTGATTTATGCACGTGTAATCCCAGATGTGCAGTATATTAGAGGGTTTTTTCACCCTAACCAAAAAGCTGTATTTCTCTCCTAAATGTGACAGTGACTTATGCACGTGTAATCCCAGATGTGCAGTATATTAGAGGTTTTTTTTCACCCTAACCAAAAAGCTGTATTTCTGTCCTAAATGTGAGTCACTTATGCTTGTCTAATCCCAGATGTGCAGTATATTAAAGGGTTTTTTCACCCTAACCAAAAAGCTGTATTTCTGTCCTAAATGTGACAGTGATTTATGCACGTGTAATCCCAGATGGGCAGTATATTAGAGGCTTTTTTCACCCTAACCAAAAAGCTGTATTTCTGTCCTAAATGTGACAGTGACTTATGCACGTGTAATCCCAGATGTGCAGTATATTAGAGGGTTTTTTCACCCTAACCAAAAAGCTGTATTTCTGTCCTAAATGTGACAGTGACTTATGCATGTGTAATCCCAGATGTGCAGTATATTAGAGGGTTTTTTCACCCTAACCAAAAAGCTGTATTTCTGTCCTAAATGTGACAGTTACTTATGCACGTGTAATCCCAGATGTGCAGTATATGAGAGGCTTTTTTCACCCCAGTATGCCAAAGTCGTATTTCTGTCCTAAATGTGACAGTGACTTATGCACGTGTAATCCCAGATGTGCAGTATATTAGAGGGTTTTTTCACCCTAACCAAAAAGCTGTATTTCTGTCCTAAATGTGACAGTGATTTATGCACGTGTAATCCCAGATGTGCAGTATATTAGAGGGTTTTTTCACCCTAACCAAAAAGCTGTATTTCTGTCCTAAATGTGACAGTGACTTATGCACGTGTAATCCCAGAAGTGCAGTATATTAGAGGTTTTTTTCACCCTAACCAAAAAGCTGTATTTCTGTTCTAAATGTGACAGTGATTTATGCACGTGTAATCCCAGATGGGCAGTATATTAGAGGCTTTTTTCACCCTAACCAAAAAGCTGTATTTCTGTCCTAAATGTGACAGTGACTTATGCACGTGTAATCCCAGATGTGCAGTATATTAGAGGGTTTTTTCACCCTAACCAAAAAGCTGTATTTCTGTCCTAAATGTGACAGTTACTTATGCACGTGTAATCCCAGATGTGCAGTATATGAGAGGCTTTTTTCACCCCAGTATGCTAAAGTCGTATTTCTGTCCTAAATGTGACAGTGATTTATGCACGTGTAATCCCAGATGTGCAGTATATTAGAGGTTTTTTTCACCCTAACCAAAAAGCTGTATTTCTGTCCTAAATGTGACAGTGATTTATGCACGTGTAATCCCAGATGGGCAGTATATTAGAGGCTTTTTTCACCCTAACCAAAAAGCTGTATTTCTGTCCTAAATGTGACAGTGACTTATGCACGTGTAATCCCAGATGTGCAGTATATTAGAGGGTTTTTTCACCCTAACCAAAAAGCTGTATTTCTGTCCTAAATGTGACAGTGACTTATGCACGTGTAATCCCAGATGTGCAGTATATTAGAGGGTTTTTTCACCCTAACCAAAAAGCTGTATTTCTGTCCTAAATGTGACAGTTACTTATGCACGTGTAATCCCAGATGTGCAGTATATGAGAGGCTTTTTTCACCCCAGTATGCTAAAGTCGTATTTCTGTCCTAAATGTGACAGTGATTTATGCACGTGTAATCCCAGATGTGCAGTATATTAGAGGTTTTTTTCACCCTAACCAAAAAGCTGTATTTCTGTCCTAAATGTGACAGTGATTTATGCACGTGTAATCCCAGATGGGCAGTATATTAGAGGCTTTTTTCACCCTAACCAAAAAGCTGTATTTCTGTCCTAAATGTGACAGTGACTTATGCACGTGTAATCCCAGATGTGCAGTATATTAGAGGGTTTTTTCACCCTAACCAAAAAGCTGTATTTCTGTCCTAAATGTGACAGTTACTTATGCACGTGTAATCCCAGATGTGCAGTATATGAGAGGCTTTTTTCACCCCAGTATGCCAAAGTCGTATTTCTGTCCTAAATGTGACAGTGACTTATGCACGTGCAATCCCAGATGTGCAGTATATTAGAGGGTTTTTTCACCCTAACCAAAAAGCTGTATTTCTGTCCTAAATGTGACAGTCACTTATGCTTGTCTAATCCCAGATGTGCAGTATATTAAAGGGTTTTTTCACCCTAACCAAAAAGCTGTATTTCTGTCCTAAATGTGACAGTGATTTATGCACGTGTAATCCCAGATGGGCAGTATATTAGAGGCTTTTTTCACCCCAGTATGCCAAAGCCGTATTTCTGTCCTAAATGTGACAGTGATTTATGCACGTGTAATCCCAGATGTGCAGTATATTAGAGGGTTTTTTCACCCTAACCAAAAAGCTGTATTTCTGTCCTAAATGTGACAGTCACTTATGCTTGTCTAATCCCAGATGTGCAGTATATTAGAGGGTTTTTTCACCCTAACCAAAAAGCTGTATTTCTGTCCTAAATGTGACAGTGACTTATGCATGTGTAATCCCAGATGTGCAGTATATTAGAGGGTTTTTTCACCCTAACCAAAAAGCTGTATTTCTGTCCTAAATGTGACAGTTACTTATGCACGTGTAATCCCAGATGTGCAGTATATGAGAGGCTTTTTTCACCCCAGTATGCCAAAGTCGTATTTCTGTCCTAAATGTGACAGTGACTTATGCACGTGTAATCCCAGATGTGCAGTATATTAGAGGGTTTTTTCACCCTAACCAAAAAGCTGTATTTCTGGACTTGCAGATAGTCTATGCTGGTATACTATCGTTGCATAAAATGGCTGCCGATCATGTATTGATATTGACTAACTGAAGAAAAAAATGTTCGTTTTCAGCAGTAGTTGGCTCAGGGCAGGCTTAAAAAAATTGTGCACTGCACCAACAAAACACTTTTTCTGTAAATCGCTGAGTACATAAACCAGTTCTTGATAAGATTTCTCCCTGATCTCTCCCTCACAGCAGCTGCAGCATCTCCCTACACTAATCCGAGCAGAGTGACGGGCGGCGCTACGTGACTCCAGCTTAAATAGAGGCTGGGTCACATGCTGCAGTTGGCCAATCACAGCCATGCCAATAGTAGGCATAGCTGTGATGGCCTTTTGGGGCAAGTAGTATGACGCTTGTTGATTGGCTGCTTTGCAGCCTTTCAAAAAGCGCCATAAAAATCGCCGAACACCGAACCCGAACTTTTACGTAAATGTTCGGGTTCGGGTCCGGGTGCCGAAAACCCTAAAGTTCGGTATGAACCTGAACTTTACAGTTCGGGTTCGCTCAACTCTATCTATCAGTATTGCTAAAGCCAAAAAAAAACAGGACTGGATCCAAAACAGAGATGACACGTGAATAGAATATTTGCATGTCTTCTGTGTTTTGTACCCACTCCTGCTTTTAGCTATCAAATCATACACCAATTCTGATGCAAAATAGGGACCATGTCATACAGGCCTTACAGCTGTTACATAGACAGGATCCGTTGTGACAGATCAGAAGAAGGGTCAAATAAATGATGATGTCAGCCAGGCCGAAAGGCAAAATAGTGACCCAGTCATGACGTGGGAGGGGTGGGAACAGCATGAGAAGTCCACAGAGTGGCCCTATTACTTAGTGGTGAGGTGGAAGCAGCATGAGGAGACCACAGAGTGGCCCAATGACAGAGTCTGAAGGTGGCAGCAACATCAGGAGGAGGCCACAGAGTGGCACAATGACAGAGTGTGGAGGTAGCAGCATCAGGAGGAGGCCACAGGATGTCGCAATGACAGTGTGGAGGTATCAGCATCAGGAGGCCACAGACTGGCACAATGACAGAGCGTGGAGGTGGCGGCGGCAGCAGCAGCATCAGGAGGAGGCCACAGGGTGGCACAATGACAGTGTGGAGGTGGGAGTAGCAGCAGGAGACCAGAGAGTGACCTGTTGACAGAGTAGGGAGGTGGGTGGCAATACCAGTACCGGCTGAAGATGGTAGGTGAAAGAAGGAGCACTTGGCATCAGATGTGTGGCATCAGGCAGGTGGCAGCATCAGAATAGTAGCTGAGGCAGGTAGCTAGAAGAAACTGGTCTCTTTTGTCAAAGTGTTGGTGTGGCACCATGGATGATCTAGAAAAACAAGAACGACCCCGGGTGTCTCAAGGGGAGGAAAGGACAGTGCCCACCCAAAATAACCACAAGGGGCACCCGTAATGGGTAACTCGGTACAAGCTCCCAAGTACAGTAGCAGAAAAACAAGAGAAATGGAGCTCAGAGTACCAAAGAATAAAAATTTATATTTTATTTGTTACAAAGACATGATTAAAAGTACATGGATATGATGCCATAAACAAAATAAGAGCAGAGGAAAGAAAAGGGCACCACCCTGGGAAGAACACACAGGTCAATAATGCATCATTACATATAGATCATAGAGAAATACTTGGTACAATGACCAGCCTATGAACAAAGTACAAGCTGAAGTACATGGGTGAATCAATGGTCAGCAAGGGACCGATCACGGCAATAAAACATGGTATGTTAGAACAAATGTAAAGGATGAAAAATAAACAACAAACCACAATTAAATAAGGACCAGGTGTGTAACACCAAAGTCCAGGAACCGTGGAGGTAATGACAGAGACCAAGGCTCACCTAAAACAGACCATGTGTGGAACAACCCAGGATGGCGCTCCTTCTTCTTGTAACTCACAGGTCTGTGCGGCGCATTGCTTATGCTTATAGCATTACATATATAGAGTTACAAGAAGGAGGAGCGCCCGCCGGCCACAGCGCATGTAAGTATTCTGCAGAGTAACTGGCCATGGCAGCCAGGACTTCAGGGGCCCGGGGCCCCTATCGCACCACCACTCAAATTATTATTTTTTTTATCCTCAGCTGGCAGCCCAGGCCCCTCAGCTGGCGTAGGACCCCATAGCCATTGCTATGGCTGCTATGGCAATCCCTACGCCACTGGCTCCTACCTCCCCACCCTGCCACAGCAGCCATGTCAGAGAAACGTGAGCTCAGAGGGCCCCCCCGGTCAGACCTGCGAGAGGATGGACGATGCATGCCACTGCCACGTGCATGCCACTGACGCTGCATATGTTGATGCAGGGCCGTGGTGCCAACATTGGCACCCTGGCCACGCTTCACCTTCTGCCCACAGATTCTACAAATGGCCATGTTCACCTTCTCCGACGGCTTAACAAAAAATTGCCACAGCGCCGAGTAGGTGATTTTATCCCCAACACTCCGCACTGACTGACTGCTACTGCCGCTGCTTCCTTGAACCCTTGCACCACTACTTTCCGAGCAGGTAGTCTCCTGCGAAGTGGCTGGTCTACCCTGGGCACGTTTGGATCCCGAACTCCCACTGCTGCCACCCTGCTGACTCCCGGCCACGCTAGTCACTTGCTGGCTCCGCCGCTGCCTCATGGGTAAGCTGCCACCCTCTTCTTACGATGATGACGAAGCCCCTAATTCACCTGTCTCCCAAGTGTGATCAGCTACATCATCATCATCGAGTACTGTCTGCACGTCACTGATGTCTCCTCAACGATCTCTGGGTTAGGAGCCTGACCGCTCGCAACACCAGCTCCCACACCACTCTCCTCATCACTACTTGCGCGCCTATCGGAGGAAGTGGCGATTGTCTCCTCCACATCTTGGCTGGCCAGTAGCTGCTGACTGTCCTCTAGTAGCTTGTCCTCGCTGTATAGTGGAGCTGAGCCCACAGCCTATAATACTTGTCTGGCTGAGGGAACAGAAAAGGACAGAGGCAGGTTGAAGACAGGTGAGGGCACAGGGCCTGTTCCCGGGCCAAGCCAACTAAGGGTTGTGTCTGACAAACCCATCGACTCTTGGCTGGGGGTGTCTGATGTCACTTTGGACGAAGTGGATGCCAAGTCAACCATTCAAGAACCGCTGGGTTGCTGGTCAAAACACGACCGCTAAATGACACCGGGAGCTCAGGCCTCTCGCTGCGACTCCTGCTCCCATGCCCCCTTACTCTGCTGCGACCTGTGCCTGCGCCAGAAACATTTAGGCCTCTGCCACTCCCCTGTGCAGGGCCTGGCACTTCTCTGTCTGACATACTGTTAGATCAAATAAATAAAAAGGAAATTAAAACACCCCAAAAAAAGTCTGTAATTTTCTCACTTCACCACACAACGGCTAATAAGCCCTTTTTTTTCCACTAATACTCACCAAAGAAGGCTTTAGAACATAAAACTGCACCGCTGAACGGCAAATAGGACCTTACTTTTTTCCACTAATACATGCCAAAAAGGGCTTTAGAACATATAACTGCACCGCTGAACGGCAAATAATATACTGTATATTTTTTCCACTAATACACGCTAAAAAGGGCTTTAGAACATATAACTGCACCGCTGAACGGCAAATAATATATATTTTTTTGCCATTAATACAAGCCAAAAAGGGCTTTAGAACATATAACTGCACCACTGAATGGCAAATAGGCCCTTACTTTTTTCCACTTATACACTCCACAAAAGGCTTTAGAACATATAAATGCACCACTGAATGGCAAATAATATATATTTTTTTGCCATTAATACACACCAAAAAGGGTTTTAGAACATATAACTGCACCGCTGAACGGCAAATAATATATATTTTTTTGCCACTAATACACGCCAGAAAGGGCTTTAGAATATATAACTGCACCGATTGAACGGCAAATTTTCACACTTCACCCCACAACGGCTAATAAGCCCTTTTTCCCACTAATACAAGCCAAAAAATGCTTTAGAACATATAACTGCACCACACAAGGGCAAATAAGATGGAGAAATATTTCCTTGTAATAAACCCTGTTAATGGCTGTATCAATCTGCACATGCACCCCAATAACAAGAACAGTTTGGATCCACAGTCAGTGCAGCAAGGTGTAATAGGATTGTTCCTATTACCCAGGCTGTAAACTCCCCTACTGAACCCTCTTCTGCTTCAATACTGTGGAATGATTCCTCCCTATCCTTTCCCTGAACTTCTATACAGCAAAATAAAAGTTTTAAAGTCTTTTCTACCACTGTCCCTAGCGCCTGCTGACGTCAGTACACTGGAAAATGGCTGAATCCAAGATGGCTGAGGCTATTTATAGGGCTGTGACACCACAGGGCTGGCTGGCTGCTGATTGGCTGCATGCATGGCATTGTGGGTGATCCTTCATTCCCACAGTTCCTTGCTCTATGTCCTAACACGTGCAGCAGCCATTTTAAGAAAAAATTTGATTTGTTAGGAAGGGAATCGGTGCGAATCGAATTTTTCCTGAAATTCGGATCGAATTCCACTTTGTCAACTTCGATTCGTTCATCTCTAATCCTTTATAGAGGCACAATTGATCTATATCATTAGATTGTCATTTATGTCAGCAGCAGTTGATGTTTTAATTAGTTAGTATTTTTTATCATTATTTTTTTATTTTTACACCTTTAATCCCTACCCCTTCCCATCCTCCCCTCCCTCCCCTTGTGATGCGTCTCCTATCCCCTCCGTCAACAAAGACGGAGAAGGGATAGCGATGGGTTGAAGGTGGGGAAACTTAAAACTTCCAAATCCCCCATATCTTATTCCATTTCTCCTCAATGTTTCTTTGTTTATATAAGATATTTTCATATCTCTTAATCTTATTAATCAGATTTAACCATGTATACACACTAGGGATATTTCGTGAGAACCAGACTTGTGTGATTAAAAGTCTCGCCAAGAACATTATTTTAATTAAGAGAATCTTTTCATACTTATATCAATTGACCTGGGAGAAATCACCCAGTATCCAACATTCCACCGTGTATGGAATCACTACTTTCAGTTTTTGGTTAAGAAATTTAGCAATTGCCCCCCAATATTCTGTTAATTGTGTACAGAACCAAAACATATGTAAATAATCAGCCCCAGGTGAATCACACCAAGGACAATTAGATGTATTTCTCAACCCACATTTATTAAGCCATACTGGCGTGACTTATACTCTGTGTAAAATATTAAATTGAACTAAAACATGGTTCAAATTGTGAGACACTAATCTTAAATTAACCATAATATTTCCCCAATCATCTGATTGCATCATTAAACAATTAACTCCCCAAGCCCTTTGTCCAGGGGAGCGTATATTATTAAATAGTGCTTGAAGTAACAATTTATAAAGTTGAGAGATCTTAATCCTATGACCCAAGTTTCCCATCAATTCATTAAAAAGTGAAGAAGTGTCGATCTGAAGCAAAAATTTCCCCTTTACACTAGAAAATGCCGAACATAACTGTAAATACCTAAACCAAGATTAATTATATGCTCTCTTTGTGCCAACTCCAAAAACTTTATCATTACTCACAACTTGTGTAACATACAAAATATAATTTTTTTGCCCATAGTTATCTCCAGCTAATTCATCTAACTCATGTAAATAATAATTGTGCCAGAGGGTCGTACAATAAAGAGAAAACTTTATTCCCAACCATCCTCTAATAGTACCCCATGTCTTAGTAAATAGCTTTCTAGACTCCCTATAATCCTGTTGTATTCTGGATAGTGACCTGGACTCTAATAGTGCAAACATATTATCATATGCAGATCTCCTCGGGAAGGTCCTGCAGAGTAGGCTATCTACAGGCATAAGAGTTGTTTTAGACCAGTCAATATCAAAATCCAAGACTATTCGAATAAGTTCTGGAAGTGAGGTATTAGTATGATTTATAAAAACAACACGTCATCCGCGTATAAAGAAATGCGGTCCTCTACTCCTAATATCCTAAACCCTTCGATCCCAGAGTCTTGCCTAACTCTAGCAGCGTGGGGCTCAATATAAATATCAAATAATAACGGAGAAAGTGGACAGCCTTGACGGTTGCCTCTATTCAAGGGAAAACTCCTTGTCAAGCACCCATTAATATTCAATCTCGCAATAGGGGATTTATACAAAAGCTTAATCATATTTATAAATCTAATACCAAATCCCATCCTTTCCAAAACCTCCAAAGGAATCCCCACTCCACCCTGTCAAAGGCCTTAGAAGCATCCACAGACAGAATGGAACAAGAGACCCCCCGGAAGACTGTATATTTGCAAACAATCGATGCATTCTGGTGTATAATTGATGAAATGACCTTGGATAGCGTTATAGTCAGAATCCTTGAGAGAAGCTTCATATCCGTATTCAATAAAGAAATCGGCCTATATGACCCCATATCTAGGGGGTCCTCACCCTTTTTCAATATTAATGTTATTAAATCCTCTGTCATTGACTCTGGAAGGCTACCCTCCTCTATTGATCCTATAAACACCCTCAGGAGATGAGTAAGAATAACCTCCCCATATTTGCGATAGAATTCATATGGGAAACCATTTGACCCAGGGGCGGAATTTCCAGAGCACGCTTTCAGTGCAGCTTCTAACTCCTCTAAGTAGAGGTCTGCATCAATAGATTCTCTCTGAGTATCGGTAAGAACTGGGAGAGAAATAGAATCCAAGTATGAATTCATCTCTTCATCTGATAAACCTTATCTGAGTTATATAATTCAGAAAAATTCTTCAAAAAGGTTCCCTTTATACTGTCTTGATCTTCAATAATTATACCCTCAGATGACCGAATACTAACTATCTCCTTTTTTTTTTTGTTCTTGATTAGAAATCAATCTTATTGTCCTGGATTGGTAGAATTCACACCATTAAGACGGTGGTTCTGCCCCGTTTGTTGTACTTATTCAGAACCTTACCCATCCTGGTTCCCTTAGCTGATCTACACCGGCTACACAGAGATCTTTCCTCTTTCATCTGGGTCCGTCGACGACCGAGGATTAAACTTTAAATTATGTTTCTTCATAAATGATTAGGAGGTCTTTCATTCCCCAATTGCATCAAATATTATAAGGCAGCCCGCTTAGTGCAGCTTTTCTGTGTCCATAGTCGTCGACATCCTCCGATGTGGGTGACTTTGGAGTCATTTATGATTGCCCCATTCTCCTGGTCTGCATTATTCTGGGATACACACCCTCTCCCTTATGGCCTTAAAGCTAAGGTCCTACTGCCTTTCTATGCTATTCAGCTATGCAGATCAGTCCGTTTCAAGGCAGGTTTTCAATCTAAACCTGTGCCCCTCACTCCTTTACTGGCCAATCCGGCCTTCCCACCTGGGATGGACTTGGGTGATTTCTCATGGTGGTCCGCCAGACGATTGACAAGATTGTATGATTTTCTTATTGCTGGTAAATTACCATCTGCAGACCAGCTACGATCTAAATATTCTTTTCCCACCTCTGATAACGACAGAACGTTTCAGGTTTTGTCCTATTGACGGTCCATTGTGGGGATCCTCCCATCCATTTCCTGCTCCCCTTTTGAACGCTTTATTTTATATTCCTTTGAAAGGGTAGGATTGTTATCTCTCCTTTATTGTTGGCTCAATACAGCTTCCAGTGTCAATAAACTACCCTTTATGACGAAGTGGGAGGAGGACATCCACTGCTCATTGTCTATTGCTAAATGGCATACATGCTGTGAAGCTGTCACCAGAGGCAGCTGGCAAGTCTCCCTGGTGTAGACTTCTCTTAAGGTCCTTCATAGGACTTATTTAGTACAGAAAAGACTACACTGCATCTATCCATCGGTCTCACCCCTTTGTTTTTGAGGCTGTAATGCTGTGGGATCAATGTATCATATATGGCATGCCCTATAGTCAGCTCATATTGGTCAGAAATATGCACAATCTTGTCTAATGTTTTGGGTTCCACCTTTCCTAAGACCCCATCAGTTTGTCTCCTTGGATATAAGCCTATTCGCTTAAAATTCGCCCCATTTAAGCTGGCCCAATATTGTTTGCTAGCAGCACGTATACACATTGCAGCTAAATGGCGGTCCAACACTCTTAACCCGGCTGAAGTTGTGCAAAGAATGGATAGAATAGCTATCTATGAAAAAATCACAGCTACTATAGGAGACACGATTGCATCATACTTAAAACTCTACACATCTCATGGGATTCAGTACCTGTCCATGCAACTTTGGGGAGACATCAGTAGCCTCCTTTCTTAATCTAATTCAGGGTGTCTGAATCATTTTATGCCCCAGCACCTACCATTCACATCTCTCTGTAAAATCCAAAGCTCTGCACCCATAAGGATGCCATGTTTCTGTTTCTTGAAGTTAGTGACAGTTGGTGTTAAGTTCATTAAACTATATGCATATTATGGAAACACCTCCTGCATGAGGTGCTTTTTTCCTTCTTGATAATGCTTCTTTTCTGGTTTCTGTAATTTTGATTTATTTTATGCATTAATAAAACCAACTATTTGAAACTAATAAAATAACTGAAATGAGATATGGTTGGAATTATTCCAGTGGCTATTTATACAATGGTTAGGAAAGAATTATTTCATGCCAGGGTAAAGTGCAGCTGCTTCTTTCATTGGTCTATTTTCCTTGCTCTGGATCTACACTGCACTCGGATGTCTGATGAGTATAATAGAAGCTATAGACTGGCAGCTGTTTTAATAAAAATAAAAAAAAAGTTGCATCTGCTTATGCTGAAAATAGATTTATTTTTGGCCTAATTACCTGCAGCTAACTGTGGACATTCTGAAACTTGTCCTGAACATACTGCAATTAATTTGCTTTAGTTAGCCTGAGGCAGGAGATGACTGAGAGAACCTGAGCTCCTTCCACAGAGATTGTACTTTCATGTGTATGCAGGTATATATGTAAAATCAACATTTGCTACTTGTCAGAAAAAGAATGTGAATATGTAGGATTGTTAAATGTATAGGCTTACTGGGAAAGGGAAAAACTGACATATAAAGTATTCAAAAAGATAAAGAGCAAAGCATTGCATTAATTAGATTTAGACAAAAACCAGTAACACACGACATAGAAAACTTTAATTTATTGTTAGTACTATATAAATTAAGTCTTTTTCTAGTATATCTATTTGCTAGGCTTTAGTCTAGTATATCATGTTGTGTTAGGAATCTACTGTTCATAGTGATTCATGTGCCAAAAGAGCTCAGAATCTAGTACCGTATTTTGGACTATAATACGCATCTAGGATTTGGGGGAGGAAAATAAGAAAAAAAATATTTTCCATCAGACCTCAGAGCAGACCCCAAATCAGACCCCATTCTTCATTAGACCTCAGACCAGACCCCAAAATCAGATCCCGAAGCTCCATCAGCCTCAGTCAGACCCTTTAACCTCCATCAGCCTCATATCAGACCTCCCCAGCCTCAGATGGGACCCCATAGCCCCCATCAGCCTCAGACCAGCCCCCAGCCCCCATGAGACTCAGATCAGACCCTCAATCAGACCGTAGCCGCCTCAGATCAGAACCCCCCAGCCTCACTCAGCCTCAGATTGGACACCCCAGCCCCTGTCAGCCTCAGATCAGTCCCTATCATACCCTCCATCAGATCCTATAAGCCTCTGATTGGACCCCACCCCAGCCCCACTCAGCCTTAGGCCTAAGGCATTTTCGGAGGATATATTATAAATGTCTAATCAGTAGAGGTCCCAACACTGAATTCCCGACAGATAAAGTGATGTATAGCCCATGACTAAGTGGCGATGGAGAAACAACGCTCCATGGACTGCAAATCAGTCTCTATGCCAGAATCTCTTATTTTTTGGGTAGTAGTAGTAACAGTTGATAGGGGATCTCATTCTCTTGATTAGTGGGGTACTAGTAGTGGGGCACCGGTCAATCAGATGTTTATGGTATATCATATGACTGTACTATATGCTATTGCTTGATATTAACTGTTAAAACTTGTTTCCACTGCTATACCTGCAAATGCAGTTTCTTGAAACTCACCTTTAGGCTACATTCACACGTCCGTATTTTTCTACATCCCGATTTTCGGTCCGTTTTTTGCGGATCCGTTGTTCCTGAAAATGTTTCCGTATGTCATCCGTTTTTTGCGGATCCGCAAAAAACGGAAACATGTGAAAACTCAAATCCGACAGTATATTCTAACACAGAGGCGTTCCCATGGTGATGGGGACGCTTCTAGTTAGAATATACTGAGAACGGTGTACATGACTGCCCCCTGCTGCCTGGCAGCACCCGATCTCTTACAGGGGGCTGTGATCCGCACAATTATTGTGCGAATCATAGCCCCCTGTGAGAGATCAGGTGCTGCCAGGCAGGAGGGGGCAGACCCCCTCCCTCCCCTGTATTAAATGTGACTAGTGCGGTCTCACCCCTCCCCCCCCCTTCCCATCATTGGTGGCAGTGCGGATTCCCAGTATTAATAAATGTGCCCAGTGCGGTCTCACCTCTCCCCCCCCCCCCCCATCATTGGTGGCAGTGCGGATTCCCAGTATTAATAAATGTGCCCAGTGCGGTCTCACCTCTCCACCCCCCCCCCCATCATTGGTGGCAGTGCGGATTCCCAGTATTAATAAATGTGCCCAGTGCGGTCTCACCTCTCCCCCGCCCCCCCCCATCATTGGTGGCAGTGCGGATTCCCAGTATTAATAAATGTGCCCAGTGCGGTCTCACCTCTTTCCCCCCCCCCATCATTGGTGGCAGCGGAGAGTACCGATCGGAGTCCCAGTTTAAATCGCTGGGGCTCCGATCGGTTACCATGGCAGCCAAGACGCTATTGCAGTCTTGGCTGCCATGGTTACTTAGCAATAAATACAAGCATTATACTTACCTGCGACTGCGAGCTGCGATGTCTGACCGGCCGGGAGCTCCTCCTACTTGTAAGTGAAAGGTCTGTGCGGCGCATTGCTTTTAGCACAGACCTGTCACTTACAAGTAGGAGGAGCTCCTGGCCGGACACACATCGCAGCTCGCAGTCGCAGGTAAGTATAATGCTTGTATTTATTGCTAAGTAACCATGGCAGCCAAGACTGCAATAGCGTCTTGGCTGCCATGGTAACCGATCGGAGCCCCAGCGATTTAAACTGGGACTCCGATCGGTACTCTCCGCACTGGCCACCAATGATGGGGGGGGGGGGGGGAGAGGTGAGACCGCACTGGGCACATTTATTAATACTGGGAATCCGCACTGGCCACCAATGATGGGGGGGGGGGGGGGGAGAGGTGAGACCGCACTGGGCACATTTATTAATACTGGGAATCCGCACTGGCCACCAATGATAGGGGGGGGGGGGGAAGAGGTGAGACCGCACTGGGCACATTTATTAATACTGGGAATCCGCACTGGCCACCAATGATGGGGGGGGGGGGAGAGGTGAGACCGCCCTGGGCACATTTATTAATACTGGGAATCCGCACTGGCCACCAATGATGGGGGGGGGGGGAGAGGTGAGACCGCACTGGGCACATTTATTAATACTGGGAATCCGCACTGGCCACCAATGATGAAGGGGGGGGGGAGAGAGGTGAGACCGCACTGGGCACATTTAATACTGGGGAGGGAGGGGGGTCTGCCCCCTGCTGCCTGGCAGCCCCTGATCTCTTATAGGGGGCTATGATATGCACAATTAACCCCTCAGGCGCAGCACCTGAGGGGTTAATTGTGCAGATCACAGCCCCCTGTAAGAGATCGGGTGTTGCCAGGCAGCAGGGGGCAGTCATGTACATCGTTCTCAGTATATTCTAACTAGAAGCGTCCCCATCACCATGGGAACGCCTCTGTGTTAGAATATACTGTCGGATCTGAGTTTTTCACGAAGTGAAAAATCAGATCTGTAGAAAACTTTACTGGGAATCCGCACTGCCGCACTGGCCACCAATGAATATAGAGGGAGGGGGGCTGCACTGGTCACATAATACTGGGGAGGAAGCCTAATTTCCAGGAACGGAATCCGCATAAAACGGATGACATACGTAATGACATACGAATGTCTTCCGTTTTTTGCGGATCCATTGACTTTGTATTGGTCCAGGATCCGATTTTTGCGGAAAAGAATAGGACATGTTTTATATTTTTTCGGACATGCGGAACGGAACAACGGAAACGGACAGCACACATTGTGCTGTCCGATTTTTTCCAGGACCCATTGAAAATGAATGGGTCCAGATCTGGTCCTGATCTGTTCCTGAAAAAACGGAACAGATCAGGAAAGAAAAAACGAACGTGTGAATGGACCCTAAAAGGGGTTGTCCCACAAATTCTTTGATCTACAGGGTTCCAAAAGTGTGCCAAATATTCATAGCAACTCTTTATAGTCTTTAACCTGCATAGGTTATCAATATGGGAAACCAGACTAGCCCTTTAAAGGGCCTGTCATGGGGTGTAAAAATTATTAGTAAAGCACTCAAAAAGGGAAAAATTATAAAAGAGCTATAAACACCCTCACAGATCCTCCGCTCTGATTCTAATGCTTATTGGGTTCTCACTGGTCTTTGCTTATTGTTCCCATCTCGATACATAGGAAATACGTGGAAATGGTTGGGATGAGTCACTGCTGCAGCCAGTGAAGAGCTGAGCAGGCATCTGCAGGCATTTCATGTGTGTTGAGACCCATCCAGGAAGGAAAGACCAGAGAGGACCTAGTAAACATGAGAATGAGAGCACCAGGGGGGATTGTGAGGGTGTATATGGCTTCTTTTATTATTTTACCACCCTCTGAGGCTGTCTGCAATCATTTATATCCCGTGGATAGCCCTTTTAATACAGACACTGCCTCTTCATTACCTATTGTATGAAAAAGATAGTATTGTATTACATAGAGCTATCATGTAACCTGTGAAAATTGCTTTTGTTTGAGCAATGTACTGTATGACATTATTATTGAGGAACTGTACGGCACTATTATGTCTCCTACATAGCGTAGCTACTAGAATTGTATATAACACGAGGCTTGTAGGGCACAATTATATAGGTACTGTCCAGTATGCTTCCCTTATGCTTATATTCATATTCTCCAATCAGCAGTCTTGCATGAATAAACCTCTGTCTATAAGTCATTGGTCGAGCAAATTATAAATGCTATTTTTAACATCTAATCAATTATTTTTATACTTTGTATTGCTAGAAATGTCATCTACTACAGCAATGGAAAAACATGTATAAAGTAGCTGTATCTGCACTGCATCAGGCCCCTGAGTAATGTATACATTTAGCATAGCGCACTCCTAACAGTCACAATGTCTCCATTCTAATTTAAATTAAGAGGTCTTGTTGATAAACCAAAGTTCAGATCCTCAATGCCTCTGGACTGTGAATATACTCAGATGTCAGGCAGTATATATACAGTATCTCACAAAAGTGAGTACACCCCTCACATTTTTGTAAATATTTTATTATATCTTTTCATGGGAAAACACTGAAGATATGACACTTTGATACAACGTAAAGTAGTCAGTGTACAGCTTGTATAACAGTGTAAATGTGGTGTGCCCTCAAAATAACACACAGCCATTAATGTCTAAACCACTGGAAACAAAAGTGAGTACACCCCTAAGTGAAAATTGCCAAATTCTCCCCAAAGTATCAATATTTTTTGTGGCCACCATTATATTCCAGCACTGCCTTAACTCTCTTGGGCATGGAGTTCACTAGAGCTTCACAGGTTGTCACTGGTATCCTCTTCCACTCCTCCATGATGACATCACATAGCTGGTGGATGTTAAAGACCTTGCACTCCTCCACTTTCTGATTTAGGATGTCCCACAGATGCTCAATAGGCTTTACCCTCAATTTCTTTAACACAGCGGAGGTCGTCTTGGATGTGTGTATGGGGTCATTATCATGTTGGAATACTGCCGTATTTCACAGTAGATGTTGGCATTCATGGGTCCCTCAGTGAACTGCAGCTCCTCACAGCTGGCAGCACTCATGTGGTCCCAAACCATGACACTCCTATCACCATGTTTGACTGTAGGCAAGACACACTTGTCTTTGTACTCTTCACCTGGTTGCCACCACACATGCTTGACACCATCAAAATCAAATAAGTTTATCATAGTCTTATCAGACCACAGGGCATGGTCCCAGTAATCCATGTGCTTAGCCTGCTTGTCTTCACCAAACTGTTTGCGGGCTTTCTTGTGCATCATCTTTAGAAGAGATTTCCTTCTGGGACGACAGCCATGCAGACCAATTTGATGTAGTGTGCGGCATAAGGTCTGAGCACTGACAGGCTGACCCCCCACCCCTTTAACCCTTGCAGCAATGCTGACAACACTCATACATCTATTTTGAGAACATAACCTCTGGATTTGACGCTGAGCATGTGCACTCAACCTCTTTGGTCGACCATGGGAAGGCCTGTTCTGAGTGGAACCTGTCTTGTTAAACCGCTGGATGGTCTTGGCCACCGTGCTGCTGCTCCCTCTTAGGGTGTTGGCAATCTTCTTATAGCCTACCCTAGGCCATCTTTATGTAGATAGAAAAAGAGACCCCCCTGCGCTCCTATTGTATTGGTACGTGTAGGTCTGCCTGTATGGGGAGATCCTGCTGCTTAGTGTCTGAAAAAGGAGCTATTGTTCTCCTTGGTAAATGTACAGAGAGTAAATATATCACCCGCAGGTGATAGGAGACACAAGCGCTGGTACACAGTAACAATCGGCTAGTCCTTAAAGTTTGCACTCTACCTATAGCTAGTCAGGATGACCAGGTAATGTGCTGCCAGAATAAATGGTATCGGAATGCAAGTCAATGTCGGAATCAGACCATGTAATCAGTTGTCAGAGAAAAACACATGGTTTAATATGTGCAGATATTGGCACTAGGAAATAGTGTCAGGATGCAAATCAGTATCTGAATCAGACCATATAATAGATTATTGGGGAAGAGTACATGGTTAAATATATGAATATTGGCACTAGGAATAGGGTAGTAGCGGAGTGGTTAATGTTAATGTAACCACCACCCTCAGTACCTTGTTTGTTCTTTTCACCAAAGTATTCCTTCTGTCGATGTTCCACTATGCTGGTTTCTTCTGAGTTCTTTTTGTGAAGATATTGATGTCCTTTCTGATCGCGGCGTTCTTCTTGCTCTTCTAGCTCACCTGTCAGCAGCAGCGCGGCCCCGGCCGGAAGCACGCGCGGCGCGAGGGAGCTTGGTCTGTTACCCGGGAAACCTGTTTGCGGTGACGTCACCTGGTACGAGTATGGCAGCCTCCGTAGGACAAAAGACTGCAACCTACGCGTTTCAGAGCCAAAGCGGGCTCCTTCGTCAGGGTTGCATCTTTATGTAGAGCAACAATTCTTATTTTAAGATCCTCAGAGAGTTATTTGCCATGAGATGCCATGTTGAACTTCCAGTAACCAGTATGAAAGAGTGTGAGAGCGATAATACCAAATTTAACACACCTGCTCACCATTTACACCTGAGACCTTGTAACACTGTGTTACATTACATTGGGGAGTGAAAATGGCTAATTGGGCACAATTTGGCCATTTTCACTTAGGAGTGTACTCACTTTTGTTGCCAGCGGTTTAGACATTAATGGCTGTGTGTTGAGTTATTTTGAGGGCACACCAAATTTACACTGTTATACAAGCTGTACACTGACTACTTCACATTGTATCAAAGTGTTATATCTTCAGTGTTATCCCATGAAAAGATATAATAAAATATTTACAAAAATGTGTCTGAATTTTAACAGAAATGCCGCTCATTATTAGGCATTCTTAAAACTGTGAAACACCACTTCTATTAGGAGAGGTTTTCAGTCTGGCAGTATATTTTGAACCAGTAATTGACCTGCTGGACAGTATAGGTTCACACCACACCAAACGACACGTTATATGGATTGCAATCTCTTCTCTTGCTACAGCTGGGTGCACATGACAACATTTGACAACTACAGATGAATCAGGGTGTGTATAGTGCAGGGATCAGCAACCTTCGGTACTCCAACTGCTGTGAAACTACAACTCCCAGCATGCACTTTCTAACTCCCACAGATGTGAAAGGAGGATTCTGGGAGTTGTAGTTTTAGAACATCTGGACTACTAGAGGTTGCTGATCCCTGGAATAGTGAGATAATGGAGTGCCTTCAAATTTTACAAAGATACTACCTACCCATCAAAACAGCAAATGTGCAGGACATGAAGTGTATTATTGTGCTATATTTTATATAGTTGCAGAATATTGTCCTGTTTCAGAGTGAGCTAGCAATGTAGAGCTCATGCATATGGCAGAACGTGTGCCCAGGCCCAGTGCTGGAGCACACAGAGTCCCTAACATTCTGGAGCCATATCTACAGTCCATTCACAAAGTGTTCAGACCCTTTCACTTTTTCCATACTTGTTGTGTCCTTGTGCTAAAATTAAATCACATTTTCCCCCATCAGTCTGCACTCAATACCCCATAATGACAAAGTGAAAACAGAATGTTAGTCATTTTTGCAAATTTATTAAAGAAGAAAAAACTAAATTTTGCATGGACACAAGTATGACACTTGAAATTTAGCTCTGGAGGCCTCTCATTTCTCTTTGTCATCTCTGAGATGTTTCTACACCTTGTTTGGAGTCCACCTGTGGTAAATTCAGTTGATTTAACATGGTTTGTAAAGACACAGCACTGTCTATATAAGGTCTCACAGCTGACAATCAGAGCAGAGGAGGCACAGATCTGGAGAAGGGTACAAAAGTTTCTGCTGCACTGAAAGTTCCCAAGAGCACAGTGGCCTCCATAATTCTTAAAAGGAATACGTTTGGAACCACCATGACTCTTCCTGGAGCTGGCCACCCCACCAAACCAAGTATTAGGGGGAGAAGGACCTTAGTAAGAAGGTGACAAAGAACCCAATGGTCTCACTGACTGAGCTCCAAAGATGCTGTGTGCAGATGGGAGAAACTTCTAGAAGGTCAACCATCACTGCAGCACCTCACTAATCCGGGCTTTATGGCCTCTCCTCAGAAAAAGACACATAAAAACCCTAAAGGACCCTCAGAGTGTGAGAAACAAGATTCTCTGGTCTCATGAAACCAAGATTGAACTTTTTGGACTCAATTTCAAGTGTCCTGTCTGTAGGAAACCAGGCTGCTCATCCCCTGCTCAAAATAATCCCTACAGTGAAGCATGGTGTGACAGCATCATGCTGTGGGGTGTTTGTCAGTGACTAGGACAGAGACACTGGTCAAGGTTGAGGGAAAGCTCAATGTACAAAGAACAGAGATATTCTTAATGAAAACCTGATCCAGGGTGCTCTGGACCTCAAACTGGGCACAGAGCCAAGACAACACAGTGGCTTAGGGACAACTCTGTGAATGTCCTTGAGTGGCCCAGCCGGAGCTTTTACTTGAACCCAAGAGAACATCTCTGGAGAGATCTGAAAATAACTGTTCACTGTGACACAGTGAGAGGTTTGGTCTGGGAAAACAGGTATTTTCCTCCCAGCATGTGCTTCTGGGCTGATTTACAGCCAGGTGATGTCAAATACCGGACCGGATTTTAAATGCCGGTCTGGGTTTTGGCATCACCTGGCTGTCCTTAAATAGGCAGCTGGGCTCAGAAGCCATGTCTCTGTGTTACTATTTGGGAGCCTTGTGTCTGGATGAAGGCTTGCTACCTGTTTGGCGCAAAAACAGGTTGGTGCTGCTATCAGCAAGGACTCTTTGAGGCAGAATTACCGCATGGTGTGAATTTCCTCCAACACCGCAAGGTGACTTTTTGTTTGAATATGACTGCTTGTGTTGTGACTTGCCTAAAGTGTGAATAAAACACTGAACTGTTTGATCCAAAGAACTTGTTGTTGCCTCTATACTGCGTCCGCTAAACCTGTCTACCAGAGCAA
The DNA here is from genome assembly GCF_905171765.1 of Bufo bufo. Lineage (NCBI taxonomy): Eukaryota > Metazoa > Chordata > Amphibia > Anura > Bufonidae > Bufo > Bufo bufo. Next base: position 161,919,675 of record NC_053392.1, on the reverse strand, counting down.
GTCCCCACACTACTTACCGCCCACATCCGGGGCACGAGCCCATGTGAAGCCACGCCCCCACCTCATTAAGCCACGCCCTCATCGGCATCAGGGGCCTTCACAGTAGTTATTAACCCCTTTCAGCAGTCACCCCTTCAGTGAATGGGGGACTGCTGAAAGGGGTTAATAACTACAGTGAAGGGCCTAGCCGTCTGGGCAACCCCACAGATCATCCTAACCTATGGTCAGCCTAATTTAAAATGAAGCAAGCCCCCCAACTATAAACTAATCACAGAAGTTGGAACCCATCAACTCCCCTTTTACTTGTTCCGCTACTTGCAGGCTGCGAGGACATGAGTTCAGAACTTCGGACCGAAGTTACTGAAGTTTTGAACTCATGCCCGTGCAACCTGCAAGTAGCGGAACAAGTACAAGGGGGGTTGTGGGTTGATCTGTGGGATTGCCCAGATGGCTAGGAATAGCCTAATAAATAAAAAAATCCCACCAGCATAGGCGTGCGCAGCCTATTGCATTAGGGTGTGCACCCTAAAGCACAAACACACACACGCCGCGCGTGTATGTATATATTATATATTATATCAATATAATGAAGTGAGAAGAAATCATTTTCAAACGTACCTGTATTTTTCGCCCTATAAGACGCTCCGGCCCATAAGAAGGACCTAGGTTTTAGAGGGGGACACCCGAGGTCAGACCACCAATCAGACCCACAATGTTAATCAGACCTCAGATGACAGCCCCAATAAGACCCCATATGTTAATAAGACCCCAATAAGACCTCAGATCAGACCCCAATGTGAATGACCCCCAATCAGACCTCAGATAAGAGCCCCAGTGCCTCATATCAGCCCCTAGTGCCCCTCTTCAGCCCCCCCAGTGTCCCTCTTCAGCCTTCCAGTGCCTCATATAAGGTCCCAGTGCCTCATATCAGCCCCTAGTGCCCCTCTTCAGCCCCCCAGCAGCCTCATATCAGCCCCCCAGTGCCTCATATCAGTCCCCAGTGCCTCATATCAGCCACCCAGCAGCCTCTCTTTAGCTACCCAGTGCCTCACATTAGCCCCCAATGCCCCTCTTCAGCCCCCCAGTGCCTCATATCAGCCCCCAGTGTCCCTCTTCAGCCCCCCAGTGCCTCATATCAGCCCCCCCAGCAGCCTCTCTTCAGCCCCCCAGTGCCTCACATCAGCCCCCAATGCTTCTCTTCAGCCCCCCAGTGCCCCTCTTCAGCCCCCAGCAGCCTCTCTTCAGCCCCCCAATGCCTCACATCAGCCCCCAATGCCCCTCTTCACCCCCCCAGTGCCTCACATCAGCCCCCCAGTGCCTCACATCAGCCCCCAGTGCCCCATATCAGCCACCCAATGCCCCATATCAGCCCCCAGCAGCCTCTTTTCAGCCCCCAGTGCCCCTCTTCATCCCCAGTGCCTCAATCAGCCCCTAAATAAAAAAATAAAAAAACACTTACAGTTCCTGCTCCGGATGCTGCTGCTCTTCACCACTCGGTAATCCTCTTGTATAGTCTGCTGTGCAGCCTTCACAGTGGAGCGCCAAGGACCAGGAAGTAAAAGGTGAGTATAGCTCTTCCTAAACATTCGGGGCACTGGAAAAAACATTCGGGGCTCCAGCCCAAACTGTTTTGACCTAACGACGCCCCCTGCTTACCGCCCCATCCAACCTGATAGAGCTTGAGAGGGTCTGCAGAGGAAAATGTCAGAAAATCTCCAAATCCAGGTGTGAAAACCTATGTGGCATCATACCCAAGAAGACTGAAGGCTGTAACTGCTGCTAGAGGGTCTTCAACTAAGTCCTTTATAAAGGGTCTGAATACTTATGTCAATGCAAGATTTTGATTTTCAATAAATTAGCAAAAATTATGTTGAACATTCTATTTTCACTATTTTATTATGGGATACTGAGTGTTATTTTAGCACAAGGCTGGAACATACTGTAAAATGTGAAAAAGCAAAAGGCTCTGAAGACTTTTCGAATACACTGTACTTCATGTGCCACTGTATATGTATGGTGCCACCATAAAGCACAGAATTATGGAATTATTCTTCCTTTAAACAATGCTTCTAGAAGAGAATAGGTTCATAATACAACATTCAAAGCAGCATAATACATTTCTGTATTGTATGGATTCCATATGAATAGACAGAAACAGCTCAGTATTTCCCTGTGTGAAATCGGAATATATGGAGGTAAAGTGTAAACCCATAGACTTCTATGGGAACTGTATTTATGGCTCCATAGAACTTGGAGCTTGTATGTAATTATGGCTGCATGCTTCAGATCTAATTTCCCTACACCACATGAAGAACACGCACTAGTACTAGTTAAGCTAACCAGAATCTAGGTAAGGCCTAGTAGTTGTACATGTTGAAGTGTGAGAAGGTTGAATCTGGATGGTGATTCTAGAGCTGCACAGTAATACTTCTAAACTCTGTGCCTTCATAGAAGGGCTCACAAAATTTTGATACTTCATGACAGACTTTTTAATCAAGGCTGTCACCAGAAAATTCACTGTTAAACCAGGCATAATACCTTTCACTTAGTGATCTTTTCCTTCATTCTGAAGAAAAAGTGCTTTAAGTTAATCAATATGAAAATAAACAGTTAGGCCTCTTTCACACGGGCGTTGCGGGAAAATGTGCGGGTGCGTTGCGGGAACACCCGCGATTTTTCCGCGCGAGTGCAAAACATTGTAATGCGTTTTGCACTCGCGTGAGAAAAATCACGCATGTTTGGTACCCAAACCCGAACTTCTTCACAGAAGTTCGGGCTTGGGTTCGGTGTTGTGTAGATTTTATTATTTTCCCTTATAACATGGTTATAAGGGAAAATAATAGCATTCTGAATACAGAATGCATAGTAGGTGATCAATTGAGGGTTAAAAAAATAAAAATAAATTAACTCACCTTCTCCTCTTGTTTGCGTAGCTCCCGGTCTACGCATGCAGGACTTTTGTCTCCGCTTAAAAATCATCTTCTGAGCGGAAACATAACAAACATAGATTTTAATGGGGTCCTAAGGGCTCCGTTTGACTCAGTTTTGGCGTCAGTTATGTGCCTTTTCCGTCCTTTCCGTTCTCCTGCTCCTAAACGGAGCAGGAGAACGGAAAGCCAGAACGGTGATGTGAATGAAGCCTAACATAGGAGATGTCTTTAAGTTGCAGACTTTGTTAAGGAAAATACCACAACGTGTTTATAGAAATGTTTCAATACAAAAGTTACTTCAAAATTTTCCGAGCATTTTTTTTAGAATTATACTCTCACATATAACACACTTTAATTATCAAAGCTTTATTGAACAGAGTGGAGTATGGATGTCTGTAGCAAAATTCATAACCTAGTATAAAGCTTTGAGAGTGAGGTCAGTGTCTGCTATGTGGGTCATCTGATCTATACTGGTTGGTCTGAAAGGAACTGCTACTGCTTAACAACTTTATGATATTTTGTAGTTGTTTTATTTGTAGGGATGAGCGAACTTCTGTTTTCAAGTTCGACGTGCAAGTTTCAGGTTATCTAAGAATCCCGTTATGGATTCTGCTACCACGGACCATAAGTTATGGTCCTTGGTAGCAGAATCCATAACGGAATTCTTAGATAACCCAAACCCAAACCTTGTACGCCAAAGTTTGCTCAACACAAGTTATTTGCAGTGTCCACTGCATGTGCGTATACAGCACCCTGCAAAGTAATATGTGACAAAGAAAAGTTTAGCAACATACATACATTGTGCAGAGGACATCCCCATTTGGAGCTGACTTTGTCACTAGCTATAAGGGTCTATTTCTTAAGGGTTAATTCTCGAAAAACCTATAATACCTTGGCCCTAGGACCACTATTCTAACATAAGCCTCTTGTGGACATCTATAACTATATAGCACCTGAACAGTCGTTTGGGGTTGTTTTTGTACCTTAGCTCCGAGCTTTTCACCAGCACAGTATGTCACTTTGGCATGTACTGGTTCTATAATAAGGATAATACATTGACTTTCCACTATTAACTTCTTTTTTTTCTGCTTAATCTGATTTTTATTAAAATTTTGTAAGTTGCAGCACAAATAAAACAGTTAACAAGAAACAAGCAAAGTGCCCTGTGAGTTTCATTTAGCTGAAAAGACTACATACATCTTTATATGGTCCATTCCAGTTACCCAATACCATGCTCCCCACATGGGGCAAAGGGGTTGTAAGGGTCTTAGGAGCCTTTGAATAACCAAATATTACATACACAAAGCAAATAAAGTAACTAGAGATGAACAGATTTCTAAAAAATTGGGACGGTTTGCCGAATTTCCCAAAAAGATTCCATTCGATCAGAATTTATTTGTGATGAATTGCATTAAAAACTGCTATTTCCTGGCTGCAGAGAGCCTTTATAGTGGTGTAGAACACTGTGCCTTGCAGTAACACACATAGGGAGTCTGCTGTGGTAGTGAAATACTGTGAGTCCGTATGATATGCAGATAACAGGCGTCGCACTTAGAATCACTGCACACATCACTTATTTGGGCAGTCACGGGGCCAAAACTGAACAAATAACAAATAAGTGTGAACTCAGCCTTTCAGGTCAATGTTAGCATTAGGTATAAAGGACTGTGTAGAGGGCAAAGATCCTACTATAGAGTGAAAGAGCGCACTCCTTTTACACCGTTGTCAGCTGATTCCACATAGATGTCTACTAAACCTGTTCTATTAAACGCTTATACAAGTAGAGCCCCCCGGACAGAGTGGAGAGGGTGTCAGCAGTAAGTTTGTGTTGACGTCACTGATTATTTTGCCCTTCTGATCCGTCATAAGAACAACCCCAAAAAAACTAATCCTGTCTTTTGAGCACCCCCTTCACACGGTCAGCATTTAGTAAGTAATCCATCGGTATTGCTAAGGCCAAAAAAAATGACACATGAATTGAATATTTGCATGTCTTCTGTGTTTTGTACCCACTCCTGCTTTTGGCTTCCAAATCATGATCCAACCCTGATGCAAAACAGGGACCATGTCATACAGGCCTTACAGCTGCTCCAAAGACAGGACCCGTTGTGTTTCTCATTTTTCCATCCTTCTCACAGATCAGAAGGGTAAAATAAATGGTGATGTCAACAAGGCCAAACAGGGACAATAGCAGCCTAGTGACAGAGTGGTGAGGTGACAACAGCATGAGGAGTCAACACAGTGGCCCAGTGACAGAGTGGTGAGGTGGCAACAGCATGAGGAGTCAGCACAGTGGCCCAGTGACAGAGTGGTGAGGTGGCAACAGCATGAGGAGTCAGCACAGTGGCCCAGTGACAGAGTGGTGAGGTGGCAACAGCATGAGGAGTCAGCACAGTGGCCCAGTGACAGAGTGGTGAGGTGGCACTTTTATATATGAAATAAACACACCCCAAAGCTGTTTGTACCAGACTGCAAATTCCTTTCAAAAGCAAGGATGAATGGATGTATGTACTTTTATATATGTAAAATAAACACACCCCAAAGCTGTTTGTACCAAACTGCAAATTCGCTCCAATAACAGATGCTAGGATTACTGCAATTACTGTTTAAAACAACCTAAAATCTGTAGTGATAGATCACTTTTAGTAACCCCAATTAGTGCAGCAAGGTGTAATAGAATCGCTCCTATTGCCCAGGCTTTACACTCTCCTATTGCCCGGGCTTTACACTCTTCCTACAGTGTGGATAATGCCTTCCTATCCTTTCCCTACATTATGAATAATCTTTCCCTGAACAGCTAATTATTATTATTTTTTTAATAAAGTCTTTCCTAATTACTGTCCCTAGTGCCTGCAACGTCTTTCCCTGGACTAAGTTCACTGTAAAATGGCGGAGACCGGGCATGAGGAGGCTTTTATAGGGCTGTGACATCACAGGGGATATTTGCTGATTGGCTGTCTGCATGGCATTATGGGTGCTCCCTCGTTCCCAGGCTTCTTACCTTCACTTTGTAACACGTGCAGCAGCCATTTCAGAAAACGTGCGATTTGTTACCACAAAGCGTGAGGAAATTCGACTTCGGGACGAATCAAATTTTTCCTGAAATTCGGATCGAATTTCACTTTGTCAACTTCGATTCGCTCATCTCTAAAAGTAACAAATACAAGAAGCTGAGAAAAGGGAGAAAATGGAAGAAATTAGGGAAGAGGGGCAAGAAGGAGACATGTAGAGAAAGGAAAAAAGGGGTAGGGGCAATTAAGGGAGAGGTGGAGGGGAGATGGGAATCGGGAGTAAGGGTACTTTCACACTAGTGTTATTCTTTTCCCGTATTGAAATCCGGTAAAGGGTCTCAATACTGGGGAAAAAAAACGCATCAGTTTTGTCCCAATGCATTCTGAATGGAAAGGAATCCGTTCAGTATGCATCAGAATGTCTTCCGTTCCGTCTCTTGTACGGTATTTGACCAGACAAAATACAGCAGCATGCTGCGTTTTTTTTTCCGGCCAAAATCCCGGAACACTACCACACTTGAAATGTATTAATGCCGGATACGGTACCAAGTGTTTCAGAAATTACTGCATCGCCGGATCCGGTTTTCTGGTCTGCGCATGCTCAATGCTTTCTAGCTGTGGAAAAAAAAATATACCGGATCCGTTTTTCCGGATTATACTGGAAAGACGGATCCGGTATTTCAATGAATAAGTCTACCGGATCCGGAAAAAATAGATATCCGTTTGCACACGGATTTCCGGATCTGGCAGGCAGTTCTGGCAACGGAACTACCTGCCGGATTCTTCTAACGCTAGTGTGAAAGTACCCTAAGTTCCAAGTGTTCAGGATAGGAGATAGAATAGGAGAGTCTGGGAGAGGTTTCACGATTTGCATAAGCATCCTTTAAAATAATCATTTATGAAGTTAGCAGTAATTGTATAATGTATTTCATTTATTTCTCCTGTTTTGGTCTGTGGTCACATGACCATGTCCATGCAACTTTCTATGTAACTAGATGGGTAGGAGGAGCTATAAACTACATTGTTAAACCTTTAAGGCCTGGAGTTTTTTGTGGGGTTTTTTTGGGGCGTTTTCGTTTTGCGCTCCCTGCCTTCCCAGAGCCATAACTTTTTTATTTGTCTGTTCACATAGCCATATGAGGGCTTGTTTTTTGTGGGACAAGTTGTATATAGGGAACTATAACATGCAATCATCTTATTGCTATTATCATAGACTCTAATGCACTTGCATTGGAATCTATGATGATTTTACTACTTTCCTATGGAGCCCTATTACAGGCAAGGGGTCCATAGGAAATACACTGCTCAAAAAAATAAAGGGAACACAAAAATAACACATCCTAGATCTGAATTAATTAAATATTCTTCTGAAATACTTTGTTCTTTACATAGTTGAATGTGCTGACAACAAAATCACACAAAAATAAAAAAATGGAAATCAAATTTTTCAACCCATGGAGGTCTGTATTTGGAGTCACCCTCAAAATTAAAGTGGAAAAACACACTACAGGCTGATCCAACTTTGATGTAATGTCCTTAAAACAAGTCAAAATGAGGCTCAGTAGTGTGTGTGGCCTCCACGTGCCTGTATGACCTCCCTACAACGCCTGTGCATGCTCCTGATGAGGTGGCGGACGGTCTCCTGAGGGAAATCCTTCCCAGACCTGGACTAAAGCATCTGCCAACTCCTGGACAGTCTGTGGTGCAACGTGACGTTGGTGGATAGAGCGAGACATGATGTCCCAGATGTGCTCAATTGGATTCAGGTCTGGGGAACGGGCGGGCCAGTCCATAGCATCAATGCCTTCGTCTTGCAGGAACTGCTGACACACTCCAGCCACATGAGGTCTAGCATTGTCTTGCATTAGGAGGAACCTAGGGCCAACCGCACCAGCATATGGTCTCACAAGGGGTCTGAGGATCTCATCTCGGTACCTAATGGCAGTCAGGCTACCTCTGGCGAGCACATGGAGGGCTGTGCGGCCCTCCAAAGAAATGCCACCCCACACCATTACTGACCCAATGCCAAACCGGTCATGCTGGAGGATGTTGCAGGCAGCAGAACGTTCTCCACGGCGTCTCCAGACTCTGTCACGTCTGTCACATGTGCTCAGTGTGAACCTGCTTTCATCTGTGAAGAGCACAGGGCGCCAGTGGCGAATTTGCCAATATTGGTGTTCTCTGGAAAATGCCAAACGTCCTGTAAGCACAACCCCCACCTGTGGACTTCAGGCCCTCATATCACCCTCATGGAGTCTGTTTCTGACCGTTTGAGCAGACACATGCACATTTGTGGCCTGCTGGAGGTCATTTTGCAGGGCTCTGGCAGTGCTCTTCCTGTTCCTCCTTGCACAAAGGCGGAGGTAGCGGTCCTGCTGCTGGGTTGTTGCCCTCCTACGGCCTCCTCCACGTCTCCTGATGTACTGGCCTGTCTCCTGGTAGTGCCTCCATGCTCTGGACACTACGCTGACAGACACAGCAAACCTTCTTGCCACAGCTCGCATTGATGTGCCATCCTAGATAAGCTGCACTACCTGAGCCACTTGTGTGGGTTGTAGACTTCTTCTCATACTACCACTAGAGTGAAAGCACCGCCAGCATTCAAAAGTGACCAAAACATCAGCCAGGAAGCATAGGAACTGAGAAGTGATCTGTGGTCACCACCTGCAGAACCACTCCTTTATTGGGGGTGTCTTGCTAATTGCCTATAATTTCCACCTGTTGTCTATCCCATTTGCACAACAGCATGTGAAATTGATTGTCACTCAGTGTTGCTTCCTAAGTGGACAGTGTGATTTCACAGAAGTGTGATTGACTTGGAGTTACATTGTGTTGTTTAAGTGTTCCCTTTATTTTTTTGAGCAGTGTACTATGCAGCAGGCTCCAGTCATTCACAAAGACAGGGGCTGCTGCATACACGCTCTGGCTCCTCCGATCGCCACACGGGGAAGCCGGAGCACCACCGAAAATGCGCACTTTCGGTTTCAGCACGCTCAGATGCCGTGGTCAGGATTGACCACGGTATCTGAGGGGTTAAATGCCCGCAATCGGCATTACTGCCGGTTGTGGACATGAGCCGCGGGTGTCTGCTAAAAGAAGCAGGCGGCCACCCGCGGCTATGGCGCCCGCAGTGGGCAGGAGCGGGCGCCATCTTAAAACACCCGCCCAGCGCCATACATGTACGGCGCTGGGCATGAAGGGGTTAAGGAAGAAGCGAATCATGGGTTTGGTTGGATACAAGAACAGGAAGTGCTACGTACAGCATGGATACAAACCAGAGTGATATAATTACATGGTAAAAACAGATCAGGAGAGTGCAAACAAAAATAAATCGTGGAGAAAATGTAGATGAGGTAAGCAACTACATGAGCGTATCTGTTAAGAACCATAGTAATCCCAGAAAACCCCTTTCACCCTCTTTGTGTACCTGGTCTAGCCAGGTGGGAAAAGAGTAGGCCAGTGTTAAAGGGAATCTGTCACCAGAACATTTACTATAAACAAAAAATGAGGGGCTAGCAGAGGAAACAGGGGAGCACGGGTGCACAGAGTGACTTAGGCCCGCCATTGGTGCACTTAAAGGGAACCTGTCACCGGGATTTTGTGTATAGAGCTGAGGACATGGGTTGCTAGATGGCCACTAGCACATCCGCAATATCCATTCCCCATAGCTCTGTGTGCTTTTATTGTGTGAAAAAAAAAACGATTTGATACATATGCAAATTAACCTGAGATGAGTCCTGTCCCTGACTCATCTTAGGTACAGGACTCATCTCAGGTTAATTTGCATATGTATCAAATCGTTTTTTTTACACAATAAAAGCACACAGAGCTATGGGGACTGGGTATTGCTGATGTGCTAGCGGCCATCTAGCAACCCATGTCCTCAGCTCTATACACAAAATCCCGGTGACAGGTTCCCTTTAACTACTCATTTGCATAAAAGTTCATTTTCTCCAAATTGAAGCAGCTGATCACTAAGTGAAAGGTATCAATACACTCAGCTCAGCTAGTCCTAGAAGGCATTGGGCCTGGTTTAACAGTGACATTCCTGGTGACAGATTCCCTTTAAAGGGGGTCGGGGCAGTCAGATGAGTACAACCTGGTAAGCCTGTTACCGTCTTTCCACCATAAGGTATTTCAATCAGTGTTATTCAGTAATCCATTCTCTGATTATTGGAGCCTCTATTGATTTCCGGAGCAGTTCTTTCTTCTTTAGGTAGAAGAATCAAGTCTAAGTGCTATCTTATAACATCAAACAGCATAACTGAAAACACAAAGGAAACTAGTGGGTAATGGTATGCCTTTGCTACAACAATGTTTTGCCTGTGACTTTTAGCATTTATACATGCCCCCTTTCCGCTCACATAGAACTATTGTAAGTGAACACAATGGTGGCCATTGTATAGGCTTCTATGCTGTGGAGAAAATAGCTGTCACTATAGATACATGGTTACATGTCTTATTATGTCACTGTATACGAGATCCTCCTGTGTACAACTTAAAAAAAAAAACGAATTGCTTTGTGGAAATAAATTTCCAGCCAGACCATAAGTTAAACAGATAGCTGTCATCGGCACAATACAACCTTAGGAGCAGCCTGTGTGGGTAATCACCACTTGTGTTGTCCTCTGGAGAGCTTCTTGTTCCATTGCATATTGCTAAGATCATTTCAATTTAGGCCCTGGGAAAAGACTAAGGTATATGCTGAAAAACAGAAATCCTAAGTTTCCTTGATAAATTATGAACCATATGTTATGTAGGCTGTGAATATGTCATGATTTCAATGCTAATAATGAATGACAATGCAAATTGACAAAAGTACGAAGTTATGAAGCACTTAGGCTAAGACGTTTTAAAAATGTCTGATTAAAGGGGTTCTCCGCGCTTTTAATATTAATAACCTATCCTCAGAAAAGGTCATCAATATCAGATTGGCGGAGTACGACACCCAGCACCCCCACCGATCAGCTGTATGAAGGGAAGATGAGTGTAGTGTGCACGTGCCGTCTCCCTTCTCTTTTCCTTCTCAGCCTTGCTATGTCTATGGCAAGCAGGAAGAGAGAAGGTTGACAGTACGCGCACACTGCGTGCGCCTTCCCTTCATACAAAGGATCGTCAGGGTGCAGGTTGTCGGACCCCGGTAAGTATGATATTTTGCTAAGTCTATGGTGATCTGATATGGATGACCTACCCTGAGGATAGATCATCAATATTAATAGCCCAGAGAACCTCTTTAAATTCTATCTCCAAGAAAGAAAGAAAAATAAGTTTTGGCAGGATGATCCCTAATTTAGTGAGATGCCTAAAGGGTGAATTAAATAAATGCCCCACCTCACTTTTAACCCCTTAAAGATCTGCACCTAGGCCTATGACCGATGAACGTGACATCACATAGCCTAGGCAAAGCTGAAAGAAGGCCACAGCACTACTGCTTTCTCAAACAGCTGATTGGCTGGGGTCCTGGGTGTCGAACCAATGAGATACTGATGACCTATCTAGACATATCCATCACTATAAAATAATGAAAGTCTTGTAAAACCACTTGAAAGAGTTTTTTTTCAGACCTGGAGGTGACAGCTGGGTGCCTCTTGCATAATACAGCCGGCACCCACAAGTGATGGTGTGAGCACTGCTCTTGAGCCTGCGGCATCACCATCATGTACTATTACAGCACTGAGCTTTAAGTACCAGTACTCTGTGTCATAATAGCATGTCACAATGCTTGTCTGGTTTCCAATACCCTATATTCTCAGGATAGGTCATTAATATCAGATCGGTGGGAGCCTTGTTCTAGATTTATAAGCTTTTTTCTCTCCACTTTTTTTTCTAATTTAACTTTCTCTGCGAAATTTGTGAGAAAACAGTAAGACCAAGATGGATAGCCTGCTCACTGAAGGATCAGATTACATCATTCTATAGAAGGCTATGGAGAGGGGAGGGGGGAAAAGAACTGCAGAGAAAAACAGAGACAGACACAAAATATACCCGATACAACTCATATAATTATCACTCACACATATGGCAAATTATATTGAAAAGTTATCTGAAACCCCCCAACAGTTCACATTACAATTGGGAAAACCATCCTGAAAATGTCACTTTTTATTGCAGATTTAGAAATTATGTTTGAAGTACATATACTGTATTATTTCACTTTACAAGACACAGCTGATGAACAGGTTTTAGGCCACTATCACACTTGCGTTTGGTGCAGATCTGTCATGGATCTGCACAGACGGATCCATTCAGATAATACAAACATCAGCATCCGTTCAAAACGGATCCGTTTGTATTATCTTTAACATAGCCAAGACGGATCCGTCTTGAACACTATTGAAAGTCAATGGGGGACGGATCTGTTTTCTATTATGCCAGATTGTGTCATAGAATACGGATCCGTCCCTATTGACTTACATTGTGTGTCAGAACGGATCCGTTTGGCTCAGTTTCGTCAGACGGAAAAGCGGAATGGAGACGGAACAGAGGCAAACTGCTGCATTCTGAGCGGATCCTTTTCCATTCAGAATGCATTAGGGCAAAACTCATCCGTTTTGGACCGCTTGTGAGAGCCCTCAACGGATCTCACAAACGGAAAGCCAAAACACCAGTGTGAAAGTAGCCTTAGAGGAGGAAAATAAGGAAAAAATATTTTTCATCAGACTTCAGTCAGATCAGCCCTCAATTCAGACCCCCATATCAGATCTTCAAATCAGACCACCAAATCAGATGCTCAGATTAGATCCTTACATCAGACCCCATATCAGGACCTCAGCTCAGACCTCCATATTAGGACCTCAGATCATACCCCCATATGTGGACATGGGATCAGACTTCCATGCCAGACCCCCGTATCAGACCTAAAAATAAAAATAAAAAATCACTTACCTCTCCGGTTTGCTTTATAAGATGCACTGACATGTTCCCCCCACTTTTGGGGGTAAAAAGTGTGTCTTATAGTAAGAAAAATACGGTAGTTGGTGCACAACTTGGTGACTGAAGTGCATTTTAACTCATTTTAGCTTTAAGGACCAATAACATTTTCCCCCTTTCCTGTTCCAGTGGCAAGTGGTCTTTTTCACTTTTTTCTTCAATTTAGCTATACAAGAACTTGAATTTTATGGGACGAATTGTGTTTTTTTTTTTTTTTTTTTTTAGAAACCATTTTGGGGTACATGTAGTGTATAAAATAACTTTTAGTATCTTATTTTTAGGGGAGAAGTTAAAAAAACAGCAATTTTAACATTATAGTATTTTGTGGGATTTATGTTTATGGCATTCACTGAGTGGTAATTTTTTAATGTTACTCTGTAGATCAATACAATTATGATGATGGCAAATTTATGTAATCTTTATTATGTTATACTACTTGCATGATAAAAACACTGTTTTTTACAAAATAATGTTTTCATGTCGCTGCATTCCAAGACCCAGAATATTTATATATAACTATGTGAGAGCTTTAGATATTTCTCTCTAGCGATAATGTCACATTAGGTAGGGAATTGTGCAGCCCTAAACTCCATCCAGACCACTGTCCCTACCTACTTGGACTATCCACCCTAAATAGCGCCCTGCAAATGGATGACGGTCCTTAGCCTGACTAAATACACAGGAGTCACAGGACCTAATCTGGGTAAAGGGTAGACAGAAAAAAAATGGAGAGTCACATCGCAGAACCAAGGGAGAGACAACATGCAATGAAAAATACCAAGCAGGGTTAAAACCAGGAAATAATGTCATTGGCAAAATCAGCAGACATAGGTGAGGTCACACACAGGCAGCAAGTCAGAGATCAATATTCCAGAGAGCATACAACAAAGCTTGTGAGGAAAGAAGACCAAACACAAGCAACTGTGGACAGCAGCTGCCTGTTTAAATACCCTACGAAGCATGATGCCAGTGCCAAACCTGATTGGCTGGGCGTCCCTGCACCCTCATAGGCCGATTAGCCCCTTTGTCAGCTGGGCTGGTTGCCAAAGTAATAGAGTGATGCTGGCATTGCCATAGTAAAGGGGCTAGACTCGGTGCAGGAGCGCGGATGTGTAAGTACATGACAGAGATAATGTTTTTCACTTCTCCCTGCAACCTGCCAGCATTCCCAATGCCCCTTTCTCCTCCTCCAGACTAGCTGAGATCACAGCCTGCTGAAGGGGAAAGGCTGCTTTAACCCTTCATATCTCAGGCTGTGTAGCAGCTAGAGCAATTCTGGACATGTTTTAATGCCTAGATTGCCAACTTGTTTTAAAGCTTAGATTGCTACACAGCCCAAGATATGAAGAGTTAAAGCACCCCTCCCCTTGCTGCCAGAGCTCTGCTGGGGCTGAACTAGGCATTTCTCAATGCCTGAGTAGAGCTCAGGCAAAACTGTTAGGGGGCTAAAGGGGTTGACAGGTGAAATAAAAAGTTATTGACTATTGCCCAATATGAAAATTAAAGGGGAACATTCAATGAAACCGAGAAGATGCAGCAGCTCTTCTTAGGGCGCTCTGCACCCTCTGGTTTCATCTGCTTTTCCAGTGTGCAAAGAACCACAGACCCTATATGCTTTTTATGGTTTCATATTCCGCATGTTGGAAATGCTGAGCAGAGCAGATGAACCTGAAGGTGCAGATTGCTCTGAGAAACGTGCCTGCAGCTTTGTAGTTTCACCAAAGGTTTAAGTCCCCTTTAAATGGGTTTTACAAGGTTTTTAAAAACTTTGTCCAGAGCTGGAGTCTGTATAAAATAAAGGAAAACTCCATATGCACCGTTTGTCTTGTCACTCCAGCACCGTGCACAGGTCCCAGTCGCTCCAGTCTCTGCTAGTCCTGCAGCAATCTGCAAAAAAAAGGGGGTAAGTCAGCACATCCCAATGCGCAGGTGCACTCTGCCATGGCTGGAAACAGAGAGAAAAAAGACAATGCAACAGCACTCTGCAAACCAGATAAAGTACAATAATGTAGTAAATAAAAGTGTTAATGCTTATTTATGGTTCAATCTCTTTTTTATTGAAGTTTTTTAACAATAAAGTTTAACAAACATTTGTCATTGAGTCATCTGAATCAAGACACTTCTCCAGTGTTGTATGAGTACACAATAACACAATCAAAAAAGAAGTATAATGCCATACATTGCATGTATATGGAGGAGAAAAACTTCCCGTTACCATGCATATCTATCTACTTATACAATTTTGTGATATAGGGACTTTGATATCAGGGTATGTATATGCATCAAAGTATTCCAAATAAGCGAGAGGTGAGTTAATCAACCCCCATCAGGTATGACATGTGATAATAAATCAAATCAAAACAAACCTATTACACGTAACAGAGCAAATGAGTGTAAAGGACTGGTAACATGTATATATATTTGCTGTTAACATCTGAACACAACAACCTACACGTGACATGGGGGGGACAACACAGAAGGGACACATGGGAGAAGGGGGGATAGGGGAAGGGTGTATCCGTAGGACGTGGTATCTATCAAACAGATCATGATGTGTCTGAGGGTAAGGTACCAGAAGCTACCCAGGTTTAGAACTGAAGAGCGAAAGAGGTGCATGTTACCCTTATTTATAAAGTGAGATGCTTGGCAAATTAATTTTGTACAAAACCATTTGAGCCCGTCTGCGGAACATCAAGGCGATCTCTGTAAGGCCTCTTTCACACTTGCGTTGTCCGGATCAGTCGTGCACTCCATTTGCCGGAGGTGCCCGCCGGATCCGTAACAACGCAAGTGAACTGAAAGCATTTGAAGACAGATCCGTCTTCAAAATGCTTTCAGTGTTACTATGGCACCCAGGACGCTATTAAAGTCCTGGCTGCCATAGTAGTAGTGGGGAGCGGGGGAGCAGTATACTTACAGTCCGTGCGGCTCCCGGGGGTGCTCCAGAATGACGTCAGAGCACCCCATGCATATGGATGACGTGTCCATGTGATCACGTCATCCATGCGCGTGGGGCGCCCTGACGTCACTCTGAAGCGCCCCGGGAGCCGCACGGACGGTAAGTATACTACTCCCCCTGCTCCCCACTACACTTTACCATGGCAAACAGGACTTTAGCGTCTTGGCAGCCATGGTAACCATTCAGAAAAAGCTAAACGTCGGATCCTGTAATGCGCCGAAACGACGTTTAGCTTAAGGCCGGATCCGGATTAATGCCTTTCAATGGGCATTAATTCCGGATCCGGCCTTGCGGCAAGTGTTCAGGATTTTTGACCGGAGCAAAAAGCGCAGCATGCTGCGGTATTTTCTCCGGCCAAAAAACGTTCCGTTCCGGAACTGAAGACATCCTGATGCATCCTGAACGGATTTCTCTCTATTCAGAATGCATTGGGATAAAACTGATCAGGATTCTTCCGGCATAGAGCCCCGACGACGGAACTCTATGCGGGAAAAGAACAACGCAAGTGTGAAAGAGCCCTAAGACGTACTTTATCTGGCTTGCAGAGTGCTGTTGCATTGTCTTTTTTCTCTGTTTCTAGCCATGGCGGCGTGCACCTGCGCATTGGGATGTGCTGACTAACCCCTTTTCTTTTGCAGATTTACAATGCTGGAGATGTGGCACTCCAGCGAGTCGTGCACTCCTGATTAGTCTGCCTGCCCCATAGGATGATTTTAATAAGTTTCAGTATAAAGCTGTGGCCTGCTCTCACTACATTCATTGGAAGCCGTCTGGCGCCAGGAGAGATATGGAGTGGGCTCGGCATGCATGTTGGTACCTGCATCCCCTGGAAGTAATGGAGGCCTTTATTGCACCAAAAATAGTAAAAGGCAGAGTGGACACAGTATGCATGTGGAACCAACACTTACTGAACTTTATGGCGGCCATTATGGCGCATACCAGGTAGTATTTAGTGTTAGGTTCCCGTCTTACAGAGATTGCCTTGATGTTTGGCAGCAATGACATCATGTCCATTGTTCATGTGACTGCTGCTTCCAATCTGTAGTAAGTTTTATTAATTTACATTTGTACAACCAACAGACTTTTTATGTTGCCAGACAAGCAATTTAAATAGTATAAATTCAGTTTGAAACATAACAAATGTGGTTTTGTTCTCATTAATGTAAAATGAAGTATTTGCAGAAATTTCTTTCAAAACAGAATATAGTAAAACCTTTTAAAAGGTATAGGCACAATGTATTCTTAATGTGAGGTTAGGTTATCATTAATAGACTTTTTAAATTGTACCATGCAATGAGACTTTCTAGATTAAAACATGTTCTAGACCAGTGTTTCCCAACCAGTGTGCCTCCAGCTGTTGCAAAACTACAACTCCCAGAATGCCTGGACAGCCTTTGGCTGTGCGGGCATGCT
This sequence comes from Bufo bufo, assembly GCF_905171765.1. Taxonomy (NCBI): domain Eukaryota; kingdom Metazoa; phylum Chordata; class Amphibia; order Anura; family Bufonidae; genus Bufo; species Bufo bufo. Next base: position 161,902,432 of record NC_053392.1, on the reverse strand, counting down.
GGGAGTTGTAGTTTTGCAACAGCTGGAGGCACACTGGTTGGGAAACACTGTTCTAGACCATGCCAGTGAGGAAATTATCTACTTCTTATTGGATACCTTTGGCTCTCTTTGCAATTCCCTGAAAGCCAAGACTCTAAATTAAAGTGTGTACATGTCACTTCTTTAGATGACGTTTGTCACCATTGTCTTCAGGGATCAAGGTAAGAATCGGGAACATTGCCAGACATTGCTACTTGTGCAGGGGGATGGTACACTAGGGCCCCTGAGCAAGGAGGGCCACTAGTGTACCTCCCCCTGCACAAGTAGCACATAACACAATAGACTTATTGCACTACCTACAGATAAGCAGTGTACAGCCCCTCAACCAGCCAAAGTTCATATAAAAAACTGGGTAGATTATTTAAGAAACTACCAAGTTTATTACTCAGGTGGCTGAGAAGTCTTATAGATACAAGGGCAAGTCAGCACTTTTCCCAGTGACCCACCTTCTCAAAGTTGCTGCAGGGACCCCCATAATCAATCATCTTGTAGTGTCTTGCTGCTGTGTGCAGGTTTTTTTCTCCCAGGCTGTGAGCTGTGCGCTGCGATTGGCCAGCGCTGCAGCCTAGGAGAAGGAGACGCCCACAGGACAAGAGAAGACCCGCCTACTATAACTTAAGGAGCAAAGGTATCGGAGCCTATAACGGGAGAACGGAGCGGCGCCCGGGGATAATAGTAAGTGCAGTGAGATCCCCGGGCGCCGCTCTATATGGCAGCATACTCAGTTAACATCGTTTATACAGGTGAAAGGTCCTCTTTAAAGAACAAACCATTTGCATATATCCCCCTCTCTGGGGTACAACAAGGACAAAGTGCTAACCCATTATCTGTAGTCTGTACCTCATTACATTCAAAATGGCTACTGTCATGTTGAGACCCTGCTTGTGATGCCTTCATTAGAATCCTGGCAGATTACTCACTTACTTGTGGCATCATAATGGGGATTATGGCTCATTTACATATGATGTCATAATCGCCGGTGGGTATAAATTGAGGGGACACACAGACCCCAGCCTTAGGCACTGATTTGTCATACCTTTCCTCCAGAATTCTGGCATCAAAAAGTCACAATATAGGGCTTTTGCGACTTTTTTGCACTCGCTTGCACAAAATTTATGTGATCGCGCAAAAAGTTGCGACTTTTTACACTCACTTGCGCAAAATTTGGAAACTTTTTGCATGTGTACACTACTCACTCCAGTTTTCTAATATGGATGGAAACTGGGCGTGGTGAGCTATGTTAATGAGTTTCACTCCAGATTTATCATCAAATAAGTCGCAATCTCACTCCAGGAGCAGGGTGGAGTAGGAAAATTGGAGTAGCTTCTCTAGACAGAAGTGTTAGGTTTAAGGACAAGCCAAATGTATCAAACAACATGCAACATTTGATAAATGTGGCACAAAGTACTCCAACACAGACTGAAGCAAAACTGACTTCAAATATTCTCCTAATGATATATCCATCTTCAAAATGCGTTCAGTGTTACTATGCACCCAGGACGCTATTAAAGTCCTGGCTGCCATAGTAGTATTGGGGAGCGGGGGAGCAGTATACTTACCGTCCGTGTGGCTCCCGGGGCGCTCCAGAATGACGTCAGAGCGCCCCATGCGCATGGATGATGTCATCCATGCGACACGTCATCCATGCACGTGGGGCGCCCTGATGTCACTCTGAAGCGCCCCGGGAGCCGCACGGACGGTAAGTATACTGCTCCCCCGCTCCCCACTACACTTTACCATGGCAAACAGGACTTTAGCGTCCTGGAAGCCATGGTAACCATTCAGAAAAAGCTAAACGTCGGATCCGGTAATGCGCCGAAACGACGTTTAGCTTAAGGCCGGATCCGGATTAATGCCTTTCAATGGGCATTAATTCCGGATCCGGCCTTGCGGCAAGTGTTCAGGATTTTTGGCCGGAGCAAAAAGCGCAGCATGCTGCGGTATTTTCTCCGGCCAAAAAACGTTCCGTTCCGGAACTGAAGGCATCCTGATGCATCCTGAACGGATTTCTCTCCATTCAGAATGCATGGGGATAATCCTGATCAGGATTCTTCCGGCATAGAGCCCCGACGACGGAACTCTATGCCGGAACCCAACAACGCAAGTGTAAAAGAGCCCTTAGTTACCAGCGCTGGCTCTCACCATTAGGGACCTCTGACGAGCAGCCCAGGACCAGATCGGGTAAGTTTGGCAGCTTTTCTCTCATGTTTGGGAATTGTTTTGCTGATCTTTATTTTCTTTCTATACAATGTGAGAGCTGTGTGTGATCCTCTGCGGCCCCTGAAAATCTGCCTGAGATGCGACACTTGTGAGAGAAGGATTTATTATTTTATACGCATATATAATTAGAACATTCTGTAGTACACATTTTTGTCCACTAGATGGCCGCAAACCATATATTTGAGAAGGTCAATAATGGAGGGGGAAGAGGGGATTACATTACAGTCTTCAAATACACCTATAGACTGAGTGAAACCACTCCTATCAGGTTAAGGAGCCAATAGTCTCTTCTTAAGGAACACCCCTTTTGTGATGTCATGTCTGCTATTTAAGTGAATGTACTGTGAATAAAAGGTCTCGCCTGCTCTTCTATCATTGCTCAGGGAAGATGAGAAGATGCTTTCATGAAACCACCTGCTGTGTCTGGTCTCATTATAAAGCTGTATGGCATGCACATACTTATACTTCTAATTGATTTGGCACCACACAAAGAAGAAGGAGAAGCGCATGAATTGCGTTAACAAAATGGCGCCGAGCGTGGGGCAGATAGCTTGCGTAACTTCCGATTCAAACGCCACGAGAGCGACTTAAACGGAACCATCAGACGAGATCACATGCCGGCAAGGTAAGAAAGCTTTATTTCTTACAAATCTCCTCTGTAACTTCCGCTTTTGTGGGTTCTCAAGAGTTGAATTGGTGTTATCACGATATAAGGGTTCAAAATTTAGCTGATCTGTCCGTTAAAAAGAACCTGTTGAAATATTCCTTCTTTGTGTGGTAGAACATGCTGGAAACTAAACGGAAGTTGTTAGATGGCTGAGCCGGATATCCTGTGACGTAGAATTAGTTCCCAGCCAAGGTTCTGGCGAGAATTTTGGGAAAAGGGTTAATACCAATTGTCATAGGCAATTGGAAGTTATTAAGATTTTGTATCCCGGTGAATTGACTAGGGGTCTTCACTTTGAGAGATTGTGGGCTCAATACTATTATATCATTTGATCTTTGTGCAACTGCGCTTGAGTTAGTGGGTTCGGTGGCGATTACTTATAGTAATCGGATTCCGTTTGATCTTTGTGCAACTACGCTTAAGTTTGCGGGTTTGATAAGTAGCAATTGTTTGATCTTCGTGCAACTACAATAATGGGAAATTCGAATGTTGCAGGACAGAGTAAAAAGATTTTAACAGCGGCTCAGTTGATGAGAGAAAAAGAAAGGAAAAGTTTCAGTTAGAAATAAAAGTTGAAAGCATTCTGTCATACTAAGTAGCAGCGATTTCCGGTATTATCCGTAAATATGCAGTTTTGTGGAAAAATTTCCCCTAGATGTTGCAAATGCAGTGGGAGATAGATTAAATTAAAGTTTGTGGAAAAGTGTAGATGGAAAGTTGAAAGAAATTGAGAAGAGTGGACAATATTGCTATAGTAAAATGGAGGATTTGGGTGTGGTAAGGGAACAAAGAGAGTTGGCCATGCGGCATTCCGTTCCCCCCACCACATGTGTTGTAACTAAGTAATCCTGGGTCTTGTGGTCCATCAAAGACTACCTATTGCTTTTTCTGTCAGCCCCTCCTCTACACCAGGTGCTGGAATGTGCTAATCAGCACCACCCACTGTGCCTTCTGCTCCCTCTAGCCCTTCCCCACCCCCCAAAAACTCTTTCCTTAGGCCTTATGGGGGATGGGAGTGTGTGTGCGAGCAACATGTGTGTTTGTGGATCTCAAAGACTTTACACAATCCTATCATAGTTTCCAACACTGGATTATATCCAGTGATGTCTGAAAATAACCCTTCCCAATTGTATGTACCATCAGTTAAAAATGTACCTGCAGTAATTGCCCCGATGATGCCTACTAGAAATATTCCAGGCCAGTCTACTCAATCTAGATTGCACCCATTCTAAGTCCTTATTCAGGTATGAGTGAAAGTGTAGGGATATCTGCATCATTATATTATGTATGACATATACTACACCCAGTAGTAACATCAAGTTTGCCATGATGAATAGAATTCCCAATTCAGAGGACTTACTTATGCTGCTTTATAGGAAAATTAGTTAAAATATGGAGAGTTTTCTCATATTATTTATGAGATTTGGAAAATTGAGTCCAATGTAGAGCTGGGGATTTAATGCATAGTGAAGATCAGTGAGTCTAGGAGGAAGTGTTTAGATCATCAGTCAGTCACAATGTCATCAGGACAGAGAGTGTGGAGAAAGTTTTCACTAGACTCCAGGAAAGTTGGGTGGATTTGGATTTTTGAGATTACCAGTGCTGCCTTTGTGTATGGTCTTGAGAATCATCTAGAAAGGTCTAGTGTTGGCTAGGCTTGACAGAAGTTCATTTTGTCCCTATTTTGTCATATTGTTAAAGGTAAATCAAACAAAGACCTAAGGCGGGCGTGGCTGCCTATCAGTCCTCCCCACAAGGGGGGGAGGAAGACTTTGTATGTACTTGCCCACGTCCTCGCACGTGGGAGGAGCTACAAATGTTCAGCCCCTTCAAATGAAACGCCCATAGGGAATTTAACAACCCAGAATCAAATACTGGATCCCTATTATCTATACAATCCTTGGGATCTAATTACATTGCCTCATAGCAAACATGTTCCATGATCTCTCATGACTGAGGGTAGTATCACATGTGTAGGAGCATCTAGTAATGCAATTCCTACTCCTCTCACCAATTAATCACCGTCTTAAGGGTGTGCAAAATTAGATCCGATTACTCTGCTGCATCTGGAGGGGGGGAGGCTGGGAGTAGTAAATACAAATACTCTTTCCCACCTCTGTAAATAAAAATAAAAAGTGCTTTCTGGGAGTAGTAAATAAAAATATAAAAATTCAAATTCAAATTTAATGTCTCCATCCAATTAATAACCACATTTTTGAGTTTCTGGTAGATCATTTCAGGTTCCTGGGAGATGGATCATCTCGGACAGGATATGCTGTTCCTACTTAATCTGATGTTGTCAAGAAAGAACCACTCCGTCCAGCAATGGTAGTGCAGGAGACAGAGCTGAAGACACTCGCTGAGGTTGGTAAGATGGCTGAGGGTAAGACTACTAACATCCAGGTATGCCTTCGGTATCACTCATTAGTATGGTCTAATCTAGTGAAGCAGAGATTTTGTTTGATCCATGGCTAAGCCCATCAATAATGAATGCTGAGTGTATGAAAGATGTTTGATGCCCTGATACTGCCTGAGGAGGTAGAGGCTACATTATTACCTGAAGTCTACGCTAAGTGGAAGTCTGTGTGATACAGGATGGCCTAGGGCCAGTGGACTTCCAAAAAGTTTGCCTTTTTCAGATACAGGTTATAGAGGCTGAAAGGAAACATCAAAGGATAAAGGTAGAAGTGATAATAGGACTCTGGAGAGTTGGTAATAAACTCTTCCTTCAGAGGGCACTCCACCTAAAGAGGATGGATTTAGAACATCGGCAAATCAAGAGAGAGAAGGTGTGATTGGGTTCTGTGGTGGATGACTCCTGGGTTCAACAATGCTGCCACTAGGTAAATGCTGTAATAATGATAGGAGAACTATGGGAGTTCCAGGAAGGCATATGCCAAGGTCATCTTACCCGTTTCAGAGACTGCAGATTGACTACATTCAGAACAAAGGTGGAACAGTGTGAATATGTCTGTGTCTATATTGATCTCTTTCCAGGATATTCGGAGATTTGGCCTGTAGCAAAGGCTACAGCTTAAAGATACTGACTGAGGTGAGAGTACATATCCTGGGGGTTTTTCTTCCTCCGATATACATCTAACCGGAAGATAGGCCTAAATCCTCATGAAGTACTCTTTGGGAATGCTCCTGGATTAGGTGTCTATTTCCCCAATAGTTCCAGATGCAGCCTAGTAGTTTTCCAAATTATGTTGTCTGTTGCACAAGTTATTGTCTAATGTGTATTTCCAAGTTTTAGTTGTTTCCTAGAATCCAGACTGTATAGAAGCGATTCATTCTTTACAATCAGGAGATTGGATAGTGGTGAAACAAGAGATGGGTGGAAAGTCCTAGAGCTACGGTTTGAAGACCTACATCAAGTCCTGATAACCGCCGCCACTGCTGTCGAATTGCAAGGAGAAACTGATCGTATTGCAATCAAGTGCCAGGACTATAAGAGCCATAATGTTGTTTCATGCCTTATTGTTTGTTCCATATTGTACAAAGGGGAAATCACAGTCAAATCAAATTCCAACGGTGTTATATTATCAAGATGAGTCAGGAACAACTAAGTTGACTTTTGCAGTATAGTGGACTGTAAGACAGATGACAGATAGGACACTTGGTTTTGGTCTGATAAGTACATCTGTGTGACGGGGACTGACCCAGTCTATGGTACTTGTATTTAAATATGACCATACCAACTGTGGATATTGGAAATTAACAGAATGGAGTACTAGTCTAAAGTGTTAGGAATATAAACCAGTGGAAACTACCTCTAGAGTCAGTAAAGGTGAAGGTTTGTCGCAAAGAATGACTATCCTGAAGGGAACCCCACCAAACAGTTGTAAACATGATGAGTGTAATTCTCTGTTCCTGTCCATTAGAAATCCTATCCAACAGGATTCGGGGATATATGTGTTAGGAGCATGTGTAAGTGACCAAGATCCCCTAGGAAAATTTAGAATGTTGGTAAGAGAGAAACCTCAAAGTTCAGTAGCATCTGTGGCTCCTACATCCTTACCTATAATTGGCATTAAATATTTGGCCAAATTTAAAATATAATGACAAACTGACCTTAGAGACAGGATTTATACAGGAAAGCCCTTTGGTGTTTTCCCTCCAGGATATTGTTCTTACATAATTCAGCTGAAGATGACAAGTAGTGACTCTAATGTTTACTCTGACAGTTGGTTTATCAACCAAAATTATCAAAACGCAGATATCTGGTGATTGTGTGGAGATTTGAAACTCCGACCCAGGATGCAGGTGGAATGAAGTGGCCAATGTACCCTGATCAAGTCCTCATCGGGTACTGATGCCATTTGTTCTATTCTCACCTCCTGAGTGGGATCAAATCAGAAAACAATGTCTGGTCACGACTAAGGAGGTCACTGCCTACATCTTTTGACTCACGTTTATACATGGATGCCATAGGAGTCTGTAGAAGAGTTTCTGATTAATTTAAAGCTAAAAGTCAGATAGTTGCAGGATTCGAGTCATTAATTCCCATGATTAGTAGTATAAAAAAATTAATAATATTATTATTATTTTTTTGATTGGATTAACATATCTATTGTCATCAACAGAGATTTGTGAATTATATCTGTGATGCTATGCAAGGAATGGTGGAACAACTGAGCTCTTTTCCAGTGATGACTCTACAGAACCGACTGGTCCTTGACAGCAGAAAAAGGAGGGGTCTACAGGAACTGCTGCATCTACACTCCGGACAACACTGCCCCTGATGGAAGGATCACCAAGGATCTGAAGAAACTGATGGAAGGATCACCAAGGATCTGAAGAAACTGATGGACTTTATCAAATGAACTGATGGGAAAAATTCTGAAATTAATATCATGGCCAGAATAATGTTTTGGGAACTGGTTCAGCGACTACAATGTTATTAGAATTTGGTTTTAACAGGCTGTCATATAGTTCTACATTTTAGGAAAATTGTTTTTGAAAATGTATAATACATCCATGCCCACACTATGTATATGTGCTGTGCCCCTGTCAAAGACAAAGATTATTCCATCCTTAAGTAAATAAAACCTTGTTGATGGTTGCGGGGTAAATAGGACAAGGTGAAGGCAAACCCGAAAGGGAGTTGAGGGGACCTGGTGAAGCAATAAGGAAAGTCCAGCTCTTCGCTGTTTAGGGCGTTGGGAGAGTACCTCACTTTGCCTGTTCACCTCTGGTCTATTGCCCGCAAAAGGAGGGATTTGTGAGAGAAGGATTTATTATTTTATACGCATATATAATTAGAACATTCTGTAGTACACATTTTTGTCCACTAGATGGCCGCAAACCATATGTATGAGAAGGTCAATAATGGAGGGGGAAGAGGGGATTACATTACAGTCTTCAAATACACCTATAGACTCAGTGAAACCACTCCTATCAGGTTAAGGAGCCAATAGTCTCTTCTTAAGGAACACCCCTTTTGTGATGTCATGTCTGCTATTTAAGTGAATGTACTGTGAATAAAAGGTCTCGCCTGCTCTTCTATCATTGCTCAGGGAAAATGAGAAGATGCTTTCATGAAACCACCTACTGTGTCTGGTCTCATTATAAAGCTGTATGGCATGCACATACTTATACTTCTAATTGATTTGGCACCACACAAAGAAGAAGGAGAAGCGCATGAATTGCGTTAACACACTCAACCTCCTCCAATTGAATAATCTCAGAAGAAAGTGAAGAAGGAGCCTCCATCTCTCTTAAAGACCCAGAGACACATAAATCCAAGACCGTTTTATAATAAATAAAGTTTTTTGTGTGTGTTTTTTTCATAAATATTAAATTGTGCCATTTCTCCTGTGCCCCTGTTTTCTATAGGTATCCTAGGGGTGTATTGAATGGGTACAGGGCTGAACCCTTAAAGGATGGGTGACCAATGAACTTCAAAGAGGAAATTTATTAAAGGGATATTCCCATATTTAAAGCATACCGTCAAGAAATGCCATAAATGTCAGACAGGTGGGACATGTCTTAAAGTGAATGGAGAGCACTTTGCACATGCACAGTGTCCTCTCTATTCACTGGTTTGAAAATTCCTAAAATTGCCAAGCAGGTATGCTGTGTATCTAAACATATCATGTGTGATACTGTCTGCTGAGCTGCTGTATCTAATCCTATCATATGTGGTACTGTTTGCTGAACTGTTTATCTAATTTTCTCCCAAAGTGCCCTCATTACTAATGGTGCCCCCAGTATTTATAATGCTCCTGTAGTGCCCCCATTTGTGAGGGCTTCTCCTAACTCTTCAGCTCTTCCATCTGTGAGGTTATCCACTTACTCAGTGGAAGAGGACTTAATGGTCTATAAGACGGAGGGATTATCATTTGAATATTCATATAATCTTTTGAACGTGTTATGAAAATCCAGCTTTAGTATGTGAAATAACTGCATTTGGAGGCCTCTTGCTTTTTTAATTCACCTAGATGATCTTTTTCAAAATTATAGTTAACAGGGTTGTCCCATCTGGACATTTATTGCATATTCACATTATATGGCATAAATGATTGATAGCTGTGGGTCCCACCTCTGGGACTTGCTCCTATCACAAGAACCAGACTCTGACATGTGGCTTTCTCCATTCACTGCTATGAAACCTCATAAAATAGCCGAGCTTTCAGCAAATAGAGAAAGCTGCACATTTGTGGCATCCTCTTCATTCACAGTGGGGCTATTTTTGGAAGTTACATAGCAGAGAATGAGAAAGCTTTGGATGTGCGGCATCCCTTTCATGCACAGAGGCGGTGGTGGGGTTGGGGGTACTGTTTTTGAGATAGGAGCGGGTCAAAGACGTTTTTTTATGCCATCCCTTAGAGGACTAAGACTAAGTGCCTTTTATTAATAAAATGACTAAATCTGGCATCCATCATAGCTAATCACCCTGTTCACGATGTGGTTCTGGCAGGCGAGATAAAGTGACATCATCGCTCCTGCTGCTCCTAGCTGTCAGAGAGACTGGAGCAGATCTGCAGTGAGAGATCTGCTTTGTTCACTATGGGAACATGACTATTTGGGTATATGAAAAGAGGTTGTTGATCTGAGATAACTCCTTAAACCCCCATAGTAGAAGTGAAAAAATCTCCTGAAAATGTCAGTTTTTTATTGTAGATGGTTTTTTTAGAATTTTTGGCTGTTTTTCTTTTTTATTTCAGTACTATACCATTGAAAATAAAATATGAAATGCTGTCCTTTAGAAGCTAGCACATATAGATACAACTCCTATACAGATAGGTAATCCATTCTTTAGGTTGCTGCTGCTGAAAAGGGAACATGTTGACTGCTAGTATAAGGCCTCTTGCACACGAGCGTGACGGATTTGGCCCAGATGCATTCAGGGTGCGTTCAGTGATAATTGTGGGATTTTGCTTGCGTCTGCCGTCTGTTTTGCATGCTATTGCGTTGCGTTATTGCGCCATTGTGGATAAAATGCGGATTGCATGCGTTTTTAACGTGTGTGAAAAAAAACTGATCCATCCTGTAGATTTACCTTTTACAGCAAACACATATAAATACCCCCAGCATGCATAGGTATTTTGGACAGGAAATTTTTTTTAGGGAGAGTTGGGAGTTTCGCTGTTATATATTTTATATATATATATATATATATATATATATATATATATAAAAAGGCAGCACTCCAAAAAATAAAATTCAAAAAATACTTTATTCACCTTAGTGGCAATGGCAACGTTTCGGCTCTATATCAGAGCCTTTCTCAAGCCAGCTTGAGAAAGGCTCAGATATAGAGCCGAAACGTCGCCATTGCCACTGAGGTGAATAAAGTATTTCTTTAATTTTGTTTTTTGGAGTGCTGCCTTTTTTCTACCTATTGTTGTGGGATTGACTTCTCCCGGTGGGCCGTGCACCCATTACACCCTGTGCTGCCCTTTTTTTCATTATATATATATATATATATATATATATATATATAGGGACTCGCAAGATAATAAGGCCTCTTATAATGTGGAAAAAAATAACAGAAAAAAGATAATAATGCACTTAATAATATAGATGCAACCACTATATATGGACCAGGCCTAGTGAATGCGCTCCTATTTTATCTTGGGAGTAGCATTCTTTTGCACTTTTGCCCTTCCTATCCAATAGAGCGCCTTGATTAGGTGGTACATATGGGTGTGCTTGCTCCTGCTCCCATCGGTTGCTTGATGCACATGGAGGTGACTAGGAGCAGCACACCATATGTGCGGCGTCTGCGCTCCTGAACATAGAAGCCCAATGGCTTACGTAGGTTTAGCATAAGACCCGCCTGACCAGAGACCACCTTGGCGCTTGGTAGGCAGGCACAGATGTGTTTTGATCAAAATATATTAGCTAAGTGTCTCAGATTTTATTACATCAAAGTGAAGGCTTGGTCCATATATAATGCTTGCATCTATATTATTAAGTGCATTATTATCTTTTTTTCTGTAATTTTTTTCATGAATGTGGCCAGGGACATCTGCACATTTATCTATCATATCGTGGAGGATGTTTTTTCTGTGATTTTTCTGTTTACCCTTATAACGTGGGTTGCGAGCTTACATATTTTACTTACATATATTGTTTATAACACAGTCTGGAAAATATGTACTAATACCTCATTAATATAAATTGTAATATCTAGCACTAAATGTATGTATGTTTTACAATCGTCATTAATAAAGTCGTAGTTGGCCTGATTATGACTTAATAAAAACTATCATTACATGTGTCATGTCACTAAACTCCATCTGTATTATGTTTAATATCGTGCGAATAATGTACGTTATATTTTAGTTACCTTTTTTTGGTAGATATGTATTATAAATAAAAATATGCTAAATAAAGATTTTAAATGTGTTTTTTAATTTTATAACAAAATTAATTTTCTTGTGTGTAAAGGTTAGAGAAATCATGTTTATATAGTAAGTGTCTTTGGCTTATATTAATGTATATGAAACATTTACAATTAGTCATGTGGTCTATGTGTTAGTGCTACATAAAAATCATTATGCACTGTATATAATAAAGACAACAAACACTAAAATGGATGAAAATAAAAATCTGTTTAATAAAACACAGATGAGTCTACTTTCACACTCGCGCTTTGGCTTTCCGTTTGTAAGATCCGTTCAATGCAAGATATGGTCATCCTTTCTTAGTACAAAGAGCCTTTAGAGAGAAACTGAATAACTGGCCTAAAATAGGTCTTAAAGAACACTTCAGACTCCAAAAGTATGGTGACTTCCTGCAAGCATGCAGCAATGCCATCCCACATGTTCAAGGACTGGAAGTACTGAATGACTATCTAGAAAATCACAGGATGCTAACTAAGCTACCTGAAATAGTGGCTTCTAGATGGAATTGCTATGTGAGCTAAACAGTTAGATCTAGGTAAGAACTTCCCAAGTTTTAAAAAGTTATATGAGTTTGTCAATAAGGAAGCATGGATAGCATGTAATCCAGTAACATCATCTTACATCTTAAAATCCTTAGAAGAAAGGCCTGCAAGGGAGATAAGACGAGCAAGAGCAACTAGCCTTGCAACCAACGCAGCAGCTAAAGGTCCAGATACCTGTAAGAGCAAGTCCAAAGTCACTACTGGGATCAGTAGAGAGACAGAACCGACAAATCTTCAGACTACCTTCAAGTGTATGTTCTGTGGAGAGAACCACTCCATACACAAGTGCCAACAATTGAAGGAGAAGTCCCCAGATGAAAATAAAAAATTTGTGCTGGTTAACCATGTTACTAAGGAGTGTAAGAAAAAGGCCACATGCAGCGTTTGCAAAGGACGCCATCCTACACCTCTACATGAAAAACGTCCAAAGAAGGATAAATCCTCAATACCTAAAGATACTGAGGAAGGAAAGAAAGTATTGGTATTTTCTTGCAGAGTGAGGGAAGGAGAAAGCAATGGCACATCAATGGTTGTACCAGTGTGCATATTAAATCCTAAAAGGAGGAACAAGAAGTATACGCCTATGCGCTACTGGATGCCCAGAGTGATATCACCTTCATTGATCAAGAAATCTGCAAGAAATTACAAATGGCTACTGAACCAATGACGCTCAAACTCACCACAATGACGGGGAGAGACACATTAGTGAACAGTCAAAGGGTCAAAGGACTGAGAGTTAGAGGACTTCATTCAAACTGCACATTAGATCTACCTCCATCTTAAACAAAAGACGATATACCTCTAGATCGAGATCACATACCTACCTGTGAAACAGCCAATGAATGGGAGCATCTAGCTGTCATATCTCATGAAATGTCCCCGCTGAAGCAGTTTGGTGTTGAACTGTTGATAGGCTACAATTGTCCCGAAGCCTTGGTACCACGGAAGGTAATCACAGGAGGAAAGGGTGAACCCTATGCTGTTCAAAATTATTTAGGATGGGGTGTTGTTGGAGGAAAACAGCAGATCGCAAACTCAAGACAGGTGACAGGCTTGTGTCATCGAATATCTGTCCAAGAGTTACCAACTGTAAGTTCAGCAAAAGTAATCAAGATCCTTGAATCCAACTTTGCAGATATAAGTTCTAAAGAAAAGAGTGTATCCCAAGAAGACATAAAGTTTGTATACACTCTAGAAGAAAGTATTCAGCAGAATCAACAAGGTCATCTTGAAATGCCCTTACCTTTTAGAGAACGACTTCGTCTGCCAAATAGCAGAAATCTTGCCCTAGCAAGATTGAAATGTTTGAAGAAAAGGATGGGAAGAGATCCCAAATTCAAGCAGTATTATTTGAAATTCATGGAAGGCATCCTCGAAGAAGGACATGCAGAGAAAGTTAATCAGCCTAAAGAAGGAGAAGTGTGGTACATCCCACATCAAGGTGTTTACCACTCAAAGAAACCAGATAACATTAGAGTAGTATTTGATTGCTCAGCAAAGTACAATGGTGTTGCATTAAATGATCATCTACTAAAAGGACCAGATCTTACAAACACTCTGCCTGGAGTACTCTGTAGATTCAGAAAGTATGCAGTAGCGGTAATGTGTGACGTTGAAAAGATGTTCCACCAGTTTCATGTGAAGAATGAAGATAGAGACTTCCTGAGGTTTCTATGGTGGGAGGATGGAGATACAGATACAGAGCCAGCAGAATACAGAATGAAAGTACACTTGTTTGGAGCAGCATCACCTCCAGGTTGCGCCAATTATGGTATGAAGTACCTGGCTAATCAGAATGAAAAGGATTGCCCATCAGCAGCAAATTTTCTGAAGAAATACTTTTATGTAGATGATAGTCTCATAAGTTGAGAGTCTACAGAATCTGCAATCAAACTAGTGAAAGAAAGCCAAGAGTTATGCGCAAGAGGAAACCTGCGCCTTCACAAATTCATCTCAAACAACAGAGAGGTACTGGAATCCATCAGTGACTCTGAACGTGCAGCAACAATGAAGAATGTAGATCTAAATTATGATCATCTTCCAGTTCAGAACGTATTTGGATTGGGATGGAATGTAGAGAACGACAAGTTCTTCTTTGAAGTATCTATTGAAGAGAAAGCTGCAACTAGACGAACCATTCTTTCCGCAGTGGCTTCTGTATTTGATCAATTGGAATTCTTGGCCCCAGTAATCCTCAGAGCAAAAGAAATACTGCAAGAATTATGCAAGTTTCTGAGAGGAGAATTGGAATTAAAAATAGATGAAGAATATTTTTAGACAGACTCACAAGTTGTCCTAGGATACATAAACAACGAAGCTCAAAGATTCCATATCTTTGTCGCCAACAGAGTTGAGAAAATTTGGGAAATAACAAATCCGGAACATTGGCATCACATTGACACAAAGCATAACCCAGCAGATCATGCTTCAAGAGGCCTGAATGTAACAGAATAGAAAAATTCAAACTGGTTTACCTTTCCAGAGTTCCTTTGGGAAAAGGAAATCATGCCCAGTAAAGGTTACACAGAATTGTCTATGGGTGATCCAGAAGTAAAAGTTGTACAAACATTGAGCACTGCTGCCAAGTGTCAAGATTACATACTTGAAAGACAAGCCAGATGTTCAAAATGGAATACAGTCATAAACATAGTAGCTCGAATTCAACGTTTGGCAAAGGGAATTAGGAAGAAGGAATTGTTGAATGTAGAAGAAAGAATGAGAGCTGAAGAAACAGTCATAAGACTCATTCAACAGAGATTCTACAGTGAAGAGTTGAAGAGACTTAGTCAAGAACCTAAAAGGTTCCCAAACAACCACCCATTGTACAAGCTTAATCTTGTTCTGCAGGATGGTATACTGAAGGTGGGAGGGAGACTGAAAAATGCATTGTTACCTAGTGGAGTGAAGCATCCAACAATTCTACCCAAAAACTCTACCTTCACAAGATTGATTATTGATCACTACCACAACATATCCTTGCATCAAGGAAGAAGCTTTACCCAAAGCTGTTTGAGAGACGGTGGTTACTGAATTGTGAAAGGAAACAAAGTTATAGCAAAGTATATAAGTAAATGTGTAGCCTGCACAAAGGCACGTAGACCTACAGAAGAACAAAGAATGGCAGATTTACCGGCAGATTGTGTAAACCCATCACCACCATTTCTTTATAGTGGAATGGATTGTTTTGGCCCATTCATCACCAAACAGAACCGCAAGGAGTACAAGAGATATGAACTAATATTTACCGTATATGCCGGCGTATAAGAGGACTGGGCGTATAAGACGACCCCCAACTTTTACACTGAAAATATAGAGTTTGGGATATACTCGCCGTATAAGACTACCCCTTTTTCAACACACAGCAGTACATTACTGCATCCCACCACCATCCCTGGGTACCTCTGCCATCCCTGAATCCCACCACCATCCCTGGGTACCACCGCCATTCCTGCATCCCACCACCATCCCTGCATTCCACCACCATCCCTAGATACCACTGCCATCCCTGCATCCCACCACCAACCCTAGGTACCACCGCCATCCCATGGTATCACCACCATCCCTGCATCCCACCACCTTCCTTGTCCTCCCTCCCTGCCTCCCAGACCCTAAACATGTGCCACCTATACCGTGAACATGTTTTTGTTATGTTATTCTTCATATTCACATTCACATATGCACATCTGCGCCGCACTTAGATACGCCGCACGGAGATCTCGCACATGCGCAGGAGCGAGATGCGAGCGGCCGTGAGGATCCCGTGTATCCGCGCTCGCCGCACGGAGATCTCGCACATGCGCAGGAGCGAGATGCGAGCGGCCGTGAGGATCCCGTGTATCCGCGCTCGCCGCATGAAATCTCGCACATGCGTAGGAGCGAGATGCGAGCGGCCGGGAGGATAGCGGTACAAGGAGCATACAAGGTACAGAGCAGGGGGGAGGCATACAAGGTACAGAGCAGGGGGCGGTATACAAGGTACAGCGCGGGGGGCATATGCCGTGGGTTACATCGCAGCTCTCAGCTGCTGGGGATACAAGGCAATAGCCCGGGCTCTCTCTGTTGATAATTCGGGCGTCCCGGCACTGCAGCGCCCGCCATACCCGGCGTATAAGACGACCCCCGACTTTTGAGAAGATTTTCATGTGTTAAAAAGTAGTCTTATACGCAGGAATATACAGTACATGTCTGAGTTCCAGAGTGATTCAACTGGAAATGTTAGAAGATATGTCAACTGACGCATTTATCAATGCCTTAAGATGTTTAATAGCCATTAGAGGTACCGTGAGAGAGCTTAGATCTGACCAAGGATCTAATTTTGTCGGAGCAAAGAATGAATTGAATAAAGCTCTAAAAGCGATCGATAAAGAAAAAGTAACTGAGTATTTGTTAGAGAAACAGTGTGATTTTCATATGAATGCTCCACATTCAAGACATACAGGAGGAGTTTGGGAAAGACAAATCAGAACTGTGAGAAATGTGTTAAGTTCAGTGTTGAAAAAGAACGGCGATGATGATGCTTCACTTAGGACCCTATTCTATGAAGTAATGTCTATTGTTAACAGTCGTCCACTTACAGTTGATAACATCAACGATTCAACAAGTTTGGACCCTTTAACTCTCAACCATCTACTTCACCTTAAGTCGGATACATACAGCCACCGCCTGGCAAGTTCACCAAGAGGATTTATATGCCAGAAGGAGATGGCGAAGAGTTCAATATCTATCAGAACAGTTTTGGAATAGATGGAGGAAAGAGTACTTAGCCAATCTTATGCTAAGAAGTAAATGGCAAACACCCAGAAGAAATGTCCAAGTTGGTGACATAGTGTTAGTAAAAGAAGACGATTTACCTAGAAGTCAATGGAAATTGGCCAAAGTTCTAGAAGTTCAAAAGGATGAAGACAAACTAGTAAGAAGAGTGTTGTTACAAATAGGAGACTCAAAACTTGACAAAAAAGGAAAACGTCTCACTACTCCACTCAAGTTGGAACGTCCTATACAGAAGTAAGTTGTTCTACTTGAGAGTGATAAAAGACACTTGGAAGTTGAGAACCTGATGGAAAATTCCTCAAATTCATGTTCAAATCCTACCACTAAGAACATAGAATTATAGGTAATTTTAGTGGGAGTGTAGCTGGCCAGCTGGGACCTGTCCTGGGTTGCTAGTGTAGCTTGTATGTGCATACGGCTAGACCTGCCAATGGCCTTAGTGCCGTTCCTATGTTTATGTGTTGGAGACAAAAGCAGAGTTATTTACTGTGACATCATGTTTTGGATGTCATATAACTGTTATATTTTGTGTTCACAGAAGCAGAAAATATAATATGCCTTTAAGATTCATTTTATAGTGTAAGGTAAGCTCAGGGACAGCAGAAACAACAGAAAGCATAGTGTTAATCTGTTGTTACTGGGCAGAAGTCTAGACCAATCACAACCAGCTTCTCACACAGCAAGAATTTTCACCAATCACAGACAGCCTCACAGACAGCCTGTCTGGGAATTCCCTCAGCTCCTGCTGCTAGAATCATTATTCACCAGAGACAGGAGCTGAAAAGACATTCACTCCACTGAGAGCTGAGTTTTATGGGAACAAGAGGCCAAAAATAGGTATTTAGAACAGTTATATAATGTTCATATTGTTAGTATTGTGTTTAGAACTGTATACTGAACTAGGTATATATGTGTTTACATACAGTTCCACCAAATCAAATTTAATTGCAAAGTACAAATACAAATTGCAAATTGCAAGCTAGAGTTGCAAACTGTGAACTACTTAACAATCCATACAAATTGCAACCATACCAGATCATACTCAACCAATCTGCAAAAAGTTACTGCTAACTGCATACTGCAAACCAAGTTTAGCCAGTAGAACTGTTAAATCTCAGATATACCTCTCAGAGAGATCATAAAGTTCTTAAATAACTTAAAGTGACAGTACAGATACTGAAAAGAGAACTATATCCACCATTTTATGTTGAATGACAAGATTGAACAGTTGAACCACCATCTTATGCATACCGCCATTTTGTGATATCTTTTCAACACGTGTTTTGTACATAGACTATCTGCGGAGGCGGCAGTGTTATATATGAAGAAAAGTTGAAGTTAATAAAGAAGTTATTTGAAGAATTTGGTGTGCTCTTTAAACCTGTTTCCACAGAACAGCGCTAGAGGAATTACAGAGTAATAGACAGTCTGGTTAGACTAAAAGTCAGAGATATCAAAATTCTTCTAATGCCACAGCACAAAAGGCATTTCATAGTGCTGCGCCTGCCACAGTACTCCCCCGACCTTGTGTCTCAAATGCAGGGCCTCTCCACGTCCACCGCTTCCAAATTGCTCCGTAAGGGCAGTAATCTCCTCCAAACACTCCTCTCTCATGCACTAGCTGAAGGCACACACTGTGAAAGGCAACTTCCTGCCTTTAAATCCCTTCGGTTTTGCTAAGTTACTTGCGTTTACAACACAACGCAGTGCATCCGGATGCAATGTGATTTAAATGCAGCCCAATTCACTTCTATGGGGCCAGCATTGTGTGAAAAATATAGAAGAATATAGAGGAGGCTGTGATTTTCACGCAATGCACAAGTGCTGCGTGAAAAACAATGCTCATGTACACAGCCACATTGAAATAAATGGGTCTGGATTCAATGCGGGCGCAATGCGTTCGCATCACGCATTGCACCTGCGCGGAAAACTCGCTCGTGTGAAAAGGGCCTAATAGTAGATTGCAAAACTGAGATAACAGTATGACAGTCTATTGATCTACTGATAGACCAAAAAGAATGAATGTCCCCCCACTAATTAAGAACAATCAAATACCAAAAATCAATATCTTTATTAAATTATGAATATCATAAACATATAAAAACAGTCACAACAGCGGCATACATGTGCAAGAAAAGAGGATACATTGGTACTGCAGTAAATGGATATACAGTACAGACCAAAAGTTTGGACACACCTTCTCATTCAAAGAGTTTTCTTTATTTTCATGACTATGAAGGCATCAAAACTATGAATTAACACATGTGGAATTATATACATAACAAAAAAGTGTGAAACAACTGAAAATATGTCATATTCTAGGTTCTTCAAAGTAGCCACCTTTTGCATTGAATACTGCTTTGCACACTCTTGGCATTCTCTTGATGAGCTTCAAGAGGTAGTCCCCTGAAATGGTCTTCCAACAGTCTTGAAGGCGTTCCCAGAGATGCTTAGCACTTGTTGGCCCTTTTGCCTTCACTCTGCGGTCCAGCTCACCCCAAACCATCTCGATTGGGTTCAGGTCCGGTGACTGTGGAGGCCAGGTCATCTGGCGCAGCACCCCATCACTCTTCTTCATGGTCACATAGCCCTTACTTTCAAAGTTTTCCCAATTTTTCAGCTGACTGACTGACCTTCATTTCTTAAAGTAATGATGGCCACTCGTTTTTCTTTACTTAGCTGCTTTTTTCTTGCCATAATACAAATTCTAACAGTCTATTCAGTAGGACTATCAGCTGTGTATCCACCTGACTTCTCCTCAACGCAACTGATGGTCCCAACCCCATTTATAAGGCAAAAAATCCGACTTATTAAACCTGACAGGGCACACCTGTGAAGTGAAAACCATTTCAGGGGTCTACCTCTTGAAGCTCATCAAGAGAATGCCAAGAGTGTGCAAAGCAGTAATCAAAGCAAAAGGTGGCTACTTTGAAGAATCTAAAATATGACATATTTTCAGTTGTTTCACACTTGTTTGTTATGTATATAATTCCACATGTGTTAATTCATAGTTTTGATGCCTTCAGTGTGAATCTACAATTTTCATAGTCATTAAAATAAAGAAAACTCTTTGAATGAGAAGGTGTGTCCAAACTTTTGGTCTGTACTGTATATATTCAATGAGCTACATCCATCTCAATATAGCGTCCCAGTCTGTCTCAGGATCACAAAATTTGTACAAAAATACGTCTAAAGTGCATAGTGCAAGTTGAAATACTTAATAAAAATAATACATGTCCCAAAAAGAGAATAGAACAAAAGGGCAGCTAAACAAGCACATCGAATTACATCACATGCTAACAAGCCAGAATATAACCCGTAATAATCAAACGCATACAGAACAAAGTGCCTCCAATCCCGACATACGTTTCACTATACAGCTGTCTCAAGGGATACCATACTACTGATTCCTGTGCCTATTTATACCCTGTTAATAACATATAATTAAAAACATCATTCTTTCTGGTGTATAGATTAGTCTGGCCCCACTGGATCCCACTGACATTAGTTGGTGGGCTCCATCTTTTGGGGGTGATCTACTGATAGGCCTACATAAAGATGCCCACAGAAGAGCATTGGTGGTTTAACACAGGTATCATCACACCAATGATTTGCAGCTATATATCCCCTACAACTATTTCAGTGCTGCCCTCCTGTGTCTTCAGGATAGGCCATCAATATTAAAGTGGTGGGGTCCAACTCCCATCACCCCCACGATCAGCTGTTTGAAGGAGTCACGGTGCAGTTGTAGTTACACGGCACCTCCACTAGAAGCTAGACGCCGTACAGCTAAACAATGAAGAGAACATAGCACTTGCATGAGCACCACAATCCCTCCAAACAGCTAATTGGTGGGGGTCCAACTCCCAGCACCCCCACGATCAGCTGTTTGAAGGAGTCACGGTGCAGTTGTAGTTACACGGCACCTCCACTAGAAGCTAGACGCCGTACAGCTAAACAGTGAAGAGAACATAGCACTTGCATGAGCACTGCAATCCCTCCAAACAGCTAATTGGTGGGGGTCCGACTCCCATCACCCCCACGATCAGCTGTTTGAAGGAGTCACGGTGCAGTTGTAGTTACACCGCACCTCCACTAGAAGCTAGACGCCGTACAGCTAAATAGTGAAGAGAACATAGCACTTGCATGAGCACCAGAATCCCTCCAAACAGCTAATTGGTGGGGGTCCGACTCCCAGCACCCCTGCCGATCAGCTGATCCTGAAAATAGCTTGTCAATATCATCTCTTTGCACAACCTCTTTAACCCAGTAAACCGCATTTTGTAAAAAAAATTATATTTGAATTACGATCAAAAAGTTGTATGTAACCCAAAATAGAACTAATGAAACTCCAACAACAAAAGCCGCCAACCACTTTATCAATGCAACAACGGAAAAGTTATGGATCTCAGAATATGGCGACACAAAAGCAAATTATTTTTTAAAGTGTTTTATTGAACAAAAGTAGTAAAAATAAAATAGCAAATGTGCATAAATTTGGTATCACCATACTGATCGCAGAATAAAGTTAACGTCTTAGCACATGATGAGCGCTGCAAAAAAGAAAACCTTAGAACAAAATCCAAGAAAAATTGCACAGTTGCTAATTTTTTCAATTCTCTCTCTCAAAAAGTAGGAAAAGCTAAAGAGTACAGGAAATCATATGCACCCAAAATGGTCCTGTTGAAAAATACAACTTATCCTGCAAAATACAAGTCTTCATACAGCTACATCAACAACAACAAAATAAAAAAAAAGTTATGGAATGCAAGAATTAAAAATGCCAGTTCTTTAAAGGGCATCTGTCAGTAGATTTGTACCCATAAAACTGGCTGACCTGTTCCATGTGTACTTGGCAGCTGAAGGCATCTGTGTTGGTCCCATGTTCATATGTGTCCGCATTGATGATGTTTTAATATATGCAAATTAGCCTCTAGGAGCAACGGGGGCATTGTCATTACACCTAAAGGCTCTGCTCTCTCTGCAACTGAAAAATGATGTTTCAATATATGCAAATTATCCTCTGGGAGCAATTGTTACTCCTAGAGGCTCAGGTCTCTCTGCAACGGCTGTGCCCTCTCCACTTTGAATGACAGGACCAGTCATTATGATGTTTTCACTGCTTGGTCCTGTTAATCAAAGTGGAGAGGGCGTGTCAGTTGCAGAGAGAGCAGAGCCTTTAGGTGTAACGGCAACGCCCCCGTTGCTCCTAGAGGCTCATTTGCATATATTAAAACTTCATTTTTGTTCAGCAATGGGGGCACATATGAACATGGGACCAACACAGATGTCTTCAGCTGCCAAGAGCACATGGAACAGGTCAGCCAGTGCCATAGGTACAAATCTGCTTTTTAAGTCCTTAAGGGGTAAACATTGGTGACACGGAACCCATTTAACTGACAACAAGTCTTTTTTTCTGAGAACAGATACACAGCTCAAAATGGCATATTTATAGGAAATATTCAGCATAGCGCTTGCTGGCTATCTAGGAATCATTTACTACACTATCTAATGCTGTAGGTGAAATGACCTTGAATATTTGTATAACCTCTTGGCCTTGGGTCATTGGAAGCAGATGACCCTTCTTCTCCACCAGGGCTTTGCACCAGCTCGTATTGATCTGCTTTCTGCAGCTGGTGCACATTTGGAGGTCTGTGCCGGCTGTAATAGGAGCTATTGTTCCTGCGGAGAGCCCCCTGAGTGTTGTACTGTACGGTAAAGGCTCTGCAGTGGTGACACCCCTCTGTCATCTTATCTGCAGTCCCAGCTCCCACACTGTCAGCTTAACGGATGACGTTACAGGGCACTGCCAAAATCCCTGTTAATAACCCTGTGTCCTAAAACGCCTTTTAATCTATTGGTATTTTGTCACTGCATGGCACTGTCAGCGTGCTGCACACAACCATTGCTATGCGCACTGCACGTGACTCTGAATTATTGAGCAAACTACACAAAGGCAACGCTCTGGTCGGCAGCAATCTGTATTCAAAATTCATTAGTCTGAGTTCCCATGTACCTTTTTTGTTACATTTTTGCTGCTGCAGTAATTTGTCACAGGAGCCGGACGTCACATTGTAGTGAACCAGATTCGTAGTAATCCCGTTGACACTATGTAGCTTAAGGCTACATGCACACGGCCGTTGTTTTGGTCCGCATCTGAGCCGCAGTTTTGGCGGCTCGGAAACGGACCCATTCACTTCAACTGGGGCCACAAAAGATGCGGACAGCACTCCGTGTGCTGTCCGCATCCGTTGCTCCGTTTCGTAGCCCCACAAAAAAAATATAACATGTCGTATTCTTGTCCGTTTTGCAGACAAGAATAGGCATTTCTACAATGGGCCGCCCATTCCGTTCAGCAAATTGCGAAAGGCACACAGGCAGCTTCTGTTTTTTGCGGATCCATGAATTGCGGACCGCAAAAAACGTAACGGTCATGTGCATGTAGCCTAAAGCTGTGGGATTTGGAGGGCATACTTCCTGTGGCATGCCCTATCAGAGATTTGTCCAACTCACCTTATTGTGGAAAACCAGTAAAGGCCATCTGTCAGCAGATTAGTACCTGCGACACTGGCTGACCTGTTACATGTGCACTTGGCAGCTGAAGGCATCTGTGTTGGTCCCATGTTCATATGTGTCCGCATTGCTGAGAAAAAAGAAGTTTTGATGATGACAAAACTGATGACATTTTCACTGCCTGACCCTGTCAATTAAAGTGCAGGGCGAGGCAGTTGCAGAGAGAGCAGAGCCTTTAGGTGTAATGACAACGCCCCCGTTGCTCCTAGAGGCTAATTTGCATATATTAAAACATCATGTTGCTCAGTAATGCGGACCCATATGAACATGGGACAAAAACACAGATGCCTTCAGCTGCCAAGCGCACATGTAACAGGTCAGCCAGTGTCATAGGTACAAATCTGCTGACAGATGCCCTTTAAAAATAAATGTTTTCCATAGAAGAGATTGTATGAATGATCTCTAAGGCTAGCATTACACCAGCAGATCAGGCGGATGATTGTCAGGAGGGAAGCGCTGCTTTCCGACAATCACCTGCTGGTCAGTGGAGGAGACCACTGCTATTACATGCAGCGACCTCCTCCACAGTATGGGGAGGAGAGATCCTTATGCTATCGCTGATCCCCATACAGAATCATTAGTTGCCGGCAGCGGACCGTTATTACACAGCACAATCTGCTGCCGACAAGCAAACCTGGTTAAAGATTGCCTGATCAACGAGCGTTTGCTTGTTCACTTGTTCATCAGGTAATCGGCGGCAGTTTTACACAGCATTCCTATAAACACTTGTCAGCGATGATCTGCCTGACAATCGTCTGGTGTAATACAGCCCTTAAAACGCTATACGAGTAAACCACGGGCACTGATGGTGGCAAGACCTATTTTGAGGTTATGGTGCATTTTACAACACTACAGATTAAAAACCCACAGTGCTAGGTGGGTTTCAAATTTGTATTTACATTTAAAGGGGTTGTCCGGGTTCAGACATATCCGCATTTTTAGGCTACTTTCACACCTGCGTTTAGGTCGGATCCGTCTGGTATGTGCCCAGACGGATCCGCACCTATAATGCAAACGCTTAGATCCGTTCAGAACGGATCCGTTTGCATTACCATGAACAAAAAAAAAAAAAAAATATATATATATATATTTTTTTTTTTTTTGTTCATGATAATGCAAACGGATCCGTTTTGACTTTACATTGAAAGTCAATGGGAGACGGATCCGTTTGAAAATTGAGCCATACTGTGTCAACTTCAAACGGATCCGTCCCCATTGACTTACATTGTAAGTCTGGACGGATCCGTTTGCCTCCGCACGGCCAGGCGGACACCTGAACGCTGCAAGCTGCGTTCAGGTGTCCGCCTGCTGAGCGGAACGGAGGACAAACGGAGCCAGACTGATGCATTCTGAGCGGATCCGCATCCATTCAGAATGCATTAGGGCTGGATGGATCCGTTCGGGGCCGCTTGTGAGCCCCTTCAAACGGAACTCACAAGCGGAGCCCCGAACGCTAGTGTGAAAGTAGCCTTACCTAGGCAGCCTCCCTGATATGAATCACGCAAGCCAAAGGCCTCTTTTGGAGATCCGGTGATGTACCGGGCTCTCCAGGGGTAAAGTTAGGCGGAGGCTTCTGCCTAGCAGTGTGCCCAGTGATGTCACCGGCACTAATGGGCAGGCTTTAGCGCTTCCCTAGCCTGTAAAGCAGCTATGGGCAGGGCTAAGGCCACCCATCAGTGCCGGTGACATCACTGGGAACACTGCTAGGCGGGCAAAAAATATAAACAAACTGTACTTGCCCTGCGTGATACAACACAGGGCAAGGGAGAGCATCGGAGCATGAAATGCTCATATTAGGGGGCTGTCTGAGTGAAAATGGGCATACGTCCGGGTTCAGCTCTGAACAACCCCTTTAAATGTAGCTATCCCCCATTCAACTGCAATGAAATCCACCATGGGTAGGATCCTTCATAGTCAGCTGCTATCTCTGGTAGAAGCCATTGGTGGACCCTCATTTTCCCGGCAGCAGGGGAATCGATGAGCTAAGTCGTCCAGAGGGAGAGACCCTTTTGCTAATACCTGGAGGTGCTGAGTGGAGGTCTTCCCTCTATTATATCTATAGGCCCTTGGAACTATCCTTCAACAACGGTGTTTTGTGTGTGGGACAACTCTGCCGTCCATCAATGTCTCCTCTGTCATTTGCCCTGTGATGAGTGGAGCCAGAGGCTTCTTGGCAGCCACTTATCTCTCTCGCTTATAGCCATAACATGAATGCTCAGTAATTCAGGCTGCATTAGATGGTGATGTTTTACCTGCTAAAAGTGGGATTGGGGCCAAAAATATAATTCTTTCCTTTAGAGTTCACACACTGGATGTCTGCGGTAAAAAATTCACTAGCCTCGACTTTCAGATATGGGTCCAGTCGAAATGATTGAAATCTGCAAATTCCTGCACTGATTCTGCTGCCACAACCAGGCTGTGAGCTCTTCCGCTTGGGTCCTGACCAGATGTGTTCCCAAGTCTTCATGTTCAAAGGTTAATGAACAGAAAGACTAGGGGACACAAAGGGTCAGGACATGAAGGGAAGAGCCGCCAGCCTGTGTGAGTGCAGTGAAGGCAACGGCATCAGTGGCACAATGGACGGGTAGGTATTAAAGGGATTCTGTCACCTCGTTTTAGCTTATAGAGCTGCGGACATGCACGGCTAGATCGCCGCTAGCATGTCCGCGATATACCTGTCCCATAGCGCTGTGTCCTTTTATTGTGTTTAAAAAATGATTGTACAGATATGTAAATTACCCTGGTAAGGAGCCCAAGGGGCTGTACTAACCTTCCTGGTGCCCAGCCACGCCCGCCTGTGAAGGAGCCCAGCACCGCCTGCGTCCTCCGAATCTCCTCCTTGCTCACAGTTAGATTGCCGTAATCTCACGATGCGCGACCTCGCGCATGCGCAGTTCCTTCCCTGAGGCTGATGCCAGCACAGGGAAGGAACACTATACCGGAACTGCGCATGCGTGAGCTAGCACATCGCGAGATTACGGCAATCTAACTGTGAGCAAGGAGGAGATTTGGAGGACGCAGGCGGTGCTGGGCTCCTTCACAGGGGGGCATGGCTGGGCACCAGGAAGGTTAGTACAGCCCCTTGGGCTCCTTACCAGGGTCATTTACATATCTATACAATCATTTTTTAAACACAATAAAAGCACACAGCTTTATGGGACAGGTATATTGCGGACATGCTAGCAGCGATGTAGCCGTGCATGTCCGCAGCTCTATAGGCTAAAACGAGGTGACAGAATCCCTTTAACCAAGCTATCTTTCCTAAACAGCACTGAAGAATAGGTTTTGTTAAAAGCCCAGAGAAACCATTTAATGGAGTTTAAATGGCTTTTGGCTTATCCTCAGGATAGGTCATCAGTATCAGATCTGTGGGGGCGCAACACCCGGGACCACCGATACTGTTAGAAGAGGCCTTGAGCGCTGCAGCCTCTTCCTAGGCCATGTGACATCACTGTACATTGGTCATATGGTCTAGTTGCAGCTCAGTCCTATTCAAGTCAATGGGGCTGAGCTGCAATACCAAGCACTGTGAGAATATGATGTACGGCGCTGTCCTCCGGTGAGGACAGCTGCCCCTTGAAGCAGCTGATCGGCGGGGGGTCGGGACTTTGACCCCAGTTGATGTGATAATGATGACCTATCCTGAGGATAAATCATCAATATCTTTTCCAGGATACCCCTTTAAAGGGAGTCTGTCACCCCAATTTGACATTATACACTGCTTACATAGCGCTGTAGCATAACTATACATGAGTCAAATGTTGTGTTGTTCTGAAGTTCAACAGAAGCAAAATCGCTGTTTTATTCATATGTAAATGAGGGTTCGCAAGTGCCCAGGGGCAGCGTTCGGGCTGTAAGTGCCCAGGTCAGTCTGTCTTCTTCTCATATAACCGCCCTGTAAGCCTCTTGAATCATCCAGTGTACTGGCCGAGATCCCGCCGATGCATGCACGCTGCATGGGGCGATGCCGCTGCCCACAATGGTCATCACAGTGCGCATGCCCGGGCCGGCGGTGAACTGTGCACTCGTGGGATCTCATCCGGTACACTGGATGACGCAAGGAGCTTACAGGGCGGGCCAAGCAACAGGCTGGGGAGGAGTTATGTGAGAAGAAGGATGAGCGGCCTGGGCACTTACAGCCCGAACGCCGCCCCTGGGCACCTGCGAGCCCTCATTTACATATGAGTAAAACAGCGATTTTGCTTCTGTTGAACATCAAAACAACAAAGGTACCATTTGACTCATGTCTACAGCGCTATGTAAGCGGTCTATAATGTCAAATTGTGGTGACAGACGCCCTTTAAGGATCTGTCACAATACTCAACCCCTAATGCCATTCTACTGAACTAAGCTTAGGCCACTATAGGGTTTTATAGTTACCTGTGTTCTTTTTAGAAGAACTCATGGGAAGCGAGTGTTATGTCCAAACTATAAAAACTTAAATTTGGGTGCAATGCGCCTGTCTGTGGACAGTATGAGGACGAGTCATGGCTACTGCTGTCTCATCCTCATACGAGTGCTGTTTAGAAAGCCTGGGAACGATGATTGAGATGTCCAACCTCAGATCAGTTCATCCGAGTGTTTCGCTCGTTCATTGGGTGATATGTGGCACCTTTACACGGGCAGATTATCGGGAACGAGCATTAGTAGGACTGCTCTCTCCAGATAATCAGCCCGAACATTGGGCCATGTAAATGTGACTTTAGGGTCCATTCACGCGTCCGCAATACGCCCGGCTGGCACCCCCCCATAGAACTGCAATTGCGGACAAGAATAGGACATTTTTTTGCGGAGCCGAAGCCCGGAAGTTTGGGGCCGCACTCCGGAAAGGTGGATGCGGAAAGCACATTGAGAATGAATGGGTCCGCACCCGTTCCCGACCCATTTGCGGACGTGTGAATGGACCCTTAGGCTGTGTTCTCAATTTACATTTTGTTGCAGTTTTTTAAGCAATCACTAGGAATGAATAAGAAAAATGAATGAAGAAAGCTGCAAAAAAAAATATTACAATGTGCATCCTGGGCCAAAATCTGAAACTGCAGAAATCCCTATCTATCCTGGTTTTGTTGTGGAATTGCCAGAATACAATTTGTTCCCACTGACAACAATGGGAAAAACCAAAGGTAACTGTGCATAAAATCCATCATCTTCATTATAACGTGTCATATCATGATGTGGTTCCCATAGGAGAAGTTCCAGAAACGTTTTCTAGAGCTGTTTTCCATTGGAGAAGCCATCACTGCTTATTAAAGTGAAATCCTACTGTCCCATGGGCCTTTCGACCATCCTCAGGGACAAACACTCATTCCCTATAACTTCCCCTCGTACTGTACAGTTGTGCCGATCACTCAATGAGATCACATCTTTCACGTGGCACCTAAAATCACTGTTTTCTGGCAGCGCGTCGCCCTACGGAGTCCGGAATGTGCTGCCGGCACACCATTGATCTGTATGGGGATGATCTCTGTAGTGATCACTCATCCCCATACAGAGGAGACTGCCCCATGTAAAATGGGGTTTTACTGCACTTCAGCGATCAGGCAATGATCAGGAACTAAAGATTCATTCCTGATCATTGCCCTGTACACTGTCCAGGTCAAAGGTCCGTTACACAATGTGGCAGCTTTCCTCATCCTTTCTAATAGTCAGGCAGTATCCACCAAATGTATCAATGCAGTGATAAATTTGGTGCATCTTTGTCTAAATTGATGCCTCCTATTGGTCGGTGCAGATCGGCCGTGGGCCCTCAGAGCCTCACAATAGTTTTTTTCTATAGTGTTTGTAATGCTTTTCTGCATTTCGGTGCGTGCACAATCTGTAACTAATCTGTGTGTACACGGTGGAATACGTCTTCTCCCTTTAGGATCTACTCACTGCAGCAAAGCAGCACTGTGTGAACCAGGAGCTGAAACGTAAAAACTGCATCACAACCTCCTCTGTGTGAACAAGGCCTAAGGGCAACGCCAATAATTGATCTTTACACGAAGAGTCAAACATATCCCCTCAGTCCCACTGTACAGAAAACCCGTGACACTCACGTTTTAGAAAAGAAAGCACAACATTAAAAATTAAAATGACTTCTTATTATTTCAACTGAGTCAGGTGCTTGCAAATGAGTTACACGACATGGTATATTTTATCATTATGATCGTGCGTTGGAAGAAGATGGCTTCATGTATAGTATACGGTCAATCCACACAATTCCCGTCCCGTTGCGTTGATGGAAATAAGGTGGGTAAGAAATAAATAACAAGTTCAGACAAACACATGGCAGGCACAGCCAAGCAGGTGAGATCATGGGGTAAAAAGAACGACAGCTGCCCCCCCCCGCACGCCACAAAAGGGGCAGCCAAAGCAATGCACTGTATAGTCGAGCCCAGCCCTTTGGTGCCGTAAGTGTTGAGTGCATGAGGAGTCCTGTGCAGATCTGCGTGTCGCCTAGCATTCTGTCCAGCGCTGTAGGAGTTAAACAGTCGGATTACACTGTGCTTTAGCAGCTGGGCCTCGGAAGGATCATATATTTATGAATGAGCACAAGAGGCCAGGCATAATTGACGACTTCTCTC
The DNA here is from genome assembly GCF_905171765.1 of Bufo bufo. Classification (NCBI taxonomy): domain Eukaryota; kingdom Metazoa; phylum Chordata; class Amphibia; order Anura; family Bufonidae; genus Bufo; species Bufo bufo. The sequence goes on along the minus strand of NC_053392.1, from coordinate 161,872,200 downwards.
CTTCCAGCCCATGCTGCTGCTGCCGGGTTGAATTTGGCATCTTGTGCGCGGCACAGAGAGAACATTAGCAGGCTGATAAGACAGCGGCCAAACTGTTTACATGGAAAAGCTAATCCCAGAGCAGATGATCCCCCCCCCCCCCCCAAAAAAAAGAGACAAAGCCCATTGCACAAGCATCAGGACAAGAGAAAAATCTATAAATAAATAAGTTACTGGTTTTGAGTCCCATTATTTCACTGCAATAGCCTAATAAAATAATGCCCCTTAGGGATTGCACATAACAATGAGAGATGCATCCACTCTTCTGGAGATAAAGGCCTTCTGGACAGCACTCATTCAGCTGACTGCAAGTGACCGCAGCCGGCCGAGGACTATAAAATGAAGGGCATTGTCACAATAGGTCGTACTGGTGGGGGTCCAGGAGCTAGGACATCTGCCACTGGTCGTACTGGTGGGGGGTCCAGGAGCTAGGACATCTGATACTGGTGGGGGTCCAGGAGCTGGGACATCTGGCACGGATTTCAGTGGAGAGGTGGCTGCACGCGCAGCTATCTAGCCACTGAAAATGAACGAGTGGACCTAGTCCTTAAAGGGAACCTGTCATGCTGCCATAAAGTAGTGACAATTCATTTCAGTGCTGTGTCACTCAGGACCTAAAAGTACGTGGTTGTCAAGAATCAGCATCATAGTCTTTGCAGGCCAGATTTGGAAAAAGAGTCAAGGCTGTCTGAGAAGATGTATATTCGAATCAGTCGGTACTGCGGGCAAAGTTCGCGGTGCACGTGTCCTAGGGTCGGCGTCCCACACAGCAATAAGGATAGAGAAGGACCGGCACTCATATATAGCGTCTTGTGAAGAATTTCTTTATTGCCACAAATTCATTCTGTGACGCGTTTCGACTCAATCTGTGTCTTTGTCAAACACGTTTGACAAAGACACGGATTGTGTCGAAACGCGTCACAGAATGAATATGTGGCAATAAAGAAATACTTCACGAGACACTATATATGAGTGCCGGTCCTTCTCTATCGTTATGGCTGCCTGAGAAGAGTCATGGTTATTTCATGCCTGGCAGTTCTCTCCTAGGGAACAGCTACATGGTGCCACGGGTCGCATGACAGCTATCACGGCCAGGATTGCATGGACATCACAGTGTAGCGGTGATCTCATAGAGATGAATGGGTTTGCAGGTGTGTCGCAACTGCAAAGGCTGAATCATAAAAGAGACCCCATGGATTTCTATAGGATCACCGCTATACTTCAATGCCCCTACGATCTTGGATGCAATAGCTGTCACACAACCAGTGTCACCTGGTAGCCGTAGACCCTAGGGAAAGCAAAAAGGAGAAGGCTGTCAACCATCAGCAGGTGGCAGGGAGAGCAGGAGATTAGAAATACCCAGGACTCTTCTCAGGCAGCCATGACTCTTTTCCAGGCCTGGGATGCAATGATTATGATGCTGATACTTGGCAACCACTTACTGTTAGCTCATGAGTGACACACCGCTGGAATCAGCTCGTCTAATGCCCTCAATGAGGTCAGCTTAAAGTTGCTGACTGTTTCCCTTTAAAAAGTGCCACCTTCTCGCTAATATGACAGATCCTGCCCCGGACATTCTCCAAGAACCCAATTATTCATTACTCATTTTATCTATTCTAACACCCCTATTCAAATGACATCAAAGTACCCCCAAAGTTATGATCATACTCTGTGCTGTCCATTAGAAGCACCGCATGAAGACAGTGCAAGAAGCCCCTGGGGGCCCTCAGGCTGAGGTCCCATGAGATGGACCTTTTCAGGTAGAGTTTTGGTGTTTCCCGGCTCACACAGATTGTTAGCAGCATCAGATCCCAGGAAGAACGTACTGTGGCACACAATAGAAATATGCACCTATATGGGAATGTTAGCAGCGTTTTGCGCCACAGTCAGTAAATACTCGGGTCATGAAGTGTGGAGGTATCTAGGAGCACCAGTGAGATGTCACCTACTGTGGTCCTTGTGCACGAAGAGTGAATGCATCTTCAAGTGGTTCAGTTTTATCATCTCTGCCTGGTTGCAACCATGACTGGTGGGCACTAGAAATAAAAGGAGGTGGAGGGGAGTTGTAAAGTGTAAGCATAGACGTGCAGATCAGGAGATGTGCCACCAATGCTATAATGTGTCCATCTACTGGAAAATGGGACAAAGGTATTTAAGAAATCTTTGTGTGTCTCGTAACTACAATCACAGGGTCAATCAAGAATTTAGAACAATGCAAAACATTTCAATTATAGCATGGTCATTTTACATGTTAGTGGTAGATAAATGTTGAGCAGGTAAGTCTGAAGGTGGACTGGGGATCAAGGGACACCTATAGTGTGTCAAATGTGTCTGACAAGTAGGTGCCTTCTGTACACATAATAAGGACATTTCCTTTGGTAGGTTACATTAAAATCAAGCAAAAATAATATCAATTGGATCAACCCCAGACAACAGATGTTGCCTCCTTTTATGAATGGTTTCCTGATGCCTCCAGCATGGTTGCCCCCAGCTAGCCTTAGTCCTGCTTACTGCTGGACAGTCCCTTCAGATAGGTTCTTACTACCATGGCCAGGCAGAAGATGAGCAGCACCAGGTACCCTAATGTCCCGTAGATGGTGGGTGAGGTGTGAGGGGCCTTCAGGAAATGCTCCAGCCCCTGCTCCACATATTGCATCTGGTCATAAATACTGAGGAAGGTGAAGATGTGGAAGAGCTGGTGGCTGTGGCCGATGATGTCAAAGAGCCCTGGCTGGATCCTCTCGGGGATCTTGCTGACATTGAAGAAGGCAGCCACCAGCAGCCAGAAGTACCTTCGGTAGAAGTGCACGAAGAGAGTGGGGTTCTTCCTGCCCAGGTCAAACAGCAGGCTCTCGATCATCACCGGGCATGCCATGCTGAGAGGCATGACGAAGACGAACGTGCGGATGGCGAAGGGGTAGGTGCAGTCCTCGGATCTGCTCCTGCAGCAGGCCACGGTGCAGGTCACCGCCAGCAGGAAGGCTACTGGCAGCACCAGCTCGCTGTACAGCCACATCAGCATGCCATAGTCCAGCCAGTGGCAGCCCAGGCTCTGCAGGTACGGGGTCATCACCGCCGGGTCCAGCAGGCTCAGCCTGGGCAGCAGGTAGTAGCAGTAAGCCAAGGTGCTGGCGAAGCCGTAGTAGCTGATGGAGGCATAGTCCAAGAAGAAGAAGGCGGCACGCAGGCGCAGGGAGCGGCAGCTGAACACATGGGCAGTGCAGCTCATGGCAAATGTCAGCAGCACCCCCGAGGCATAGCACCAGAGCGGCAGCAGCGCAGGGTGGTGCCAGGGCAGCTCTCCGGCCAGGAAGATCACCTGGTAGAAGCGGCTGGCGAATAGCACCAGCGGGATGAAGTGAGTCCAGAAGTTCAGGGTCTCGTTGGTGGGCTGGAAGATGGATGCCAGGCACTCCTGGGCGGTCAGGTGCAGCCGCCGGTACCCGGACAGGATGAAGCACTCCACGAAGTCGTCCGGCACCTCGTCCCAGCGGAGGAGGGGGGACGTGTCGCGGGCGAAGGTCTGCGGGGGCATGGTGCTGCGATCAGTGCCCGCTGTGTGCCGCAGAGCCGCCGCTCACTGCTCCAGCTCTGGGCTCCTTCTGCATGAATGCGGCAGCTCAGCTGTAGTCAGGCACAGCAGCCTGCACCACTCAGCAGCATCCCAGCCCCGAGCATCTGACCCTCTGCCTGTGCATTCCCCCATAGGCGTCCTGCCTGGTGAGTGAGGTGGGAGATCTGCCGGCGGCTCGACCCCCTCCTCGCCTGCAGAGTGGGTGTTCCTGACCTTGAAGTTTACCATGACAGATGGACCAAGTATGGACGCGGGAGGGGCGAGACGAAGGGCACTGCCTGTAGATACCACCTGGGCACCCTCCCTGGTACATGTGGTAAAGGGGTTGTGTCCTGGGCTAGGCTTCCCCTCCAGTGTACACCACGGGAAGAATATATTCATGGGCAAACCGCATCTCTTCAGTCAGGAGCCGTTTTTTTTAAGGTCTTCAGAAGGAGCCAAACATAATTTATTAGAATGATAATTGTCTTTGTTCGCCATAGCTTCCAATCACAGCGCAGCTTTCATTTTTTAAGAGCACAATACCAAATGAAAGCTGTGCTGTAACTGGTTGCCATAGGTAACCTAGTTTTTCTGTTAGACCTTTTTATAAAGCTGTATGCTGAAAAAGCCATTGTTCCCCATAGCAACCAATCACAGTGCAGCTTTCATTTATCAAGAGCACTGTCATGAATGAAAGCTGCGCCGTGACTGGTTGCTATGGACAACACGTTTTTCTTTAGCACACATTTTAATAAATTTCCCTATCAATTTGGCACACACTCCACGTCAAAAATCACCAGGTGGCGGCACAGAGACCGCCTGCCATTGTTTTCATAAATGTAAATGGGTTGGGCTGCACTCGCTGTCCAATCGAGTGGATGTAATCCAAGTAAATAATAGGAAGAGAAATATCACTGCACACTCAGGGTTAACATGCACGTAAAATTTCTTTATTGTGACATATCCTCCAGTGAATACATAGGTTTAGGAAGAATACCAATTTTTGTGACCCCAAATCTTGACGTTTTAGTCAATTCAGACCTTGGTCACATAAGTCACTAATGAGAAAGGGAACAAAAATCCATAAGTAAGGAACAAAAAATGATATTACATAATAGGGTAGCCTAGAATGGAGACCGATATATAACAAGGAGTGAGAGATAAGGGTAGAAGCCTAAATGGATGTATAAAAGTGGCCATTGTTTTCAGTGGGAGGCTGCGTTGCCATTCATGAGGCCCCGCCTTATTGCGGCAACTGTGCCAAGGTCAGTTTCCACAGGTTTGGAATCCATGCCATTTCCAGCTGTTAAAAACGCAATGTGAACAGCCCCTAAAAAGGAAGACACAACATGTCCCCAATCTGTTGACAGATGGATCACAATGATGCCCAATGGACCGGAATCTGCCATTGTGGGGTCCATCAGTTTGATGGCAAGAGTAGTGCTACATGCTATCTTGTTGTCAAGTGTGACGGAACTGCAGTTGTGTGAATGACAGGTGGGTCCCACTTCTGGGTCCCACCTGTCTCCAGAAAGGGTATCAGTACCAGCAGGTGAGGTGGACGCTGGCCACAGTGAATAGAGAGGTGGCCGGCAGGCTTGCTCGGTTGACTCCCTCAGAAGTGTATGCAGTGCCACCAGGGGCAGACTGGCCATAGACCCTACAGGGAAATTTCCTGGTGGGCCAATGCCCAGGGGGCCGTCCAAGCCCTCCATATGGCTTCTGGTCAGGTACATAAAGATCTAGGTACAGGTACGTAATGTAGGAGCATCAGGCACTTATGTACCTGGCTGGCAAAAGAAAGCGCCCTCCTGCCTAAACTGTAATGCCGTCCTCAGGACAGTGATCCAGTTTCATACTGTGGCGTGGACGGTAGTATTTTGTGCTACACTATGTATTTGGTTCTGCTGGGGCAGTATTTTGTGCTGCACTACATGGAGGCAAATGACCCACTCCTCCTCAACCATATCTGATTAAGATAAATAAACACACTGACAACTCTTTCTTAATGGAATAGAAATGGCCGAAGTGCTTTATTAAGGGTAACCAAATTAAAACCAATAAATAATTTAATAAATTAATTAATAATTAAAACCATAAACCATAACAATAAATACCAATTTAAAACCATCCATATAGACCAAGATCCACTCAGCATCAGCTGAGCGATACAGCCCCTCTAATAAAGCACAGCGACAGATAGCACATTAAATTAAAGGGAGGGAGGGCGGGCGCTGTCCTGATCCGCGGCGACTGCCCTGAGGTAGCGGCGAACCTGGGAATATAAAGGGGACAAATTTCCCGCCTTGCAGGCAGGGACAAATCACAGAGCTGGAAATCTCCCCCAGCAACAGGGCAGCAACCAATTAGAAGCTCCGCTTCAGTTGCCATCCAGAATCTCCAACATAAACAGAACCAGCTCCAACTGGATTCAGCTTCTTTGAGGTAAATTTACCTGAAAAATAAGAGCGGGAAAGAGAAAGAGGGGGGGGGGGGGTAGAGAACACAAACTGCCTAGTAACTATGCCATAAAAATATGGGTGTCATTGCCCCCATGTGTCCCCCAAGCTAATATTGCTGGCCCTGCCTACTTATAGTCCCATTTAAGTTCCCATTATACCCCTGAGTGTCACACGCACGCTAGACCACCTCTCTAATCATTCTCCACCTGGAATCAGCAGCCACCTCACTGGGTGCTACCAGGGTCCCCTCAATAATAAGGTGATTGCTGTAAGTCACGCCGGTGTTGTATTACATAGCAGCTCTCTAATGTCACTAATAAAGTAGGATCCCCAGCATGTGACCCCCTCCAACGCATCCATTTTTCATAACGGAGCATATACACGAGGGTTAACCTGATCCACCGCAGACAGTCATGGAAAAGTAACACTGAAACTGAATGCTCCATCTGAAAACTACCTGTAAGAGAAGAGATGTGAACTTAAAGGAGTATTCCGGTTATATCAAGTTATCCTCTATCCACAGGATAGGGAATAACTATTATATCAGTGGGGGTTTGACCGCTGGGATCCCCACCGGTCATGAGAACTGGGGTCCCAAACCCCCAAAATGAATGGAGCGGATGTCAGACATGTGCACTGCCACTTCATTCATCTCATTGGGACTGCAGGAGATAGCTTAATACAGCGCTCAACTATTTCTGGTGGTCCCCGAGAGGTGAAGCAACAGTGCACATGCTGACCTGCCAGCCTGTTCATTATGGGGGTCCCCACAGGGCACGGGGCCCCTGTTGTCATTAATGGGGGTCCTAACAGTTGGACCTCCACTGATCTAATAGTTATCCCCTATCCATATCTAATAGTTGTCCCCTAGATATAACCAAAATACCCCTTTAAGACCTGAAACCTCAAATGTTATAACAGCAATTCCCTAATACTTGATCATGATCTACGGCAGACATCCTCAAACTGTGGCCCTCCAGCTGTTGCAAAACTACAACTCCCACAATGCCCGGACAGCCTACAGGTATCAGCCTACAGCAGGGCATTGTGGGAGTTGTAGTTTTACAACAGCTGGAGGGCCGCAGTTTGAGGATGCCTGATCTACAGCATAGTCGGTCAGCCTGTAATCTACTAATGGTCATGCAGGGTCTATGTTACTGCCCTGCTCTGTTACTAATTCCCTCATTCTCATAAAGCAATCTCAATAGTAGAAATATAGAAGGGAATTGCCTTACGTGCAATTTTCTAATCCACAAGTGTAGACTCACCTTTAATCGGAGATAGTCACATTAAAGGGACATTCACACCTGTTGGCACATCGTTAGGATATGCCATCAATATCAGATAGAAGCAGGTCCCACCACTGGCACTGCCTCTTATCTCCAGAACGGGACTCCTGATGTGACGCATTGGCACTGGCTATTTATGGCAGTTCCATAGTGGTGAAGGAACAGGTGGCTTGTTCTCTATTTACCGCCATGGGTCTTCCAAAAGTAGTAAGCGCACTCCCTCGGCTATTTTCAAAAGTCCCATGGCATTGAATGGAGAGCAAACCGTACATGCGCAGTGGGCTCTCCCTCACTGGGGGCCCCATTCTTAAAAAAAAGATCTGGTCCCAGAGGTGGGACCTGCTCCTATCTGATTAATGGCATATTTTAAAGATGTGCCATTAATGTCCCATATGGGAATACTGCTTAAATATTACATTTCTCAGATCACACAAAAATAAAGAAAAATCTGTTGGAATCAGGAAAAAATGCTTGTGTCTAGATGTTGCTGTTACATCCTTGTTATGGTGGTCCCTGCTGCTCATTTGATTCCCTCTTGGTACTTCCACTTAATGTATGTAGTGCTACTGAGAAGAAGCAGTGTCTAGTGTGTCGCCTCTGGCTGGTCTGCACAAGGGCAAGAATAACTCTGCTGCCTGTGAGGTGAAACTGGTGGTGAGACTGAGCTACTGGGCATGTGTGACCACCAGCACTGTAGGTGGATAATCTGAGAGATGCAAACAAAACACACCAGGGGGCAGCATTACAATTATGTAACCTAAATATCAAAGCCTGGCAGCTGTTATTTTTGAGTGATCACAGAGAAATGTAAAATTATCGTGGGACAACCCCTTTAATCCCTTCATCCATTTTCTTAGGGCTTATTGAGATCAACTATATGAAAACCGTCCATGTTCCAGGCGGTAAACATGGAGTGGGAGATTTATCAGACTGGTGTATAGTAAAACTGGCTTAGTTGCCCATAGCAACCACTCAGATTCCATGTTTAATTTTGTCACAGCTCCTTCGGAAAATGAAAGGTGTGATCTGATTGGTTGCTATGGGCAACTAAGCCAGTTCTACTTTACACCAGTTTGATAAATCTCCCCCAGAGTTTTTAACCAGTTTTCCCTCCCTGATGCAGAGAGCCAAACATTTTTACTATTCTATTCACATAACCTTAAAGGGTTTGTCCCATGACTAATGTAAAAAATTAAAATCATATAGTACATAACAATCTCTTTCTAACAAAGCTAGGACCAGCCCTGTACTTCACATGGACCCAGAGATCTCCCCATTCATTGCTCTGCTAGATTTATACCAAGCTGAGAGCTCAAGGGGAGTGTTTTCTATTGCAGCTAAGTGGGTGTGTCTCAGCTCTCCCTATCACAGCTCAGGAGGCGTGGCCATGCTCTCCCTATCACAGCTCAGGAGGCAGTTGAGGGATGAAACTGAGCATGTGCGGCCATCTCAGTGAGCCGGACAAAGAAAGAAAAAAACAAACAGCAGGAGGTGCTATACAGATACATTTTATTGAATAGCTCACTGGTTATACAAAATTTTTAATTACTATAAATTACAAAAGTATTCAGATCCAGGTGCTGGTTAGAAAAGTGTAGAATATTTTTCGTGGGACAACCCCTTTAAGTTCTATTTTTTAATTTAACAATTTTTTTCTACAATATTTCAATAATTTTTTTACAACATTTTTACAACATTCACTGTGCATCCTGCATTATCTTTATTGTACAGGTAATTACGATTACAGGGATACCCTGTATATATATATTTATTTATTTATTTTTTTATTATGCTTTACTACTTTTAAAAAAAATAAAAAAACTTTGAAGAAAAAAATTTGCTTTGTGTCACTATATACTGATACCCAACATTTTATATTTTCATCTACAAAGCTGTGTGGGGGCTGGTTTTTTTGGGGGGGACAAGCTGTAGTTTTTATTTGTTTTATTTTCAGATAAATACAACATTTTGATCACTTTTTATTCAATATTTTTCAGGGGTGGGGTGACTTAAAAGTGGTCAGTTGGCTGTTTTTCCAGCCAGCTGCCACAGATAAAGACCTGCGTATAAAACCTGAGTTGCAGTAAATTTCCCCCTACATTTGTATACTGACCAATTATAACAAATACAACAGACTAAGTCTAATATTTGTCAAAAAGTTCTGTGAGAACAGAAATGTAATTAAAGGGGTTGTCTGGTGAAGGCAACCACTGTCCATATTGATGTCATAGAGCGAGATCCGCACAATTAGGACTACCCTTGTATTAGCCTTCGTCGAGAGCTAATTTTTTTTGTGGAAAAAGTGAAAGGGTGAGGTAGGGCGGCTTAAAAATGGTCATTGGGTGTTTTTTTTCCCCCCGTTTTTTTTTTTTCTGTTTTACTGTAGTACTGCAGTCTTTGGTGATTGTGATATCTTCCTGTTAAGCTCTGCCACAGGGGCTTAATAGGCCATTAACAATGGCATGCCTGGGAGCCATTACAAGGTCCCAGGCTAACTTGGGGCAATCAGAGGACAGATTGATGCTGTCTCTAACTGCCTAGATGCCATGATCACTATTGACTGCAGTGTCTAAAGGGTTTAATGACCGGGATTGAAGTTATTTCTGATCCAAGTCACTGCAGGTGGGTCTCAACTGTATAACACAGCTGAGACTTGCCAACTCGGCCTGCTCCACACACCCTACACCTCTAACGTACATGTACGACAATGTCAGAAAGGGGTTAAATGGATCATATACAGACGTCGTCCATGAGCTGTTCATTTTTCTTGCAGAAACATTAATTTAAGTGAGTCTTGCTAGAAAGTCAGAGCTGGATGGTGCATGCAGTGATTATCATATGGTAAAGTGATTGTGTCAGCCGGTATAGTGATACCTCCAGGGCTGGGGCCACACAGAGCAATCTTAGCTCCTCTCTGACAAACATCTGGAAAATTCATTATCAGGACATCAGTAGGAGCTCTACACTGCCCTGAAGGGAAATTTGGCTAACCTTTCACATAGTCAGTGTTTGGTCATGAGCCAAAACTAGGAGTGAAGCCTACACAAATTAGATATAATGGAAAGATCTGTTCTTGCTCTGTGTGTTGTCACAATCACTGAAGAAAACAACTGATCAAACACTGACAGTGTGAAAGCGGCCTACGAGGACCCCTCTGCGGACCAGTTATCACAGTGGTCTCCTCCCTGCAGGTCTCCGCAGCTTAAAGGGGTTCTCTGGGAATGATTTAAAATGACCTCCAGCAACCTGTCCTAGAACGTGAGCAGGACTGGCTGCCTCCACTTGCAGAGCTGCCTACACTGCTCTACAATAGATGGTAATGATGAGATCCTGCCTATGATATGCCATCATGACTGAGCAGCCTGACAGGAACACTCACCAATATATAGTAGTATATTAAGTATATATATATTTATAGTATATGCAAGTGCCAGAGCATGGTGTGTAGTGAGGCTTCAACCCCTTACCCCAATAGGCAGCTCTGCAAGTGGAGGCAACAAGTCCTGCTCACATTCTAGGATCGGTTGCTGGCAGCCATTTTAAATGATTACCAGCGAACCCCTTTAATTCAGTGATCACTCTAATAATCCCTTTGTAAATTTCATCTGATCCCTTCAGGTACACTATGTCTATCTATTCCATTCAATTTTTCTTAATGATTTGGAGCCTGTTAGGGATCCTTTCCTCTGGGCTCATCATCACCACTCACTTGTATTACTGCAGCAGTCGCCTCTTTGCATAGGATTAGATTTCACTGCTCAAGGTCATGCTTAGACGGGCAGACATTTTGGTTATGTCAGATCGCTCTGCTAATACAGTGTAACCTTGTAGCTTGATGTGCTTGCATTTGTCATAGCAAATGTCAGGAGTGTTAGCAGATGCCCACCGTTAACCCTTCCGCTGTTCTTAGATTACACCCGCTGTGACCTAAATTTCTAAATAATCTCAAAGCTCTGCTCAGGAATAGTATGGTGAGGCTCGTGGAGAAAAAGCGTTGGCACCGGGAAGTGTCATATAGATGAAATATTTGCACCATACAGGTTTTGCAACGGTTTATGCTGGTCGGGGACAGATGACGCGACGTCGTATGATATATTCTAAATTTAATAATGCATAACTGAAATATGAATCTCAGGATTAACGTCTATGGCATGTCACATGGGGTGAATTCACACAAGGCAGATTGAAGAAAACCTCATGCTGACTTCAGAAACAACCTTGTTCCAGTCACTAAAATGTCTTCATCAAACCTGCCGCATAAGAATTCACTTCAGACATCCCATAAATGTGGGGGGAGGTGAATTAAATTTTTTTGTTTTACATGGAACCTTATGGGGGAATTTGTTAACCCCTAGAGTCCTGGAGGATTTTTAATTTTTGAGTTTTCATTTTTCCTCTCTGCCTTCCCGGAGCCATAACTTTTTTATTTTTCCGTTCACATAGCCGCATGAGAGCTTGTTTTTTGTGGGACAAGTTTTACTTTATAATATTGCATATGATGTAGTGAGAGGTGGGGAAAAATTCCAAATGGGGCAGAATTGAAAAAAAAAATTATGAAATCCCACCACAGTTTTAAGGGTTTTGTCTCTATGGCCCTCCCTGCGTGGTAAAGCTGACCTGTGCCCTTCATTCTCTGGGTCAGTACGATTATACTTTTCTTGTGTTTTAATACTATAAAAAAAATACAAATTTGAAAAGAAAAAGTTTTTTCTTTTCATTGCCATGTTCTAACCTCTATAACTTTTTTATAGTTATGTCTGGAGCTGTGTGGGAGCTCATTTTTTGTGGGAGGATCTGTAGTTTTTTTGGATACCATTTTGAAGTATGTGTGACTTTTTGATCACATTTTATTTATTTTTTCATAAGTGAAATCGGCCATTTGGATTTTTTTCCCGTTACGTCATTTGCTGTATAGGATAGATAATTTTATATCTTAAGGGTCCATTCACACGTCCGTAGCGCATTGCGGATCCGCAATACACCCATAGAAATGCCTATTCTTGTTCGCAATTGCGGACAAGAATAGGACAAGTTATGATTTTTCCTGGAGCCGGCGGCGCGCTCCGGAAATGTGGATGCGGACAGCACACTGTGTGCTGTCTGCATTCATTCCTGCCTCGTAGAGAATGAATGGGTCTGCACCCATTACGCAATTTGCGGAACGTATGCGGACCCATTATTACGGACGTGTGAATGGAGCCTAATAGTTCATGCATTTCGGGAGGCAGCGATGACCATGATTAGTGTCGAGTAAATCGGATTTGGATTGCTGTATCTGAACCCGATTCGTTTAAAAACTTCAAAACAATGTAGCCTCCGTCGTACTGGAAAATGTATGGGCTCCGCAGAGGTCTTTGCGAATTTACGGCAAATATCACGAGACTTGCTTCGTCTCTCGTCTATGACGTGACACTTTGTTTATTTTCAGAAATTACAGTGTCAGAATCTGAAGCTGAACTCGGCTTCGTTAACGAGGCAGGAAGCCGACAGAGGGGTAAGTACTGAGCAGACTATATCCCCTCCACAGCATACAGCAAGATAGTCAAGAAAACACAGAGAAACCCCTTTTAAACCTTCCATGCCAGTTTTCTGGTGTCAAGAAGTTGGATATTTTGGCAAAAAAACACACACGAATTTAACCCTTTTTGAGAGGCAGTGCTCAATACTTTAAAAAAAGAATGGAAAGGGTCTAAACAGCCCGACAGATTTATTATAATTTACGCCCAAAAACTATCTCCTATAAACTATTTCAGTTCTTCGGCACGGAGGCCTGTGATGCACCATAATTATTATAATTATTAAGAGGTGGCACATCTGACGCCAGCCGACCACAGATTATAACCTGCGTATAAAACCTCAGTCGTGATAAATGACCCCCCCTACATTTGTATACTGACCAGTCATAATAAATACACCAGACTGAGTCCGATATCTGTCAAAAAGTTCTGTGAGAACAGAAGTGTAATTAAAGGGGTTGTCTGGTGAAGGCAACCCCTGTCCATATGGATGTCATAGAGCGAGATCCGCACAGTTAGAACTCCCATTTTATTAGCCTCAGTGGAGAGCCGCTAGGAAACAATGGCTATTGCTTTAGTGGAAAAAGTGCAGCCTTCCCCATCTTCACCAGTGATATCCACTATTCCTGGTAAGTTTCAGAAGTTGCTGCTGAATACTTCTTTGCATTCTCGCAGCATGTCCATGTGCTCCTGAGATGCCACCCAACATGACTGTACAGTTTTTTGAAACTATGTTAAATAGCAGAAGTATGTAAAAACTGCTGCATGTTAACACTTGCTAAAGATTTCCTATAAGTGACTATGCAGTAAAACAAAAAAGGTACAAATTGTCAAACTGCTGCAGTCTTCTTTCTATACCCCAGTGAAACAGTGACACCTAGTGGTCAAATGACAGCAAGCGGGAATAGCACTGCTAAACATGCAAACTTTGGAGGACATTTATTAAATCTGTTATGCCAGTTTTGAAACGTAAAAATGTTGCATGTGATGTCGCCTACGACATTTTGTGGCAAATTTGAGTGTGAAATACGGACATTGGTGCAATATTAGTAGATGTATTAAGATAAACTTATTTTGTCCCTGTACATTGTGCCTGCACCATTTGTTTGCGATAAATGTGTCTAAATCCCATCACAATGCGCTATAGGGCTTTTTACCACCAGAAATGAACATCAATTTTTCTACCACCTTGGAGCTGGTATAGTTTTTATTCACACAATGTGCCAAAAACTCTCTTGCACACGAATGTTGTGTGCCCGTGGCCGTATTGCGGCCCGCATACAGTGGGTCCGCAATACACGGGCACCGGCCCGTGTGCACTCCGCATCACGGATGCGGACCCATTCACTTGAATGGGTCCGCAATTACGGAGAGGCCGAACGGAAGTACGGATTGGAACCCCACGGAAGCAACTTTTTGCAGTGCGGACGGATCGCAGACCCATTCAAGTTAATTGGGTCTCGATCCGTCCCGGCCGCCGCACGGATGTTGACCGTGCATTGGGGACTGCAAATTGCGGTCCCCAATGTACGGAACGGATGCACAACGTTCGTGTTCAAGAGGCCTAAGGCTAGGTCTACATGATTACATTTGTCGCGCGACATTTTGTTGCACTAATGTCGCGCGACAATTTTTATAATGGCAGTCTATAATGTCGCACTGCAACAGGCATTCGAGATGGATTTTTCTGCGACTGTTGCGTCGCAGTCGCAGCATGTTGCATGTTGTAGTGCGACACCATAGACTGCTATTATAAAAATTGTTGTGCGACATTAGTACAACAAAATGTTGCGCTACAAATGTTGCAGTGTAGTTGTGCCCTATCTGTCGCGCGACAAATGTCGTCGTGTAGACCTAGCCTTAGACTGCGACAAAACAAGGTGCAAAATAGGACAAAAAAACATTGGCTCAAAAGCATGTTGTAAATAAAACAAAATTGGGACACATACACTTCATATATTTGGTGCAGCAAGTGTGCAACACAAATTCTGCCGCAAATGAAGACACTTTCCAGGTGCGGTGACTTTGATATATCTCCGCCTATGTGCCTACAATTTTAAAGGGGTTTTCCGGGACCTAGTAGATCCGGCAAATTCTCCTTAAAGTGTAACTGCCATTTTATTTTTATTTGTGTAATGTATAGGGGCAGTGATACTGACCATTTTTGTAGTATACTTTAGGGCTCGTTCACACGAACGTGTGAAGCCTGTGCCCGTGCTGTGGACTGCAAATTGCGGTCCGCAATGCACGGACACCTTCAGTAGGGCATGCGCATGGGGATCGCAGACCTATTCACTTGAATGGGTCCGCGATCCTTCCATTCCGCAAAAAGATAGAGCAAGTTCTATCTTTTTGCAGGCCGGAAGCACGGAACGGAACCCCAGAAAGCACTCCATAGTGCTTCTGTAGTGTTCCGCACCGTCCCGCATCTCCGGATTTGCGGACCCGTTGAAATAAATGGGTCCGCATCCGTGATGCGGAATGGCCACGGAACGGTGCAGTGTGAACGAGCCCTTAAAGGGAACCTGTCACCGGGATTTTGTGTATAGAGCTGAGGACATAGGTTGCTTGATGGCCGCTAGCACATCCGCAATACCCAGTTCCCATAGCTCTGTGTGCTTTTATTGTGTAAAAAAACCTGATTTGATATATATGCAAATTAACCTGAGATGAGTCCTGTCCATGAATCATCTCAGGGACAGGACTCATCTCAGGTTAATTTGCATATGTATCAAATCGTTTTTTTTACACAATAAAAGCACACAGAGCTATGGGAACTGGGTATTGCAGATGTGCTAGCGGCCATCAAGCAACCCATGTCCTCAGCTCTATGCACAAAATCCCGGTGACAGGTTCCCTTTAACCCCTTATGGACCGGGCTCATTTTCACCTTAAAGACCAGACCATTTTTTGCAAATCTGACCAGTGTCACTTTATGTGTGAATAACTTTAAAACACTTTTACTTATCCAGGCCATTCTGAGATTGTTTTTTTGTCACATATTGTACTTCATGACAGTGGTAAAATGGAGTAAATTTTTTTTATTTTTTTTTTATAAAAACTAAATTTACCAAACATTTGTAAATTTGTAAATTTGCAAATTTCCAAGTTTCAATTTCTCTACTTCTATAATACATAGTAATACCTCCAAATATAGTTATTACTTTACATTCCCCATATGTCTACTTCATGTTTGGATCATTTTGGTAATGCCATTTTATTTTTTGGGGACGTTACAAGACTTAGAAGTTTAGAAGCAAATCTTGAAATTTTTCAGAAATTTTCCAAAACCCTCTTTTTAAGGACCAGTTCAGGTCTGAAGTCACTTTGGGAGGCTTACATAATAGAAACCACCCAAAAATGACCTCATTTTGCAAACTATACCCCTCAAGGTATCCAAAACTGATTTTACAAACTTTGTTAACCCTTTAGGTGTTCCACAAGAGTTATTGGCAAATGGAGATGAAATTTCAGACATTACTTTTTTTTTTTTTTTCCATTTTAATCCATTTTTTCCAGTAACAAAGCAAGGGTTAACAGCCACCAAACAAAACTCAATATTTATTGCCCTGATTCTGTAGTTTATAGAAACACCCCATATGTGGTCGTAAACTGCTGTATGACCAAACGGCAGGGCGCAGAAGGAAAGGAACACCATATGGTTTCTGGAAGGCAGATTTTGATGGCCTTTTTTTTTACACTATGTCCCATTTGAAGAACCCCTGATGCACCCCTAGAGTAGAAATTCCATAAAAGTGACCACATCTAAGAAACTACAGCCCTCAAGGTATTCAAAACTGATTTTACAAGCTTTATAAACCCTTTAGGCGTTCCATAAGATTTAATGGAAAATGGAGATAAAATTTCAGATATTCCATCTTAATAATTTTTTTCCAGTAACAAAGCAAAGGTTAACAGCAAAACAAAACTCAACATTTACTACTCTGATTCTGCAGTTTACAGAAACACCCCATATGTGGTTGTAAACTGCTGTACACAGCAGTGAGCAGAAGAAAATAAACGCCATTTGGCTTTTGGAAGGCAGATTTTGCTGGATTGGTTTTTAGACACCATGTCCCATGAAACTCCAAAAAAGTGACCCCATTTTGGAAACTATGGAATAAGGTGGCAGTTTTGTTGGTACTATTTTAGGGTACATATGATTTTTGGTTGCTCTATATTACACTTTTTGTGAGGCAAAGTAACAAAAAATAGAAATTCTGAAATTTCATCTCCATTTGCCATTAATTTTTGCGGAACACTCAAAGGGTTAACAAAGTTTGTAAAATCAGTTTTGAATACCTTGAGGGGTGTAGTTTCTTAAATGGGGTCACCTTTTGGAGTTTCTACCCTGGCGGTGCATCAGCGGGGGCTTCAAATGGGACATGGTGTCAAAAAACCAGTCCAGCAAAAACTGCCTTCCAAAAACCATATGGCGTTCCTTTCCATCTGCGCCATGCCCTGTGGCCATACAGCAGTTTACCACCACATATGGGGCATTTCTGTAAACTACAGAATCAGGGCAATAAATATTGAGTTTTGTTTGGCTGTTAACCATTGCTTTGTTACGGGAAAAAATGGATTAAAATGGAAAATTTGCCAAAAAATAGCTGTTTTGACACCGTTTTAATTTTTTGTATACCTTTTTTTATTTATTTAGGTTTTACACAATAATATCATTTTAGAAAAAAAAAAATTATGTTTTAGTGTCTCCATAGTCTGAGAGCCATAGTTTTTTCAGTTTTTAGGCGATTGTCTCAGGTTGGGTATCATTTTTGCGGGATGAGATGACGGTTAGATTGGCACTATTTTGGGGTGCATATGACTTTTTGATCGCTTGCTATTACACTTTTTGTGATGTAAGGTAACAAAAAAATAGCTTTTTTGACACAGATTTTATTAAATTTTTTTAACAATGTTCACCTGAGGGGTTAGGTCATATGGTATTTTTATAGAGCAGGTTCTTACGGACGTGGCAATATCTAATATGTATACTTTTTTTTATTTAGGTTTTACACAATAATATAATTTTTGAAACAAAAAAAAAATCATGTTTTAGTGTCTCCATAGTCTGAGAGTCATCGTTTTTTCAGTTTTTGGGCGATTGTCTTAGGTAGGGTATCATTTTTGTGGGATGAGATGACGGTTAGATTGGCACTATTTTAGGGGGCATACGACTTTTTAATCGCATGCTATTACACTTTTTGTAATGTAAGGTGACAAAAATGGTTTTTTTGACACCGTATTATTATTTTTTTTACGGTAGGGTTTAGGTCATGTGGTATTTTTATAGAGAAGGTTCTTACGGACGCGGCGATACCTAATATGTCTACTTTTTTTTTTTTACGTTTAACATAAAAAAGCATTTTTGAAACAAAAAAATCATGTTTTAGTCTGAGAGCCATAATTTTTTTATTTTTTGGGCCGTTGTCTCAAGTAGGGGCTCATTTTTTGCGGGATGAGGTGACGGTTTGATTGGTACTATTTTGGCATACATACAACTTTTTGGATCACTTTTATTACTTTTTTTGGGAAGTAAGGTGGGCAAAATTTATATTTCATCATAGTTTTTTTTTTTATGGCGTTCACCATGCGAAGATAGTAACATGACAGTTTTATGGATCAGGTCGTTACGGATGCGGTGATATCAAACATGTGTAGGGAATATATTTTTTTTTAATTTTTAATCAGTGATAAATGTTTTTTTTTTTTTTTTTTTTTTTTTTTTTAATTTTTTTTGACCCAGACCCACTTGGTTCTTGAAGATCCAGTGGGTCTGATGTCTGTATAATTAAACGG
This sequence comes from Bufo bufo, assembly GCF_905171765.1. Lineage (NCBI taxonomy): Eukaryota > Metazoa > Chordata > Amphibia > Anura > Bufonidae > Bufo > Bufo bufo. The sequence goes on along the minus strand of NC_053392.1, from coordinate 161,853,539 downwards.
TGATGTGAATGATGTGCGCTTGACAGCTGAAGGCATCTGTGTTGGTCCCATGTTCATACGTGCTCACATTGCTGAGAAAAATTACGTTTTAATATATGCAAATGACCCTCTGGGAGCAAAGGGGGCGTTGCCATTACTCCTAGAGACTCTACTGTCTCTGCAACAGCAATGCCCCCTTATCCCCTAGAGGCTCATTTGCATATATTAAAACATAATTTTTCTCAGCAATGTGGGCACGTTTGCTTGAGCCCAAAGGCAAACAGTGGGTCTGCAATATACAGACACGGATGCGGACCCTTTCACTTGAATGGATCCATAATATGGAAGGTGCGGTACGTGCCTCCACACTGCAAAAAAATAGATCATATTACTATTTTTTTGAGGTGCGGACTGATCAACTTGAATGGGTCTGGATCTGTCTGCGGCAGCTTCATGGATGGTGCCCATGCATTGCAGTCCCCAATGCACGGAACAGCCGTGTGCATGAGGCCTAAGGCCTCATGCAAACGGACGGTTATTTTTGTGGTCCGCAAAACGGATTTCCGTTGTTCCGTGATCCGTGACCGTTTTTTCGTCCGTGGGTCTTCCGTGATTTTTGGAGGATCCACGGACATGTGTCTGATTGTTGGGTGTGGCCTCTTGGCCCTATAAAGCCTCAGTTGTAGGCAGTAGCCAGAGAGGGTGTTTCAGCCATGCTGGCTGTAGACATCCTCCTGGTTACTTACCAACTGCCAGTGGGGGCCAACCTTCTGGTCATAAGCTAAATATATGTCCTTTGGTGTCTGGAAGATGTGTTTGGTTTTATGTTTCTTTATTGCACCTGTGGTCCTGGGTTCCCGTGTGTTGTGTGTTGGTGTGCTGAGTCCTGAGTCCTGCTGTCTATGGGCAGTACATCCACATGGGTTCCAGGCTTGGTTGTCTGTGGTAGGTCTCAGCTATGTTTGTGACAAGTACCTGCCATTGCCATAGGTTGCATTTGTTTCCCCTTGCTTGCAGCTTGGCCAGTGAGACTCCTGTTCCTCCGGATCCAGAAGGAACAGGATGTCTTACTCTGACTCCTAGCCTAGGGAACGGCGGAGGGCGAGTAGGGATCCGAGGTTCCTGCGCATGGGTCCTCCTACCTTCAAGGTCGGCCCATGCAGGTAGGAGTTAGGGTCAGGTTAGGGACGCTGTAGGAGGTGACCTGCTCCCTAATCCTGTTTGTCCTGGTCAAGCAGCGACCACCATCCTTCGGGCACACGGCTGAGGGTTTCCCCCATCCTCAGCCGTGACATGAAGATGTCTGTTTGCATATTGTTCATGGTTGATTGATTTATGTTGTTAGACTTCTTGAACTGTATATATACTGAGTTGATCCTTAATAAAGAGAGTTCCTGTTTTGGCCTTCAACATAGAGCCTCATCTCATGTGTGTGGGGATTGCTATACGCTGTATACTCCCCTGGCTATAACCCCTAGCTCTTGTAAGAGCTGTTCCTTGTTCCTGTGGTGGTTACGGTGTCAAGTGGAGTGCTTGGAGCCCTCGGGAAGCACTAGGTACCCAGTCGGGGTGCCAGCAGATTCGTTACAGTGGTGGCAGCAGTGGGATGGCGTCCTAGTGCGAGGAGAAGCAGCTCGGAGACACCGTTCGTGGAGTATATTGAGGGCAACGCTAGTATCCGTACAGCGCCCCTGGATACAGCAGGATGGAATCAACTAATCTTCGGACAGCGTTCCATGTCGAGGAGGAGGAGGCGGCCGTGGACTACAGGGATGCAGACAGAAAGGAAGTCTGGTATGATGCCCTGGAAAATGCTCAGCGGCGCCGAGGTGAGAGTCTCCCCAGTTATGAGCAGCGGCTACAGAAGTGTGTGGCTATGCGGATGGGTCTCTTGGGAGAGCAGCCCCTGGACGAGTGGGTCCACTGTAACGGATCTGCTGGCACCCCGACTGGGTACCTCCGTTGATGGATGCTCCTAGTGCTTCCCGAGGGCTCCAAGCACTCCACTCGACACGGTAACCACCACAAGAACAAGGAACATGAACAGCTCTTACAAGAGCTAGGGGTTATAGCCAGGGGAGTATACAGCGTATAGCAATCCCCACACACATGAGACGAGGCTCTATGTTTAAGGCCAAAACAGGAACTCTCTTTATTGAAGATCAACTCAGTATATATACAGTTCAAGAAGTCTAACAACATAAATCAATCAACCATGAACAACATGCAAACAGACATATTCACCCCCTCCATAATGGATAAATAGGGAGAGAGGAGACACATGTGATGGGATTATCTCCTGAGTGTATCATAGGGTGATCTACTCATCTAGGAGTCCGCTGCTCCTAGAGTCAGCTATCTTAATCCCATCACTAACACAATCAGTGGGAGTCTCAGTACAGAGTTAACCCATTTTGTGTTGCTGAATTCACACCCTGCACCTTTAATGGGCAATAGGAAATATGTGGCATATAAATTCCACACATAAATCAGGGTTCATAGTTCCGTGTAACCCCAAAAGGTCTGAGGGGGTCTCAATAGTTCTGGGTCCATAGTCCGTAGGAAGGAGGCTGGCCCTCAGGCTTCTCCAGCAGCCCCAGTGACGGTTCAGTCCGTCACAAGTGTCATCTGCAAAAAATTATATTTTACTGTGCAAGCCTTCTACAAGATCATTAATAAATATATTGAAGAGAACAGGGCCCAATACTGACCAATTTATGTTTGAGATAGTCAAGATGATTGTCTATAAAGTGATTGTAGTCTAATGTTCAAAGCTGTAGTGGATGGTGAGATATGGAGCCTGAAAGTAAAAAGTTTAAAACATTGTTACCCTCTTGCTCGTCAGTGTATAATGTGTGCAAATACCAAAAATACCCCCTTATTATGTGTGCCTGTGCAAAAAATACCCCTTACAACGTGCGAAATCTGCAGAAAAAAACTATTCTGTTGCAGAAAACCCACCTAAGGGAGACCATGTAAACTACATTAATGTTGGTCAAACCTGCCAATTTCAGCGGGACTGACCAACTTGAAGAGGAATGGAAATATATAAAGGAAGGACTAAGGCTGAGTTCACACTGGCGAGATTTCCGCGCGAGTGCAATGCGGGAGGTGAACGCATTGCACCCGCACTGAATCTGGACCCATTCATTTCTATGGGGCTGTGCACATGAGCTGTGATTTTCACGCATCACTTATGCGTTGCGTGAAAATTGCAGCATGCTCTATATTGTGCGTTTATCACGCAACGCAGGCCCCATAGAAGTGAATGGGGCTGAGTGAAAATCGCAAGCATCTGCAAGCAAGTGCGGATGCGGTGCGATTTTCACGCATGGTTGCTAAGATGACAGTCTATTCACTGTATTATTTTCCCTTATAACATGGTTATAAGTGAAAATAATAGCATTCTTTAATACAGAATGCTTAGTACGTGGTCAATTGAGGGTTAAAAAATAATTAACTCACCTTCTCCTCTTGATAGCGTAGCTGCCGGTCTCTTCTTACTTCTTTAATCATGAGCTGCCGGCTAAAGGACCTGTGGTGACATCACATCACATGGTCCGATCACATGGTCCATCACCGTGGTGATGGACCATGTGATCTGACGTCACCACAGGTCCTTTAGCCGGCAGCTCATGATTAAAGAAGTAAGAAGAGACCGGCAGCTACGCAATCAAGAGGAGAAGGTGAGTTAATTATTTTTTAACCCTCAATTGACCACCTACTAAGCATTCTGTTAACCATGTTATAAGGGAAAATAATTACATCTACACAACCTTGAACCCAAACCTGAACTTCAGTGAAGAAGTTCGGGTCTGGGTACCACAGTCAGTTTTTTATCACGCGCGTGCAAAACGCATTGCACCCGCGCGTTAAAAACTGAACAACGGAACGCAATCGCAGTCAAAACTGACTGCAATTGGGTACCTACTCGCGCGGGTTTGCCGCAACGCATCCGGGCCTTATCCGGACACGCTCGTGGGAACTCAGCCTAATACTTCTTCCGGCTGTATTTGCTTCTGGCTTTAGTTTAACCCCTTCCCGACATATGACGTAATAGTACTTCATGGCGGCAGGTGCGTTCCCACATTTTGACGTACTATTATGTCATGGTGATCGGACGGGCACTGGAACGGTGCGCACCCCATCACTGCAGGGGCCTGGCAGTCTCTGATAGCAGATGCCGGCGGATTAACCCCTTCTCTGACCGCGGCATAGAAGGGATTTGCGGCGGGTGAGGGAGCCCATCGGGTCCCCACACTGCTGTGGCGGGGACCCGATGGGTGAGAAGGCAACCCGATGCTGTGCAGAGGCTGCTCAATGCCTTGCACGGCATCAGGACCTGCCTTCTACGGGAGCCTCAGGCTGGGTCTCCTAGGCAACCTGTTAGGCCTCTTTCACATGGGCGTTGCGGGAAAAGGTGCGGGTGCGTTGCGGGAACACCCGCGATTTTTCCGCGCGAGTGCAAAACATTGTAATGCGTTTTGCACTCGCGTGAGAAAAATCACGCATGTTTGGTACCCAAACCCGAACTTCTTCACAGAAGTTCGGGCTTGGGTTAGGTGTTGTGTAGATGTTATTATTTTCCCTTATAACATGGTTATAAGGGAAAATAATAGCATTCTGAATACAGAATGCTTAGTAGGTGATCAATTGAGGGTTAAAAAAAATAAAATAAATTAACTCACCTTCTCTTCTTGTTCGCGTAGTTCCCGGTCTCTTCTTTACTTCTTTAATGATGAGCTGTGGGCTAAAGGACCTTTGGTGACGTCAACTCATATGCTCCAATCACATGGTCCATCACCGTGGTGATGGACCATGTGATTGGAGCATGTGATCTGACGTCACCACAGGTCCTAGCCGGTAGTTCATCATTAAAGAAGTAAAGAAGAGACCGGGAACTACACGAACAAGAGGAAAAGGTGAGTTAATTTTTTTATTTTTTTTTAACCCTCAATTGATCACCTACTAAGCATTCTGTATTCAGAATGCTATTATTTTCCCTTATAACCATGTTATAAGGGAAAATAATACAGTGATTAGACTGTCACCTAGCAACCATGCGTGAAAATCGCACCGCATCCGCACTTGCTTGCGGATGCTTGCGTTTTTCACGCAACCCCATTCACTTCTATGAAAAACGCAGAATATAGAGCATGCTGCGATTTTCACGCAACGCACAAGTGATGCGTGAAAATCACCGCTCATGTGAACGGACCCATAGAAATGAATGGGTCGGTATTCAGTGCGGGTGCAATGCGTTCACCTCACGCATCGCATCCGCGCGGAATACTCGCCCGTGTGAAAGGGGCCTTAGTGTATGACTCAGTGTCATACACTAACAGGCAATGCATTACAATACAGATGTATTGTAATGCATTGCAGAGGGGATCAGACCCCCAAAAACAAAGTCCCAGAGTGGGACAGAAATAAAGTTTCAAAAATGTCTAAAAAAGTTTTTAATTAAAAAAAATAACGTTTCAAGTAAAAAAAGAAAAAAAGCCCCTTTCCCCTGATTTTCTAAGAAAAAAAAGAAAACACACACATATTAGGTATCGCCGCATCCGTAACAACTGGCTCTATAAATATATCACATGATCCACCCCATCAAATAAACACAGTAATAAAAATAAAATAAAAACTTTAAATAAAAGCCATTTTTGTCACCTTACATCACAAAAATTGCAACATCAAGCGATTAAAAAGGCGTATGCCCCCAAAAATGGTACCAATAAAACTGTCACCTCATCCTGCAAAAAAAGAGCCCCTACATAATACAATCGCCCAAAAATATATATATATAGCTCTCAACATCATTTTTTGGGTTTCAAAAATGCAATTATTGTGTTAAAGTGAAATAAATAAGAAAAGTATACATATTAGGTATTGCCGCGTCCATAACAACCAGCTCTATAAAAATATCACATGACTTAACCCCTCAGGTAAACACAGTAAAAAAATTAAATAAAAACAGTGCCAAAAAAAGTCATTTTTTGTCACCTTACATCACAAAAATTGCAATACCAAGCGATCAAAAAGGCGTATGCTCCAAAAAATGGTATCAATAAAACCGTCACCTCATCTCACAAAAAAAGAGCCCCTACCTAGTACAATCACCCAAAAAAAAAAAATATATAGCTCTCAAAACATGGAGACACTAAAACATTATTTTTTTGGTTTTAAAAATGCTATTATTGTGTTAAAGTGAAATAAATAAAAAAAATTGATATGTTAGATATCGCCGTGTCCGTTACAACCTGCTCTATAAAAATATCACATGACCTAACTCCTTGGGTGAACACCGTAAAATAAGTAAAATAAAAACAGTGCCAAAAAAGCAATTTTTTGGTCACCTAACATCATTCAAAGTGCAACACCAAGCGATCAAAAAGGCGTATGCCCCCAAAAATGGTATCAATAAAACCGTCACCTCATTCCACAAAAAAAAAAAATACCTAAGACAATCGCCCAAAAAATAAAAAAAAATATAGCTCTTAGAACATGGAGACACTAAAACATTATTTTTTTGGTTTTAAAAATGCTATTATTGTGTTAAAGTGAAATAAATAAAAAAAATAGATATGTTAGATATCGCCGTGTCCGTTACAACCTGCTCTATAAAAATATCACATGACCTAACTCCTTGGGTGAACACCGTAAAATAAGTAAAATAAAAACAGTGCCAAAAAAGCAATTTTTTGGTCACCTAGCATCATTTAAAGTGCAACACCGAGCGATCAAAAAGGCTTATGCCCCCCAAATAGAACCAATCAAACCGTCATCTCATCCTACAAAAAATGAGCTCCTACCTAAGACAATCGGTAAAAAAAAATAAAACAGCTATGGCTCTCAGACTATGGAGACACTAAAACATAATTTTTTTTTGTTTCAGAAATGCAATTATTGTGTAAAACTTAAATAAATAAGAAAAAGTATACATATTAGGTATTACCATGTCCGTAACGACCTGCTGTATAAAAATATCATGTGATATAACCCCTCTGGTGAACGTCGTAAAAATAAATAAATAAAAACTGTGCGAAAACAACCAATTTCTTTGGTCACCTTGCCTCATAAAGTGTAATAATGAATGATCAAAAAATCATATGTCCCCAAAAATAGTACCAATAAAAATGTCAACTCTTTCTGCAAAAAATGAGCCCCTGCACAAGATGATTGGCAGAAAAATAAAAAAAAATATGGCGTTCAGGAAATGGAGACACAAAAACATATTTTTTTTTTGCTTTATTATGTAAAACTGAAATAAACAAAAAAAGTAGACATATTTGATATCACCGTGTCCGTAACAACCTGCTCTATAAAAATAGTGCATGATCTAACATGTCAGATAAACGTTGTAAAAATTTAAAACAGTGCCAAAACAGCCATTTTTTGTTACCTTGTCTCCCAAAAAACGTAATATAGAGCGATTCAAAATCATATGCACCCCAAAATAGTACCAATAAAACTGTCACCTTATCCCATAGTTTCCAAAATGGGGTCACTTTTGGGAGTTTCTACTGTAGGGGTGCATCAGGGGGGCTTCATATGGGACATGGTGTCTAAAAACCAGTCCAGCAAAATCTGCCTTCCAAAAACCATGCATCAGTCCTAATGCCGGTGCAGACAATATTGCCAATTTCAGAGTGAAAAAGGACTCGATTGCATGTTCCATCAGACAAAAAGGTTCTGATGACAGGCAATCATACAAAGGCTGCATAAGCATGGGGTCTGCAGTACGAGACCAGACCCAAAAAAACTTTCGTCTCCGCTCAAAAATCATGTTCTGAGCGGACACCGAACGGACCCCATTATAGTCTATGGGGTCTTTAGGCTCCGTTACGCTCAGTTATCAGCAAAATCTGTCCTTTCCGTTCTCCTGCTCCTAAACAGAGCTGGAGAACGGAAAGGAGAAACGGTGATGTGAACAAGGCAATAGTAAAGACTTTGCTGCATTTAACCCTTAGAATACCAGAGTTTTTTTTCGCTTTTGCGTTTTCATTTTTCTTCCATATATTCCTATAGCTATAACTTTTTTATATTGCTGTTCACATAGCAGTACGAGGGCTTATTTTTTGCAGGACAAGTTGTACTTTCTAATGCCATCATTAATTATGGCATATAATGTAGTGGGAAGCTGTAAATAAAATTCCAAATGGGGTGGAATTGGAAACAAAAACGCAATTCCTCCACCGTTTTACGGGTTTTGTTCCCACGGCATCCCATTTGTGGCAAAACTGCCCCATGCCCTTCATTCTCTGGGTCAGTACGATTACAACGATAACCCATATGTATAGTTTTTTTTGTGTCTAAATAATGTAAAAGTAAAATTAAACTTTAAAAAAATAAAATGAAATTTTTACATCACCATATTCTGACCCCCATAACTTTTTTATAGTTATATCTGCAATGGGCCTACTAGCGACCTGGGAGTATCCCTTGCCCCTTAAAAGGTTTTTTACCATATATGTCCCTCTGATAGAGCAAGTAGTCATAATGCCAGTTGCATTTAAGCAACGAGGGCATGGAGTCCCCTTTGTAGATGGTAGTGTTGGTACCCAGGTGTAAGATTGCCAGAGTGGTGTAAGGGCTGCTTATGGTGTCCCTTAAGTGTAGCTTTAGCACTTTGTCACAGTGCTCCTCCCTGGATATCCTGGATCCCCAGGCGTAGTCTGAAGCAGTGCAAAAAGGGGTGAGTAACTTGGATGATGAAGGAATAATTGATTCCAGACTTGTAATAACGTTGAACACAGCTTTATTTGCCATAAACTTTCATCAAGGAACAATCTTCCAAACTTTCTATTGGTCATCAGCAGGTTTTGGCTTAAGTTCTAGCAGGCAAACACTTCTGCAACAATCTCAGCTCTGCTATGCTGTAGCTTTCTCAGCTCTGCTATGTTGGCTGGCTGCACAGATTGCCGCCATCTGCTGGTGAACCAGGCACATTACATGTCAACATAAGTAAAAATCAGGAATATATTTACACACTGTGCAGGACATGGTATTATTTGCATGAGGTGACAAAGAATCAACCTTTACAGATAGTGGGGGTCCAAAAAGAGGTGGTAACTACATTCCCAGGCATTTAAGAGGCAAGCCACCCTTGGCTTGTGCTTAGGCTAAGTGAAAATATGCTCTAAGGGTACACAATAAATACAGAGTGCTTCATTAGACAGACGCATATAGACTGACAATAAAGACGGCTACCTAAAGGTCTCTCTGCCCTTGTGAGTAGGGTGTCCGTTAAAAGTTTCCCTCTCAAGAATAACTAGAGAACCAACGATATGCATAAAGCGCTCATTACTAACTTTACTCAAATATTGGGCCACAAATACCAAAGAAAGCGCGGGGGTGTCTTTACTCTGTATTCCCACCACTATGCAATGAAACGCCCGCAAATAGAAGGGTGGCTTTATCCTGTACTCCCTTCCAACAACAAGGCCTAATTATGCTTGATGCTTCGTCACCTTGATGAATGAAAACAGGTAGCTAAACATTTTCCTAAGCCAGTGTACTAGGCCTTGGGACATACACATCAGGAGGATGAGTCACACTCAAAGCTCTCCAATGAAGACTACTTTAGGAGGAGGAGCTTTTCTTCTACTACTACAAACACACACAATAGCAGTGGATAGCACCGTTACCCTTAACGGTGTTAGACCTGCTTGTGACATAACCACTCGGTTCCTTTAGAGATAAGGACCGTTAGTTTTAACCGACCTCAAAGGCAAGGCGATGTAAGAGCTGCTTGGAACGTACCAGACGTCCTCAGAGGCAGTTCATTCTACTAAGCAATAAAGTGGCAACTATCTGGTGACCTGAAAGAAAAGTGCAAAAACCATAGACCATACAGTGCAATTAAATCACATTGAGGTACCTACAATATAAATACACACAGTTGGCACAGTTCTTGTAACGCTGCAAAACCTGGAAAAGAAGTGCAAATAAATAAGGCACACATCTTTAATGCAATGAAATTCAATGGAATTACACTTGAGTTTCTTTCTTATGTAAAAGTCAAATGCACTGAACGGTAATTTTAAGTGCAATAATGTCTTTTAAGTGCAAACGAGTCCTTTGTAATTCAAGTGAGGTGTTTGTAATTCACATGGGGGGTAAAAAAAGTAATTTGTAATCCACATAGGTAAGAAAGTCATTTGTAATCCATATGGGTAACAGAATAGCAGCACAGGCTATGAGAACCATTAGCAGAGGCTCCCAAATAACCTGAAAAGGGGGAAAAACTGAAAAATTTGGCGCTGTTAAACCGTAACCGATAAGTAAATGAAGGTGGGGGGAGTCCTGACTAAACATGACCATCCAGGTGAGGACACAACAAGGGCAATCTGAAACATAAAAACACAGAGCATCATGCCAACAGGTCCTACGCCGTGGCTTCCAGAGTCACTGTTCATTTAAAAGGAAGATCTTCGATGATCCAGCTCCTTAGGGGAGGGACAGGTTGTCCTCCTCACTGCTGGAACTACTGAAGCTCATTAAAGGTTTCTCCTGCCTTTGATAATCCATGCGGGCATGAGTAGGGGAGCGCCACTGCCCTCCGGTGGTGGAAGTCGGAATTGACCGGGTGGTCACACTCTTCATCTGCACAGCCATCTTCTGTTTGATTGGGACAACCGCTCCTGTCATTTCAAAAGGGTCAAGGACCTCTGGCTGGAGTGGCGTTGGTAAATAAGCCTCCACCTTGGTTGGACGGATCGACAACTCTGGCTGTTCCCTTCTGTCGGGCTGCGGCTGAGATTTCCACGGCAAATGGTAGGCCACAATGGTTGGGCTGTACACCAAAGCTGTCTGGGCCATGTGTCCTATCTGCCGACCTATGGTTGGGGGTGCAGGCAGTCCCGGTATAAGGGGTGCTGGCTCAGGCTCGGATCTCTCTTGATATCGCTGAACTCCGGTTTCTTCTTCCTGCAGGCGGCTAACTTGACCCCAGGCAGCTGGGCCTTCCGGCCAGCGCTCCGGCTCGGACACAGGTGCCGTAGGTTTATGGAGTAAACTTCCCCCCGCGGCAGAGAAACCCTTTGGAGACCGCATAGGGGTGTACTGCACCCTTTGTAAAGATTATGACGGGCCTGGGGCAAGTATGGCCTCCTGACTGACCGTCGGCTGACAAATAGTTCAGTTCCCGATCTGTTATCTTGAATAAACTCCGTACCTTTTTCAATGTTAAACCTCAGGATGGTTCCAACCTTGCGATCCAGTATCGGGTCGTGAGGCAATGGGCGATCGATCAGGCAGAGGACCCAATCCTCAACGTCCTTTCGTTACTCCCATGCATCGGTGACGTGGGCTGTCACCCTCTAGGCACCATGGGGTTGAAAGCGTCGGCTTTCTCGCTCTTCTAGGGTGGTTCGCTTCGGACTTGTTGTCCGGCTGTCTTCGTTTCTGTATCCCTTCGGGATTTGGAAAAGTTTTGTAAAATTTAAAATGCTTTCTATAAATAAACACTATTAAAAAAAAACAGAACTTAAGCCAAAACCTGCTGATGACCAAGATAAAGTTTGGAAGATTGTTCCTTGATGAAAGTTTATGGCAAGTAAAGCTGTGTTCAACGTTATTACAAGTCTGGACTCAATTATTCCTTCATCATCCAAGTTACTCACCCCTTTTTGCACTGCTTCGTCCAACCACGTCTGGGATCCAAGGATATCCAGGTAGGAGCACCGTGACATGTGCATACAACACCTTCAGAGAGCTTGTAGGCCACTATACACCACTCTGGCAATCCTAAACCTGAGTACCAACACTACCAATGCCTCATAAGAGCCCACAAGAGCTTAAGAACTCGGCTTAAGTTCCGGCAGGAAAACACTTCTGCAACAATCTCAGCTCTGCTATACTGTAGTTTTCTCAGCCCGGCTATGTTGGCTGGCTTAAATAGGAAACTTTTCCTCTTCTGCTGGAACTGTAACTTAGCTGTCTGAAGTCTGTCTCTTATCCAGGGAAACTTCTTCCTGGCTTCAGAGGCTTGTTGCTGGGGCCTCTGGGTCCAGCAGAGCAGACAGTGCTCTGTTGGCCGACACACAGTCTTCCCCCCAAGGGGGCTGCCCTCAACAGACTCCTCACTAACCAACTCCTCCCTCTCTAGAGAGGGCTGGAATGGAACAAGAAGGTTCCTGTCCAGGGAAACTTGCTCTGCACAGATTGCCGCCATCTGCTGGTGAACCAGGCACATTACATGTCAAGATAGGTAAAATCAGGAATATATTTACACACTGTGCAGGACATGGTATTATTTTCATGAGGTGACAAAGAATCGACCTTTACAGATAGTAGGGGTCCAAAAAGAGGTGGTAATGCCACTCTGGGGCGTTACATATCTACGGAGCTGTTTGTGGGCTAATTTTTTGCAGGACAATCTGTAGTTTTTATGGATACCATTTTGGAGTGTGTGACTTTTTAATCAAATTTAATTAAAAAAAATTGTGTAAGAGAAGCCGTTACGCCATTCGCCGTATTAGAAAAATATTTTAGTTTTTTTATAGTATGGGCGTTTTCGGTTGCGGTGATACCCATGATGTTTATATTTTTTGTTATTTTTTATTTTTTTATACGGTAAGGGGGTGATTTAAACTTTTATATATTTTTTAACAGTTTTTTACTTTTTTGTAATGATTTTGAAGCTCATATTTGAGCCCAGAAAAAATCTATTTTTTAATTTTTAATTTTGAACAATCATGTATTTTTAAAATGAATTTATTACTGTCATTGCTTATGTTGGCCTGCCACCTGGTGGCCAAAATAAGAGCGCAAATTTCCGGGTTTAGATGCCGTGATCTCACTTGATCACAGCATCTAAATGCTTAAATTACCGCAAACGGCATTATTGGTAATTTTACCGCAGGTAATATCGGTAATTTAACCGCAGGTCTCTGCTGTTTAAAACAGCAGAGACCTGCCGGCTTTGACGCCATCTGTACATGCAAGAGGGCGCCATATTTGTCTATCACTCCAGCGCCGTACATGCGCTGGTAGCGAAAGGGTTAACTCTGGCCTCATTATTCAGCACTATACTCCCACTGCACAGATCTCCAGGGAGTGACAGCCTGAGGAAGTACACCATGACACAACACTTCATCAGGGCCACTACCACTCCTATCCTCTACACCGGCTCCTCATGAAGGTGCTGCATGTGCAGAAATAATTTTCTACACCATGCCTGCTTTTACACACAACTGATTAGGCCTTTTTCACACTTGCGTTGTCCGGATCCGGCGTGTACTCCATTTGCCGGAGGTGCCCATCAGATCCGTAACAACGCAAGTGAACTGAAAGCATTTGAAGACGGATCCGTCTTCAAAATGCGTTCAGTGTTACTATGGCACCCAGGATGCTATTAAAGTCCTGGGTGCCATAGTAGTAGTGGGGAGCGGGGGAGCAGTATACTTACAGTCCGTGCGGCTCCCGGGGCGCTCCAGAATGACGTCAGAGCGCCCCATGCGCATGGATCACATGATCCATGTGATCACGTCATCCATGCATGTGGGGCGCCCTGACGTCATTCTGGAGCGCCCCGGGAGCCGCACGGACTGTAAGTATACTGCTCCCCCGCTCCCCGCTAGTACTATGGCAACCAGGACTTTAATAGCGTCCTGGGTGCCATAGTAACCATTCAGAAAAAGCTAAACGTCGGATCCGGTAATGCGCCGAAGCGACGTTTAGCTTAAAGAGGACCTTTCACTGATTCTTACCCTATGAACTAACTATACAGATATGTAGAGCGGCGCCCGGGGATCTCACTGCACTTACTATTATCCCCGGGCGCCGCTCCGTTCTCCTGCTACGCCCTCCGGTATCTCTGCTCACTAAGTTATAGTAGGCGGAGATACCAGTCCCTAAGTTATGGTAGGCGGAGTCTGCCCTAGCCCTGGCCAATCGCAGCGCAGAGCTCACAGCCTGGGAGGTTATTTTCTCCCAGGCTGTGAGCTCTGCAATGCGATTGGCCAGCGCTAGGGCAGACTCCGCCTACCATAACTTAGGGAACGGAGATACCGGAGGGCATAGCAGGAGAACGGAGCGGCGCCCGGGGATAATAGTAAGTGCAGAGAGATCCCCGGGCGCCGCTCCACATGTCTGTATACTTAGTTCATAGGGTAAGAATCGGTGAAAGGTCCTCTTTAAGGCCGGATCCGGATTAATGCCTTTCAATGGGCATTAATTCCGGATCCGGCCTTGCGGCAAGTGTTCCGGATTTTTGACCGGAGCAAAAAGCGCAGCATGCTGCAGTATTTTCTCCGGCCAAAAAACATTCCGTTACGGAACTGAAGACATCCTGATGCATCCTGAACGGATTTCTCTCCATTCAGAATGCATTAGGATAATCCTGATCAGGATTCTTCCGGCATAGAGCCCCGACGACGGAACTCTATGCCGGAAGAAAAGAAGTGTGAAAGAGCCCTTACTTATGACATTTGCTTCTGCTCCCCCATAGTCATGTGTATGAAGTGTGTGTACATATATAAATCTTACATGGTACAGTGGGGTACAGGAGCCTGAAGTGATTATATTGTATATTAAAACGCTGCACTTATTTTTACCAGCCTCTTGTTTTGTATATTCACGTATGCATATAGTAAGAGTACACAACTCACTGTATGAAAAGAGCAGGTTTTTATTTTAAATCTAATTTCTGTGCCTTTTATACTGTGTGAGCATTAAGCATCCACTCATGTTCAGAACAAAGATTTTCAAAGTAATTCCAGTTCAAAGGAGGATTAATAGACGCATTGCCTCCCAGCACCGGCTAGAACTAGAAGTACTCACACTGGAACTGGCAAAGATGCTGAACATTATTGACTATAGTCAACAACGGGAAAAGTACTGTGTAAAATAGGAACTTTAATAAGGTCTGACACTACTACGCACATTTCTAGCTATGGCTATATCTGCTTAATAAACAGCTTTCTGTACTTATTAAATCTGCCTGTGGCTCTATTAGCACATAAAACAGGTTTTTATAACCGGTCAATCGCCTACCTAAGGTGCCCAAGGGGACGTCAGTTAATACAGGGTGCATGCGAAGCCGCTGCCAGGAGTCCGCAGCGCATCAGGCTGAGCATAGTGCGCAGGTGCCGGATCTAGCAGAGGGCCGGACGGATCTGGCGGAGGCGGCTCTGAGGTGAGGAAGGCGGCGATTATGACTGGGAAAGGAGCGCTGGGCACCAGACGGCCGGGCACCCTGTATTAACTGACGTCCCCTTGGGCACCTTAGGTAGGCGATTGACCGGTTATAAAAACCTGTTTTATGTGCTAATAGAGCAACAGGCAGATTTAATAAGTACAGTTTCGGATTCATGTTATTTGTATGGACCTGGCCATATGTTTAGGTTATAGGCCTAAAATGTCATGACAGATCTTCACTGAACTCACCACTCCAGCATGGATACAGCCTCTCTGTGTTTTATCTCCTTCATCCATTCAAACATTCCACTGAAGAACATCCTGTGCTCTACTGTTATATGGAGGCCACCTTAGGACAAGCTTCTGTAGTACCCTAGAGTGGGCACTACCATTCCTACATACCTCCCAACTGTCCCGGATCTGGCGGGACAGTCCTGGATTTCAGTTGCTGTCCCAGTACTGGGGAGGTATGTCCCGCTCTCAGGCATCTGTCCCTACTTCCATAGGAAGCAGAGACAGCTGTCTGTAATGATGAAGCTGAGAGCCGCCGCCGACATCGGTTCCCTGCTTCATCATTCCTCCCCCCTGCCAGCCCCCCACACCTCTGGTCTGTGCAGGGGGTGGGGCTGGCTGGCAGTCAGCCTCAGCGCCTCCTCGTCCGCAGACCAGAGCAGCTGATGTCCTGCTGATGCTGCTGCTAGGAACAAGGTGAGTATATGGAGTTTATTTTTTTTACTTTCTGTGAGGGGGCACTTAACTGGGTTTATTACTGGGGGCACATCTGGGCATAATTCAGTGAGGGGGCACATAACTGGGCATAATTCTGTGAGGGGGCATATAGCTGAGCATATTACTGGGGACACAGCTGGGCATATTACTGTGAGGGGGCACATAACGGGCATATTACTGTGAGGGGGCACATAACCGGGCATATTACTGTGAGGGGGCACATAACCAGGCATATTACTGTGAGGGGGCACATAACCGGGCATATTACTGTGAGGGGACACAGCTGGGCATAATTCCGTGAGGGGGCACATAACAGGGCATACTACTGGGGGCATAGCTGGGCATAATTGCGTGAGGGGGCACATAGCTGGACATAATTCAGTGAGGGGGCACATAACTGAGCATATTACTCGGGACACAACTGGGCATATTACTGTGAGGGGGCACATAACTGGGCATATTACTTTGAGGGGGCACATAACTGGGCATATTACTGTGAGGGGTCACAGCTGGGCATATTGCTGTGAGGGGGCACATATCTGGGCATCACTACTGTGAGGGGGCACATACCTTGCCTTGCAAAAGTATTCACCCCCTTGACTTTTTTCATATTTTGGTGTTCACAACCTGGAATTAACATGGATTGTTTGTGGATTTGCATCATTTAATTTACAGAACATGCCCGCAACTTTGAAGATTTTTTTTAATTTTTATTTTATTATGAAGCAAACAACACATAGAACAAAATAACAGAAAAAGTCAATGTCCATAACTATTCACCCCCCTAAAGTCAATACTTTGTAGAGCCACCTTTTGCGGCAATCACAGCTCCAGTCACTTTAGATAAGTCTCTATGAGCTTGCCACATCTTACCACTGGGATTTTTGACCATTCCTCCTTGCAAAACTGCGTCAGCTCCTTCAAGTTGGATGGCTTGCACTTGTGAACAGCAATTTTTAAGTCTGACCACAGATTTTCTATTGGATTGAGATCTGGGCTTTGACTAGGCCATTCCAACACATTTACATGTTTCCCCTTAACCTGTTCCGGACATAGGGCGTACCGGTACACCCTGATTTCCCGATCGTTAAGGACACAGGGCGTACCGGTACCTCCTATGTATTTCCGATCACCCCTGCTTGGCGGGCGGTGATCGGAACCCCGTGCCTACTCAAATCATTGACCAGGCACCTTGGCTAAATGCGAGGGGGGGTCCTGTGACCCCCCCGTGTAGGCGATCGCAGCAAACCGCAGGTCAATTCAGACCTGCGGTTTGATGCGTTTCTGGGTTATTCGGGTCTCTGGGGACCCGATAACCCGGAACAGGATGGCGAGATCTGTGGTGTGATAATACACCACCAATCACCATCCTTAGATCCTGAGAGGTGATGGTGACATCACCTCTCAGGATCGCTCTCATTGGTCGGCTGGGCGGGCGGTTCATTCAAATTATCGCAGCGCTCCTCTCCTACTCCTTTTCAGTCTGGAGCCCGAGGAGAGAGGAGCGCTTCATCGTGTCTCAGAGCCAGCACCCCCTATCTGTTCAGAGCCCAGGATCCAGCCAGCACCCCATCTGTGCCCCAGCACCACCAGGTATTTAGGGAATGGCTAGGGACAAGTTAGATTAGGCAGGGATATTTAGGGAAAGTTAGTTGAAGAAAAAAACAAAACTGTTTTGGTTGCATCACCCTAAATTGGGTGTCTGGGGTCCACAGCACAGCTGTGTGACCCTAGACCCCCCCAGGGGTGCTGCCGCTTGCCCCCCCCCCCCCCCCCCACAACTTTTTTTGGGTGCAGGCAGTTTTTTTGGTTTTTTTGTGCGTATGCTGACTGTGGCCGGCACTCTTAGCGTCCGGCCACTGTTAGCGCATCGCACACCCCACCGCTGATCAACTTCGGACGGTTGATCAGCAATTTAGAATTTTTCATATTTTTTTTTTAAACATTTTTTCCTCTTTTTTTAGTTAATCTTTTTTTTCTTTGTCTGTTAGGTTTAGGGTGAGTTTGCGAACACCCGTGCCCCCACACACACGCCAAATAAAGATTTACACGCACACACACACACACACACACACACACACGCAGACACACACTCCCCTATGGCCCGCCGGATGTTTGATGATGAGCCCCCAAGGCGGCGGAGACGCTGCCAGGCGGAGCCAGGGGACCGCCATGCTAGGGATCCTGTGGCCCACCCTAGTATGAGGAGCTCTGGGGCTCGTACTAGTTTTCCGGCCCACCAGTTAAATCCACCGGAGCCCCCTGCCGGTGAACTTGTCTGGTATACCCCAGAGCGTTATGAGCCCATGATTCCTGATTTTGTAGGCCAATCAGGAATCCAGATTTCCACAGTGGGCTTCACTGAATATGACTTTTTTAGTCTTTTTGTCAGTGACCACTTTGTAAATCTATAGGTGGAGCAAACAAACCTGTACGCCCAACAGTTTGTTGCTCAACACCCGGGCTCCTTTTTGGCTAGGCCCGATGGCTGGACGCCGGTCAGTGCAGCCGAGATAAGGACATTTTGGGGCCTCGTGCTGCATATGGGCCTAGTCAAGAAACCTAGTGTCAGGCATTACTGGAGTGGGGACATCCTCTACCAGGCCCCACTTTACAGTACGGCCATGACACGCTTCCGGTTTGAGGCCATCTGGAAATGCCTGCATTATTCAGATAATGCAGCATGTCCCCCCCAAGGTGATCCTGCCTATTACCGCCTGTACAAAATCAGGCCGGTCATCGATCACTTTGGGGCCAAATTTCTACAGGCCTATGTACCTGGAAGGGAGGTCGCGGTTGATGAGTCTCTCATTGCGTTCAAGGGGAGACTCCTTTTCCGCCAGTATGTTCCCTCTAAGCGGGCGAGGTATGGCGTGAAGCTGTATAAACTTTGTGAGAGTACCTCAGGGTACACTTACAAGTTTCGTGTGTACGAGGGTCGAGATTCCCGTATTCAACCCCCAGAATGTCCCCCCACTCTGGGTGTTAGCGGGAAACTTGGGTGGGACCTTATGCACCCACTGCTAGATAAGGGTTACCACCTGTACGTGGATAACTTTTATACTAGTATACCCTTGTTCCAGTCCCTCGCCACCAGATCCACGTCCGCTTGTGGGACCGTGCGGAAAAATCAACGCGGCCTCCCTACCTACCCTCCTTAGGTACCTATCCCCAGGGGTGAGACCCATGCCCTTACCACTGGAAACCTGTTGCTGGTCAGATATAAGGACAAGAGGGATGTCCTTGTACTGTCCACAATTCATGGTAACGGCCTCACCCCTGTCCCTGTGCGAGGTACCGCGGCAACGGTCCTCAAGCCCGATTGTATCATCGACTACAATTGGTATATGGGAGGAGTTGATCTCTCTGATCAAGTCCTCAAGCCGTACAACGCCATGCGCAAAACCCAGGCATGGAACAAAAAAGTTGCGGTCTACTTGGTACAGGTTGCCTTGTACAACTCTTTTGCGCTGTCCCGGAGCGCTGGAAACACAGGGACATTCCTTCAGTTCTATGAGGCAGTCCTCAAGGCCCTGATCTTTTTTGACCGGGAAAGAGAAGGCCGGAGTACCTCGGGAACTGTAGGCGCCCAGATCGTCCCTGGCCAACACTTTCCAGTATCGTCCCCCATACTGGAAAGAAGGGACGGACCCCAAAAAAGTGCAGAGTGTGTCACAGGAGGGGGATACGGAAGGACACCACTACTCAATGTGACATGTGCCCTGATCATACGGGCCTCTGCATTATTGGTTGCTTCAGGGAGTACCACACTTCCATAGAGTACTAAATTTATATCCCAATTTAGCCACTGACAATCGGATAAAAAACTGGTTCTCAGACTTGAGACACTAAAACAAAAAAACAAAAAAATTCAAAAATATTATTTAGTAAAACTAAAATAAATAAAAAAAGTTGACATATTAGGTATCGCCATGTCCGTAATAATCTGCTCTATAAAAATACCCCCCCTAACCTCTCAGACGAACACGGTCAACAAAAAAAAGAAAAGTGCAACTTTTTGTCACCTTACATCATAAAAATCGTAATAGCAAGCGATCAAAAAGTCATATGCCCCCCAAAATAGTGCCAATAAAACCATCCTCTCATCTCGCAAAAAATGAGCCCCTACCTAAGATAATCGGCTAAAAAAAAAAAAAAAAAAAAGACTATGGAAATGCTAAAAAAAAAATTTTGTTTATAAAAAGATAATATAGTGTAAAACATAATTATTTTTTAAAAAACGTTGACATATTAGGTATCGCCGCGTCTGTAAGAATTTGCTCTATAAAAAATACCCCGCTAATCACTCAGATGAACACGGTAAAAAGTAAAAAAATAAAAACGGTGGCAAAATGGTGTGTATATGTAATGACAGATCATGTGACACTTAGATTGCACACAGGTGGACATCATTTCACTAATTATGTGACTACTGAAGGTAATTGGTTGCACCAGAGCTTTGTATGGGCTTCCTAACAAAGGGGGTGAATACATACGCACGTGCCAATTTTCTGTTTTCTATTTCTAAACAATAGTTTTATTTATATATTTTTCTCATTTCACTTCACCAACTTAGACTATTGTGTTCTGATCCATCACATAAAATTCAGATTAACAAAACATGGAACTTAAGGCTGTAATGTAACAAAATACGAAAAAAGTCAAGGGGGTGAATACTATTGCAAGGCACTGTATCTGGGCATTGCTCTTGTGAGGAGGCACATATCTGGGTATTGTTACTATGAGGGGCACATATCTGGGCATTGCTACTGTGAGGAGACACACATCTGGGCATTGCTACTATGAGGGGCACATATCTGGGCATTGCTATTATGAGGGGGCACATATCTGGGCATTGCTACTGTGAGGGGGCACATATCTGGGCATAGCTACTGTGAAGGAGGCACAATGTGGGCATAAATACTGTGCGGTGGCATAAAGAGGGAATAACTACAATGTGGGGGCTTTTAGGGGACTGGTTGGGAATAGATGTATAGTTATGTTTTAGGTGGAGTTAAAAGCGTGGCCTAGTGACGAAGAAAATCACCGCACATTTGGCCCTCTTCGGTCATTTTGAAAGTTAGGCGGTATGTTTATACACCTAGATACTGTGGAGAGTTGAAGCTAGAGAGTGAAGCAGTATGGTGAGGGAGCATTTCCCTTCATTGCTGCAGGAGTTTTGCGAAAGTAGCTCAGAGAGCAGCTCACTTCTGATATATAAAAGGACTTCTGATATATAAAAGGGCTTAGTACCTCCGGCAAAACTGACCCAAAGACACCCTACACAGCAAAACGGGTCACAGGATACTGTCCCTCATAGATGCTTAATAGGTAAAGTAAGGTCTATTGGCTTGGAAAGTATAGTTTGTAATTGGATTGAAAATTGGCTGAAGGACCGTGTCCAGAGAGTTGTGGTCAATGATTCCTATTCAGAATGGTCCCAGGTTATAAGTGGTGTACCCCAAGGTTCAGTGCTGGGCCCTTTATTATTTTATTTATTATTAATATTGAGGACGGGATTAATAGCACCATATCTATTTTTGCAGATGACACTAAACTGTGTAGAACTGTACGGTCTATGGAAGAAGTCCACAAACTACAAGCTGACTTGAACACTCTGAGTGATTGGGCATCAACTTGGCAAATGAGGTTCAATGTGGACAAATGTAAAGTTATGCATCTTGGTAGTAATAATCTCTGTGCTTCATATGTCCTAGGTGATGTAGCTCTGGGAGAGTCACTTATAGAGAAGGATTTGGGTGTCCTTGTGGATGGTAGATTAAATTATAGTATACAATGTCAATCAGCTGCTTCTAAGGCCACCAGGATATTGTCATGCATTAAACAAGGCATGGACTCTCGGGGCAGGGATGTAATACTACCACTTTACAAAGCGCTGGTGCGACCTCATCTGGAATACGCAGTCCAGTTCTGGGCACCCCTACATAGAAAGGATGCACTGCAGCTGGAAAAAGTACAGAGGAGAGCAACTAAAATGATAAGGAGCATGGAGGGTCTTAGTTATGAAGAAAGATTAAAAGAATTGAATTTATTTAGTCTTGAGAAGAGATGTCTAAGGGGGGACATGATTAACCTGTACAAGTATATAAATGGGCCATACAAAAAATATGGCGAAAAGCTGTTCCATGTAAAATGTGCTCAAAAGACAAGGGAGCACTGCCTTCGACTGAAGAAGAAAAAGTTCAGTCTCCAGAAGTGTCAAAGCTTCTTTACTGTAAGAACTGTGAATCTGTGGAATAGGCTTCCTCAGGACGTGGTCACAGCAGGAACAGTGGACAGTTTCAAAAAGGGTTTAGACAAATTCTTAAAAGTAAAAAACATAAATGCTTTTGAAAATGTGTAGAAATCTGAGTCTCACTTCCTTCTGGGATTCATGTCCCTACCTATCCCTTGGTTGAACTTAATGAACGTTTGTCTTTTTTCAACCGTATTAACTATGTAACTCTCATAATAAACAGCAACTGAAGCTGATAGGAAACAGGCTGAAGCCAGAGATTAGCACAGCAGCAGAGAGATAAAGCAAAGTATTCAAGTTTACCTGCCAGTTTACCTTTAGCCTGCTGGAGCCAAGAGAAGGATCAAGTATTGTATGGATAACACAAGTTTATTCAAGTAAAAACCATTAAACTTCCCCAAGTCTGGACTGTACTTATCCCACCAAATACAATTAATTTGTTGCTATGGAGCCTAACCCCGAGGAGCAACAGTGTCCATGTAGGAGCACCATAACACAAACTATTAAGGCCACATCACCAGTCGGCATTCCTAAACACTAGGACCCGATTTCCCCTGGGAGGCAGCCCGCCGCACTTGTAACTTTTTGTGCTTTTTCATAGGTATATAACGTTTATATCTAAATATCATAATTATAGTGGATTTGATTATATATAAGAGGCCATATTGTGATTTATTCACCATTTTTGTATGTATTTTTAAAGTTGGCCGAAATAGGTTAATTGAAAGGAAACTGTTCATAAGGTTTCTTCTCTATAGATGTACCAGTCTGAGAAAAGTCATTCTTGTCTCCTTATAGATTTATGACTGAGATAAGGATATTCTCTAGACCTATCTGGTACTAATTACCCCTACAGTTGATGTCTATTGGTGAATCAGAAAATCTGTGGTGTCTATATACGCATATAATGAACCTTAGTTTTTTTTGTATAAGATAATCAATAGGACATATTTATTGTTTTATATTGTTAAATATTATGAAGGATGTCAATGCATCTATTATCTTATATATTTCTCACTAGGAAAGCACTAAATACTAGTACTAGTACTCCTAAAATATGATGAGAACAGTTTTAAGTATAGACTTTGTTAATGAGTCTCTGTTCAGGGAAGGCGGTGTTATTTTAACTAACAATCAATCACTCGTTGATTTGACAGGGAAAACACACATGTCTGTAAAAGTACAAGGTCTATTATAATCTTATCAATACCATAAATTTGATAGTTTGGGAGATGTCTAAACTGGTACCTTAATGTCTATGCTTTAATTGGTACATGTATTAAAGTTAATCCCTGTAGCTCTGATTTAGGATTCCATATGTTTTGTATATGGAATGTTAGATGAAGTCAGACCTGGACATTTAACCCTTACTGGTAATGATGCTAATGGCTTATGCAATAGTGACACCTAGGTATAAATAAGTAAAATTACACCAACAGCAGAAATGCATTCTGGGTAATACAGTGACATCACAGTCCTTATCATATGTACATGCCTAACCGACAATGATTGAAAAACTCCAAGTTGGGAAGGTGTGTCTAACTGCTAAGTTTTTGATAATAAACCACACACAAGAAAGAGAGAAAAAAAAGAAAGAAAGGAGAGACCCCAGGAGAAAAATCCCAATGATCAGAACGGACTTTAGAGCTGACTTCCCTTAGACTCTACATATCATCAGCATTCTTGGGTAACGTATAACTTTATTATGTGTAGTATTGATTAAATTAATTGGCCTGATATTTAGTAACTCCCCGCTTTATTGTGTATGTATAATGTTAAAAGTGCTACATCAATATTATCACTATTCAGTAAAGATGCATATTACTGAATAAAAGATCTAATATTGATATCGGAGAAACTCTCTGATTGGAGTATTCACATTCCATAGTTAATATCAGGCCTGATAATTTATAAGTTGTGTTGCAATACTACCCGATATCCGAGATTGGTCATAGTTTGAGCAGAGCAAGGGTTCGTATCTACCCTAATCACTATTGAGTTTACTGTGTCAACTGATAGTACATCTCATAATTGTGGTTGAGACGGTTGCATTACATTTTATGTTTGAAAGGTAATATGGAACGCTGGTATTTGTCTTAGAGCCATCTAGTGGCAAATTTAGGGCACTACATATTATTCCATGTTATTGCATATTATTGAATTTTATATTGATTAAGCCTTGATTGTATTCTAAGTTATTGTATAATAAATTATTTATATTTTTGCATAGACACTTGTACCATGTTTTACTGATTGCATAATATAATTAAATTAACTACAAACTCTTTTTGAGGTGTTTTATACACTCACCTAAAGAATTATTAGGAACACCTGTTCTATTTCTCATTAATGCAATTATCTAGTTAACCAATCACATGGCAGTTGCTTCAATGCATTTAGGGGGGTGGTCCTGGTCAAGACAATCTCTTGAACTCAAAACTGAATGTCAGAATGGGAAAGAAAGGTGATTTAAGCAATTTTGAGCGTGGCATGGTTGTTGGTGCCAGATGGGCCAGTCTGAGTATTTCACAATCTGCTCAGTTACTGGGATTTTCACGCACAACCATTTCTAGGGTTTACAAACAATGGTGTGAAAAGGGAAAAACATCCAGTATGCGGCAGTCCTGTGGGCAAAAATGCCTTGTGGATGCTAGAGGTCAGAGGAGAATGGGCCGACTGATTCAAGCTGATAGAAGAGCAACGTTGACTGAAATAACCACTCGTTACAACCGAGGTATGCAGCAAAGCACTTGTGAAGCCACAACACGCACAACCTTGAGGCGGATGGGCTACAACAGCAGAAGACCCCACCGGGTACCACTCATCTCCACTACAAATAGGAAAAAGAGGATACAATTTGCACGAGCTCACCAAAATTGGACTGTTGAAGACTGGAAAAATGTTGCCTGGTCTGATCAGTCTCGATTTCTGTTGAGACATTCAAATGGTAGATTCCGAATTTGGCGTAAACTGAATGAGACTATGTATCCATCCTCTGATGGCTACTTCCAGCAGGATAATGCACCATGTCACAAAGCTAGAATCATTTCAAATTGGTTTCTTGAACATGACAATGAGTTCACTGTACTAAAATGGCCCCCACAGTCACCAGATCTCAACCCAATAGAGCATCTTTGGGATGTGGTGGAACGGGAGCTTCATGCCCTGAATGTGCATCCCTCAAATCTCCATCAACTGCAAGATGCTATCCTATCAATATGGGCCAACATTTCTAAAGAATGCTATCAGCACCTTGTTGAATCAATGCCACGCAGAATTAAGGCAGTTCTGAAGGCAAAAGGGGGTCCAACACCGTATTAGTATGGTGTTCCTAATAATTCTTTAGGTGAGTGTATGTCCACCTCTAGGATCAATTCCCTTTGACATTTTTCCTTTGATCCTTTCTTTTATATAAGGCATTTGCTTTATATCCCTGACAAACTTTAGTTCTGCGTCTCCAGGTTTCTTGTGTGCTAAACTATGAGTGCTTCACTGTACTGGCCCTCAAACCGTGGTGAGAATAACGGGAGGAATTGGAAACAGATACACTGCATGGGACCCAGCAAGAACAAATTCACACTGCTCTTATTATCCTACTCACTAGAGAAAAATCATATTAAAAACTGAAATCCTGAGCTTCTTCAGGGACTACAGCTCCAGATTCCAGGTTTTCATATATTTGGTTAGTGTTTTCATTCTTATTACTAATTTTTCAAGACAATTGAACTATTCCTGTTTAGAATCTTCAGGTACCATGCCAACCTCACCAGTTTCTCTTTGTATATAATAAAACAGTCATCTGTGTAGTGTAGTGTAGTGTATGTTTTAGTCATGCTCAGGGCCACATTTCACCTATGGCAGTGTCTGACCTGTCTCTGAGGGTCAGTAGTTTATGGCAGGGAACCATTCAGCTTCAAAAGCTGCAGACCACTAGTAGTGTTGAGTGTGAATATTCAAATCACGAATTTTAATCGCGAATATCGGCACTTCGGGATTTCTCGAATATTTAGAATATAGCGCTATATATTAGTAAATTCGAATATTTTTTTTTCACAGTACACATGATCCCTCCCTGCTTCTAGCTTGTGGGCCAATGAGAAGGCTGCAAGAGCTTAGCAACTTCCTTAGCAACTAATAGGAAAGTTTCCTACTCTTGCTATATAAGCCATTTTGTGCTGTTTCATGCAGTTGTGTGAGAGAGAGGAGTGCGATCATTGAGCTCTGCTGAATTCTTGTGACTTCTGATACCTCATATATATAATCCAGATAGTGTTAGATAGTGTATGTTAGTGAGTAAATAGTGTAGCTGATAGGTTCCAGTGTAGGTTGTTAGGGACATTATATACTTAGCTCATATATATAATCCAGATAGTTAGTGGTAGATAGTCAGTGTAGGTTAGTGAGTGAATAGTGTAGCTGATAGGTTCCAGTGTAGGGTGTTAGGTACATTAGTTAGGTAGCTCATATACAGTACAGACCAAAAGTTTGGACACACCTTCTCATTCAAAGAGTTTTCTTTATTTTCATGACTATGAAAGTTGGAGATTCACACTGAAGGCATCAAAACTATGAATTAACACATGTGGAATTATATACAAGAGAATGCCAAGAGTGTGCAAAGCAGTAATCAAAGCAAAAGGTGGATACTTTGAAGAACCTAGAATATGACATATTTTCAGTTTCACACTTGTTTGTTATGTATATAATTCCACATGTGTTAATTCATAGTTTTGATGCCTTCATAGTCATGAAAATAAAGAAAACTCTTTGAATGAGAAGGTGTGTCCAAACTTTTGGTCTGTACTGTATATAATCCAGATACAGATGTAGCAGGGTAACACACACACTCTTAACTCATTGCGTTATCTTAAAACAAAAGCCATGAAAAAGCAATTGCTTAATGCATTTAGTTTAGATAACATGTCTCATAAAGCATGTGTGTTAACCCTGCTACATCCGTAGTTAGTGTTAGATAGTCAGTGTAGGTTAGTGAGTGAATAGTGTAGCTGATAGGGTCCAGTGCAGGGTGTAGTGTATGTTAGATAGAGATATAGTATAGTGTAGGCTTTTGCTGTCTGTTTCGTGTGTGAAAAAAAAAAAAGTTTGTTTCTGTGTTTTAGGGTTTTGTGTGGGTAGTGATTAGTATCAGCGTCTTTTGTCCTTGAAAAAAAGTATTTTTCTGTGTTTAAGGGTTAGTGTTTTAGGGTTTCGTGTGGGTAGTGATTAGTGTCATGGTCTTTTCAAAAAAAAAAAAAAGTCTTTCTGTGTTTTAGGGTTTAATGTATATTTTATTTTACCTTTTTTGCCCCATTGTCCCCAACCCAATAAAGTTTGCCCAAATTCCCTCATTATTTTCCATATATATATTTTTTGTATATAAAAACACTTCATGAGTGCACGTAGCCATGCCGGCAGCCGTGGTCATGGTAGGGGAGTTGGTTCCAGTGCTGGACCTCTGCCAGCACGGGGCCGCTCCTCTACCCATGGAGGGGTGGACGCAGGTGGCAGGGGCGTCCACCTCCTCCGTGTTTTTTTTGGGTGTGGCAGCCGCCCCATTTCATCTCAAGACACCGAGGCAGTGGTGTCATTCGTTACACAAGCTAATTGCACGGAGTCCTCTGCCCCGGCTCTGAGCAGCAGCAGCTGCAGGACCTTTTGGAAGGGATAGAGGTGGAGGGGGTACCGCCCATCAGTACCCCAGTGACATCCCTTCCAACTGGTGCGGGTGGTTTCAGCCACAGAACCCCGGCATCTAGTCAGACCCAGGCCTCAGTGAGGTGACAGCGAAGCCAGGTCAGGGGCTCAACGTCTGCTGTTCCCCTCAGTCAACCATTGGTCAACCTTGGGTCTGACATTACAGGCGATGAAGAGGAGGGTGACTTAGAATGGGTGCCATCTCCGCTGTCAGATGACAGCAGCACTGATGAGGAGGGTAGGCACCCGAGGCAAACAGTGCGCCAGGTCACCAGGGAGCCCAGTGGCAGGGGCTCCACTGGTAATGGTAGCGGGAGACGGCGGCAGCGCACCGAGCCCAAACAGGCGCAAGCCAGCATTACCCCATCTGACAGGAGGTCGGTGCGTAAGTCGCCTGTTTGGGCTTACTTCACCCTGGCAGCAGATGATATGACAATTGCCATCTGTCAGCTGTTCCATGCCAGGGTGAGGAGAGGGAGGTCTGTTGCTCGACTGGGTACCACTGCCCTTACCCAGCACCTGAGAGTCAACCACTGGCAGGAGTGGGAACAGATGCAGGGTGGTCTCAGCAGCGCCAGCAGCAGTGCGCAGGGGACAGCAGTTCCTGCCACTGTCCTGCAACCACCCCACCCCCTTCCAACAATGCATTCCCACTCCCCCTTCTAGAGGTACTGGTACCGGCAGCCCGATCTCTGCCTCCTCTATCACCTCCCACTGCCATCCGGCGCCAGCCATCGGTTGAAGACGCATTTGAACGCACTGGGCCCTACGCCCCCGGGGACTGACGCATGCGTTCACTCAATGGGCTCCTGGCAACGGTTATCACCCAACATCTGCTGCCCTTCAATATTGTGGACTGTAATCCATTCCGGCAGATGTTGGAGCAGGCCCAACCCAGATGGCGTGTCCCCAACTGCCATTTCTTTGCCAGGACTGGCGTCCCTGCCCTACACCAGCACATTGTGCAGAATGCATTCCTGTCGCTGGATCAGGCTGTCAGCGACAGGGTGCATCTGACAATGGATGCCTGGACCAGCAGACATGGGCAGGGACGATACATCAGTTTTACAGCCCATTGGGTGTCCCTCTAATGCGCCGGGGAGGGATCATCAGATGTGGCGGCATCTCAGTTTGTGGTGCCGCCCCGGGGTGTCCGGGGGAGAACTGCAGCTCACGCCACTGTCTCCACTGCTGCTGAGCACCCCAGCAAGCGTCCCCGTAACTACGCAAATGTGGGTTACGTCCGCTGCCAGGCCGTGCTCCAGCTTGTGAGCTTAGTGGAAAGGAGACACACTGGACCTGATGTTGTGGCCGCCCTCCAGGCTCAGGTCCACAAGTGGCTGACACCCCGAAGGCTCCAGGCAGGTATGGTTGTCTGTGAACACGGCAACAACCTCCTCGCCGCCCTCAATGCTGGCAGTCTAACACACGTGCACTGCATGGCACATGTCCTCAACCTTGTGGTAAAGAAGTTTCTACGCACATACCCAAGGTTGAGCGACATCGTGCAACATGTACGTAGGATTGCCAGCCACTTCCGATGCTACCCAACCGCCACCGCATCCCTGTCGAAACTGCAGCAGGACAACAGTCTGCCACCTCACAGGCTGATTGTTGACATCATGACGCGGTGGAACTCTACCCTCTATATGCTGGAGGTTGTGGGAGCAGCGACAGGCGGGTAAAAAATACCTGCTGGACCAAAGCACTTCTGGGCCATCACACCCACTCTCCTACATCACCAATGCGGTTGGGGGCAGATACACCTGGTGTGCCACTGTTGGCACCATTCGAGCAGATGATGAATGCAGTTTATGTATATACACACATAGATATACAGTCAGGTCCATAAATATTGGGACATCAACACAATTCGAACATTTTTGGCTCTATACACCACCTGTCATGACTGGCGTCACGCAAAGGGAGGGAAATGGGAAGGCCCTGTCCAAGGGAGAGGGAAAGGTGGTGGCCCCTGACTCACCTTGAGGCTGGCACCTGACTGCCCTGACGTCCCTAGACGGGTTCCTCACCCGTACGCCGATCACGTGCCTAAACCCTGGCTTTGCCTAAGATGAGCCCTACGTAGTGAACAGGGCGTTGGGATCACTAGTCCGCACCACTGACACTAAAGGAAAACACCAAGGGGAGGACAGACAATACAGACAAAACATATAATCCCAGGTGGGTGACAACAGCAGACAACAAAAGCCCAACAGGGATCCGGAGGGTAACGCTCTGGAACAACAACCAGGGATCACAGCTACTCAGCTCCAGTGGGTCAGTATAGAAGTCCATGCAGGAAGCTCTATATCTGGCAACCAGAGAAGTGGGAGAGGGGAATATAAGGAGGTTGGGAGTGCTGGACAAGAAACAGCTGAGGAGAAGAAGCTACGGATCCCTGAGTGAGCCAAAAACGGTTGCAAGGCAAACCCAGAAAGCTACCATTAAGAAACAGCACTATCTTTATACATAGAGCGCGCAGCCACCCGCTGCGACTTCCTGACCCCAGGTATAACGGAGTCAGACGTGGCTCTTGACACCCTCGTGACACCACCACAATGGAATTGAAATGAAACAAACAAGATGTGCTTTAACTGCAGACTGTCAGCTTTAATTTAAGGGTATTTACATTCAAATCAGGTGAACAATGTAGGAATTACAACAGTTTTCATATGTGCCTCCCACTTGTTAAGGGACCAAAAGTAATGGGACAGAATAATAATCATAAATCAAACTTTCACTTTTTAATACTTGGTTGCAAATCCTTTGCAGTCAATTACAGCCTGAAGTCTGGAACATATAGACATCACCAGACGCTGGGTTTCATCCCTGGTGATGCTCTGACAGGCCTCTACTGCAACTGTTTTCAGTTCCTTCTTGCTCTTGGGACATTTCCCCTTCAGCTTTGTCTTCAGCAAGTGAAATGGATGCTCAATCGGATTCAGGTCAGGTGATTGACTTCGTCATTGCATAACATTCCACTTCTTTCCCTTAAAAAACTCTTTGGTTGCTTTTGCAGTATGCTTTGGGTCATTGTCCATCTGCACTGTGAAGCGCCGTCCAATGAGTTCTGAAGCATTTGGCTGAATATGAGTAGATAATATTGCCCGAAACACTTCAGAATTCATCCTGCTGCATTTGTCAGCAGTCATATCATCAATAAATACAAGAGAACCAGTTCCATTGGCAGCCATACATGCCCACGCCATGACACTACCACCACCATGCTTCACTGATGAGGTGGTATGCTTAGGATCATGAGCAGTTCCTTTCTTTCTCCATACTCTTCTCTTCCCATCACGCTGGTACAAGTTGATCTTGGTCTCATCTGTCCATAGGATGTTGTTCCAGAACTGTGAAGGCTTTTTTAGATGTCGTTTGGCAAACTCTAATCTGGCCTTCCTGTTTTTGAGGCTCACCAATGGTTTACATCTTGTGGTGAACCCTCTGTATTCACTCTGGTGAAGTCTTCTTTTGATTGTTGACTTTGACACACATACACCTACATCCTGGAGAGTGTTCTTTATCTGGCCAACTGTTGTGAAGGGTGTTTTCTTCACCAGGGAAAGAATTCTTTGGTCATCCACCACAGTTGTTTTCCATAGTTTTCCGGGTCTTTTGGTGTTGCTAAGCTCACCGGTGCGTTCCTTCTTTTTAAAAATGTTCCAAACAGTTGTTTTTTCAGCCTAATGATGTCTTGCTTCACTGATAGTGGCAGCTCTTTGCATCTCATCTTGAGAGTTGACAGCAACAGATTCCAAATGCAAACAGCACACTTGAAATGAACTCTGGACCTTTTATCTGCTCATTGTAATTGGGATAATGAGAGAATAACACACACCTGGCCATGAAACAGCTGAGAAGCCAATTGTCCCATTACTTTTGATCCCATAACAAGTGGGAGGCACATATGCAAACTGTTGTAATTCCTACACCGTTCATCTGATTTGGATGTAAATACCCTCAAATTAAAGCTGACAGTCTGCAGTTAAAGCACATCTTGTTAGTTTCATTTCAAATCTATTGTGGTGATGTATAGAGCCAAAAATGTTAGAATTGTGTTGATGTCCCAATATTTATGGACCTGACTGT
This sequence comes from Bufo bufo, assembly GCF_905171765.1. NCBI lineage: Eukaryota > Metazoa > Chordata > Amphibia > Anura > Bufonidae > Bufo > Bufo bufo. The sequence continues at coordinate 161,821,648 of NC_053392.1, read as the reverse complement.
ATATTTCTACGTGTGTAAAACGCACAAAATTAGTCGGTTACATCATACATCTGTACCTCACTGTGTGTGTATATATATATATATATATATATATATACAGTACAGACCAAAAGTTTGGACACACCTTCTCATTCAAAGAGTTTTCTTTATTTTCATGACTATGAAGGCATAAAAACTATGAATTAACACATGTGGAATTATATACATAACAAACAAGTGTGAAACAACTGAAAATATGTCATATTCTAGGTTCTTTAAAGTAGCCACCTTTTGCTTTGATTACTGCTTTGCACACTCTTGGCATTCTCTTGATGAGCTTCAAGAGGTAGTCCCCTGAAATGGTCTTCCAACAGTCTTGAAGGAGTTCCCAGAGATGCTTAGCACTTGTTGGCCCTTTTGCCTTCACTCTGCGGTCCAGCTCACCCCAAACCATCTCGATTGGGTTCAGATCCGGTGACTGTGGAGGCCAGGTCATTTGGCGCAGCACCCCATCACTCTCCTTCATGGTCAAATAGCCCTTACTTTCAAAGTTTTCCCAATTTTTCGGCTGACTGACTGACCTTCATTTCTTAAAGTAATGATGGCCACTCGTTTTTCCTTACTTAGCTGCTTTTTTCTTGCCATAATACAAATTCTAACAGTAGGACTATCAGCTGTGTATCCACCTGACTTCTCAACGCCACTGATGGTCCCAACCCCATTTATAAGGCAAGAAATCCCACTTATTAAACCTGACAGGGCACACCTGTGAAATGAAAACCATTTCAGGGGTCTACCTTTTGAAGCTCATCAAGAGAATGCCAAGAGTGTGATTGTAGGTGAGGGCCTAATGGTGAGCTGACCCTCTAAAAAATTATATGCGAGGGCCTACAGGTGAGCTAACCCTGTAAAACATTATATGCGAGTTTGTGCCACGTGTCCAGCTTGGACACCCAGTAGTTGTAAGGCACTAAGGGATCATTGAGGACGCTGACATGGTCTGCTATGTACTCCTTCACCATCTTCCAAAATGTTTCCCTCCTTGTGACAGTAGGCCACGCATCAGGGTGAGGGTGCTGCCGGGGTGTCATAAAACTGTCCCAAACTTTGGAGAGTGTTGCCCTTCCTCTGTTGGAACTGCTGTGTGTTCCCCTTGTCTCCCCTCCTTGGTTGCCCAAGGAATTACGGACTCTGCCACCAGCGTTGTCAGATGGAAATTTTTGGAGCAATTTTTCAACAAGGACCTTCTGGTATTGCACCATTTTGCTTATCCTCTCCACCAGAGGAATGAGAGATGAGAAGTTCTCTTTGTAGCGGGGGTTCGAGAAGGATGAACAACCAGTGATCCGTGTTGTCTAAAATGCGTATAACGTGCAGGTCACAGGAAAGGCAGCCTAACATGAAGTCAGCCATGTGTGCCAGAGTACCAACAGGCAAGACTTCGCTGTCGTCATCAGGAAGATGACTCTCAATCTCCTAATCCTCTTCCTTCTCTTCTGCCCACCCACGCAGAACAGATGGAATGAAACTTCCATGGGTACTACCCTCTGTGGCGGAGGCAACAGTCTCCTGCTCCTCCTCCTCCTCATCGTCCAATTCGCTCTGAGAAGACGAACTGAGGGTGATCTGGCTATCACCCTGTGTAATGTCTTCCCCCATTTCCACCTCTTCCAGATGCAAAGCGTCGTACTTGATTATGAGCAGCGAGTGTTTGTGTAGACACAGAAGTGGGATGGTTACGCTGATAATAGCGTTATCGCCGCTTACCATCTGTGTTGATTCCTCAAAGTGTTTTAAAACCTCACAGAGGTCAGACAGCCATGCCCACTCTTCGCTTGTGAATAGCGGAAGCTGACTGGAAAGGCGACGACCATGTTGCAGCTGGTATTCCACAACTGCCCTCTGCTGGTCACAAAGCCTGGCCAACATGTAGAATGTCGAGTTCCAGCGCTGTTGTTGTCACAGATATTTTTTGGATGCGCACACTTTACACTGGAGATGTGGCGCAGCTAATGTCACTGTCCGCAGCGGATACAGTCTACGTAAAAAGTACACTGGATGTCACAGATAGTTTTGGGATGCGCACATGCAATGAGCAGGACACTGTGTCAGTGGGCATGCTATGCAGTGGGTCAGATTTAGGTGTAATTAAGTTCGTGACGCCAGTTGCAGCTTGCGCAGGTACTGTAGAAGGGCCCTTTAAGATGGTATAGCTCATGTACTAGGTTAGGAATGCCAGAGGGGGATATTGTCTCTGTATTGTGTCAACGGTGTCTCCTACCTGTAGTACGGCTGGACTCCTGTATCCTGGCTCACATGCAACAAAATTGAGTGTTGTCAATAGGAGTAATGGAGGAATGATGGAATTCCACACAGAAAATAGGGTCCAACTTGTCTTTACTTGATGTTATTATTATTATGCAGCTCTAGATCCATACAATGTTACAGCAATAATGTAGGATCCCAGCAGGTGTTGGCAATATGTGGCAGGAATTATATTTATATATTCTGCATCTAGTACATACGCCTATTAGAATCTGGCAGGTATCTGTCTTCTGCTCTGTCTTGGGTTCTGCTTGGTTTGGGCCTGACTAGCTATGGAGGTACTTATCTTCTCCTTGTTCTGGAATCTGTACTTACAGGACTGCTCGCAGGGAATGATGGTGGCTTCCTGGAGATCTGATAGTTCTGAAGTTGCTGCTTTCTTGGTCGACCAGCTGAGGTAAGGAACTCAGGCTGGGAAGGTTGATCTGGGCCTTAAGGAGGCCTAAATCCTTGGTTGGGATCCCTATTTCTGGGAGCTCCTATTACACACAGCCTACCCCAACAGGGGGTGGCTGGTACACTCACTAGAACTTTCTTTCCTCCCTCTGAAGTAGGATGTGGGAACATTCCACTCCTCCTCAGATAGGGGGGAGCTAGCATGGAATGGTCTATTCCAGTCTAGGTCTATTAACTAGCTATGGTCTGCTTACATATTGCTGCCACCTGCTGGTGTACATTGAGAATTACAGCAAATTACATGAAACAGTCACAGTAAATCCATATAATACAAATGTAATGTCAGATTACACAGGATGTTAACACATTTACACTTTAACATCATATAGCAGGGTGACAGAGTTTTAGTGACATACTCTGGGATGTTACACACACTTTACACTGGAGATGTGGCGCTAATGTCACTGTCAGAAGCGGACACCATATACGGAAAAAGTACACTGGATGTCACAGATATTTTTTGGATGCGCACACTTTACACTGGAGATGTGGTGCAGCTAATGTCACTATCTGTAGCGGACACTGTCTTCGGAAAAAGCACACTGGATGTCACAGATATTTTTGGGATGCGCACACTTTACACTGGAGATGTGGTGCAGCTAATGTCACTGTCCGCAGCGGATACCGTCTACGGAAAAAGTACACTGGATGTCACAGATATTTTCTGGATGCGCACACTTTACACTGGAGATGTGGCACAGCTACTGTCACTGTCCGCAGCGGACACAGTCTATGGAAAAAGTACACTGGATGTCTCAGATATTTTTTGGATGCGCACACTTTACACGGGAGATGTGGCGCAGCTAATGTTGCTGTCTGCAGTGGCCTAACTATTGCACACTATTTAACGCAGGATGCGCTAAAAATAGCTATTGCTGCCACACACAACAGTCCTTAAAAATATTTTTGGGTCTGTAAAGTTTTAGCTATTTAGCGTAGTTTGCGCTAAAAATAGATATTGCTGCTGCCACACACAACAATAGTCCTTAAAAGGACTTTTGGGTCTCTGAAAAGTTTTTCTAATAAAATTATTCCTATATCACTCCCTACACTGTCTGTCCCTTCCTCAGCACAGCTCTCCCTGACTAAGACTGAGCCGTACACGCGTCATTGGGTGATGCCGATGACGCGTTCCAGCCAGCCAATCAGTGTAATGCCAGTAACCAACATGGCTACGGCATTACAGTGAGGGCAGTACTTACCTGCACGTTTATTGGCTGGATAGCAGCCAAGAAACGTCTGGGGAGGAGACTTGAGCATTGTGCTCGAGCACATGCGGTATTTGGCCGAAATACCACCATCTGCCGAGCATCTAGTGACCGCCACTTCGGTGGAAGAGGGGGAGACAACCCCGCTAAATGTGATGGTGGGAGACGTAGAGGACTTGTCCCGGGTCCTGAATTCGCAGACCTCAATGTCTCCGGGGATATTTTTGGTACCACCCAACGTCGGGACCCAACCCTATTCCGCGCCTGGGAAAATGTGTTAATAGTAGATGGTGAACCACAACAACCTGGGGCAGAGCCAGTGTTTCCTTGTTTTGTTGTTCATCAGGATATGTTGTATCGGGTAAACCAACTACGGGGTGAGCCTATTGAACAGTTGGTGGTCCCCAAGGCTTATCGCAAGCTTGTGTTAGATCTAGCCCACCAACACGTTCTCGGGGGTCACCTGGGGCTGCAGAAAACTCAGGATCATATTCTACAGCTGTTTTACTGGCCCAGCATATTCAAAGAAGTGGAAGAGTTTTGTAAGTCTTGCCTGACCTGCCAGATAACTAGCCCCCAGCCACTTTTCCGTAGTCACCTAGTACCTCTCCCGATTATCGAAGTACCGTTTGACCGAATAGCTATGGATCTCATAGGCCCAGTACCGAAGTCCGCCAGAGGGCATCAACACATCTTAGTCATTCTAGACTACGCCACTCGGTACCCGGAGACGGTGCCACTGCGACATACCTCGGACAAACTCATAGCTAAGGAGTTAATGGAGATGTTTTCCCCAAGTAGGACTACCTAAAGAGGTTCTGACCGACCAAGGGACCCCTTTTATGTCCAAGGTGAAGAGGGAATTCTGTAAGTTGCTGCACATAAAACAACTACGGACATCCGTTTACCATCCGCCAACGGACGGTCTGGTAGAACTGTTTAACCAAACATTAAAAAATATGTTGAAAAAGATAGTGTCTAAAGATGGGAAGGACTGGGACCTCCTTCTGCCCTATCTCATGTTCGCAGTGCGAGAGGTACCCCAGGCCTTTACTGGGTTCTCGCCCTTCAAGCTGCTATATGGCAGACACCCTTGCAGTCTCTTGGACGTGGACGTTACCCAGATGCAAGATTGGATAGAGACAGTGTTGCCTCTTGTTAGGGAGCATATGGAGGCAGCTCAGCGAGCCCAGAGTCGGGTCTTTAATCGGCAGGCTCGGGTCCGGAGCTTTAACCCGGGTGATCGGGTTTTGGTTCTGGTGCCGACCGTGGACAGTAAGTTCCTGGCTACTCAAGAAAATTGGAGATCTAAACTACAAGATACACCAGCCAGGGCGGCGAAAACTGGAGCAGGTTTACCATGTGAATTTACTCAAACCATGGAAAGATAGGGAAACCTGTACAGAAGACAGCCTGCGGCCAGGTTTTCTAGGAGAAGAGGTACCGGCCCCTCTGATGCAAGAGAGGCGGCTGCCACAGTAAAACTTACTGACAGCATCTCCTCTAAATAGATTCTGGAGGCCAGGGAGTTCGTTAGTCGGAACACGGATCTGTTCTCGGACCTCCCTGGACGCACTTCCATAATCCAGCATGACATTGTCACTGAGCCTCAGGCAAAAGTCTGATTAAAACCATACCGGGTGCCCGAGGCTCGGCGACAAGGCATATCGGAGGAGGTGCAGCTAATGTTGCCACTAGACGTCATTGAGGAGTCAAAAAGTGAGTGGGCCAGTCCTATAGTATTGATACCCAAGCCGGACGGGATGTTGCGGTTTTGTAACGACTTTCGAAAACTTAACGAGGTTTCCAAATTCGATGCGTATACCATGCCCCGGGTGGATGAGCTCATCGAGAGGTTAGGACAAGCCCGGTATTTTTCTGTTTTGGACATCACGAAAGCGTACTGGTAGGTGCCCTTAACGGAGGCTGCCAAAGAGAAAACTGCCTTCATCACGCCTGAGGGGCTGCATCAATATAAGGTCTTACCCTTTGGTCTGCATGGCGTCCCCGACACTTTTCAGCGACAAATGGACATCGTGCTTTGTCCACATTGTTGGTTCGCTTCGGCTTACCTGGAGGATATTGTCATCCACAGTACCGACTGGGAAAGTCACCTACCCAAAGTGCAGGCTGTAGTGGACTCCCTTCAGAAAGCTGGCCTAACCGTTAGCCCAAAAAAATGTGCGATAGGGTTAGAAGAGACTAAGTACCTGGGGTCTGTTATTGGGCGCGGAGTCATCAAACCCCAAGTGAACAAAATAGAGGCGATATGGAATTGGCCCGACCTGTCACCACTAGGCAAATAAAGTAATTCCTGGGAATCGTGGGCTATTACATGAGGTTTGTTCCCCACTTTGCTACTCTAGTCGCGCCCTTGACAGGACTCTTGAAGTCCATGATGGTTCGCTGGGATGATTGGTCGGAAGAGGATTTCTCCACTTTGAGGTCGGCCCTGTGCGGGTCCCCGGTTTTGATGACGCCTGACTTCAAAAGGGAGTTTATAGTACAGATCAATGCCTCCGAGGTGGGCCTCGGTGCTGTGCTGTCTCAGGAAGTCAACGAGGAGGAGCATCCCATTGTCTTCCTCAGCCGTAAGCTCACCACAGCCGAGACCCGGCACAGTATAGTGGAGAGAGAGAGAGTGCCTGGCTATCAAGTGGGCACTAGAATCTCTTCTCTATTATTTATTGGGGAGAAAATTCCACCTGGAGACTGATCACTCCCCTCTGAAGTGGATAAGCCAGGCCAAGGACAGAAATGCCCACGTCATCCAATGGTTTCTCTCCCTACAAAACTTTTAAGTTTTCGGTGGAACACAGGGCAGGCCGGTTACAGGGAAACGCGGATGCCCTGTCCTGGGTACACTGTCTGGCGTGTGTTCACCCCCTCAGGGTTGAACAAAGACACAGTGAAATGTGGGGTATGTGACACAGTGAAAGATTTGGTCTGGGAAAACAGGTATTCTCTTCCCAGCATGTGTTGCTGGGCTGATTTATAGCCAGGTGAGGTAAAATACCGGACCGGATTTTAAATGCCGATCCGGGTTTTGGCAGCACCTGGCTGTCCTTAAATAGGCTCAAAAGCCATGTCTCTGTGTTGGGATCTGGGAGCCTTGTGTCTGGATGAAGGCTTGCTACCTGTTTGGCATAAAAGCAGGTTGGTGCTGCTATCAGGAAGGACTCTTTGAGGCAAATTTGCAGCATGGTGTGAATTACCACCAACACTGCAAGGTGACTTTTTGTTTGAATATGACTGCTTGTTTTGTCACTTGTCTAAAGTGTAAATAAAATACTTAACTGTTTGATCCAAAGAACTTATTGTTGCCTCTATACTGCATCCGCTAATCCTGTCTATCAGAGGGAGTCCCCACAGTGTGTATACAGAGATAGCTGTCAGTCACTGATAGCTGTACACGGGGGAGGTGTTATCAGTGATAACATTCTCTGTGTAAGGGTGTATACAGAGATAGCTGTCAGTCACTGATATCTGTACACGGGGGAGGTGTTATCAGTGGTAGCATTCACTGTGTAAGTGTGTATACAGATATAGCGGTCAGTCACTGATAACTGTACACAGGGAGGTGTTATCAGTGGTAGCATTCACTGTGTAAGTGTGTATACAGATATAGCGGTCAGTCACTGATAACTGTACACGGGGGAGGTGTTATCAGTGGTAGCATTCACTGTGTAAGTGTGTATACAGAGATAGCGGTCAGTCACTGATAACTGTACACAGGGAGGTGTTATCAGTGATTGATAGCATTCTCTGTGTGTGTATACAGAGATAGCTGTCAGACACTGATAACTGTACACAGGGGAGGTGTTATCAGAGATAAATAGCATTATCTGTGTAATTTTGTATATAGAGATATGGTAGTCACTGATAACTGTACACAGGGGAGGTGATATCAGTGATAGCAGTCTCTGTATGTATACAAAGATAGCTGTCAGTTACTGTTACCTATACAAAGGGGAATTCTTAAATTCAGAATTAGCAGAGATTTAAATGTATTCTTTTGCTGAATCTTTTCTCACAAAACTATGTATCTGCTCAGCAACTATTGCTGCCTGCAGATTTACTTGGAAACAGGAAATAATAACCAACTGTATAAAAACCCAGAATGGAATCTGAAGAAGTTAGTGGACAAACTGTTCAGGGACCGCTCAGGATTCCTTAAGAAGTTTTTAATATGATATGTTTTTTTAGAATAATAAAAGCAGTGTGAATTTGTTCTTACTGGGTCCCACGCAGTGCATCTGACTTCCCTCCCCCCCCCGCCCCCTCAAACACACACACGCCCCAATTACTCTCTGCAGTTAGCTGCCACTTTGGTTTGAGAGCCAGTACAGTGAAGTGCTGATACACTAGTGCAGAAGAAGCTTGGAAGCACAGAATCATTTTTGAAAGCTTGTCCTAAGAAGGCCTCTATACAGCAGCAGGAGAGGAGATTGGATGTACTGTGGGCGCAAATGTCTGCACTGCTGGAAGAAGAAATTAAGCCCCCTCAGATGCCAGGCCCCTGGTGCGACTGCAACCTCTGCACACCTAATTACATCTCTACATATTATACTGTACCAGAGTGTTGAAACTAGTAAGTCGTTGGGAACTGTTATTTTCTCCTGGAATAAAGCAGCCAGTAAGGTGTTGCACTGTAAAGGGAATCTGTTATCAGAAAATGACCTATTGTTTAAATCACATTCTTATGTTAAACATATTTTTTAAGAATTTCTGGTGTTTTTTTTTTTTCATGTTACTATCTATATTTTAAAAAATGTATACAATCCTGCATTTTTCACACTGGCCACTAGGCCTAATACAAGGTCATGATTTCCTGTTCTGTATAGGTAACTTTTCAGTATCCATTATTATTATCACTACAGGCAATTACAATGACTAGTAACATTCCTATATAGATCACACAGGATCCACTGTTCACAATAGGTGATATCACAGCTTATCTACTGTCTTCTGACCTCTGTACAGGTTACATGCCTAGAAAACTCTCCCATAGAAGCCAATGGGGTCAGGTCCTGTCCATTGTGTCTATGGCCCATGTAGCTGCTCTCAAAAGACAGGAATTCTTAACATATTTTAGGCCTAGTGGCTTGTGTGAAAATTGCAGGATTACAGGGAGTGCAGAATTATTAGGCAAGTTGTATTTTTGAGGATTAATTTTATTATTGAACAACAACCATGTTCTCAATGAACCCCAAAAACTCATTAATATCAAAGCTGAATATTTTTGGAAGTAGTTTTTAGTTTGTTTTTAGTTTTAGCTATTTTAGGGGGATATCTGTGTGTGCAGGTGACAAATATATACCCATTTCAATTATTTATTTTTACCAGTGAAACCAATATAACATCTCAACATTCACAAATATACATTTCTGACATTCAAAAACAAAACAAAAACAAATCAGTGACCAATATAGCCACCTTTCTTTGCAAGGACACTCAAAAGCCTGCCATCCATGGATTCTGTCAGTGTTTTGATCTGTTCACCATCAACATTGCATGCAGCAGCAACCACAGCCTCCCAGACACTGTTCAGAGAGGTGTACTGTTTTCCCTCCTTGTAAATCTCACATTTGATGATGGACCACAGGTTCTCAATGGGGTTCAGATCAGGTGAACAAGGAGGCCATGTCATTAGATTTTCTTCTTTTATACCCTTTCTTGCCAGCCACGCTGTGGAGTACTTGGACGCGTGTGATGGAGCATTGTCCTGCATAAAAATCATGTTTTTCTTGAAGGATGCAGACTTCTTCCTGTACCACTGCTTGAAGAAGGTGTCTTCCAGAAACTGGCAGTAGGACTGGGAGTTGAGCTTGACTCCATCCTTAACCCGAAAAGGCCCCACAAGCTCATCTTTGATGATACCAGCCCAAACCAGTACTCCACCTCTACCTTGCTGGCGTCTGAGTCGGACTAGAGCTCTCTGCCCTTTACCAATCCAGCCACGGGCCCATCCATCTGGCCCATCAAGACTCACTCTCATTTCATCAGTCCATAAAACCTTAGAAAAATCAGTCTTGAGATATTTCTTGGCCCAGTCTTGACGTTTCAGCTTGTGTGTCTTGTTCAGTGGTGGTCGTCTTTCAGCCTTTCTTACCTTGGCCATCTCTCTGAGTATTGCACACCTTGTGCTTTTGGGCACTCCAGTGATGTTGCAGCTCTGAAATATGGCCAAACTGGTGGCAAGTGGCATCTTGGCAGCTGCACGCTTGACTTTTCTCAGTTCATGGGCAGTTATTTTGCGCCTTGGTTTTTCCACACGCTTCTTGCGACCCTGTTGACTATTTTGAATGAAACGCTTGATTGTTCGATGATCACGCTTCAGAAGCTTTGCCATTTTAAGAGTGCTGCATCCCTCTGCAAGATATCTCACTATTTTTGACTTTTCTGAGCCTGTCAAGTCCTTCTTTTGACCCATTTTGCCAAAGGAAAGGAAGTTGCCTAATAATTATGCACACCTAATATAGGGTGTTGATGTCATTAGACCACACCCCTTCTCATTACAGAGATGCACATCACCTAATATGCTTAATTGGTAGTAGGCTTTCGAGCCTATACAGCTTGGAGTAAGACAACATGCATAAAGAGGATGATGTGGTCAAAATACTCATTTGCCTAATAATTCTGCACGCAGTGTATATACAATTTTTTAACTATAGACAATGACATGGAAACATAAAAAAAACTCACTAAAAATCAGGGCCGTGGGTTCTGTAGGCCAAAATTCTGAATTCAGACTCCTGCATTTTATCACACTCCGACTCCAGATCCGACTTTGACTCCTTCATAAATGGGCAATAATTTTGTAATAAATTTCCTGTCGTAAAATGGTTACTATCATGTAAGTTAACAGGCTACTTAGATGGAACTTAAAGGAAACCTGTCATCAACTTTATGCTGCCCGTACTAACGGCAGCATAAAGTAGAAAAGTAAGTGGTTACCCAGAACCAACATCAGAATCATTGCAGACACTGGCGTAGCGTGGGTTGCCAGCACCCGGGGCAAGCCATGAATTGCGCCCCCCCCCCCCCAACCTGTGGACTCACCCCTTTTTACAGATAATGTAGTAGATGTCACCTGCAGTCCTATGTAACACCACCGATAACTCAGTGATAACTCTCTGAGTACAGATAATGTAGTAGATGGGTGTGAGGCCCCAGAATTCAGAACACGCACAGTGTGACCTGAAGTCTGGGGCCAGGATGCGGCAGGGTGGGCCATATTCTCAATCCCCCCCCCAACCCTACCGTGAAACAGATATGTGGATGGACATAACATACATTGCTACGAAATATAGAGTATAATACAGCACCACATACCTCATCCATCCAGTGAAATCTCCTGTGATGTAGACTTTCCTCAACGTCTTCATTCGGAGATAAGACTGCCATGACACCTTCTTTCAGCCGCGTCTCGTTTCGCAGAAAGCACTTTTAGATTCCTCACTTTACTATCATCCTCCCCTTCTTCTACCTCAATACTATTATCCTGCTGCCCCCCCAATACTGTGGTAGAGCCAGACAGATAGGAGGACCAGAGTTGAGGTACACTAATATATACTAATATTACAGAGGGGCCATTATATATTATAATAATACAGAAGGGCCATTATATATTATAATAATACATAGGGGGCGATTATATATTATAATAATACATGGGAGACCATTATATATACTAATAATACAGAGGGGCCATTATATATTATAATAATACATGGGAGACCATTATATATACTAATAATACAGAGGGGCCATTATATATTATACTAATACAGAGGGGTCATTATATATTATAATAATACAGAGGGGGCTGTTATATATATACTAATAATACAGAGGGGGCTATTATATATACTAATAATACAGAGGCGGCCATTATATATTATAATAATACAGAGGGGCCATTATATATTATAATAATACAGAGGGGCCATTATATATTATAATAATACAGAGGGGGCTATTATATATACTAATAATACAGAGGGGCCATTATATATTATAATAATACAGAGGGGGCTATTATATATACTAATAATACAGAGGGGGCTATTATATATACTAATAATACAGAGGGGCCATTATATATTATAATAATACAGAGGGGGCTATTATATATACTAATAATACAGAGGGGGCTATTATATATACTAATAATACAGAGGCGGCTATTATATATTCTTATCCGTGTGGAGGGGGCACAGAGGAGGCAAAACCACTGTGTAGGGATGAGCGAATTTTATGTTATAAAATTTGTTTGTGCTTCATTTGGTGGTAGAAGCAGAATTGCGTTATGGATTCCGTTACCACGGACCATAACACAATTCTATGATGGAATGCATAACAGAATGCCTTTAGAGGCATTCCGTTATTCATTCCGTCATATTAGAAGTCTACGGCCTGCATAACGGATCTGTCCCGTTTCCGTTATGCAGGAGAGGACTCCCCTGCATAACAGAAACGGGACGGATCCGTTATGCAGCCCATTGACTTCTATCATAAGCAAGTGTTAACAGCAAAATAAACCTCAATATGCATTACATTGATTCTGCAGTTTACAGAAATACCCCATATGTGGCGGTAAACTGCTCTATGGGCATGTGCCAGTGTTCATAAGGAAAGCAGCGTCATATGGATTTTGGAGGCAGATTTTGCTAGAATGTTTTTTAGGCACCATTTTGTATTTGAAGACACCCTGAGGTACCGCTACAGTGTAAACCCCCAAAAAGTGACCCCATTCTGGAAACTAGACCCCTCACGGAGTATTTCAAGGTATGTAGTGAGCACTTTGACCCATCAGGCGTTTCACAAAATTACACCCACATTTTTCACTTTCACAAGGGGTAACAGGACAAAATGCACCCCACATTTTGTTACCTATTTCCCCCTGAATATGGCAACACCCCACATGTGCTCAAAAACAGATTTTTGAGCGCATGGCAGGGCTCAAAAGGGAAGGAGCACCAGAGGGCTTTTGGAGGACACATTCTGCAGCATTGGCTTTTTGGAGCTATGTCGCACATGAAGACACCCTGAGGTACCCCTACAGTGGAAACCCCCAAAAAGTGACCCCATTCCAGAGACTAGACCCCTCAAGGAGTATTTCAAGGTGTGTAGTGGGCACTTTGACCTATCAGGCGTTTCACAGAATTAGGAAATACTTGGCTGTGAAAATGAAAAATAAATTTTTTTTCCAGAAATAGTTGTTTTCCCCCCTCATTTTTCACTTTCACAAGGAGTAACAGGACGAAATGCACCCCACATTTTGTTACCCATTTCCCCCTGAATACAACAACACCCCATATGTGCTTGTAGCCTGCCATATGGGGCATAGCAGGGCTCTAGAAGCAAAGTGCAAAATATGGATTTTGCAGGCTTGAATAAACAGACATGGATTTTAGGTGCCATGTCGTATGTAAAAAAATTCCTAAAGGTCCTTAGAAATTAAAAACCCCAAGAAGTGATCCCATTTTGGAAAGAGCACCCCCGTATAAACATTTTAAGTGGTGGAAAGGGTACTTTTCAGCAAACAGGTGTCTCACAGAAGGCAGAAAAACTTGTTAAATGATTTCAAAGCAATGAAAATGAAAAATTACTAGCAGACCCCATCTTTCACTTTTACAAGGGGTTAAAGGAGAAAATGCACCCCAGTATGTGTTCCCAATTTTCTCCCCATTCAGGAAACGCCCCATATGTGCTTGTAACCTGCTGTATGGGCGCACAGCAGGGCTGTAGAGGCAAACTGCAAAATATGGATTTGGCAGGCCTGAATAATGGTGAATGGTGTCTTTCCTTATCCCCCTTTTGGAACACACCCTGCATCTTTTTTGGGTCCTTCCCTTTCTCGCTGTTTCGGGGACTTCACCAGGGAAATGTTGCCATGGTACAACTCGGGCAGGGTAACTTACAGAAGTACTGGGACCCTCCATTGCTTGGTTTGAAAAAATTAGGGCCTTTATCACCACCTCTTGAAATTGTAGGAATGTTCTTGGATTGCCTCTAGATCTAAATAGCACACACGTATTGTACTGCGCCATCTGTACAATGTGTACAGCCAGCTTTTTGTACCACACTTTTGTTTTTCATGTGGCATAGTAGGGCTTCAGAACTTGATCTGAAAGATCAACCCCCCCCCCCATGTGTTTATTGTAGTCCAGGATGCAGTCTGGCTTGGGGACAATGGTTGTGGTACCTCGTACAGCGGCAGGGGAGCTGGTGATAGTGTGAATGGTGGTCAGTAAAAGGACATCCCTCTTGTCCTTGTACTTAACCGCCAACGTGTTCTGATTGAGGAGAGCACGGCTTTCTCCTTTTCTTAGTGTTTGCCCTACCAGGAATCTAGGGAGGCCTCTCTGATTTTTGCTGCACGCCACAGTACCTTATGGAAGCTAGGGACTGGAACAGTGGTAGACTGGTGTAGTAATTATCCACATAGAGATGGTAACCCTTATCCAGCAGTGGGTGCAGTAAGTTCCACACTATCTTCCCACTTACTCCTAGGACAGGGGAGCATTCTGGGGGTTCAATCCGGGTGTCCCTTCCTTCGTAAACCCGGAACTTGTGAGTGTACCCAGAGCTACTCTCACAGACTTTATACATTTTTATGCCATACCTTGCCCGCTTGCTGGTCACGTACTAGCGGAATCTTACCCTTTATTTGAAAAGTAATAGGGATTTGTCTACGCAGACATTGTGTTCTGGGGTGTACACTTCTGAAAACATTACATTGAAGTGGTCAAGGATGGGCCTAATTTTGAACAGACGGTCAAATGTGGGGTCATTCTGGGGTGGGTTCTGTGCATTATCGTTGTAATGCAAAAATTTCAGTATTGCTTGGAATCGATTACAGGCCATGACATTACTGTAAATTGGAGTGTGGTACAAGACATCCGCACTCCAATACTGATTAATTTTTTTTTTTTTTACTAAGCCCATATGCAGCAAGAGCTCCCAAAAGGTCATCATCTCTGCTGCATTTACTGGGGTCCAACCTTGGGGTCTTTGGGTTACCATCAAATTTATTAAATCTTCAGAGAAAAAGATTTAAAAAAATGCAATTTCTGTGAAGCCTGAACAATCTATCTGAATTCCTGAGCTGCCCACAAACTCAGGAATTTGGGGCTGATAATCCTCAGGGGGTGGGGTCCATATGGGGTCACTCTGGGGGGCTGTCTCCACTGCTACCCACGGGCGCCTTCTAGAGGGTCCCTCTTCACCGGATGATGATGATGAGGGGGTAGAGGAGTAGAGGAAAGTGGCATCCTCTTCTCCCTCACTGGCCGACTCAGTATCAGAGGCAAGCATGGCGTATGCCTCTTCAGCTGAGTAAACTGGTTGGAATGGACGGTCCATTTTTATTTTATTGAGGTGTGACTTGTGAAACATGTAAAACGTTATTTAGAGTGGGGTGTGAATGAGGTGCTTTCACACGTGAAGGGGCTTGTAATAAATTGGAAATTAAATTTAGGAGGGAGAAGGAGAAAATGAGAAAAAAAAAGTTTCTTGTGCACAAAAAAAAAAGTATCTTCTGCACAAAAAAAAAAAAGCGGTGAAAAATGAGCAGACACGCTCAATAACGGACACTACTGATAGGTGCTCAGTGGTTTTAAAATGCACGCACGCAGATGGTGTGTTCGTGCAAAATGCTAAACTGACACTAAACTAACACTAACTGAAATTGATTTATACATATAAATGTGCAAGCACTGTAGTATAAAAAAATCACTACAGTGCTTGGTGGCTTGAAAATGCACGCACGCAGATGGTGCAAAATGCTAAACTGACACTAACTGAAATTGATTTATATATAAAATAACTACCTACTTTTAACTGCGGGTCTTTTTTCACAGAAAAAAATAAAATAAAATGTGCTGATGTAAATGAGCACACTAGTTATCGGTGCTCTGCAGCACACACGCACGCACACAGATCGCGCGTGCAAAAACTGTAGTATAAAAACTCACTACAGTGGTTAGAAAGTGAACACTGGCTAAAAATTTTACTTACATCTATCTCTCTTTCTGTCTCTCTCTCTCTCTCTCTCTCTCTCTCTCTATATATATATATATATATATATATATAAATATAGAGCTCTATATATATTTATATAAACCCCTAACGACACTTTATTCTTTAAAAAAAAAAAAAAAGAGAGAGAGAGCAAAAAATTATCTCCCAGTGCTGATCAGGCACGTATGTACTGAACAGCACTTGGCAGTGCTGGAAAAAAGAATAAGAATAAAAAAAAGCGCATGGACCAAATGGCGTCCGTAAAAAAAAGGACGGGGGAGGGAGGGACGGAGGGTGGTTTAGGGATCTGGAACTGATGCAAATGGTAAAAAAAAAAATCACTGCAGCAGTTCCAGATGTTCTTATTTTCTTTCTTCTTCTTTCAGCAGGTAGAATCGCAGTAAAAGCACAGTGGTGTGGAACCACAAATCCCAGCAGGTCAGATACAGCACAGAGAGGCACAGGTCCACTCTGTATGCAGTCACCAGCTAGAATTGCTGCATGCAGGGAGGATCTACCCTTTCCTATGAAGCTGTAGTGCTGCCAGTGGCTGGAGCGTTGTTCCAGCCAATAGCAGCGCTGGCAGGGGACGCCAAACACTGGTGTCCCCTGCCTCCCTGACCAGTTCAGCACCAGTCACCACTGTACAAACCGTGTTCCACCCCCCTGCAGCTTCCTGGATGAATGAAAAATCATCCGGAGCTGCGATTGGCCGCTATGCAGAAATTGGCCAATCGCAGCGATCCATGTTGCAGGGGGGCGGAAAAACCTCACTCTGCCCCTTGGGAAGATGGCTACCTGCCGTCCTGAGAAGCCATCATCACCCGATCACCGAGTGATTTCGCTCAGGGACCGGGTGAACACAGCACCGTAGCTCTAGGGCGCTGGTATTTTAAACCCGGTTCCCAGCAGGTTAAACAACATTTATGAACATTTCTGAAATGCTCTAAATTCCTTCAAGTAAATGTGCATTGCACTATGCATTTAATACAAGGAAAACACTGGGCCACAATATTTATTTTGGACAGTATTGGTTTCCTTTGTGGTGTCCTTTCATGAACACCATTTTTGTTCAATGTTTTTCCGATAGTGGACACATCATTTGTGTAGTTTGTAGAGTCTTCTTTAGGTGTTTTGCTGTTACCCTTAGGTTCCTTCCCACCACTTTTAGGTTTGCCGCTTGTGCTTTTTTTTCATAAATCTCTTTTTATTGTACAAATAAACAACATAAGACATAAACATCAGATCACCAGAAATCCGCAGTCATAAGATATCAGAGCATCTATCTCCGTATAATATAGAAGAAGCCCAAGTGTGCATTTCCATGCCCAGTTAGATGTCCTGATAAAGTAAATGATCCGGGCAGTAAAAAGACATCTGAATCTTATCCGGAGTATAGGTGCAAATAGAAAGGAACTGTTGCCCTATTGTTAGACTCAAAGGGAAAATGTAAAACTACATTACCAGAAAACAACAAATAATATAGTCGCCGGAACACGCTGCGTTCGAGGTGGGACCCCGGGACCCCAGACACCCCCAACACATGATTGAATAATTAATGAAGATGTTTCTTGGATGACGTTTGCTAGCACAGAGATACTAACAGGAACGTGTGAATGAGTTATAAAGCTATAGAGCTACATAGGAGACATAAAATTTTACGTAAAGCCTTCCAAGGCCCCCATACCCGAAGACATTTTTTATGTCTACGTTCTATCCAGGAGGTAAGTTCTTCCAGTCTGCAAATTTGGTCTACCTTATTTAACCATTACCGCTAAGAAGGTGGGGAGGGACACAACCAGTGTAACGGTATTAATAGTTTCGCTGCAAGTATAAGAAAAGAAGGCAACTCCTTTTTATCAGGCCTAAAAGGTACGGAGTCTTGCCATAACAGTATCAATTGTGGCGTTAAGGTCACAGGTACAGGGCAGACTTTCCTGATTGTTTCCTCCACACCTGATCAGAAAGGTCAAATTTTTTCACAATACCACCAGATATGAGACATCGTACCTGAACTGGTCTTACATCTTCAACATACATCAATATCCACCACCCTTCGCTCATAGGAGGAATGCTGGAGTTCTATACCATCCGTTTCCTGCAAACGAACATATCTGGAGAAGCCATGTGAATTAGAAAGTATCTGCTGGGCCTCTGTATCAGAAAAGGAAATGTGCAATTCATCTTCCCACTCTTTCAAAAATGTTGGCAACTCATCTGCCCCATCATTTAGTATTAGTTTATAGATTTCGGACATTGCCTTCGGCCAGGGACGAGTAGATAACAGTGTGTTCTCAAATTCTGTATTTGGTCTGTTATATAACTTACTGTCAATGGCTTTCTGGCATATTTGGCAAAAATGTGAGTACTGCGAGATGTGTAAGGGGGGACCTGAAAGTTTTTGCAAGGGTGACTCTTGCGATGGGATTACCCCCCCTGAGAAGAAGGACTGAGATAAGACAGGAGTGTAGTTGTTTTCATATGTCTCCTGCGTTAGATGGTGGGGGGACTTCCGAATAGAAATGGCAAAAAAAGTGTTGGTGTTAAAGGTGATGGGAAAGGAGCTATATCTGGATGGTTTCTACTCCCATGCCAAGATAGTAAAAGGCCCTTAGTCAAAATATTAATATTACGCACTGAGAAGTGGAGCTTGTCTTTGGACCACATTAAGGAAATAAATGAGCAGTGCAAACCATCTCTCTCCAACAAGGCAGACAGGGAGCAACCCATATATTTGTTAATATCTAACCAGCGTTGTAGTTGAATGGCTGTATAATATATTTTTATATCCGGCAGACCAATTCCCTGCTGTTGTCTTGGTAAAGAGAGAAGTCTATAACTCAGCCTGGGGCGTGAATTCTTCCACAGGAATTTGGAGAATAGTCTTTTAACTATTTGAAAGAATGAGGCTGGAAGGTGTACAGGGGAAACCTGCATCAGATATAAAAATGTGGGTGATATATAAGTCGTAAGAGAGTGTTTCCTCCCTATCCATGATAGACAAGGGATTTTGTCTGCGGCTAATTGTGTGCGCACTTGATTGAGTAGCGGACGATAATTCAAATCATAGACCTTGGGGAGATCATTGGGTACTCTCATACCTAGGTATGTTATTGAAGTCGCTTGCCAGGCAAAAGGTGTTGAGGCTTTCGATATTTCCACTTCTACTGTGTCAAATGTAATGTTAAGGACTTCAGATTTCTCCAAATTTATTTTAAAGTTAGATAACCAACCAAATTCCTGGAATAGAGATAGGATATGTGGGAAGGCGAGTGTTGGGTTGGTAAGAAATATTAAGAGGTCGTCTGCATATGCGGCTGCCGTGGGAGTACCTGATGGAGCTTGTAAACCACAAATGTGCGGGTGTTGTCTTAAAGCCTGAACTAGTGTTTCCATACACAAGACAAATAAGCTTGGCGAAAGGGGGCACCCCTGACGCGTGCCGTTGGCAATATTGAAAGTCGGTGATAGTGAGTTATTAACTGACCCTTGCCGAGGGGAAGGTATATAATGATAAAATAGCATTAAGAAAGGGTAATGGGATGCCAAATCTTAGTAAAGTTTCTTTCATAAAAATCCCTTCAATCCTATCAAAGGCCTTCTGGGCGTCTGTGCCGAGAAGGACCATGGGAATCTTATTGGACTTTGCAAAGTGTATAGCATTTAAAACCCTAGTTGCATTGTCCTTACCTTCTCTGGAGGGTACAAAGCCTGTCTGCTCCTTTTGTATCAAAGAAGGAAGGAATGCTTGTATGCGTCTGGCCAAGATTTTTGCCCATAGTTTCACATCACAATTCAGAAGTAAAATTGGACAGTAGCTACTGCAGAGCTCCGGATCTTTGCCATCTTTCGGCAGGATAGCAATGTGAGCCTCTAACGCCTGTCTGGGGAATTCACCACCCTTCTGCAGCGTATGACAAAGAGATTGAAAATGGGGTAACAGGACAGTTTGAAACTTCTTATAATAACTTATGGGCAGGCTATCAGGACCTGGGCTTTTCCCTATGGGTGTCGATGACAGAGATTGCTCAATTTCTGACTCGGATATACAGTAGGTTCTAATAATGCTACTTTCACACTGGCGTTTTGGCTTTCCGTTTGTGAGATCCGTTCAGGGCTCTCACAAGCGGTCCAAAACTGATCAGTTTAGCCCCAATGCATTCTGAATGGATAAGGATCCGTTCAGAATGCATCAGTTTGCCTCTGTTCCACCTACATTCCGCTCTGGAGGCGGACACCAAAACGCTGCTTGCAGCGTTTTGGTGTCCACCTGACAATGCGGAGGCAAATGGATCCGTCCTGACCCACAATGTAAGTCAATGGGGACGGATCCGTAAATGTAAGTCAATGGGGACGGATCTGTAAACCTCTAAAGATCTTGTAGAAGGCTTGCATAGTAAAATATCAATTTTTGCAGTTGACACTAAACTGTGTAAAGTAATTTACACTGAAGAGGACAGTATACTGCTACAGAGGGATCTGGATAGATTGCAGGCTTGGGCAGATAAGTGGCAGATGAGGTTTAACACTGACAAATGTAAAGTTATGCACATGGGAAGGAATAATGCAAGTCATCCGTACATACTAAATGGTAAAACACTCGGTAACACTGACATGGAAAAGGATCTAGGAGATTTAATAAGCAGCAAACTAAGGCTACTTTCACACCTGCGTTAGATGCGGATCCGTCTGGTATCTGCACAGACGGATCCGCACCTATAATGCAAACGATTGTAACCGTTTAGAACTGATATATTTGCATTATGAAGAACAAAGTCAAAACGGAACCGTCCTGACTTACATTGAAAGTCAATGGGGGACGGATCCGTTTTCAATTGCACCATATTGTGTCAGTGAAAACAGATCTGCTCCCATTGACTTACATTGTAAGTCAGGACGGATCTGTTTGGCTCCGCATCGCCAGGCGGACACCAAAACGCTGCAAGCAGCGTTTTGGTGTCTGCATCCAGAGCGGAATGGAGGCGGAACGGAGCCAAACTGATGCATTCTGAACGGATCCTTATCTATTCAGAATGCATTGGGGCTGAACTGATCCGTTTTGAACCGTTTATGAGATCCCTGAAACGGATCTCACAAACGGAATTCAAAACGCCAGTGTGAAAGTTACCTAAGCTGCAAAAACCAGTGTCAGGCAGCGGCCGCCAAGGCCAATAAGATAATGGGTTGCATCAAAAGGGGCATAGATACCTGTGATGAGAACATAGTCCTACCACTTTACAAATCATTAGTCAGACCACACATGGAGTACTGTGTACAGTTCTGGGCTCCTGTGAACAAGGCAGACATAGCAGAGCTGGAGAGGGTCCAGAGGAGGGCAACTAAAGTAATAACTGTAATAGGTGGACTACAGTACCCTGAAAGATTATCAAAATTAGGGTTATTCACTTTAGAAAAAAGACGACTGAGGGGAGATCTAATTACTATGTATAAATATATCAGGGGTCAGTACAGAGATCTCTTCCATCATCTATTTATCTCCAGGACTGTGACTGTGACGAGGGGACATCCTCTGCGTCTGGAGGAAAGAATGTTTGTACGCAAACATAGAAGAGGATTCTTTACGGTAAGAGCAGGAACTCTCTGCCTGAGGAGGTGGTGATGGTGAGTACAATAAAGGAATTCAAGAGGGGCCTGGATGTATTTCTGGAGCGTGATAATATTACAGGCTATAGCTACTAGAGAGGGGTCGTTGATCCAGGTAGTTATTCTGATTGCCTGATTGGAGTCGGGAAGGAATTTTATATTCCCCTAAAGTGGGGAAAATTGGCTTCTACCTCAGAGTTTTTTTTTGCCTTCCTCTGGATCAACTTGCAGGATAACAGGCCGAACTGGATGGACAGATGACTTTTTTCGGCCTTATGTACTATGTCACTGACACAATTTGGCACAATAGAAAACGGATCCGTCCCCCATTGACTTTCAATGGTGTTCAAGACTGATCAGTTTTGGCAATGCTAAAGATAATACAAACGGATCCGTTCTGAACGGATGCATGCGGTTGTATTATCGGTGCAGATCCGTCTGTGCAGATCCATGACAGATCCGCACCAAATGCGAGTGTGAAAGTAGCTTGATAGTGATGTGTCCCCTTGGGAAAGCACTGGAAGATGTAAAGACTCCAAGAAGTTCCTGATGTCGTCTGTACGTTTCTCTCTTCTCCCTAGTTCCTCATCTACATTTAGGTTATATAGCTGCCCATAAAAAGTTGTAAATTGAGAGGCGATTTCATCAGTTTGATGTAACAGAGTTTGTGGAGGAACGCACAGAGGATATGAGTGCAAACAGAAAGGCCTTTAAGTAAAGAAGTCATCATCTTCCCTCCCGTCTCCATGAGTGTATATATACGTTGCTTTGCGTACATTAGTTTTTTTGCGAATCTGACCCCTAATAGATCTTTAAGTTGGCCTTGCAGGGCTGATACCTCTGAAAGTTGTGATACCGCTAGAGACCTCTTATGAGTTTTCTCCAAAGTTAGGATCCGGCTTAGCAAAGAGTCAACCCCCCTCAACCTTTTCTTTTTAACCGCCGTCCCCATAGCTATAAATTCTCCTCTAATGTAGGCCTTATGGGCATCCCAAGTCATGGGAAAGGAGACATCCGGAGTGCTATTGTCTAGAACAGTGGTGCCCAACCATTTTTCGTCTGAGGGCCGCACTAGACTTGGTATAAATTTCGCGGGCCAGAACCAGGTAGAAATGCAAACACTGTGAGGGGCACGTGTGAGCATTACTACTGTGAAGAGGGCACATATCTGGCCATTATTACTGTGAGGGGCACGTGTGAGCATTACTACTGTGAAGAGGGCACATATCTGGCCATTATTACTGTGAGGGGCATGTGTGAGCATTACTACTGTGAAGAGGGCACATATCTGGCCATTATTACTGTGAGGGGCACGTATGAGCATTACTGCTGTGAAGAGGGCACATATCTGGCCATTATTACTGTGAGGGGCACGTGTGAGCATTACTGCTGTGAAGAGGGCACATATCTGGCCATTATTACTGTGAGGGGCACGTGTGAGCATTACTGCTGTGAAGAGGGCACATATCTGGCCATTATTACTGTGAGGGGCACATGTGAGCATTACTGCTGTGAAGAGGGCACATAGTGTATCTGACCATTATTACTGTGAGGGGCACGTGTGAGCATTACTGCTGTGAAGAGGGCACATATCTGGCCATTATTACTGTGAGGGGCACGTGTGAGCATTGCTGATGTGAAGAGGGCATATATCTGGCCATTATTACTGTGAGGGGCACGTGTGAGCATTACTGCTGTGAAGAGGGCACATAGTGTATCTGGCCATTATTACTGTGAGGGGGCATGTGATGTATACATGTGTATGATGTATGTAGTGCAGTATGTGATGATCGCACACTGCTCTACATACATTACACACCGATACATTACACCCTGCGCTGTCACCTTCTTTTGCAGTTCCATCTTGATGTCTGGGCTGTAGGCTTCAGCTCCTTAGCTGCCATGCTTCTCGGGGTCCGTGCACAGCGCGCCCGGCACTCTTTGCTTCAGCCACCCCCGGGAGCCGGTCCCTCCTCCTTCCAGCTTACACCGGCTTCCCCTACTGTATTGCTTCGGCGCCCGCCCAATCTAACCAATAGCAAAGCTCCTTGCTGTCCGGAGCTTTGCTATTGGTTATTGCAGGCACAGGCAGCATCACTGCACTGCCTGTGCAATTCACAGCACACCCTGCGGGCCGTAGGTTGGGCATCACTGGTCTAGAAAATAGGCAGATAGTTTGTCACCCAGTGCCAAAATTGTGCTCTCATCCTGAAGAAGAGTTTCATTTAGTCTCCAGGACCAGGCTTTCCGACCTAAAGTAGGAAGCTGTAGAGTGACATGAATGGGAGCATGGTCTGAGATTGAGATCGACTCTATGCCTGCGGACCTCGCCTCAGCCAAATGCGCCTGAGGGATAAAAAAATAATCAATACATTGATATGAATGATGCACCTGCGAAAAAAAGGTGTAATCTTTAACATCTGGATAAAGCATTCTCCAAGTGTCTACTAAATGAAGATAATCTAAAGATGATTTCAAATTATTTAAAGGGAACCTGTCACCGGGATTTTGTGTAGATGGCCGCTAGCACATCTGCAATACCTAGTCCCCATAGCTCTGTGTGCTTTTATTGTGTAAAAATAGGAATTAGATTTACCGGTAATTCAGTTTCCAGGGATTCCTTCATGACCCAGCTTATATGTGTGAGCCTGGCTGTAAGTGAGTATGTGGACAGAAGAATGAACCGTCTCTATTGCCGTTTTGTAGCTCCCTGGGATAGCGTGCAGCGAGGGGAATCTTCTTCCCGGAGGCGACAGATATGCCCCTGAGGTTATGGGCCTTAGGTGCAATGAAGGCAGGGTCCCTAATGTTCACGACGTCAGCACCCCAGGTACAAATAGATAGAATAACAGTTTAGTTGGGCATAAGTTGACATTTATTGAAAATTACTTGTTCTGAGGTAGATACCAATTTATTGACATAGAAGGGATAGCTGTAATCCATACAATAAGAAATCCCAGTAAGGATGGTGCTACCTACCATTGTAACAGATCTGGGTAGGATCTATAACTTTAGGCTGACCCATACTATCTCCAGGTGTAGAGTATACTATACCGTTTGCAAATACATACAATTTCTATTAATATTCTCCACATTGTCCAAGGAGGAATGTGGCTCCCATACAGCATTGCGCTAAACTGCAAATCGTGAATAGACACTGTAGGCTACTCCAGTCACACTGTGTCCTTCCTGAGGTCTTCACCTTAGGACCCTTTTAGCTTTAACTTAACTTCCTGCCTCCTACCTTGTTACCTTTATGTGTCAGGACACCAGTAGGAGGCAAGAACCAGACCACCACCGCCCGAAGGCAAATGTCAGCCGGTCCCGTACGGAGGCAGCAAGTGTCAGCAAGTGACAGCAGGCCTAGCACGGAGGCTACAAGTGACAGCAGGCCTAGCACGGAGGCTACAAGTGACAGCAGTCCTAGCACGAAGGCAGCGAGTGACAGCAGGCCTAGCACGAAGGCAGCGAGTGACAGCAGGCCTAGCACGAAGGCAGCGAGTGACAGCAGGCCCTGCACGGAAGCAGCAAGTGACAGCAGGCCCTGCACGGAAGCAGCAAGTGACAGCAGGCCCACGCACGGAGGCAAGTGGCGACTGGCCGCGCACGGAGGCAAGTGGCGACTGGCCACGCACGGAGGCAAGTGGCGGCACGCCGGGCACAGAAGCCATGAGGCGGCACGCTGGGCACATAAGCCATGAGGCGGCACGCCGGGCACAGAAGCCATGAGGCGGCATGCCCCGAAGCCATGAGGCATCAAGTCAGACCTACTAAGCCAGGTTGCTCGCCTAAAAGATTAAAGTCTGCAACCTTGTCAAATAAGTGCAGCCTGAAACTTTTAACTCCACCTTTAGATCTCATTAGGTGATGCTGCTATCATCTGAGCATGCACAGAGACCATTTAGATCCACACACAGATTCTTAATTAAAGTAATTAGAACTGTCAAGGCAATCCAGCTGGTTAAACCCATGCATGGTTTACTTACCTGACAATTAGTTTGCATGGATTACTTACCAATCTTGGAGTATGTGCTGACAAAGCAAGCACTAATATTGTCATGCAGTCTCTGCCAATACTTGCATACGCAGCGTTGGTAAAGAGACAAGGTGCTATCCCAGCTGCTGACTGTTTCAGGCGCACTGAGGCGTGATCCTGCTGAACTCCATTAAGGAACAGCAGATCTAAGCTCCATAACCCTATAGTCTTCAATAGTGAGGTAACCACCAGCTGCATTACTGGGGGTTAGGAGCAAGCCAGGGGACCTCCAGCTTAGAAGGTACTGGCACGGCCACTTATAGGGAAGGAAAGATGAGGATGAACCCACCGATCGACCCAGGCCGTCAGAGAACCCACCTATTGGCTCCGACTCCAGGTGGGTTCCGGGCTGCTAAGGGACCTCTTCCCAGAGAGGTGTTAGCAAGGCTATTCGAGACTTGGAAGGAGAAGCCGGACACCCCCCGATCCTAGACCCAGCCTTAGGCCCTAAAGTTCTTGTAGAATCTCTTCAACCCTAGAGCAGGAAACCTCTCTGCGTCTATCCCCTGTAGGGACAGGAATAATACTGGTGGGTGAAGGTGGGAGGGACCTTTTAACATCTCTGTTTCCTGTCCCAAGAAGGTCAAAGGGGAACATCCTCCTGTGGTGCTGTCAGGAGGGAAGAGCTGGAAAAAAACTATTTGATACATATGCAAATTAACCTGAGATGAGTCCTGTCCCTGAGATGAGTCCAGTGTGAAGGAGCTCAGCACCGCCCCGCATCCTCAGAATCTCCTCCTTGCTCCCCGACGTCAGAAAGCTAGAGCGCCGTAATCTCGCGATGCGTGAGCTAGCACATGCGCAGTTCCTTCCCAGAGGCTGATGCCAGCACAGGAAAGGAACACTATGAGGACACTGCGCATGCGCTAGCTTGCGCATTGCGAAATTACGGCGCTCTAGCTTTCTGACGTTGGGGAGCAAGGAGGAGATTCTGAGGATGCGGGGCGGTGCTGGGTTCCTTCACGCTGGACTCATCTTAGGTACAGGACTCATCTCAGGTTAATTTGCATATGTATCAAATCGGTTTTTTTACACAATAAAACCACAGAGCTATGGGGACTGGGTATTGCGGATGTGCTAGAAGCCATCTAGCAACCCATGTCCTCAGCTCTATACACAAAATCCTGGTGACAGGTTCCCTTTAAACCTGTAAACGAAACAGCAGAGCATGAAGATGATGAATCTAACAAGGTATTGAGTGTCACATTGAAGTCCACTCCCAGAAGTATCAAACCTTCTGCAAATAATTGCAGCTGTTGGATAGTATTAGTTAGCCATTTCACTTGACCTTGATTTGGAGCATCTACATTAGCTAAAGTGATAGGTATATTATCCAGTCTCCCTTTTACGAATATAAATCTGCCTTCTGAGTCAGACTTGGATTGGATACACGTAAAGGCTAAGCCGCTTGTGCTTTTAAAATGATCTTAACCATTCCTAGGCAGAGGAGTGACATTTCTGAATTTTCTCCATATGTAGATAGCTTGTCTAACCTAGAATAATCTACATCCAGGTCTTTAGCAATGCTTTTGCAGACTTTTTAAGCTTCAGTCATCTCTATAACAAATCTTCTTAGGTTTCTGAAAGTTGTTTGCATCAAGGCGTGGTGCTATCCAATCTGTCTTGAGATGTACAGATTGGTCAATACCTCTCATCCTGAGAGGTAATAATGGTAGCAGTCAGTGTTTTTATGGGTTGAGCTCTCCTTGAAAGTAGATGCCCACGAACGACATAGAAATAGGTTTAGAGTTAGGTACCCATCTGGATCGAGATCACCTTGCTGTTGGTGAATGGGCCCAGATTATTTTTGATAAAAAAATGTACAGTCAGGTCCATAAATATTGGGACATCGACACAATTCTAACATTTTAGGCTCTATACACCACCACAATGGATTTGAAATGAAATGAACAAGATGTGCTTTAACTGCAGACTGTCAGCTTTAATTTGAGGGTATTTACATCCAAATCAGGTGAACGGTGTAGGAATTACAACAGTGTGCATATGTGCCTCCCACTTGTTAAGGAACCAAAAGTAATGGGACAGAATAATAATCATAAATCAAACTTTTTAATACTTGGTTGCAAATCCTTTGCAGTCAATTACAGCCTGAAGTCTGGAACGCATAGACATCACCAGACGCTGGGTTTTATCCCTAGTGATGCTCTGCCAGGCCTCTACTGCAACTGTTCTCAATTCCTGCTTGTTTTTGGTGCATTTTCCATTCAGTTTTGTCTTCAGCAAGTGAAATTGACTTGGCCATTGCATAACATTCCACTTCTTTCCCTTAAAAAACTCTTTGGTTGCTTTTGCAGTATGCTTTGGGTCATTGTCCATCTGCACTGTGAAGCGCCGTCCAATGAGTTCTGAAGCATTTGGCTGAATATGAGCAGATAATATTGCCCGAAACACTTCAGAGTTCATCCTGCTGCTTTTGTCAGCAGTCACATCATCAATAAATACAAGAGAACCAGTTCTATTGGCAGCCATACATGCCCACACCATGACACTATTACCACCATGCTTCACCGATGAGGTGGTATGCTTAGGATCATGAGCAGTTCCTTTCCTTCTCCATACTCTTCTCTTCCCATCACTCTGGTACAAGTTGATCTTGGTCTCATCTGTCCATAGGATGTTGTTCCAGAACTGTGAAGGCTTTTTTAGATGTCGTTTGGCAAACTCTAATCTGGCCTTCCTGTTTTTGAGGATCACCAATGGTTTACATCTTGTGGTGAACCCTCTGTATTCACTCTGGAGAAGTCTTCTCTTGATTGTTGACTTTGACACACATACACCTACATCCTGGAGAGTGTTCTTGATCTGGCCAACTGTTGTTGTCTGTGGTCTTCCGGGTCTTTTGGTGTTGCTGAGCTCACCGGTGCTTTCCTTCTTTTTAACCACTTAAGGACCACAGGTTTATACCCCCCTAGTGACCAGGCCCTTTTTTCCAAATCGGCACTCCACAACTTTAGCGGTTTATTGCTCGGTCATGCAACTTACCACCCAAATGAATTTTACCTCCTTTTCTTCTCACTAAAAGAGCTTTCATTTGGTGGTATTTAATTGCTGCTGACATTTTTACTTTTTTTGTTATTAATCGAAATTTAACAAACTTTTTGCAAAAAAATGACATTTTTCACTTTCAGTTGTAAATTTTTTTTTTTTTAAAACGACATCTATATATAAATTTTTCTCTAAATTTATTGTTCTACATGTCTTTGATAAAAAAAAAAATTTGGGGAAAAAAAATGGTTTGGGTAAAAGTTATAGCGTTTACAAACTATGGTACAAAAATGTGAAAGTGAATTTCCGCTTTTTGAAGCAGCTCTGACTTTCTGAGCACCTGTCATGTTTCCTGAGGTTCTACAATGCCCAGACAGTAGACAAACCCCACAAATGACCCCATTTCGGAAAGTAGACACCCTAAGGTATTCGCTGATGGGCATAGTGAGTTCATAGAACTTTTTATTTTTTGTCACAAGTTAGCGGAAAATGATGAATTTTTTTTTTTTTCCTTACAAAGTCTCATATTCCACTAACTTGTGACAAAAAATAAAAACTTCCATGAACTCACTATGCCCATCATGAAATACCTTGGGGTGTCTTCTTTCCAAAATGGGGTCACTTGTGGGGTAGTTATACTGCCCTGGCATTTTAGGGGCCAAAATGCGTGCAAAGTAGTTTGAAATCAAAATGTGTAAAAAATGGCCTGTGAAATCCGAAAGGTGCTCTTTGGAATGTGGGCCCCTTTGCCAACCTAGGCTGCAAAAAAGTGTCACACATGTGGTATCGCCGTACTCAGGAGAAGTTGGGGAATGTGTTTTGGGGTGTCATTTTACATATACCCATGCTGGGTGAGATAAATATCTTGGTCAAATGCCAACTTTGTATAAAAAAATGGGAAAAGTTGTCTTTTGCCGAGATATTTCTCTCACCCAGAGAGACAACTTTCCCATTTTTTTATACAAAGTTGGCATTTGACCAAGATATTTATCTCACCCAGCATGGGTATATGTAAAATGACACCCCAAAACACATTCCCCAACTTCTCCTGAGTACGGCGATACCACATGTGTGACACTTTTTTGCAGCCTAGGTGGGCAAAGGGGCCCACATTCCAAAGAGCACCTTTCGGATTTCACAGGCCATTTTTTACACATTTTGATTTCAAACTACTTCGCACGCATTTGGGCCCCTAAAATGCCAGGGCAGTATAACTACCCCACAAGTGACCCCATTTTGGAAAGAAGACACCCCAAGGTATTTCATGATGGGCATAGTGAGTTCATTGAAGTTTTTATTTTTTGTTACAAGTTAGTGGAATATGAGACTTTGTAAGAAAAGAAAATAAAAAAAAAAATCATAATTTTCCGCTAACTTGTGACAAAAAAATTAAAAATTCTAGTGTCACACATGAGGTATCGCCGTACTCAGAATAAGTTGGGCAATGTGTTTTGGGGTGTCTTTTTACATATACCCATGCTGGGTGAGAGAAATATCTTGGCAAAAGACAACTTTTCCCATTTCTTTATACAAAGTTGGCATTTGACCAAGATATTTATCTCACCCAGCATGGGTATATGTAAAATGACACCCAAAAACACATTCCCCAACTTCCCCTGAGTACGGCGATACCACATGCGTGACACTTTTTTGCAGCTTAGATGCGCAAAGGGGCCCACATTCCTTTTAGGAGGGCATTTTTAGACATTTGGATCCCAGACTTCTTCTCACGCTTTAGGGCCCCTAAAATGCCAGGGCAGTATAAATACCCCACATGTGACCCCATTTTGGAAAGAAGACACCCCAAGGTATTCAATGAGGGGCATGGCGAGTTCATAGAATTTTTTTTTTTTGGCACAAGTTAGCGGAAATTGATTTTTTTTGTTTTTTCTCACAAAGTCTCCCTTTCCGCTAACTTGGGACAAAAATTTCAATCTTTCATGGACTCAATATGCCCCTCAGCGAATACCTTGGGGTGTCTTCTTTCCAAAATGGGGTCATTTGTGGGGTGTTTGTACTGCCCTGGCATTTGAGGGTCTCCGCAGTCATTACATGTATGGCCAGCATTAGGAGTTTCTGCTATTCTCCTTATATTGAGCATACGGGTAATGAGATATTTTTTTTTCGTTCAGCTTCTGGGCTGAAAGAAAAAATGAACGGCACAGATTTCTTCATTCGTATCGATCAATGTGGATGAAAAAATCTCTGCCAAAAAAAAAAGGAGGGGAAAGGCGTCTGCCAGGACATAGGAGCTCCGCCAAACATCCGTACCCACTTAGCTCGTATGCCCTGGCAAACCAGATTTCTCCATTCACATCAATCGATGTGGATGAATAAATCATTGCCGGTATTTTTTTATATATACAAAGTGTTTGCCAAAGCATATGAACACCGCCGCCTCCTCAGCTCATATGCCTCGGCAAACGTATCTTTTACTGCAGCGGAGAAATCTCGTCTTGCAGCGCCGCATACACTGACTTTTGTGTAATCTGACAGCAGCGCAATGCTTCTGTCAGAATGCACATCAGTGCTGCAGCTGCTTGATCGCTTGGTCCACCTAGAAGGTAAAAAAAAACAAAAAAAAACAGGCCGCAACGCAATAAATTTATTAACATTAACTTTAGAGAACATTAACTTTTAGAAACTTTTGAAACAATAACTTTTTTGCTTACCGGTGTTTTTTTTTTTTTTTTACCTTTATAGGACAAACCTCTCCTTCCCCATGGGACAATGTGCAAAGCGCAAATCGCCCAGAGATGTGGCGAAGTACATTATGCACTTTGTCCCAGGTGAAAGGAGAGGTTTGTGGCAGCTCTGCGTGAAAGGGCCCTAAGACCCCTGTGTGCCTGTCCTGTGTACGCAATCCCTATGCTAATAGTGTACCTGAGTGTGGAACTTGCGGAAACACTCCCCTATGCATAGGGCAGGCTGGTCAGGACAGTCAGGACAAAAAAAGGTGGTGTCAAGCCTTATTCCACCCTTGCTACAGACACAACATCTTTTTCTTGGGGAACGTTGAGTTGGGGTACCAGGATAGACAGACGGGAAGTGTCTGTCATGTAGCCGGCTCACTACATCAGGGCATGGGGCACGGACCCTCCTGGATACAGGATTTCCGAAATGATCTCTTCCTGGAATTTTAGGAAGGATCCTGTTCTCCCAGCCTTACTGTAGAGAACAAAACTATTATACATCGCCAACTGAATTAAATAAACAGACACCTTCTTATACCAGCGTCTGGTGCATCGGGAAACTAAATAGGTAGCCAACATCTGGTCATTGAAGTCCACCCCTCCAATGTGAAGGTTATAGTCGTGGACAGAGAGGGGTTTCACAATGACTCCAGTTGCCCTTTCAATTTGTACAGTCGTGTCTGCGTGAATGGTGGACAGAAGGTAAACGTCCCTCTTGTCCCTCCACTTCACCGCGAGCAGTTCTTGGTCACACAAGGCAGCCCTCTCCCCCCGTGCAAGTAGGGTACTAACGAGCCGTTGGGGGAAGCCCCGGCGACTAGGTCGCGCGGTGCCACAGCATTGAATTCCGACTAGATGTAAGTGCCGAAAGAGGGCCACGCTTGAGTAAAAATTGTCCACGTATAAGTGGTACCCCTTGTGGAGTAAGGGTGACACCAAGTCCCAGACAATCTTGCCACTGCTCCCCAGGTAGTCAGGACATCCGACCGGCTCCAGTTTTGAGTCTTTTCCCTCATAGACCCTAAAACGATATGTATAGCCTGTGGCCCTTTCACAGAGCTTATACAGTTTGACCCCATACCGGGCGCGCTTGTTGGGGATGTACTGTTTTATGCCAAGGCGCCCGGTAAAATGTACTAGGGACTCGTCTATGCAGATGTTTTGATTAGGGGTATACGCATCTGCAAATCTGGATGACAAATGGTCTATGAGGGGCCGAATTTTGTGGAGCCGGTCATAAGCAGGGTGTCCTCTTGGAGGACAGGTGCTATTGTCAGCGAAATGCATAAAGCACATGATGACCTCAAAACGTGCCCTAGACATTGCAGCAGAGAACATGGGCATGTAATGTATTGGGTCTTTAGACCAATATGACCGCAATACATTTTTTTTAGTTAGACCCATGCTGAGGATAAGGCCCAAAAAAATTTTTAACTCGGAAACTGTGACTGGTGTCCACCGGAAAGGCTGGGCATAGTAGCTTTCCGGATTGGCGGTAATAAACTGTGTGGCGTAGCGGTTGGTTTCTGCCACAACTAGGTCATAGAGATCTGCGGTGAAGAACAGCTCAAAAAACTGAAGGGCCGATCCTAAATGAGCCGTCTCCACGCGAACTCCAGACTGGGCGGTGAAAGGGGGCAATACGGGTGCGGCAGAATCAGGGGATTGCCAATTAGGATTTGCCAGCACCTCTGGGAGACTAGGGGTTCTACGGGCCTGTGAACGCGGTGGCTGCGATGGGGGAGTTATTGCACGTGCCACCGTACCAGCTGGAACTGCCCTTCTGGTGCTCGCCACTTCACCAGGGAATACGGCAGTGCTGGTAGAAGGTCCAGGGTGTGCTGCGCTGCTGGTGTATGCCGCACCATAAACAAGATCAGCGCTAGCACCTCTCTGCTGCAAATGAGGATCATCATGCGGGGTATGCAGAACTCTGACATGGGATCGGGTACGCCTGACCATAGCAGGGACCTCTACCTCGTCATCTTCGCTAGCGGTTAGAGTGCCACTGCTGTCTACAGGTTCATATTCTGAACCACTGGATTCAGCGGATGAGGCGTCCCCATCGCTTTCATCCATCACGGCCAGAATCCTGTAGGCCTCTTCAGCGGAATACCCCTTGTTTGACATTTTGGGTTCACTAAATTTAGGGGGTATTCCTCTGAGACTACCCGGGAAAAAGAGTAAACCTACCTAGTGAAAAGGAGTGCTTGCGAAGTAAAGCTGCGATCGCTAATAAAGATCCAAAAAGCTCAAAAGTGATCTTTATAGCGGCGCAGCGATTTTACAGTGTTTTTGCAGTGATCAGAAAAAAATAATTCTGTCACTGCAGTGGGGCGGACTGAACGCAAGTGTGCGCACAAGATCAGGCCTGATCGGGCGAACACTGCGTTTTGTAGAGCCTAAGGTGACCCTAATGTACTTATATAGATCTGATTGCGATCAGTCTTGATCACTTACAGATACTATATAGTACTAGTGCTGATTAGCGACAGCGATGACGCTAATCAGCGACTGCGGTGGGCTGGGCGCTAAACTACCTAGCAAGTAGCTAACTACCTGGCAGGGATAAGGGACCCTTACAGGGGGGGTGATCAATGACAGGGGGGTGGACAAGGGGGTGATCAGGGAGTCTAATATTGGTGATCAGGTGCTAAATAAGGGGTTAATAAATAACAGGGTAATGTATAATGTGTAGTGTGGTGATTTGGTGCTACTTACAGAGCTGCCTGTGTCCTCTGGTGGTCGATCCAAGCAAAAGGGACCACCAGAGGACCAGGTAGCAGTTATATCAGACGCTATTTTCAAAATAGCGTCTGACATGCCTCTTTCATTGGTCGATTCAAAAATCCACAACCTGCCAGCCAATGATCGCGGCCGGCAGGCTGTAGATGAACTTGTGCACTACGCGATCCTGTGAACGCGCGCTCCTGTGTGCGCGCGTTCACAGGAAATCTCGGCTCACGCGAGATGACGCCAATCGGCGTTAGTGTGACCTGGGAGCGCCGCAGCAATGACGCCTTTCGGCGTTAGTG
The DNA here is from genome assembly GCF_905171765.1 of Bufo bufo. NCBI lineage: Eukaryota > Metazoa > Chordata > Amphibia > Anura > Bufonidae > Bufo > Bufo bufo. The sequence continues at coordinate 161,787,279 of NC_053392.1, read as the reverse complement.
TGACGGGAGGTGGTTAAGAATAATCCAAACAGTTGTTTTGGCCACACCTAATGTTTTTGCTATCTCTCTGATGGGTTTGTTTTGTTTTTTCAGCCTAATGATGGCTTGCTTCACTGATAATGACAGATCTTTGGATCTCATCTTGAGAGTTGACAGCAACAGATTCCAAATGCAAATAGCACACTTGAAATGAACTCTGGACCTTTTATCTGCTCATTGTAATTGGGATAATGAGGGAATAACACACACCTGGCCATGAAACAGCTAAGAAGCCAATTGTTCTATTACTTTTGGTTCCTTAACATACAGTGCTGCCCATAATTATTCATACCCCAGGCAAATTTTGACTTAAAGTTATTTTTATTCAACCAGCAAGTAATTTTTTGACGGGAAATGACATAGGTCTCCAAAAGATAATAAGACGATGTACAAAAGGCACTATTGTGAGAAAAAAACATTTCTCAGCTTTTATTTACATTTGAGCAAAAAGTGTCCAGTGCAAAATTATTCATACCCTTCTCAATAATCAATAGAAAAGTCTTTATTGGCTATTACAGCAATCAAACGCTTCCTATAATTGCAGACCAGCTTTTTGCAGGTCTTCACAGGTATTTTTGCCCATTCATCTTTAGCAATGAGCTCCAAATATTTCAGTTTGGAGGGTCTTCTTGCCATCACCCTGATCTTTAGCTCCCTCCACAGATTCCCAATTGGATACAAGTCTGGAATCTGGCTGGGCCACTCCAAATGTTAATGTTGTCTGCTAACCATTTCTTCACCACTTTTGCTGTGTGTTTTGGGTCATTGTCATGCTGAAATGTCCACTGGTGCCCAAGGCCAAGTTTCTCTGCAGACTGCCTGATGTTGTCGTTGAGAATCCTCATGTATTGCTCTTTTTTCAAGGTGCCGTTTACTGTGATTAGGTCCATTGGCTGAAAAACACCCCCAAAGCATTAGGTTCCCACGACCATGTTTGACAGTGGGGATGGTGTTCTTTGGTTTGCAGGCTTCTCCTTTTTTACACCAAAAGAAGGAAACATCATTGTGACCAAAAATTTTATTTTTGTTTCATCTGACCATAACACAGAAGACCAGAAGCCGTCTTCTTTGTCCAGATGAGCTTTTGCAAAGGCCAAGCGAGCTTTTGTGTGCCTGGTCTGCATCTGTGGAACCCAGCAGTGTGCAGTGTCCGTTGGATTGTCTACCTTGAATCATCGCCACCAGCAGAGCCCAGATTCACCAGGATGGCCTTGGTGGTGATCCTTGGATTCTTTTTCACCTCTAGCTATCCTCCTGGCCAGTACAGGTGTCACTTTTGGCTTCCGACCACATCCTCTGAGATTTTCCACAGTGCGGAACATCTTGTATTTTTTGCTCAAATGTAAATAAAAGCTGAGAAATGTTTTTTTTCCCCACAATGATGCCTCTTGTACATCGTTTTACAGTCCTGATCAAAAGTTTAAGACCACTTGAAAAATGGCAAAAAATCATATTTAGCATGGCTGGATCTTAACAAGGTTCCAAGTAGAGCTTCAACATGCAACAAGAAGAAATGGGAGTGAGACAAAACATTTTTTGAGCATTCAATTTAATGAAAACAACGAATAAACTGAAACAGGCTGTTTTTCAGCTGATCAAAAGTTTAGGACCACACCTCCAAAAAAAAAACTAAACCCCCCCAAAATCCAACTTCCAAACACGCCGTTATTGTTTATCACTTCAAAAATTCGTTTCGGCATGCTTGATACAAGCGTTTCCATGAGGTGAGTGGGAACATTTCTCCAAGTGGTGAAGACGGCCGCACGAAGGCCATCTACTGTCTGGAACTGTTGTCCATTTTTGTAAACTTCCCTTGCCATCCATCCCCAAAGGTTCTCAATTGAATTTAGATCAGGGGAACACGCAGGATGGGCCAAAAGAGTGATGTTATTCTCCTGGAAGTCCCTTGTCCTCCGGGCATTGTGTACTGTAGCGTTGTCCTGTTGAAAAACCCACACAGACGAGGGACCTCACTCATGAGGAATGCTCTCTGCAACATCTGGACATAGCCAGCGGCCGATTGACGCCCCTGCACTTTCTGAAGCTCCATTGTTCCACTGAAGGAAAAAGCACCCCAGACCATTATGGCACCCCCTCCACTGTGGCGCATAGAAAACATCTCAGGTGGGATCTGCTTATCATGCCAGTAACGTTGGAAACCATCAGGACCATCAAGGTTAAATTTTTTCTCATCTTGCAAAGTCCAAACGAGCAGTTCTGTGGCGTTCAAGGAGACGAGGTCTTTGAAGACGTTTTTTGTTTTTGAAGCCCTTCAGTCTTAAATGCCGTCTGATGGTTATGGGGCTGCAGTCAGCACCAGTAAGGGCCTTAATTTGGGTCGAGGATCGTCCAGTGTCTTGACGGAGAGCCAATTGGATCCTCCGGCTCAGTGCTGATGAAATTTTTTTGGGTCTTCCACTTGACTTTTTTGTTCCATAACCCTCAGGATCATTTAAGAAATTCCAAATGACTGTCTTACTGCGTCCCACCTCAGCAGCGATGGCGCGCTGTGAGAGACCCTGCTTAGGCAGTTCAACAACCCGACCACGTTCAGGGAGAGTTTTTTTGCCTTTGCCATCACAACGTGTGACTACCTGACAGAAAATGACAATGAATCCACATCTTTGCACAGATTTGGCCTTTTAAAGGCATGTGGTCCTAAAATTTGGATTAGCTGAAAAACAGCCTGTTTCAGTTTAATCGTTATTTTCAATTAATTGAATGCTCAAAAAATGTTTTGTATCACTCTCATTTCTTCTTGTTGCATGTTGAAGCTCTACTTGGAACCTTGTTAAGATCCAACAATGTAAAATATGATTTTTTTGCCATTTTCAAGTGGTCAAGTGGACTTTTGATCAGGACTGTATTATCTTTTGGGAGACACCTATGTCATTTCCCGTCAAAAACGTACTTGCTGGTTGAATAAAAGTAACTTTAAGTCAAAAGTTTCTCAGGGGTATGAATAATTATGGGCAGCACTGTATGCACACTGTTGTCATTCCTACACCGTTCACTTGATTTGGATGTAAATACCCTCAAATTAAAGCTGACCGTCTGCAGTTAAAGCACATCTTGTTCGTTTCATTTCAAATCCATTGTGGTGGTGTATAGAGCCAAAAATGTTAGAATTGTGTCGATAGTCCTAATATTTATGGACCTGACTGTATCTGCTAAGAACATCTGATTGCATATTAGATGAGGTATTAGTTTGTATATAGATCATACACAGTATGAAGAATGCTGCTACTGTATATGTTTGACTTTCCCTATAACCAGGCTTTGTGTGCCTTTATTTACACGTGGACAAAACTGTTAGTACCCTTCCGTTAAAGAAAGAAAAACCCACAATGTTCACTAAAATAAGTTGAAACTGACAAAAGTAATAAGACACTGACGAGCAAAAGGGTAACAATGTTTAGAACTTTTGACTTTCAGGCTCCATACCTCACCATCCACTACAGCATCGAACATGAGACTATCATTATTTTATAGACAATCATCTTGGCTATCTCATACATAAATTAGACTTGTAGCTATTAGAGGAAAACTGTCACCTCAAAAATGCATCTACACTAGGGATGAGCGAATCGACTTAGGATGAAACATCCGAAGTCGATTCGCATCAAACTTTGTTCTAACACTGTACACTGCAGGAGCACCGTACAGTATTAGAATGTATTGGCTTCGATGAGCCGAAGTTATTGCTTCGCTTAGTGTCGCAAGACTTCGCGCAATAACGTCATAAATTAATTTATACTGTAAAAAAACATTTCTCGAACTCGGGTTCAGTTCCAAGGTACCACTTTTTACAGTAGAAATCAATTTATGAAGTTATTAAGCAAAGTTTCGAGAAACTTCACAAAGTAATAACTTTGGCTCATCGGAGCCAATATATTCTAATACTGTACGGAGCGCTCGCTCCATACAGTATTGAAATGAAGTTTTAGGGTACTTTCACACTAGCGTTATTCTTTTCCGGCATTGAATTCCGTCCTAGGGGCTCAATACCGGAAAAGAACTGATCAGTTTTAGGCTAATGCATTCTGAATGGAGAGCAATCCGATCAGGATGTCTTCAGTTCAGTCTTTTTGACTTTTCAAGACGGAGATAATACCGCAGCATGCTACGGTTTTATCCCCGTCCAAAATTCCAGAACACTTGCCGGATCCTGCCCTGAGTGTTCCGGCAAAACGGATCCGGCATTGCGGTCTGCGCATGCTCAGACCGCAAAAAATGTGAAAAAAAATTGATCCATTTTTCCAGATGACACCGGAGAGACGGATCCGGCATTTCAATGCATTTGTCATACGGATCAGGGTCCTGATCCGTCTGACAATTGCCATCAGTTTGCATGCGTTTTGAAGGATCCGGCAGGCAGTTCCGGCGACTGAACTAACTGCCGGAATCCTTTGCCGCAAGTGTGAAAGTAGCCTTATGCGAATCGACTTCGGACGTTTCATCCGAAGTCGATTTGCTCATCCCTAGCAGTGAGACCCAAGACCTGCAGAACCGGTGGGGCAACAATGCAGCAGGAACCCAGTGGTTGGGATCAGGTATTATTACCACCATGGGTCTGGCTGTGCTGTGGGGTCTGTAGAAAAGGTCACAAATGTGAACAACCCCTTTAAGACATGCCCCAAAAACCACCCCTCATTTTTACCATATAAACTTGCCTGTTTTTTACTGGGAAAGGTGGAGCTACAAATGGCACAGGATATATATATATATATATAGTGATAACTCTGGGAAGCTGTATATTCCTATAAATGTGTCCTATACACATTCTATAAAATAACGTGAAATGCCACCCGTCTTGCACCCCCGGCCCCACCATCCTGGTCACCTGGCCCCCAGTGCGGTAACACACCGCACAACCTCCTATCCACGTAGCCCGCAGAGATGACGTCATCACAGCGCCACACAATGCGCTCATGTGCCTGCCTTGCGGAATCGATAGCTCAGGTGTCGGCTTCAGGGCTGGCTCACTGCTCCTACACAGCTCCTTCCGCTCTCGATTGTTTGGCCTGTAGAGGCTGTAGAGACGCAAGATGGCGGAGAAGATGTCTGGCGGTTCGCAGAAAGCGGGCTCAAAGGTGAGCGGTTATACCGGGTGGACTGCAGGGCTGAGGTGGAGCTCCGTGTCCGGACAATGTGCCGCATGGATAGCAGCATGTGGTGTCAGCGGTTGTGGGGAACCTGTGCCCGCAGTGAGTGGTGCGCAGGAGCCGCGGCCTGCTCTCATTATCCGCACGTCCTCCGGTGTGCGCGGCCTGCTGCTGCTCCTGCCACCGGCTCTTCACGGAATGTAGTGCCCGGTGTGAGGGCAGTATGGACTGGAGTGTGTTCTTATCCGTATCTTCAGTGTCTGCTCCGGGTCTGTAAGGTGGGCTTCGGGGGGCTGCGGACTCAGTACTTCCCAGTGTGTGGTAGTCCTTCTAGCTACATGGAAAACATGCGTTAGGTACTTTCACACTAGCGTTATTCTTTTCCGGCACTGAGTTCCGTACAAGGATCTCAATACCGGAAAAGAACTGATCAGGCATATTCCCATGCATTCTGAATGGAGAGCATTCCGTTCAGGATGTCTTCAGTTCAGTCTTTTTGACTGATCAGGACGGAGAAAATACCGCAGCATGCTACGGTTTTATCTCTGGCCAAAAAAACTGAAGACTTGCCTGAATGCCGGATCTGGCATTTTTTTTCCATAGGAATGTATTAGTGCCGGATCCGACATTCAAAATACCGCAATGCCGGATCTGTCCTTCCGGTCTGCGCATGCACAGACCAGTAAAAATGTGAAATATATAACGGATCTGTTTCTCCGGATGACAGACGGATCCGTTCTTGCAATGCATTTGTGAGAGATCCGCATCCGTCTACAAATGTTGTCCGTTTGCATGCAGATTGCCTGATCCGGCAGGCATTTCCGGTGACAGAACTGCTTGCCGGATCACTCTGCCGCAAGTGGAAAGTAGCCTAAGATGTAATACCAGTGCGTTTAGGGCTCTTTCACACTTGCGTTATTGTCTTCCGGCATAGAGTTCCGTCGTCGGGGCTCTATGCCGGAAGAATCCTGATCAGGATTATCCTAATGCATTCTGAATGGAGAGTAATCCGTTCAGGATGTCTTCAGGAACGGAACGTTTGTTGGCCGGAGAAAATACCGCAGCATGCTGCGCTTTTTGCTCCGGCCAAAAATCCGGAACACTTGCCGCAAGGCCGGATCCGGAATTAATGCCCATTGGAAAGCATTGATCCGGATCCGGCCTTAAGCTAAACGTCGTTTCGGCGCATTGCCGGAGCTGACATTTAGCTTTTTCAGAGTGGTTACCATGGCTGCCGGGACGCTAAAGTCCTGTTTGCCATGGTAAAGTGTAGCGGGGAGCAGCATACTTACCGTCCGTGCGGCTCCCCGGGCGCTCCAGAGTGACGTCAGGGCGCCCCAAGCGCATGGATCACGTGATCGCATGGATCACGTCATCCATGCGCATGGGGTGCTCTGACGTCATTCTGGAGCGCCCGGGGAGCCGCACGGACTGTAAGTATACTGCTTCCCCGCTCCTACTATGGCAACCAGGACTTTAATAGCGTCCTGGGTGCCATAGTAACACTGAAAGCATTTGGAAGACTGTTCCGTCTTCAAATGCTTTCAGTACACTTGCGTTTTTCCGGATCCGGCAGGCACCTCCGGCAACGGAAGTGCATGCCGGATCCCAACAACGCAAGTGTGAAAGAGGCCTTAGCTAGTTGCCCTGGCGGCATCCGTAGCCCTGCCTGTGGAGGGGGGACGCTGGAGGCATCCATAGCCCTGCCTGTGGAGGGGGGACGCTGGAGGCATCCATAGCCCTGCCTGTGGAGGGGGGACGCTGGAGGCATCCATAGCCCTGCCTGTGGAGGGGGGACGCTGGAGGCATCCATAGCCCTGCCTGTGGAGGGGGGACGCTGGAGGCATCCATAGCCCTGCCTGTGGAGGGGGGACGCTGGCGGCATCTGTAGCCCTGTCTTGGGGTTACCCTGGTTAGTTCCATAGTCTTGGGGTGGGGGGGCTCTAGAGGTTTTTGTAGCCCTGCAGGGGTCATCGTCCCATGTATTTTGTTGCTGATAAAGAAGTGTGTCCTGATGGTCATGGATGTCTGTTTTTGTAGAAGGCCTAACATGATGTGTATGAGTACACTGAGCTGTATGTACATGCGTGTGATAAAGTCCTGTGCAGCTCGTCATAGGTCGGTGTCTGAGCAGGGACTTCCATGTGGAGCTGGCCTGCTCTAATCCTCTGCGGAGATACATGACCATTAGATATTATGTAATGTGTTTGTTTCCAGGTGCATGAAATACATAGATAACACGGGCTGGGCTCGCTCTGGACAGAACACTTGGGCCAGGGTTGTCTTATGGGATGCGCTAGACAGTTTGCCTCCCTCTAGGTTGCGGAGCTATTTCTGTCCTCATGGAGTCGTTTCTACTTACAGCCCTGTCATAAGTCTTGGACTTTTCTTGTGGATCAGATGGAAGCGCTATGTTTAGACCGTATTGAACAACCAATAGATCCTATACACAACTGAATCCTGTAGTATGTATGCGAGAACGTTCCTCCTGTCCAAACCATCATCTAGGATCAGTTCACACATTGCACTATTGGGGCCTGCAGCAAAACCTCACGCGTTTTACCGTATAAGGGGTTGTCAGATTAAAAAAAAAAAAGTTACTCAGGCCTTGTTCACACAAGCGATACGGATTGCATCAGGATCTGTTCAGGAGCAAACGGATGTTTTTGCACACAAGTTCAAGCAATTGCATTCACTGTGTATGTTTTTCCGTCCGGATTGTATCTGTGTATGAGTAAGGCCCTTGCCGACGAGCGTTCCTCCCGCAGCGAGTCCGCAACGCAGCTCCTGGCCTGACCTCCCTGCGCTGCTGGGGGTCACATGGCATTATATTGATTTATGATGCTATGTAACCCTTACAGTTCTAGAATGTTTTGGATAACACTGGCATAATGCTGTCAGTGTTATCCAATACATTCCAGAACTGTAAGGTAAACATAGCATCATAAATCAATATAATATCTATATCCCGATATTGCTGGGAGATCTGGCCGGGAGCTCTGACTCGCTGCGGGAAGAACGCTCGTTTGCAAGGGGCCTAACAGTCTACACCTCCTCCCAACCATCAGTGAAAAATGCATTGTATCCGGAAGCCATCCGTTTTTCACGCAGGCCCCATTCGTTTTTATAGGGCCAGGGCTGCATTGAAAATGCACCATATAGAACATGTAGCGTTTTTTTATTCTTTTTCATGAACTCAGAAATAATGTGTGAAAAACGAATGGGTCAGGATTCAGTCTTGGTGCTATGCGTACACTAGACACATTACATCTGGACTGAAAATGCGCTTATGTGAAAGAGGCCTTAGGCCTCTTTCACACGGGCGAGATTTCCGCGCGGATGCGATGCGTGAGGTGAACGCATTGCACCTGCACTGAATCCGGACCCATTCATTTCTATGGGGCTGTGCACATGAGCGGTGATTTTCACACATCTCTTGTGCGTTGGGTGAAAATCGCAGCATGCTCTATATTGTGCGTTTTTCACGCAACACAGGCCCCATAGAAATGAATGGGGCTGCGTGAAAATCGCAAGCAAGTGCGGATGCGTCGTGTTTTTAACGCATGGTTGCTAGGAGATGATCGGGATGGGGACTCGATCATTATTATTTTCTCTTACAACATGGTTAGAAGGGAAAATAATAGCATTCTTAATACAGAATACTAAGTAAAATAGAGCTGGAGGGGTTAATTTTTTTTTATTTAACTCACTTTAATCCACTTGTTTGCGCAGCCCGGCTTCTCTTCTTCTTCTTTGCTGTGCAGGAGGAAAAGGACCTGTGGTGACGTCACTGTGCTCATCACATGGTCAGTCACATGATCCATCGCCATGGTGGTGGACCATGTGATGAGCGCAGTGATGTCATCAAAGGTCCTTTGCCCAGGTCCTGAAGAAAGAAGAGAAGCCGGGCTGCGCCAACAAGTGGATTAAGCTGAGGCCTTTACAGAACGGCTGTAGTTATACTGAGAATAAACTACACCAGGGCTTGACAAATTTCCTTGGAATCTAGGAGCCAGCTAAAAAAGTTAGGAGCCAGGCGGAGCCGCGTCATAAAATCTATATTGCGATATAATTTTAATCATGTATATCGCAATATATCGTTTTCTTTATTTTGGGGGTGGGGGGGGGGGGGGGTCAAACTTTTTTTTTTTTTACTTTATTTAATAACTATTAGCCTCCTTAAGGGCTAGAACCCTTGTCATATTCACCCTAATAGAGCTCTATTAGGGTGAATAGGACTTTACACTCTCCCTGCTGTCCTGTGCTTTGTGCACACAACAGCAGGGAGCTGACCATGGCAGCCAGCCTCTGATCAGGCCCCCCCCCAGCCTCTGATCAGCCCCTCCAGCCTCTGATCAGCCCCTCCAGCCTCTTATCAGCCCCTCCAGCCTCTTATCAGCCCCTCCAGCCTCTTATCAGCCCCCCCCCAGCCTCTGATCAGCCCCCCCCAGCCTCTGATCAGCCCCCCCCAGCCTCTGATCAGCCCCCCCCAGCCTCTGATCAGCCCCCCCCAGCCTCTGATCAGCCCCCCCCGCCTCTGATCAGCCCCTCCAGCCTCTGATCAGCCCCTCCAGCCTCTGATCAGCCCCTCTCCAGCCTCCCTCTTATCAGCCCCTCCAGCCTCCCTCTTATCAGCCCCTCCAGCCTCCCTCTTATCAGCCCCTCCAGCCTCCCTCTTATCAGCCCCTCCAGCCTCCCTCTTATCAGCCCCTCCAGCCTCCCTCTTATCAGCCCCTCCAGCCTCCCTCTTATCAGCCCCTCCAGCCTCCCTCTTATCAGCCCCTCCAGCCTCCCTCTTATCAGCCCCTCCAGCCTCCCTCTTATCAGCCCCTCCAGCCTCCCTCTTATCAGCCCCTCCAGCCTCCCTCTTATCAGCCCCTCCAGCCTCCCTCTTATCAACCCCTCCAGCCTCCCTCTTATCAGCCCCTCCCCCCCCTCTTATCAGCCCCTTCTGGTAACAAACCCACTCTGCCTCCCTCCCCAGTATTAATCATTGGTGGCAGTGGCCACAGGGTCCCCCTCCTCCTCCCATCATTGGTGGCACTGGCAGTGGGCAGTTCCGATCGGAGTCCCAGCAGTGTAATGCTGGGGCTCCGATCGGTTACCATGGCAGCCAGGAGTCACGCTACTGAAGTCCTGGCTGCGATGGTATGTTAGTGAGCAGCATTATACTCACGTGCGCCGTGATCGCCGGGAGCTCCTTCTTCTCATAGGTCTGTGCGGCGCATTGCTAATGCTATAAGCATAGCAATGAGCCGCACAGACAGAAGAAGGAGCGCCCGGCGATCACGGCGCACGTGAGTATAATGCTGCTCACTAACATACCATCGCAGCCAGGACTTCAGTAGCGTGACTCCTGGCTGCCATGGTAACCGATCGGAGCCCCAGCATTACACTCCTCCACTGTGCCGCTCAGGAAACCATGGTGCGCGCCGAGAGCGCATCTTTGAAAACGGGCTGACAAATACCCAAGCGCCAGGACCAAATTCCTGGTCGCCATGGCGACCTGGCGCCCGGGATTTGTCGAGCCCTGAACTACACACAGGTGGACTTTTAGGTGACATCTGAAGGTAATTGCACTGGATTTTATTTAGGGGTATCAGACTACAGAGGGCTGAATACAAATGCACGCCACACTTTTCAAATTTTTATAAACATTTTGAAAACCATGTATCATTTTCTTTTCACGTCACACATACTTGCTACTTTGTGTTGATCTATCACATAAAATCCCAATAAAATGCATTTGTTTGTGGGTGTCACGTGAAAGAGGACGTAAACCTCTCCTTGCATCTGTTTCAACCCCTTCCCGACCAATGACGTACTAGTACGTAATAGCTGGAAGTGACTTCCTGCCATTTGGCATACTACTACAACATGCTGATCGGACGAGCACTGCAGTGGTGCACGCCGGATCAGTGCAGGGGCCCGGCAGTCACTGATAGCCGGGTCCCTGGAAGCTGATGCCGGCGGATTACCCCTCTCTATGCTGCTGTCAGCGCTGACCGCGGCATAGAAGGTGTTTGCGGTGGGTGAGGGTTCTTATTGGGTTCCCACACTGCGGTGACTGGGACCCGATGGGTGAGAAGGCAACCCAAAGCCTTGCAGAGATATCGGGGCCTGCCTTCTACGGAAGCCTAGTAGATCCAGCCCTTGGCTGTGATTTCTTGGCAACTGTTAGTGTATTACACTTTGTAATACATTAACAGGCAATGCATTACAATACAAACATGTATTGTAATGCATTGTAGAGAGGATCAGACCACCGATTAGATCACATAATCAACCCCGTCAGATAAACACTAAAAAATAATAAATAAAAACTGTGCCAAAAAAAAGGCATTTTTTTTGTCACCTTACATCACAAAAAGTGCAATAACAAGCAATCAAAAAGTTATTTACCCCATTTGTTTCAAAAATGCTTTTATTGTGTTAAAGTGAAATAAATAAATTAAAAAAATAGACCTATTGGGTATCGCAGCGTACGTAACTACCAGCTCTATAAAAAATATCACATGACCTAATCCCTCAGGTGAATGCGGTAAAAAACAAGTCTTTTTTTTTTTTTTTAAAGGGAATCTGTCACCGATTTTTATACAATAGGAATCATCAGCATCCTGAAAGAGTTCTCCCCATCCTAATCATCTTTGTTTTTAGTTTTTTTTTTAAACACCTCCAAGTACTTCTTTAAGGGCTCTTTCACACTTGCGTTCTTTTCTTCCGGCATAGAGTTCCATCGTCGGGGCTCTATGCCGGAAGAATCCTGATCAGGATTATCCTAATGCATTCTGAATGGAGAGAAATCCGTTCAGGATGTCTTCAGTTCCGGAACGGAACGTTTTTTGGCTGGAGAAAATACCGCAGCATGCTGCGCTTTTTGCTCCGGCCAAAAATCCTGAAGACTTGCCGCAAGGCCGGATCCGGAATTAATGCCCATTGAAAGGCATTGATCCGCATCCGGCCTTAAGCTAAACGTCGTTTCGGCGCATTGCCGGATCCGACGTTTAGCTTTTTCTGAATGGTTACCATGGCTGCCGGGACGCTAAAGTCCTGGCAGCCATGGTAAAGGGGAGCAGTATACTTACCGTCTGTGCGCCTCCCCGAGAGCTCCAGATTGAGGTCAGGGCGCCCCAAGCGCAAGGATCACGTGATCGCATGGCACGTCCTCCATGCGCATGGGGCGCTCTGACGTCATTCTGGAGCGCCCCGGGAGCCGCGCGGACTGTAAGTATACCGCTCTCCTGCTCCCCGCTCCTACTATGGCAACCTGGACTTTAAAAGCGTCCTGGCTGCCATAGTAACACTGAAAGCATTTTGAAGACTGATCCGTCTTCAAATGCTTTCAGTACACTTGCGTTTTTCCGGATCCGGCGTGTAATTCCGGCAAGTGGAGTACACGCCGGATCCGGACAACGCAAGTGTGAAAGAGCCCTTACAGTCCACTCTCATTTTTCAAGTTATGTAAATAAAATGCTTACCTCATCACTTCTTATTCCTAACCCCACATCTCGTTACATGAGTGACAGAATCTAAAGATCCTACCCTCCTCCCGAACTCACGTCCCAAATACCGCGCATGTGCAGAACCAGTCACCTCACTCACTCTAAAATATTCGTGATTACGAAGATATAGCACTATATTCTAGATGTTCGCGAATTATGGAAGTGCTGATATTCGCGATAAAAATTAGCGATTTGAATATTAGCGATCAACACTACTTATAATATGATAAGTATACATATAATACTGCGCAGCTGCAAGACTTGGAAGAGAAGGGGTGGTGATGAGCAATCATAGAGGGTGTGTCTTCGGTTGTGGGCAAAGCTGGACTCCTCTCTGAAGCATGGAGGACACAGGACTCATCTAAGGTGCATTTTTCTCTGAACTGATAGTTTGTTCAGAATTGATTTTAATATCATTATTAATGTATTAAAAAGTATTTATAGAAAAGTAAGTGGTTAAATAGGCTTAGAAACTGAAGACAGGTTCCCTTTAAAACGTTCACCTGAGTGCTACTACTTCTTCTTCTAGATTCCACTGCGCATCGTCTCGCTTGCGCAGTGTTATTACAAGTGCTTGTTCCATTCAAGTGAATGTAACGACGTAATTACACTGCGCCGCTGAGACTTCCTAGATGACAATCAGCACCACCAGGAGTCGGACACCCGCTGATCACATCAATAATACTGCCTGCACAACCCGTTTAACCCCTTATGGACCGGGCTCATTTTCACCTTAAAGAGAACCTTTCACCGATTCTTACCCTATGAACTAAGTATACAGACATGTGGAGCGGCGCCCGGGGATCTCTCTGCACTTACTATTATCCCCGGGCGCCGCTCCGTTCTCCTGCTATGTCCTCCGGTATCTCTGTTCCCTAAGTTATGGTATGCGGAGTCTGCCCTAGCGCTGGCCAATCGCATTGCAGAGCTCACAGCCTGGGAGAAAATAACCTCCCAGGCTGTGAGCTCTGCGCTGCGATTGGCCAGCGCTAGGGCAGACTCCGCCTACCATAACTTAGGGACTGATATCTCCGCCTACTATAACTTAGTGAGCGGAGATACCGGATGGCATAGCAGGAGAACGGAGCGGCGCCCGGGGATAATAGTAAGTGCAGTGAGATCCCCGGGCGCTGCTCTACATATCTGTATAGTTAGTTCATAGGGTAAGAATCGGTGAAAGGTCCTCTTTAAGGACCAGGCCATTTTTTGCAAATCTGACCAGTGTCACTTTAAGTGGTGATAACTTTAAAACGCTTTGACTTATCCAGGCCATTCTGAGATAGTTTTTTTGTCACATATTGTACTTAAAGTACTTTTTATAAAAAAAAAATACCAAATTTACCAAAGATTTAGAAAAATTAGCAAATTTCCAAGTTTCAATTTCTCTACTTCTATAATACATAGTAATACCTCCAAAAATAGTTATTACTTTGCATTCCCCATATGTCTACTTCATGTTTGGATCATTTTGGGAATGATATTTTATTTTTGGGGGAGGTTACAAGGCTTAGAAGTTTAGAAGCAAATCTTGAAATTTTTCAGAAATTTTCAAAAACCCACTTTTTAGGGACCAGTTCAGGTCTGAAGTCACTTTGTGAGGCTTACATAATAGAAACCACTCAAAAATGACCCCATTCTAGAAACCACACCCCTCAAGGTATTCAAAACTGATTTTACAAACGTCATTAACCCTTTAGGTGTTCCGCAAATGGAGATCAAATTTCAGAATTTCGTTTTTGTTTTTTTTGGCAAATTTTAATCCATTTTTTTTTCCAGTAACAAAGCAAGGGTTAACAGCCAAACGAAACTCAGTATTTATTGCCCTGATCCTGTTAAGAAACGCCCCATATGTGGTCGTAAACTACTGTACGGGCACACAGTAGGGCGTAGAGGGAAAGGAGCGCCGTGTGGTTTTTGGTAGGCAGGTTTTGCTGGACTGTTTTTTTGATTCCATGTCCCATTTGAAGCCCCCCTGATGCATCCCTAGAGTAGAAACTCCATAAAAGTGACCCCATTTTGGAAACTACGGGATAAGGTGGCAGTTTTGTTGGGACTATTTTTAGGGTACATATGATTTTTGGTTGCTCTATATTACATTTTTGTGAGGCAAGGTTACCAAAAATAGAAATTCTGAAATTTCATCTCCATTTGCCATAAACTGTTGAGGAACACCAAAAGGGTTAATAAAGTTTGTAAAATCAGTTTTGAATACCTTGAGGGGTGTAGTTTCTTAGATGGGGTCACTTTTATGGAGTTTCTACTCTAGGGGTGCATCAGGGGTTCTTCAAATGGGACATGGTGTAAATAAACCAGTCCAGCAAAATCTGCCTTCCAGAAACCATACGGCGTTCCTTTCCTTCTGCGCCCTGCCGTTGGTCATACAGCAGTTTACGACCACATATGGGGTGTTTCTGTAAACTGCAGAATCAGGGTAATTAATATTAAGTTTTGTTTGGCTGTTAACCCTTGCTTTGTTACTGGAAAAAACCGATTAAAATGGAAAATTTGCCAAAAAATAGCTGTTTTGGCACCGTTTTTTTTGTTTTTTTTTGACCGTGTTCATCTGAGGGGTTAGGTCATGGGGTATTTTTATAGAGCAGATTCTTACGGGTGCGGTGATACCTAATATGTAAACTTTTTTTAATTTTATTTTAGTTTTACAAAATAATATTTTAGAAAAAATAAAATTTTGTTTTAGTGTCAAGTCTGAGAACCATATTTTTTTTTCTTTTGGATTTTCAGTGGCTAAATGGAATTAAAATTGGGGAAGGGGATTATTAATTTAGTACTCCATGGAAGTGCGGTACTCTCTGAAGCAACCAATAATACAGAGGCCCGGATGATCGGGGCACATGTCACACTGAGTGGTGGTGTCCTTCCATATCCCCCTCCTGTGTCACACCTTTTTTGGGGACCGTCCCTTCTTTCCAGTATGGGGGACCACACCTGGAAAGTGACCAGGGGCGATCTGGGCGCCTCCAGTTCCCGAGGTACTCCGGCCTTCTCTTTCCCGGTCAGAAAAGATCAGGTCCTTGAGGACTGCCTCATAAAATTGGAGGAATTTCCCTGTGCTGCCCGCGCTCCGGGACAGCACAAAAGAGTTGTACAAGGCAACCTGTACCAATTAGACCGCAACTTTTTTGTACCATGCCCGGGTTTTGCACATGGCATTATATGGCTTGAAGACTTGATCAGAGAGATCAACTCCTCCCATATACCGATTGTAGTCGACGATACAATCGGGCTTGAGGACCGTTGCCGCGGTACCTCGCACAGGGACAAGGGTGATGCCGTTACTGTGAATTGTGGAAAGTACAAGGACATCCCTCTTGTCCTTATATCTGACCAGCAACAGGTTTCCACTGGTAAGGGCACGAGTGTCACCCCTGGGGGTAGGTACCTGGAGGGGGTGGGTAGAGAGGCCGCGTTGATTTTTCTGCACGGTCCCACAAGCGGACGTGGATCTGGCGGTGAGGGACTGGAACAAGGGGATACTAGTATAAAAGTTATCCACGTACAGGGGTGGTAACCCTTATCTAGCAGTGGGTGCATAAGGTCCCACACAAGTTTTCCGCTAACACCCAGAGTGGGGGGAGATTCTGGGGGTTCAATACGGGAATCTCGCCCCTCGTACACTCAAAACTTGTAAGTGTACCCTGAGGTACTCTCACAAAGTTTGTATAGCTTCACGCCATACCTCGTCCGCTTAGAGGGAACATACTGGCGGAAAATAAGTCTCCCTTTAAAAGCAATGAGAGACTCATCAACCGCGACCTCCCTTCCAGGTACATAGGCCTCCAAAAATTTAGGGGTGCGTGTGTGGAAAACTTTATTCAGTGTGTGTGTGGGGGACGGGTTTTCGCGTACTTTGCCCGTACTTTTTTACTAACTCTCCCTCACTATCCCTGTCTAATCTACCTCTCCCTACCACACCCAAATACGCTGATTTGTGCCTGATGGCACAAAAAAAACTTAGGCCTCTTTCACACTTGCGTTGTCCGGATCCGGCATGTACTCCACTTGCCCGAATTACACTCCAGATCCGGAAAAACGCAAGTGTACTGAAAGCATTTGAAGACGGAACCGTCTTCAAAATGCTTTCAGTGTTACTATGGCACCCAGGACGCTATTAAAGTCCTGGTTGCCATAGTAGGAGCGGGGAGCGGGGGAGCAGTATACTTACAGTCCGTGCGGCTCCCGGGGCGCTCCAGAATGACGTCAGAGCGCCCCATGCGCATGGATGACGTGTCCAATGCGATCACATGATCCATGCGCTTGGGGCGCCCTGACGTCACTCTGGAGCGCCTGGGGAGCCGCACGGACGGTAAGTATACTGCTCTCCCGCTCCCCGCTCCACTTTACCATGGCTGCCAGGACTTTAGCGTCCCGGCAGCCATGGTAACCATTCAGAAAAAGCTAAATGTCGGCTCTGGCAATGCGCCGAAACGACGTTTAGCTTAAGGCCGGAACCGGATCAATGCCTTTCAATGGGCATTAATTCCGGATCCGGCATTGCGGCAAATGTTCCGGATTTTTGGCCGGAGCAAAAAGCGCAGCATGCTGCAGTATTTTCTCCGGCCAAAAAACGTTCCGTTCCGGAACTGAAGACATCCTGATGCATCCTGAACGGATTTCACTCCATTCAGAATGCATTAGGATAATCCTGATCAGGATTCTTCCGGCATAGAGCCCCGACGACGGAACTCTATGCCGGAAGACAAGAACGCAGGTGTGAAAGAGCCCTAACTGTAGCCGGAGTTCCTCCCTCTCCCCGCTTCATTGACAGTGTATGAGCTGGGAGAGGAGCTCCGGCAATTGAAATTTGCTGCTGCACCTGCCCAGCTAGCCAATCAGAAGCGATCCTGAGAGGTGGCGTGACCTCCCAGGATCGCAGAACGGTGATTGGTGGTCTATTATCACACCACCGATCACCGTCCTATTCCGGGTAATCGGGTCACCAGAGACCCGAATAACCCGGAAACGCAGCAAACCGCTGGTCTGAATTGACCTGCGTTTTGCTGCGATCGCCGACACGGAGGGGGGGTCACAGGACCCCTTGGGCATTGTACCAAGGTGCCTGCTCATTGATTTGAGCAGGCACCTTGTTCCGATCACCGCACGGCGGTGATCGGAACTACACAGGGCGTACCTGTACGCCCTCTGTCCTTAAGTACCAGGGCGAACAGGTACGCCCTGTGTCCGTAAGAGGTTAAGTTTCAAAACACAAAAAAAAAATTATATATATATGTGTTAACCTGTAAATTTACTGACCCAGGGGGTGAAGGTTACAGGTCAGTTTTACTGCATAGAGAATGCTGTTAAAACAAAACTATGGGGGGGTTCAATTTCATCCTATTTGAAATTTTTCCCCTGTTTTTCACTACTGGGTCAGTATGATTACAACAATACCACATTTATATATACTTTCTTTTGTTATAATACTAAAAATAAAAAAAAAGGGAAAAAGCATTGACATTGTGGTTCCTCGGCTTTTAAATTCAACGCCACCAATGAGATCTCCCCACATACCAGACAGATGAGCTGTATGGTAAAAACTGTACAGCATATAGAGTAATGGCCAGACTTGTCGTTTTTTGGTCACCTCACGCTCCAAAAAAGTGATTAAAAATTGTATGTACCCCAAGATGTTAACAAAGAGGCAAAGCAGCTCCCTCTGCAACATTAACCCCTTCAGGACCTTGCTATTTTTCACCTTAAGGACCAGGCAATTTTTATCAAAATGTATCACTTTGTCAGGCATGTCCAAACTGCGGCCCTCCAACTGTTGCAAAACTACAACTCCCAGCATGACCTGATAGCTGTAAGCTATCCAGGCATGCTAGTAGTTGTAGTTTTGCAGCAGCTGGAGGGCCGCAGTTTGGACATGCCTGCTTTGTGGTAATAACTTTAAAAAGCTTTTACTTATCGAGGCCATTCTGAGATTTTCTTTTCTCATCACATATTGTACTTCATGACAGTGGTAAAAAATACCAAATTTATAAAAAAAAAAAAAATTGTGGAGGTCGAAACTGTCTATATTTTTACAACACACGGAAACATAAAATGAAATATACCCGTATTTTTTATATATACAGTACAGACCAAAAGTTTGGACACACCTTCTCATTCAAAGAGTTTTCTTTATTTTCATGACTATGAAAATTGTAGATTCACACTGAAGGCATCAAAACTATGAATTAACACATGTGGAATTATATACATCACAAACAAGTGTGAAACAACTGAAAATATGTCATATTCTAGGTTCTTCAAAGTAGCCACCTTTTGCTTTGATTACTGCTTTGCACACTCTTGGCATTCTCTTGATGAGCTTCAAGAGGTAGTCCCCTGAAATGGTTTTCACTTCACAGGTGTGCCCTGTCAGGTTTAATAAGTGGGATTTCTTGCCTTATAAATGGGGTTGGGACCATCAGTTGCGTTGAGGAGAAGTCAGGTGGATACACAGCTGATAGTCCTACTGAATAGACTGTTAGAATTTGTATTATGGCAAGAAAAAAGCAGCTAAGTAAAGAAAAACGAGTGGCCATCATTACTTTAAGAAATGAAGGTCAGTCAGTCAGCAGAAAATTGGGAAAACTTTGAAAGTAAGGGCTATTTGACCATGAAGGAGAGTGATGGGGTGCTGCGCCAGATGACCTGGCCTCCACAGTCACCGGACCTGAACCCAGTCGAGATGGTTTGGGGTGAGCTGGACCGCAGAGTAAAGGCAAAAGGGCCAACAAGTGCTAAGCATCTCTAGGAACTCCTTCAAGACTGTTGGAAGACCATTTCAGGGGACTACCTCTTGAAGCTCATCAAGATAATGCCAAGAGTGTGCAAAGCAGTAATCAAAGCAAAAGGTGGCTACTTTGAAGAACCTAGAATATGACATATTTTCAGTTGTTTCACACTTGTTTGTTATGTATATAATTCCACATGTGTTAATTCATAGTTTTGATGCCTTCATAGTCATGAAAATAAAGAAAACTCTTTGAATGAGAAGGTGTGTCCAAACTTTTGGTCTGTACTGTATATATATATATATATATATATATATATATATATATATATATATATATATATATATATATATATATAATGTAAATTTATTTTGGTGCACTGAGTAGCTGACGGGCTCCTTATCTCTGAACTCTGCGGTTTGGCAGGGTCCTTTACACCAGTCAGATTGGAGAATGTTTGTCATGTGATTGAAATTCCATAAGAGTTATCTTTTATTGGCAGAACTGTTTCTAATCTGTACATTAACAGCCTACGCGTTTCGTACATTACAGGCTCATAGTTCTAGCAGTCCTGTATTTGGAGGCCTTTTATGGAATTTCGGTGAAATGCTGCACTTTGATTAATGGGTTATTGATGTAGATTGCAGAAATGGTTAATTTCTTACAGGTGCACAGCGGACAAGAAATGTCATTCTGCTCAAGGTGTTCGTGGTTTTCTTTTGAGAAACGCATTCCCTTGTTACCACTTGGGTGCGGAGTACAAAGGCGTTGAGAGACGGTAGACCTGCAGCTTGAGTGCCGTGTGTGTGCATCTCCTGCAGATCTTTCTTCATAATGTGCGCAGCGTGTTTAGTGCCTGAGTGGGAGGCAAACCCGAGACCATTATAATTCCCTTACTTCAAAGACCAATCCTACACTGAACAAATGGAAATGGAATAAGCCACTTATGGGGGCGTAGCTTTAGTTTTCCCAGATATCTGCAAGGAACCAGATGGCTGATGTGCAGAGGAATGGGAGTCCTGGCCCATACAGTCTGTAGCGGTCTATCTTTACTGATCTAGGCAGGGTTAAGACCAGGGTGGAGGGGTATAGATCTTCTATGTGACGGGATGGTAACCCTATAGAAAGCGCTGTACTATACATGTTGAGTCACTAGCTTAGAAAACAGTTCTTAGATTACAATTCCTGTTAGCAGCAGTGGCAAATCCCGATGTGTACAATGTGAAAACTGCTGATTGCACTGATAGACGTGTAGTTAGAAGTAGGGATCGACCGATATTGATTTTTTAGGGCCGATACCGATAATTTGTGAACTTTCAGGCCGATAGCCGATAATTTATACCGATATTCTGGGAATTTTCATTTTTGAGAAGAAAAAAAATTCCTACACAAATCTGCTGAAAATTAATATGTTTATTGGTAATGTGTATTTTTTTTGTTTATTGTTAATGTGTATTTTTTTTTTATAAATCTTTTTCATTTATACTTAATATTTTTGTGTTTTTTTTTTACTAACTTTTAGCCCCCTTAGGGACTAGAACCTTTGTCCTATTCACCCTGATAGATCTCTATCAGGGTGAATAGGATCTCACACTGTCCCTGCTGCTCTGTGCATAGTGCACACAGCAGCATGGAGCTTGTCCTGGCAGCCAGGGCTTCAATAGCGTCCTGGCAGCCAGGGCTTCAATAGCGTCCTGGCAGCCAGGGCTTCAATAGCGTCCTGGCAGCCAGGGCTTCAATAGCGTCCTGGCTGCCAGGGCTTCAATAGCGTCCTGGCTGCCAGGGCTTCAATAGCGTCCTGGCTGCCAGGGCTTCAATAGCGTCCTGGCTGCCAGGGCTTCAATAGCGTCCTGGCTGCCATGGTAACCGATCGGAGCCCCAGGCTTACACAGCTGGGGCTCCGATCGGAGGAGCAGGGGAGAGGGGATCCTGTGGCCACTGCCACCAATGATTAATACTGGGTGGGTGGGGTGGTGGGGGGGGGGCGCACTGCGCCACCAATGTTTTTACTATTGGCCGGGATTGGGATGGGGGTGGGGGGCGCACTGCGCCACCAATGATTAATACTGGGGGACTTGGGGGGGCGCACTGCGCCACCAATGAAGATAAGTCTCTCGATCATTCATATACAGGAGGCGGGAGCTGGCTGCAGAATCACATAGCCGGCTCCCGACCTCTATCAGCGGTAGCTGCGATCCGCGGCACCTGAGGAGTTAACTACCGCAAACCGCAGCTATTGCTCATAGAGGTCGGGAGCCGGCTATGTGATTCTGCAGCCAGCTCCCGCCTCCTGTATATGAATGAATGAGAGGCTTATCTTCATTGGTGGCGCAGCGGCCACAGCCCCTCCCCTCCTCTTATGTTCTATCCCCTCATTGGCGGCAGCAGCAGCACAGGGGGAGGAGACACTGCTTCCTTCTCCCCTGTGCTGCGGAGGGAACACAGAGAGCGCTGAGAGCAGCGCGATCTGTGTTCCCCATACGTTATCGGTATATCGGCAAAATAGATGCCGATACCGATAACGTTCAAAATCCTCAATATCGGCCGATAATATCGGCCAAACCGATAATCGGTCGATCCCTAGTTAGGAGATGAGGACTGAGTGTTTATGGATCCATGTGCGGAGCAGACTATTACCTGGTGGTATAGATCTGTAATATTACACTTTATACAGATTACCAACTTCTATCTCTAGCTTCCTCAAATGGGTTTTCTGAGATACTTTTACTGATATTGGGTCATCAGTATCTGATCGGTGGGGGTCCGATACCCGGGATCAGCTGTTTGAGAAAGCACTGGTGCACGCAGTAGCGCTGTGGCCTTCTCGCGGTGCCAACCATTTGATAGCGGCTGCGCTTGGTATTGGAGCTCAGAAACGTCCACTTCAATGGGGCTGAGCTGCGTCTAGGCCATGTCGCCCAGGAACATGTCAGATGACCTAGGGAAAGCTGTGGAAAGGCTGCACTGCTACTGGAAGCGCTGCTGCCTTCTCACAGCGGGTGTCGGACCCCTCCGATCAGTAAAAATATCTTGGAAAACCCATTTAACAGCATTGACGCGCTTCTCCACCCTGGAGAGTGGAGGGAGGTGGGGGGATCCCAGTTTTTATGTGCTGGCTGTGAATTTACAGATTGTTGAAATCCTGGTCAAGATTTCAATACGGCTTTTTTGACCCTGAACTTAACAGCATCATAATGAGGGGACACTAAGTCCTGACAAGCAAGAAAAAGAGTATCCTGCTAAGTAACGTTGGCCACGCTTTCTGCATGGCGATCTGCAAGCTGCTGCGGAAGTGCTTTTAGCAGATTCCCTGCAGTCGGAGAAGTGCCTCCTTCCTCCCAGTCCTTCCATCTTCAGCTGGTGTCAGATTGTGCGCTAGCGTGACCTCAGACAAGACAGGAAGTTCAGCATTGCGAAAGAGGTGGAAACGGCAAAACTTCAGCAACTTCTTACAAAACCTCCTCCTATGTGTGTGTGCAGGTATACTATACAGTACCAGGTTTGCCCCTATAGGCAGGAGGGATTTTATGTGGAGATAATGTTACCCTTACGTTGTGCAAATAGACCAGCTTTCCCAGGATCCTGACGGGCAGCTCTGCCTAGCTGTGCTATTTGGGACTGGGGAGAAGGATCTATTTGGGTAGACAGGATGTTTACCAATTCCTATTACAGGTCCATATAATGTGTTGTTCCTGGGACATTGAATGACAAATCTGTCTAGCCATGCCAGAGTTTGGAGGTTCTTACTCTGCGTGTCCAGGCTCCAAGGCCACACTTGGTACATACATTCTCTGTGTGCTACATCCATAAATATAATATCAGAACATCCCTGAGTATACACTATATACGTAGTTTGATCTCCAGTGTACCGCCACATGCTCCCCAGTTTTCCGAAGTTGCTGAAAGGTAAATCGTCCTTTAAGATGCTGTGAGTTCCTGCCTGACTGCGGATCTGCTGGACTGTACGCACATGGCGCCATGAGTGCAGCAGACCCGCAGTAACTCATTAGGATGCCGAGGAGCAGTGTTCTGTCTAGGAAACTGGCCTATAATGGAGATAGACCTCTTCTGAGGGCATTGAATGTAATCTGCAGCTGTCTTATGGAGTTAAAGTAGCACTGTACTTTCAGTAAACTTTTCATATGTTATAGGGACATGTTAAAAATGTAGATCGCTGGGTGTCTGAGCGCTGAGAATCCCACCAATCGCTAGAAGGCGGGGAGAGAAGTGCTCACTTAGTGTGTTCTCTCTCCTTGCTGCAGTCTATGGGCCTCTCTCGCTCCCATCTCTTGCTGCACGGAGAGACAACGCTAAACAAGCACTTCTCTCCCCTTGTTCTAGAGATCGTGGGGGTCTCATTGCTCAGATCCCCACCGATCCAAACTGTCATATTCCCTATGACATATCAAAAGTGTACTGAAAGTACTGGGCCACTTTAAAGGGGTAGTTCAGCAATTTTATATTGATGACCTATCCTCAGAATAGGTCGTTAATATCTGACTGGCGGGGTCCGACACCCAGCACCCCCACCTATCAGCTGTTTGATTGGGAGGCTGCACTCTATGCGCGCGCCGCTTCCTGTTCATTACACTAGGCATTGTCTCCAGTGTATCGGTGGCATAGTGTAATCACAACTATTCACTCCATTAAATTGAATGGAGCGGGAACTTGTCATTACACTGCACTTGCGAGATGACATGCAGTGTAATGAAGGACAGCTGATCGGCAGGGGTGTCAGACCCCCCACCAATCAGATATTGATGACCTATCCTTAGGAAAGGGTCAATATAAATCGCAGCACAACCCTTTAAAGGCCTTGTTGTGATGTCAATATATAATTACTGAATGGATCCATTTACAAGTAGGAAGTCTTTGGGTAAGGCTACATTCACACAAACATATTTTGTTTCCATGTTCATTCTGTTTTTTTTTTTTTTGCGGCTAGGACCGCGTGCTATCCAGATCTGTATGTCCGTTCCGTAGCCCCGCAAAAAAATAGAACGTCATGTCCTATTCTTGTCCATTTTGCGGACAAGGATAAGCATTGTTACAAGGGATTCGAAAAAAAAACAAAAAAAAAAAACGAATGCCATACGGACATCATCTGTTTTTTTTGCGGATCTGCCATCTGCGCACTGCAAAACACATAGTCGTGTGAATGTTGCCTAACAGACAAGAAAAGTGTGTGGTGGTGGGGGTCTTGAATTCAGATTCTTTGCTGCTGCTCGCCTCTCAATGGACTCATTCATTTTAATTAGATCTGTCAGGGTTCCAGTCTGTTTTTCACTATTGCAATTTTCACCTAAAATCTGTTTCCTTACTTTTTAATGCAGGGCGTTTTGTGTTAAATGTGGATATTGGAATATTCATGTGTTAACAAAGGTGTTCTGTTTTCAACTTCCAGCAACCTCTCTTAGACAGCAAGCTTAAAGCATTCAGCATTGGGAAAATGAGTACGACAAAGAGAACACTAAGCAAGAAGGAGCAAGAGGAACTGAAGAAGAAGGTGAGACACTTAGGCCTCTTTCAGACGGGCGTTGCGGGAAAATGTGCGGGTGCGTTGCAGGAACACGCGCGATTTTTCTGCGCGAGTGCAAAACATTGTAATGCGTTTTGCACTCGCGTGAGAAAAATCGCTCATGTTTGGTACCCAAACCCGATCTTCACAGAAGTTCGGGCTTGGGATCGGTGTTGTGTAGATTGTATCATTTTCCCTTATAACATGGTTATAAGGGAAAATAATAGCATTCGGAATACAGAATGCATAGTAAAATAGCGCTGGAGGGGTTAAAAAAAATAATAATAATAATTTAACTCACCTTAGTCCACTTGATCGCACAGCCCGGCATCTCCTTCTGTCTCCTTCTTTGCTGAACAGGACCTGTGGTGACGTCACTCCGGTCATCACATGATCCCATCACATGGTCCCGTTCCTGCAATGAATGAATGCTCACCACATGGTCCCGTTCCTGCAATGAATGAATGCTCACCACATGGTCCCGTTCCTGCAATGAATGAATGCTCACCACATGGTCCCGTTCCTGCAATGAATGAATGCTCACCACATGGTCCCGTTCCTGCAATGAATGAATGCTCACCACATGGTCCCGTTCCTGCAATGAATGAATGCTCACCACATGGTCCCGTTCCTGCAATGAATGAATGCTCACCACATGGTCCCGTTCCTGCAATGAATGAATGCTCACCACATGGTCCCGTTCCTGCAATGAATGAATGCTCACCACATGGTCCCGTTCCTGCAATGAATGAATGCTCACCACATGGTCCCGTTCCTGCAATGAATGAATGCTCACCACATGGTCCCGTTCCTGCAATGAATGAATGCTCACCACATGGTCCCGTTCCTGCAATGAATGAATGCTCACCACATGGTCCCGTTCCTGCAATGAATGAATGCTCACCACATGGTCCCGTTCCTGCAATGAATGAATGCTCACCACATGGTCCCGTTCCTGCAATGAATGAATGCTCACCACATGGTCCCGTTCCTGCAATGAATGAATGCTCACCACATGGTCCCGTTCCTGCAATGAATGAATGCTCACCACATGGTCCCGTTCCTGCAATGAATGAATGCTCCCCACATGGTCCCGTTCCTGCAATGAATGAATGCTCACCACATGGTCCCGTTCCTGCAATGAATGAATGCTCACCACATGGTCCCGTTCCTGCAATGAATGAATGCTCACCACATGGTCCCGTTCCGCAAAGAAGGAGACAGACGAGATGCCGGCAGCGCGATCAAGTGGACTAAGGTGAGTTAAATTATTATTATTATTATTTTTTTTTAACCCCTCCAGCGCTATTTTACTATGCATTCTGTATTCAGAATGCTATTATTTTCCCTTATAACCATGTTATAAGGGAAAATAATAAAGATCGGGTCTCCATCCCGATCGTCTCCTAGCAATCGTGCGTGAAAATCGCACCGCATCCGCACTTGCTTGCGGATGCTTGCGATTTTCACGCAACCCCATTCACTTCTATGGGGCCTGCGTTGCGTGAAAAACGCAGAATATAGAGCATCCTGCGATTTTCACGCAACGCACAAGTGATGCGTTAAAATCACCGCTCATGTGAACAGCCCCATAGAAATGAATTGGTCGGTATTCAGTGTGGGTGCAATGCGTTCAACTCGCGCATCGCATCCCCCGCGGAATACTCGCCCGTGTGAAAGGTGCCTTAGACTACTTTCACACTCGCGTTTTGGCTTTCAGTTTGTGAGATCCGTTCAGGGCAAATGGATCAGTTCTGAACGGATGCAGACGGTTGTATTATCTGAACGGATCAGTCTGTGCAGATCTATGTGTGAGTGTGAAAGTAGCCTTAGCTGTAAACACACAGGGGGTCATTTATGAAGACCGGCGAAGTTATGTAGAGACGCAAGCCTTGGTGCCACCGGCCGTGCAGCATGGTTTAAAGGCTATGTACTCCTTTTGGAGGCAATTTTTTTTAAAAATTATTGCATTTAACTTATTTTTGGGTAAAAATCATATTTTCAATTGGCCTTTATAAAAAATATTGAGCAATTCTGTCTCAAAGGGTTAACTGTCTAGCTGTATGACTAAGGCTACTTTCATATTAGCGTTTTTGCGCATCCGTCATGGATCTGCAAAAAACGCTTCCGTTACCATAATACAACCGCATGCATTTGTCATGAACGGATCCGGTTGTATTATGTCTTCTATAGCCAAGACGGATCTGTTTTGGTGGCAAACTGATGCATTCTGAGCGGATCCTTTTCCATTCAGAATGCATTAGGGCAAAACTGATCCGTTTTGGACCGCTTGTGAGAGCCCATGAATGATCTCTCAAACGGAAAGCCAAAATGCTAGTGTGAAAGTAGCATTATACTTTCTTTTTCTGCCTTCTAATAAACCGTATCTCTGAATTACTAAGGGGTCATAAACACTTATTTAAGCCACATTCTTATCAGTAAGATAAGGACTGAGCTATAATGAGTGTTTATAATGTGAGAGATCAGAGATAAGGAGCCCGTCAGCTACTCGGATGACGGAAAAGAGAGAAAATCCAGAGGCTGCTACTAGAGCATCTCCGCTATGTGCAGAAAAAAGGATTTCATATTTATAATAAAGACCAATAAAAAAAAATGATTGCACTCAAAGGTGTACATAGCCTTTAACCCCTTCCCGACATATGACGGAATAGTACGTCATGGCGGCAGGTGCGTTCCCATGTTATAAGGGAAAATAATACAGGGAATAAACTTTAATGGGGTCTGGGGTTGCTTTCATCCCTATCATCTCCTAGCAACCATGCGTGAAAATCGCACCGTATCCGCACTTGCTTGCGGATGCTTGTGATTTTCACGCATACCCATTCATTTCACTTTTATGGGGCCTGCATTGCATGAAAAACGCAGAATATAGAACCTGCTGCGATTTTCACGCAACGCACAAATGATGTGTGAAAATCACAGCTTATGTGCACAACCCCATTGAAGTGAATGGGTCTGGATTCAGTGCAGGTACAATACGTTCACCTCACGCATTGCACCCACGCGGAATTCTCGCCCTTGTGAAAGGGTCCTAAGACAATCGGTCAAAAAAATAAAAAACCTTTGGCTCTCAGACTGTGGAGACACTAAAACATCTTTTTTTTTTTTTGTTTCAAAAATGCTATTATTGTGTAAAACTAAAAAAATAAGAAAAAATATACATATTGGGTATTGCCACGTCCGTAACGACCTGCTCTATAAAAATATCATGTGACCTAACCCCTCAGGTGGATGCTGTAAAAATAAATAAATAAAAACTGTGGCAAAACGACCAATTTTTTTGGTCACCTTGCCTTATAAAGTTTAATAATAAATGATCAAAAAATCATACCCAATAATGGTACCAATAAAAACGTCAACTCTTCCTGCAGAAAATGAGCCCCTGCACAAGACGATTGGCAGAAAAATAAAAAAATATGGCGTTCAGAAATGGACACACAAAAACATATATTTTTTTTCAAAAATGCATTATTATGTAAAACTGAAACAAACGAAAGTAGACATATTTGATATCACCGTGTCCGTAATTACCTGCTCTATAAAAATAGCACATGATCTAACCTGTCAGATGAACTTTGTAAAAAATAAAAAGTGCCAAAACAGCCATTTTTTGGTTACCTTGCCTCACAAAAACCGTAATATAGAGCAATTAAAAATCATGTGTCCCAAAATAGTACCAATAAAACTGTCACCTTGTCCCCTAGTTTCCAAAATGGGGTCACTTTTGGAAGTTTCTACTGTAAGGATGCATTAGGGGGGCTTGAAATGGGACATGGTGTCTAAAAACCAGTCCAGCAAAATTTGTCTTCCAAAAACCATGCGGCAGTCCTTTCTTTCTGCGCCCTGCCGTGCGCCCTTACATCAGTTTAGGACCACATGTGGGCTGTTTCTGTAAACCTCAGAATCGGGGTAATAAATTTTGAGTTTTGTTTGGCTGCTAACTCTTGATGTGTTAAAGAAAAAAAATTTGATTAAAATTAAAATTTGGCAAAAAAGTGAAATTTTGAAATTTCATCTCCATTTTCCTTTAATTCTTGTGGAACACCTAAAGGGTTAACAAAGTTTGTAAAATCAGTTTTGAGTAACTTGAGGGGTGTAGTTTCTACAATAGGGTCCATTATGGGGGGGGGGGGGGGGGGTTTCCACTATGTAAGCCCAAAAAGTGACTCCAGACCTGAAGTGGTCCATTAAAAAGTGGGTTTTGGAAATTTTCTTAAAATTTTAAGAATTGCTTCTAAACTTCTAATAAGCCTTCCAACGTCCCCAAAAAATAAAATGACATTTACAAAATGATGCAAACATAAAGTAGACATATGGGGAATTTTAAGTAATAAATATTTTACGAGGTATTACTTTCTGTTTTAAAAGCAGAGAAATAGAGATTTGTAAAATTGCAAATTTCTCAAAATTTTTGCTAAATTTGGATTTTTTCATAAATAAAGGTGAAATATATTGACTCAAATTTATGACTGTCATGAAGTACAATGTGTCACGAGAAAACAATCTCTGAATGACTTGGATAAATAAAAACGTTCCAAAGTTATTACCACATAAAGGGACACATGTCAGATTTGCAAAAAATGGCCTGGGCAGGAAGGTGAAAACTGGCCCGGGGTTGAAGGGGTTAAATTATGCCAGCTCCCTTGCTGGCGTAGTTTGACTATTTTCCATGGCATAAACTGGCGTAGAAAATGATAAATAAGATGGATCCCACTGCCCCCCCAGTCACGCCACTCCCCCTTTTTCCACCATCTTGGCAAAGTGGCGTGAGCGAGGAAAAGTCACAGATTTTGCCACAATACCACTGTGCGACAAAATCTTTGCTTTTAATACGCCACTAAGTGGCATATGTTAATAATGACCCCCCTCAGTGCCTTAGGGGCAGCTACCCCCTGTAATAAGAAGGCAATGCTAATAATGATTGCTTTTAACACTTGCACATATGCAGGCCACAAATCTCAAGTCATAGCTCTTGGTCTCGTATATTAAAGGTTTTTTCTCATTACAAACAACCACCTTTATTTCAGAGCTCTTTGTGGCTCCCAGCAAATAGTTAATTTTTGCTAGGAGAAGATTCAGGCAGTTATATGCTATATCATTCCTGTGTACAGCTACTAAACTTTAATTAGCTTCAAGATCCAAGGAAAATGATAAAGTATGCTGATAAATGCAATAGGTTTTATCTGATCCAGTGTCAGAAACCTGTTCAGCATGGATTAGTAATTATGCTGTACAATCAAATTGTTGGTGATTATTGTAGACATGTGACTGTGGAGCTGAACTACTACTCTCAGCTCCACATAAACGTGCTTCTACATTGGGAATGAACTGGCAGAAGCTTCCATGCAGAGGTTTACTGGGTCACTTCAACAAATAGCATTTATTATGTAGAGAAAGTTAATACAAGGCACTAATATATTGTTATTATCCATATTGCTTCCTCTGCTGGCTGGATTCATTTTTGCATCTCATTATACACTGCTAGTTTCCATGGTTACAACCACCCTGCAATCCATCAGCAGTGGCCGTGCTTACACACTATAAAAAAAAAAAAGAAAAAAAAGCACCAGCCTATGTGCGCTTCCACAGTCCCGGCCACCAGAGAGGCCAGCAGTTTTTCCTATATTGTGCAAGCACGGCCACCGCTAATGGAGTGAAGGGTGGTCATAACCATAGAAACGATCCGTGTATAATGTGATGGAAAAATGAATCCAGCCAGCAAACGAAGCCACATGAACTATCACAATACATTAGTAAGTGGTTTGTATTCACTTTCTCTACATGATAAATGCCACTTATTGAAGTGAGACAACCCCTCTAAATTCCAGCCAAAATCTGTAGGGGGAAACGTGTGTACTTACTTCCCATTGTTCCCTGATAGAGACACTTACTGCCATTCATATGGTTGTGGATTTTTTCCATGTGGATTTCTAAACTGCTTTAAGAAAGGGCGTTAGCCTATTTAATGGGGCTAATCCAGCATTCAAGCTACACATCTTGGGCAAAAGTCAGAGGGTCACCCTCATATTTCTACCTGATTTTTTTGGCGTGTATTTTTACTATGTGTACACCCTTTAAATGGACATTTAAATCGATTCCTTCGCCTCCCTATAGTGACAGTTACATAATACAGTGGACAAAAATACATAACTACATCAATTTCAACAAAGGGATGAGTGTGGATGTGAATAACATGCTTATGTAAATGTGTAGAATTCTGTTTTCTCTCTACTTTCCCTTAAAGGGCTTCTGTCACCCCCCAAAAGTCATTTTTCATTTTTGGGCTAATTAAAATCCTTATAGTGCGATTATTCAATATATAGTGCTCTTACCTTTTTTCTGTTTAGTTTCTTTAAAAACCGCACTTTTATAATATGTTAATTACCTTTCTACCAGCAAGTAGGTCGGTTACTTGCTGGTAGCCGCCGCATCCTCCTTTCAAAAAAACGCCCCCTTCTGTTGATTGACAGGGCCAGCGAGCGCTCTCCTCCTCCGGCTGGCCCTGTCTGCAATTCAAATCCTGCGCCTGTGCCTTACGTGTCTTCATTCTGCGCAGGCGCTCTGAGAGGACGACACTCTCTTCCTCAGTGCGCCTGCGCCGATGACGTCTTCTCTTTCGGGTTTAGAGGTGACGTCATCGGCGCAGGCGCACTGAGGGAGTGCTGAGGAAGCAAGCGTCCTTCTCAGAGCGTCTGCGCTGAATGAAGACACTTAAGGCGCGGGATTTGAATTGCAGACAGGGCCAGCCGGAGGAGGAGAGCGCTCGCTGGCTCTGTCGATCAACAGGAGGGGGCGTTTTTTTTTAAAGGAGGATGCGGCGGCTACCAGCAAGTAACCGCCCTACTTGCTGGTAGAAAGGTAATTAACATATTATAAAAGTGCGGTTAAACAGAAAAAGGTAAGAACTAGGGGTGGGCGATATAGGCGATATGCAATTTAAATTTGTGCCACGATATGGATTTAGCGCATATCGCCTATAGCGGCACATCAGGGGCTGGGGGGCGGATCAGGGGCTGGGGGGCACATGAGAGGCTGGGGGGCTGATCAGGGGCTGGGGGGCAAATGAGAGGCTGGCTGCCATGGTCAGCTCCCTGCTGTGTGCACAAAGCACAGGGCAGCAGGGAGAGTGTAAAGTCCTATTCACCCTAATAGACCTTTATTAGGGTGAATAGGACAAGGGTTCTAGCCCTTAACCACTTGCCGCCGCACTAACGCCGAAAGGCGTCATTGCGGCGGCTCCCCCAGGCTACGCTAACGCCGATTGGCGTCATCTCGCGTGAGCCGAGATTTCCTGTGAACGCGCGCACACAGGCGCGCGCGCTCACAGGAACTGAAGGTAAGAGAGTTGATCTCCAGCCTGCCAGCGGCGATCGTTCGCTGGCAGGCTGGAGATGTGTTTTTTTTAACCCCTAACAGGTATATTAGACGCTGTTTTGATAACAGCGTCTAATATACCTGCTACCTGGTACTCTGGTGGTCCCCTTTGTTTGGATCGACCACCAGAGGACACAGGTAGCTCAGTAAAGGTAGCACCAAGCATCACTACACTACACTACACCCCCCCCCCCCCCCGGTCACTTATTAACCCCTTATTAGCCCCTGATCACCCCATATAGACTCCCTGATCACCCCCCTGTCATTGATTATCCCCCTGTCATTGATCACACCCCTGTAAAGCTCCATTCAGATGTCCGCATGATTTTTACGGATCCACTGATAGATGGATCGGATCCGCAAAACGCATACGGACGTCTGAATGGAGCCTTACAGGGGCGTGATCAATGACTGTGGTGATCACCCCATATAGACTCCCTGATCACCCCCCTGTCATTGATCAACCCCCTGTAAAGCTCCATTCAGATGTCCGCATGATTTTTACGGATCCACTGATAGATGGATCGGATCCGCAAAACGCATACGGACGTCTGAATGGAGCCTTACAGGGGCGTGATCAATGACTGTGGTGATCACCCCATATAGACTCACTGATCACCCCCCTGTCATTGATTACACCCCTGTCATTGATCACCCCCCTGTAAAGCTCCATTCAGATGTCCGCATGATTTTTACGGATCCACTGATAGAAGGATCGGATCCGCAAAACACATACGGACATCTGAATGGAGCCTTACAGGGGGGTGATCAATGACAGGGGGGTGATCACCCCATATAGACTCCCTGATCACCCCCCTGTCATTGATCACCCCCCCGTCAGGCTGCATTCAGATGTCCGTATGATTTTTACGGATCCACTGATACATGGATCGGATCCGCAAAACACATACGGACATCTGAATGGAGCCTTACAGGGGGGTGATCAATGACAGGGGGGTGATCACCCCATATAGACTCTCTGATCACCCCCCTGTCATTGATCACCCCCCTGTCATTGATCACCCCCCTGTAAGGCTCCATTCAGACATTTTTTTGGCCCAAGTTAGCGGAATTTTTTATTTTTTTTCTTACAAAGTCTCATATTCCACTAACTTGTGTCAAAAAATTAAATCTCACATGAACTCACCATACCCCTCACGGAATCCAAAATGCGTAAAATTTTTTAGACATTTATATTCCAGACTTCTTCTCACGCTTTAGGGCCCCTAGAATGCCAGGGCAGTATAAATACCCCACATGTGACCCCATTTCGGAAAGAAGACACCCCAAGGTATTCCGTGAGGGGCATATTGAGTCCATGAAAGATTGAAATTTTTGTCCCAAGTTAGCGGAAAGGGAGACTTTGTGAGAAATAAATAAAAAATTCAATTTCCGCTAACTTGTGCCAAAAAAAAAAAAATTCTATGAACTCGCCATGCCCCTCATTGAATACCTTGGGGTGTCTTCTTTCCAAAATGGGGTCACATGTGGGGTATTTATACTGCCCTGGCATTCTAGGGGCCCCAAAGCGTGAGAAGAAGTCTGGGATCCAAATGTCTAAAAATGCCCTCCTAAAAGGATTTTGGGCACCTTTGCGCATCTAGGCTGCAAAAAAGTGTCACACATCTGGTATCGCCGTACTCAGGAGAAGTTGGGGAATGTGTTTTGGGGTGTCATTTTACATATACCCATGCTGGGTGAGAGAAATATCTTGGTCAAATGCCAACTTTGTATAAAAAATGGGAAAAGTTGTCTTTTGCCAAGATATTTCTCTCACCCAGCATGGGTACATGTAAAATGACACCCCAAAACACATGTGGTATCGCCGTATTCAGGAGAAGTTGGGCAATGTGTTTTGGGGTGTCATTTTACATATACCCATGCTGGGTGAGAGAAATATCTTGGCAAAAGACAACTTTTCCCATTTTTTTTATACAAAGTTGGCATTTGACCAAGATATTTCTCTCACCCAGCATGGGTATATGTAAAATGACACCCCAAAACACATTCCCCAACTTCTCTTGAATACGGCGATACCACATGTGTGACACTTTTTTGCAGCCTAGGTGGGCAAAGGGGCCCACATTCCAAAAAGCACCTTTAGGATTTCACAGGTCATTTACCTACTTACCACACATTAGGGCCCCTGGAAAATGCCAGGGCAGTATAACTACCCCACAAGTGACCCCATTTTGGAAAGAAGACACCCCAAGGTATTCCGTAAGGGGCATGGCGAGTTCCTAGAATTTTTTATTTTTTGTCACAAGTTAGTGGAAAATGATTATTTATTTATTTTTTTCTTACAAAGTCTCATATTCCACTAACTTGTGACAAAAAATAAAAACTTCCATGAACTCACTATGCCCATCAGCGAATACCTTGGGGTGTCTTCTTTCCAAAATGGGGTCACTTGTGGGGTAGTTAGACTGCCCTGGCATTCTAGGGGCCCAAATGTGTGGTAAGGAGTTTGAAATCAAATTCTGTAAAAAATGACCAAATGACCAGTGAAATCCGAAAGGTGCCCTTTGGAATATGGGCCCCTTTGCCCACCTAGGCTGCAAAGTGTCACACATCTGGTATCTCCGTATTCAGGAGAAGTTGGGGAATGTGTTTTGGGGTGTCATTTTACATATACCCATGCTGGGTGAGAGAAATATCTTGGCAAAAGACAACTTTTACCATTTTTTTATACAAAGTTGTCTTTTGCCAAGATATTTCTCTCACCCAGCATGGGTATATGTAAAATGACACCCCAAAACACATTCCCCAACTTCTCCTGAATACAGAGATACCACATGTGTGACACTTTTTGCAGCCTAGGTGGGCAAAGGGGCCCATATTCCAAAGAGCACCTTTCGGATTTCACTGGCCATTTTTTACAGAATTTGATTTCAAACTCCTTACCACACTTGGGCCCCTAGAATGCCAGGGCAGTATAACTACCCCACAAGTGACCCCATTTTGGAAAGAAGACACCCCAAGGTATTCGCTGATGGGCATAGTGAGTTCATGGAAGTTTTTATTTTTTGTCACAAGTTAGTGGAATATGAGACTTTGTAAGAAAAAAAAATAAAAATCATCATTTTCCGCTAACTTGTGACAAAAAATAAAAAGTTCTATGAACTCACTATGCCCATCAGCGAATACCTTAGGGTGTCTACTTTCCGAAATGGGGTCATTTGTGGGGTGTTTGTACTGTCTGGCCATTGTAGAACCTCAGGAAACATGACAGGTGCTCAGAAAGTCAGAGCTGCTTCAAAAAGCGGAAATTCACATTTTTGTACCATAGTTTGTAAACGCTATAACTTTTACCCAAACCATTTTTTTTTTTACCCAAACATTTTTTTTTAATCAAAGACATGTAGAACAATAAATTTAGAGCAAAATTTATATATGGATGTCGTTTTTTTTTTTTTGCAAAATTTTACAACTGAAAGTGAAAAATGTCATTTTTTTGCAAAAAAATCGTTAAATTTCGATTAATAACAAAAAAAGTAAAAATGTCAGCAGCAATGAAATACCACCAAATGAAAGCTCTATTAGTGAGAAGAAAAGGAGTTAAAATTCATTTGGGTGGTAAGTTGCATGACCGAGCAATAAACCGCTAAAGTTGTGGAGTGCCGATTTGTAAAAAAGGGCCTGGTCTTTAGGGGGGTATAAACCTGTGGTCCTTAAGTGGTTAAGGAGGCTAATGGTTATTAAATAAAAAAGTAAAAAAAAAAAAAAAAAAAAAGTTTAAACACCCCCCCCCCCCCAAATATGCAATATATATCGCGATATATTGTTTTCTATATTGCACATGCTTAAAATTATATCGCAATATAGATTTTAGGCCATATCGCCCACCCCCAGTAAGAGCCCTATATATTGAATAATCGCACTATAAGGATTTTAATTAGCCCAAAAATGAAAAATGACTTTTGGGGAGTGACAGAAGCCCTTTAAAGGAGTTTTGCAAAGTTTTTGTTATCCCTTATCCACAGGGTAGGGGGTAACTAACTGAACACTGGGATCCTGAGAACAGGCCCCCCCCCCCCCCCCCCCCTTGTCCCAGGGAGTCTTGTTCCTAGTGATCAGTTAGTTAACCACCATCTTGTGTATAGGGGACAACTTGCATACTTGGCATAACTCCTTTAAGAGAAGGTAGAGAGAAAACAGAATTGTACACATTTACATAAGCATTTGTTATTTAATTCTTAGAATTCATTTAATCCTTTTTAACCCTTTCCAGACCTGCTCCTGTCTTTAAAGATGGTGCCCACATGGAAGCACAGCGGGCACCATAGCTACTGGGATTCTACTGTTTAAAACAGCAAGCACCTTGGGCTAATGTCTGCGATAACACCTAACGCAGACATTTAACCTCTTAGATGCCGTGGTTAGTTGTAACCACGGCATCTGAATTGGCTTTCCCCAGGAGCGCTGTGTTCCCGGAGGGTTTCGATAGTTCGCTCTTGCAGATATCGGGGAAGCTGCTGCTTCTATATAAAAGCCTTGGTCTCTGTGAAGAAACCGAGGCTTTTATAACTCTAGTTCCTGTGGAGCCCTGCAGTTGGCAGGACTCCATAAGAAAATGGCTAATCTGCAGTGCATTGCAATGGTAAGCGCTTACAATGTGTTGGAGAAGCAACTGTCCTAGAGTGACTTAAAAGGAAAAAAAGTTTTAATAAATTCAAACACTCCCCATAGTTAAAATGAAAATAATTAGGCACCAAATGAAAATGGCCAATTTGCCATTTTTTTTGTCTCTTCACCTACCATGAAAAAGTGATGCTCTCCAAAATAGTATAAATAAAAAATTACAGATCGCCCCGTAAAAAAAGAGCCCCCACACACCGCTCCATAGACATAACTATAACAAAAAAAAGTTATAGAGATCCGAATATGGCAATTCAGAAAAAAATATTTTTCCAGTTATTTTTATTTTTTTCCCATATAAATACACAAGAAAAAAAATATATAAATGTGGTATTGATGTAATTGTACTGACCTTGAGAATGAAGGGTACTGGTCAGTTTTACTGCATAGGGAAAGCTGTAAAAACAAAACCCAGAAAACTATGGCAGAACTCCATTTTTCAATGTGTGTGTGTATATATATATATATATATATTTTATGAGTGTCTGTCTGTCTGTCCAGACGTCTGTCTGTCCAGACGTCTATCTGGGCGTTCTTTACGCGCGACCAAACGACTGGACCGTTCTTTGGCACACAGGTACATCAGGTTTCCGGGAAGGTTTTAGACCAGGTCTCTGCTCTCTAGGGCGTACCGTTCTTGAGAGATTCCAAAAAAATGAGCCCCCCCAATACAAACCTGCAAGTCTTTCTCTTCGAATCCCAACTGCTATAAACACAGTTTTACTCCAGGTTTCCATAACAACCCAGCCATTTTTCTATACTGCTTAAAGGGGCGGGCACTGTGGAGGTCACGGTTGTTAAAGGGGCGGGCACTGTGGAGGTCACGGTTGTTAAAGGGGCGGGCGCTGCGGAGGTCACTGTTGAAGGGGCGGGCGCTGCGGAGGTCACTGTTGAAGGGGAGGGCGCTGCTGAGGTCACTTGTTGAAGGGGCGGGCGCTGCTGAGGTCACTGTTGTTGAAGGGGCGGGCGCTGCTGAGGTCACTGTTGTTGAAGGGGCGGGCGCTGCTGAGGTCACTGTTGTTGAAGGGGCGGGCGCTGCTGAGGTCACTTGTTGAAGGGGCGGGCGCTGCTGAGGTCACTTGTTGAAGGGGCGGGCGCTGCTGAGGTCACTGTTGTTGAAGGGGCGGGCGCTGCTGAGGTCACTGTTGAAGGGGCGGGCGCTGCTGAGGTCACTGTTGTTGAAGGGGCGGGCGCTGCTGAGGTCACTGTTGAAGGGGCGGGCGCTGCTGAGGTCACTGTTGTTGAAGGGGCGGGCGCTGCTGAGGTCACTGTTGTTGAAGGGGCGGGCGCTGCTGAGGTCACTGTTGTTAAAGGGGCGGGCGCTGCTGAGGTCACTGTTGTTGAAGGGGCGGGCGCTGCTGAGGTCACTGTTGTTGAAGGGGCGGGCGCTGCTGAGGTCACTGTTGTTGAAGGGGCGGGCGCTGCTGAGGTCACTGTTGTTGAAGGGGCGGGCGCTGCTGAGGTCACTGTTGTTGAAGGGGCGGGCGCTGCTGAGGTCACTGTTGTTGAAGGGGCGGGCGCTGCTGAGGTCACTGTTGTTGAAGGGGCGGGCGCTGCTGAGGTCACTGTTGTTGAAGGGGCGGGCGCTGCTGTGGTCACTGTTGTTGAAGGGGCGGGCGCGGTTGTTAAAGGGGCGGGCGCTGCTGAGGTCACTGAAGGGGCGGGGCGCTGCTGAGGTCACTTGTTGAAGGGGCGGGGCGCTGCTGAGGTCACTTGTTGAAGGGGCGGGGCGCTGCTGAGGTCACTTGTTGAAGGGGTTGGGCGCTGCTGAGGTCACTTGTTGAAGGGGCGGGGCGCTGCTGAGGTCACTTGTTGAAGGGGCGGGGCGCTGCTGAGGTCACTTGTTGAAGGGGCGGGGCGCTGCTGAGGTCACTTGTTGAAGGGGCGGGGCGCTGCTGAGGTCACTTGTTGAAGGGGCGGGGCGCTGCTGAGGTCACTTGTTGAAGGGGCGGGGCGCTGCTGAGGTCACTTGTTGAAGGGGCGGGGCGCTGCTGAGGTCACTTGTTGAAGGGGCGGGGCGCTGCTGAGGTCACTTGTTGAAGGGGCGGGGCGCTGCTGAGGTCACTTGTTGAAGGGGCGGGGCGCTGCTGAGGTCACTTGTTGAAGGGGCGGGGCGCTGCTGAGGTCACTTGTTGAAGGGGCGGGGCGCTGCTGAGGTCACTTGTTGAAGGGGCGGGGCGCTGCTGAGGTCACTTGTTGAAGGGGCGGGGCGCTGCTGAGGTCACTTGTTGAAGGGGCGGGGCGCTGCTGAGGTCACTTGTTGAAGGGGCGGGGCGCTGCTGAGGTCACTTGTTGAAGGGGCGGGGCGCTGCTGAGGTCACTTGTTGAAGGGGCGGGGCGCTGCTGAGGTCACTTGTTGAAGGGGCGGGGCGCTGCTGAGGTCACTTGTTGAAGGGGCGGGGCGCTGCTGAGGTCACTTGTTGAAGGGGCGGGGCGCTGCTGAGGTCACTTGTTGAAGGGGCGGGGCGCTGCTGAGGTCACTTGTTGAAGGGGCGGGGCGCTGCTGAGGTCACTTGTTGAAGGGGCGGGGCGCTGCTGAGGTCACTTGTTGAAGGGGCGGGGCGCTGCTGAGGTCACTTGTTGAAGGGGCGGGGCGCTGCTGAGGTCACTTGTTGAAGGGGCGGGGCGCTGCTGAGGTCACTTGTTGAAGGGGCGGGGCGCTGCTGAGGTCACTTGTTGAAGGGGCGGGGCGCTGCTGAGGTCACTTGTTGAAGGGGCGGGGCGCTGCTGAGGTCACTTGTTGAAGGGGCGGGGCGCTGCTGAGGTCACTCGTTGAAGGGGCGGGGCGCTGCTGAGGTCACTCGTTGAAGGGGCGGGGCGCTGCTGAGGTCACTCGTTGAAGGGGCGGGGCGCTGCTGAGGTCACTCGTGGAAGGGGCGGGGCGCTGCTGAGGTCACTCGTTGAAGGGGCGGGGCGCTGCTGAGGTCACTCGTTGAAGGGGCGGGGCGCTGCTGAGGTCACTCGTTGAAGGGGCGGGGCGCTGCTGAGGTCACTCGTTGAAGGGGCGGGGCGCTGCTGAGGTCACTCGTTGAAGGGGCGGGGCGCTGCTGAGGTCACTCGTTGAAGGGGCGGGGCGCTGCTGAGGTCACTCGTTGAAGGGGCGGGGCGCTGCTGAGGTCACTCGTTGAAGGGGCGGGGCGCTGCTGAGGTCACTCGTTGAAGGGGCGGGGCGCTGCTGAGGTCACTCGTTGAAGGGGCGGGGCGCTGCTGAGGTCACTCGTTGAAGGGGCGGGGCGCTGCTGAGGTCACTCGTTGAAGGGGCGGGGCGCTGCTGAGGTCACTCGTTGAAGGGGCGGGGCGCTGCTGAGGTCACTTGTTGAAGGGGCGGGGCGCTGCTGAGGTCACTTGTTGAAGGGGCGGGGCGCTGCTGAGGTCACTTGTTGAAGGGGCGGGGCGCTGCTGAGGTCACTTGTTGAAGGGGCGGGGCGCTGCTGAGGTCACTTGTTGAAGGGGCGGGGCGCTGCTGAGGTCACTTGTTGAAGGGGCGGGGCGCTGCTGAGGTCACTTGTTGAAGGGGCGGGGCGCTGCTGAGGTCACTTGTTGAAGGGGCGGGGCGCTGCTGAGGTCACTCGTTGAAGGGGCGGGGCGCTGCTGAGGTCACTTGTTGAAGGGGCGGGGCGCTGCTGAGGTCACTTGTTGAAGGGGCGGGGCGCTGCTGAGGTCACTTGTTGAAGGGGCGGGGCGCTGCTGAGGTCACTTGTTGAAGGGGCGGGGCGCTGCTGAGGTCACTTGTTGAAGGGGCGGGGCGCTGCTGAGGTCACTTGTTGAAGGGGCGGGGCGCTGCTGAGGTCACTTGTTGAAGGGGCGGGGCGCTGCTGAGGTCACTTGTTGAAGGGGCGGGGCGCTGCTGAGGTCACTTGTTGAAGGGGCGGGGCGCTGCTGAGGTCACTTGTTGAAGGGGCGGGGCGCTGCTGAGGTCACTTGTTGAAGGGGCGGGGCGCTGCTGAGGTCACTTGTTGAAGGGGCGGGGCGCTGCTGAGGTCACTTGTTGAAGGGGCGGGGCGCTGCTGAGGTCACTTGTTGAAGGGGCGGGGCGCTGCTGAGGTCACTTGTTGAAGGGGCGGGGCGCTGCTGAGGTCACTTGTTGAAGGGGCGGGGCGCTGCTGAGGTCACTTGTTGAAGGGGCGGGGCGCTGCTGAGGTCACTTGTTGAAGGGGCGGGGCGCTGCTGAGGTCACTTGTTGAAGGGGCGGGGCGCTGCTGAGGTCACTTGTTGAAGGGGCGGGGCGCTGCTGAGGTCACTTGTTGAAGGGGCGGGGCGCTGCTGAGGTCACTTGTTGAAGGGGCGGGGCGCTGCTGAGGTCACTGTTGTTGAAGGGGCGGGGCGCTGCTGAGGTCACTGTTGTTGAAGGGGCGGGGCGCTGCTGAGGTCACTCGTTGAAGGGGCGGGGCGCTGCTGAGGTCACTCGTTGAAGGGGCGGGGCGCTGCTGAGGTCACACTTGTTGAAGGGGCGGGGCGCTGCTGAGGTCACACTTGTTGAAGGGGCGGGGCGCTGCTGAGGTCACACTTGTTGAAGGGGCGGGCGCTGCTGAGGTCACACTTGTTGAAGGGGCGGGCGCTGCTGAGGTCACACTTGTTGAAGGGGCGGGGCGCTGCTGGAAACTTCTCACCGGGATTTTGTGTATAGAGCTGAGGACATGGGTTGCTAGATGGCCGCTAGCACATCCGCAATACCCAGTCCCCATAGCTCTGTGTGCTTTTATTGTGTAAAAAAAACCTATTTGATACATATGCAAATTAACCTGAGAAGAGTCCTGGTTATTCATAAATTCCTGCCCACCTGCTGATGACTGACAGGCTTCTACCTAGTTTTCTCCCTTTCTTTCTATGATAGAACTGACATTCATCAGCAGATGGGCGAGGAGAGCAGGAGATTATGAATAACCATGACTCTTCTCAGGTAGATTTGACTCTTTTCCAGGCCTCTGCTGCAATGATTATGATGTTGGTTCTCAGCAACCACTTACTTTTAAAAAGCTCATGAGTTACACACCGCTGACATCAGCTTTTCTGTTACTATTTTATGCTGCCCTCAGTGAGGTCAACATAAAGTTGATGACCGGTTCCCTTTAATATTAAAGAGGACCTTTCACCACTCCTGACATTCATGTTTTAATATCTACATGCATTCCCCATGTAATAACCGTTCTGGAACATCTATTCTTATGGCTCTATGTTTTGCCATTCCTTTATTATTTCTACTAGAAGTTATGAATGAATTGCTATTAGCCTTCCGTAAGGGTCCAGAGGGGAGGTAACCAGTAAGGGGGTGTACCTGCACAGACTCACTCTATCCAATCAGTGCTGCCATTGTCAGACTGTGCAGGTACACCCCCAACTGGTTACCTCCCCTCTG
The DNA here is from genome assembly GCF_905171765.1 of Bufo bufo. Taxonomy (NCBI): domain Eukaryota; kingdom Metazoa; phylum Chordata; class Amphibia; order Anura; family Bufonidae; genus Bufo; species Bufo bufo. The sequence continues at coordinate 161,744,986 of NC_053392.1, read as the reverse complement.
GACTCTTACTGAAGGCTAATAGCAATTCATTCATAACTTCTAGCAGGAGTAATAAAGGAATGACACAACATAGAGCCATAGGAATAGATGCTGCAGAATTGTTAGTATGTGGGGAATGCATGTAGCTATTAAAATAGGCAGATCAGGAGAGGTGAAAGGTCCGCTTTAAATGGTGCCATTAGAAAGTACAACTTTTCCTGCAAAAAAATAAGACCTCATACTGCTATGTGAATGGAAAAATAAAAAAAAATTGTTTCCAGGAAAGCAGAGTATAAAACAAAACACAAAAATGGAAAACTGCAGGGTGCTGAAGAGGTTAAAACAGTGAAACTGCTTGCTGTGAGCATTTCCTAAGGTAGAATATTCCGCAGAGTAAGGGGCCATTTATATTAGCATGATATTTCAGAGCCCCTATGATGCGTTGGCCGGTTGTTTTGAATGTTGTTTGGATTCAGACCTGTTTCTTTCTGGTACACAGGAGGATGAAAAAGCTGCTGCAGAGATTTACGAGGAATTTCTTGCTGCGTTTGAGGGTGCTGATGCCAGCAAAGTTAAAACATTTGTCAGAGGGGGCATTGTCAATGCCACAAAAGGTATGTACATGTCCTGGTCCTGAGACCAACACACACTCTTATCTTAGCATTATTGAGGCTTAGATGGGCATCTGAAGCAAAAAGTGACATAACGAATTGTATATTCAAGTGGTCTAGTGTTTGAGTATGCATTAAAGGGGTATTCCCATCTCAGACAATGGGGGCATATCGCTAGGATATGCCCCCATTGTCTGATAGGTGCGGGTCCCACCGCTGGGACCCGCACCTACAACAAGAACAAAGTGGGGAGTGCTGTGGCTGGAGGGACCCGCACCTATCAGACAATGGGGGCATATCCTAGCGATATGCCCCCATTGTCTGAGATGGGAAAACCCCTTTAATATATACAGTACAGTATTTATTTGTTTGAGTTATAAAGGGCCCTTTGGGTTCTGTCTTAGTATCTGTCGTTTAACCAGAAAGAATAGGGCTGCATTCTGTGAAGTTTTTTCCATCACATGTGACAGAATCTGCAACAAAGACCTCTAAGCTAGCCTCCGGCCCAGATGTGAGCTCAGCCTTAGGGCTCATGCGCCCGGCCGTGCCCGTATTGCGGCCCGCAAAATGCGAGCACTGGCCGTCTGCAGACCTATTCACGTAAATGGGTCCCCAGCCCGGGAGATGCAGTGTGGAACAGAGACACGGATCGGAAGCCCATGGAACTATGGAGTGCTTCTGTGGGTTTTCTGTCCATGCCTCCGCACCGCAAAAAAGTAGTGCGTGCAGTACATTTTTGCGGTGCTGACCGTCTGATGCGGATCGCAGAGCCCATACAAGTGAATGGGTCCACGTCCGCAGATGGCGATGCACACGGTCAGTGCCCGTGCATTGCGCCCACAGCATGGGCAAGGACAGCACACGTTCATATGCATGAGTCGAATAGGTTATGTTTGGTTTGGAACTTTAAAAAAAGCATATCACGGTCTGATATTTGTCTCTGTATTTACAATGCATAACGATTATTACTCAATGGCGATTCTGATCAATCTGTTACAGATGAACATGAGGCGGATGAGAAGAAGGGCAAATTGTATAAGCCTGCCTCACGGTTTTCTGAGCCCAAACCTCAGCCAGCACCTGTTGAGAGACCACCCCCTCCAATTTTACTTATAGAACCTAAGAAACCGGTAAGATAACATTATGTTAGGCATCACATTCATTAGTATCAGTTGCTGTGCCTCTTTTGTGGTAAACTATGTCTGTTGCTCGTTTTCTGGTTTAACCCTTACACTGCCAGGGCGATTTTCACACTTGTGACAAATGGATACTATCTGACTTATACGGTTAATAAATCATAATAAGTTCCTATACCCCTATACTTTCTGAATGTAGACATTTGATGCATTGTTAAAAAGCCTCCCCGTATATTAGAGTCTTGGACACCTTTGTGCAATTTTGCATCAAAACATTTTATTTGCATAAAAATAATCATGTTTGCAACAAAGTCTGACTCCCGCAGAGCTCATACAGGGCAGTGATTGGCTGCAGTGGTCTCTTGCTGTATACCTATACTTCACCACTGGAGCCTTATACACACTGAGGAGGACCAGAGCATATAGGCTCATTATGTTATGATGCTTAGTGGAGTTTGGCAAGTATTTAACTCTGAAAGCCCCTTTTAAATGTATGTTCACACATTGTAGATTCCACCACAATTACACCGCCAGTCCATGTAGATGTTTCTTTTTCCCCCTATTTACATATTCTGGTTTTATGATCCACAGCTGTTCAGACAGATTATGTAGTGAAAATCCACAGATTAGCAACAGATTTCTACCATGGATTTGACTATTGCAAATCTTGATTTTTGTGAACATACCCTTACGCCAGTTTCATTCGGCCGTATTCACTCCGGGTAACGCACTCCATGCGAGAGCTGTATTTCCCAGAATGAACACCGCTCATCTGAAGTAGATTCTAGCATCCTAGTGATTTATGATGTTATGAATTCCCGTCTCACCACAGATCTACTGAACTGTAGTCACGGCATTATGTGACTAGAGTTCAGCACACTAAAGCTTCATTCACACGTCAGTGTTTGGTCAGTGATTTCCATCAGTGATTGGAGCCTCCACAGACATAAGGTATAAAGGGAAAGATCTGCTCCTGTTCTGTGTTTAGAGCCACACCTGTTTTTGGCTCAAAATCACTGATGGAAATCACTGACCAAACACTGACATGTGAATGAGGCATAAGGGCGCTGACAAACGTGTGCCGCCCGTTCCGTGCTCTGGGGACCGCAGAATGCCAAGATAGTCAATTAAAAATGATGCCCATGTACACAGACCATTGAAATTGTCCGGATGCTATCCTTTCGCAACGCACCTGGACAGAAAATTCCCTCGTGTGAGAGAGGCCTTGGCCTGTTTTCTTTGTAAAAGATGTGTCTTATTGATATCGAAGATAGAAGGGTGTAATTTCTGTAAATGGAATTCCATAATATGGAAGAAAATGTTTGGATTCTGTTTTGTTCCCCGGGCAGTACTATAGTCCAGGGGTCATCAACCTCCAGCGCTCGGCACTATGGGAGTTTAGAGAACAACCAAGCATGAGTACATGCTGGGAGTTGTAGTGGCTTTAACCTTCTTTTTGTCCTACTACAGTCAGGGCAGGGGGGCTGTGCTCCTGCTGTAGCTAGTTGTTCCCCCTCCACCTCACATCTGAACTCCAGGGACAGACATTTTGTATTTCTTAATTTTAATTGAAAAAGGAGGAAATGAAGGCAGGACTTTCTCTGATTCTCGGATATGTTTTTTTATTTTTTGTTCATTTTCTTAGTTTTCTATTACTTTTAAGTAATAAAGATGTTTTGTTTTTAATAGATATTAAAGAAAGGAGAGAAGGAGAAGAAGAAAAGTAATTTGGAGCTTTTTAAAGAAGAACTCAAACAGTAATTTTTTTTTATTTTTTTTTGTAATATACTGGCAAATTTGTTTAAAGAGGACCTTTCATGGATCCAGACATTATAAACGAAGTATCAGGATATGTAGGGCATAGTGCAGGGATCTAACTTCACTTACTACTTTTCCTGGCTGCCGCTCCGTTCGCCTGCTGTTGCCCCCTTTGTATTCTCCTGCCTGGTATGCTAATTGTAGTATCGGAGCAATGAGGCGGAGACTGGGTATTTCTCTGTGGGCGTCTCCTTCTCCCTAGCTGTAGCGCTGTCCAATCGCAGCAGAGAGAAAAAAAATACTTCCCTTTATGATCAGACAATCGGGAGAGGTGGCGTGCTCTCCTTATAGCAATAAGACACGATCAGTAAGGGTAGGCCTTCTGTCATGATGATTATTTCTCGCTTGTATCATTGGGGGACACAGGACCGTGGGTATAGCTGCTTGCTGCCACTAGGAGGCGACACTAGGCTGAAAAGTGATAACTCCTCCCCCGCCGGCTATACCCCCTCTAGCCTGGAGAGAGCACATCAGTTTTTAGCTTAGTGTCGTAGGAGGCAGAGCTCCCTGCTTTGCAGGGTGGCCTTTTTTTGATTTTATTGTTATTTTTCACAGATTTCATGGATGGGGCACAGGCACGCTTGCGTCCCTGTCTCCCTGGGAGGCTGGCCGGTGTTGCTTGCTCCACTGCCCTGCCTCCCACAAGAAGACAAAGCGGACCAGGGCAGCCTCGCTCCCCTGCTTCCCGCCAGCAAGAGGGCCACCTCCTCTCCAGCCCTTCTCTGCCCGGACCCCTGACGCCTGGTGACAGCGGTCGTGGGGTGACCCTGCTGGTACAAGACTAAGGCCGAATGCACACGGCTGTGTTCCGCGGCCGAGAGCGGTCCGTGGTATGCCGGGCTGGATTCCTGCTGAGAGCAGGAGTGCACGGCGTCATTGGTTGCTATGACGCCGTGCGCTTCATGTCGCCGCTGCTGTACAGTAATACACTCGCATAGTGTATTACTGTAGTGCAGCGGCGGCATGAAGCGCACGGCGTCATAGCAACCAATGACGCCGTGCGCTCCTGCTCTCAGCAGGAATCCAGCCCGGCATACCACGGACCGCTCTCGGCCGCAGAACACCCCCGTGTGCATTCGGCCTATGGGCGAAGACCACAGATGAAGGTACTCCTCACACCATGGCCTTTTCTTATGGAGGCTGCGAGTCCTCCACCAGTCGCCGCATATCACCTCATAAATCGGGTAATGAAGGGGTTAATCCCGAACCCGGCGGCGGCATTTTAGATTCTTCCTCCCACACCCCCCTCCGATCTAACATATCGGGCAGGGGACATTCAGAAACTGGCGCCGCTGCGCTCCATTCCGTGCCCCCCTTTTCTCAGCACCACTCCTTTTTTAGGCAGGTATAATCTTGGGCGCCTGCTAGTGCCGTTCGGGGTACCTCCGTTTCCTGGCGGCGGAGCGCAGATCCCAGTCGGCCGGGCACCACAAAATCTAGGCCCCGTCTTAATTCGGGCCTTCAGTTTTTTCCCGGCCGCTCAGTTTTTTTCTCCCGGCCCACAGGACGGGCTTCCGCGGCCTCATTCATTGCACTGATCCAGGTACCGCTGTGTTCGGCTGGCGGTGAGTCCCGCGTGAAACTTTAGTTTCCCGGTTTGTGGCCTTCTAGGCCGCAACTTCACCTCAGGTATGGAGAGGCGGGTCCATATTCTGGTGCGAATTCTCCCCGGGAGCCAGCTGGCTCCGCCCCGGTCCTTGACCCTTCCTACCCAGCCCCATCTTTTGAATCCGGTGACCAGATTACCCTTACCCTGGGTCTCTATCTGCAGGAACAATGTGCCTTAATATTGCAGTATGCAGCCTTTCCTGCTCCTTGTCCATTTGAGGTTAGGTCCTCACCCGAATAAATAAATAAAATAAAAATTAAAATAAAAAATGTCTTTTTTTTATTTTTATAAAAAAGTGCGCCCATACAGGTCCTGCCCTCCTCACAGACCGAGCTCTCTATGCCCAGGGCCTGTACCCAATCCCGGACAGTGGAGAATTTCTCACAGTTCCCAACCCACCCTCCGGGGCCGTTGATAATGCTCCAACTGTGCAAAATCCAATGGAGTACATCTGAAGGATTCCCAATCCACCTTACGGGCAGTTTGGTTGATAGTGCTCCACTCGGGCAAAGCCAGTGGAGTACATATGAAGGGTTCCCAATCTGCCCTCTGGGGCCGTTTGGTTGATAGGGCTCCAACTGTGCAAATCCAGTGGAGTACATCTGAAGGATTCCCAATCCGCCCTCCGGGCCCTTTGGTTGATAATGCTCCACCTGCAAAAATTCAGTGGAGTATATCTGAAGGTTTCCCAATCCGCCCTCTGAGGCCGTTTGATTGATAGGGCTTCACCTGCGTAAAGCCGCTGCAGGACAACTGAAATTTTCAAGACCTCTGGAAATTCCCAAGCCACCCTCCTGGGTCGTTTGGTTGATAAATCTCCGTCTGCGCAATCCAGTAAGTGGATCTTTAGGAGTTCCATTCCACCCCCGGGGTAGTTTGTTTGTTTTATCAATACCGGCGCGGCCTGCAACAGCCTTGGGCTAGAGGCTGAGAGGTGGAACTGCGCACGAGCGGTCTTCCAAGATTACGGTACTGGTGTATACATTACCCCCTTCCATAGGCGGTATTTGCACTACTACTGGTTACAGTACTTACCGTTATTTCCTTCCTTAGGTGGACTAACCGCACTAGCACTGGTCTCAATGCCAGCCATAGGCGTCCCCTGCTCCGTAGGTGGCGGAATTGCAGTTCCACTGGGCACAGTACTGTCTGTATATATTAGTCTCTTGTATAGGTAGCATTATGGCATTCTCACTGCCGTTGCAGTGTTTATGTATACATTGTCTCCTTACTTGGGTGAAGTAATGGACACTTCCCGCCGGGTACTGAACTCGTTCCTGCGGTATGCGTTACCCCCTTCGATAGGTGAGGTACTTGCACTACCTCGGGTTACAGTACTTGCTAAGTAGTTACTCCCTGTCGTAGGTCGAGTGATTGCTCTGCCACTGAGTGCAGTGCTTACCGTAGTCATTTCCCCCCTTCATAGGTGGGGTAATTACACTTCTGCGGATTGTGTTTCTGACTATCGCGCTACCCCCTTCCTTAACCAGAGGATCACAAAATGTTCCTTTACGGGGGAATCGCTAGCATTTTTTGCATGCTATAATTTAACTATGCCACGACACTAGATGCCTGACTTCCTTCAAAGTGGTCCGTGATAACAGTCTGTACCGCTTGGACCTGGTACTCTCCATCTAGTGGCGCATGGATACGGCCACGGGATTCTATAGCTACTTCCAGATTGTATCCTTCTGTTCTTCCGGCACGGGTTGGGGGCATGAAAATGTCGACCTTTGTGCTCTCAGGGGGGTCACCCAGCAACACTTATGGGTCCTAGAGACCCCCCCATCCCCATGGGCATCCACCGTTCAGGTCAGTCACATTATCCAGAATGCTGTGATTACGATCCAGCAAGCAGAGTATTCCACTGACTGTGGATTCTTGTTCACCACTCTTCCTTATCTAGGTGAGGGTGTTATGCTAGCACTCTGCAGTGACCACTACAAGGGGCCTTTCCTTCGCATGGAAAGTCTTCACGCTAAAGCTAGATGATCGTAATCGCTGTAGTGGGGCAGCCCCTTCAGGTAGGGGTTCTACCCTTCCACTGCTTCGGCGGTTGCTCTTGTTCAGCGCCCTTTTCATTTTACGCTGGTGGAGCATGCGGTAGCTCCTACTGCACAAAGGGTGTTTGCGTCACAGCTTTTTCGTCAGGTGACGGATTCGTCTGACACTGGAATCGGTAACCTCTACGGTGTGGCCTCCTCCTCTGCTGGAGTATGGCGTTAGCATTACTCTTTTGGTTTCCCTTGGGTGGCCTCATCTTCAGGCAGAGTATTGCAATACCCATAGATTCTGTAGAGCGTCAGTCTCAGAGGCAATGGACTTTAGCTCTGGCCTCTATCTGGTTTACACCACCTATGAGTGCCTGTTGCTCTGGCAACTGTTGTCCTTCTGTCGTCAGCTCAGGTGTGGCGATGGAGTGATTGCCATTGCTGATCAGCACCTACCTTCAAGTGCGTTCTACTGGGTAGCTTAGTCCCTGTGGTACTCGTCAACCACTAGGTTGCCGTTATAAGTGGGACTTGGATTTTTAATGGTTGATGCCGTGACACCATCGGTGCTACCTCTCTTCTGATATGAATAATGTCTACGTCACCTCAAGCCAACGGTGGTCATTCTTTCACTACTCATTCCAGTGGTGGACTGAGAGTCTCCCACGACGGCTAGAGTGTGTGTCTGTCACGCCCTTTCACCGCTGGTAAGGATTTCGTCCCTGGGAGGGAACACACTTTTCCTTCCCTGTCCCTCCTCGAGTTGGATAACTGTTCGCCTTCTCCTCTGTCTAGCTGACCAGTAGCCATGGGTCGTACGACTCTGGAAGCCCATCTCCATTTTTTTCCACGCCCCGGGTTCCTCGGGTATGGTGGAGGTGTTGGATGTCGTATTCGCACTCCACCCGGCAAGAGTATTTCTCTCATCTTTGTTCCACTCATCCGCCCTTCCAGGCAGGGTTGCCACATGGTGAATTTAGGGTTACGGACGAGGCTTCCCATCACCGATGATGCTTTACCTTTACCTTTCTCCGAGGTATTGGTTCTTTGGCCTGCAGTGGGACACTCCTGGCTCAGGTGCTTTTTTCTCTGTAGTTTTTCAAGCAGCTTCTCTCGCTAGAAATCTCACCACAAGCCCCTACAGCTGTACGGACATTGGTCTACCAATATTCCGCTTCCTAGGGAGCGTTCTCTTGGCCAGAGGAGGATCCGGCGGACCTGGATCTTAGTTCTACTCCCACAGTTGCGGCCAGGAGCCAGCGTTTTGGTGGCATTTTTCGGAGTTAATACGCCTTCTTGTTCGTACTTTTTTTCTTTTTTTTTTTTTCTTTTAGCAGGGACATAAGGCAGTGCTCCGCCCAGTATCCTCTTTCTTTGCAGGAGGTAGTCACCCTTCCACGTCCTCACAGACATGGATTTCTCTTCTTTCTCCCTCGTATTCTACAGACCGAGCTCTCTTCCAGCCATGTGATTTGGCCTCCGAGGTTTGCTTCTCCGTGACTAACGCTTCCGCTGTCCGGACTTTTACCAATTTTTTCCTGGAGGTCCTTGTCAAAGTGGACGGCCTCCAAGGGCTGTTTTCCAGGTATAACCGTTTAACAGCTGCTCGGGCATTCCGCTCCCGGGGTAAGGCATCGCTCGCTGAGTCTTGGCCCACCCGACCAGCGGCCTGCGTTTCTCGGGTTCATCTCCGTCATGCAGCAGCTTTACAGTTGTAGAAGGCGGAGTCTTGGTCTTCCGGGCACTCGTTCACCAAGTTTTGCCGGGTGTCTTTCTACGGGCGGCTGCTGCTCCAGGCAGCAAGGTCTTGCAGGCAGCAGTGGGTTTTTCTCCATGGGCATGTGGTTTGTTTCCCTCCCCGTGGACTGCTTTAGGACGTCCCATGGTCCTGTGTCCCCCAATGATACAAGCGAGAAAACTAGATTTTTGTGAAACTCACCTGTAAAATCTCTTTCTCGCTTAGTTCATTGGGGGACACAGCTCCCACCCAGTAATTTCTGTTTGCCGTAAATGCTGGCGTTGAGGAGCCGGTATGGCCCTCAGTTCTGGTTCGATCCGACTGGCATTGGTCAGTTTTTGGTTGTTTACCGTATGATTTTTTTTTTTCTCCGACTCCTATTGCTCGGGCACAAACTGATGTGCTCTCTCCAGGCTAGAGGGGGTATAGTCGGCGGGGGAGGAGTTATCCCTTTTCAGCCTAGTGTCGCCTCCTGGTGGCAGCAAGCAGCTATACCCACGGTCCTGTGTCCCCCAATGAACTAAGCGAGAAAGAGATTTTACAGGTGAGTTTCACAAAAATCTCGTGTTTTTTTTTTTTTTCTTAGGATTCAGGAAGAGAGGGATGAACGGCACAAAACAAAAGGCAGAATGAGCAGATTTGAACCTCCACAAACAGATGGTGAAGGACAGAAGCGTTCAGGTAAGAAATAAAAAATGTTTTCTTCCTTTTCAGAGTATGCTTCTGTCAGATCAGTGATGAAGAAACAAGCCTTCTGTCTCTTACCTTCCTGTTTATTAATCTCAACGTAGTGTTAAAGGGATTCTGTCACCAGGTTTCACCCCTGTCAGCTAAACATATGCTGATGTTCAGGGCCTCATCAGGATTCCTAATGTGGGCTTCTAAATGTGATCCGTAGCCTTATTTTGCTAAAAAAACAGGTTTTACTAACCTGTCACTCAAAGAAATAAGGTGCCCAAGGGGATGTCAAGGGATGCAAGGTGCCGGCCGCACCCACCGCCGTTCGTGCCCAGCGCCGCCTTTCCATACTTCTGCACCGCCTCCTAATCCTCTGTGCCGCCTCTCGCTCTCCCTCCCCCTCCTCCTGCTGTAAGATATTGCGCGTGGGCACAGGGCTCTGAGAGGCTGGCGCCAGAGTGCAGGTCATACCTGGGTTGAGCGAAGTGCCGGCGCATGCGCACTTCGCTTTAAGAAGCCAAATCTGCACGGGCGCATCAGGCAGAGCCCTGTGCGCACGCGCGAGATCTTACAGCAGCAGGAGGAGGAGGGAGAGCGAGAGGCGGCACAGAGAATTAGGAGGCGGTGCAGAAGTCTGGAAAGGCGGCGTTGGGCACGAACGGCGGTGGGTGCGGCCGGCACCTTGCATCCCTTGACATCCCCTTGGGCACCTTATTTCTTTGAGTGACAGGTTAGTAAAACCTGTTTTTTAGCAAAATAAGGTTACGGATCACATTTAGAAGCCCACATTAGGAATCGTGATGAGGCCCAGAACATCAGC